>NC_070579.1:25524376-26861876 GCF_027409825.1 Scomber japonicus | reverse complement strand
GTCAATTTGACATTTCATGTAAATGAGATCTACCACACCATACATTACAAAAAAAAAAAGAAAAATCTGTGGTTATGTGTTGGAAACAAGTTGACTAAAAGGTGTAACACAGAATTGTGTGATCATTTTATACTTACATGCCTTATAAACAGTCCAACAAGACCGGGTCAAATTGACCCGGGAGGACAACAGGTGTGACTATTTGCTGCCATTAAAAAAATTTAAGTGGTTTCAAAACAATATCCTGACTAAACTTTGACATATACCAATCTGTGATATTCCATCAAATTGTGTGCCTCTGATCAAAACCATAGTGAAAATAATTCAGAATTTCTGCTTTTTTTAACTCAAAAATGAGGTATACTGTTATGTAAATGGGGCTAAAATACCATATATTACAAAAAAAAGTGTAAAATATATGTTAATGTGTTGGAAACAAGTTCACTGAAAAGGTGAAACAAAAAAATTGAGGATCATTTTATACTACATACTTTATAAACAGTTGAACAAGACCGGGTCAATTTGACCCGGGAGGACAAAAGGTGCGTAGTAAAAACGAAGACAATACGAGGGTTTTAAAAAAAGTTAATTGATAAGATAAATGTTGGTGCTGTTGGTCAAACATCTAAGGAATGAAAACATCATCTTTCTTGCATATATGTTATTATGATAGGCAGCTGTCTCGCTATCTTTATCTGATTTTAATGATGAATATGTCCTGCTGAATTTCTATTTTGGTTCCCATCTCTATTTCCTTTCACTCTCCTGGAAACTGTTCTCCTGGCTTTCTGAATGAGTTTAAAACGTTCATGATGGATGAGTTTAAAACTAAACAGATATTTGTATATGCCATATTTTAACCTGAATTTCTTAAAACATGATACACTATTACTCTAAACCTCTCAGAGCTGCATCCATGAGTTAACCAACTGGGAAAACAATCTCAGAACATTTGGTAAATCTATAAAAGAGCAGTACTTAGTAGCTGCTGCATGCAACTACAAATCAGGCAATTAAATCTGATTTCTTTTTCCTATTATGGGAATGTCCACTAGATGTCAGACCTTACTTGTATAACTGAACTTCAGTCTGGCATCAGAACAGCTCCACAGTATTTATCAGACTGGCAGTTTAGGTTTGAGTGACAGCAGTGTCCCCTGTATCTGAAATCAGCATACAGTAAAGAAAAACAAAGACAGAGAAAGATTGACTGATTAGGAAATAAGTCATGACACAGAGGCTGAAATATCTGTTTATTCATTGCCTAAACTTCTTTTAAGCCTGTTTAATTTTCACATCCATCCTGCAGAGTTAAGCTGTTTGGACTGAAAGGGCATGTGGGTGGCATTATGTTGGTATGGTTTATTTTAGTGTTCCCAGTATGCATAAACCAACTCAGTCTGTGGCCACTGCTACCATGGGAATGAGGGTTTCTCCGTTTCACCAAGAACTTAAGTATTAACACTGTGGAGGAAATTACTAGGCTATATTTATCATGACAGCTAATCGTTTGCTGAGCTGAGAAACCTACAATAATAACATTTACTCCTTTTTATTGTGTTTTACTTTTTGTTTTTTAGGTTTTAACTACAGTTTATGCATTTGCAAGAGTAATTTGAGTCCATATAGCCTTTATTACTGGTGTAGCTGTAATGACATTTACCAATAATACCCCTGATAATACTTACAGTGTAGTTCAGAGGGATTCAAGTGTGACATTTTCATTTTAAATCTTGCATACTCTTGTAATGAGAGGAGGGAGAGGGTTTTAAGTGATTAGGATTGATCAAGTTTTGGATGTTTCACAGTTTCTTGGTTAAATGTCAGTGAGGGTTAGGGTATGTCATAATTGAGTTTTGATTTTGATTTTGATAAAATATCACCAAAGTATCATTACTTATATGTAGATAACTTTATTTAACCAAGAACATCACCAAAATTAAAACTCTCTTCTCAGGAGTGTCCTGGCCAAATAGCAGCACCAGATGTAAAACATAACGTTCACAAAAAAAAAAAGACTGATTTATATTGAGCAAAATAAAGAATGAGAATGGAAAAGAATTCACTATCACAAAGATATGATCAGAAAAATAAGATAACATTAATAAAAGAACAGCAATAAATGTACTACTAAGGAATATAAAAAAAGATGTAGAGTAGACAAAAAAAACCCTCTCATAAAAACAATATATCTAATATTCTAATGAAAATAAACAGTTTAGAAACACTGACAGCTACATAAGCATGCCTGGAATCCAGTGAGAACGGTTTCAAAAGAATGCAAGGACATTCATTTCATTTGTAAAGGACTTAACACATACTGTGTATAACTTGTGTTAGTGCGCTGCTTTTCACAACCACGGCAGTTGCCACATCTGGCAACTGCTAATGGAGGGCGCATTTGAGGGTGGCAGAAATTAATTATTGAGGGAGGAGGGAAAGTATTTATACTGTTTATATAACATAGACCTTCTTGATGTCCTGCCAGGTTAAAAAAGAAATGCATCTGTCAGTTTTAGGAAACACAAGTGAATAAAATATTTAACGTCAGTGTTAATGCATGCTCTCATTTTCACAGCACATCCACAACCAGCACCTCACTTATCAGTGTAACAGGCTGTTAATATACTACCTCATTACTTTCATCATGTGTCTCACATACACACCAGAGGTCCCCTTATCTGAAGGAAACAGCATTTTGTGTTTTACATTTAGATTTCAGCCATTTTTAATAATGTTTCTGTCCACAGCAGCTTTCAGTGACTGAGAGGGTGAGATTTCATAATCTTACTCAATGACTGATTATTACACATAATGGCTTGCAGCTTTTAAACTCACTTCCTCTCAGTCTTCTCTGTTCTCTCTCTTCCTTGAGAGCCTGTGTTATTCTTTATTTGATTAAAAATGTTATTTCTTCATTTGAAAGGGGTGGCATTTGCCCCTATTCCCCAAAAAGGGAAATTTTGGCTTGGAGTAATGTTATCATAAGGCCTTGGTTGCCCATAAGAGTGCATTTACAGAGTGAATCCACTGAAGGTTAGGCTGACCGCCTCTTGAATAGAATCCTTCATTTCATGTTTTCTCTCTATCATAAAATGCAGTAAAGTCAATCAGTCATTTCTCCTATAATTCTCCCTGCTCTCTCCGTCTGACCAGTGAATTCCTGTCTTCCTCATCACCGTGCCTCACCCCTCCTCACCCCCCTCTCGTCCACACTGCTCCTCTGCCTCCCCCCTCTTTGTTTATACAGAGGCTGGTGGGGAATTAGCGCTCTGGCATGATGCATTTGTTCTGATGTGGTTCAGCGGGAAGGTCCTTCCTTGATTTATAACACTTGTCAGTTCAACTTCTGGAGGTAACTTTTAATACACAGACTGGGTACTGTATACTGGTCCTGATTTTGATTGGTATATTTATCAGTGATCATACCACAGAATATGAGTGACTTCATGGTGAAAGACTCACTGTTGATGGAGCTTTAATATAAACAGTATGTAGAAAATATGAAATAGATATACACTAGAGGAAACTGCAAAATTATTATTTCAAGGCTCCATGTTGTAAAGTTTGCATGATTTATTTTTTTTCAAATACACACTTTTGTAGGAGGGGATTTTTTTCTTTTTCTTGTACTTAAGTTAAAAGGGTATTTAGGATATACAATTACACACTGATCTGACAAACAGAACAGTAAAAGTAAGTTCTGTGCCAAAGTGCCAAATGTAATCTGGAAATGAATACTCTAAACATAATTTGAGATGTCATCATGTCTTAATTTATACTGTAAAATATATTGTATCTACATAAGTAGAGGAAAATATGAATATATGTGATCGTGGTCCATTTTTCAAGAAAATGCAGAGCATTTATTATTTTGAAGAATAAATGCTCTAAGAATTTTTAGTGCAATTGAGTACATCATTTTGGGCTTCACTAAATGGTGATAGACATTTCATAGACCAAACTGATTAATTGAGAAAAGCATCTTGTGAAGATTAATCCATAATGAATAACTGTTAGTTGCAGCCCTATTACTGAAAAAATGTGCAATGTTTCAAAGTTATTTATGAGACATGTCTGTCTCACTTATAACTGCATAAATGCATAATAGCTATTTGTTCTCAAAATTGATTATTTCAATCACAAATAGATTTCTTTAAATTATGCATATAATGTACATTATATGAATTCATTTAAAGTGGATATTACACAGACATTTTTAATAGTGGCAAGACTGTTTATTCAGTTGATCAATCTGTATCAGTTTCTATTAATGTCACTGTATTTAACCTGCAGAAACTACTCATTATCAATACTGCTTTACAGGAATTCCTGGTTACATAAAACAAACAATAAAGCATTGCAATACAAGTTACAATCTGCACAGGCTGGCAATATATATGATATGAGTTACAGCTAGTATTATTTCACTCTACTGGCAGATCATCTCTTGTTCTGTGAAAAGTATTTAAAGCTTGAAACAAAATGACTTGTCCTGATGGATGTTTGAATGATCTGTTCTCTTGGCAGCATGAAGGTAAAATCTGTTTTGGCAGCTTAGAGACTAGGAAACGACCTATATTGGATATATAATATCAGAGACAGGAGACACCAAGGAGCCGTGAGAAGTCAGATGTTGAGTTTACGTGTGATTTAATGATCCCTGCTGTCATCGCTGCTCTGTCTAATTAGAAATGAACACAGGATATTATGGCCCTCAGTGGACTTCAGTGAAACTTTACCAAGCAGTATCAGAAAGAGGCTGCACATGGTGCATGACCTATAAAACATGCTAATGTGCTACTTCCTTGACCGTGTCTGACCTGACACCTCTAACTGTACTGCACAGGAAATGTGTATAAATCAAGTTCAGTTTATTTACAGTATGCTACTAACAAACAGTTCAGGGCAACGAGGAAAACTGAGACCTACACAGACAAATAACAAGCAGAAACATATAACTGGAGTCTTTGTGTGTATCTACAGTAAGTGTGTCCTGTGTGTACTATAACAAAGAACATTAATATTGTCTATACTTAATGTTTTCTCAGTACTGACCTGAAGATTTACAGTACAGATTTCCTCTCCATTATTTCTTTTCTCTTCATAAAAACAATCTATTTTCATAAAGAGTCATGCCTATATGTAATATCTTAATACATGCCAGAAAATCTCCATTTCAATTCAGGGATTCCCTGGTCCCAAGCCTGCATAGATCATAGTGCAGTCAAAAGACACAGTAAATCCTCAGGCTGAGTTTCATATTGTGCCAGTATTACTGTAGCGGTATTAAGTTCTACTCAGATAGACACGTACATAAATAAACTTCAAATGAGACTTGAGGCTTGTTTGGCATCCTAGAGAGAAAGTGCCTCTTTTCTTGTTTTTTTTTTGTTTTATTTGTTTTTTTTAAATTTCTGTTATTCCTGCTACATTCAGCATGACATAGCAATATACTCAGTACCTCATCTTGTTTCTGAGTTTGTAGGATAAGTGACTGTAGTTGACGTAGCCCAGTAGCATGAGCATGATCTCTGTTCGAGGAGATTGTCATTGTACAAAACAAGTACTGTCACCCAACATGTAGTTACAAAGTTGTGAAAAAAGTTATGCATCTTTATTCCCCACAATCTACAAGATGACAAAAATATGATATACTCAATAAATACAACAAAATGAAGTTTTCCTTCCTTCTGTAACAAGCAGCCAATGAAGTATGTTCAATGTTAGCTAAATTAATCTGAGTTTCAAGCGTCAGAGGGGTGAACTGTTAAAATCAGTTGCTACTTTATGTAAAGCTTATGTGTTGCTTTTTATAATTGTGGCTTAAATACTCAGTCATTACAGGCATATATTTATTTAATTATTTGAAAAAATCTCCTTTTATGAATTTGGGCCCTTGCCCCTCTGACACCCTCTGCATGTTCCTGCTCAGATATGAAATAGTAAGTGTCTACATGTTTAAAAATAACTTTTTAAAAATGTGTTATATTATGGGCAAATTGACATCTCTTGAAAATGAAATGAACATTTTTAATTTTACAATAGATTTGATCTTGTTTTAAAGCTCATAAAACTTAGGAGTAATCTAATATAATTGATATTACTGTAAAGGCACTCACACAGGTGTTTTCAATTATTCTGACTAATTAGAAATTGACCGGAGATGACTGAATGAAGCTGTGCTGGAAATCACATTAGTCAATGCTCCAATAGAATGATGAAGATGTAAGTTGTAAGAGTTTTAATCAGGAAGATAAGTGAAAACACCTGTGTGTACCATGGGTTCGGAGGGCCTTTAACTTTGTGTGAAATAAATTAACACAGTACTCCTCTATTAGCTCATTGTTTTTCACTTTATTCACATTCATTACAGATCACACATTCAGAGTTTCTTGCATTTATCTTCAAACCAAACAAACTTGTAAATCTGCTGTACACTACCTGCTACTATAGGTTCAAAGGGAAGACAAAGTTATCAGCTAGCTGGTGAAAAGCATTTGGCAGCTAAGGACTCCAAGACCTACACAGACCTAAATGTTATCAGTTATCGCTGATATCACAATGATTGAATGGACAGCCATATGGAGATATAGAGATACTGTTTATCTATCTGCTTAATGTTTTGATATTTATCTGCCAAAATTTGATTTCTGCTCGAGAAAAGAGCATTCTGATCTGCTGACTCAGTGGAGTAGGTATCATTTTGAGAAACATTTGTCTTATTCAAAGTCTTCAGTTAATACTCAGCACAGAGATAAGACTGGTATAGCTCAAAGCGTCATATGCACTATTAGGTCTATCTAAATACCCCTTCAGCCCTTATTTGGTCACAAATTGGTGGAGTTAGGGCCCATTTATGCTCAATGGACGTACAAAAATGTATATGTCCGTTTCAAAGTTGCCGTCACTGCTCACATATTTCCATGCCTCCTTTACATTGGCATGGATGTTAACCAATACATCCACCAGGGGGCAGCACAGAGTCAAAAGTTTATGACAACAACAAACTCAAAAACAAACATGGCGACTGTGGAGGAGATATTGATAATGTATCTCTGCATAAAAGACTAAAGCGATATGTTTAAAGTTTCTAACCAATCTTTCCTCAAAAAGTTCCACCATTGTTATTTCTTCTTTGTGTCTCACTAGAGCTACGTATCGAGTAGTGACAGCAACACTGCCTCCACGGTTTCCGGTGGTACTGCTCTGTTTAGTCCATATCCGTAAGCTTTATGGAAACGTGCAGAAATACGGAGGAAATGAACGCAGAGCACGGACAGAAGGCTCCGTCCGTATCCGTATTTAACGTTGAGCATAAATGGGCCTTTAGAGCCATCAGCGAAATTGCTTAGTATAGGCGCTAATGGAACCAAAAGTGTATCTCGTAAATTACCTCACTAATAATGCCTGGATTGTTATCAAACTTCTACAGTAGTGCAAATAGGGTCTTTACTCATAAATTGATGCATTGGAAAGTTTGTAAGTAAACCAGGAGTTTATCAAAATAACACTTACCTGATGGCTTTTACTCTGCTGCTACTGCTAAAGCTGTAAACATCGTCGAAATCCTGCGCGATCACTGAAATGTGGTGTGGTCGCGCATGATCCCGCACAGAGCACCTATTGCCGGAAGAGACTAGTAGTAGTAGTGAAGAAGGAGCAAGAAGCAGAGTACAGCAGAAGACATCAACGTGAGTAGAAGGATAGGACAACATGCCATACAGTTGTATCTATATATTCTTCTTACATTGCCACATTATGTATTTCCAAAAACATTTTTCACAACAGAAGGTTTGACTGAATCAGGGAGAGAAATACTTAATTTTGTGTACTGTCTGAATATGAGAGCATCTTTGTGTGATAAGCTTTTCACTTGATTTGTGTTTGAGGATTTCTTTGCTGGGAACTATACAGTACCTTTAGAAAAATGTTAATAATCCCATGGGAGTACCCTATCTGTTGAAACTACCACCTGCATCTCACATCTATCACTCAAATCATGAACTTTCACTAAATGAAACGGCTATAATTCAATACTGCTGGGCATGATGGTTCATCCCACACACCCCTGTGCTCAGTCTCAGCCGAGCTCTGTTCACTGGTTGGCCGGCCACCAAGTTGCATCTCTGAAGTTATCCAGGCCTAATCCTTTCCTTGCCAGTAGTAAATACAGTACAAATGGGCCTTCAGGCTGTGTGTGGGAACTGTGTGATACACCAAAATTAAAACACTTGCTATGGATCTATGAAATCTCTGGACCAATTCTGCATGAGATTGTTAGAAGAGGCTGCATGTCCACAAGGAGGAAAGCCTAATTGACTGTTTTTGGAGTGAATTAAAATATTCAGCACTATGGGAGATAAAAAGTATCCAAAAAAAGAAGGAATTATCAACCTGCAAAAGTTATTTTATATTGAATAAGCTATGGGCTCATAGTATGCACTATCCAGACAAAATGTTCTAGGGAAGACATTTTTCTGAGGTTGGAGTGCATAAAAAACAACCAAATTTGTCAGGCTCAGACAGACGAAACTGGGACCCACAGAGCAGACCAGACACAGACAGGTGTGGCGAGGCAGTTTATTACACAGTCCAGGTTCGGAGCGGGAAGGTTGCGATTGGTTGCGAGGGCTGGATCTCGAGGACATTGGTCAATAATGAAAATGGTCTGTAATGAAACTAAGCAAACCTTTCCAACTGTGGGGTATTTAATGAAAGCACAATACTGCCTGATCACTGATCTACCCTGTTATGGTGATGATATGAACAAATCCAAGGCGTTGCTACAGTCAGACTCCGGTTAAGCTCTTGCATCAAGTATAAATCCAGTTTTAGCTGCAGTACTCCATAAAATGTCAATTCCATCCACCACATCAGCTCACTATGAACTCTGATAAATGCTTAATAACAGCCGGTTGATATAGCTGAACAGCAGGACACAGTTTACTTCCTCGTTCTATCATGTCACTCATTACATTTCAAACAAGCAAAAACAGAAGAACTTCCCATGAATCCAGACCACCTGTCTCTGTCTCACTACCACACAGCAGCAGTAGGTTTGCATCAACGCTTCACTTCAAAAACAACACAGAAATATAAATGTCCTGTCACTTTAACAGTCGAAGGTTAAATGTGAGAACGCTAGTGATTATCACAATTTTTGGATTACTTGATTGTTTTATTTTATTTTTTAACTTTCATTTCATTAAAATTAAAACAAATGCATGCATGACAAAAGATTAGATTAAATCTAATGATGTTTTAATTGACTTAAACTAGACAAACATTTTGATTCATCAATTACTGCCCAGAATCTGCAGTTGCTGGATTTTGCCATATCACAGAGGACATGGCCATACTTGGAAAAAGGCTATTACGTGTATCTTTAATTAGGGCCAAAAGGGTAGCCTTGTAGAAACATAACTAGTCAAAACAAAAACAATGTGTATCCTTTGCTTTTCAAGTAAGTTTTAAGTACTCCAGTGACAGTTTATCCATACAATGTATGTCATGGTTGTGGAAATAGAGCATTTATGATTTATGTTCCAGATAAACCTTCAATTCAATGGAAAAATACAGTGATACTCTGAATATGTTCTATGTGCTTGCTCTTGTGTATATGGTTCTTATTGAGCACAGTACACACCCACACATTTCAATGTGTATGTGGAGACCCTAGGGTCCCAATGAGTCAATTCTGTTATCTGAAAAAGCCCATCAAGCATATATTTATCATGGTCAAAGCAGACTGGGGAGTCTTAGTTAAACAGATTCTGCAAAACAAACTCCTTCTGTCAAAGCTGCTGTTGGCCAGAAGATGTTTGAACTGGGGCAGCTCGAGAGGGGAACTGAGGCCAAAGAGCCACTCTCTAGAGAAGAGAGGAGTAAAGATAAAAAATCACAGAAATATCTAACTACCATATGCACACGTTAGTGGAGCTTATTAAATATTCTTATGTTGCTGAAAAGACAGTGATGTTTCCTGTTTGCCACTGTTCTGCCATTCTCTCTTTGTTACTTATATTTAAACCTCTCCTCTCCTCTCCTCTCCTCTCATTTATAGTATTTGACAGGACCCTAATTATCCTGTCTGTACAGGGTCAGCCTCTGTTTTGATCATCTACCTCCAATTTTGCTATATTAACCTCTGGATGTGATAACACAGCTACTTTCTGCAATCCATCAAGTCAAACAGGGTTATCCATTCTGAACTCTTTCTTTCAGAGCTCCCAGATGAGATAAGGCACTTTGGAAAACGTACAGCGATGAGGTAACTCAATGAAGTAACAATCTAAATAACATTAGTGTAGATTGTATTTAGATCAACAAGCCATTTATCATGAATATGAAGGAAGACAAATGTATGGTGCTTTATGTGAGGAAATATGTCGTTAGCTGAACTTCACAGTTGACCTTTCAGCAACCTGTTAAATGTCTAAGAAAGAAAAAGTGTCCTTGCAAAGCTGAATACAATATTGCCCCAAATAAAACATTATGGCTGTGTTCTACACTATTTTATTATCCTAAAATCATCACAAGTTATTTTGCCTTTCAGCAAATACAGAGCTGAAAAACTACAGATGGAGACTTGTTAACATTAATTATCATCAACTACAGCCACAACACACACTCAACCACATATTTACTTTAGAGTCTACAGCATGTTGATCATGGATTTGTAGTCAAATCCTTCTGGTACTTGATTTGAGATCAGTTGAAGAGTACAGTTTTAATGGCGTACTTAAAGGATTTGTGTAGTTTTGTCATTGGCAGTTATAAATGTAAAGTATGACATATGTAGTGTTTCAGAGTGTGCCATGTTCAGGATTATACATTAGTAGCGCATTACAGGAACACTTATCCTCGCCCTCTCACCTCCCCACCTCCCTGTGATGTATCAGTGTAATGTCAAACTGTGTTTAGTGACAGAATGGCAGCACTGTAGTCCAGACAGCCTTTGTTGAGTCTGACTTAAGGAGAAAATCCACCCTTAAACTGTTAAGTTCTCACTAGTGTGTAATGTTCAATGCATTACAGGAACGTGTCTCCTTCTGCATAGTAAAATCTGTTTCAAGACTCCTGAAGAAGAAATAGAAATTAGAATAAAATATCTGTATGCACATATAAATGAGCATCATATCATCAATATGCAACATATCTTCCAGCTGTGTTTTATTGGATTAGGGTTAGGGTTAGAAATCTTTATAAATCTTTGTCTGTGATGGATAGGGTTAGGGTTAGGGTTAGGGTTAGGGTTCTCTCAAGTGGTATCCACAATGTCTGAAAGAAGCAGCTGATGCAGTTCTGCTAATGGTGACTTGAAACCCCCCAACATCCTCTGCACAAATACAAAGTATATCAGAGTCAATACTTTGATACTGTCAGCTTTCAACATTCAGCACAGGTGAGTGCCACTTGACACAGCTAAGCTCCATTCAGGCTTCAACTTGTTGACCAAATGTGGACTGTTTTTTGATTTTGCAGGAATGACAACACAACTTTATTGAAGCTACACTGGTTTTTACTGTAATTTAATGTCATCTCATCAGTTTGGCTAGTTATTCCTGGTTAAAACATCATCAAACAAGTATATGAATTAAAATTGCACAATCCTTTTTTTTCATACAAGAGTGTACCTGATATCGTTATGCATTCATATAAAACACATGATTCACTCAGTAAATGGGGAGTATAAGGAACAAGCATAATGAAGGACTTATTATTATGAAGGACTTTTGAAATACAACAACCCATAACGTGTAGCAACAAGACACAAACAAGTTTCAGATGAGGTGAGCAACATATATTACAGTATATTATATTGACAAAGCATGACAGTCAACTTGCAGAGGTGCATATCGGAAGATTAGCATTAGAAAGATGTTTTTTATGAGCCAGTGGACAAGTAAACCAGCTTGTGGCCACTTTCCGTTTTCTGCAGAGTGACTGACAGCTCCTGGAGGAATCAACATTAACATTCCTTGTTCCTCACTCTATCATGACACTGCAAACCATGGGCCATACATAGATGAGCTGGGATCACTGTATTGTCTGCTAGAAAAGACTGCAGTGATTAGAGAAAATAAATCTTTATAAAATTATGTATTAATGTAGACAAGATTAAGACAAGACAAGATTATTCAGTCAAATCAAATTGTTTCCATGTTGCCTTAAAAGGTGCAGTGTAGTTCTGTATGCCATGAGTTTCACACTTCATGGATTCAAAATCAAGACCTCCAGTTGTGTCAGGCCTAAAGGCTCTAATTGTCTAAAGTAGCTATTATAATCAGATGTAATGGCACTGTCAAATAAAGGAGGGAATGTTTAATTCTTACTGTAAACACATATGTTCAAAATGGGAAAATAAGATGCATAGTAATAACATGAATTTTTCATTGGATGTCTGTGTTTTGTAATTCAAATGCCCATCTATTGAACTGATGCAGTAACCTGTGAATGTGATTGATTGGTTTTTGGATCAAAAAGTCATTTTCCTCTCCTGACTGTTGCCCTCATGTTGATAAAAGACTGTACATGAATAATGCGCTCGCAAGTTGAAACCATATTTTGCTCAGATGTTTCAGTGCGTCATACAATGCAGTCTCTATTCTTCCATATGCAGTGTCTTACTCATCTGAAAACTATTTCTCATACTGTATATACTTTAAATCATCACCACAGAGACGATCACACCTAGCAGAAGGCTGGCTTTTAAGGCTAATGTTAGTCAATCAACAATAATAATCTGTATGTTTAGGAAGGTCTATATTGTAATTTCTTTTTGTTATTGGACCTTGTTGAGTGTAAAAGCCTAAAATATTTCACCCGAAGGTGTATAAATGGCTGGACTTTTTAAGTCATCTGCCCAGTAAATGTCAGTTCCCTTTTTAGTTTTGTGCAAGGATTTTCTTACTGGAACTTGGCATCATGTACCTTTACAGATACATACAGCTAGGAAAAATTCTTGCTGTTTCATTGACAGGCTCTGAAACATCCGAGTTGGAAATAATGCATAGATCTGTCAACCAAGCAGTGAAGAAAAGTAGAATCTGTCCAGACCACTAACCTGAAACTCTATATTTTAATGGAAGAAAGTGGACAGTCTGTTTGGTCAGCCTCATATTGTTTATGTGGGTCAGTCAGATGCTCTGCTCAATTGTTTAGTTATCTTTCACATCTGTGAAAGAAGGAGCACACATCTGTTTCTAAGTGCTCTTGAAATGGAGTTGTGTCCTCACTTCTCCAGCCAAGAAAACGATGAAAGATGAAAACATGAACTATCATTGCACAACTGAATGGCTTTTCTCAGCGCTTCAAGGAGCTTCCCCTCATCTTGCATTTGTAGGTACAGTGAGGGTGGCTCTAAGCCCAGGCTAAATGTAAGCATTGCACCTTTTATCAGATTTTATATCTATAATGGCATGCAGCACTCCTAAAACAATATGTCAGATTCTACTTAGAGTGAGCTCTCAATTTGAAAAAATACACAGATTGCAACATTTCTGAGTGACTGGGCTTTTTTCCCCCCATGCTATTAATTAATGACATGACAATGGATAAACACTGTACACTGCTATTGAGTTTTTGTATGTAATTTTTCATTGCTTAGACCGTGGTGAAATGTCAGCCAGTGCTTGCTCCGTCTTTACTTAATACTGTTCTTACATCATGTGTTATCTGCACAGATACTGCTTTATCCTCTCTCAGCATCCTCTCCCTCCTCTCCTCTCTTCTTTACCTCTCTCTCTTTGAGTATTGCCTCTTGTGTGTATAGGCACTTTTCTTCCTAGCTCTTTGTGGAACAGAGGAGATTTTTGTGTCAAAGTCCTACTATTACTTGGCAGCACTTGACATTTCTTAACGTTTATCAACTTTGGTGATTTTTTTTTTCCATATACACACATCACACTTTATTTACTTAATATTATCAATCTGTTTCTCCATAGTAGCCAAGTATACTTTTTGGCTGCATAAATAAAACTGACTCAACTGAAGTGGCAGCAAAACTCTCAACAACAGGGATCTCAGAATCCCTGCTGATCAAACAGAAATCTGCATGACTAAATAACAGAGGAAAGTGGGAAATGTTTGTTTCTCTGTGATGTGAATGAACCAATCCTCTTATATAAATCTAATTGCTTTAAAAATTAAATTTTAACAATGCACATTGCACAACTTTCTTTCAAACTTTTTTTTCATACATTTTGGAATTCACTGACACTATAATGTTTTGCAGAAGAGAACACACTGAACTACTGCTGCTAACACAATTTGTAACTTTGTTAGGAAAACAGCAGTACATTTTGCTAGAGATGATCCAGAACATGTTGCACTCTGTGAGACTTTCCACCACTGTCCTCTGGAGGGGATGCAGTATAACCAAACCATCTGATGAGTGTCAAATCAAAATGATTCAATCTGACATATTTATTAGGAACAGAGGAACTCTAATACGAGCCAAGAACTCAAGCTATTACTGAATGTAAAATATGTTAATAGACCTCATGCTGACGCAGTATGCAAAACAGAAAATGTTGGTTGTGTCGTATTAGTGTGACAGCTCAGTATGACATGTAATCTGTGAGTTCGACAACTGGCTGAATTGTAATGTCAGATGCTGAATTCCACTGATTCATGCTGGCACGGCCAAACACAACTGTATTTCTATTGTTTTTCTCACCATGTTGCCCACTTCCACAAGGCAAACCTTGTTTCTGGGAACCACACACTTGATCTGGGAGTGACTACATGACAAATAAAGATGACCCAGGACGCATGTATACATAGATCTCTGGGAAAAAGATGTCGCCAGACACTCCAGGGGAATCATGCATGTGTGGGATGCAGGAGCTGTTCCCAAAAATAGATACAGACCTCTCATATGGAGATAGTTAGAGGAATGTTGCCCCCCCTCCATCAATTAGTTTTCACAGGATGGACACGGGAAGGAGGCAAGGATACTGCTGGAAGTACCAACCACAATAATCTCAACATTTTTATTAAGTTTGGTAAATTTGGGAAATTCTTACAGGCCTTGTCCCAGGAGAGTCAAAGTATTTTGGCTTTTAGCAACCAGTAATCAAAATGACAAGAAACACATTGTTTCCTAAAATTCACTTTACAAATAATATTAATACTGAAATTTTGTTTGATAAAATGTCACATATTTTCTGCGTACTTACTCACTTTCATGTGTCATGTCTTGCCATAACACTTCTGTATTGCTTCTCCTACAAACACAAGTAAAAAATGTCTGCTGTGAAAAAAGTCTATGAAGGGATGAATCTGTGACTGTATTGCTCTTTTAACAAACTAATAAGTCAATCTTCAACCTAACATGGTGGCCTTTCAAGTATTTAGTAGAACATATTGGATGATATGGCCAATAAATACAGTTCATGTGCATGTCACATTAAAGATCCAGTGTGTAGGATTCAGTAGCCTCTAGTAGTGAGGTGTCAGATTTCAACCCAATGAATACCCCTCCTCTCAACCTCCCCTTCCAAGTGTGTAGGAAAACCTACTCTGGCCACAAAACATAAAAAAGGCCCTCTCTACAGTTAGTGTTTGCTTGATCCATTCTGAGCATTTTTTGCCTTTATTCTAAAGTAGATGGCATAGAGGCCGACAGGAAATTGAGAGAGAGAGGGGAACGACGTGTAGTAAGGTCCCTTGCTGGAGTTGAACCACAGATGCTGCTAGATACTACTAAATTCTACAAACTGCACCTTTAAGATAAATCATTTTTCAGTGACCTCCTACTTTTTATGTGGCCACTGATTTCCATAAAGGCCAGAATACCATATACATATACTGTGAAAATCACTTTACAAAGACTTGAAACACAGACAATATAGATACTTAGTCATAGTGACTGTTCTTTGTCATTACTCATCTGTAATCATCCCATGGTAATGCAGGTGCAAGATGGTTTTGCAGATGCTCCTTGTTCTTATGTTCAAGGATATTCATCTGAGATTTGAGAATCAGCTACCACAAAGCATTGCTTATAAAAGCTGTGTTGTGAGAAAGTTAAGCCCAGAGGAAGAGAGCTGTAAAACAGGATGATGTGATTTTGGTCATTTATTATAATAAAAGATAGCTGTTTGGCTGGTGACTGTGAGAAATTTGGATTGAGTTCAAGTGTACTTGAACTCACTAAAAGGGAGATTTCTATATATGGGTTACTTTTCATATCTATACGTATTCATTTTTAAAGTGGCCTCAAATGAATGCCTTATAATTGAAAATGGTCAGCAGTGGTATAAGGTTTACACAATTTGTAGTACAGTGACTAAAACATACCACCAGTTATGTTACTTTGAAAGTTTGTAAATACCTAACAAAAAAAAAAAGAGAGAGAGAGAGAGAGAGAGAGAGAGAGAGAGAGAGAGAGAGAGAGAGAGAGAGAGAGAGAGAGAGAGAGAGAGAGAGAGAGAAATCTTATGGGATGGCATATGAGGTGTGTGTGTGTGTGTGTGTGTGTGTGTGTGTGTGTATGTGTGTTATGTTTATATGTTTGCATAGGGTAGGAGTTTGGGATGAGGTATATGTGTTATGTAAGATGAATCAATGTGATAATATTAGGACATATGAATGTATGTGTCTTGTGTGTCATGTATCCTATGCATGTGTATGTGAATATATTAATGTGGTATATTGGGCCTGACACCACCCTAGTATAGTATATGCAATCTTATATATCAAGATATTATTATATGTTGATGAGTAAGAGATTTTAAGCAAAACCTCAAGGTGAAAAGCAGGAAACTCATTATGTACTTAAAATAGAAAGTTTGTAAATATTCTACCTCAAAGAGTGATTGTCTGTGACCCTGTGGATATGACCTCAGTGCTGAATTCAGCTGTGAACATCAAAAACATAAGCAACATATGACACAACACCACTGAAATGCCTCAGCACAGAGGTGTTTATTATGAACTATGTTTTCTATTGTAACAGAACGGACAATGCACAGCTCGACCAAACCAAACAGTGGATTTTTCAAATAGCCCCTTTGCGATGCCTGTCTTTTTCCTCACAGTCCAGCAGGCCGCTCTTTGGAGTGTTTTGGTCCAGGCTGCCAACCCAAACAGTGAAATCACATACTTTGCGACTCATGGTACAGTGAGCGCACTCGTCCAAGCGTGGAGAGAAAGGATGGAGGGAGGTATTAGGTTCACTTCCCCAGAGATCGGACACACTGGAGGCGCTATGCATGTATGGCCACCGCCAGCTGAACTGGTCTGCTGTGATAGAGCTGTTCCACTCCTGAGGTCCTGCTGACTACACTGAAGGGGGCCTTTTCAAATCAGGCTAAAAGTTTGAAAATGCAATTCAATTAGTTTAATTCCTAAATTAGATATCCACTACATCCACCTTTTGGCTAGCACAATCCAATGAATTGTGACAATATTTTGTACCTTATTGTTTAACAATGTGTTATGGTATTGTAATGCATATCTATGTATTATTGTACGATCTCAATTGCATATATGAGCAATACTGTCAATTGAAATGTTATCAGTTCTTCATGCAGGTCCAGTGAAAGCTGAATAGGACAAGGGACCAAAAAAACTGGCGTGTAACAGAACAGGTTTTTGGCCTTATTTGGCTTAGTAAGTTTTCACATTTTGTTTTTTCTACAACCACAAATACCTAAATGTATGAAAAATGTTGTATTTGCATTCTAAGCCTCATATCATTGTCTGTTATTCTAACGGATAGAGGCAGTTCTACCCTTTTTATATAGTGTCCATTGTGGGAACACCCATGTTTAACTTAGTTAATTAATAAATTTTTACTTTTACTATTCTTTCTTTAGGCACACTCAATGATGGACAATTATGCTGTCAACTAGTGTAAGTGACGATGTCATATTTACTATTGATTTATAGATATTTTTCTCAGTTGAAAAAAGTCACTCAGGACCTAAAGATCACTGCGACAGTTGTGTACACAAACATTCACTCATTTATTATCTCTTATTTTCACTGTTAAAGGCCTTTAACAAGGTCACTAAGCTTTATTAGTGGTAGTTCTATCAGCGACACGATTCACTGCAACAAACATTCCTAATGATCACAGAGCTTTAACCAGCCACTTATGATAAGCCCCTTAAATCCCCACTTCTACATCAGTGTCACTGTTATCATGCTGTTTTCCAAGTACGTCATCTGATTACAATCAAGACAAATGGCTGCAGCTTCAGTTCATATTTGTCTTCATGGAAAATTTAGCACCTATCTGAATCTGCACTGAGATGATGTAGTGATGTAATGATATTTAAATATAAGGAACTGTAGTTGATATTATCATGTGTTTGAGTATCTAAGAAAGAAAAAGACAGATTGTACACATGTACTGAGAGATGCTGCTTTATCTTTTATGTAGCATCTGGAGGAGGCACTTCAGTACAAGTAGTAATACCTCGATGTACACATACTCCATTAGAAGTAAACGTACAGTAATATGCAATAATTTGGGAACCCTTTGACAAATGACATATTTTGGTGATTTTTTTTTAACACAGCTTCTCTAGGATGTGGAGCATTCTATTATGAACATAATTGTTTGATGATTGTAAACAGTGTACATACCAATGGAGGAAACTGTTGGAATTCAAAGACTAAAGCCGGTTTACTTTGCCAACATGTTAAACAATAAGCTTAGTCTGACTACAGAAATGCTTTATGACAGTAATTGTTTGAAAAGGAGAAATAGTCAGTATACAGTAAACCACTTGGCCTGTGTTATTGCTAAATGGTGTCGGTTTGCACATTAAACTGATTTATCTGTGGTGTGTGTTGATAATATCGTAAATTTCCAACATCAGTAATGGTGGTTTGGTTCGGTCATAACCACTCTCCTTTCACACTTCACTCTGAAACAACAAGTGCACAGCTGCTGCAGACCCAAAAAGATGACTAACTCCACTTAGAGTATTTGTTTTTAAAAGCTAAGGTCAAGCATGTGGTTGTACAGGCTAAATTCCATCGCAAGTTCATAGCTGCAGAGGCCAGGCTTCATATTTGATAATAAAGCTCAGGCATGAATCCATGTCACTATATGGTCAAAGGAGATGAGGAGTGTCTCTATAAAATGTGTCTAGGCCGCATACAAATGGCTCTAGACAGAAGTTAGGCATGACGAAACATGATTCATTTTGGTCAAGTGAGTCATCACATGGAACCTCACCTCTCCTGAATACAATGAGGCCTACACAAGCGGGTTTGGGTGAACATAAAACAGAAGTGACCCTCTGCCTTTGAGGGCTTCACTCCCACCACATCTTTCAGACACCAATGCAGAATCACACCATTCACGGCATACTCGCACTGGGAAAACAAGCACTCTCTTAACAGCTCGCTAAGAGTCCCGTCACGGTGTGCCTCAGAAGTGCAAAGAGTTACCCCAAACATTTTTTCAATGTCTTGCTCAATGCTGCAATCAGCTTGTTAACGTGGAGACCCTGGGCGGTGTTAGCTTTACTTCACCTCCCCTGCAGTCAAAGCTGTGAACCTGGACAACGTTTATTATTTCTACTCAATTAGAGCTTAACCTGATACTCCGATGGGTCAGTTTTTAGCTCCACACCTTAATATGAAAATTGATTCAATTCAGGGGAAAGCAAAGTGCCTTATTAATTATTTCTTTATCAGTGTAATTGAGGATGGCACTGGAGGGACAGTTGGTTCTCTGAGCTATTAGCAAATTCTCATGGGGAACATAAAAGGTGTTGAAACATTTTGTCACCATAGTAACACACACCAGTGAATCACAACATGCAAAACCATCACCAATATGTTGTGGAAGTGGACAACATCTTGAATCCCTACAGAAGTGCAAGATCCCAGTTCCCATAAGGCCTTTAACATCTTGTATTCATCATTAGAGTAAAAGCAACATGAGGATTAACTATCATGGTATTTGGTCATAAGGTATTGATTTCTCTGTGCTCTGCAGCCTTTTGTGTTTAAAGACAAAACCACGATGACAGAAAAATGGAAACCAGCTGAGATCCCTCACAGTTGGCACTTTCAAAGCTCACATAAACCTTTTGGTGCTGCTAATAAATTGAGCAGCAGTGATTATTGTTGAGATGTAATTGTAATCCATGGGTCCTTAGAGAGAACAATTAATGAAGTTGAGGTCTTGATAAAAGCTGGAAATGAAGCTGAAATTACACAAGCTATTTTTCAGCCTCCGAAATAAATACTTGCGGTAATTAAAATGCAACTCATCCTGACTGATGATTCTTAATGAGCTTTTGGAGACAGTTACACAAGCAGCTGGTCCTGGTGCCAGTGTCAACCTTGAAAACAGGAGTTAAGTTAGCTTCAGAGTATTAAAATTCCCTTTTATGGGAGCAAGGCTCTTTCTTTAAAGGGGCATTGAAATATCTGAATTAGGTGAAAACTCTTAAATGATCTAAACATCATGGTTTATATACCATTATGGCCTTTTAGGACAAATGTCATGAATTCAAAGAAGCAAGACACAGACTTCAGACTGACTAAAAAGAAGAAATAGTGAGACTGAGGTCATCAAACATAATGTCATTGTCAATTCCAAAGTGTTAACCTAAGCTACAACCACCATAACAATTTTAGTAGTTCATCTAACATAATGGAGGTGTGCAGACAGTTAATGTCCAAGCACCAAGATGCTGATCAGCTGAATGTGCGGCCTGCGGGACAGGAGTATGAGGGTGTGAGGGTAGATTAGTTTCCATTTACCTAATATCAGTCTTAGCATGCATGGAAAAACAGTCATACGGATGCAGGCGGACAATGAATGCATTGATAGAAGGAGGGAAATTTAAATGACCTTTGATGACGGTCAGGGTGGAGCTTTAGATGCTCCTTTGCCTTCTATTTTTCTCTTTATCTTCTATCTTTATCTCACTTTCTCGAGTTAGGCTCACAAAATTCATATAAATTTACATATTTCTGTCTTTTTTAATTTGCGTGACAAAATTACATGTTATCAAAATAAGTCTGAGATGAAAGTGAGAAAATTGATTGAGACATTGAAATAAGCCACTGGGCTTCTCTTATTGCTCTGCTTAAATTTCCTGCAGTGTTAACCACACTAGATAAACTAGCCCAGTGTTTGTCCTGCCTACGTCATTCTACTGAAAACATGCCACACACACGGGTACATACGAACATGCTTCCAACATACACACTCATGCTAATGTGCAGAAATGCCCACAATTACTAGAACCACATGCGTAGTATATATCCCACTCAGCAAACACAGTATAATGAGTTACTGCAGAAATGAAATAAAACATCCAGTGCATCACACTAGTCCAGATGTATTAATTTGATTGAGCTGATAAACATTTTTAAGCTCTGGATGAGGACCCAGCAGACTCTGCTCTGGAGGAAGGTTGCTCTTTAGGGCCAGTTGGTTTCCATCTCAGTCTTTTCCAGTATGCGACACACTGTGTTCCGACTCCTAGTGAGCGATGATTAAAGATCGAGATTGCTTGGTTTTCTTTTGTTGCTCCTTTCAAATACCTTCTGTTAGAGCAACATAACCCAGAGGTCTCCTCTTCAACCTCAGGATACGGTGTCATGATGTTTCTGCCCTTTTGATAAATTACTGTCTGGAGCAGGTTCGCTCTTTCTGCAGTCTGTCCTCTTGATTACCGCCCAACTGCTCAGCAGCTGACTATCAACATACTAATTCTGGTTTACAAAAATCCCCTCTTTTTTCCTCCCCGTCTAGGTTAATTGTTGCAAAAGAATGATCAGCATGTGAGCATGTTTCCAGTCAAGCACATCTTCACCCCTAAATAAATGTTTGCCAGACATCTTTGCTTGTGCTCAGATATTGTCTGAATAAACTGGCAGGAAAGAACCAGCTGGAAAATATGGCTGAGGTTTGTCTGTAAATCTATCCTGTGTAAATAATGTAAATAAAAACAATAATTTTGATTGCTGTGTGTGTGTGTGTGTGTGTGTGTGTGTGTGTGTGTGTGTGTGTGTGTGTGTGTGTGTGTGTGTGTGTGTGTGTGTGTGTGTGTGTGTGTGTGTGTGTGTGTAGTGGACCATTGGCAGAAGGCCTGTGTTTCCAAAAATTTCACTCTGCATTCTCATAGACTATAAATAATACTGTTGCTACTGATCATTTGTGCTTAGAGTTCAAACATGTTTGCACAATATTTCAAGGGCTCCAATGGCTTCAAAAACAGACCAGCTGCTGTACTGTACTGAGCTGTTGATCCTCAGGATGCAAACATGTGCAGCAATTGTTTAGCCTGGCTACATAATCATCAGCTGGGAAAAAAATACATGCTTTACACTTTACAATTAAATGTGTTTTGACACATTTACAGCCGTAATTGTTTTCTGTTCAAGGACTAAATCAGTTGAAAATATATTTAGAATACCAACATACAGTAGGATGACAAATCACATCCTGTACAGTGCAAGTAAACATTGAGACTTAATCTTTGTGTAAGAGTTTATTTTACTTGGGCGCGCAGGTGGTTGAGTGGTTAGAGCGCATGCCACATATGCAGCCGACCCCGGTTCGAATCCCGATCGGAGGTCCTTTGCTGCATGTCACCCCCCTCTCTCTCCCATGTTTCCTGTCCATCTACTGATTAATAAAGGCGTCTATGCCAACAAAATCTTAAAAAAAAAAAAAAAGAGTTTATTTTACTAAAACATGTAAACTCTTTAGAAATACTTATGTACATTTTCTGTAGGAACACAAACAGCTGTTCACTTCAGTCTCCTGTTTAGCAAGTCTTTGTTTTAATGTGTGTCTTGTAAGAGTTATCACATATATATCCGTTTTATGTTTGCTGTATGCTTAATATGCGAAGTAAACCATCAGTGTTAGAACATTTGATTTTTGATTTAAATCAACAAAAACCCTATGCACCTGTGCCTGCTTGCAGAATATTAATAAAAAAAACAACATCTAGAGTGTGACAAAGCAAACAGAATAAAAATCTGCGGTGGAGTGAGCAAGAGTCGAGTGCCAAAAGTGATAAACAGTCGACCACAAGCATAACAGAGGGGAGCAGCCCTCACCACAACACAGCACTTTGCGGCAGACAAGATAAATCTACACCCAAATCAACCAGGCAAAACAGATGACGACAAGCAGAGGTGGAGTTCCCCTTCTACTCAGTGCAAATAGACAGAAAAGGTTTTTACTGAATGATTTGGTTTACAGTCACTGCTGCAGCTAATGTAGAACCCACAGATTGTAATCTTATGTGTATATGTCACTTTGATCATATTCTTATAGTAACTAAAAGCAGGAGCTTCTCTAAGTGCACTTCAGGAGGTGTATTTTTGTTAGTCTGGTGGCAATTATCACATTATGGTAATCAAATACAATAAGTAAAAAGTTCCTCACTTCCAATCAGAATATAACCCACTTCTAATCAAAACATCTGTCTTTTTTTTCTAATTATATTATTCGGTAGGATTTTTAAACTCCTGATATTTCTTTGAAGATATGGTGCAGTCAAGCTTAATTCTAGAGAATTTCTAATGAAAATGATTTTTGCAGTGTTTCAATTCTATAATATATAATTTTCAGCCAATACAAGGAGTTAATCAGAGTTCTCGATTACTTAATGGCAGCATTTTGTTCAGTTAGTAGCCGTTTTCAAGAATATAATCTCATCTCTGCCATTTAATTGTACTACAAATATCTGCATATCTATTTTCAGGCCTATGAAATGCTATCTGACATCCATCAGAGGCTATAAATCATGATAAATGGAATTGTTGCCTCCTGAAGAGAAACAGGTTGTCCTGGCTCGGGCAATCACTTCCATATGAGATACTGTATGTAATACACACACACACACACACACCTACACATACACACACACACACACACACACACACACACACACACACACACACACACACACACACACACACACACACACACACACACACACACACACAGGGAACAGTATGTAGGCCACACATATGGCAGACAGTAGTGTTAGACTATAGTAAGCTGTGTTTGAGTTGGTCAGTTGATGGATGAATCATAACCGGATAAACATACTTCATCAAACTGTCCACATCTCTGTTCAAATCAAAATATAGCTGCCATCCATTCATTATCCATTCATCAGTTCAACTGGAATCTCGGCTCATATATTCTGACATCTGACTCGGTCAAATCACTAATTTTGTTATGTGTTTCATTGACTGATTAAAAAGGAAGTAATATCTGTCCAATAAACTGTTTTAGATACAGGTACTTCTGTATGAAATGTTTTCTAAACCATCAGAATAGTAGGTTTTGGCATGTTTCTCTGCTATGTTTAAATTATGTTTAGCTTAAGGTTCGCACTGCAGCTCATATGGAGAAAAAACTTGGCTCAGAGTTTTATTAAATTATATTCTGGCAGTGTTCTTGATCAGCTAAGAATTAATGTGCTCGTATCAGTTTTCCTCAGAAAACAAGCTTGATTGATGGATTTGTTGTATTATGAAACACAGAGGCACACACGTATACATATATGTTTGGAGTGTGTCAGGTATTTGGCTGATACTCACGTGTCTCTCTCTATATTGAAACTTAATCCTATATGCTTAAGGCTGGCGCTGAATGCATGTTGGCAAATGTTTTTTGGAGGACCCCCTTGGAGTTTCCACAAAGACTTAATATGGTTTCAATAAGATCTTTATTGCTTTCTATATAAGAGGCTTAGGTGTAGGCAGAACACTGAGCACTGAATTGTATGGCGAATACATGGGATAAAAAGACAATAAAGGACATGCAGCTTTATTTAGTAGCTAAACACTCCTCAATCACTTTATATGAGCTAGTGTCCCAAATATGCACCTTAAAGTGCTTTGTCTGGTATGTCCTCATTACAACAATAACTCACTAGTACATCCTACACATTCCCCTGAGCACCTTTTCTGTCCATAGCGATAGCAATTCAGTCATTACATCATCATCCAACGCTGCTTTTGCTCCATTTGCTGCTCCCAAGTGCGCTTCAGGCTGAAATTAATTTGAGTTCCAGTGGGAGAAACGCGACATTGCGATTGGCTCAGGCACAAGCACAAGCAGATTTGATCGGCAACTCGCAGGAGAAGTTTCCATTAATGGGGCCAAACTTGACCTTTGACCTCATGGGGACTGCAGATATCCCTGCTGTGGCCAGAGCTAACTCTGGGGCCTAAAGCTCAGCCAGTAAATAGTTGAGATGGCCAAACATGCAGGTTGGAGGTTGAGAGTAAGTGGAAATGAGGTATTGACTGAGACCTATAGGACCATACATGGTGTTTCCTCTGTACGTTGAGCAAAAACGTGTTGAAAGGCTTATAATCCTCATCATCACTGGTATTACACCAACATTATTATTAGAGAAGTTTAGAGTATGCAGTGTTATGAATCAACTAATTCCCTTGATGAAAGATGTTTGGACACAGGATAGCATTTAGTTTTCCTGTCTGTTTTATTTACATTACAAGATACTCATCAATTAAAAAAAACCCTGTTACTAACACACGTTCATATAGAATGAGCTAAGGAGAAAAATATAGATATATAGATATAGATATTTACACTACTAACTGTGTCAAGACTAATTCACTCAGTTAGTAGAAACACCTAAAAATAAGGGGTGTGTCGGCCTGACTTGACTCAGGTTTTGGTCTGAGTAAGATATAAAACATTTTAGTGCTTAAGTCATTAGAGGAAGTGCAGAGGACTCTTTAATCACTACAATCTGCTCCCAAGCCCTCAATGTTACCAGTCATGACAATCATCAAGTCAGCATTTTGCAACAAAATAACAATAATAAAATTTTAAAAACATGTTTTTAGTCAAAGCAAACATCAGATGATTTCTTCTCCTATATCTTTAATTTAAATAATTCAACTTTAAATAAAAAAATGGGTTTAGTTTTTAAATTAATTGAATTGATTGTATTATTATATATCTAGTTTATTATATTATTTAATTCAGAAATATTATAATTATAAATATTTTCATTATAAATATTTTTACAGAGAGAGAGAGAGAGAGAGAGAGAGAGAGAGAGAGAGAGAGAGAGAGAGAGAGAGAGAGAGGTTGTGATATTCCATTTGGTCCTTGCTGCTGTCTGCTGACATGTTCGTGTGGATTTTACAGGACAATAAACAGCTTGTGGCTCTATTTCCACTGTAGAGCACTCCGTCTCACATCCACTCCACGTAAGAGGTGATAAAACATCCTACAACTGCACTGACTAATAAGTTGCAGGTGGATATGGTTTGGGGTTAAAGTCTCTGTCTCTCAGCGAAAAAGACCTGATATCAAACATTATGCTGGTAGGGAGTCACTCTGCTGAAGTGTCTGTTTCTATCTACATGAATTAGTCCTTCAAGTAATAATGACACTAAGCTATAGAAGGTGAATCATTTGTTTCTTTTAGCACTGACAAACATCCACAATGTTAAAAAAGAATGAAGTTCATGGGAAATAGCTTGTGAAGTGTATACTAGATGCTGTTGCCTATATGTAACTTTGTAAATGTGAAGCAGTGTTGCTGTTTTAGGTTTGGAAAAGTCTCCTGATGTAAAAATAATAGTAAGGACATTCTATATAATTCTATATAATTAATATAAAAGACTTTTTCAACCTTTTTTTACAGGCAAAAAAGAAAAGAACCCCCCCCCCCCCCCTCCTCCTCCCGAACAATCCTGTTATCCTATTATCTTATCAGTAACACACACATTTGCCGACAGGAGCACATATGCCTGACACACACATCACCCTCCCGGTTCACCCTCCATCACTCATCACCTCATATGAACAACTTGAGCGTGACTGTCTTAACATTTAAAAAAGGGTCGTGGAGACAAGAACTTTCTGTTTCTGTTGTTTTTTTCTATTCTTGGATCATTTTTAATAAAGTCTTTGTTTAGCTTGTCTCAAAACCAACTTCGACACCCTGAGGGCGAAACAGAGTTTTTAATATTCAATAAAGAGGGGTGAGGAAACACTCCAGTCCAAAAATCCCTCAGATTTTCCTCAGAGTTTCCTGTAATGATTCCCACTAGAGCTATTTGAGGAGTGACCTCTAATTTCTATTGATAATACAGGAATGTAATGGCTTAAGTGCTG
This sequence comes from Scomber japonicus, assembly GCF_027409825.1. Lineage (NCBI taxonomy): Eukaryota > Metazoa > Chordata > Actinopteri > Scombriformes > Scombridae > Scomber > Scomber japonicus. The sequence goes on along the minus strand of NC_070579.1, from coordinate 26,834,758 downwards.
ATTCTGAATAACAACTGACAATGTGGCCAAAGTGCTTATATCATTCAAGGTATCAAGTTTCCTCACTTAAAAGAAAAAAAAGCGTCACGCTCCACACACACTGCAGTAGCAGTACAGAGTTGTTGCAAAGGTAAATAAATCATTTTCTATTTGAATATGTGTGTTTGAATAATGTAGTGAATGTTATTTTTACTTATATGATACCCATTAGCAGAACATTCAGAATGTTTATCCTGCCTAGCACTTCAAAGGTGTTTCATTATATTCAAATAATAATAAAAATCTGATAATGATTCAGACAATACTCCAGACAGCCAATTAACATATACATCCTATCTTAAAAAAGGTCTTTAATCATGCCATGAAATTTCACTCTGGACTTAATGTTAAAGCAAATAATCTTTCATCAGAGTGGGAGTCATGTTTTCAAAAAGCTAGAAATATATATTTTTTTGCAGTGAGGTTAATTCAGTGTTTCTCAGTGTCTCTCAAGGACACACTGAGATTTGTGTTCGGCACTGGCCTGAGTGAGAGATTGATAAATGAGCACACTTGTGGATTAGTCTGCTTAATGACTGAGTTGAAAGCTTAAAAAACATTTGTCATGGCCTGCTGCCTACACAGTATCACATCTGGATCATCTAGATAACGGATCCATTAAGACCACTTTGATTTTACATTATTTCCTCTTTTCCACTTGTGGTGCGGAGAGGAGTTTAATGTGCAATAGAGGAAAATAGAGTTAAGACAACATCTGGGTGCTGAGAGGTGACAGGGGTGTAGGCCGGTAAATGTAAACACAAGGGGGATGAATATGGTTTCTTTTCTCATGAAGTCCTTTATATATTCTATTAAATATTCTGTAGTTGAATTTAAGCCAATAAAAGAATATCAAGGCAAGGCTGGATTTTAAACGTTTATGCACAGAAACTCATGAGACTGATTACATTTTCTCATGATTTACTTAAAAAATGGGAACATTAAACCATGTAAATCTCTTGAGTCACAAACAAACATTATGCTGTGGGAAAGCTGTACTGTGTCTAACTGGCAGAACGTCATGATCGCTCTCAGGCTAACTGACAATCTGACAATGTCGTGCAGCCATGTGTGGTGGTAAACACACAGAGCCCCTTCCATTCTGTCTTCCTGACTCCATCCACGCCACCTCGCCTCTTCTTCTCCAGCTCATTGGGTCGACACAGAGAAGCGTTGATCCCACTTGTTCTGGTTCACTAATGCCAGGAATTCCCTGTTCGGATCAACAGAAATGGAATCCTCTCCGTCCTTCGAGACAGCTAAAAGCCTGTCTGTTTTAAAGAAGTGGGATGAGGGGGGGGGTCTCGTAAAACCTGTCGAACCCAACGGTGTCCTTTTACCTACCTAGCATCAGTCTAGGCCTGGAGCATTCCAGGACGCTCTTAAATGGTCATTTATGAGTGACCTGTCAGCCCCGGGATCATCAGAGGTTTATGGTGACCAATAAAAACGCTGCTGTGGTTCGGAAGCTCCCTAACTCATCTCCCCTCTTCGAACCCCACCCCAGTTTCACTCTTCCTGTCTCCAATGACGAAAGGAGACCCCAATAAATTCACCACCCTTTTCTATCTTTCGATGTGCCTAATACCCTAATATCCCTCATGTTATTTAAGCCCATGTTATTTAAGCCCAAACAAAAAAGAAGTTCTATATTGTGGATGAGTGTGGAGCTGAATCCAAATACGGTATTCCGAAAAGCACAAACAGGGTTTTTGGGAATATTTATTTCATGCAAATATTTTTTAAAAACCCCAAAAGAAAAAAGAATAAAACATGTCAAATAACAGTGTAAAGGTTGGGATAATGTAGTGACTATGTCTGTCTGTGTCATAAATAGCTGCAGATCAATTTGTCTGGCAGAGCTAAGCTGTGGCTGATTGGTCAGAAATGTCTGTAGGCTAAAAGAATAGGTGTGAGAATCTCTTTGCAATTAAAATTAAAAATGCTTTATTGTCATAAAATTACAAGTGTTAGTGTTAGCAAAAATAGGATATTTCTCTTTTATGCCAAAACAAATATAAATAGTTTTACTGCCTCAACAAACACATACAAATATAAAACCCACCTACGAGGATGTTTTATCTGGGACAGAGTTAAGCTAGCTGTTTCCTCTTGTTTCCAGTCTTCCAGCTTTATGCTAAGCTAAACCAACAGTCTCTTTGCTATAGATTCATATTTAATGTACAGGTATGAGAGTAATGTTGACAATGACAGTAAATAAACTTTATTCCAAATTTCCAAGTATTTGGTTGTGTCATCATTTCTATTGATGTTTCTCTCAAAGTGTTCACTGGTGATTGACATTAAATCTAACAGTCCAAAGACATTATGAAAACATTTCACAGATCCTAAATTCAATAGTTGAGGATCTGTTTTATCAGATTGACTTGGCAGATGACCAATTCATAATGAGAATGTCACATGATATCTAAATGAATGTCTGAAGTGCCAAAACAGCAGAAACAGCTGGGAAAATGCACATTTTTAAATAAATTGCTCAGTGTCATCATAAGCAGTGAAAATGGCCTCTGTTGTTGCATTCAAGCAAAGTTTGTACTGTCTAAGACAAATTGACACTGCTGTTCAGCTTTTAAAAAGATTCAGGGATTTGATTTGATTTCATATTAAGCTCCTGTGTTTTTCTTCCTCTGTCTTTTTCTTTTTTTCTCTCTTTCCCTGTTTGTCTTTCTCTGCCTTTTCTAAACACGTTAACATTCACTAAAAACATCTTTACACATGGCAACACAGTATTTTATGCATTTCTGCCGTCTATTTTATGCCTTTCGGTGGTCAAACTTTATGGCGGTTGACCTTTCCTCGCTCATAATGTCCATCAAAGCAAATACACTCCACTGTTTTCTTACCTGCGTGCCCACAAATTGGAGGTGACATTTTTAGATGGGACAGCTAAATGTGGTCAGGGCCGTCCATAAAAGCAGCAGCTGGGGTCAGTGCCATGGGTTTACATCTCTGCTTATAGTTTACATGACAGATGGTGGAGTTACGGCTAAATCAACATGTCTACCACATACATCAAGGCAGAGAGGACCCATAGAGTCACGCATTTCTGTCTTGGCTTTTGTATCTGTCTCGGATGGTGGTGATTATAGATGTTGTGTATCTGCATTTGTTTATGGTTAAACATATGTCACTATGATTTTATGATTTACTTAAGATTTTGATGAATCTTAATATGCCAGATGTAAAAATGTCAGATATTTATATTCTCATTTGGCACCTTTATTTGAACATTTAAATCCCTCCAGTATAAACTGAATTGAGGTTCAGGTTTTATTGAAGTTTAGTTTTAGTAAAGCTTAACTTCTAGTAGCCTTGTTCATTTCACTTGTATGTCCAGTTGTTGTATATTAAAATCACATTTAGCTAAATGTCTCAGTCACATGAAGTAACTTAACAATATGAATTACAGCCAATGCCACACAGGTGAATTGTATAAGCTTGATTGATGCAAACAAGCACCATGTCGTCAGCTGTAAATGAGATCTGGCAATCTCCTTTTATCTGTTGAGTTAAATCAGTTACAAAATTCATGTTAAAGCATCAGTTTTAAAAATAAAAAGAGATGAATCACGATGCTTTATATTTTATAAACCAACACAAATGCAACTGGATAGTGGGTTCAAAATCTGTAGGGTTTGAAAATACAAAACTTGTCTGTGTATTAATTTATACAAAATTCAAATATAACTGGCATTTGGGTATATTACTATTACTTATTGTCAGTCAAGTGAAAGCTATAAATATTCTGTACATTTTACTGTAATTCAGATTAAAATATCACTATAATGGATTGTCCACAGGCTTGATTAAACATAATTCAAAATATACAAATGCAAAAAAGGCTCTGTGTGTGAGGCCTGAAATGATTGAACAATCCTCAGCTGGTGCTGAAAGAGGAAGTCACTTCACCTGTTTTCTTTGCATGAGAGGACAACCTAATACTCTACACTATGAACAACAAAAGACCTTTTCCTGGGACTTTTAGCAAAGCAGTGATTTAATGTTTTAATGCTGTTATTTCACTCAGGCGAGTCCGCTACTCTTTATACAGCTGTAAAAATAAGAATGGGCCTACACAATGGGACTATTAATTTCAAATGATATTCTTCTTCCCTGGAAACAGAGGTGAGATCGATCGTGGATGATGAGAGGTGCAACAGTGTCTGTTGACATGAGGCATGCATGTGATTATGGTTTCACATTAATATTTATGCACAAGCAAACCCAAAATAAATGTAGCGTCAAAAGATTAAGAGCATACCGCCTGCATAGACTTGTATCCTCCTACTGATCCACCATATTTCTAACTGACTGTCTGATAGTGTTTATACAGCAGGACTCAAATATATTCCTCCTCTCACTACCTCTGTGGGTGATTAAGGTCTGGATGAAGTGAACTAATGCAACTCTGCATAGCAGCCAAGCATCCAGATGTTATTTGTACATTAACATCTTTACACCATGTGTTTGGGGCAGTATCTCAGTAACATTATCTCTTCAATAAATATAGATTGTTTTTATTTAAATAACATAGTGGCTTTCAGTTTATATAGGTCAGGTTTTATGCCCAACTCATATAAAGTTTTCTACATTGAAATTTTTCTGTAAAACTTCAGATTTAGCCATTCCCAAAACCAAAACCAAACACTATTACCCTTAACCCTCAGGTAACCCGTGCTCATGCAGTATATGATAAATGGACTGCATTTATATAGTGCTTTTATCCAAACTACACACACACTGGCCCTGGCCTTACCTCGGATCTCCTGATCTACATACACCTTTATCTGTAGAACACAGTTCACACAATTATCATTTATTATTTCCTTATTTCATTAAGGCACATATTACAATATAATTACATTTTCCAACTAATACTTCTTTCACTGTTTCTTTGTGTGCAAGAATATTTGGACATTTATAGATTATGGAAAATTTAAATGAGGAAGAAGGATAACAAACTAAGTAACATATTGTATATATACAGACATGTTTTAATGTCATACATGTATGCTTCTGTCAATACCAAAACTCCAACACATTGTTACTATCAGGCTAAAATAAGGACAAAATAAGGAAAAATGTAACACAATGTCACAGTTTCACTTACATTTTCCTTATTTTATAAACATTGTATACTCTGAAAAGTCAAAATAGCAATCATTGCAAAAAGACTAAATTCCAGTAATTTAAAGTTTTTTATTTATTTTTATTTTTTAATTTTAAACGTCAGAAGTGTAGAATTGGAAAAACAAAACATCAGCCTCTGGTGACCACAAAACTCGAACTGTCAGAGCTACAGTACATACTTCAAAATGGCATTAATTACATGAATAAATATTTCTGCTGCGCTGCTTCAACCTGGAAACACAGCTGCCTTTGGTACTACAGCACCTCAGCTGTCAGAATCTAATCCAGTCATCCATTAACTAAATCCTTGATAAACACATGCCAAGCTCACAGTAACACTTTCCCTAAATGCTTGTGTGTGTGTCCTAGAGCCTGACCCTTTGCTCCCTTTAAGTGGACCATAACTCTCATCTAAAAGTCATCTGGTCTGGTTTACAACCTGTAGGGGGTCAGAAGATGGAGTACTGTTAACTTTATCACTGTCTCCACCAATCAGCACTGCTCTGCAACACTTATCAGCTGTATAGATTAGTAATGAGATGAGAGGAGTGAGACCAAGCAAATCATACAGGGGGAAAAAAAGTAGCAGTATGAATGAAAGAGAAAAAAGAAAAGAAAGTGGTGGTACAGAGATGTTAGAGGGGAAAAAAAGATGGAATTTAATGAAGAGATTTCTTGTCTTTTTGATGAGGTTGTGACTTAATAATACCTTCAGTATACCTTCTAACCTAAAATGACTTTCCTTTGCACAAATTCTCTGTGAATTCAATTGAAACTTTCATGTTTCTACAGTCAGAGAAGCAGAGCCCCGACTGGCTTTTCCTTTCCTCAAAGTGATTGTGATCATCGTCTGTCAGCGAGGTAACAGCGATCTGAGACAGCACTCAGATGAGCGCACTGATATGACGTGAGAGAGAGATGGATCTGTGTAGCCTACATAATGAAGAGCTGATGGAGAGAGATAAAACAGTGGGAAAGAGAGAGAGAAAGAGAGAGTGAATAAAAAGATATTGACAGACAGCCCTGAGAAAATAGGAGAAAAACCTAGAGTCTGTTTGAACACCAAAGACAACTGTTTATTACATGAGGTGATGAGATGATGTGATGGTTTGTTTAAACGTTCTATAAATCTCACTCACAATAAGGGAACTGAATTACATCAATGGGTTCGTGTCCAGAACATATGCAGAGCAGAGAAATCAGGTCTAATTAAAGATCAAAATATACAGTCTGGACTTATGGTCTGTAATGAATACTTGTACTGTATCTGTACACTAAAAAGATTATGCTTATTGAGCACATTTAGTCATTCTGTAACTACATCAATGATGAGATAAAATTACATATTATAATAAACAAAACATTTTATAGAATTGATAACACAAGATGCACTGCTTTACTGTCATTTCAAGCACAAATATCAGAAGCATGTTTGTGCAGACACTGGGAAACTGAAAATTCAAATCTAATAACATGAACAAAGTGACAAATGTAGAAAAAAACTGTTTCTAGTTTTGACACTCAATCCTGAAGCTTTTTTCACAAATACTTATTTCCAGACTGAAAAGGTAAATGAAAGACTATAAGGAAAAATAGTCCTATTTCTATGCAAAAACAGCAGGGTTTCATACCTTTTAATTTTTTTTACTGAGATGCTCTTTGCCTCTTTGTTTCGCAGCTACAAAGGTATGAGGGAGACGGTGTCCTCAAACACTGTAGCAGATGTGTTACAGAGCTCATTTCCTTAACAGAATCCACGCTGTGGATTTTTACTGGCGTGCAAAGCGCATGGTAATCTTTCATGTTTACTTTTTATTGGAAGGCAGTCACACAATGACATCTGTGCATTGAAGGCACAGTTGCTTAAGTGTAACTCTAAAGCCAAGGTGTGTTTTGCAGATGGGGGGACTGTGTGGATGAACCACTTTGGTATTTCTGAGGTGCAAAAAAGGAAAAAAGGAAAAAAGGATAGTGATCTAGAAACAACAGGAGGCTACCTTGAAGCTTTATCATTAAGAATGAATAGATTTGGCCTTTTCTGGCCTTAGGACATTAGTGTGCCTCAAGATGTTCTTAATGACATTCATGAAAAGCCTGAACCTCACCAAAGGCTTATTCACAGCCCGGTGCTCAAAGGTTGACCATGGACTTAGAGACATGAAAACTCTCCCTCTTTGCAATTTTATTTTATTTTTTATGTTTTGTCAGTGGCAGCTTCTCAGCCTTTGTGGGTCAGCGAATGGAACGAGATGGGTTTAGAATGACGATTGTCCATTTGTGTGAAGTAATAATGTGGAGTGAAAAGGAGGGCAAAGGAGGGTTCTTGTTTGCGATCTGCCTGAAAACCTTACAAAACTAACATCCTATAGAGTGGTTTCTATAGAAGCCAGTGTTTTGTCTATGGAAGTCATGGGGTTAATGTTATTCTGAAGGAATCTGGGTTCCAGTCGGTTGTTCTGTGTAGTGAAGTGGTCCTTGTTGACTCTGTGTGTGTGTGTGTGTGTGAGTGTGTGAATTTTTCTGGTGTGCTTATGGTATGTAGACATCTTAGCAATCAATCAACGTGCGTTTGTGTTTGTGCAACAATTAGGAAACATGGTCCTTAGCTGATGCTATATATGTATTACAAAAACTCATGTCTCCACAATCTGGGAACTGTATTTTGCTTTTTGAGGTTTAAAATCAGTTTGTTTCCCTCTTTCCACAGCTTGATATTCTACTTTCTTTCTCCAGTTTCACTTTTTAAAATGACATACTCTAACATAACATACTGTGCCAGCATATTTTTCAAAATTCCCAGCACTTTTGCCTTAAGCACTATTACAATTTTTCTGGCAAGCTATTTTATTACGTTATTTATCAGAGAGACACTCTGGCAGTGAAGTGGTAATAATAGATAAGAGCAACAGAGGAGGGTCATGATGGGGGACTGCAGCTCCTGGAAAACTGGGCTTCATTGAGGTGTAAAAAAGGGGAGCATAGAGGACCATAGGAGAACAGAGCTTGTATGCCAACAGACCCCTTAATCCCTAGACATGGAGGCATGACAAGACTCCCAACACTTTGAGTCTAAACTCAAACAGATTGACACAGTGATTGAGACGTTTAGATTTGTTTTTTGTTGGGGTGAACATTTTCCCTCCGGGCTGACTGGCAGTAGCTGTTTGGGGTGTAAATCCGGTGTTTAAGCGTGAGCTGTACTTTATGCCTGGGGGAGTTTTCTCTGACCAGAGGTATTCAGAGAGTTCATTCTCAAAACACTGGGTCTTTGACTCACCAATAACAGACATACAGTAGAAAGAGATTACATGAAATCATTCTAGCTGATACCGAGGTTGTGGAGCCTTCTCAGAAGATAGAGTCGTTGTGAACATCTGTTGAAGCTCATCTGAGAGTCCAGAACTGTACCAATATAATTAAAGTCATTCACAGTTTCAACAGACTGGCCAATGAGTGAAACTGTCTTAAAGATCAGATTAAAGATCCTGTTTTGTGGAGAGTACCAGCTCCTTTGTTTTAGCCACATTAATAGCTAGCTGACTGTTTTGACACCAGGTTTCCCAAGTTTTTACCTTGGCCAAATATGCAGCTTCACCAAAAGAAGGCGTTTTTTTTGTGAAAGCCTGACTAAGGCCATGACGTCTGCATATTTAACCAGTTTAAAATCATTGTCATTGGGCGCACAGGTCGTCGAGTGGTTAGAGTGCATGTCATATATGCAGCCGACCCCGGTTCAAATCCTGATCGGAGGTCCTTTGCTGCATGTCACCCCTCCTCTCTCTCCCCCATGTTTCCTGTCTGGGTTAGGGTTACTACTTAATAAAGGTGTCTATGCCAACAAAATCCTTAAAAAAAACAAACAAATCATTGTCATTGATCATAAAATCATTAGTAAAAGGAGAGAAAAACTTAAAGGTCCACTATCCTGTTTTTGAAGTATAGCATGCAGTATGATGCTTATATTGTAAGAAAAATCTAGATTTGTTGATGTTATAAATTATCCTTAAACTAACTTGGACCAGTTACAGAAACAGCTGAGTGTTTTCAGTTAAATAATCACAGGCAAAGTATTTTGGCACAGAAGGAACATTGAATAAATCATTTTAGACACAGAAATCCACACTGACAGCACATTTTTATCGTCCATCTCTGGTGTAGCTGGTGCGTAAATTGAATAATCCCAAAGCAGCAGTTGAATGCTAATCACTGAAACACACCACTGATTAAAGCAAACATTAAAGAAAGTGAGAACTCTACTGTTTTTGCTGTGGGAATTGGCACATTCTAAATCTGTAGATACAATTAAATTAAACAGACATCTGGTCACATGACTGTGTGAGAGCGTTTTGCAGAGGAACATAGTCTATTTTTCTATTTTGGGAGCTTTAGGATGTTTAGGATCCAATTTAATATCATTTTAGATGTTTTGCCAACCTCAGTAGATTTAAAAATCCTTGTTTCAGTAGGTAAAATAATAATAATAAATGGATAAAATAATTGTGGGGACAATTGTGGGTTAAGGGTCCTTGTAAAAGGAAAAGGAAAGACTTATCTGATCAAAAACAAGCAGCACTTTCATTTTTATGCCCTCATGATGGTCAGATGAAAGAAGAAGTAAAGAGGAAGTGATGGAGCAGAGTTTGGTGCTAAGTGGATTGACCCCAGCCATCATGATTAAGACCATAAAGAGGGCTCTGGTTAGAGGTTATTAAAGGATTATAAAGGGCTCTTAAAGGTTATAAAGGACAGGTCTGGAGAAGATTAACCAACACATCACTCAAATCAACACCACTCCACATTCCCCACCATCAGTTTACAAACCGGACAGATATAGAGTCAGGTCTGCTTACTTTAAAATTTTTAGTCAAGTAAAGTAAATTTTATATATATAGCATATATATATTTTTGCATAGAGTAGGTATAGATTATACTGGATTATACTTTAGTTTACAGAGACCTAACATTCCCCCATGAGCAAGGACTTGGCGACAGTGGTAAGGAAAAACTTCCCTTTAACGGGAAGAATCTTCAAGCAGAACTGAGTTCTGGGTGGGCCTCGACCGGTTGAGTTGACTTTATTACTGTCTTGTTGTTCAAGGTAAAATGTGAAAGATGAGTATGATGATCAGTCTTTAACACATAAGAACCGTAACGACCACGGATGACTAGATGCACTGGCCCTTGGTCAACAGGTTAACCCTTTGGCTGACTGGATAGCACAGCTGTCCATGGGCTGGAAGACTGGGTTTCAAGACCTGATTCAGGAAACCTCCTGTGCTGTTACAGAACATTTCATTTCACAAATCTGAATGTGCAATTGTACTTGCAGCTGTTTTATTGTGGCAAAGAGAAATGCTCAGTTGAACTGAAACTAAATAAAGAATACAACACATGTAACACATGTCTTGAAGTCAACTTTGAGAAAAAAATGAAGAAACAAAAAAGAAGAAATGTATATTTCAAATTGTTTGGTTTTATGATGGTTCCCGATTACTGCCATTAAATTCCATTTCACCATCCGCTTAAATAGCTTCAGACCTTATTACAATAATGCAAATCAAATTTTCATTCAGATTAAAAATGCTAATAAAAATGTGAGGATGGAAAAATATTTGTTGTTATTATTTCTACCACAAACAGCTGAAGATTATAATGTTTTTTTTTCTGGACTACACCATGAAGGAAGGAGAACTGCACATTTTCTGCCTACTTAATCAACCTAACCTAAACATTTTTTTTGTGCCTGAGACTAACAAGACTGTAGCCATGGCATTGTTTCTTCATAATATTTATTTTTCAACAGTCATCTGTAAGGGTTTTAGAAAGTGCAGACAAAATATGTCATCCTGTTGATTGCTGCTGATAGGGGCGTCACATTGGAAAATGCTTCTATGTGTTGTTCTCGAGAGCATAGTCTAATGACATATTTTGTCATTTAATTTGGAGGATTTGTTGCTGAGATTACCGAGAGCCCCAAATCGTTAAATCCACCCCCTGCTTATGTCATCCTTCCGAACACCAGACAGGTCCAGAGGAATGAATTGGGTGGTAATGGGAACCAGAGCACCAGAGTTTCCTGAGCTAATCACATGCAGCCACCAGTGAAGACAGCAGCATCATCGCTCACTCACTGCGTTACTCCATCGCTGTCTCTTTGCTCTCCTTGTATGATGAAGGACTGAGTTTAGTTCCAGCTGGCTCCTGCTGCAGTTACTGTCCATCTTTCTTATGTTTTAACTGTGTTGTCACTTTGTTCTCTCTTTCTCTATTGTACCTGTTCTTGAATTGCTCAGACTTCAGACTGACTTCAGCCATCTTTCTGTCTGCCTGTCTTCTTTCAGTCTTTCTCTCTCGCTCTCTCTAACACACTCCACACAGACTCGTGTTTTAGCTATTCATCAGGAGGTAATCTCAGTTGTCTGCTTTGAGGTGTTTTGGGGCCACATGCTCATAATGAGAAATGGCTCCTGGAGAAAGTGAAAAACAGATCACTGTGTTTCTGTGTGTGTGTGTGTGTGTGTGTGTGTGTGTGTGTGTGTGTCTGCCTGCATGCGCATGTGTGTTTGTGTGCTTCCTCACTAGTGACCAGAGGTCTAACTTATATAAATATTTGGTCCCATGAAGGCCGTTAGTACCGACTTATGAATCATAAAGCTAGTGAAACAGGAGTGTAAATAAACAGAGAAGTCAGTCCTGGCGCCCTGCCAAGCTCCCTCTTCTTCCATAACTCAGTCTGGGCTCTGCCTGCTGTGGACGGATGCATCAAGCCCTTCACCTGGGCAACAGGTCCCACCGTTTGGTTTAACAACCTGTTCAGCTTGGCTGAGCCATACGGAAAACAGTAAATTAGCGGAAGGTTGTTCCTTCCTTGTGTAGACTTGTGTAACAGCTCATTGGAGGCTAATGATCTGAACGTGTTTGGAAAGATCTATTTTGACACTTGTTTTCTCAGTGGTGATTTTTTTTATGGGTTTGTCGTTAGGAAGGACTTAAAGTTAATGATGCATAGATGATTTGGTCATAACATGGTGTGTTTACATGTGTGAGAGTGTCAGATATTTATTAAAGGCAAAAGCATGTTAAAGCCAAAGCATAAAATATTAGTAATTGTGTGGGTGTTTATATATAACTTTATTTTGAACGTGTTAAAAGAAAAAACAAAATGAAATATATAAGCAAGGAGCAATAAAATAAAAATATATGAGCAATAAAACAAAACAAACAAAATCATAAGAAAACATATATATTTGCTTTAATAATAAACTCATCTACTGGTGTCCATGTAACTAAGCTCAATAAAATAAAAAACAGAAAAAAAACATTCAAACTACACAAGAATAAATCAATCAAACTGGATCAAACATCAAAAATCAATCCCATATGTGTTCAGTATATTATTTTATAGAGTCTTAAGTTTGATCATGCTTTATGTTCTTCGCTGTAGTTGTTCCATACTCATTTGATTGTGACACAATGGTATTATTATAATGATATGTTGATGCTTTACTCTGTATATGCTTCTGTCAGTTTGTCAACCATAAATTTAAATTTTTGTGGTTTAATTTTATAAAAAGTGAGTTTTTTGGTTCTCTGTATGTTGCTTTTCAATTCTAATGACTCTTTTTTGAATGATTGAGATTAGATCAGTGTTTGCTATATGTATTGTTTGTTTTATATATTTTCTCACAGAGTTAGTTATACACTGTATGGGAGTATAAAGTTGTAATTGGTTTTGATATTTTAACTATAATATAATTAATATGTGGCTTCCAATTTCATTTGTTATGTAATGTAATTTAATTTCAGTCACTCTTTCAATGTAGTTAGCTTTTATAGAAGTGTAAGTGTATTATTGAAATGCTTTATACACATATTCTTTCAAGATTTTACGGCTTACACCAGTGTGTGAAAATACATATATCAAACTGAACATCTGTAAAATACAGAGCTGACACTGACAGTGATAAACTGGAGGAGAGATCTAAGTCATGTGGACCATGATATCACTTCAAAGACCAACAATGGAACCTAGATTTAGGGTGCTTTCACACCAACAGCAGTTGGTGCGCACTAAACAGTCCATTCGGACCAAAACCTCTCAGTTCAGTTAGCTTTTGTTGGTGTGAAAGTATCAATCGCACTAAATCAAGCAGTCTGAGACCTCCAAAAAGAGCTGGTCTCAGTCCGCTTGACTCCGCACCAAATGCCGACCTACTGGAAGATGAGGGAACGTCAATCGGACCAATCTTGATTCGTTTGCAGGTGTGAACATGGACCACACCGCAGTCTGTATGTTACAACATAACATTACTGCCTGGTGCAGACCAAATAATCAAACTAGTGGTGAGAAAGCGCCCTTAGATTTCACAACACAGCAAAAGATCTGCAATACTCTGCTCTTGGCCATTTATCATTTTTTGTGGATTTAATTAACTGCTCCACTCTTGGGAAAGGTTTAAAAATGCTTGAATACTCCTTTGTATCCCTCTGCTCAACTTTTACATCTCTTATTCCTTTTTCCAGCATGTTTCAATCCTACACGCTCACACAGGAGGTTACAGGGATATTTTGTTAGACCTCGTCGTCAAGGTAATGCAGCACTGGAGCTGGAGGGGGTTCAGTGTTCACCTCAGCAGGGTAGATCTTTGCCGATACTGGTTTAAACCCACCTGCCACTCTTTCAGGCTGCCAGGATAACACAAACTGCTGTTTTCATTCATTTGATTGGAATGTTAAAAATATGGATGGTCAGTTTTGAATATATTAACAAGTTTCTATATGACTAATTTGCAATGGCAGATTCTGTCTGGCTTTTTAACAACGAAATGAGGAAACATTTTAATGACCATAATCTACCAAGCCTTGAAATTTTGATCCTGACCTGGACACATCTGCAAACCGTCCACTGTCAACCTATTTAATTTGTTTTCCCTATAAAATCCTATAATTTCTCCTTGATTGGTCTGCTGCATTTGACACTGCTGACCAGGATATTCTCCTCAACCGGTTACATGACACCTCTGGACTCACTGACATTGCCCTTAACTGGTTTCAGTCTTTCCTCACCCACAGAGAAGAGTACATTTCCTTTGGAAGTACAAGGTCCCAGACACACACTGTCACCTGCTGTGTTCTCCAGGGGTCAGTCCTTGGCCCCATCCTTTTTACACTATACATGCTCCCCCTTGGTCATGTCATCTGTCAATATGGAATCTCATTTCATTGCTACACTGATGAGACACAGCTTTACATGAAAACTGACAAATAATGCCAAACTCCGTCCCACACTCACCTCATCTGATGCTGAAAAGCTGGTCCATGCCTTTGTCTCCTCCAGACTGGATTACTGCAATGTACTTATCATCAGGATCCCTATCAAAAGTCTTCAAAGACTATAGTATGTTCAAAACAGTGCTGCAAGGATCCTGATGAGAGTGAACACATCACACCTATTCTCCATTCACTTCACTGGCTTCCCGTCTCACTACTCACCCCACCAACCTCAACACGATCCCTCTGCTCTACAAACTCTAATCGCCTCTTACTCCCCAGAACTAAGCTAAGCAACATTGGTTACTGAGCCTTCTGTTCCGTTGCCAATCATCTTCGGAATGCACTCCCTGACCATCTGAGGGTACCACAGACTACTGAAAGTTTTTTTTTTTTTTTTTTTTTTTTAATTAGCCTTGGCTGGTTGCCATGTCTTTTATATGAATGCTTTTAACATGTAGCTTGTAGAGATTTTTTTCAAATGCAAAGTGTGATACAAATAAAATGTATTATTATTATTATTATTATTATATCCAAACTTGCTATACAATGTTCTGATCATAGTAAGTGTTTTTCATGGTTATGTTCAGGTACTCACAGCACTCAGTTAAGGCTGGGGAAAGTTTATGGTCTTGGTATAAAGTTGAAAAAGTCCACAGTGACTCAGAAGACACAACGTGTTTTTCATATTACAGTAACAAAAACCATGATCTTTTCCTAACTTTAACCAAAGTGCTTTTGTTGCTTAAATCCAACCACATGCAGGAATCATGATGCACATCACAGTCTCCAGTGTTGAACTCCTGGGTCTGGTACGTTCATTATTTACCCTGACCATCTTCCTATGACTACCATGTACTACAAAACATAGCAGTTTGTTCACTTAGAACAAATAGAAAAACATTTTTCCACAAAGCAATTATGTGTCCCCTCAAAAAATCAATGGCAAAACAAATAAGTAGTAAATACTGTAAGTCATTTCTAGGATACAGGCTGTTTAAACTGGTGTTTACAAAAGCCTGAAATGTTTGTTTCAATTAAAAAAACCATAAATGACACAAACTCAAGTTCCAGAGAAGTCACATTGGCTGATTTCATTGCCTAGACTAGGCCACTATTCACATAGAAATACAACCACTTTGGCTCATAGGCCATTGTATGGGCAGCACAAATCTGTTTTTGATCAGTAAACAACTGAAGCTGCAGACTGGAGCAATGGAAAATGCCTTGGATTGCTATTTTGTTTATGAGATGGTATTTTATGATTTTATATAGAACACAATAAATTATTTTACCCTACCACTGTCTACTATGGTGTAAATAAAATGGAAGGCAAAAAGGCTGGCACTCAGGGATGTACTTTGATGGTTGCAATGCAAACACCCTGTCAGTTTGACCGTGTAATCCAGGCAGTTATTTTCTTTTCCCACTCACCGGGAATCTGTGTAAGTGTTGTTTTCAGTGCTACCGGCTCCTCTGTTAACCTCAAACATGCTCTTCTTTTGTTCACACTGCATGGTTGATGTGGTGACCTCATGAACCCTTAGGTGATTGTCTTGAATGGCTAAGTGCCTCCTGATTGTGGGCACAGTTGAGTGTTGATAATGTCTAACAGATTCTCCTCCTGTCACACACATTGCACATACATGCAGTAGCACATAGACACACATTTCAACACAGGCACACCCTCACACAAGCCTGCACAGCAATGTTTGCTCTTCAATCCCAACAGTAAACAGCTTAGTGAGTTGCTGATGTCTCAGAATGTTTTCAGATGCTTCAACGTCATGCAGCCAACATGTTGACAAGCTAATTTTGAAATATAATAATAATAATAACAATAATTATAATAAAGCACTTTACATATGAAAAACACAACTCAAAGTGCTACTGACAGATAAAATACATAATAATAATTATTATTAAAAGACAAAAGTTCTATTACAAAGAAATGTTTTAAGTCCTCTTTTAAAAAGTCTCAATAGCCTGTGGTGCCCTCAGCTGTTCAGGAAGGTTATTGTTCTGGTGTGTTGTTTTTGAAGGCTGCATGGAGCAAACTCATCTCCCAATGTGTCCAAAATTCTGTAAATGTTTAACTTGCTGACCTGAACCCCTACTTTCCATTGGTATCCCCACCATCTGCTGTGCTTATATCATAATATCTCAGTAATGTAGACTATAATTTTCACAGTGATGGAACGAGTTGGGATGGAGTGACAAGCATCTGTTTAATATTAGACAGACAGCTATCTACTCCACCTCATACAACATACACATACACAGTTATAAGATACATACTGCTGTACCTAAACACATTCACACATATGCACATTAGCCACTGACTTCCCATACCAGGCCTTCTTCCTCTTTGCTCTTCCATTTCCTCCTTCAGCTTCTCCAGTCCTACTTAACTTAGTAGAGTCACTGATGTTTTAAAAGAATCCGTAATTGGTAAAACACATATGTGGTTTCATAGGTTTGATAACACTGGCACCTATAGATAGATTACGGCCCATGACACAGTTCATTTATGACCTTTGCTACTTTATAGTGAGATTACCAGGAAACCAGCAGAGATTCCAGGAAGTTTCAAGAATCCACATTGAGCCTGCACGTCTTGCAAACAGAATTCTGCCTCCACTGGTGAAATTATGTTTGCGAGAGGGGCGGGCTGAGCCATATTGAGGCTTCAGAGCAGTAGTATGCTGTAGAATGGCAGATTCTAGGTTCAGCTGCTTGGTTCATACTAGGCTCTTCTGTGAGACTCGGGCTGGATTCAGTTGATGAAGTTTCATCGCTACAAGAAAAACTTAGACTGTTTAAGGCCATCAAACAAACCATGTGTGTATGCATAAGACACACACACACACACACACACACACACACACACACACACACACACACACACACACACACACACACATACATACTAACCAATTGTTTAGGGAGGAGCTCTTGTTGAGGTAGCTCCTGGTAATTAATGGATGGGCGAGGACTTCACTGGGGATGATTCGCTCTCTGGCATCCCACTGAAGCATTGCCTTCAACAGGTTGATGCACGCCTTCATTTCCTCAGCCTCTGATTTATTATTTATCTCCAGACGCATATAGTTGAGGAAACAATTAAAAAATCACCTCACATCATTCTTGAACCATTTTCATAAGTTATGAAAGGACAATCAATGAGGTCACTTAAGCAGCTGTTGCCTATTAAAGACCTACCGTTATCACTTCATCCAGTGAGCGGAATGTGTAGCGCCTGTTGTCAGATTTTCTCAAACCCCAGTACTCCTAAAAAAAGGTGAAGTACTTAAAATGCATGTATTTCTAATGTTTGAAACTATTATATTCATATATTATGGATAAAATATTTCAAATGGCAAAGAAGGGGTATTTTACTATGAGCTCCCAGTGTTGAGAGTCTGTCTCTGTGAAGTAGTCTCTTGATTCACTTCCTACATTGATAACATGGGCTGGTGGCAGACCAAGGAGGTCAACAATGTACTGTAGCTGGAGACAAAACACAGCATCACATCAAGATATTCAACTTCTTTTTGAAACTCTCTGGTACAGTCAAAATGAAAAACTTAAAAGCCAGTTTATAAAGATTCAAAATAATGATGGCTCCTTCCGTAAGATTTTAGCTTCATCTGTTGGTGATACAATGAAAAGCAAAATAAGGATTCAATTATAGTAAATTACTTACCATCTCATAGTCATTTCTTCCTGGGAACAATATTGAGCCCACAACCATTTTTCCCATCACACAGCCCAATGACCACATGTCAATGGCTTCGGAAAATGGTAGTCTCAATATAATTTCAGGAGCCCTGAATGTAGAATAAAAATAAGCAACGTAATTGAATTACTGAAGCACAATGTAGCACATAATATAATGATAACATTAGTGCAAAGTTAACACAGCAGATAATCTCCCGACAGCTCATATAGATATGAATAGGTAACATACACATGCACATACAGAGTTTATTATGTTGTGGTAGAACAAAGGAAATGCAAACACTACAGTACTGTACAATAAAGATCAGTGCTTCTTAAGACCTCACCTATTGGAATAACCATGATCAATGTGGCTCTGCTCAGCGCTACATCTGGAAATAGCCATGCCAAAGTCAATTAGCTTTACTCTGAATGGTCTGACACGATCCATCAGCATGATGTTATTTGTATTAACATCAGTGTGGATCACACCAATCTTCTTAAGTGCATCAAGTGCTTCAGCCATCTGCAAATAATAAACAGTGACATGTGAGACTTGTATTTATAAATGTTTTAAAATATAGAATTCTAAGCCCAAAATTACAAAGTGCTTACCAATCAGTAAAAAGCTTAACTGCAATGGAACATTGACTACAGTGGGATTTTTCAGTGAGTTGTCAAGTTGATGGCGTACCTGTTCGATGACAGTCCGGATGTCTTGCAGCTGCATGACAACCTTGGTTTCTGCAAGGTGTCCTTTGAGGCTGATGTCTAACGGCTCAAAGACCAGACATCGGTCCTTCCCAAAACTATTGTAGAATTTAACAATATTACATTGGTCCAGCTTGTGGTCCATCAGTTTTTTTAGCATGGATGCCTGGAGATGCATAACAAGTTTGACATTCTTATTTGTGTTGACAGCTACAAATAGCACACAAAAATGGAAATGACACATTGATGTTGAAGCAATTGCACAATTGCAGCTCATTATAAATGCTGTTACAACAGTTTTACAAAGACTATCTTGTCTCATGGGTAACTGTAAAAAGCAAACAGTGTCTTACCTCTCTGACCAGACCCCAGGGCCTATTGGAGACCTTTAAGGCCACAGTCTTCTTAGTTCTTTTATCCACACATTTGAAAACATCTCCAAAGCCGCCATATCCAAGTCGTGACAGGAACTTATAGTCTTCAATGCAGGATTCATCAGAAGATGATGAACTTGTAGTCCCCATGGCAGATGTATTGCACCACAAAAATGCTAAAATTGATATGGGGAAGAAAAAAAAGCAAAACAAACAAAAAAAACCCATTAATTTAATTCCTTGTAAATACATCATTTTGTAAAACGACTGTATTACATGTGTGTTTGAGATCTCATCAGCTATGCACTAATTGGTTTGTGGTAATCTGAAGAATTTATTGTGATACTTTTTTTGTTTACAGACCTAAATGATAAGATCTTTCTGGTGGACCCTTATTATTTTTTAGTTTTCTCATTCCATTTCACTTGCTGACATTGATTGTATTCGTAATTAGCTGTGCATTTAATCAAATGACCACAAACCAAGTGACAAAACCTGTGACCAGGTAGTGTTACATCTGAACTTTGACTGGAATAACACAACAAGAAAAAACATGTGACTACTTTTAATCACTTAATATTACATATGTCTCTCCTCTCTCTGTGATACATGGAGCATCAAAGACATTGAAAAAGTGATATACCTGTAATCTTTCTTGGATGTAATGATGACTTTGTTGACTCAGAGAGCTTGATTCTTTGTATGTGCTTCCTTATATGTACTTGGCAATAAAACTAATTCCAATAAACGATTCCACATACAGATTCCACTCAGATGCCACTCAGATGTCCATGTGTGACATCAGTTCTACATCATTATGATCTCACAAAGAAGAGTTACATATGCACATGTTCATGATGTGGGTGGATTGGGGCTGCAGTTGGTCAGTGCAGAAACACTGGTGTGATCCAGTCATTTTCAATTACTAATCACAACACCACACACTTCACACCACCAGGCAAACTGGCTTAGAGGAAAACACATTCTGTGGCAGCTGTGGCTCAGGAGGTAGAGGGTAGAGAAGATTGCACACTAATCAGTCTTTTGGTAAGATACTGAATCCCCAGTTGCTCTCGATGGTTGTGTACCTTGCATATCAAATGAGGATCTGTGGTCTAATTTGTCGGTTTAAGCAAAAAGTCTGAAACAGTTCATTATTTAAGTTTGTAGGTACCTTTATTCTACATACATCAGCATCTTACCGCTATCAAACACATGAATCCACTAACTAGGCGGTAGTTGTGCTTTTTAATTTAAACACAGATTTCCCCTTGAGGATTGCCAAAGTCATGGAAAATTTGTACCAATAGGCAGATCCAAGGTCATTGCTGGTCACTATTTTAGGCACATTTTATCATCCGTGGCAAAGATCTGCACTCTTGGGCTTAACAGATCTAATGGAAACTTAGTTTGGGGATCTGTTTATAGAAGCTGCTGAGCACAGGAACAAAGATGGGGCAAGGGAATGGTCATTATGTCCTTTTAAACACTATTATGGAAATAATTCAGAGGGTTGGAAATACCTCTCCTTTGACCCACTTACGCTTTTCTGCTAATTTACTAATTTACTACATACAATTTTATCTTTCAAAAGGGATACAGGACATCTTTTATCAGCATGCCTGCAATAAAATCCTAAATATTCTAAGTGTGTGTGTGTGTGTGTGTGTGTGTGTGTGGACGCTCAGTTAAGTTTTATGTCATGAGTCTAGTAAATGATGCTAATCATGGGGACAGATGAGGGACAGTATTCCCCTGTAGGGAGTTCAGTGACACACACAACAACACAACCAGATCTATTTGAAGCTTGTGTGTGTGTGTGTGTGTGTGTGTGTGTGTGTGTGTGTGTGTGTGTGTGTGTGTGTGTGTGTCTATGTGTGTGTCTGTGTGTGGCAAGCAGTAGAAGTAACACTGGGAATTCATGCTTGCTGCATAAACACTATATGTTTTACTGGATAGAAAGATACTGAGAGATACTGAGATATATTGATACTGACCTCTAAGGCACACAAACACAGGTGAATGCAAACACATTCAAAATACGCAAACTTTGAACACACACACACACACACACACACACACACACCTGACAGTCTCTGTAAGCATCTTTAATCTCAGCTGTCCTCCTTAAGTTTTCTCCTGTTTGATGCACTGTTTTTCTTTTCTTACTAAGTTTCCATTGAAACCACCTCTGCACCATCTGCTCTTCTATTCAATGGGGTCTTCGGCCCCGGGCCTGGCTGGCACCTAAGGTCAGAGGGGGAGAGAGAGAGAGAGAGAGAGAAAGAGAGAGAGAGAGAGAGTGTATGTGTTTGTGTGTGTGTGTGTGTGTGTGTGTGTGGACAATGACCCAGCTGACAACCCCCCACACATACTTCAAACACAACTCAGTGAGACCTTACACCGTGACCAGGCCATCGGCATCTTTCAAGATGGGTGTTAGGTGCATGGGAGGGTGACAGGGCTGGATGGAATTTATTTCTGTATGTTTGACTCTATGTTAAGTCTGTAAGTGTCTGTAGATGAGCTTTGTCTGCTCACATTAGTAAATCTATCCATCATTTTTTCAAGAGTATCAGGTCCTAAAAAGTGCAGCACAGACGAGTAACTGATCAATATAAACGGTCCAAGACTAAAACTGTTAACATCTACTTGTCTCCCCCAAGTAATTCTAACTTGGTGTACTCTCATTGATTACTAAAAGAAATATCATGATGGGCGGCTGAGCTGTAAAAGTAATAGAGCTTTGAACAACCTGTTTCTATATAATGCACATCATTTAACAAAGGTGAGGATTATAAAGAAATTGTCTCGAGCATTCTCTGGGTGTTATATATATCCACATATTCATATGGCTATATTTTACTATCAAAGTAGAGTTACTGCAGTGTGGATCTCAGATTCCAAAAACATGTATTTGATTGAAAAAGGCAACAAACACAAAATGTGTTACATCATGCTGCCTTCATTATCTGTATAATTCATGGTTAGACTCGATACATAAATAAGATCAAATATTTAATCACTGCCCAAAAGAATCCCTAAGAACATTCACAGTTCCCTAAGAATATGTTTAAATTACCTTAAAAATGGTAAATAAGAGGCACTTTTGATACTAATTTTCTTCATTTAAATGAGGGGTATGTCTTATACACTGGTGCATCCTGTACACCAGTAAAATGCAGGATAGGTCTGTAAAAGGCCATCCACACTAAGAGCGATAACTATAACAATAACTATAAAGATAACAATGTGAGCATCCACACTTGTGAACAACACTGTCCTGTAAACAGCCGTGTCAAGCGCGTGCTGCACATTCCAACTGTGTCTGCAGCTAATGAAAAGAGATTGATGACCTGTTACTGCTGTATGTTGTACAGAGAAAGAAAAAGAAAACCAGAAGGGTTCACAGGCGGGTGGTGATTCAGTGTGCTGTTCAGAAGTATTTTGGGACACTATTGTTGTGATGTTTCTGTATTTACAAACCAAACTGGTGTTGAAGCATGATGTGCAGCTTTAATTGAGCCGTGGCAACAACACACAGTATGAGCACTGATCTGAAAGCCTAACTTTATTGTTTTTCCACTGGATGGAAGAGCAGGTGAGCTCAGAGCGACAGCTCTGATGAAGAATTGTTGGGACTTGAGTGAGGAATTAGGGAAATGATAGCAGATTGCATAGTGATTGTAAAGCATGGTTGGAAGTGGAGCCGATATGTCCTGGAAGCTTTTATAAAACTCTATGCTGTTAGTATCAGCACCTGGTGTTTCCCCAGCTAAGAGAACTTCAATGGCAGATTTATACAAATTGCAATAAAACTCTTGAAAGGCTAGGTGAATGTTTTTGTTCACCTGCCATAGTCCCATTAAAATCACATTTTGCAAAAAGAGAATGTTTATTTTCCATTTGTTAGAGGTGGAGTGCTAGCATTCCAGCCTTGTCTCCAGATTCATCATATTTCTTGCGTATTTGAAACAGAGCAAATTATGTCTCCTCATGTACGATTTCTTGCATGTCAGATCTTTATCAGTAATAGTAAATTGAGGTCTAGGTTTTTTGGGGCGAAACATTTCTAAAATCTTCTTCTTTTTCATTTTCTTCTTTTTTCTGTGGAATAACTCATTATCCAAAATCAGCACATGTCTTTTGAAGTATCCCATTCCATTTGGACACATGGGTGTGTTCATATTCATGACAACAAATTCAGACACTTTTCCCCTTATTGTAAAGATAAATTCTTCATCTTTCAAAGGAGAGCTATTGAGTCTCTATTGTAAAGGCTTAGGCGTGTGTTTATTGAATAGATGATAGAAAATAACAGACAGAGGTGCATTGTCAAATATAATAATACTACTAATTTGAGAATCTAACACATCCATAGTCTACAGTGGGGTCACTGGCTACAGTGAAGTCTCCTCCCATCAGAATGGGATCTCCAGTAAACTTTGATGAAAAAATTCAGGAATGATAAAAAAAGTGCATTTTGTAAAGACTTATGATAAGAAAAACCCAAACAAACAAACATCAACTAAGATATGTCTCCCATCCATATCAGCTATTTGTTTTATTACTCTGAAAGAAATTCTCATTGTGATCAAGATGCTGACAGCCCTAGTTGCTCCACTGCCTGGGACTGAGAATACTTGTCCAACCCATCCCTGCTTTAATTTAGGCATTTCACTCTCTTTAAGGTGTACTTCTTGTAGCATTATGAAATTGCATGGTAAAGATTTCATATGTGAGATGATCTGTCAGCGTTTCACTTTATTTTAAACCCCATTGTATCTTGTTACAAGATATCAATTTTATTATTTGAGGATCCATATGTATTCAAATCAAATATATTGAGTAGTGTAGGAACCTTGCCTGAGTGTATAACATGTACGTATATTCTGCACCAAGTAGTGGGAATAGAGGGTTGCACCTAGCAAACAAATAATATGCAAAATGCCACAAGGCACACAAACAACAAAAAAGAGACCTATACCCTATCTGTCTTTATCCATGAGCAAACATGAATGGGTTCAGTTATCTGCAATGTTTAGGTCATCAGCTCTGAGCTTGGCCGAGGCACAGGGAGTTGTATTTTGTGTGGTCTGCCCATTTAGTAGCATTGGAAGTTTAACTGATTTGAGTTGGTGCCTAAACATTACTAAACTAATGTTTAGGCACCATGAAAAAAAATCGAGCAGAACGATGTTAATAATGTATTAATTGCACCATTTTGTTAAATCTCGCCCTACATCACTGTTCCTTTCCATTAAACTTAAATTGTCCAGAAGTGTTCAGTGGTTTTTAGGTTAAAATCAACAACTCACATCAGTCTGCCAGTGTGCTTCTGGAGTGCCTCAAAGTTGCGCAAAAATATATGGAAGAGGTTGTTTTTTCTTCTTCAATTCTTTGCTTCCTTTTGATTTTTGAAGATATGTTTGTTTCCATTAGCAGTGACGATGAGCCTTGTGGGTGTAGAATATCATAGAGGCAATCTGTACTAGAGTTTTTTCCTGATATCTGCATATTTCACTTGTTTTCATTGGAGCTCCACAGGTACTGGTGGATGTAAAACAGCTTTCCTGTCCAAGTCAAGCTCTTTTTACTTGCTGCTCTTGCAAGTAGTCTCATTGTAGCATTAGGGGCAGGGAGGAAGGCTGCAAAGTTCTTTTTCCACTTCAGTGGACTTCAATGGGAATCCACGTCTTTGGTAAATACTTAAACTTTCTGCTCTGTACTGCACTGGGCCATCATTTCCTCTATTTATGTCCCACAGTGTCTTATTTCATCCTTTGATCGTGTCATTAAGTCCGTCAGAGCTAGACTCAATGAGTTTTTAATGCTAATGAAAAAAAGCTGCTATGCCCAGACTGATGGTTCTTTGTCACCCATGATTTGTTTATAGGCCGTGCAGTCTGTGTCTTGTTTTTGCATCCACACAACAATATACCTTGCTGGTATGTTTTAATGCAGTTTATTTTGTTAATATTGTTTGTTTATCATATTAGAAGCAGTATTTGACTGCATGTAAGGTCTGTATTTGCATATCTCTCAAACCGATCATCCGATTGACTTCAATGACAGGCATGAGAGGTGCCTTGCTACAGGCACAAGTAAGTGCAGTGCCAAGTTTGACGGTGTTTGGATAAGAAATGTAAAAGATATAGATAAATATATTAGTAAAAGAAGCACACATTTGCTGTTGCCGCTCTAGCCGCTGGCCACTCCCCCTCTCACACAGCACACTGAGCACAGCGCAGGACTAAAGTTAGAGAGGGTATAAGGCAGCGGAACTTTGGCAGCTAAAATGTGAAATACACTTGAGACCCTCAAAAAATGGATGAAACTGTAAACATTTCGAATAGCCCAGGCTACTTTGGACTGTCTTTAGACTTTGAATAAATAAACAACAATTCGGACTGCAAGGTCTCAAATTGAAAAGAACGATAAGGTCCCAAATTTAAGGACGTTTCAGAATCCCATACATGCAAAGCACAACCAGCTACAGACAACAAGTGGCAGACAGAACGTGAACTTTTGTTGTGTAATTGTAACAATGAGCACTAGTACTATTTAAACACATTTTAATACATCAAAACCAAATTGTCTATATTTTATACATTATTTTACACAAATGCTTTACAAATAATGAGCTATCAAATAATTAAGGAGTTTACTTTACATTTTAGACTTCAGTTTTCCTCATCCTTGTCTCCGTTGATAATCATAAGAACATTTTCCAAAGCCTCTTAGGGATATAGTTCATATTATTCTATTTCTGTTGAGAGTATAAAGTGATTTATAACACTA
This sequence comes from Scomber japonicus, assembly GCF_027409825.1. NCBI lineage: Eukaryota > Metazoa > Chordata > Actinopteri > Scombriformes > Scombridae > Scomber > Scomber japonicus. The sequence continues at coordinate 26,808,692 of NC_070579.1, read as the reverse complement.
ATATGCTTTTATCTGCCTTATTAGCGTGGGAAAGAAAGAAAAATATCAAATGTGAAAGCTTGGATGATAAATTGGGACACTGAATAAATACTGAATCCTTAGTTAGCTGACGACATATTTGACAAAGTGACAAAGTGTTGCCATGGTAAGAGATATATAGATACTGTGGATGTGTGTTCACTCGTGAAGTCATAACATCAAATCTCTGTTGTCCACATCTGCAACATTGGCCGCTGTTACGCACCCCATATTTTATTTCCTCGGGGAACGAGAAAATTGTTTTCTATTCAGCACAGGGATCAAGAAGAAACCTATAACCAACCTGGGCCACCGTTTCAGAGGAAAGTCATGTGATGGGGACTTTGATCTGTCATGCCACGTTAAGTGTGAGGATTTATAACTCTCTTCCATCTGGGAGCTATCTTACAGAGACTTCAATGGTTTGGGTAAAGTTCTCTTGTTGTGTCCCTCTGTCTGGAAAGAAGAAGGAGGAGGAGGAGGAGAGAGAATGTCCTGTCATGTTTTCACAGACGGGCAATAAATTGGCAATACTGAATGGAGGGGACTCATAATACAAGTTAATGGCTCTCTGGTAAAAAGCTGAGTTGCCAAAAATGGTTTGGGTAGTGGCCAATTTTCAGTCACACAGTGACATTCGACTCAGTGCTGAACATGAAAATGTTTATAATGTGATTGAGATTAACTGGAAGATTAAAAGGTGGATGTTTATACCAAAGTGTAGCACTCTCAAGGGTCAAAAGTCTTTATATTTATTACTGAAAGCTTGTTTTGAAGTTCAAGACCTCTTAGCTATAATGGAACCAGTTTCATCACATTATTCTTTACTTCCTCTGTCTAAATATACATGGCCTCCGTTCAAAACATTTGCTTGATTTATGGCTTGGTAATTTCAGTGATATTATATTCTATTATGTCTGTATTTTTATAGCAGTTAATCACAAAAGCCCATTATTAACCAGCACATCCCATGAGAAGCACTGCTTGCTTGAAATGTGAAGAAACTTGCAGAATTAAGATAGAGATTGAGCAAGAAATTCAACAACGTCTATGTTTATTCCTCACTAATCAAGAATTGGACATTTTGTTCAGTCTCATTTAACTCTCATGAACTAACCCATTCATGCAAAATTGTTTTCAGTTAATCATGTACTGCAGATATCAGAGCTAAGAAACTTTCATGTAACTCTTTCCTGGAACATCTTATCTCCAGTAATAGCGTAATAGCAGCTTCCTACACCAGTGTCCCTAAAAAATCAGTGTGCATGGGGTACTAGAGTACTAGTAAGGGTAATTCTTGTTATTTAAAGAATTTAAAAGTTGGCATAATTTTTTTGCCTTTCAAAACCAAAAAAAAAAATGAGTGCAAAAGTGCAAGAAACAGATACAGTGTTTGTCATATTTGTTCATTCTGTAACAAACTCCACAGACAAACTTGGTCTGCCAAAGAAAGACTATATAATTGGACAGCTTCCGGAAGTCAGCTCAAGAAGCTACTTAAACAGTAGTTATTTCTTTTTCTCATTCTCTACTTGAAATGGAAACCCCTCAAGTACATCTGCATGTGTTTGAGCCCAAATTCAATCCAAATATGCAAGCAGACAATGTAAACAACCTTAGCAACAAAAGCAACAAAACAGACAGCCACTTCTGGGCACTAGATATGATACAATATACTTTATTGTCCCCATAGAGAAATATGTCTTGGACTCAATGTTGCATGCATGACTGCCTCCACAGTTACAGCAGACAACATATGCACAAAACAGTACCAGCTGCTCCAATCACAACAATAAATTACACATAACAAAATACTGCACATGCCCCATAATAAAACCCATAATGCACAATCATTATAGCGTCAAGCAGAATTATTTAAAAGTTTGATTGAGATAGGTACAAGTGAGTTTTTAAAATGGTTAAGTTTACAGTGGGGGACTCTGTATTGTCTGCCAGAGGGCAAGAGCTCATATTCTGTCTGGAGGATATGTGATGGATCAGTCAATATCCTCTGAGCTTGCCTCAGAACAGACTGCTCATATATTGACTGGAGGGTGGGCACAAATGAACAATCTTACATCATCACTGGGAGGAAGTGTGTAATCATATATATGTACTAGTGTACATATAAAGGTAGCGTGGATGTTTTTTGTAGGCATGTGTGTGGATTCATGTTTCTGTGCTTGTGTGTCTGTAAGTGTGTGGATACGCAGTCTGGTTGTCCCTACTGTGTGCACTTTAATCTTCCTCTCTGTAGAATATGTTGGCAGGAGTTCCTCTAGATCCTATCAGCTCCTGGGTTTTCTCTGCTGACGGGAGAGAACAGGCTCTAATGCTCAGAGAACAAGCCTACTGTAGTCTGTAGATGGATAGAGTAAATGACTGGTAACATTAGAAGAGGCAAAGGAGGGTGTAATCATGTAATTCCAGACTGACTCGATGATGTTGAGATCAGGACTCTGGGGGTCCATACCATCTGTTGTTAGATAGATCACTAGGTCAATCATTTTTTCAGTTGCTAAATTCTCGTAAGTGTGCCTCTAGTCATTTTTGAAATTACTGCTCTTTTAATAACATTTGAACACTTATAGTAGGTTTTGCTTGACAGTTGGCTCACTGCTCTTCCCGGCTCCAGACTATATAATTAGTCTGTCTCAATATTTCTGTAATATTAATGTTATCTGATTATGATACCTGCCCTGTTAGCAAAATTTAACTAAAGTAGCTAAAATTAGCCCAAGTAAGGCAGCGTTTGCTTCAGACTGAGGTTGCACAGTTTGTTTCTTGGGTGAAAAGCAACACTTTAGAATCCTTATTTGGTTATTTGGTCCTGTCTCCAAATGGAAAAAATGGCTGCCAACCATAAGCAGCAACTCTGGGCTTCAAACTGGCTCCAATGCAAACCAATGGCTCACAGTTTGCTAGATCCATGGCTAAGCGCAGTGTCTTGTTTTCTGTGTTTATATGTTAAATTCAAGAAATGTGATGTGTCGACTTTGTAGTTTAAAGGAAACCTCAACAGACCTGCTGACTGAGTAAGTCAAAAGTAGCTAATTATTTTTGTAAAATGATTACTTAAGTGATGTCTAATGAATAACATTTCATAGAGTAATTGATTACATGTAGACAGAATAAACAGTCCAGTCTTCTATACTGGAGGAAACGTTAAACGAATACGGCCAATACTGTTGTTCAGTGCTAAGCATAAGTTGGAGATTGATGTGGGTTACATTTTCCTCTTCAACTAAAGAGTCAAACATAGCTCTTGCTTTTGCTCATTTTCAACCATGGCAACAGCATTACCAAAACTTTGTAACCAATCAGTATACCATAGCAGCGTAACCATATCAACGTTCTGTTTGGTGAGCAGGTTGGAATTAAACGCCTCTTCAGAAAAAGACTTGCTGTGTTTAACACAGGATTATGTTGGCTGTTGAAACAAAAACACACTGTCAACTATTGTAGCTTTAACAGTCTGTAAAGAGAAAGTGCTGCCTGCCTCCCACCTGCCAGAGTGTGAGTTCTGGCCAGACTCGGAGCAGTGAGGAGGACTCACGCTGATACTGGCCGTCCAATCTGCCGGGGCCATGACCTTAGCCTCGTCCCAGTACGCTGAGGGTCTCATCCCTGCCTGGCCTCCACTCTGGCTTCCCTCCACAGCGGTGCTCTGCTTGTTTTAGTGTTGATCGAGAAGTGCTAAGAAGCCAGAGCTGGAAATCAAGTCTATGTGTGTGGTGTTTGAAGAAAAGTAGTGTGAGTGCGCCAAGGCCAACAGATTTGTTCCTGATGTGCCAGACACACAGCACATTAAGCCTTCAGTGTCCTTAAGTAATTTACATCTCAAAGACAGCATCCAATCTCATTTGACTACACAGGTTTTACACAGCGAACTGCTTCAGAACAGGAAAAAAGGCACTTTGAGCAAAGACTGCACTATTAAAGCTAGATCTGGAAGATGTGTGTGAGCCAATTCAGCTTTAATTTGCAAAATCTGAAGAGCTCAGCAGTGGAATATGTTCTTTAAAACTCTGCCATGTAACCTGGTGTTTTCAATTTCTCTTGGCCTGCGTTGGCTTTGACTTTTGACAAATTCAGGGAAATTAAACTTGTCAATTTGGAATGGACCCCTCAATCACCCGTCGCCATGGGACTGTTGGAAAAGGAGGGTAAAACAGCGGCTGCCATTAGTTTGTCTTTTCTATGAAGAATCTCAGAGGTGATGTCATGCAAACTGTCACATCTAGATGAAGTCTGCATGTGCTGTCACTGGCACAAGAACAATGAGAACACCTGAAACCTTGTATGGGTTATTATGTATACACCAAAGAAAGAAACTGTTTTTTCAATGGCAATTTGGTATTTTTAGCTCTGACATTATACAAATGCTTTGCAAACCAGTAAGTAAATGTTCCATTTTAAATGATGAAAGGTTTCATCTGCTTATTTTTGCATTCCTGGTAACTGGAAGTGTTTCACAAGAAAATTGTGAAACACTTCCAGTTAAAAAAACAAAACAAAAACAAAACTCAAATTGTCGAGTTTTTGACTCTGCTGATTGTTTTAGTTTTTGTTGATGCAGTCTTTGTCTGAGGTCAATATGTTCTCATACTGCTTGCCAAAATTTCCTCGCAGTTCATGCTGTTTTCTAAAACCTCAGTCCCCCATCACAAACATCCATAGATGACTCTAAAATTGTTAAAGGCATTTGATATTACTCCCATATTCAAGAATTTGTGGATATTTGATGAGCATTTTACAGGTGGTTTTGATCCAATGCCTTGTTAATTTCTCATCTTGCCTATGATGAACACACTTAACACACCAGTGAGGTTTAACCACACGCCTGCGGTCACTGAGCGTTCATGGTACATCCCATCCAATTAGACTTAGAGTTCTGATGACCATCCCTTTATATGTCTTCTTGCTCTCAGCATTTGCCTGAGAAAAGGAGCAGAGAGCTGCCTAGCTTTAAAACACACAGTCTCACTCACTTGAATGTGCCACCAAAGGGCACCACCACTCCAGAACGCCCACCTTTTCTCAGCATCCCATAATATATACAGTAAACACATGTCCTGCCCCATACAGGAGATGAAGCCATGGCAACAGGGTCAGATGCAAACCATGCTCTTGACAAATATATGAAAGACGAGAGGGATTCAATGTGCTTGTCAAGCAGGAAACAAGGAGCGAGCAGGAGGAGAGCAGAGGAGGGGCAGCCATTTTTTGCCTTTGTTTAGAAAAGCATCTATTGAGTGGCATTTGGTGTCACGCCAGATTCTCTCCTTCACAGATGGGCACAAAGTAAACTGGATTAGTCATTGAGAGGCCTTTCTCCCATAACTGACAATCAGGGAGAGCTGAAAACTTCAAACATATTCAGGACGTTTCTACCTAAAGACCAGACGCTTATTCAAATGCAAATGCCTTTATCATCGCTCTCTGCTGGCATCCATAGCTTTCTGACTGTATGTGCTGTACATGTGAATGGGAGATGCTGGATTAAAATGGTCAAGAGGCAGACTCAATAAGGAGCTCTCTTCATGTTTTGTTAAGCGAAGACCTCTTTGGACTTTCACTGCTGCTTCATTCAGGCTGTAACTAAACTGATGCCCTCTGTGTGTGCTCATATAATACAGTAATTGTCTTTTACTCTATATTAACACTATTTAAGTCATTTCACGGTGTATCTGAGGGAGACAAATGTAAAAATGCAATTCAAAAGCCGGGCTTCAGTCTGCTCTGAACACTTAATTTCCAACATTACCTTTATGTCTTGTTCGTAATGAGATCAGATCATTTGTGCATGCCCACAAACCTCTGACTGTTGGTAGGCTTTGTTGCAAAGGTTGTTGAATATGTTGTTTGTGTTGTTCACTCACATATTTCTGATCGGATTTGGGCTTGATCCTGTGCAAATGTATTTGAGAAGTTTATATTTCAAGAAAGAACAAAAAAAAACAATTAAAATCCTAGTACTATAGTGTTTAGCATCCCAAGCCATGGGAAGTCAGTCAAGGAGCAGCTTTTGGGCCATTGAGAACAGAGTGGGTTCATTGGTCTGTTTCAGACAAAGGATGAACTGAGGGGCTGCATGAATGGTCAGTATAAGATAAATGAGGAGTTTTCAATCATTCAAGGATATTTTTTATAGAGTCTCAGAATAGAAACATAGACCCCTTTAATTTAAGCAGGGAAATGCTCACTTTTTTCAATACTATCACTTTTTTTCAATACTATCAAAATATCACAAAATGTTATTATAATTTTATCATACCATCACTGATTGTTCTATATGCATTGGATGCTTGAATGTCTTGTTTAATTTGAAATGTCTCCTTTGCCTTATATGTTAGTGTATGTTTGAATGTGAGTGTAAATGCTTGGGAAAATGATATTATTTAGGCACAGTACAGCTATTATCCTACAGCATGAATAGGAAAATGATATTTACTTATTGTTATTTTGTTTTTGTTGTTTTTGCAGTTACTATTATTATCATTATTATTTTTCATAATGACAACAGAAGATGAGAGACGCTGAAATTAATATATTGTAAATTTGGTTTAAAAAAAAGGCATTACTGAAACAATGTAGTTAAGTTCTCAGTCATTTTTAAAGGACTCTTGCACTCAGCTATGTGTCAACAAAGAAAATTGTATTTTTCATAGCTTCTAGTAGAAAAATTGAAATGTGAAAATGTGTTCTCAACACAGCAGGATTGCCCATCTCACTAAATCAAGCTATGTGTGTGTTTGTGTGTGTGTGTGTGTGTGTGTGTGTGTACGTGTCTTCCCCCTGAACTGCTGAGGCTTAGAGTTGAACGTGCTAACTGATAAGAGACCCCCCCCACACACACACACACACAAAACACATCACACACACATTACACACCCATCCCCCTCTCTACCCCCCTGCACCACCACCACACACACACACACACACACACACACACACACACACAAACACACACCTTAAACCCCTAAACCTCCTGTTTATCCTGTTTACAGAACCTGGCTTCAAATCAATCCCACGAACGCACACACACTCAAAACACACATACATACATATCCATATTTGTTAATGTTTTTTCATCCAATGACAAGTCCAAATTTAATCCATTTATTACACTGTAAATCTATGATATACTTATAAACTAGCCCAGCCACTTCACAACACTAAGTAGACATATCAAGCATAGCCTTTGCTCAACACTTTCCCTTTTTAAGATCGAGCAGCCGATACGTTTGGCACTCTTGAGAATTCTTCCACATGTTGATTAATGTGTGTTTACAGGGCATATTTTGAGCCTCTCATACAGACCCGGCTGTGATTGTGAACTACTGTTTATCTAAGCCCAGTGGAGGGAAACCTTTCATCTGCCTTGCCACCATGAAATAAAACTCAGCACCAGACTCAAACTGCTGGACAAACACAATAAACTCTGGACCACAAAGCAATTTCCACACGTAGATCCCAACAGGAAAGTTGAGATCTGCTGTCGCATGGGAGATTAACCAAAAGATTAGTCTGTGTTTATTTGGGTTCATTTTTACATGGAATGGCTAAAAGGACATTAATACTGTGTCTGTGTGGGTTTGGTTTAAGTGCTATGACACACCTGCTGATGACAGATGGTTATTGAAGTGGACAGAGTGCATTTATTTTATAAGTCTTAAGTTCATATGGCAGACATAGATTTTAACTTGTGTGTTAATTGTCTTTTCTAAGACTATTTTATGAAACAAGCATGTTTTGTCAGAAAGAAAAAAAAACATTCAGATGTTTTTCACCTCTCATTAAAAAAAACCAATAGTTCCTATTTAACCACATCCTTATAGGTCCTGTTGGGATCCAGGTTCTGTTTTACAAGAAGCAATCACATTTACAGTAAAATGAAAAGAAGTTTATTGCACCTAATAATCTTTATTTGGCTGATTACTTAACTTAAATAGGATGTGTAGGTCTGATAAAGACCATCCGCCCAGACCAAATACCCGTTTGCTCTCCATCATATCCTTCATCATGGTAGCCATTTGTGCAAGCTTGTCTATCAGGATGGGTTCAGAACAAAGAGCTGGCAACTCAGTTCCTTGTAACCCTATACAGGGACTTGAAACACTGACCTCTGACCCCACGTGTGATACAAGTGGCGGTGTTGTCCCACAAGTTGGCGGTAAACGTGCCAAACACATTCCCAGGCCTCCCTTACAGCTCCTGTGGCGTGTTAGTGCTGGATCGACTAAAACACTTCTGACATTTGTTTTTGTGTCTTGGTAAATACACCCCTCAGTGCTCTGATGATAAGATTGACATGGTTTTAAGGTAGTTTGGGGGATTTGGGATTTATCTGGGCTTACTTGTGAATGAAACATAATACAGACTTGTTTTACATTGCCAGACATCCCATCATAGAAACATTACATCCATGGAGAAAATCCAAACATTGCACATGGCGTGGCGCTCAAGGCTAAGATTTAGCATGAAATCATGACTTATAAACCTACATCTGTTTCCCAGCCCTGCCTTAAAGGACAAGTAATGTGGTCCTTCAAAAGAAATGAACGATAATATTACTATACATTTTCAGTGCCCCAAATTATGGGGAAAGAAAACATGTTACAGCTTATCTCTAGCCTTACTTAGCAATAGTTTCGTTTTTTTTTTTGGCCAGGTTTCAGTATTTCTGTTTTCCAGGTTTGTTTGTTTCAACTGGCAACATTTTTTCTGGAAAGATGTGTGGCTAATGAATATTTTAAAGTCATTTTTCAATGCTATAACATTTAATTAATCTCTGCCGTATTTTGGTGAAGGCATACATCTTAGAGGCTGAATTGTGAGATAAAATACAACTAAAGGGAAATTAGAAAGTCATTAATTGGATTTTGTGATGCCTCTTGGCTTACTTACTTTGGCCATAAAACAATGAAAACCTATTGTTTGTGTGAAAGAAGTCTCTTGTTAGCTCAGTCTGATCTCCTCACTGTTAATTGCAGTTATATTGAATGACTCTCAGGCTAACAGTAAACACCCTTTCAGGTTTATAGCTTACAGCAGGGCTCCAACCTGTTAATACTCTCTCAGCACGCCCCCATGGCATGGGCCTGTAAACTGCAGGGGAGGGGTTTCAGTGTATGAACTGACAGGCAGTCTTTAGCAGTGTACGTGTCTATTACTGCTGCTGCTGCTGCTGCTGCGGCTATGGGGGATTCAGATGAGGGTGGAGTGGTTTGAATCCTCTCCAACTGCTCTGACAGAGAAGGCATCGCGTTCTGGCATGAAGACCAGTTTCAGTTTACCAGCTGCTCAATTCAGTGCAGCAGAACCTGATGAAAGGAAACAAAACGAGACCCAATTGCAGACATGTTCGCAGACACACACACACATGTAGAGACATGTACACACACGCCACATCAATACACACATCTGTGTCCTGTTAGACCCTTTCTCCCAGATGAAGTATTTCAGAAACATGTGAGGACTTACATCTGTCTAAAGGCTTTTTATTTGCCCTCCCACCTGTTACAGCATCATTCTGTATGTACTGCATGTTTGTCTCACTTAGAGACAGATACTAAAAAATATTAGTCAGAATTTATTTCATTAGATTATTTGCTTATTAATCAAATCTGTTAAAAGCCAGATAGAAAATTACAACAAAAAAGCCCAACATTTTTGTACTTCTTGTGTATGTATGTAAGAAGGGGAGAAAAACATAACTTGCATTTTATGTGGAGACTTAATTTTAACAGAAAAGATTATGGTATTATCTACAGTTCTTCCATAGGACCTGCTCTAGTTTAACTATGGATATGCAAAGCTGAATGTGTAAATTGTCAAAAAACATTGTCAAGGTGACAAAACAAATCCCAGATGAGCAGCTGTCCACCTTGCCAGATAATTTTAGCCATTAATATATGAGGACATCAAACCAAGACCATCCTATTTTCTAAAAGAATTTGAGATCTTCCCCTCTGCCCACACATAAAGGTTTGAAAAAGAATGAAAAGAAAAGAATGAGGTGAAACAAATCCAACAAATGTGCTACAAACTGTTTTTCTTCTTCATCCTTTTGAATGTTATTTTAAAATAAACCATTTGAAGCTTCAGGTCCATTCTTCCAAACATAAACTTCTTCTTTTTTATCATCTTTAGCTGAAAGAAAAGGCCTGCAGAGTCACAGATGTCAGTTTTCTTACATTATGTTACATTAGTAGCTGCAATTGTTCTTGTTCTATTTGAAAGAGCGTCCCCCCTTCCCTGCCTTTGACTGTACAGATGTGATGTTTAAATAGTCCTTTGTTAGTTTTGTCACAGAGCAGACAGTGCAACTGGCGGTAAGTCCAGAGGAGTTCAATAAAGACATGAACCAGGCGTCAGGGATGCAGATGACAGGGAGTCAACCGAGCCAACTGGGGAAAAGGAAAAGAGAGAGAGAGAGAGAGCAAGAGAGAGAGAGAGAGAGAGAGAGAGAGAGAGAGAGAGAGAGACAAGCCTGCATCCAAGTAAACAATAACACAACACTCAGCTGAAATATACAACAATATTAGTCCACCAGCAGGGAGCTCTGGCTCTGAAAATAGTCTGAGTGATTGGTGGGAAGTGGTGGAAGCTGCATGTACTCTGTGTGTGTGTGTGTGTGTGTGTGTGTGTGTGTGTGTGTGTGTGTGTGTGCGCGTGTGTGTGTGTGTGTGTGCGCGTGTGTGTGTGTGTGTGTGTGTGTGTGGCAGATGGCAAGAAGACAATAGACAAGGATGACAAAGAAGGTAAAATAGAGATTAATTAGACAAAAGGGAGCAAATTTGAGAGAGAAAAGGCTGAAAATGGAGAGAAATCAATGAAAAGAGAAAGAGAGAGAATTCTCTTCAGACTTTCTCCTTGATTCTCAGCCAACACATTTACAATCGAGGAAGTCTCTACTGACTCACTGGCTGCTCCCTCATCTCCTCCCCTCCCCTCCCTCTCCTCCCCTCCTCTCACCTCCTCTCCACTCATGCTGGGACCCCCTCCCTCCTGAGAAAGTTAGGACTCACCCCCACCCCCGTCCCTCCCTCACTCCCTCCCTCCCTCTCTCTCTCTCTCTCTCTCTCCCCCATCCGGAAGATTTAACACAGTGCAGAGCAGAGCTGACGGTCACAGTTGTGCCCTGGATTGTAACAGAGTGAGAGCAGCCCTCCTGCAGCCTGATTGCCCACCACCATGGATGTCAAACTACTGGCACTGATGACTCTGCTGGCTGTGGCCACACGCATACCAACCTCCAACGGTGAGTCCAGCAGGCTCAATTCGTAATGCTTCGGTTAAGAGAAATTATTGGTTTGATCTCTATGGGTTTTGACAGGAAATGCTTTAAATGTAAGGAAGAGTTTCTGTTGCTTTGATGATCTGGATGCTCAGGCTCCTGACATTTGGCTTGTTTGTAATCTTGATTTTTTTCAGGATTCAGTCTGTATTAGAAAATCAGCTGAATGTCTCAAATCCTTTTCGCTTCATGTTTTAATCTATTTTCCATTATGTGAAAAGTAGAGTTTTATGGTAGTTGTACTTCTTCATCCAAACTTTTATGGTTTGAGGGTGAAGGAGTTAGGTTGGTTACAGAAGGAAAATATATCTGGTGACATACAGACTCCAGCCTTCCTATACCCTGCTCCTGCTTTGATTTAGTTTTATTACTTATGAGGATTTTTCAAACATGGAGAAATCATTAGAAAAGAGAAAACTTAAAATTATAAAATGAATTATCCACCAATTGAGACACTTGACTAAATAATTACTGGTATGAAATAACGAATTTGCATCACTACTAACACTTTGTAACATTGAAGGGAAATTCTTTATTAATTAATTATTTTATTCAGTAAAATCCTGCATTCAGTAAAATTAGAGGTGGAGTGCAGCTTCCTTAGAGACCCCACATTTATCTCCCCGTATGTTACTTGGTAGGAGACACGCCAGGGTGTTGAGTCGCCTGCCTGCGTTATGCTAAGCTTGTTTTTTCAGGCCCAGTGAGACCCCTGATTGCATATTAAAGAGTTAGGTCTAAATTTGTGTATTTGCCCTTTCTCCTTGCTTTCTTTTAATTAGTTTCTAATTAGGGATAAACAATGCGGTGGTGATAGCAGTGGATGCTCGCTTCTGGCCCTGGTGCTGTGTGCTGCATAATGATCCCTTTAGTTTGCATGAGAAAAGACCCTGGATGGGTGCGAATCATTAGGCTGATATTACTTAGGATTTAGCCATTTGTGGCAGGACATTTGGTGCTACATTATAAACATGCATATCAATGGGAATGTGTTGACTCCCAGGACAAAGGTCTGTTAGCTACACTTGATGAACTTGATTTTGTTCATTTGTGCAGGCGGGAAATGGTCGATACAAAGAATGAGTTGTTGCAAAAATATCTTCAACTTTAACATCTGCTCTCTGACTTTTTGTGAATTTCTTGAAACACCCTGAAGCCACAATGTAGCATTTTGATTCAAACCATTTGTGAGTGATACATAAAGTAAAGCACTAAACCATTCATGCTATTTGCTGGAATTCTAATTAATTTTCAGTTTTATTGCATGGTGGTTTTTTTCATTGTTTTTCTGACGTTTTTACACCCATCACCTGTTTGGAAAATCTGCAAGCTGTACTTCAAAAAAAAAAAAAAGCAATAAGTACAATCAGTCTTTAATTTTGTGTGTTATCAGTGTTCATCTGTGGTGCTCCCCACGAGCGTCTGCAGAGGCACAGGGGTGATTTGTAATCATTTTAAGAATGTACTTGAGGTGATTTCCGCAGACGCAGTTGATGCCGTCTGAGTGCTCCCTCATAAAAGAGGGTAATATTGGAAATTGAATGTTGAGGACCCTTCTCCATTAGAGTGGTTAGGTTGAATGCTTTGGGAGTGAAAAGCTAAAATCCTGCATGTATGTGTGTGTGTGAGTAAGAGAGAGAAAGGGCTAATCTCTTTTTAATTAACATGTTGTTTAGAGCAATAGCAGTAAACTCATACATTCCCATGCTTTGTAAAGACTTGTTACAGTAGATTACACATTACATGAGGGAAGTGATGCAAATAATTACAACTGAGAGTTTAAACTTGGATTTAATTGATGCTGATGTAAATATTTAAACCCTCATATGAACCACAACGGCCACTTTTCAGTGAGAAATAAAACACTTTTAAATAAAAGAAAAACAGCAACTGAACAGAAAAGTCAATAAATGAGGCTATTATTTGTTAGTTAGCAAAAATTGCATTGAACAGGCTTAAAAACAATTTAAGCAAATACAAAAGCTTTTCACTGATATCAGTTTTCGTCATCAGGTTAACATTGTTATATCTTGAAGTCTGATTACTGCTACATTTTATTTGCTCACACACTATTTAAAGTGAGGCTCATGAGAAGATCTATACAACTATGTCTATCTTAAACTTATATATTAAAACCATAAATTGAAACAAAATAAATTATTTTCCTAAACTTATAAAACTGTTCTTGTGACTTATTTTTATATATTTGTTTAACAGAAAATACGAGAACCTCAAACAGCATCATTGTGCCAATGTCTGAGCTGAACAGCTACAATTACACCTTATTTCTACACTCATGTTGTTTTTTTAGCTGCATAATTTCTTATATTGTAATTTAATAACATAGTATTTTACTTATGCCAATGCCTGTGAGTCACTGTTCTCCTTGTGTGTTTGCAGCTAAGCCCATCAGTCTGGTGGAGCGCTGCTGGTGTCGTTCCACCCTCAACACGGTTCCTCAGCGATCCATCAAAGAGCTCAAGTTTCTCCACACACCCAACTGCCCCTTCCAAGTCATGTAAGTCAATGAGTCCAAAAGTATGGCAGTGATTAACTGTGATCAACTGAAATGTGTTTTTTGATGTTAGTTACTGATGATTATTTGGGTTCACTTAACTCATGTTAAGATAATTATTTCAGATTTAAGTGTACCTGATATAGATTTCCCGATACGGATTCATTTGTGGTCTCTCAGGAAGGAAACATTGAAGCCCACAATTTTCATTGTTGATCAGAGTCACATCAAAGCTGCTTTTCAAATTAAGGTCAAGTTTGTAGTATTCTGCAATCTTTTGGCATTTTCCATAGTTGTGCGAAAACACAGTGTTGTGAAGACAATGGCCACTTTCCATGAACAATAAGTTCATCCAGCTGGTCAGACTCACTAACAAATAAAATCTTTGTTTTAACTGGATGCTCATGCATAAGTATGAGATAGTTTTGCTGGTCTGTGGTTGATCCTCTTTGGGTGCAGTGCTCTGCTGGACATTAAGTCCCCTTGATTACGTGACTGAATGCAGCTGCACCTGAACACACCCTAAAACACTGTTTGTGGAAAGCAGTTGTTGAGTTGTTGAGGAGGGGTAATGTTTATGTCATCATGTCATCATTTTACACTAATTCATCCCAGTGGTGCTAAACATTTTCACTGTAATCTATCTGATGTCAAATAGGTTACAGAAATATTTCAGTCATAAAAATATTATCAAATTGTAATCAAATTGCAACTAAAATATTTCATATATCAGAACAATTATTTAGTGAGCTCTTAAAGAAATAATACTGTTAAAAGCACTGATATAATTTCCTAAAAAAAAAAGACATATTTGTATTGTTAACAGATTTTTAGTCTACCTTAGCTGACAGCCCTTTTTTGAGCCTATGCCTGTTGAAATGTAGATTATTGCGATGATATATTTTTTCTAATCAAATCTATTATCCAATTAATTAATGTAGTAATCTACTTAATCTAATACTTTTGTCAATATGTTTTAGGCCTTGTCATTGATTTTATTTTCCTTTTATGTTTTGTCCTTTTTATTTCCCTAATTTCCCCTACTATTTGATGTCCAAAATAAAATATAAAATATACATTAATTCCCTAATTAATGGAGGTGAGAGCGGACGTGTGAAGTACAGTATTAACCTCCCTCTATTCTTTCCTGAATGGGAGGCCTGAGTTTAAAACAACATGATCCACTCAGAAAGAGGAAAGCAGTGACGGCCAGAGCTCAAGGGGGCCATTTATGTTTTGCAAAGGAAGCAATAATTAAGGGTCAAAATGATTACCTTTGTGTTTCTGCTGACCCCCCGTGTCCCTTATCCACTCTTTTTATTTTTTATTTCCTGCCTCATGCACACAACATTGTGTATAATGTTGATGGTCTGGAACACATTAACTAAAAAGACTCATTCATGTGTTAGCTATAGAAAATGGGATGACAGAAGCCTCACAGCCAAAAGGCTAAAAAGCTGTGGGGCTTCTTCCAAAAAGGAGGAGGGGCTGGTGACTGTTAGAAGGGGTGACTGAATGGCAAAAGGTCAGACACAGTGCTTCAGCCAGGCCACAAACTCCCTCTAACCTCTTTCCAGAAAATTGCCAGAGGAGTCAAGAAATCATTTAGATGAGGGGGCCGCAGAGCCGTGGGAGGGAAATGCAGAGCGCTGCCCTGATATCTCTATTGAGTCAGATGAAAGAGCCAGTAACACTATACCTCCTTTTCTACCAATCCCCACTCCACAGTGTCCCACCGTGTGCCTCTATCCTACCCCTCACCCCTCCCAGCATGCTGTTGGTATTAACTTGCTGTGAAGTAATTACTACCTGCTGGTTGTGGAACTCCGGCCCTCAAATTCCAGCCAAGTCAATTAGGGTTTAGGCTCTCAGTTGGTCAGCCAGACAAGCAGACAGATAAACAGGATGAAGGGAGACACATCAAAACAGTAGAGAGCTCCTGAGCGGATGAGCTGGCTACCCCTAATAAAATAAGAGGAGGGGAAGAAGGGGACATCCCCGGAGGAAAAGCAAACACGGATCCAGTTACTGAGCTGTTTGGCCTGCTGACTCATATGTTAGTTGGAGGGATTTGGGGCTGATGCTTTGACTGATGCTCCTGAACTGCTCTTTTAAGTTCAGCTGCCATTTGCTCAGTTGCTCGTGCGTGCATATCTAAATGAGGTGAAGAATTGGGGAGGTGGCATATTAAAGGTGTTGAATCAGAAAGCAGTGAGGAGGGAGCAGTTTGAGGTGGAGAGGAATGTGTTTCGTTTGCAGAGTTGTGTGATGGAGAGATGGAGGGAGGAGAAAGGAGCAGTGAGGCATTACACCTCTAAGTTGTTAACTCTTATACACAACCTTTTGCCGTCAAGGTGTGAGATCTACATGTTTGGAGGGGGTGTTGCCTTGCGCCACAAGGGGTCTTAAGGAGGCTTAGTTCCCTCAGTTATATTTATGCCCCATCTGTTTAAGCTAGAAAAATAGCAAAAACAATAAAAATATTGGCTGCGATAAATGGGAGTATAGTTTATTTCAGAACCATGGACAGCACTGTTTGAATGCAACGTAAATGACATGATAAAAAAAAAAGCTGCTGCTTATTTTGACAGCGTTCATAAATGGAATAAATATCGAGTGCTCTACTAATATGACATGCTCATGATTAAATAAATATAGTCTTTGACATTTGAAACAGTAGTCTTATGTTATTATTTGTTGGTCTTTCTAAAGCTATTGCATGGTTAAATCAATCAATTTTATTTTTTAAAAATGCCCGCCAATCCCCTCAAGCCTTTCATCCTGGGGTTGGGCCTAAGTGGCCCCTTGCCCACCCCACTACCCTCACTACAAATCCTCTCCTAAATATTTGGTCCAGACATCATTTGCAAGGACACACATTATCTGTAACTGCAACACTGTTCATCTTAAACTGGAATCATTCTGACAGCCCAGAGGCTCCTGCTTCACTCTTACAGAGCAAATAATACCCATCCTCACCAGTAAACACCATCATTTGACTGTTTAGATGTAAAAATCTACATTTTCTCCAAGCATGGAGGATAATTTATATTTCCATTAAAAATAGCATTCAAATAAAAAAAAAGTAATTTGTTTTTTCTTTTTGAAAGGAGAGAGTTACATTTCAAAATTCACACCTTGCAAAAATTAAATGCAATTTATATTTAACCAGGAATGCCTCACTAAGTTTAAATATAACATTACAGAGACACAAAATTGCCACAAATCAGAATTAAAAAGAAATACTATCATGAATAAAA
Organism: Scomber japonicus; assembly: GCF_027409825.1. Classification (NCBI taxonomy): domain Eukaryota; kingdom Metazoa; phylum Chordata; class Actinopteri; order Scombriformes; family Scombridae; genus Scomber; species Scomber japonicus. The sequence continues at coordinate 26,791,597 of NC_070579.1, read as the reverse complement.
TGTCTTCATGTGAAAGATTTCATCCAAGAAACAACTGAAATATCACATTAAAACAACCCGATAGTGGAGATAATGAGACAATAGTGATGGAGAACTTTAGCCTTATCTGTTTTCCAGTGTTCTAAAAGAATTGTTACACTTTTTAATGTGTAACATGATATGTATAAGGAACATAATTTAAGCCAACATCATGGTTGATGCATCAAAATGCCTTCCCACAAACAAAGTCTATCAGACTACTTGTACAGTTGATTAGTGTGCAGCGCACAGTTTTACAAGGTACACTACAATGCGACCTGTGGTGTGTGCCTCCCTTCCAGCTGTCTTTGAGTGGAAACAGAGAGCTGTGATTTTTCACCACCAACCGGAGGGTGACAGCCTGTTATGTGCTGTAATCCTCTGTATTTCAGCTCGGACGTGTTAGGGGATGTGCTGAGGTTTTTAAAGCTTAGCTGAGGTGTTTCTTAGTTCAGTCTTCATAAACCATCAAGATATTATCCTGACACATTGTGCTCATTTCAACTGTGCCCTGTTGTTAATACAGGCAATATTCTTATTATTATCTAATAATGCAGGTTAGTTACTGTTAAGTCAAGCAGCTGCAAGATGACAGCTTGTTAGAAATGTTAATCCTCAGGTTTTAACTGGAATGTGCCATAAAATATAGAGATTAACTTGAACTATTGTTGAAGTTGGCTTAAAAAAAAAAGGAAAAAAAAGGATGTTATTGTTATTTATTAGCCACAGATAAAAACATATACAGTAGGTACATTATTCTGAATATAGCAACCTAGTGAGAACACTATGTCTTCAACTTTAACTTCATCACCTCCCAACATGAACTTTATAGTGCTTTAGGGAAGTATAAATGTTGCGTATGGCGCCTTTAAGTTTAAACGAGCATACCAGTGGTTTTGCATGTTACTGGAAATTGCCTATACTGCCCATCATTTTCCAAATCACAGGTTGTAATAGGTTTTAAGTTTTTTTCCTACACGTCAGGCAGCCATTAGTTTCCATTTCATGAGACATGATCACCTTTATTAAAAGTGAGAATTTGTTTCATACTATTGCAGTTGTGTGTGTATATTTTAAATACAACTAAAAAGCAATAGTTTAAATGCAAGATAAAATACATTGACACCATGCCTCTCGCAACTAGCACACTCGTTTCTTTGTTTCTGTTTTTTATTTGTTGTAAATGCAGACACCACTGGGCATCAGTGTAAAACTATTGGAGGCTATACCAGTTCTTGCAGTTTGGAAAGAGGGTCAAAGAGGTCTTTAAAATGTTCCCTTGTGGCCATAGTGTAAATTGGAAACACCTGAAAAGATTAAAGGTGATAATTTGTTCAAGCAAGACATAAGTTTATACCATCTGCTCATTCAGAAAAGGCCCAAACTATAAATCAGTAGAACCAACTAGTGAATTCAAATGAACTTCAGTGTTAATTAAAATGCCTGTCACATTGTCTTGAGGTTACTGAGAGGTCATGTTACAGTTTGGTTGACCACACATCTAATAAAGTAGATAGCATCTCTAACTGTACACCACCACCGGATGCTTAGCTACAAAGGAAGCCCAGAGGTGAAAAAAACTCTCCATTACGTATCCTTGAACCTGATTTATTACATGAGAGTTTGGATTAGATTCAAATACTTGTTGAATCCCTCCTTTCTCTGCTTCATGTAAACAACAGATTTATAGGTGAGAATAAATAGCATAAATACAAAGTGGGTAGTCATGAAAAAATGAAAGTACAAAAAATAAATCATAGTTTTAACAGCACACCTCATCCTGTGGAGATTACTGAGAATGTGGCATCTAATCCCTCGAACTCTGCTTTTGTCTCCCACAGTGCCAAGCTGAAGAACAACAGGGAAGTTTGCATCAACCCAGAGACCAAGTGGCTGCAGCAGTACTTAAAGAACGCCATTAACAAGTAAGAAAAAAACTGTCCCGCACTGAGCAGACACAAGTGTTTAGAGCTTGCAGAGAAGAAATAAACCACTGTTAAATAGGGCAATTCCTTAGCTTCTTGCTGACAATTACTCTCTGAAATCCTTGACTTGGTTGATGTAAGCAGCTGAGTTATCATCTGTGAAATTAATAGCACCAAGCAAGAATGGTGATAAATCTGCCACTGGTATGTCTGCTTCATTCTTTCTCACAAGCATGTGTCTGAGACTTCAGCCAAGACTGCAGGAGAATCAAATGCATCATTGTGTTCATCATTTTTACCCTCTGAGCTCTCTCACAGTAATCAACGCCTAAACATAAATGGTGTTTTTAACATGACTTTTTTGTAAGGCATTTTCAACATAATTATCATCACTAATTGCACCTCATGCACAGAGTTGTTGTGGTTTAGGAGCAGTGTTATGAGAGAAAAATGATCATAGTAAATACTGCAGCAGCTCATTCAGTTTTTAATGAGCTATGCAGTTCAAATGTGCCCCTTCCTCATTAGAAAAAATGCTCCCAGTATGTCTGGCTGTGATTATGACCGAGCTGCATGTCTGTTTTTTTAAAACACCATAAATACTTAAAGTGCACAATGTAAAGACAAACAATAAAGCGATTTATGAGAATTTACAAGATATTGTTTATTATCTTAGTATGAATACGTATTTCTAAGAAAATGCTGCAGTCTTATAGAGTAGAGTTATCACAGTTCATTAAAAAGCAAACTGTTACCTCCTGAAATGTCAGCCCTTAATATTCAGCATACACAGTAAGTGTCTCAATACCTACTTCATACAGAGAGTCAAATATTCAGCAAAACATTTCCAATCTGTCCATTGAGAAGCAGCCTTAATTACTACACTTACAAGGTTCGGTGTGGGAACATGAAGTGTGTTAATATAAGTGTGCTTGCCCTTTAAAGGTGCTCATGATAGGAGTCATGAAAGGAGTGAGACTAACTTTAAAAACGAAGAGAAATGACCAATAGAACAGTAAATGTTATGACCCTTAAAACACACCCTACACATACATAAGACATATTGCCCTTGCAAGAATGTATATGTGTGTATTCGTTATCACATAAAAGGAAATCACAACCTAAATTCTTCACATTTTAAACCTTTGTGTAGTGGAAGAGATTTTTTATTAGCATGGCTGCACTTTGTCAGTATCACCTTCTTTCATGTTCAGTTACAGTTGTACATAAATTACATTTATATCAATATCACCCATCAAAACAGTGTGCCAACACCTGAGGCCCCTAACATATGCATAAGTGCTCTGCTAACTGCAGCATATACACTCTTTCCATCACTTCCCTGCTGTATATTCAGATCTTTTATTAAGATTCTTAATATCCTCCCTATAACCTTTACCCATCCTGAGGTTTGCTGATACAATTTCAACAGTATGCATCATAAATATCTTTTAATTGAGCTCATTCAGAATGTTTGTGTTGCGCTGACTATTATTCTTTAAAACCAAACAATTGTAATTTGAGGGCAAATAACAAGATTTCCAAAAATCAATTGTGATGCTGAATTACTACTAACATTTGTGGGTTTTAATGTATTCAGCTCTTCATACTGCTGGACATTCATCCATGTTTGTTTATAATTCATTATTAGACTGGATTCAGTTGCAGGTTACATAGACATATAGTATATGTAATACAGTCCAGTAAAAGAGTAAACTATGACCTTTTGAAAAATGTTCTCTTCTCTTTGTAGTCTAATGAAATTTTTATGAATCTCTCCAGGGTGAAGAAAACCAGAAGACGCAATAGCAAGAAGAACTAAAAGGGGATGTACATCATCAGGCATCCTCAGATCAAACCTGTATACCTCCCTCCCACTGCTCTGGATGTATGTAAACACGCTGTATGTACTCGTCCACCTCTCTGGACCGCTTGCGGAACCAGCACTTCACCGCCAAACTGTGCCAACCCCAGCACCACTGCAGGTCCCTCTGGATGCCCACGCAGTCACCTCCAACCATCCATATTAGCACCAAGTGCAATTCCACCTCATCCCTGGAATGATGGGACACATGTTGACGTTGAATATATGAGTGTGAGTGCTGGGTGATTGACACGAGAGAGAAAGTGTGTTTGAATGTGCTTCATGTGAACTAACTGTGTGTCTGTTTAAAGTATTTTCTTACTTCACGCAGCTATAAAGGGACAATTTGAGCTTTCTGTCTCACACATAAGGCTTTGTGGGTAATGCAACCTTCACCTCATGTCAGATTAATGATACATATGAGCTGCTGACAGAGAAACATTTTCACATCAGTCTCCTGGTGGAATAATGATTGGGGCGTTGTTGGCAGGCCCTGATGATATATTAGGCCAAGTCAAATGTATCAGTTATTCTGGCAAAGAAACTATTTTCTATATATATGTATGTATGTATATATATATACATACATACATACAGATGTCAGTTCTCCAAAATTAAATGTAAAAGCCTCCTCTGATAGGACGTGAAAGTGGCATTACTCATGGATGGAGATTCATGGGACAATTCTTGCTTTGTCTAGAAGCTGGCTGCACCATCAGGAACAGAAGCTCACAAAAACTACTAATTAACAAGCACTGATCTTATGGTGCTATATATTCAGTATAAAGGGTCAGAGCCATTTATATTATGGGACTTCACTGTTTATTTTATGCTAGATTTAAGAAGGATTGTTGTGACTCTTGGATTCTGTTATTGCCAGTCACAAAACAAAAGAATCATCAGTATGCAAAATGGAACTGTTGTTGGATATGGAAAATGAAATATACAGCTGATGTAAGGTTAAGGCCACAGTGTACTGAAAATGGGATAAAACAATTAACAATGCAGCTTTTTATTGTTTGAACACATTAGTAAATAGAGACCAAATATTTATTCAGTAAGACACTCAACATAAAGAAACCAGCTAATTAACTGCAGTATTTTCATACCAACACCTGTCCTTGGTAGGAATGCAAAGCTAGTAAGTTGTCACATAGAAGTCAGTTCATGATGGCAAAAAGAAAGTTTTTGATGATCAATTTTTATACACACACACACACACACACACACACACACACGGTGGCGTAAAGAATGTTTTTGATGATCCTTTTTTACACACGCACACACACACACGTATATATATGTGTGTGTCTATATATATATACACGTGTGTGTGTGTGTAGTATATATATAAATATATTTGAGCCACTTTATTATCAAATAAATGTGTTTTAAATGTAATTGTTTTATTTTTATATTGTGTATAATCGTACTAAATTCTTTTTTAATGCAACGTACAGTAGGCAGTAGCTACTAAATGAAGGCTATGCTATAAAATGTTATACAGTGTTAAATTTCATTTTTAAGGTTTCATGCAATATTTTATACAGGTAATTTGTAATGACTTGTTTGCAAATATGATACAATACAGTATGCAATACATTCCTCCTCCAAAGATTTATCTTTTTTTAATATAATTTTGCTTTAAAAAAAATCATCCAAACAAATTAAACATTGCCCTCCTACACTGTTGTTCTCTCCATTTTATTTCCCTATCAGTCAATTCAAGATGAACCATGAATAAACTAAATAAAATCTGTATCTGTCCAACACATAGTGCCTGAAAACAAAAGACGATGTCATTGTGTTACATGAGAAAACTATTCAGCTCAGACCACTAGCTGTCCCCGTCCAACACTTGATTAGGTTTTTTTTTAAAGTTTTACTGAGGTTGATGTATGATGTGTCAATAAAGCCACTGAGCTAAAACAGAACAAAACCTTTGAGTTGAGATCCAAGGGGACCAACATGTGCTTTCAATTTGGACACTCCCAGCACCCCACGGGTTTTCTTTTCAATTTCACTCAACTGCTGCCATGCTGCTAAATTGAGCCCTTATTTTCCCCCTAAAATTGTTATAGAGTCCTGGTGGTCATTGTTATGTTCCTTGTTTTGTTCTGGTCTGTTTGCTGACTGCCTTACAGGTGGTAATCCTATCAATTCACAGCTAATAGTGTAATAACCCTGTAAGTGTAATCCATTTCCTAATTAATGTAACAGAAGTTAATGGTCATTCATTTTATATTATACTAATTTGTTTTAACACATTACTAAATATGCAGAAAGTGTTTTGATATGCAATAATAAACATCTAATTGTATCCCTTATGTGAAATCATTCAAACAACCATCAATTCTAGTCTATTATTAATTTATTACCTCTGGGAGTTCAACCATCTTTCTGTATAATGTGATAATTATGGCAATTACAGTAAAAGGTTTTTACATTTACCACACTGTTAAGAGCATTGCTTTCATTAATGATTTATGTTAAAGAGCATATTTAGTTTTATTAAAGACTTTTAGTCACTATATATTTAACCCTTGCAGTGCCACTGTCTTCCCTGTAGAGAACATTTAGTATGATCGACTTGTGTCTGCCAAACATCTTTATCATCATTCATACTTGCCATTGAATCTTTTATAGAAAATGTTGTTAGAAAAAAGTGTGTTTCGGACTAAATGTTCACAACAGTTTTACATGTCAAAACACATTTAGGTTTTCATTTACTGGCTCCTAGTGTGTTAAATTATAAGTTAATCAAAGTTTGGTGCATGTGTTCTACTTTGGACCCGAGACAATGTGAAATTACTTTGTGTCTTTTGAGGCAGCTTTTGACACATTTTTTCATATACGTGAAAAGGAATATTACTTTCTGTACTTTCACTGATTGTAAACCAAGAAGCAGTATTTTACCTATGAACTCGAGCCCTTTTTTCAATAAAGTCATATGAAATGAAATAAGTTGTAGATGTCTTTAATTACTTTATTATTATTATTATTATCATTATTACTATTATTATTTATTTAGGAGAGGGAGATTTTTATATGATAGGTTATCTATTATATTATCATAGAGTAATCATAGAGTAATTCAAGTATAATTCATACACTCTCATTGCTTTGAGCTTGTTGGATGATGTTCCACTTTCCTCACTAGTCGCTAGTTTATTTTGGCTTTTAGCCATTTGGTGTTGGGTGGGCAGCGTAGACAGTTAGTTAGTCTGAAACCGGCTGGATACAGTTTTATATGGGAGGTTGGTGAAAGCCACAAGCTTGAACCCCACAGTCTCTGTGCATGTTTTTTTCTTTTTTTTAAAGAAAAAGTTCCATAGCTGCCAAGTCGGGCAGTGGTTTCAGCACTGCGAGAGACCCTTTGACATTACAAGGTTTAATGTTAACATCAAAAATATCTGTTGATGCAGTTTTGCCCAGCAGAAGTGTCTAGACAGGTTGAGAATTTCCTCTTTTTGAAGAACTATCATGAGAAGTTAGTTCACGTTGACGGTAATAAAAACTGTCTGTGTCACACCTCAGACAGGTGGCATAAGTTCTACTGCAGGCCATGCAACTTCACAGTGTGTTATTTCAGGGTGAAAATAACACACTGGAGACTAGATCTCCTTCTGGAGGTTACGCAAAAAACCAACTGAAACAAAAAAGTCACCAGGCCAAAACCTCACGCAAACAGTTGTGCATTGCATTGGAATAACCACTTTGAGGTTTTATGAATAATTCAACGAGGCTATCGCTTGACATTATCCACCTTAGGACTGAAACTTTTTCAGAAAATCTCTTTCGAGTGTATGGGTAAAGAGGAAAGGCACATGTAAGGCCCATTAACATCCCTGTGTGATATTTTAACACCTGAGGTTTCATAAGTATTCATTTGTGCTAGTCCATTTTCTTGTCCACAGCACCAGGGTGCCCACATAGCTTAAAAAGCTGTCACCTCTAATAAAATGGAACCACATAGAGCGGATTAATTTCATGGTACAGCTCTCTCCTCTGACCTGTGTGTAGATGCATACGAGGAACATGAGACACAGCTTGGAAGTGGACCAAGAAGTTTAGAGGGTCAGAGTTGGATATTTGGGCCTTTTAGGCACATTCAAAAATGATTATGGGATTTCTATACTGTGCTTACTCAGCTGAGCCCTGTTCTCCACCCCATGATGGAGGTGGCGAGCACATGTTCAGAATGTTTATTAATATGTGTTATTACTGACACAATGATCCAGCTTAGCTAAGGAATTTGTAGTCTTTTACAACAAAGAAAAGAAAAACTAACCAAACACAGAGGTGTTGAGACAGAGTGTGGAAAAAAGTTGGCGAAAACCTTATAAGCCAGTTGTGTGTAATAAAATGTGTCCAGTGGGCTAATTAGAATTTCAATCATACATACACTGTACAACTGTGTCCAGTAAAAGCACAGATTGATGAAGAGACATATCAACAGATGAAGCTAACTAGCAAATTTTGACCCAAATGGCCCAGGACAACTGGACCTCACACACAGTTCAAGGAAACAGTCAAGGGTATGAGATTGAGTGCAGTGCACTCTGTACACTTATATTACAAAGTAGGTCATATACCCCCCTTGGATGTTTTTAAGTTTTATTAACACTGAACCAAAGTAGATTCATGTGAAACAGAAACAAGTATCTTCGAAGTCACATAATTAGCTGAATATAGATCACCTGTGAGTAGGTAAGGGGGATCAGTTGATTACAGTAGAAATGCACCTGTTTCTAGAAGGTCCAACTTTTTCTGAGTAAATATTTACATATACCATGAAGAGTAATCCGACACTTTGGACCTCACCTTAACATTAAAGAACATTCCTCTGTTGATCAGTGTCAAAAAAGCCCCATTAAATCTATGGGGATTCATAATTTGATTCAATGTTGTAAGACATTAAAACATGCATTCCAACCATGCAGTGAATATCTTTATAGGCACTGAGTAGCAAACACATTGGTCAGTATGGTGAGTATTCTTTGGGCTGCATTATCATCCAATTTTGTCAAAATCAAACTGTTGGAGTCAAAGTTATGGACTTTCAAAAACATTTTGAGAGTTTTAACAAAGCTTAACAAGAACTACTCATGTAACTATGTTTATGGCATGTATTTATTAGTGTAGAGGAGTATGTAGTGTATTTAGGATCCGTACGATCCTCAAAAAATATGATTCTAAAAAAAATGAAAATGAAAGTATTTAAACTTTTTAATTTTTTGAGCATATGTAAATGCAAATAAACAAAGAGTATGAGTAGGTTTAGAACACATAAAAAAATAAATTTGTTCTCTAGAAATATATAATGGAAAGTGGTAAATAAAGCATACTATTCTGACTCTGTCTGTTTAGGGACTTTTTGCTGCAAATGAATTCATCTCACTATGTTGGCTGTGTATCAGATCTGACTACATAAACAAGTCTTGTGATAAAAACATAGGTGGTCTAGTTTGGCTGCCAGAGTAACATTTATAACACCAGAACACTGCGGCAATGCATTTTATCAAAGCTTAAAAGGAAAGACTATTTCCTCAAATAAAAGAGAGCAGTCAGTTAAAAGCCAGGTCTATGATGAAAGCAAGGGTGGATAAACTCCTGTTTTATAATGTGTATAACAGTTAAGCATAAATAATTGTTACACAGAAAGGGAAAAGAGACGGACATATATTATATTTTAGACACATTCAAAGTAAGATGTGTAAGTGCGTGAGGTGACTTTAAACTGGAAATTCTACTGTTTGCTTTTTCTACTTTTGCACCTGCAGTGAATATGATGGTCAGCTAAACACCTAAACTAAAAAAAGTTTAAGGTATTTCTTGAAAATCTCCTCTCATCTTGAATCAAACAGTAATCACATTGAAACAGCACTGCTTCAGTCAATACACAGCAGCCTTCAACCCTAATAATGTGACATAAGACATAACCAAGTTGGACAACAAACTGCTCAGCTGATTTGGTCCTGGAGGTTGTGGGTAATCTGGTGTGATTTGAGGCTCTTGACTGTACATCTTTGACAACTTAATATGTAGTCGGCTGAATGGAAGTTAATAGGAAACATGCTGGCTGCAAAACCACATGGGGCAGTGTGTGTGTGTGTGTGTGTGTGTGTGTGTGTGTGTGTGTGTGTGTGTGTGTGTGTGTGAGCGAAGGATGTCAATGGGACGTCAATGTTCAGAATGTGAGTGTAATTCTTTCAGTTTCCTGAAGAAACTTGCAGCATGAAAACAAGGAAGAATACACTAACATGAGGTTTCCTGCTCAGGTCAAGTGGACGTGAACTTGATGTTGAAAGAGAAAGGAAAAATGAACACACTCACATGCACATACAGAAATGCCTTAGGAGGCAAAGAGTGTTTACAATTAGTCAGAGAGGTGGGGATTCAGTTGCCTGTCCATGTTTTGAAATTTCCTCGAGAAATACACTGATCACTATTTGCTTCAATTTACAGCATGTCCATTGCAGTCCATTTTTTATAGAATGGTACTTTATAAGTTTGCATGGTTATCAAGAGCTTGCTCAAAGAACAGGAAGAGCTGAGGATCGCCCCATCAACTCTGCAATAAACAGACAACCCGTTCTTCCTCCTGAGCCTCATCTGCTTCAGGGTTGACCACTCAGTGATATGTTCGGTCACAGGCACTTGAGTCCCCCGACGTCCTGACTGTGTGGTGACCCCTTCACACACATGCAAGCCATTGTAACCCCTCACAGACAACCAACTCCAGGCCAAAACACACAAAATATAAACAATTGGCATCAACAAATACAGGCTCAATAAGACGAATGAGGTTTGAGGTGCCTACAGAGATCACTTTTTACATCTGAAAGCAAAGGGGGGGAGTGAAAGGCAGTGCCATTGTGTAGAAAGAGAAATAAGGATGAAAGAGTTCACAGTTCCTGCCGTCACAGAAACCACATAACCCACAAGACATTTCTTCTCTATCAAACTGACAGGCATTATCGTAAACAGCTCCAGGGGGTTTTGGAATGTCCTCAGATCCATCATGGCCGAGTGTTCAATGTTTCCCTAACCTCACAGTGGAGAGAAGGGTCACAAGCATCGCTATTGGAAACAGGTTGATCACCGTTTCCATAAAGGCAAATCCCTTATGTTTGAACAAGAGACAAGCAAAAGCAGAAAGGGGAAAAGGAAAAAAAAAGATAAATATAATCATTTATCAGCAATGAGACCCGACTGTTCCACAGAAGATAATAGCATGCAATACATCTTTGTTTATTAGCATATGCTGTAACAAAAAAAAAAAAAAAAAAGCAAGAATGAGTCCGAGGAAGAGAAAACGGATATCATCAGTCACGGCTCATTTTGGAAGACGTCACGTACAAAAGGCACAACGATCCCCGTTTAATGAGTCATTCCACTGTGATGCAGGTCCAAGCAGACTGTGTCTTTGTTGCCTGGTTATCAGACTCCTCTGCTGGCATTTAACAGACAAGCATCATTAACTTAGTGGAGAACTGACTTCTCAGCTATTTCCTTTTGTAAAGCAGTCATGCCCCGCAGGCAATTATCACTGACACACTCTGACTCCACTGTAAAAAGGTGTCGTCTACAAACATTGAGCCATCATTGAATACAAAAGAATCATTCAAATTTCAAGAAGTTGAAAGTCTTTCTGGTTTATCTCAGAGCAAACATGCAGATTCACATTTTCTTCACAAGCCAACAGATAACAAAGTAGAGCTTGTTATCTGTTATATAACAAATAACACATAACAAGTGCTACATATTACCAGTGGAATGTCTCTGTGTCTTCATTATGAGAATGTCTACATTTTCTACTTTCTACTTTAATTCCATTCAACTTTAATCAACATTCAACATAGTTTTATTATTCTAGGATTGTAAAACCTAATACAAAAGGTGTATTTTGCTAAAATTCTTTACATACTTTAGTGATTTTATCAATGCAAGGCTTTAATTTATATTAATTATTTATATTTTAAATATGATTTACAATAAAAACCATCATGAATATTGAATATTTATGTTATTTACAATATATCCTTGTACATATAAGTACAATCCTATGTACTTATTTCTTTTTGATAAGTGAAAGAATCTCCCAGTGTAATAAGAGTATTACATTTCTTTTTCAGTTTTGCTTCAAGAACTGCCTTTGATCTATTTAGCAGGATAACCCTAACCCTTAATCAGCATTTGGTACATGAAATGAGAACTTTTTTAACAGTTGTAGGGATTAAAGTCTGACTGAAGTTTTAAATATTACATCAAGCCTCATGAGACATTTTTTACAGTGTAATCATTTAAGAGCTTGGTCTTTGAAAGCGACATTTCTCTGAAGTCTGATGAACCGCAGAGAGCAGAGTTCAGGCAAATCTGCCAACATTTCTCTAAAGCATATCATAATTCGCTCCCTTGAATCTGCTTTCTCTCAGCTTCCTCATTGTTTACCATTATTCTGGGTGTATTATTGTGTTCACCGTCTGTTGTGTTATGTGTTTGAGTTCTTCGGTACATCTGTAACACTTTCTGGTGACAGAGGAGACGGCGTAAAATTTCTCCTCAGAGCTTTAGGAAGCTCTCCATCACTGAGGTTTCTGTGGGAGAGCGGGAAAAAAAAGTCCATTCACTGTGTTTGTGGAATTCTGATTTGTTTTATTGAGATTAATATTGGCATTTTGGTTTTCCCCTTTCTGTATTATTCTGTATCCAAAACATTCATGAGAAACTGCATCAGAAAGCTGTAATGTTTTCATTCAACAAAATCGTCATATATTGCCTAGGGTCATTGATATCAAATTAGATCTGGTTTAAAGCCAAAATAAATGAATGATAATGTTACCAAATGTGTTAGTTCCTGTAAAGCCAGTCATCTGAGCAAGGTAACGACAAGTTTCTCTCATCTGCACAGTTTCTAAGGCATTGGTTTAAAGTAGAAAACAAATAACCTCCCAGCATTTTCGTTTTCAGCAGAGTTATTAGAGTAAGCCAAAAGATTATATTGGAATGGACTTTCCTGGCTGACCCTCAAGAGGTTAAGTTTTTCTCATACCCAGCATGAGGTCCAGATCATGAACTTTCTTTACTTGGGAAAAGGGCAAAGTGAAGTCCTCATATGTGTTTCATAAGCCTCTGTCTCACATGGTCTCATTTCATAGGTGTGATGTTAAATACAGTGTATGGACACTCAGGCAGGGCACAAACACCAAAGGAAGTGACCAAACACATATAACTTAACTCCCATTCTCATTTGGGCATTACAGACATGGGAGACACTGTACAGAAACTCTCATGGCTCAGACAGGAGGCAGGGTCATTCAGTGTGTTTGCCAAGAATTCAGACATATCTTCACCACTTATTCCTATGCGAACTTGAACCATAATTATGGAAATATGAATGGATAAATCTTACATGGATTCCTCTGGCATTACAGCTCTCTTCTGTTCCAAGAAAGGTAGCAGTGGCATCAAGTTAAGAAATTCAGGCTTATTAACAGTAAGGTCACCAGTTGAAATCCCCAGATGGGCTGAGAAATGTGGGTGGGAAACACACTGACACTTTTCCATTCCCTCAACAAAAATATTCTTAACCTCCATCTATTACAACATAGCTGGTCGGTAGCCAAAATGTGTCATGTGCAGGTCTGCTTCCAGGTGTGTATGTGCTGAAATGAAAGGATCACATGAAAATCTCTCTAGATGAAATACATTTAAATGGAACCTATTATGCTCTTGATATATTATACTCTATATTTCTATTCTGGGATTCCATTATAGTAGATTCTCATGCTTCACAGTTTAAAAAAAAAATCTTATAATAGCCCTTTATGCAGCCCCTTAGTTCAGCGTCAGTCTCTAACAAGCACTCTTAGCTCCTGTATCTTTAAGGTCACCATCCTTATGTGTTAAGTTATCATTGATGAAAATGCAACATTTCCTTCTTTTGTTGTTTCACATCAAAAATAAAACACGTTTCTTCCAAAATAGCAGAGCTTTGTTGCTACAATGTGGTCAAAACAACAGCATATGGAGGTATTTAGGACTCTTTGTTAAGCAGATAAGTTATCAATAATGAAGCAGAAACAGCCAGTGATAATTTGATGAAAAGCTGCCGATGTCCAGCATGCCTCCAACAGATAAACATCGTATTTACTCTGCTGTGCAATGTAATGAGAAACAACTCACATCAAAATCAACTCGAACCATGGCTTGGTGTGACTACCCTACAGGGAAATGGAAAAAAAGCCATAATGTTAACAGAGCGGAGCAGTGAACAGATGACCATATTAAAAAATCAGCCACAGACTGAAAATAAAAAGAAACTGTTGTAAACTTATTGTTCAGAGCATTCAGTCTCACTGGGATAACCCCTACATTTACCTCATTATTTCACTCTTTGGCCATGTTTAATATGAACATCCAACATTGTAACATTAGATGACCCTTGAACCTTGAAGAAACTATGCAAAACGAATCTTTATGAGCATCTTCCATGATGCATTTAACAACATAACTATTAATAATAGAGCTGGTAAAAAACACTGAGGAGAACCACACACTCAATATTTTCGATTTTATAGCTTGTATTTGGGTTTATTGCCCAATGCTGTCAGCTATTTGACCCATAAAGTCCAGATTTCAGCAAAAGGGAACAAGAGCAACTAGTAAAGTAGGATTAGCATGCAGCAACCACCCAAGCTGTCAAGCACGACAGGATGAGACACCTGTCCATCGAATAAGAATATCAAACTTTTGTTGAATTCAAACAAGAGGTGAAAAGTACAAATCACTTCTGCTAATTTGAATCATTTCATTCGGTTCAGATTTATAGTTACTGACTGTGTAGTTTGTTAACTTTTTACACAATGCCATTTAAATGCACATCAGCATATTGAACACATCACTAAAGACATAATTCTAATTCTGGCTGTCTTCAGTTCAGTAGTGCTGCAAATCCAACAATATAACAGTTCAAGGTCAAACTATCTCAACTCAACGCTCTCCATATACAGGGTTAAATTTATATCTAAATATTCACTGGTAGTCTTGACTTTACAACATCAATGCAGAGGCACCTCCTTACATGGCATCCAACAAATGTTAGTTAAAAATAGGAATGGGGCATTTTCCTCTTTTGGCTTCCTCCCATGTCAAAGAGAGACATTTTCTCATGACTGATGGCTTGACAGTTTTATAATATAGACGTTAAACTGACAACAAGTGAAATACATGGTCCACTGGCCCAGTTGGTCAAACTTGATTCATAACTGGAAATATCAATGTCTCATGAGAAACATTTGTTGACCACATGACCCATTCAAAATACATAGGCACATACAGTATTTATATATACAGACTCTCAAATTTACAGCAGCCTCATTTTAAAGGGTAATTTGGGGGTTTTATCAATTTGCAATTAGTAGACAAATCACCTTAAGTGCTCACTATGGTTGGGAAAGTACAATAAAACGCTACAGTGAAGAGGAACTGAGCCGTGACTCCCTTCTGTGGAGAGGCAGGTCACATGATTTGACAGCCAGAGAGGGATGTCACATAGGTCGAAGGTTGTGGAACTACCTTGGGTGGCATAGTTTAGTTTTCCCCTACAAAATCCTCCCTCAGGGAGCCATGAGGAGACTTATAATAGATGTGAACATGGGCAAACACATGCTGATCTCTCAGTACCCCACTGTGAGTTAAAGTCCAAGCACTATTCCCCTGTTAAACATCCCGGTGCACTGGGAAAAAACTGGTGAGCGATTTCAATTATGAGTGCATTTATTGGAGGCACATTTAGTCACAGGAGACCATTGTCCATGTCAATATCAAGTTTAGTAACATGTTATTTTATAGGTCATTCAATTTCATCCATATTTCCTGGACATTTTTTGTGTTATTTTTTATGTAATGTTTAAATTTTAGGAAATGTTTCAGAATGGGTGATGCAATTTGGTACAAATTAAAAGAAAAATGGAAAGTAGTGTTAGGTTAGTTTATATTTGGGTTCATATGTAGTTGTTAATTAGCAAACATCCTGAAAAAATTCAATTCTTAACAGAATGAAAAAACATACTTTTAAATGTGAGTTGAGTGTGTCAAACAATATATTAGCACACTTAAATTATTATTATTTTCTTGAAATGTATGATTTGTTTGGGTTGGATTTTTTTTGTGGCAATTTTATATTTTCTTGATGATATTGCTCCTAAGATTCTGTAATGCTGAATGGTGTTAAGTCACTGAGTCCAGTTGACTATTTATACAGTGCTTCCAACAATACATGTTTAGAACAAAGTACCTATTAGAGAATACAGGACATAAACAGAGCAGTTATCAGACAATCTCTCAGATATTGAATAGACATGAGGGGGGGGGGGGGGAGTCTGCAGGCTGGGTAAGGTTAGTCTAAAGGGGATTTCAGGAGGCCACGGGAGGCCACTAAACCAAAATAAAGACTGGTGCTTTCCTCAACCATTCGGCGCTTGCTTGGTCTTCACTAGATGGCCTGATAGCCACTTCATTTGTAAACAGCTGGTAGATCCATAACTTGAAACAAGGGCCGTCACTGATACTAGACAGACTAGGCAGACCAGCCTGCTGTCGCCATATGTAAACCACTTTGAAATACTTTAGGGAGGGCCAGATTAAGTTGGGAACAGCAAATATAGATATAGATCTGAATGAGAAATTAGAATTCAGGGTCACAGCCGCCCTATAGTCACTAAAACAGTGCATTCTTCATTGGAGGAATATGGCCTTTTGAAGTTGAGATATGCATCAGTCATGTTTGCATGTTTGCATGGTGAACAAAGACAGCGATCTGGAATTGTGTGACTCCAATAATTAATCTGTCCTTTTTCTAAAACATGACTCACTGTGGAGTAATGTCCTCAGCTGATTATAATCATAAATCTTTCACTGACACTGAAACATTCAACATATATAATATTGTGCATCATTTTAAATGATTCCATCTGTTTGTGTTGCCTTGCTTTGTCACAAACATCAACTATCAAGTTGCCACTGGTTGAGTATTGCATCTGGGAAGCATCAGTTGCAAATCCAGAGGTACTGTATTGGTCAAAAAGATAGAGCACTGGGAGTCTGTCAAGGGATAGCTGGATGTCCAAGTTGTCCTGATCTTTAGATTTACTCAGGGATATAACAGCAGAAGTATTAATAAAATGTACATCACATTTAATCAACATGGTGAATTTAAGAGCTGTATCAAGAGTTGTTAAACATCAATATGCACCTCAAATGTCAGACCTCAGGTACATTAAGTGTAACAAAAAAAAGAAAAAGAAAAAAAAGAAAACCAGAACATGGTTGAGATGTCTTTTTCATGTCGGCAATGTTATGTTGTTTTCTATATTTTATTTCAATAAATTATGAGAATTCCTTCCCCTCTATGTTTGTCTTATTGAAAAACACTCTACTGGTTCCTGTTTTGTGCTATAAAGCAATATGCAAAACAATAATTTTTGTTTTTTAGGTTTAGGTTTAGGTTAGGTTTTAGGTTATTTAGGTTTAATATGTATTGGCATGCAAGGTAAAATGCAGAAACACTGCTGCTTATCTCGTTAAATGATGTCCTCTAGACATTATTATTTTCACCTTTATTTGATAGGACAGTAAAGAGGCAAAAAGGTAAGGGGGGAGAGAGGTATGTGACATGCAAGCTCCTGGCTTGGATCAAACCGGGATGTTATAGCAATAGTGTAATGCAACTTAACTTTTTGGCTAGCCTTCAAACATATTTTTTAAGACATATAAAAATACTCTGTTTTTTTCCCAAAACATTCACCTGTCTGGTTAAATATTCCTAACATTACATCTATTACTTACATTTAATATCTATATATCAAAATCTATTAACATGTAAATATTGTTCATTTTTAAAGTTTAAGTGCTGGATGCGAGACGTCTCCTACGTCACTGAAATGTTTATTCTCACTGTGCACTGGAGTCTACAACTTTCCACATCATACTTGTGTTAGTTGCATTTTGATCACGGTTGGCCTCCAAACAAGCCGTGATGTCACCAAATCGCTCTCATATGTTAAACTTTTCCCCTTCAGGAGAACAGGCTTCTGGGTCAAACTCTCCACACATATCATTCTGCACAGTGAATATCAAATATCAAAGTGAGGAAATAGGCAAAACACATTTCTTTGAGTAGAGTGTGGCGTTTAATAAGTCAAATGTGCAAAAAGTGCCATCAGTGATCAGTTACTGGTGTTAAAATACCACTGAACAACTTTTTCTTGCAACAACTTGTTTTGACCAGCGTTGCTTCCCAGGTCAATTAATCAGTGATTCATGTGTTCTGGTATCCTCAGTCGAAACAAGGAGTCTTCTGGCATTATGTTGGGGGGTTTATACGTGTCGGTTCATACATGTATGCATGTGTGTGCTAAGCAAATCACTGACAACATGACTGGGCGTTTAACCATATGTTGGGTGTCTGCCCAGGCCTCGCTGTCTCCCTTGATGGGTCTGTCAACAGAGCATGACTATTCACGCTGCATGTTTATCTGTTAGCTGTGAAGGGAGTGATTACCTCTGAAAAGAAAACTCAGTGTTAAAACATCATTAGTCTTGATTAGCTATCTCTGTAATTATTCATCTTAAAATGAGCAAAACTAAATACTGCCATCTGTCCTGGCAACTGTTGACCACACAAGTGAACAGAATATTAAATACAGACCAAAGTACTCGTAGGATGTCTACATACAAGAAGAGACACACTGCAATATGAATGGAGGGCCAGTGGGGGAGTGTCTCAGGCAAGAGAAAAGAAAGGCAACGTTTGCTTATTAGCAGCATTGTGGTTTAGATATAAAACAGAGGAAACACTAAGAAGTGACCAAAGTGACAAAAAGTAGAAAGGATGAGCAAAAAATTAGCTGGTTGGCTTTTACATGCCCTTCTTAGTTGGTTAACTCATACTTCTGCTAATAAGTGAAATCATACAAAGTTCATTTGAGGTGCACTTTAGACAAAGGGCAAATCAAATAAAAGAGGTCAAATAGCAAGCAGATATCAAAATGAAGAGAAACAATAAAATAACAGTAACACACACAGACTTGAGACAAGTTGGTGTGTTTTTTGTACCATTTTTACCCACGGTCATGCCATGCTGCTGTGCCAAAGTAACTATGCATTCCTGACCTGACACAGGCATTTCAAATAAATAGTTCAGCAAGCCAATTCAAACCTATTAACATGTTAACAAGACAAGATCAGTTATTCTTTTATACGAAGTACAACATAATAAATGTTGAAATAGATTCCTTTGCTTTCTTGTTGTCATTTAATGTCAAATATAAGCAGTAGTAAGAGAGTTTGGGAATAATTGCTGAATAAACTTAAGCTATGACATGAGTTTTCTTTGATAGACTCTAGGTGATTGAGCAGTTTGGAGAGCAGCAAATTAAATGTAAGTGCTGTGAAACCCAAAAACATGTGTCTAATAACTTTGAAATTTAAAATTAATTTTATATACCTACACATGGAAAACCTTGGTGTTGAGTATGGGGCGCTGATACTGTACACTTAAATTAAGCCTAAAATATCATGAGCATTACTTTTAAACTTTGCTCTCCATGATCTCAAAACAGTCAGATTTACAAAAGCAGCCTGCCTACAAGGCAGCCTTTGTTCCTGCTTCTCCTTGGAGGGCTGCACCCTAATGCAAAACCACTTTACTCAAACAAAGGCTCATATCCACCAACAACAGATACATCATGTCAGTCCATCCTGGACACTGACAGAAAGATCTCAAGACTAAAGAGGGTCACGCTGTTACAAATTAAATTAAAGTGCATTTGCTGAGGATTGTTCAGGGGAACTGGGGTGGTTATGTTGACAGTATGTAACATATGTGCTGCACAAATGTATATTTATCTTCATATATAATGAGAGACCATGTAAGTCATTCATCATTGTACATTCCTGTTAGCTGTATTTGTGATTGTTCTTGATTGAACTGACTGATGTGAGGTCACCTGAGGATTGGTGCTTGAGGGTGTAAAGCCGCAGGGAAAGTCCTGTTCACTGTCAGCCACTGTAAAGACAGCAAAGTGTTTCAAGGCCAAGAAATGTTCTGCGGTGGTACCCAGCTACAATATACTGGTCAGCCAATAAGATGAATAATAGGAAATTTAAGTCAGTGTTTACTGGAGCACATAGCTTTGATTTTGAACTTCTTTATATCACCTTCCACACATATAGAGGTCATATAGAGGTGTTCAATAAAAGTACAGATTGATCTGAACTGAATGATATGAAGTGGAAATGAAATGGTGTGGTAACTGTTTTGACTAGTTTTCTGCTGAGCCATTAACCTTCTAAACAGAACATGTATAAGCCTAGTTTTGAACTGAATGGAACAAAACAGCTTGAGCCATCAACCAACTGAACTTACTACTGAACTAAAGACAGTCAGAATCAGCAGTGACTGTCATGGAGGTATAATAAGTAATGTTTTCACTTACTGATGTACATACTGAGGTGTGTTTGAATGGGGATGCAATCACTTAGCTCGGAAAAAGTGAACAAACACATAGTCTGTGACTAGAAGAACTAATTTCCATCCCTCATGTCTAACAGAATTTTAACTCAAGGTCAACTTAATTTCTTCCAGAACTTCTAACTGTATCTCATGATCGTCATCCACAAATAGCAATCACTTAGTTGACATTATGTGACCTAAGTATGGAAGTTTGGCCAGGTGGTCATAAGTTGGGGGAGAGGGTAATGTTCGGCATCACATATGAATGGCCTTCTGAATCTTTCTATCAATGGATCATATGCCAGTCTCATCAATGGGTCAGCATGAAAAATCCTGACAAAAATTACTTTTATTGACCAAGATTGTAAAAACTGAAACATATTTGTAGAATGTAGACCTTTTCAATGCAGCAGAATCTATTATTTCATTTAACTTTAAAAACTGCTCACTTAAAGAATTAATTAATCAGCAACATAATCTAAGTCAATATTTACCTTTCCATCAAATAGCAATTTAGATTCCATATCCATGTCACATCTTCACCCTAGTGTACAAAGATGATGATTTAAGGATTATCATAATGTGTGTAGTTCATGAGGTATCACATTAAATGTCCATTGAAGACCCAAGTGTCCCCTAAAAGAGATGACATATTGAGGCTTATGACTGCTATATGACAAACAGGAGATTGCTAATGTCACAGTAAAAACAAACCTCCTTATCATGCCTGCAATCTATCACTAACACTTTGCCTCTGTTTGGACAAACTCAGAGCCCATGAACGGTGAAACTACGTAAGGTCTATGGAGTGTTTCCTTTCCTCATCAGGACCAGATGGCATCAGTCATTAGTTAAGAACTTGATCTCAGCTGGAAAATGTTGGATTTCACAGTCAAAGCTGTTGCCTTATGTGACTTAGCTACCTACAGTTGATGTCAATACAAACCAGATGATCTTTAACCCATGTCTAAATAGTCACATATTGAAAATAGTAAAGATATACATGCCCTACAGTGTTTATTATAGTGTTATTATTGACCTTGAGAATCATTTTCACAGAAGCTACCTGATAGGAAGGCATTAGGTGAGATGAAATGAGCCAAATGTGTGTTGAAGAAAAAATAAATAAATAAACATGCCTTGGTGGAGGGAACAACAAAAAAGAGCCTCCAAGATCAGCATATCATGTGAAGCCAGTTGGGACTTGTGTGGGTCTATGTAGCTTGGAGTCCAGGTGTCTGCTGCCAGCTGAGCAAATAACACCACAGGAGGAAAGCAGAGGGTCAGGACAGAGAGTGGAGGCAGATAAAGGACATTTATATTCACTGTTTGCATTAGGAGAGATGGAAAGGTGGATGGAAGACTGGGTGGGCATTATTCCTACTGTGCTGTGATCATTAACACTACATGGCCAAAAGTATGCGGATGCCCAAACATTACAGCCATATGTGGATGTATGTGGAAGTATCATACTCCAAAACAATGGGGCGTTAATAAGCTTAAACTCTTCTGGGAAGGTTTTCCACAATATTTTGGAACATAGCCACAGGAATTATGCTCCCATTCAGCCACAAGCACATTAGTGGAGTCGACCACTGATGTTGAGTGATAAGGCCTGGACTCCAGTCTACGTTACAATTCATCCCAAAGGTGTTGGATGGGGTTGAGGTCACAGCAAACAACGAAAATATTTTTATGGACTTGGCTTTGTGTACAGAGGCAATTTCATGTTAAAACAGGAAATGATTGTCCTCAAACTGATATCACAATGTTGTTTAAAATCCTACAGTGTCCAAATATCTTTGGTCATATGTGTAGATTGAAGAGATTGATTTAAACACAACAGAGGAAATCCATTTTAAACCTGGCATAGTTTTGTTTATGATCTTTCTAACATATACAGCCAGTATTTTACACACTTGATCAATAGCAATATTCTAGATGGAATATTTGTGGTTTGATTAAATGACACATTATTCAATGAGACATGTGTTGTATTTATAATACATGCAGTATGCTGACAACTTGCAATCTTGCAGCTCTTTCATTGCTACATTGTACAAGTCAAAACACTATGCAGTGAATAGATTTATGTTCAACAGTTTCTCAGAAACTACTCGATCAATACACCAAGCTCTGCCTTTTCATGTTCATGAAGCAGGGTCATAAAAAAAAGGGAAAAAAGACCCTTTCTTGGATGAGTACATATATTGTAACCTTTTAACACAAACTGTATGAAGTTTCAGGTTGATATAGAGCACATTAATTTTGCAATCATGATCCAATCAAGGTCCTTTACACTCAATTAACACATCTATCGCTGTGATTTTGAATTAAACAATAACTCCTGACCCATCATATTACCCCACTGAATTTATTTGTGGAGGATGAGGAGAACATGCAGTTCTCAGAGTAATAGTGAGCGTGGTAGGTATGCCAGTACAAATATCATAGTAATTTGACATCTAAATTACCCCAATTTACACTCTATGTGAGGTGAAGAGACTATATAAACATACCATACTGAATCCTATACAGCGTTGCCAAGACACAGGGGTAAAGAAATCTGTATTTATTGAAAAATCAGTGCTGGAATTTAACCAGATACTGCACTGTACAACTCAGCAATACACATACAATGTTAGACGATGATGAAACCGGAAAGATCTGCAGCTGACATTTCCTGAATGGTGATGTAAAGGAGGTGGCCAAGGTCACATCATGGTACTGTGAAAAATAGAAAATAAAACCACTTTGGACTCAGGCACCTAAAATATGTTGTGCTTTCAGTCTTGGCCGTAACTAAAATATCAACTTAATGTGTTTGTAACTGAGAAGAAGAGAGAAGAGAAGAGAAGAGAAGAGAAGAGAAGAGAAGAGAAGAGAAGAGAAGAGAAGAGAAGAGAAGAGAAGAGAAGAGAAGAGAAGAGAAGAGAAGAGAAGAGAAGAGAAGAGAAGAATACATTTATGGTAGAAAAAAATCTCAGTCAAGTATTTAAGCTGGGTTCAGCAGAGTAGAGTTAAAAAGAGTAGAGTACAGTAGATTAAAGTTAGATTTCCACCTCCATCCACTCTCAGTGTGCAGACAGGGAGTCTGTTTACCTGCACAGTGTTTACAAGAAAACCTGGAATCCCCCTGCTGAACAATAAAACGTGGACGTGTGCATGTGCAAGTGAACTGTGTTTGTTTGTGTGTTTGTGTGTGTGCATTAGTGTGTGCCTGCATGTAAGTAACAGTGCCTGTACTCTGACTGCATCTCTAATTCATTTAGGTGCGACCAGCTCTGTTTGGAGCCGCACCTCCTGCATTCTCCCAGCTTGCCTCTCTATGCTGGGCAGAGAGGTCGAGAGAGGGAGCAGCCCTGACCTCCGGAGCTCACTGCGGAAACAATGGCGACGCGCCTCGGGTGACAGCGGGAGACAGGAACAGGCACAAACACAGGAACCGTCCATTCTGCCACTGAGACAGACCTGCAGAGCCCTGAGAATCTGGAGGAGGAACTGTCTCTCTCTCTCCCCCTTACTCCATTACTCTCTCTCCCTTTTCTTGATATGCCCTAATAAGACAAAAAAGTGACACACTCACTGATTGTATGCTGTTATTAGCCAGTGGTCCCTGAGGGAGAAGCTCTGAGCGCCACAGAGTCGTAGGGAATGGGATAGAGATATTTTAGGATACAATGATGGTCTCTTTCAGCCCATATACCTTTTATAATGCCAAGAGTTTAGGAACTTATTTCCAGAATGAGGACAGGTTTGTTACAGAAAACAAAAAACAGGAAAATTCAAAAAATAAAGGTAGATTGAGTCTATGTGCCCTACACATACAATATATGCTTGCATGGGTGTACGTGAATGTAGAAGGAAATACCAGCCAATATCCTTTCCGGCCCTAGAAGAAATAATGAATGACAGGTTCCAGCTGGCAGTTAAAGCAGTGCGTATGAATAAATGGGCCTTGAGTTTGGACTACAATACCAAGATTGTATCTGATTCTTTGAAAATATATCAGATTGTAAAAATCTGATTGAGCCATTGCTACCAAGCGAGTTGACTCAGTTCTGAAAGGTGAAGCCTATGTGGAAGTGACTTAAACCTGTATTCTTTGTAATGGTCGTCAAAATTAAGTCCAATTGAATGAAAGTGTATGAGAAAATGACCTTACTTCTCACTTGATTTATTATCCCAGTAAACATTTTCCTAATGATTTTATGGTCTCAATTGCTAGTTTCAGCTCTTCTTCAATACAGCATGATGTTCATTTTGTAAATTATTTTCCCATGTTGAGTTAAATAGATTACCAAGGCAACAATGTTGGTTAGGTAACATAACCATGGTGTAACCTTAAAAATCTTGATCAGCATTCGGTTGAACTAAAATATCCTCTGATAAGTTATTACAGGAAGTTCATTTTGTATTAATAGTTCTAAGGCTGCTTTCCACTAGTGGGATTTAGCATTAGCGGTTAACTATAGACTGTAAATGTACCATGCTAACCAAGCCATTAATTAATTTTAGGGTTAGCTCCACTCTCTCATCCAAATATGGTCACTTCTCATCACTTCAAGTCTCCAAAAAGGTTGGCAAAGGTCAAAATGCCAAACTCGAGGCTTCAAATTGAGAATCCACAAACCAGTGTGTGACATCATGGTGGCTTTGTCTGTTATTTTTTTTACAGTGGTAAAAAACAGTTGCTACAAGTGTTTAAAAGGTATCCTGCTTAAAACATGACATAGTTTTCTGTTGCTCAAAGATGAAAAGAACAAATCACCAAGAGTCAAGATGAAACAGTACAAATGATTTGAAGATAATGGATGACATCAGTAGTAATTACGTAATCATTTTGAGCGTAAATCAACAAAGCTACTTAATTGCTATATGAAGAGGTATAAAGGTCATACATTAATTATTGCAGTATATTTTCTGTATTACCACAATATTCTTCTTCCCCTGGGCTATAGGTATTTAGGGGAGATGATGTTGAAAAATGAATTAGTTCTGAGCTCATTTGTCAACTGCTTTAGCCGTCCTTTTTGGGTGTCTGAGGATTTAGTTGCTGTCTCAAAAGTAATGAGGTATTAATTTACACATAAAGCATTTGATTATTGCATTTGGTCCTTTAATCAGCTACACTGTCTCATAACTGGGTTCTGGGAAAGCCAGCATGTTCGATGGATTATCTTCTGGCAGAGATTTCTCTCTATAGATGTTAGATGAATAACAGTAAGTACAGTGTAATGTAAACCGTGCACTGATACTTGATCTAGCCAGAATGAACTCGGGATAAAACAGGAGCTGACAAAACCAAATGAGGCATTGCTTTCTCTGTTGGTGGGCAGGTAGTGGGGATTTACAAAGCTTTTCTGTTGAAAATGTGCTGATGAGAGTGTTGAAACTAAATCAAAATATCAATGTCGCAGGCAGCAAAATCACACACCAAAACACTCCATAAAGCCAAGAGTACAGTTTGGTGATCATTTCTGTGAGCTTGACATTACTGGTGACTCTTTTCACATTACATATTGACCAATTATTAATATTAATAAGTGCAGCATTAAATAACAGTCACACCAGATGGACTCAATTGTTTTAAGTTACAGGTGCATATAACCAGTTTAACCCATTTAAGCCCACCGGCAAACCAATAACTCTACATACCTTTAGGTTTTTGTAATTAAGAGATTGAATTGAGATGTAAAGTTAAAAAACAATTCTTTGATACGGCCATGCACTTTAAAACCTGTGACATGGCACTTCAGTCAATTGGAAGTCATGAGGCTAAACAAAAATCTAAATTTTCATTCACACACTGCAATGGTTAAAGACAAATACCATGCTTATTCTTTGTGACAAACCTGCCACTTTGTGTGAGCAGTAACATTTGTATTTTATTTTATTTTATTTTTATGACTATAATGAAGGGACAGGGCAGATCACTGGGTGGCAAACACAATATGTTTAAAAAACAATGTGCAGCCAGACTTAATGTTGGCTAAAAATGTATGCTGCCATGGTACTGCACTGCACATATTGTTTCTATTCTTGCTATAGTTGCTAGCCTATAAATGATTTACCCTCACAGTCTATTCTCACTGTATGAGCTGTTGCATGTCATAAACTGTAGTATACACAATAGGCCTGCTGATAATGCTATGATTGAGCTATAAACCTGCCAAATACTGATATACCAAAACACTCACTTCCCGCCTTGTTCATTGTGCAGGTAAGTACTTAAACCCTCGAGGGGCAATGCTACAATAGCTGACCAGATTACATCACTCAGCACCCAGAGGGCACCTAGCACCCCACACCATGCTCACATCCTCCTGCTATCCCCTCCCTCCCTCCAGTAATGTGGCATTGTTCAGTATTGATGAGATTGACCTTGAGGAAATCCCCCGCAGTTCTAAAGTGGAGACCGTCAGTCTGATGAGTGCTGCCAAGGTAAACACAGCCAATAAGCCAATTAATCATGTCCATAAGCAACTGACACCTGTCTAATGAGGTACCAGGTTTCAGCATTTTTGAGCATTTGGGTGTAAAATGGGATTGGGAATGGCACGAGGAAAACTTGTTTGGGAGCAGAGAAGTCCCTCCAGCCTGTATTACTCTCTGAGGCTGAGACTGAGCCACTGGTCTCTTTTCAACAGGAACCCCCCACTGGGTGAGGCATCGCTTTCAAAGAATTCAAATGTGTAGCATGGCCCACATTCTATATACATAGGGTGTGAGAACCTGTCCTGCATGCTGGCTTCAGTGTGTTTTTTTAGTTAGGGAAATTATATAACAAAGGGGAAGTACCACCTGGCGTGTCAAATAGGTGCAAAAGTTGTACATTTTAACCCATGAACTTTGCTGCTGGGTTCCCTATGTGTTGCCTACAGTTCTCATATCGTATGTCTTTGGAAAACTTAATTGGCCCTTATAAGGATAAATGGAGCATATATTTAATCCAGTATCACTTGAGAATACTGAATCCAAATAGGCTGTGCACATTTTCTCTTTTTCCTGAAAAGAAATCATTTTTTAAATGTTCCCTCAGTGCTTTCTAAGTACCCAAACACAAAAATAGAACATTTTCTGTTGTGGATTCCCTGGTGAAAGAATGCTGCTCCGTTGAGGGAAAAAAAGGAAGACTTGGTACCGGTTCAAAGGAGAGAATATTTGGGCTCCGTGAATCAAACTAGGAGACATTTCACCCCAGAGCACAATGGATGTTGTGATGCAGATTATCCATTGTCTATTGTCAGATTCCCCTAGCCTCACCCTGTGTTACCCCACAACATATCCTTTCCACTATTACTGGAAAAAACATAGGGTGAACCAGTGAATCCCTAACTCTTTTTGTTTTTAAACACATCCCACTACTGAGTGCTTTGTCTTGCCTTGGCCTGGGTTGCCAGGGTGGTGGGACTCAACGCTACATAAAAACAATTGATGAAACAAGGGATGGCGTGAAGCGTGTCCAAGAACATGGCTTCCCAAACTAGTGAGGCTGTACAGAGAACATCTCCCTCAAGCCCTCCTTTTTCCTTTCCTTCAAAAGAAAAGAATCCTTTCTTTCTTGCTTGTAATTAGCTCATGAAAGAAACTTGAATCGATGTGGAAAAAATCCACATCCATCCAAGAATTTGATATGATGCATTGTAAGCCATTTGTCATTGCAGAGGGCAGCATAGTTTAAGATATGTAATGGAATGTGCTGGATCTGTTTGCTTTTGAATAAAATGAATACTATAATAATTAATAATAATTATTTTTATCTCCTCCAGACATAAGTCTGCAAATCATGCATTTGGTGTGTATCCATCAGCAGCTAATCTTGAATAGTACTTGAACCATCAGCCTAATCTTTTTTTGCACATTTATGACTGTATGCTCAAATAAAACTCATGTTTGCAGTGATTCACAGTTTTTGAAAATCCTATTTTATAACATCATTGACTGCTCTGCTGACTCTGAATTTTGGTACCTTGAGAGTGGGCTGTATTGATATTTCAAAATATTCCAAAAAATATTGTCTCACCCTCATTTTACGGTATGTATTACAACAAAGCAAAATACAATCAGCTAGGCTAAAAACAAGGTTTACCCTGTCTATTGAAGGCCACATCCATAGACAGGTTGGGTCTCATCTTGAACTGACACACCTACCAATTAATTCCATGCTTCATTTGTTATTATCTACTAAAAACAGAATATACAAGATGAATAAATCCATGTTTTTATAATCTTTACAGCCATATTGACTGCACACACCAGGCTGAGGACTGCACTTTACTGAGTGCACTCTTCTTTTTCGGCATGTGTTCGATTTAAGTTTCATTTAACTCTGTGTCTGTCTTTTATGTTTCTAATAGGATTTTCGTAGTGTCTATGATTTTGTGGGATATATGGTTTAACTGTATGACTTAATATTTTAATATTTCAATAGAAATCTTGCTTTTTTTTAGTTATTTCCCTTAGTCCATTGTCATAGGAACATAGTGTGTTTTACATGGTCCAACTTCTGCAAATTGAATCTTGTGTTTGTTGTGTCAACACACAGAACTGAAAGACTGCTGTACTTATCGAATCACCCACAGAAAGAGCTGGGTGTATTTTGTATAAGCACGGATTTCCTGCCTTTTGTGGCTTTGGACCAAATGTAACTGTTTTCACATACAAAATAGGATTTCCCATCAATAATATATATGGTTTCTAATCAGACTTAAGGTTTGTCCCAGCCCCATGTGTTTTAAATTTCCTTGGAGACACAGTGGATCACAAATATAAAGGGGATTAGTGAAGACGGGGGGTGAAACTGGCAGAGCTAAGCAGAGCATCCTCTTCTTGAGTAGAACTTTCTGAGTTACAAAAGAACAACTTCACTGATAACACTGAAAACAAACCCTGATTAATAAATGCCTAAAAGATGCTACAGTATATCCAAAACTCAGTTTTGCTTTAATTATTTTTATATAAAACATGCATGTTCAGCATTAAAAACTGATTCCTAAATGACATGGGTTACATTAAAAACCAACATAAAGTTGTAGGCCACGGCTGTTCAAAATAACACACCCTTTTTTAAAATAAGAATTGTTAATGCACAGCAACAATCAAATCCCTCATGGCTATGAGTCAACCTGCAGAGCTCAATCTTTAGTGAAGTGTTATTGAAACATACAGTACAATATGAATTTCCCTTGTCTCATAGGTTCTCTCCATCCTGCCCTCCAATCCACCTGCACATTCTAATGAGGTGATTGCAGCACTCAAATACCAGACTGTGATCGCATTGAATGCCTGCCTCATGTGTACGCTTTCCTCTCTTTGTTAGTCCTATGCCTTGCACACACATGGAGGCCTGGGCTGTTTCCTGTCGGTGAATGCAACGAGGTGTGTTTCTAATTATAAATCTGATCCAGAGCTAAGCCCACTCTCTGTAGGCCACCACAGCCACCAAGATTTATAGTACAGAGGTCCGGGCTCCCATCCGTGAAACCCCCCAGAGACACAAAACTATTCACTTTCTATGGTTATAAATCAGAGAAGAATAGCTGGTAGCTACAAATCTATTGCAAACCGATAGTGTTGTGTCCTGCAGGAGGTGAGAAAACAAATCTGCTCCTTGCCCTCTTGTTAGATAAATGTGACAGTTTAACACCTTTAGTCCTGTTGGCTTCTCAAATTTGCCTGAAAGTTTGTTTTCTTCAGTAATCCATCTCAAATTTACAACTAAAAAATTAAAACTCCAGCCTTGCATCCAAATATCTGCTTAGAGTCGGAGTGAAAAAATGTATGAATGGAAATCAATCAGCAGGTGCAGAGTCCAGAAATCGCCTAACTGTATGTCCACTACAGTATAAGCCATTAAATTGATCAACTCTGAATATACTAAAAACACACACACACATAAGGGAGTTGAACATCTTGAAAGTACCCTTGCTAAATATGAAGCTGGAGTGAGGAGATGATCAAATAATTAACATGTCTCCAGTCTAGATGTTACACTAAGCCACTGGTGCTCTTGCCCCAGCCCCATACTTAACACACAGACATGAAGACGTTATCCACCATCTCGTCTAACTCTTGGCAAGAACATGAACAAATGTACTTTCCAAAATGATGGACTATTCCTTCAGTGTGAATTCCCCTAGAAATTAGGAGCAGTTGTGATGCCAGATGGATGGTAAGGTAAAATAATGTTGATAAAATAAGTCACTAAGTCTATACATATACTATATGTTTCTAGATATAAGCCATATTGTTCATTCATGTCAGTCAATGAGATAATGAGCCAAATTGTCTGACAGTGACTTAGACCAAGTATCAGTTAAAAGGGTAATGTTTGCACACTTACTCCTGTGATCCCCTTGTGAGTTCATGTGTTGGGCATGTGTCTAATTCTTCTCTCCCCTGCAGGTGAATGAGCTGAGCTTATTGCAATAATTTATTAGTAACTAGTTTATTTCAGACTCTTCTGTCTCATTCAGTGTGTGTGCTCTGACCTCCCTGCTGACTGTCTCCCCCCTGCTTCTCCCCACAGGCACCATTCTTGGTTTGGTTTGCAGCATACCGTCTCAGTTACAGTTACTGTAGTTTGCTTTATGCATCTCTCAACACACACACACACACACACATACACACGCACGCACGCATGCACACACACACACAATTTTTGTATACTTTGAATAATTTCACACAAAAAAACTAATAAAAAAGGCCAACCACTGTTGCTGCTATTGCCCGAAATCAAGACTCTGCTGCTCTAAAATTTTATCTGGGCCAAAATGAATCCAACTCTGGATTATTTTAGCCTGCGCCTTTTGATAATTGAAAACAAGAGGAAATCCTTTACAGACAGGAGGGTTTCCCTTTTGTGTAATAAAGATCCAAAATATTGTGCCAAAAAACAATCTGGAATGTGGTAAACAATGTGAGGGAACAAACTACCCGCATGATAGGTGTGTCATTATCAGGATCTGGCATAGCCGGACACTTGATCATACCAGCGCCATGCAATCCCTAAGGGAGCAATGGCCTTAGTTTAGCACTCATAGGGTATGATATAAACATGATGGTATCCAGGTTGCACTGTGACAAATGCTTTCTTAGGAAAACACAAATGGTCATGCATACTTGAAGCGGCATGTGCCTTCCTATATATTGTTAATGACTAATGAGTAACAGAAAAGCAGCCAAATTGTTCATAAACACAGGAAATTACTTTCAATATAAAAGCAAAATCAGTTGTGCAGCAATTGAGTCGAGGTCAATGCAATATTGTTGATCATAGGAAGCTCGTCTCAGTTATTAACAATGACAAAAACAAACAGAGGTGGGTCTGTAGTTGGACGTTTTGGAGCGGGACAGCAACAAGGAGAAGTGGGGTTTTCCTACAGTGAAGCAGTGCTCTCCAAGGCCTTCCAAGACATGAAAGAAGCCCACAGAGCTGCCAGAATCCCATTCAATACAAGGGAGGTTTTGCAGAGGAAAAAAGTCGATCCAAGACCTTTGTTCCTTTGTTATTGTTCTCAAGTGTTCTTCTGGGAGCCCATAGGTGAACTGAGGGTGTTCTTTATCTAGGGTGTGATTGCAACTACACAATAACAACCAGTTCGGTCCCTATCTGCTGATGTTGCAGTAGATGTATAGATTAACTGAACACAGCTATGTAAACAATGGGATAACATAATATATGACAGTGGCATGTAGACTGTACAGTACCCTTACATTGTCAGCAGGATATGTGTTTATATCTTTGCATCTGTGGCGTCATGCAGAGGAAGTTGCTGCAGATTATAGTCAAGTTATATATCATACAGCACATAATAATTAAATGGTGCAAGACAACATTTAATGGCTGAAAAATAATCACAAGTGACATCATAAGTGCAGCTTATGAAGTAAGCCAACAGACTACTACTCCATCTGCATTGCTGACATGGGTTACTGGCTTTTCTGTGCTATATGAAATTGCCTGTACAAGCATTCAGAACACATTTAAGGTGTATTACATAGAGTCTACTGCCATCTATTGAACTAAAGGGTGTATTACAATATACTGTTCTGTAATACCTGAAATTGAATAGATTGAGCTTCAAGCAGGCCTGGAGTCTATAGTAGGTTTTCATTTTGAGAATTACTACAGCAGTCAATTATTGTGACAACCACAACAGGACTTCAGAAGGGATTAAGTAAAATAAGAATAATAAGAAATAGGTTGTATTAATAAGGCTAACATTACTGGCCCCACATGCCCCCACTCCTGCACTCTAATGGCCCTTTTCCACTGCACGATTTAGTAACGGTACGGTACGGTACGGTACGACTCTACCCGCTTTGTGCCCTTTTCCACTGGGGGCCGGACCTGGGAACCGTTACGATTTTTCGTACCTGTTTCAGAGGTGGTACTAACCGAGCCGAACTGATACTAAATTGTCACATGAACGGCGCTGTCCACTGATTGGTCGAAGGAGATGTCGTCATACATGCGACGAAGCTCGGGGTCTTTAAATAATCACCCGTTTTCAGTGACAACAAGCCACAGAGCAAACAGCAGCAGTACCGCCTCGATGTCATCCAGTGCCTTCATCGTTGTTGTTTACTTTACTGACTGCGGCATGGGCACATTAGTAGTCGCCTGCAAATTACGTCACGGCAGTGTCGACCCCGCCAACTCCGCCCATTCCAAGTAGTCCGACTAGTACCTCTTGGCAGTGGAAAAGGAACAGGGCCGGTTCTAAAAGTGGGTAGAGTCGTGCCGCGCTAAAGCGTACCGTACCGTACCGTACCGATTCTGCAGTGGAAAAGGGCCATAAAATAATTGCAACAGCAAGAAGAAGAAGAAGAAGAAGAAGAAGAAGAAGAAACCTCTCAGTGTGTAGAAAATTGTGTTAATCAGGATCACCAACTGAAATATGCATAGTATGTGTGTTTGTGTTACTTTGGAAAACGTGTGACTTCATTTTCCACAACACTATTCCAATTGTACTTTTCATCAATGTATGCTTTGAATGAGGCCCGCTTCTTTTCTGCACAGAGGAATATGATTGGCTTTAAGTATCGGACTAGGACCAATCAACACACTGCTTCTCTGCCGATGGATTCTGATTGGCTTGTTTTCCCCCTGCAAATAGTGTCTTTGTTTTGTGACAGGCTCTGACAGCAGTATTTTAACAAGACAGTAAGAGAAGCTAAGAGAAGCCCTTATGTAGACTGGTGCTGGACACTTTGACTGCACTGGAGAGCCCCTTCAGTGACAGACTCCTTCACCCAAAGTGTGTGAAGGAGTGATATTGCAGGTCCTTCCTCCCTGCAGCTGTTAGACTGTATAATCAGCACAACCCAGACAATTTGACAAACTGCACTTTTTAATGTTCACTACCGTGCAATATCAGTATTTCATGTATACTATTCATTTCAGTTCAGCTGTGTAATATACATATATATCAACATCATCATCTTATCTTATGGAAGAGGATGGCTGCACTCTCTCTCTAGAGTAGCATGAATCACAGTTTTAAAAAACTCCTTATTTAACCCTGCAGTTTATCCTGGCTCTTCATGTTCTTATCGGCCAGCTTTCTGGAAGCCTGCTGAGAGGTATTCATGTCAGACACATTTAAGTTACTGTCAATGTAAACCCTAAATTTCCTCCAATGGGAAAAGGGTTATTGTGAAGAATTTATAGGAAATGGAAGCAAATGCACAAGTATTCTTTAGTGGTAAAAAAAAAACTAGTCAAAACAACATGATATTGACATATTTGGAGCTATTTCTTCAGTAGGTCCATTAGAAATTAGCACAAGCAGAAACAGCCACAGTGATGATGACGTTTGATGAAGAACTGCAGGCAACCAGGGTTCTTCCAACAGTTCAACAACTTATTTTACATTGCTGTGTAATAGAAAACAATGGAGTGGAGCAGTGACCATGCATGCTGTGTGTGGAGCAGTTGACCATGTAACTCTGAGAGACCCTGTTGAGCAATCTATGACAGTGAGTGAGTCAGTGAGGAGTGCGTGGCCCTTAACCTCTTAACGCACGCTGTTCCGTCTTTGGGACGGGACGGATGTTAGGAGGTAGCCACACGTTCTTCTGAATGTTTTAAAAACCAACCCTTAAACATATATATTCATGCCGTACATTGTTGGAAAGCTTAGATTCTCCTGATTCATTCAAGACCACTCACGACTTATATGGTTGCTCACAGCCGTAATAGTATTAGCGATTAGCTCGGCTAGCCACTCAGCTAAGTGAGAAAAGCTATAATGCTACATACCTTCAAAGTCTTCCCTTTATCCACAACGATCATCTTATGACTAGTGTTGTGTCGTTCGCGAACGTGTCGTTCGAACGAACGAATCTTTTGAGTGAACGAAGTGAACTGAATCACTTCATGAACTGATTCGTTCCTTTCTCAGTTCAGTTCAGTTGAGCTCAGCCGCGAGCATGGCTGCCGGTCGGGAGTGGAACTGCCGCGACTCACTCGTTCACTGCGAACGAATCACTCAGTGAACGACAACACTTTGACTGACTCTGAGTGAGTCTGACACAGCGCCACTTTCAGCACAGTACGTGAACGAGATTCATGTCCTCAGCATGTCGTTCAATGATTCGTTCGCGAACGTGATTCGCCGTCATTCAGTTCATGATTCAGCCCACTTTCAGCACAGTACGTGAACGAGATTCACGTCCTCAGCAGGTCGTTCAATGAATCGTTCGCGAACGAAAGTGGCGCTGTGTCAGTCACTCACTGACTCAGGGCACTGAGGGCTGAGGAGTTGATTCACGTTCAGTACATGTACTGCTAACATTAGCGCTGTGTTGCTAACATCAGTGTAGCATTATGTTATGTTATTTTACTGTGCACAGAGGACACTTTCACTGTGTAATATTTTTAGTGCATGTATAAGCAGCGCTGCGTCTCCCGCGAATGATTGTATAATATAGTCCTTGAACGCACCGTCCCTCAGTAAGTGAACGTGAACCTCAGGGCTGAATCATGAACTGAATGACGGATTATTTGGCTGTTTATCAGTTCAGGGAGTTGGAGAGCACTGAACGATTCGGTGAACGAATCTTTTGAACGAATCATTTTAATGAACGGATTCTAAAGATTCAGTACAGTAAAAAGAACTGCCGTTCCCATCACTACTTATGACTCAGGACTCTCTGTACAGCTCGCCAAGTATCCATTCTGCTGAAATATGAAATCCGTTTCCATACAACCGGAATACTTTCCTCAATATGTCCATGTATTTAGTCCAACACGTAACGTAATAACACAAATAACAAACCACATACGGTCCGTTTACGTCATTTCCTGACCTGCACGTCCATCTCAGAGTACACGTGACTAGATGTTTACGACCGTGAGCCTCTCCTGCTTCTGACGACACCACACACAAGCCAATCGGTGTTTAGGATTAGGCAGTACATGTCTCCAAAGCCAATGAGGACATGTGACCGACAACAATGACGACATGGCTTTGATTGACTGCTGTTCTAGCCTATGGAAATATTCGGTGAAATGAAGTTGATAACCTTTTAGCCAATAGTCTGAGGTTTCCATCGGTGTATGACACTAAGCTATCAGTTTGGCTGTCCATAAACAAACTCCAAGCGTAACCGGCGTGCGCCCGGTGCGTAAAGGAGTTGAACCATATATCATTACGCACTCGGCATTTTGGTACACGGTTGGTTCGTCTTCGACTTGACATATGACTTATAGCAAAATAAACAGATAGATAGATAGATAGATAGATAGATAGATAGATAGATAGATAGATAGATAAATGGACAGTTAGTTAGTTAGTTAGTCAGTCAGTCAGTCAGTCAGATAGATAGATAGATGGATAGATGGATGGATAAATAGATGAATAGATGAATAGATAAATAGATAGATAGATATGGCCAAACAAAAAAAAGGTTATATATAATAATATAATATAATAATAATAATAATAATAATATGGTGTCAGCTTTCATTAAAGACCAAGATTTTGATTGTAGGCAAAGGGGTTGTAAAGTTATAGGTGTTTGATTGTGGTTATACAGCTTTGGTAACCAAGTGTCCATTTGGAGTCTCCAAAAAGGACCTGAGGAAAACGCATGGACATACCTGTTGAAAAATAACTCTGAAAAATTCATCTTTTGGTCTTTTGACTCCAAATTTGGACTGACCTGTGGCTGTGGCCTCATTGTGTCTATATCCTGCTGAGAGGTCCCTGAATGTCTGTACACATGTCATTTTATAGGCAATCCTATGGGCGAGTAAATAACCCCATCATTGTAACCTCTGCCACTCTTTGTCAGTAAGTCACAGAATCACACAAATACTTTTACAAGAATCCTGAGAGTGTTTCCTTTCCAATGATACCAGACACATCTCTGAGTCTCAAACTATGTGGGATCTGTGCTGCTCACAACTTGGGCATGTCGTTTAGGCTAACAACATAACAAATAGGGGCGTGTGTTAAGTGGTTAATCTCATCACGAATAACACGTTAATGCTGACAGCCCTAATGTTTACATATGTCTGCAATTTTGCTTTGCAGCAAAACTGGACTGTGAATTTTTTTTTTTTGTCTGTCCGTCTGGTCCATGTCATTTAAAAACTCTAAAGACCGACCACACGAAAAACAAAACCACGTTAAGCAGCTCATACTGTACGTTGTCCACAAAATGGGCAAAACATCACTCGATTGCTGTCCATCTTGGCTCACCATGAACTCTACCGACGACAACAACAGCTCATATTGGCAGCTCCCCGTTATCACTTCCGGTTCAACCCCAGAGTTGGTACATTCCCTTTTTCTTACTACATTTCTCTTTTTTCCCCATGTTTTTTCAGAAAATATGCAAAACCTCACAGCAGGACAAAAAAACCTCACAGCTTTTAATTGGGATTTCTGTGTGCATGCCGTCATCAGTTCTTCTTTACTCGTGCCTTATATCCTGATCTCTCTGCCGGTCAACACCATGGTGCTGTGGCTGATGAAATCCTCTCCAGCCTTCTGGACAGACAGGGTGGAAGTGTCTGGGTTCAACCTGGTCATTACTGAGATACTTTTTGGATTCCTGGCTCCAGTTTTAATCGCCAGACACTTTTACATGACTACATTTTTACAGATATTTGAAAAAGTAATCAACATGATATTCACAGCCAGGATTCTTTTCCAGTGCTCTGTCTGTGTAGAACAGTACCTTTGCTGTTTTACACTCCATGCTGTATCTCAAGTATAAACCCCTTAGGTTTTGTTGTTTTATCTGGCTGAATAGCATTGTGCTTTCTGTGGTCCAAATGTTCTTTTGCCCTTATGATCCAATATCATTGGGCCTGTACACAATACGTTTTTCTTTTATCTTTATTGTCAAATCAATAAAGTAAATAACAATTCTCAAGGCTCTGCACCAGGTGAAGCAGAGAAGCAGGAATCCAACAAGATCAAAAAGAGGGCTTTCAATATAGTCTTGAGCTTCCTGGTGACTACAATTATCGGCTACTTACTTAAATAGATAGGGACAAATCACGTATCTCACTAACCTTGGCTTACAATTTAATGTATGGGGCTGGGGTTATCTCATCTACCTAATCAGGGCTGGGAAAACATCTAGTTATATGTTGTTGAGGTTTACATTTTTATTTTTTAGGAGTAACTACAAAATTTGAAACTGCTGTTCCTATCAATTATAAAACCCAGCTTTGAGCATTGTAGTGCTTCTTTGACACTGCTTTTAAAATGGAAAAAGAGTGAAAATATCATGCCGAAATTATACTATATGTGTATGGTAATGTGAAGCAAAGTGGTGTAACAAAGTAGCTACACAGTTTTATTAGTTTGATACCTATTTATAACCCTTTGGATGATGAACTACTCTATGTATTGTAACTCATTTTGAAATGTTAAACGTATCTGCAGTGCTCTTTTTTTTCTATTGAAATGCCACATTTCTGCATTTGCTTAATATTTATAATTTCATGGTGCATCTATCAAATCAAAGAACTCAGAATTCCGATTGAAGTAGTTTTTCTTCTATTAGGAAATTTATGTGTGAAAGATATACTAAGTGACCACAAAACATTACCTTGTACTGCAATATAACAACCCTGCAATAAATACTGCCTGACATTAAATGTTCAATTGTTTTAGTAGTATTCATCATGTTCCTGTGTTGACTAAATTCTATGGTGTTGCAACCGTACTCACTGTAGTGGTTATCTGTATTCAATGGAAAGATGCTTCTAATTT
This sequence comes from Scomber japonicus, assembly GCF_027409825.1. Lineage (NCBI taxonomy): Eukaryota > Metazoa > Chordata > Actinopteri > Scombriformes > Scombridae > Scomber > Scomber japonicus. Next base: position 26,753,029 of record NC_070579.1, on the reverse strand, counting down.
TCAGTCAATTTCATATGGATAGAGAGGCAAAAATATTAGAAACAACTGACAATATCATGAAATCCAGTAGAATACTGACTACATCTTCCAAATTTAACACAATTAAAATTGGGTAGATTGCCACAAAGGTGGCATTTAAATTAAGTGTACAGGGGTTACACCACTGTGCTACACAAGTTAGAAAAGATAATATTTGCATAAGAACTTGGCTTCCTCAGGTTGGACTGACATACAGAAATAGAGAGAGTACAGCATGATTGATGATGTTGCTAACTATATATACAAACTGATATGGCTAAGTGTGGTGGTAAACACTCTGTATAAGGAAACCAACCCCAACCCCCATCATTCTTTAAAAAAAAAAAACATAAATTAAAGGTGCAGTATGTAGAATACGTGGCATGTAGTGAAACAGACTTGGCAGAAATTGAATATGATATTCATAAGTATATTTTTAATGAATGTATAATCACCTGAAAATAAGAATCATAGAAATTTCAAGTGTCAATAATGCATTTGAATGGGGTTTTTTTAAGTTAAAAGAAAAGGTTTGGTCCACAGTGCAGTTACTTACAAGGCATTTGCATATTTTAAAGTATGTATTTCATGTTTCTCATTACAGCATTACTATGATGAAACATATGTGAGCTGTACATAAGACAAACAAATAAGGCAACAGAGAAGAAAACTAATATTAAGCCATCAAGGGGTAAACCAGTGAGCCAGAGAAGGTGTTTAGGCCCTGGATATTCCCACATAGCTGCCTGCCACTTATCAGCTCTACATAGACCTGGCCTCCCTGCTGCAGCAACAGGAGTACTGTCTGGGAACTGCTGTCTTCTGAGTCCCCCCTGTTGTCCTCCCAAGTGGATGCCACCACCTCCCCGTTTTGCATGAGTTGCACCTTGTAGTACATCCTGTCGCCTGCCATGCTCATCTGGGAGTAGACAGAGTAGGAGAAGGAATACATCCCAGAACGAGGAGCTGTGAATGTACCTAGAAGAAAAGCATTTTTTTAAGTTGAATTTTCACCAGGCACTTCTGCATGGTTTCAAATTACAGTTAGGGGAAAACAGAGAAGTAACTACTATCAAGCAAACAGGTCACATGAATCATGGTTTTATATGTTGTTGACACTAGTGCTTGTGAGCACTTACCCAGGGCAGAGTTAAATCCACTTCCATGGTTTAGGCTGATAACATCATAAGGAATGGGTCTGTTCCTGGTGAAAGGTCCAAAGCAGTTTGTTCTGGGGCTTAAATAGGCAGTGAACGCAATCCTCATCCCTCCTGAGACAGAGGCAAGCCAACAGGAAAAGAAAATCACTTATGTTCTTAAGGTGTGCTTTTGATCATATCAAATGATACCTATCACCAAATGTAGTTTGCTCAGCTATTAAGGCATTATTGGTGTTTTCTGAGCACTTTAAGAACTTCTCCACCCTGGTTCTGGACCTCTGAATCTCAGATCTGTTTAGCTATTCAACTAGGTCTAGTGTTTAGTGCAACAGCTGAGTAATCAGACTTTATTAGGTGGGATTTGAAACATCAATTGAAACATCATCTCCCAATATAGCAGTCTAGCCACATTTATGAAAAACAGCATCAGGAAATTGGCATGTGTAGAAGAATCGTCACAGTTGTACAAGCAGTTTTAATTAAGCTTAAAGAAATTACAACTCTTAAATCAACCTATACACATATCTCTTTGATCAATGTAAACATATAAATAATACTAACAATGGTTAGCAACTACTGTGGCAGTTTTGTTTTTTGTATTTTTTTGTATTAATAATTAAGGTTGTAGGCCAAACAGTCTTACTACTCATTGGTCACGGCAAAACAAATTACATTCCCAAAATTACATCCTCAAATTTAAATTTCAGCATCTATAGTTCCATAAGGTGAGATTGTTTTGGTAACATCCAATTTTGTCTTTCTCAAAACGAGTTTCTTAAGTAAATAACAGAATCAATGACATACATAGTTCATATACAGCTATAATCATTATGGTAATAATTATGAATGACTATGTGGATTATAGCATCTTGATTCTGTAGACCGTATCTACTAGTGCCCATGTTCAAGAGTAGCTACCTATGACTTCAAGGATGTGGTCACCCAGCTGGGATACGCTCATTGACAGGTCCATCACCCTTCCGAAGATTTGATCCTCCATCTCTTGGAGCTCAGGGCCGGCACAGCAGCAGCCCCGCTGGCGCTTGAATGCACACTCACAGTCCCACTTTGTGCATGGCAGCTCCCCCTCCCACGCTACTACAAATGTGTAGGGAAGGAAAGTGTATTCAATCTTAATATTAGATGCTGTATTGTATTTGTTTGGATTAAAAACACATCGACAAATATGAATAAATACACTTTGTGCATGTACTGTATGTATATGTTAGCAGTTTCTTGCCATGACATTTCAACATAAACAACAAATACTGAAATTATTATTTGGCAGAGCATATTTAATCAACATACATATATACATTTTATACACTAAATTGTGCAAATGATAACATCTGTGCATTAAAAAAAATCTAGAGGTCTTACTGGATGAATTTGTTATAATACTGATATCCATTATATAGAGTAAGTTCTGATGGGGAAAAAATGGGGAGTCTGCACACAGTACATTTATCCTCTTCTCTTTCTTCCTCTGTACCTGGCCATCTCACCTCAGATAAAGTATCTTTGTCACCTATCCACAATGTTCAATAAGACATTCCCAAATGAATACTGCACATTGCACTTAGAACAATATTTGAATAACAGTTTGGTTTACCTGCGGCCACTTGTAGGCTTCTGATAGTGTTTTGGGCTCTCACACTGTCCCACAGTAGACCCAAGATAAAACAAGTGCATAATATAGTTTTCATCTCACCAGGAAATGTCTGCAGACAGAAAAGCTTATGAGAATGAACATTGTTAAAAGTATTTCTTTGCAGTCAGTTTTATTTTATAACATCAACAAGTTTACAATGGAGGAACAACCTGGTAAGTGATTTGTTATAATTGTGCAGGGCAATAAATGATTAAAAAATATTTTTGACAAGTCAAATGTTGCAATCTGCAGATAGTCATATATACAATTATAGAATGGTGTGCACCAGTTTCACAAAATGTGGAATGGGTTTCATTTTGTCCATATCAGATGTTAGCAAAATAATGTAAATAAGTTAACCAAAATGCCATAACAATAGTGTCTAGTTTTTTTGGCTTTACATTTGCCTCATATTGTTTTTAAAAAACACTTGACTCACTGTAATACCACAAAGAATCTCCTCTTCAATCTGTATCCACGTAAAGATTTTTAGTCCAAAGTTTAAACCACTAGTGACCCTGATGAACAATAAAAGGAAAAAATGTAAAAAATAGTGAGGACTTGACGGTCATGCCATTGTGATCGCAATGACAGTTTGTAGGAGATGTTCCTTTTTGGGTCAGGTTTATTTTTAGGTGGGTGGAGAGATCTTTGTATCCAATCACCTTGCAGTCTCTCCAGTGAACTTGTGTCTGTCCCTCCCATAGACACTTTCACCTGTGGGCTTCTCTGGTCTGGTGGGACCTGCGAGGGCAGGTTTCAGCAGGGACCACCCTAATAAGCTCCCCAGTGTATGTCAAAATCTCCTAAAGATTGTATCTAAAAGAGTCTGTGTGTATACATTGGTTATTAGGTCAGTGGTGTCAGATTGGCTGATAGGATCACTCAGTTTGTTGTTATGATAAGCTGGTTCTTACCTTCTTGCTGCATGATCCCTCTGCACCTGTTACTCTATCAGAAATAGATGACATTAGATCAAAGAATGGCCTAGTTCAGTTTAGCCTTTTGTTTCAAAAGTTTTGTGTGTGTGTGTGTGTGTGTGTGTGTGTGTGTGTGTGTGTGTGTGTGTGTGTGTGTGTGTGTGTGTGTGTGTGTGTGTGTGTGTGTGTGTGTATTACTTTCTGTCAATTGCAGTCACATCATAAGGAAGAAGAAGCTGAATATTGTGACCAACAGTCTTTGTGAGAGTATGTAGACCTAACTCTTTAAACAAAGAGCTGAAAGATTTCATTAGGGTGAAATTACTGAACATCAGTGAAACCTCTCCTGTTTTATGATATCTAGTTTAATGGATTAAAACAAAAAAAATATGTGAATCAAGCCATGAAATATTTTTAAAATGATTACTATACAGCCATTATATGGGCATGTACTGAGATCTTAGCCATTATGAGTCATGAGTTGAGCATGACAATACAGAGAATATAGGCTTTTTATTATGTAATTCAATGCCAGTATCCCTACAAAACACTGGTGATGCTTATCAGGTCAGGCCTATAGTGTTAGATATAGAAGAGGAAATCTCTCTTTAAACATGTGGACCATATGATAAGCATTGGTAAATGGTCCCTATGAATCATCCATAAATGCCATCAGTGTCACATTACAAAGAGAGATCAGGTAGGAGAAATATACACTGAGCGTTTATTGTTCCACAAAGACTCTTTAGGCTGTGAAACTGTATCCTGCCATCCTATTTCTGGAATCAAGTAGGGTGTTATGTCAAAGAAGCTATAACATTAATTGATGTTAAAAATAATTTACTGAGAACATAGAAATTGTTTTATTTTCTGTAATTGTAAAGCCAGCTCCTGTTAGAGGTTTTTCATGTAACCTATTACTGTATAATATAGTCTATTTGCCAGCCCCCTATTGTGAATGTTGAGTACCATAAAGTTTTATGTTAGACGTGTACAAGTATGGGTATTGTATAGTCACAATGAACTCTTACAATACTTCCTCAGATACTGTGTGTGCAAATTAATCTTAAGGATTATCTTCTGTCATGTTATATCAACACTCCAAGGTCCACTCCAAATACAATATTATAATAAAATATATCCATATAAGTTTTATTAGGTTTTTATTCACTTCTCTTTAAATGCATTTATAGCCTTTCATTCTGGGATAACAGGGACAGCAAGCAGGAGAGTTTAGCTTCAGCAGAACAGCACAAATGTGATCTTGCTTGTTACCTTTTTTTGCATACTGTACTTGTAAACAAAACTTTCATTTCATGATAAGAAATAAATTACATGGCAAGAATTATAATGCGTGCTTATTGGTCATGTAGCAAAAGGCACTGAAATATTGAAGTGATGAGCTAAACCATTGTAGAGGTGACAACTGAAGTAGTGTATTTCTTGAGACCACAATATCCATTGCATCAAGGTAACTGAGAATAGCAGCACATTATATCACAGCATTCAAGCTAGCGGCTACATCAATAGTAAGGCACATTGTTAATTTATAGTACAAAGCAGAGTTAGTTTCTATAAAGCTTACTTGGCAACAAGTACAATTTTATCTTTTGGTCCCATTAAATTACTGAAAATATACAACACTAACAGTTCATGCTAAGACTCATTATTATTTGTTGTATTTACCATACTTCAGACAGTTTCAGCAAATAGTTTCCTATCCTGTTTGTCATTTATGAAAACCATGAAACTCCAATTACTTTTTTTGATAAAATGTTTTTTCATGAATCCAGTTCATATTTCTTTTGTCTTTAAAAATGGAGTAGCCAATGAATTCATGTTGATTCCTTATTACTCTAAATTATTCATTTTATTGGTGGAATTTTTCATAATCTGCCAACAAGATTATGCTTCTTTCACTTTGTCCTCGTAAGTGCCTTTGCCCTTGTAAGCAGCCACATAGCCACTGGCATCTGGGATGTTCTCACGCCCCGCCTTTCCTTTTCCTTTGCCTGTCTCATCGAACCGCTCCTTGTGCGATCCAGTGTACTTGGCGGTATCGGTCAGTCTGTCCACTGCAGCTGCCTTTGTTGCTTTCTAAAGATGGAGACAAACAAGCATTTTCTACATTATGTGAAGTCTATATATTTCGGAGTGTAGACATAATAATTTAGCAGTTGTATATCTCAACTCAACCCTCCTTTTTGGTCGTCAATTGGAAACCTTTCACATCATTTTGGAGGGATCCATACAAGGGCACCATAAGTATGGAGTCCAAGGGCCCATCAGTGGTCAGGTTTAGATTCAAGGTGTACCCTCTCATAGGGTGTAATACTTCCACCCTGGAAAACAAACAAGCTGCCACCAACTCCCTACCACCAGCATCCAAACCCCCCATGAACACCTTTGACTGTGAAGAGGCTAAGTTAACCAGGAGCAGTTCCACAGCACTGTAGTGAGGCCAGCAGTGCTTAACCTGTGACTTGAAGATGCGGGTTGACATTGGTGGGTTAGGGTTAGGGTTAGAGCCAGAGATGGCTACCACCTTAAGTCCACCCTTTACAAGTGTGGTGCAGCGGTTTCATGGCAGCATCTTCAACCAGATTGTTCAGAGACCTGGGTATCAGGTCTAAGTCTGCACATCAAAGCTACTTACACTATTGTGTAAGTGTTTGCACAAAGGAAATTCATATCTTATCCTGTGTTTTTGAAATCAGATTTATCATTAAATGTGGATTTGGAGCATGGGTGACCAATTAAACTTGACCAATTTTGGGTAACTGAACAAAAAAGCTTGGATCAAATACCACAAGCACCAGTTGTCTGCTTTGCATTTGGAACTATACTGCCACCCTGTGGTGCAATCTATAGTTACCCCACACTTCTGAAATGAACCCGGTGCCCCTGGATTCATAGGTGCAGTCCCTGGATAACATGTCCTTGGGGGTAGTGAATTGAGTATGTTGTGGTTCATGAAATACTCACAGTGACTCCGACGTTGGCAGGCTCCTTCTCAGCAATTAGACCATAAAGCTGCTGTACCGCCTCTTCTTTGCTCTTGCCTTTAAAACGTTTGGGAGCTAACTCCATCAGTGCCTGGTTGAACTGGTCAAATGTGACTACACGAGCTGACTTTGCCCTAAGGAAACATAGGTGTTAGGAAACATAGAAAGTAGCATAGGAAACATAGAAAGTAGCTAAAATGTATATCATGTTGTGTGCCTATTTGCATATTAATAGTAAAGAGAGGGGGCTACACTGCAGTGTGATTATCAGATGTCTTTAAATGACAAAGGCAAGTATTGCAAATTGAAATGAGCTGTACATATTTTTCAACAACATATTCATCATAAAGACAGAAAAAGTCAGTTGACCTTTTGACACTTCTGAGAAATAAAGTCATCACAATGTCTAAAAACCGACAGTATGATTGTGGAGACAGTGGTGGTCATTCTTTAGGATTTACTGAGTGTGTATATGCTGCACTGTTGCTACTCTATTGTCATTGATCCCCAAGTGGAAATTGATTTCAGTTTTAAAATCATTTTAATCATAATCCTTTTAGGCTTAGGGATGGCTACTGAATACAATTGTCATGAAGTTTTCCCCAGATGATCAATCTTTATGACTTCCCCTGACACTTCCTGTAGTGCCAAAAATCCATATTTTTATGACCTGTAAAACTAACCACTTTGCCACCAGTTTAACCTGCACTTTGTGTTTAGTAATTAGCATATGTTAGCAAGCCAACATGGTAAGCTATATACAAAGACAATTTAAAGACCAGTATACATGTTTATGCATGTGAAATTACAAAAAACCATAACCAAATGAAGTAAATTTGATAATTAAACAATGATTGCTATGTCTCTATGGTTTTGTCCAATTGATTATAATGTCCTCTGCAACAGCTGACAATGAGCTTACTGCTTTTCTTGGCTGCCTGTTATACTGTGAAAGCCATGTTATTATATTATAGATTGAATACAATCTTACTTGACTTTGCTGAAGACAATGTCAACATCTGTGGTGGTGACATTCTTGCCGTCAATGATGTGGCAGTCTTTGCAGAGTTTAACAAAGTTCTTGCCATTCATCTCCTTCCCTGTGGCCTTGGTGTCACCATGGACTGCAAACTTCTGGAAGGAAGCTTCCACGTCTGCCAGAGACACTGAGCCCTCAGCCATACTGACAGATACACACACACACACAGTATTATTCAATTCAAAATATTGTATTGTAAAGATGAAGATTTTTGAAACTGATAATGTTCAATATATGGCTGCATTTTCCTAACCCTAATAACCCTTCAACATCCTTGCTTTGGGTGATGTTCATTTACTTTGTGATGGTGAAGACCTAACAGAAACTCATAATGACTCTATTAGCTGATTGACTCCCTGTCTGCCAAGAAATAGCTGCAGTGATGATCAGTCTAAGTGCACTTTTTCTCTCTCCCTCTCATACACACTGTAAACTTGCGCACACACGCACATGCGCACACACACAAACACTTTTACATCCATCAATGTCATGTTAGTGTTACTCAAGGCCAGTTTAATTTAATCAGATCAATTTCCAAATGGCTGCTCTCTTCCCTTCTTCTTGTCTGCTCAATCTCTTTTATACACATAACATACAGTACAGAAAATGACTTATCTTTAACTTAATTGTTAATGCTGCTGGGCAAAGCAAGTTGCATGGTGGGTAATAAATAGTGATGTAAAAAACACGATTTATTTTAGAAAAATGCTATTTGACAATTAGCTACTGTATATAATTGAAATCAGTACCTTTTACTTAGCAGATAAATGGGCATCTTGCATGCTTAAAGTAGCAGCTTGCATTACATTTTTAATTTATTGCTAGATATTTTACTGGTGGGCAGCTGAATGAAAATACAACAGCTAACAACTGTTACAGGCAATACACCACAAATAGCACATGAAAACATTTACAGAAATAACATTGTAGAACCAATGCTGCATTTGTGCATGACTACATATACTTTAGAGAATCTGTTTAGGTAACTCTAATGGTAAAATATCTTGGTTCATCTCCTTATGTCTATTGGGTATATTACAAAATATTTGTCATTCTTCGAGTATGAAATAAGTCATCTCATCCTATATTTATATCCTATTTTTATTTTTTTTGCCCATTTGTTAGGTACTAGAGCATGAATCGGTGATGCTGAAAAAGAGAGAGAAGAAAAAAGGGTACCTGCTGCTGTAAATAGAAGGATGCAGTGTAAATGTTCAGGAAAATCCTGATTCGTGTAGAGCTGCTTGACCCCTTTTCGTTCTCCTCCTCCTCTTTCTTCTTCTTTCTCCTCTGCCTCTACTTCCTGCCACTCCCAGGATTTCTCACAATGGCTGCAGAGATGGAGAGATGTAGAGAACCAGGAGGAGAGAGGGGAGGGGAAGGGAGGAGGGAGGAGGGAGAGAGTACCAACCAGCACAGTCAATGACATCATAGGCACTCAGCCTCTCTAGTGTCTATTCAGTCTCATTTAGCTGTTTGCCTCTCTGTACAGAGTTGCTACTTTAGTGAGATTAATCATGTTTTGTTTAATCGTACTAATCATTCTTTATTACATATTTTGTGATAAATATAATTTTTTCTCCATTTCCCACAGTAGTTGTTGTTGTCATCTTTTTTCTCCCCTCTTCAACACTAAACATAACTCACAACTGTGTGCCATGCCCATTCCCTTTTGACTCTCTCTCTCTCTTTTTCTGTTTCTCCCGCCCTCTTGCTTTCTTTCTCTTACCGTCATTGTCAAAAGAACTCTGTTGTCTAGACAAAGATGAGAGTCACCCTTCAAAGGACAAAGACCACTGTCAGTGTAGCTGACACATTACAAGAAAGATAGTCCTATGTTACAGCTTCATTTAAGTAAAACTGAATATCAGATCAGGAACACTGAGCAGGCCTTTTTTACACTGTAAGCTCCGATGAGACTTAAATTGATTTGTGAATAATAATAGATGTGCCACAACAAATTTCCACATACTGTTTAAACAGCTTCTTCTGACCACATGTTTTCTTTTAGTTTGGTTAGCAGTGCAGTAACACATTTGCATGCATTTAAAATAATGCTGCATCATAAGTCATTATGTCAGATACTAAAATGTAGAGAAGTACATTAAAGACTGTTTAAAGTGAATTCAGACATTTTCTTCTAAACACATTAAATAGGTCATAAATGTATTTCTAAAAAAGGTGTAAAAAGCATTTCAACCATTTAGATTTGAATTGTGGAGCTAGGCTTCACAAACTGTGTTTCAAGATTTCTGTGTTCAGGATTTAGTGAAAATCACAACCCGCCCCTGCTGCTGTAGAGGTATAAATACATTCAGCGCACACTACTACTATTATAGTCTAGTTAGATGCCGAGTTAGCTGCCGAGTTCGCCGCCGAGCTAGCAGCTGAGTTAGCAGCACTTTAAGATTAGTCTGCTTAAGGAATATAACAGCCGGGTTTCAATCTGTAGAGGGCCCTCTATGGAGTTAGATTTGTGTCTTTATTACATGCGAGAAAATAAATGATCTGAGAGAGAAAAAGTTATCACACTGATCGCAAAAAAGCATTTTATGAGAGAAAAAAAAAGTTACTAAAGAAAAGTTACTAAAAAAAGTTTTGAGAGAAAGTATTTTCTCATAGAACATACAAAATATAAATTTGAACTTTTTAAAATCTCTTTCAAAATACTTTTTTTAACTCTCAAATATATATTTTTTTGCTATCAGTGTGAAAATATTTACTCTAAAAAAATGTGTTTCTTTCAAAACGTTTTTCATCTCTCTCTCAAAACCTAAGTCTTTGCTCTTGATGCAATTTCTCGCTGTGAAAATAATGGGCGGGGCCACGTTCCTATTGGCCAGCTGGGTGAGAATCGTCTTGGGAGTCGAACTCACTTTTTTTTCCACAGTGGCCCTAATCCTCTTCCATACTTGCTGAATCATACAAGTAATACAAAATCAAACTACGGTTCTTGTAGAGAATCAAAGGATGTCTGTCATCAACCATAAAACTGTTGTGCAGTCAACATTCAGAGATCTTTATCTCAGTGAGACTGTCTGATAGTAGACTCATCACTAACTCCACTATTTCTCAGAGAAATATTATTAGTTTTGCTTTGAAAAGCACATTATTTGCTGAACTCTTACAATCTTTCAGCAGAGCTTTGTAAACATGTGCACTGTTTTAGTGGTGTCTTCTTGTGTGAAAGTAATTAAGCGGTATAGAATCCAAACATGCATTTTGATGGAAAAAGGTCACTCTGCAACAACTTTGTAAATAAAGCCAAGATCAATTTAAAATGTCTATTTTTTTCATGTCATTCCTCAGCACCTGAATTATATCATTATCATTAAATGAAAAGTATGTAAAAAAAAAAAAAAAAAAAAAGTATTTTAAAATCTATTAAATAAATTAGTTGAAAAGATAGACAGAAAAAGGCGATTTTCTCCTGGGCTTACACAATTATTGATAAACTAATAGTATCAACAGATTTAGTTGCTGTATGTTAATCTGTCAATTAATTAAAAAGGGGAGATAATTTATACCAAGTTTCAGTATTTTAATATCCATTTGGGAATTATGGATTGGGCCTTTTAATAAAACCAAAATTAAGACATTAATTGTGTCTACATTGTACTTACACTGCAGTACCTTCACCTCACAGTGACATCACCTTGCTGTGTTGCTATTCCTGTTTTAAATGGGTTTCTTATGCCCACATACTGATGCTCTGTGTATTGTTCATAGGATAAACAGAACAAGTTGTTTTGACATCATGAGCCATCATGAAACTCCCTGCCCAGTCAATTGGAAAGCTGGGGGGTGTGAGGGAGATGTTCCCTTGGAAATGTCAGGGTGAATAAGAGCGGAGAGCAATGACAGAGCAGTATCAAAGGATCAATTCTTGAACATGCTGATACTTCTTTATATGAGATATAAAAAAGTTAATTTTTCTAAAATCCTAAACTTTAAGTGAGCTCAAAAAATGTGTGTGAAATCAGTCTTAAATACTTTACACAGAGCTGTAGATCCATGTTAACATGTTAGCTTTTCAAGGCATTCCTTCATGTTCCAGGTCGTCAACAATAGTTTTTATTTTGCTGAGAAGTGGATTTTAGTGTGTGACTTTTCCTGAAATTCTTGCTTCATAAGCAGATTCCTTCATGGTTGCAGACCTTAGTGTTTAATTCACATGATGGAAAAAGGGTTCTGTGGGAAGACATTACTTTTTTGCTTATAGTATAAACAAAGCCTTGCATTTAAATATCAGCAGTAAACAGCATTGTCTCTGGTTTGGAAGGATTACAGCAACAGATGGTTGGACCTTTGGACCTGAGACTGACTAATACTAGACTTCCCATCACCTGCACAGACTGACTGAAAACTAATCTGATTCAATTTTTTCTTAAAAAAAAAAATCATATTTACCTCCTCCAATAACATCATGGCTGAGTCTAGTTACCCTTTACCACCAGACAACTATTGTCCACTGTGTGTGGACACACTCAGAGACCCAGTCACCATCGCCTGTGGAGACACTTACTGCCTGGAGTGCATCAAGGTCTACTGGGACCAGTTTGACCACATGGGTGTGTACAGCTGCCCACAGTGCCGCGCAACCTTCACGCCACGGCCTGTGCTGAGACGCAACCTTCCCGACGTAAACCACGAGCCCAGACGCCAGCTTCCAGAACTAACTCCTTTCCCCTACATGCACCGGGAATCCTTCTGCGATTTCTGTGTTGGCCGTCGCAACAAGGCTGTCAAGTCGTGCCTCATGTGCCTGGCCTACTACTGCGAAACACACGTCAAGCCACATTATGAGTCATCCACCTTCAAGAGACACAAGCTGGTGGATGAGACGGGCCACCTGGACAGGAAGATCTGTCCCCAGCATGAAAAAGGCCTGGAGCTCTTCTGTCGCTCTGACCAAATGTGTATCTGTGTGTTATGCACTGTCAGAGAGCACCGCAGCCACAACATTACCTCAGCAGAGGAAGAACGCATCGAGAAACAAGTGAGTCTGAATTGTCTGAGTCAATATGCCTGACTCTGAGTGACATGTTGACCTTTTAATTTTTGTATGTGTAGGCTACATTGACTAACCAGCGTGAAAGCTATTTAAAACCAACTAAACAATTTGAAAACATGCCTTACTTGTGAATTCAATAACACATTTTTATACATTTCATAAACAATGTGTTTTTTAAGGAGAGAAATTTCTCCCATAGAGTCTACATCCAAATTGATGCCTTGTTCTCTTGAGTAATTGTGTTTTTAAAAAGCCTATCTTCTCATCATCATGTTCTTCCATCAGAAAGTCCTGGTGGTCACACAATCTGAAGTCCAACACATCATTCAGGAGAGGATGAAGGAGCTGCAGGAGCTCAAACATAATGTGGACGTTCTGAAAGTAAGATCAGCTATAATCACATATAAAAGTTTGTACTTGTACATTGTAAGATACAATGTGATATTATTTATATGTGATGAGATACAAATGTGACATACAAGTGTAGAAAAGATAGGCTATATGGCACCACCCAGTGGTAGTATCAAGAGTGACACTTGAAACATCCTTACAAACTGACTTTACTTTTTAGAGTAACGCCCAGCGAGCACAAGCAGAAAGTGATAAGACATTCCATGAAATGCTCCAAGCGGTGGAGCGCTGGAAGGCTGAAATTCATCAGATGATAACGGCCAACATGCAATCAGCAATGTCACAAGCTGAGGGCTACTTGGACCGTCTGGAGCAGGAGATACTTGAGCTTCAGCGCAGAGACGCAGAGCTACGGCAGATCCTTGAAACAGAGGATAACATCCACTTCCTGCAGGTGCTGAAGGATCATACAGAACTGCAAGAGATGTTACCATTCTTGTCTTAATATGTGCCAAGGAGTACCACATTGTTGTAATACTGAATTTATTTGATGAATGCTGTACGCATCAACCCATTAACTTCAAATGGCAATAATAAATATCTCATTATTTTATACTCTTTCAATTTGAATCCTTATATATATGATGATGCCAGTAAATTCCACTGATGTTTTTATACGTAAGATATGATAATGCATTTGTGTTTCTGACTGAATTATGGAGCTCTTTCCTCTCTTGGCGAACAGAATTTTCCAACCCTGTGCGTTCCTCCTGAGGCCATGGTACCCAAAGTGCTCATCAACCCTCAGTTTTCCTTTGGTGAGATGAGCAAAACAGCCACAGAAATGAAGGAACATCTGGATGATATCTGTAAGAAGGAACTTGGCAAAATCTCCAAGACAGGTTTGTCCCAGTCTGATAAATATATATATATATATATATATTCAAATGATTTATATATATAAACTAAAATGGCAAACTAAAGTCAGTCTGTTGGTGGGCCAATAACTGAATGCTGCAACTTTTTCACAGTCAGTGAAACCCCTGTGTACATACTTTTGCCAAGAAATGGAGAGAAACGACTCATGGGTAAGTGTTCGTCAACTGAAATATGAACAACTTTTTTTAAGTACATATGAATATTGATTTGATTTGATTTTTTGGTAGACAGCAAAGGAAATAGAGATAGATATTTTAAGGCATCTCATTGGACTTATGTTCGTATTTGAATAAATAAACAATAACAAAGTTAATCACAAATGAACATCTTTCTGTGTTATCACATCTAAACAGTTCCTGGAAGAGTTGACTTTCAGGAGCCGAAAACTAGAACAGACTTTTTGAGATGTGAGTATTGTTCATGGTTCAGTGCAATATATGGTTACCTTGACAACAGCAAAATACACTAAAATGTGTCAGTGTTTTTGAAAATGAAATGTTTTTTATATGTTGCTCTCTTTTTCTCAGACTTCTCTAAGTTGTCCTGCGATCCAAACACAGTCTACAAAGAGCTGGTAGTGTCTGACGGGAACCAGAGGGTCACCCGGAAGAAAACAGTCCAGTTTTATCCAGATCACTCCGAACGCTTTGATGGCTTCTCCCAGGTGCTGTGCAAGGAGCCTCTGACTGGTTTCAGATTTTACTGGGAGGCAGAGTGGAGCGGGGAGTTTTCCATTGGTGTGGCCTACAAGAGCATCAGCCGCAAGGGGAAGAATTCACACAGCCTGCTGGGTTACAATGACAAGTCTTGGAGTCTCCTGTGCTCAGACTCAGGCTACTCAGCCTGGCACAACAAAGTAGACCGTGACCTTCCTGATGCTCCGAGGGCTACACGAATTGGTGTGTACCTGGACTATGCAGGAAACACAGTGTCTTTTTACTCAGTCTCAGAGACTATGGAGCTTATCCACAGATTCAAAGCTCAGTTTAGTGAGCCTTTATATGCAGGTTTTGGTGTGGGCTCCTCAGTTACCCTCTGCCAGCTGAAGAAGAATCCAACACCTTACTAAGGTGAACAAACAGGAAAATTAACCATTGTGAAGTGCACAGTACTTGCGGTTTTGAAAATATTGGCTGAATATTGACTGTACAGTGGAATGTAAGGTTATTTTATGCAATTCTCTATTTTAAACTCCTCTCTGACAGTCTCAACAAAAAATTAAATAATCTTCATAAAGTATTTATTGCACTGTTGCTGCACTATTAGATTCAACATATGTGTATAGTGACTATTGAATGTTCTTGTCAGATATGATGATAATGCTTCAATGAATTTTATTTCAAGGCCATAATTCATGCAAATATATGTATTTTTATATATGTTGATTTAACATAGATACTACAAATAACTCAGTACCCGTAATGCAATTCTGTAGTGCTACTAATAGAAGGCCTATATTCAACTTTGTTGTTTTATGAGCATTAGCATGGTGTAGCTGAAATAATCTGCAGACAGATGTCAAAATTATAGTATGTGTATGTTTCTGTATATGTACAATAAAAAAGAAAATAAACATATCGTGTTTCAACATTTTTCAGTTTTTATTGAGAGTGATATCACAAACAGAAACCCTTATAACACTAACATGAGTTACTCTGTTAAATATCTACAATTTCTCAGCTAAAACATTAAAATATGATCATGTCAAATAATTCATTCATAACATTTTTAAATAATAAATGTACTCTGTTTGATTGACTTATTTCTCTGAAACATTCTTAAGGACATCTTGAAGATATTTTACAAAATCACAAATGTATGCTTATAGACTAGTGCATTTATTGTTGTTAAAATAGACTCTGACTTCTGTTTATATTGGAAAGCTGTATTGTTTGGTATCCATAGCAACGATAAGAAAAGACAAAATTATTAACTTAATTATTTTAGGAAAATACCACATTCATAAGGCTAAATTTAGTAACACAAAGCCTTCATTTATTGCATTTGAAAAGGAAACCAAACATTATATAAAAACTAATAGTGATTCAAATAATAAGCTGATAAATCTTTTTTCTTTTAATTCACTGCCTGACCATTAGCAGATGCCTTCATAGTGCATTTACAGTGTAAGGGATGGGGCCAACATCCACAAGCCTCCCTCTGAACAAAACATTTTATTTTAATATTTGTCGTCCATCACTTACATTGCATTTGAAGGGAATCTTTTAATAGCTAGCATGAACAGAAAGAATGATTGGACAAAGAGCAAAAGGCAAAAGGTGGGGCACAGCCTGGAAACATGTTATGTTAAGAGCCTTTGTTATACATAAAACATTTCCATTTTGTGGCCTGTTTACTGGTTGTTGTTTTTTTTAGCATTTGATTATGCCAACAGTAAACTGAGCGACAATAGCAGCATGTGAGGTTATTTTCTATTCAGTTCAAATCTTCACTTCACTGCTGCGTGACCAGAGCTCCAGACACTGCCAGACCCTGCATCAGGTTTGAATACAGGAGTATGTAGCTTTGCATTAAAGGGTTGAATTTGTGGATGGATTTAATATGTTTAATATGTATCATTGTGCACTGCCTCTCAAGTTTCTGTAAATGTGTGTTGTTTGACACTGAGTTATTGAGCACTTTTGAGTTACTTTGTCTTAGAGGAAAATTTCACATTATTGTCCATATGATCACTGAAAGAGGTTTTCCACAATAGATGAACAGGATAAATTAATATGGCAAGAAAAACATATTTCAGTGTTAGGGCACCTGCCTATTGTTTTAAGACAGACTTGAACAATTGTTACCCAGTCCTTTAACTTGCAAGATTTAAAAAGTAAACATTTATTTCTGGTAGGACTTCTGAAAGCTGTCTCTTCTCCTTTACAGGCACAAAATGAACACCACCATTGCACAGAATGGTTCGTCAAGCCACCCCTTGAATTTTGATTATCATGAAGACAATGATTTATTCAAGATTTCAATGTCAGTCAACATCGTCTTGAGTCTTCCATTAAATGGTTATGTCATGTGGCTCATACTGACAGGAGCCAGAGGGACTTTGGCCTCAGATATCTTTTCTCTAAACCTGGCTATGTCTGATATTGTTTTCACTTTATGCAGTATGTCCTTCTTTATATATAAAAAATTGAAATTATTTCTATTTCTGGAAGCCTTTGTGTTTTCACTTGGCTTTCTCTTTACAGCCCGTCCTCTCTTCCAGTGCTGCATCTGTGTCGAGTGCTATGTTGGGGTTGTACACCCCGTCTTATTTCTCAACTATAAACCGTTGAGATACAGGGTGGCCTGTTGCTGTGTTGTCTGGCTGATTTCCTTGGTTTCCTGTATCTATTCTAAGTACACTTATTCAAACACTCTGTATCTTTATTGGTTTTTTGTCCAGAATTTGCTCTTCTTCTTAGTAATACTTTTCTGCTGCCTCTCAGTGCTCTGGGCTCTGAAACACCCTGGGCCTGGGGAACAAGAAGCACAGAGGACAAGGAGTAACGCAGTGAAGAGAAGAGCCTTTCAAGTCATGTCACTGATAATGATCTCCATGGCCATCAGTTTCTCTTTGTATGTGGCTGCAATTCCAGTGCAATGTTGCCTGACATTTGTGGACTTTGCCAGTGCCATAACCATTTGCACAAGCTTGGCTTTAGTAGCTGGGTTTATACAGCCCCTTCTCTACCTCCACAGGAATGGAAAACTAAACTGTTTTAGGAAACCCTAAGACAGCCCCCCCCCCCCCACTTTTTTTTAAACACATGTGAAGCTGGGGGGTACATCTGTTAACATGTCATTTTCCCCTGCTATATATATATAGAATGGTGCTGTGATCCCATCATATAAAGTACAGTAGTAGGTAAATACACACCTATCTTGTAAAATGTACCTGTAAAAAATACTTAAACTGGCACCACGCATCAACCACTGTGTTATCAGTTGCAAGGCAAGGTGACATCAGTATGCATGAAGCTATATCCTGCTATTGTACATTGTCACTAGAGAAAGGGTTTTACATTAAACTCTGTTTGAAGGTAAACAAGAGTGTGTTGAGTTGTGCAATCCTCCAGGAAAGTTCTGCATGGGTTTAGTGAAACTTGTTGAAATGTAAGTGACCTTTATAATTATACATTGTATATTTACATGTTGTTTTGTGGGTGTATGGTTGTTAAATATATTTTTCTTTTTCATTGATAAGCATAGCCCAATGCCCTGTTTTGTTTTTCTTTTCTTTTAAAAATAATAATGTTTGTGTTAAACTCTGCACCCAGCTGTAAAAGCACATTAGTTGTTCTCCAAAAGGACAGTTACACACTCTTGTAAATCAGCATGTGGCAAACATCCTCAACAATAACATTTTCGCTACAAGAACCTCTGAAATAATTGTTTCCTGTGTTTTATTGTGAAGTTACATTTATTTTAAATATGGAGTAGAACTTCCATTGTTTTCTTTGTCTTTAGTATTCAAACTGCTGTAATGCCAGTAATTGGTCATGACTCAAATATAACTATAAACTAAGATCTACCTGTGTACTGCATTTATTCTCACTGTGACATATTCAACATTCTACTATTAAACAAATAAACAGAAAAACAAAGCTTACTAATTTCTTTGATAATATTTTTGTGTTTTATTATTATTATTATTATTACTATTAATTTTTTTCATAATAATGAATCCAAACCACAGAACAAATACTTGTGCAGAAGAGGCAGGAAGCTAAAATACATCTTCATATAAATACATCTCAATAAAAACTCTGGACCAGATAAACTGAAATACATTAAATAAGAATAATGAAGCTTTAATGAGTGTTGTAAGAGATTATTGATCAGTTGATAGTGGGTGGTTTGATATCTGGTAAAGTGGAGACACAAACTACCTACAGTGAGTGGGGAAAATAAAATAACTTCTGTTCATATGATGTACAACAGCCCTGCTGCAAATGACAATGATACACATATAAATGGATTGCAATAGATTATCAACCATATCACCGGACAAGACAGAACATCAACAGTGGAGGATTATGGAGAACCGTGGATTACATTCAATGAAGGTTGACACTTACCTGTGCTGACTGGCCTTTCATTCTCCAGTGTAATGAGTCTATACAAATGTTCTCTGTTACCTCCCAAGATGTTTTATAAATGTGTTTGTATTGTGAGCTTGAGCATTTGTGTCCATGCTTATTTTGTTGTTGTATATCTGTGTGGGTGTGGATGCATTTTATTGTTCTTTGGTTTCTTTGATCGTTTTATTTAATTTGCAAGATGTCCTTGAGTGTCATGTAATTTTTTGCTTTTTATAATACTTGTGTGTGGCAGCTATGGTATGATTAAGGTTAGAGACAGACTGTGGTTATGTGAAATAATGTACGGTTCAGGTTAGATAGCTAAGACATTGGTTTATGTTGGAAAGAGCATAGTGGATTTTTTTAAAGAACATTAATTGCAGTCCCGTGATAGATTACATAACCCCTGGTCCCCGACATGTAAATCTGATGGTCCCCTGCATGTAAATCTATATGCTACGTGCCTATTAACCTGTTAAAGAATGGGTAACAGGCTGATGTATTTGAGCAACATTTGCATGTTTAGTTAGAGAGCCGAAGCTGATCAGGAGATGTAGTAAAAACATGATGGGCCCTATTTTAACTGGGCAAGTGAAATGACAAGCATGCAAAACAGTTGGGTGATGGTGAATTTTAATGCTTTAGCAATATTGTTCTCATAACTTTCATGCAAATAAAGCCCATTAAATTGAATTGAATTGAATAAAGAGCAGCAGGTGTATTCATTATTAAATAGTCTCTTAGTCACATTACTGCTTTCGTAGCTCTGAAAACAGCTGTGCCAAACACAGTTAACTGTAGTTTAGTAATTCATGTTACACAATAGTGTTGTACTGACATGCATTTCAAAGATAGAGTTTTTACTTTTGCTTAAAAAAAAACTTGGACAAAAGGTTGATGAGCCCTGGTAACCCAACGTCCCCACCATAAAAAAAATGAGTTATAACTGACTAGACTGATGTGTTTAGAACAGTGAGTGGTTATACCGTCATCATCAGCCTGGTGTCATTAGAATTTTAGTGAAGGTATCACGTATCAACATATCAGTCCTGCTGCCTTCAGAAACTACAGTGATTTAATGAACTCAAAATGTTTTTCATACAGTATAAAACAGAAGATAAAACAGCAGATCAACCATATTTATTTACACTCTCCTCTCACCACTGTGAGCACTGGTCAGGAAAGTATAAACAATGTGAAAAAATATGATTTCTATTCCTTTCTAGTAAACAGTAAAATATATTACATTATGATAAATATGAATATTATATGTTATGTTGGTTTATATCTGCATTTTGTTTAATTAGTTCTCTGTTCAGTTTTGACTGGATTTTAACTCAAACTCATCAAACTGCATTGAAAATGAACTCAACAATTGCATCTTTGCTCCCTGAACTCTCTATAGTTGTCATCACCTCCAACACCATTGTATGGCTAAAAGTGACCGGAACAGGAGGCACACCAGTGACAGAATTCCTCCTGCTCAACCTGGCTGTATTTGAGATTCTCTTCTGCTTAGTTTCTGCTGGCAACCTTCTCAAAATCACTTTCCCCTCAGTGAGATAGCCTATCTGTCACAATTTCCAAATAGTTTTCTGTGTAGTGGGCGCCCTATGCTGCAGCGCTGTATCTGTATAGAGGAATATCCATTGCTGTTCCTCAGGTATAAACCATTAAGTTACAAAGTGTAACTTGTTACAAGATGTTGCTATCTCCCTCTATAATGTATCTTGTTTTTGTGGGTGTATGTGTGGTTTTAACATCAGTGATGCTGTTCTGCTACTTTGCAGTCCTTGTGGCTCTAAGAAGACTTGGGCCAGGGGAAGGAAAAAAGAGGATGAACAAAATGAAGAAAAGAGCTTTGAGGACTTTCATTGTTTCATTTGTGGGAACGTACCTCCTTTGGTGTATTGCTGTTCTTTGTGGTCAAAGAACTGGTTTTCACATCATAGGAAAATATTCCTGAAAATGTACACTTTCATTAATTATGCCTCTGGGTTGTGTAGCCAATCATTTACTTGCAAAATACTGGAATGCTTTCTTGCAATAAAGCTGTGTGAGTTATGTACATGGTGAGGTTTTACAGGCATTCATGACAGTCTGTTCATGGATGTTCATTCTTGTACACAAGGAATAATATGTATTGAACTGAGACCAAGCTCAAAAGTCCAGTTGCTAATTGATTTCAAGCCTTCTCACTGTCTTTATTGATAGGAGGGAGTTCATGCCTGAATGATTTATAGTCACCAACTGATAGTTTTTGCTTCAAACTGAACACAGTTCGCTGTTAGGTTTTGATTTGTTTCTTCCTGTCTGCAAGGAAGCATCTCAACTGAAAAAATACAGAACCTGTTAATGTGGATGGTTTCTCACTGTTGCAATAGCACTTAGTGCTTTAGGCCTGTAGGGCTGTTGTGTTTTTAGTGTTGTTTGATTAACTGCTATGAGCATATTTTAACTATGGTATCTTTATTTAAATATTTAGCTTCCTCCTCACATTCAAATGCTGTTTGTGTTAGTTCCCACTGGATGGCACTGTTACCTTTCTTTGTTGGTGTGTCAGTTCATTCTTTATATAAATGTTTTAGGTTATGTTGCTTAGTTGCTCTTAAAGACAAAAAAGGGGTTCATTGCATTTGATCAAAAGCCTATTTTCAGTATGATTTGGTTTGGGTTTGGGTTTGAACAGTTATGTCCAATAATGAATCACAATCTGGTTGTATCTCAACATACTGTATATACATGTGGAATCAAGCAAAGATTATACCTATACCCAAATTTATCTCTAACAATTGCTTTTTAAACCCTTGTATTTTGTTCAAATTGGCCTTCCTTATTTGTATAAAACCACAAATCCCACTGCTGTATGTGTTTTTAAATAAAAGATTACATTACAAAATCATGTTTTGTTTTATATTTTTTTCTTTCTCAGCATGTAGAAGAGTATTGAAGTAGTAATCTTTAAGCACATCTGCTGAAAGTGATGAAATCAAATTAAGCCTTATTACACTAAATAAGGAAATGTCATGGTTTGTTTTCTATATACACAGTACTGCATATGGGTACTGCATCAACAAGTATGCTTTTGTTTGTCAAACAATGAAAGAAATACAGTATTTCTCTGTGATTATACATTTATCCTGAAAGTAATTGTCACCATGTAGCATAACTCCATTAGACCACTTCTGCACAAACTGTCTTAAAACATCCATAACAGGTTATTTATTCAAATAAACTCAGCGCATATGTTAATTAAGTAATCATTCTGAGAGGGTTAACTTTTATAGTCCACAGTCGATATAATAAAGGAAAAGTCACACATGCCGTGTCAGATTAAACAGCTCAGTAGAGTCAGACAAGGAGTACTTGTAAAATAGTTTTTACAAGTAATTTTCACAAACTCTCCATCTCTGGGTATTAAGGACTTAAGGGTATTAACTAACAGGGTCCTGGCAGAGCCTGCCAATATAAACAAAACTCTCAGACTATCACCATGCCTTTATTTAATTCTACAAATCAATGCCCAAATACACGTTTGAAAATTATGTGCAACTCAACATTCAGTATTATTATTTTTTTATTTTTTTAAAGTTGATTATTTGTTTCTTAAAAAACTTCAGACTGGTTATTTTAGAAAAGAGCACAATTCAAAGTGGACAGAGTTTTTCCTATACTCTTCACTTTATAGACCATCTCACATGGAAGACTCTTCCAGTCAGATCTCTTCTCTATCTTTGTCACTTTAAAGACTTCATAAGGAGGAATTAAGACCTCCCTTTCCGATTCTCCAAGCTTAGAGTACAGTGAGATGTCTGCTCCATAACATGTGAGAATCTCAAAGCATGTTTTGTCTCCAAATCTATCAGCACTGGGATACCAGCCCATTGAACTGGAGGTAAAAGAGCCAAAGCGAATCCCCTTGTTTAAAACATCTTGGCTGAAGTGGGTGTTGACTCTGCGGAAGCCAGTCAGGCATCGTTCTGCTTGAGGTTTGCGAGCGTTGAGAGTTTGAATGGCGTTTGTCAGGAAAAAGTGAAGTGTGTGATACCTAAATGTAGTCTTGTACTTAGATTTCTGGGTCCGCACTGCATCATTGAAATCCATATAGATTTTTGGCTTGTCAAGGGTATAAATATAAATAGCCATGATTTGTTCTTTCCCCACAGCAGTAGAAGGTCGCTTTTTACCCTTCCATCTTTTGTTATAGTATTTCTCTGCTTCACCCCAGGCCAGTGTAAAATTCTTGTCTTTGTTTTTCTCATTTGTCAGATATTCATTCTTCACTTTTTTCTCCATCTGGTCTTTGCAACCAGAGTACATGTCATCAACAGCATTCTGAGCCAGATCCAGTGGAACTTGACCTTTTAACCCAGGCTCAGTAGAGTTCTGCAATTCAATTATAGACAACATGAGGCAAAAAAAAGAGATACATTTACCAATAGATGTCAGTACAGAACACTCAGCTTGTGCAGTAAACTACCTTTGCAATTCCTAAAGAAGCTCCATAAGTTATTAGAACTCCTATCCAAACTGTCATCATTGCCATCTTCCACCAACCTGCACACAAAATACCTTTTTCATCAAATACAGTTTGTGTCTTTGTCTTACTTGACTCTGGTCACTTGTTGAGTAATGAGCACCCCCAAACACAAAAACAACAGACAATAGATTATCAAAGATGACTTTTAAGAATCTTGCATTCACAAGTTAGAAGCAACTATTTCCAGGTTTGTTTGGAATCTCATCAAAAATTGGGGATGTTCACAGAAGAAATTAAGACTTTTATGCACATACCTCAGTTCACTTCCCACATGCAGTAGTGCTTCATTGGTGACTTGTGGAGTACTAGCTTGTGCTTGCCTTTCACCAGCTGCAGGTCATTCCAATCAGGGGACCTTCACAAGGCCTTTCTCAATCCAGAGTAGATTCAAACCATTCCTCTTTCATTTTGATGAAATATCTGAGTTTGTGCATCTGGAAATAAGGCAGTTTCAATCTAATTTAAGAATACTGTAAGATTGTTTTGCAAATGTTCCATTGTAGAAGTAAAACTATCTATCTACTTTACTATAATGACTCATACACTTTCATCTCTGTCTCATGGATGCAGGGTAAATGATCTCTTCTTTTTTTCAAGACTTTTAACAGACCTGTATCAATGTCCTATATTTTGATGTATACAGAAACTGTATACAGAACATCTTTTTATATTTTGTCTGTAATACTGTATGTGGGAATGAAGAGCTTCACATGCTTGACAGTACAGAGGCAGTGCAAGATAAAAAAATGTACAACACAGATAAAATATGTAGAGAGGGTCCACACTGTATGATGTGTTCTTTAAACAGCTTTGGTCCACAGTTTTTCTTTTCTTCATAATCTCATGTCATGTTATTGGCTAAATGTAAATGAAACATTTGCTTCACATTGGCTCTATCTGTGGAAAGAAGACATCTGATTGCTTTCATTGCAGGAGGGAGGTTCCCATGTGGTAACACTAAATCCTGTGTGGTAGCTTACTCAGGTAAAAACAAGGTAAGTCATCAAGTTGCAAGACACAACAAGCAGAGGCTAAAACGGAATGATTTGGTTTGCTCTGACAAAGGTCTTATTATGAAATCTTCTCAGATAAAAGAAAAACTTTACTATAGTGCAGCTCATGAGGTGGTAAGTTATAAAGCAACACAAAAATGTTATTCATTTACTAAAGACTGTGGTGAGGAGTCAACAACCAAACATGAGATTATTTTCATATGCAAAGCCACATTTTTATCTGGATTTAGACCTTGATTTACAGTTGAGCATGATACATTACGATGGGTCTTACAGGGATAGTCACATTCTAAGTAGTATATATGTTGTATTGCATATTGCATTATGTTATCTGCCATTAATTATCTACATTTGTGCTGCTCAGTTTCAGTGTATGCTGCAAGGTTTTGTTCCTCTGAGAGGTGATGGTCAGGTGGAGGTTACACAACACAACAGTCATAAGTGCTTCATCCATTTCCTTACCTTTCTATATTTCCCCTTCAGGAACCACCAGTGATTACCTTTTGTAGTGATGTATATTGTATATGAACAGAAGGCAGATAAACATTTAGTTTAGCGGGGTTTTTTTCCCTTCAGGGAAGATATTACATTTTGCACAGAACAAAACACACCCTGATCTAATTTCCTTTGTGTTAAATAACATATTTTTTCTGTTATAGATGCACTATGCCTTCGTGGCAGAGGCAAGCATGTCAGAGAAAAATCTTATCAGCGTTTACTATTACTTATTATGTTCTTCTGGTGGTGCTGTTGATGTTTGTTGTCATAGTATATCAACCATTCAGATGGCAGGAAATTGTTGGAAAGGTATTTAACACTCTGTATAATTTAACAGTATATATTTCATATCAATCTTAAAGTCTTACTTTTAGTTAACTCAAACTCTAGCGGGCCGCACTATGATATAGAAGGAGGTATCATGATAACAAGAACAAAAAATGCAATTTTCACATTTATATGTATGTGCTGTTGTAGTGATTCTGAAAATCTGATCTTTGATTCAACTGATTTGAAGGGAAAACAGTGATGTGGATGTGTTATTTTAGCATATATTGCCATCTGCTGGATAAATGCTGAAAAAAAAAACTCTACTCAAGATCTGTCCTATGACACCAGTGATAACATGAATGACGACTGCATACCCAAGCCTTCAGTTGTGGATGATAAAGCCATTATGATGAGATGGGAGCCCGGTACAAACTTCAGTCAAGCTTGGAGCGATGCAGGGCAAAAAGCTAAAGAACCAGTACATATGTACATGGAGAAACAACATTCAGTTGTCATTTGTACACAAGTAACCACAACTTTGAGAATGCAATGAGAACTGAAAAACTCATAGGTGAAAGGGAAACATGTGAGGACCGCTCCCTTTATTTGTTCTCTAAGGGAAGCCATTCAGGTTTTGAAGCACATCCAGGTGACATGTCTTACTACAAATTACAGAACAGACATATTTTTACATCTGAACATCTCTAACAAAAAGGTTTACTTCAACTTTTTTGTGTTGGGTTCTGATGAATGGGACTTTACAAGGAACACATCATGTTTTGAGATATACTCATGTTTTAGTGCTGACATAACATACTACTCAGCATTGAAACAACTGGCCAGTACCTTTTGTACTGGGTTTGTAACCCTCAATCCTCATGTCCAACTGTAGAACTGCACAGGGGCACTACAATAAAACAAGAACAAAAAGAGAAAATAATTAGAATAGAATAACAAAAAAATAAATGAATAAGCAATTATGTGCTCTTAATATATAGTGACATCCAGTCTTGTCAGGGAAAAACAGGAGATATATGTATATATAGTCACACAAGGATATAAATCTGTGTGAGTATGCATGTGTAGTTAAACTGTACATGTTAGAAGAGCCATTTAGCCCATCATTTTCTCAACTAGTTCTTTCCATTTCATTCCATTTGTCTATATTTGAGCATCCCTTTGCATCCAGTTTCTTACTTTTTAAGAACTTATTTCCAAAAAATGTCAATTTTTAATACCAGTCCGATGTGGTTTTCATATAGACATAGATGGCATGACCACACTAGGAGGATGAAATTTGCAACAACACTTACAGAGTGCAGATGAATGATACCGTATGTGCTTAACGTGAGACAAACTTCCAACATGGCATACATAATTTCTCACTTGGAGGACAATTTTAAAAAATGGAAATGAGGCAAGTTTAATTTCATTTTAAGTTCTTCAAATGATTTTATGCATTTATTATCCATCAGTTTTTTTGTGTGGTTCTTTTTCTAATCCTTCTTGAAACCATACTGTAGGTGAAATATTTTTATCTATTTGACATCAAGTCAGTTTATTTATTTCTCTCAGCAATATAATTTCTTCATCCAGATGAAGACAACATGTGACTGTATTCCAAGTCTTCATTGTATTAAACATCCTCATCCTCCAAATGTGATTTGAAAAAGGGCAGTTTTCATGCCTTTTATACTTTTGACTATTGCTCTCTATCTGGATTGTGTTTTTCCATTAACCAGGTCCTTATAACTAATAGATATTCCCATACAATAACACTTTAAATTAGGGAGAGCCAATTCACCTTTTTTTTTTTTACATTGTATCTTATTTCTCAAATTTTAATGAGAATAGGCGGTAATTGAAACAAAACCACAGGCAGAAGTACAAAAACATGAGGCAAAAGGGTAGTCCAAAATACAGCCAAGGGTCAAACCATTAAAAGTTGGGATTTGGCTACAGTTCAAAAACGCTAGTCTATACTGGCATCAAGGGAAAAACAGGGTCGGAACACATACACAAGTAAACTGCCGGGGAGCTACTTACAAATGATGCAGATAATCTGACAAAGACACACTGGGGGAAACAGGCATTTATACACATGAGAGGAGGAGATAATGATGCACAGGTGAAGACAGTGGACAATCGCACACACAGGGAGTCAAGACACCTAGAATGAACACAAACAGGAAGTGAGGGAATCCCAACAAAATAAAACAGGAAATCAAAAAACAAAACAAACTGAACAGTATGGGACCTGACAGTGCAGTCACTTGAATCAAACTCATCAAGTGGCATAGGACTGATCTTCAATATATCTATCTTTTGTTTAATTTGTTTAATGTTTATATCATTAAGATTTCTCACCCAGATGCTTGACTATTTTGACTTATTATATTAATGAGTGCTATTACATGCAGACTGAAAGCTACCAGTCTGTTGCAACTAACAGCAGCAGTGTCAGGTGTGGTCTGAAGTACACATACACAATTATATTCTTCTATTGTATTCAAGAATGCAGGGGGCGGGGGGGGTTGTCAAATCAATCACATGTTTGACTTGAAAGAGAAACATTTTAGTGCTCAACATAAATTATGAGGTTTGTTACTGTACAAGTGAACCTTTGTAAGCAGTGGGAAATTACATTTTGAACTTTGTATAAACTAACCTTATGAACCTGGGATGAAAAACCCATCCTCATATGTTTCATATGTTTACTTCTGCTGATAGGGATTAATTGGTAACCTGTCCTTGAATATATAGAGCTGTTCCTCCTTAACAGAGCAAATGAGATTCATGCAACTGGTGGATAGTTCCCAATGACACGCAGTGCACTTTGGCACATCTTGAATTTGCCTCCTTTGTTTCTATGCTGTAAAAAATGTATGTACATTCCCTGAATCAACCATCCGTGTACAATTGCACTCTGTTATGACTGTACACTGATCCTTTGCAAAGCACTTATTAAAAAACCACAAAGACAACTTTGTCATTGAGTCACTTCTTTTTTCAGATATCCATCACAGATCAGCATAAACACATGCTTTACCAATGTTTCACAATCACTTGTTGGTGTAGTCTGACAGTTGAAAAACTGAAGTTCTTCAAAATGTCAACAGCCCTATTGAGGGAGTGAAGAAGTCAAAGTATGTGAACGGAATGGTTAAAAGTTTATCTTCTCAACTACATTGTTTAGTTTATGTACAATGTAGTTAACACTAAGTACACTGTTGAGCAGGATTTTAGAGCCTGTCTTCTAAAGAAAAATGACTCTTTTGGTCAAAAGTTCAGTTATCATCATTTAGCAGCTGTAGTAATTATGACCCACAGAAATTACATCAATAAAACATTATTTTTAAACAGTAATATATAATGGTTATGGAAGTTACATATTATGCACCAAGAGGTTGTTCTGGAGTACAATCCACCAGATATGCTACTATGCATATAGAGACAACAGTTGGAGCTCCAGGGCTGTCTTTTATATGTGATCAGTTATATTTTAATCAGATGACAGAATATTATTGTATGTGACACAAGTTCACCTTGTCATTTACTGCACATGCACCAATTTGCACAAGGATTGTTTTGTTTTTCTATAAACACACGTATACTGTACCATCAGAATAATTTGACATATGCTATAATTACATAAAAACCTAAACACAGTAGCTTTAAGCTAATGTACAGTTAGTACCTTTCAAGGGAATGGGAAGGTGTGTCCAAACTGGCAGTTACAAAATACTGGCAATTACATCAGCAGCTTTCCATGTTATATGTTGAAGTACCATATAAGTCATGTTACTGCCACATTTAGGTGGAGTCTAAGAAATCCATCAATTCATAATCAACAGGTTTTAGGTTTCTGGTGACGCCCAGTGTCCTCTGCTGGTTTTCTAAGTAAACTAAACAATAGATCTGTAACATCTCTACTCAACAAAATCCAAAAGAATCAGTTTCTTTCTATTCATTATCCATGGCCCACTATTAGACTTATGTAAAATAGAAATAAAAATTGTCAGAAAATTACATAAAGCAGATAAATACATAAAGTAAAAAATACAATACAGTGCATTGCATACTATGCATAACACATATTGTACACAGTAGTAGTAGCAGCTAGTAGTCGCATTATTCAATCACTGCTGAATATGAAGTGGTCTGAAACTCATTTTAATGCATTCAGCCCTAAATGTAGCAACAGAGAAATCAGTGCAAGTCAAGTCAAAAAGAGTGGTAATGTCGTGAGCACTGTGATCAAAACACCCATCCAGGGTATAAAGCATAGTGATAAAAGCAATAATAAACTGCTACGTAGTTAGCAGGTAAATCACGTGCAAGCAGAAGTTCAAGTAACACTAATCCCTTAAACCAAGGGTGTCCAAACTATTCCATAAAGGGCCATCTGCCTGCACGTTTTTGTTCCAACCAATCAAGAGCATGCATGATCAGTTGACTAAATGAGTCAAGCCTGGTATGCTCCTCCTTGGCTGGGATGAAAACCTGCAGCCACATGAACCTTAATTGAATAGTTTGGACACCGCTGCCTTGAACCATTATGTAATATAAAAACACACGCAAAAGAGTTTAAAGAAACAGCACAATTTTTGAGAAGTATACTTTTTTGTTTTCTTTCTGAAAGCTAGCAATGAAAAGATCAATATCAATCTCGTGTCTGTTTGGGAAGAACAGCTGGAACCAGGATATTGTTAGTTAGCTTAGCATTAAGACTAGAAGCCAAAGGGGGAAAAATTGTCTGATTTTGTCAAAAATGAAAAATGAAAGAAAAAAAACATCTACCTACACCTCTAAACTCACTCATTAATGCACTTTATTTTGCTGATTTAATTAATACATAAAGAGAAATGGAAAAATGGTTATTTAATAGTCAGGCATATTGGTAGTGCGCAGCTTTACAGAGTCTTTTTGTTACCAGAAGGTTCCCAAGTGTATGCTCGCACAAATAACTACTAAATATATGTTTACCATTTGTATCTTGCAACCTGCATTGCAATTGAAAATGCTGCTCACAAGGGCTGAGCCGACTAAAACTCAGCTGTTGTTTGTTGCGGAATAATAACAGCACATTAACTGCCTCTAAAATTACAAATTATAATTTTTAGATTTCGCTTTGAGTCCGGATTAAACAAAGATACAACAATGTTATTAGCAAACATTAAAAGTGCTGGGCGTATTTTTTTTTTACTTTGGCAAGAACAAGGCTAGCTCTGTCCTTCCTACCTGTTGATGGGTTGATGAAACCTCAAATTAATCTGTGATTGCTAAAACAAAAATCTAATTCATAATAGAGTGCAAGAATGTTGGGATAAGCACAATCACACCCATGTTCTAACATAGACGTGTGGGAGTTCGTGGTAGAATTGAAACTATTTGTGGACAGTACCTTAGATGTCTATGCACAGTTCAGGATGTGATAAAAGGATCACGTGATCGACAGTGTCAAAGGCAGTAGTCAGGCCTTACAGCACCACAATAGCAGAGTTCCTTTAGTCAACAGATCGGACAAGATCATTAAAAATTCTTAAAAGAGCAGTTTCAATACTACAGCATGTATTAAAATCAAACTGAAACTTTTCATGAATGCCAAGGTTATCTAAAAATGTTTTCAATTGAATAAAAACTACTCTCTTCAAAATAATAGACAGACAATGTAGCTTGGAGGTTGGCCTGAAGTAAAAGACAACAGAAGGGTACAGATTTTTCAGATTTTTCTTTTTGACAAGCAGAACTGCATGTTTAAAAGAAGCTTTAGAGAAGTATTTATCAAGACAAGAATACTGGACACAATAGTATTAAAAAACTTATTTTAGTAGACAAGAGGTAATACTGCCTAAGGTTGCAAATTATGAACAACCTCTGAAAATAAGGAGAATGATACAGGCTCAAACAACAAGACAACTGGGCACATAGGAGGAACAGAAAAAATAAGGGCAAAGGAAGTGGGTGAAGACCAAATCTGTGCTCACAAATTGTATCTTGGAACCTGCGCTTCAATTGGAGGTGCTGTACACAAGGGCTTAGTGGACTGGACTGTTGTTAGTCATGAAATTAGATTAAACTAATTCAAAACACCAAGGTATTTAGCAGGCTTTAAACAATGATGCATGGATGTTGTAATATGCACACTCACACCCATCTTCTGACGCAAAAACATGCAAGTAGAACCTGCAGGGTGTGTGAGAGTTCTTCAT
This sequence comes from Scomber japonicus, assembly GCF_027409825.1. Taxonomy (NCBI): domain Eukaryota; kingdom Metazoa; phylum Chordata; class Actinopteri; order Scombriformes; family Scombridae; genus Scomber; species Scomber japonicus. The sequence continues at coordinate 26,721,318 of NC_070579.1, read as the reverse complement.
TTCAGATGTAAGAGAAGGATGAAGAGGAAATGAGGACATACACCCACTGTCTTTCAAACACACCTATACATACACAGTCATACACACCTACTCAGATACACTCAGACAGGTTTCAGGGAACACAGGAAACACATAGGTCTTCATACAATACAATCTATCTGTGTGTAAACAATGGAATACTGAAGTAGTGCCAACATCTGAATAATATTGCAAGTACATTAAGGTAAGATGAAAATTAATTTCCATCTTGTATGTATTTGTAATATTCTTGCACTGCAATGCAGCAGTGATTTTACACATGTCACTTTGTAAATCTTTGTAAATTATTAGTGTCATAAGTTTTTAGATATGTTCTTCAGATTAGATTAAATGAACATTGACTTCATTTACTCCAACATATTTATACATTAGATGTTGACCTTATTCTCATGGGAATCATCTTTATAGAAATACTGAACTGAACATTTCACTGTTGCATTTCAATGCGACTGTAACTCTCTTTAAAATATCTAATATTTAATGAATAAGCTATTCATTTGTTTAATGTTCTAATTTGTTTTAAACATTTTAAACTTTTTTTACTTTGTCCCTAGTTGCTTTTTGTAGTAATTTTTCCTTTCCCTTTTTTCCTCAGGTGTTTTCACAGGCCTCTTGTTGCCTTGTTACACCTGGTCCACTGCCCATAACCTCACTGTGTGACCACACTGACAGATAGATTACCTAAATTCGCCTACTTGTGTTCAATTGATTTGCAGTATGGGCAATAGCTTTAGTGAAAGTGAGAGCTGGTGAAGGTAAGAATTGAAAACAAGCAAAAAGAGGAGTGTTCAAAAACAGTATCCACCCAGATTTCTACGTTGCCCTCCTGCTCTTCCACTGCCATGACTGCCAGACAGACAGTCATGCTCCTGGGGGCAGTGGTCCTCTCCCTTCCAAGCCTTGCTCACGGCTTCCAACCACTTATATATAACAAGAAATCCGTCACCCACCGTCAGATCACAATAAGGGCAATCCTTCGAAAGACAGCAGAGGTCTGCCGAGACATTTCCACCTCCCAGGGAAAGGACTTCAGCTTAGTTGTGAGTTGGAAAATCAAAAATTAGAAACACTGCCTGGCCAAAAAAAAAGTCACCACCAAAAAAAAACGTCACACACACTAATATTTCATTGGACCGCCTTTAGCTTTGATTACAGCACACATTCACTGTGGCATTGTTTCGATAAGCTTCTGCAATGTCACAAGATTTAGTTCCGTCCAGATTTATTTTCGCCAAGATCTTGTATTGATGATGCGCAAAGCCTACTCCAGCACATCCCAAAGATTCTCAATGAGATTTTGTGGTGGCCAGTCCATGTGTGGAAATGACGTCTCATGCTCCCTGAACCACTCTTTCACAATTTGAGCCTAATGAATCATGGCATTGTCATCTTGGAATATGCAGGTGCCATCAGGGAAGAAAAAAATCCATTGATGGAATAACCTGGTCATTCAGTATATTCAGGTAGTCAGCTGACCTCATTCGTTGATGGAATAACTGGTCATTCAGTATATTCAGGTAGTCAGCTTACCTCATTCACATAATGTTGCTGAACCTAGACCTGACCAACTGCAGCAACCCCAGATGATAGCACTGCCCCCACAGGCTTGTACAGTAGGCACTAGGCATGATGGGTGCATCACTTCATCTGCCTCTCTTCTTACTCTGATGCGCCCATCACTCTATCACTCTGGAATAGGGTAAATCTGGACTCATCAGACCACATGACCTTCTTCCATTGCTCCAGAGTCCAATATTTATGCTCCCTAGTAAATTGAAGCCTTTTTTCCAATTAGCCTCACTGATTAGTGGTTTTCTTAAGGCTACACAGCGGTTCAGTCCCAATACCTTGAGTTCCCTTTGCATTGTGCTTATGTAAATGCTCTTACTTTCACTATTAAACATAGCCCTGAGTTCTACTGTTGTTTTTCTACGATTTGATTTCATCAATCATTTAAGTTTGGTGAAACGTTTGGTGAAATCAAATAATAGAAAAACAACAGTAGAACTCAGGGCTATGTTTAATACAGGCATGCACGTGCATATTCCAAGATGACAATCCCATGATTCATCAGGTTCAAATTGTGAAAGAGCATGAGACATCATTTCCACACATGGATTGTCCACCACAGAGTCCAGACCTTCACCCCATTGAGAATCTTTGGGATGTACTGGAGAAGGCTTTGCGCAGTGGTTCGACTCTCCCATCATCAATACAAGATCTTGGTGAAAAATTAATGCAACTCTGGACGGAAATAAATCTTGTGACATTGCAGAAGCTTATCGAAACAATGCCACAGTGAATGCGTGCTGTATTCAAAGCTAAAGGTGGTCCAATGAAATATTAGAGTGTGTGACTTTTTTTTTGGCCAGGCAGTGTATTTTGCATTTTGTAATTTTTCTTCTGTTATACTAATACAATGTCTCCTGTCAGGTGGTAAAGGCATCAAACACACAGTCTTACAGGAACAAATTAGGGTTAGTTTCTTGCATATGATGCTGGCAAATAGACACTATAAATGCAGATAATTATGGCTGAATTTTAAACAAGGAACATTATCTCAGGTACTGAAGTTCTGATGACATTCGATGGTGAACATTTCTGTAGGTATTCCACAAGTGGTAGAACTTTTTGCTTTTTAGCAATCTGCCCTCCTCTTAACGTCAACCTTTCTGTGTCTGCAGAAGTTTTGGAAGAAATATCACAGGGACACAAGAGTAGAGCATGTATGTTTTACACAGTCTGTTATTGTTCACTTCTTTGTCTCCAGATTAATAACAGCCTGACAGCTGACGAGGTGTTAAAGGCCTGCTCCACTATAGGCACTTCCACCTCTCCCCTCTCTGCTGTCATTTTCAAAACTTCCATTGCCCAAATGTACCTTGGCAATGCAAAGATGGACATACAGTTTGTACTGGGTGACAAGCAGCATTTTATTGGTGAGACCTTCGAGGGAGGACGGGATCTCATCACAGCAGGTACACTTCATATGTTATGTTCCTTCATAATCCAAAAAACCCAACATCAGAAGAAGGATCATAGATGTCATGTTTAATATATTTTGAATACATAAAATGCCTGGTCAGTTTCTCTGTGACAAAAAACAAACGTGAAATATGCACAAACCACAGATAGCTAGTATAACTTCAGAGGCCAGCAAGTTAATGGTCCCAAATATACAAAAGATATCTAAATATATAGAGATATAATCTGCTTAGTGTCAGGTGGAGGTAGAGAACACAGTGGGACAAAATTTCTATAAATGGGATTTTACTTTTTCACGTTAATCTTTTCCTCTGATAATGGGAAGATTTCCCAACAATGATCAAACCAGAACAAACCCAATTAAGGAGAATCTGATACATTTTAATAAAATGTAATGGGACTCTTATTTTAGTTGAAGAGAATGAGTATATTTTCACATCTTGAGTGAATCTTAGTGCAGCTTTAGTTTGCAACTCCTTCTGTTCTATTCTTCTGTTAAGGTGTGTCTTATGTGAAGGCCAGCGTGAAAAAGGAGAACTTTGGTGCAGGCAGGTGGAATCTTGGAGAAATTTGCCACCCCCTACAGGTGAGGTTGATGATTATCTTTGTCCCCAATTTTTTTGAAGGATGTGGCCGTTAATAATGTGTAATTTTCTGTATATCAAGGACTTCTACAGCCATAGTAACTGGGTGGAGCTGGGCAACACTGAACCTTACAGCACTCTGATCAGACCTGACCAACCTTTTAAGAACCTGGCAGGTAAGACACCACTGTCGCGTTTATAAAGCAACTCTTGGCCACAACAACTCTTGCATGAACAGAATAGCTGAACAGAATCTTGAGTTGGAAATCACACAAGGCACATTGTCACCTTGTCTGTCACCTGTCAGTTAACAAATACCCACCCTGCAACAGCTCATAAGCACAAATACGCACGTGAAAATGGAGACATTGTTACTTGAAATTCTTAGCATATTTTGCTTAACATTCATTGCTTAGTACCCACACTATATGTTTGCATTTACTTACCTGTGTCAAACACATTACACATGTCAGAAAGTCCATTAGTCATACATTTGAAATGTAATCTATCACAAATGTGTTGAAATCTCATCTTTTCCTTTCAAATTACATATGGTATGTTTACTTTAGTCTTATTTGCTAAATTTGCTGCAGGCCCAGATACTCCAACCTGTAGAGACTGTGTAGATGGGAATTGTGATGACAACCTTCTCCCAGAACTGCAGCAGCAAGGGCTTCTCACTACGGGCTACTACAGCTTCTTCTCCCGCAAAGCAAAACCTACAGGTAACTTTAAGTGTACATTTATTTCATGTTCCACGATTAGTCCTCAGCCAACATATCTATGTGAGCAATATTTATCTGATCATTATTTATGTTTAGCTTCCACTCAAAAGAGAATCAGGTGGTACAGTAGTAGCCATCAGACATATTAAAAATGTGTTGCCCTATAGCTGAGGACCCCAGTTCACAGCACCTCAGCTTTGATATTGGTAAAATGTTCTCACATGATCAGTTAATCTTGCTGTCCACAAATCATTGATTACTGTACATCTCTGTCATCATTATTAATATGCTTCAGGGTGATGCAGAACCTGAGCTTGTTTATCTCTCTGCTCAAAGGTAAATGCAGCCATGGAGGTAAACTTGACCAGACAAGCAGAGGGGATCCAGTAGGGGGCATCGGTAAAGATGATGTTTCAGCCGATCATGGCTCACTCCACCACAAAGCAGCTGATATAGCTGTAAAAGCCACTATGGAGTTACTGGAGGACATCAGAGTAGCTGTCGGAGACAAGAAATTCCTGCAGTAAGGCGAAAATTCACCTTAGACAAGCAGTTGCAGTCATATGTATAATATGATGTCAAAATTAAATGATAGTTACTGATTAATGACAGCGTGGCACCTGGCAAAATAATCCAGATAAGAAAGGCATGTAAAGTAATAGCATGCAGAAACACTTATGTTTTTTATTACTTGTGCTCCTGCAGACTGATGGGCCTCTCCCAGTCCTCTGTGCTGTGTTTTGTCATTGACACCACTGGCAGTATGAGTGATGATATCGCAGAGGCTAAGAGAGTTTCCTTCGACATCATTGACAGAAAAAGGGGAACCCCCCAAGAGCCCTCTGCCTACATATTGGTACCTTTCAATGACCCAGGTGGGTAAACTCACACACAGGTACAGTATTTGTAGTTCTTTACAGAGAAGTGTGGACTGTTATTGTTCAAGTTTAAGTTACTTTATTTATGTGACAGTTTCACACTTTCAGATAAAGTAGACTTAGTTCTGTTGTACATATGAAAAAAATATTGCAAAATGGCTCATTTCTCATTGTTGACTATGTGTATACTAAATCTCACAAGTAGCCAAAGGAAACAGAATGATACATGTTTGGAATCAGTTATATTTAATTCTATATCCAGGTTTTGGACCTCTGACTAAGACAACCGATGCCGACATCTTTAAAGACAGAATCTTCGAGCTGTCCGCTAATGGAGGAGGAGACATCCCAGAGATGTGCTTGTCTGGACTACAGGTGATGATATAATGATAAAAATATCATGAACTCTTTTGCAATAATCAAATTTTCATTTTAAACAAACAACACAATTGCTTAATTTTGTCATCTTAATGTTACTCACCAATAAAATTAAGATATCCCCCAGACATATTTATTATTAAACAAATAAATGTACAATCAACCAAAACCACTCTTCACTCATATTTAAAGTTAGTCAAGTATATCTTTATTCTATTTCAATTTAATATTAATAATAATGAAATGGGTTAGAAAACAAATGCTTTTCCTGACCTGTATGTGGTCAACAGCTTGCCTTAACTGCAGCTCCACCCTCCTCTGAGATCTTTGTCTTCACTGACGCTCCAGCCAAAGATGCTCATTTAAAAAGCACCATCACTGCCCTTATAGAGAGCACCAAGTCTGTGGTAAGTGAGAGCCAATTTCATCACCATTCTTACTCTTCAACTGTCCATGCATCCCATAGAAAGAAAGAGATTTTTCCTTTAATACAAATAATGTATCAAGTTCTTACAGTATATCACATTTTTTTCTCTATCCTCACACATTTAGGTAAATTTCATGTTGACAGATGTCCTCTCCAGTCGAAGGCGCCGCAGAGGAATTCTGTCTTCACGTTCAATCAGCCAGTCAGATGCTCAATTGTACCATGACCTAGCCAGAGCATCTGGAGGTCAGGCCATTGAAGTCACCAAGTCAGATCTGTCTGCGGCTACAACTGTTATTGAGGACTCATCAGCTGGTGCTGTGGTAAGACTTAAAAAAAACCCTCATCAATGAAAAAATGGTACTGTAAACTCACCCATGACTGAGGACGGTACTCCATGTATAAAAATGTGCTGTTTCTGTCCCGTTCCTCTTTCAGGTGACAGTTTTTCAGATAGTGATGAATCCTGGAAAGCCTGACAGTTTCACATTTACTGTTGATGATTCACTAAGGAATATGACAGCCTACATCACAGGAGCCTCATCTCTCACCTTTAATCTCACTGGCTCCACAGGTGTCGTTATTGTCTCTCACATTAAAAATTTTAATTTTCTACAAATCTCATTAGAAGTAGGCATCTGTTTTTGATAATAATAGTAATGTCTTAATGCTTGTTGACATCCTAAATATTATAGCAATTCAAATGTTTCCTTCTCCACCAGGTGTATCTCAGAGTTCCAGTGAGTCTGGTGGTCCTCTGGCATCTTTCACCACAGCAGGAAACCTACGCCGTTTACGCCTCAACACTGACAATCAAACAGGGTCATGGGAAATCAGCATTAACTCCAATAAGCCCTACTCTGTTAAAGTCATAGGTCAGTAGAATTGAGTGTGTTCATGTAATGGTTGAAACAGAAGATATTTTATTTTGCAGGTCTTTATCTACAGCTATGTTTGCCATAGTGAATGGTAGCCTGCTTTTTGTGTGTACTTCAGGTCAAAGTTCTGTTAACTTCATCTATAACCTTGTGGAAGAACACGAGGGAATCCATGGGGACTTCGGTCCGAAGGAGGGACGCCCTCTTTCAGGTCAGACTCTTTAGATTATAGTCATTGCCCTTAGCATAATGTTTAAAACAATCATGATTGACACCCCATGCCTTAAAGATCTTCTTTTACATTCCTGAAAATCCTTATGTGAAACCATCAACCTTGTTATTCTATTCCAGAGTCCTTCAATCTTCTTGTGTATATTTTGTCCATGTCTAAATGATGCTCGCTAACTTCATTCTTATCTCTCTCCAAAACTTTCAGGGGGAAATTCCAGCCTCTTGGTGACTGTAACAGGAAGTGACACAGTACAGGTCACAGAGGTGACTCTGTTTGACAGCTCAGGGCCAAGACAGGTCAACGGATCATTGCAGGCATGTCTTATGTTCAATAAACTAAGAGCACTTAACCCAGTAATTACAAATATATATACTGCTTACAATTTTCCAAACAAAACTGAAAAATGTTTAAGAGGAGGTCATTGGTTGTTGATGACCTCATTTTATTTTCCAACAGCCAACTGACTTTAAAAATATTCAAAACAAAGATTCAGCTGCGAAAAAGAGATTTATTACCTGTCTCAAGCAGGTTTTATGTGTAATCAATCAATCAATCAATCAATCAATCAATCAATCAATCAATCAATCAATCAATCTTTATTTGTATAGTGCCAAATCACAACAGAATCATCTAAAGGCAATTTACATATAGAGCAGGTTCTAAACAGAACTGTTCAGGTTTTAATTTTAAAGAGACCCAACATTTGTGCCATTTTATGATACAATGGGCAAAGTTTAATTCTTTCTCTCTCTGTTCATCCACAGGCATTAGGGGATGATAACTTCCTGGTGCATTTCAGTGGTGTTCCAGCAGGTGAGTATGTTGTTCGACTGAGAGGTGAGGACAAAAGCTCCACCTCCAAGTCAACACCAACCAGCTTCCAGAGGCAAGCCTCCACACAGATCAAGACCTCCAGCATCTCTGTTACTGTGAGCTCAATATCCTTCAGTGATCATTATTTGAAAAACCACATCTGCTCTGCTTCTTTCAGCTGCTCAAAACATCTATCAACATATCATCGTGTACAATACAAAAATAATGTTTACATTTCTCCATCTGCTTTTCTTACCCTTATCCTTTGTTGCCACTTTTCAAGACCCAAGCCAACAACACCAACATAGAACCAGGCTCCACTATCTCCATCCCTTTCACAGTCGCCACAATGACCAATGGAGTTGTTAATGACAATGCAACTGGGACATTCACCATGCGAGCCAACAATGACCGCAGCTATGCTTCCACTTCACCCAGCACTGTTACTGTAGCAGCAGGCAGTGGAGGTAAAGCTAATGGTACTGTAACCTTGACAGTACCAGCCAATGCTGTGTCAGGAACAGACGTGACCCTAACTATTGAGGCAGAAGATGCAGCTGTCTCCGACCTCAACTATGCCGTCCTCAGGTTCTCTGTGGCTGCCAAGGTAAGAGAAGATGATAAAGAAGTGGTTTAGTGACAATTAAAAAGCCTGATAAGAGTTTTGTGCCAAACAGTACTCTTTATTGTGTTTTTTTAAAAATCTTATGTATTGTGTGTGTCTCTTTTTATGGACCTGGAATGTGTTCTTAATACAAATATACTATTGGCAAATCAGCTATAATAAATAATGGTTAATTTAATTATATATTATATAACAACAGATGCTCATGTTTTCTTTGATTTGATATTACTGTTTGGGGTATTTTGTGGTTACAGTTATGTGAACTAATGTGTCAAAGTTTGGTATAACAGCTATTCATGTTAAAATACCATTCATAGTTTCTTAAATGAATTACCCAGGTCTTATTATTGTTCTTTATTTGTCTCCCTCTCCTGTTTCTGTTTCTCCAGGTGGCAGATGTTAACCGTCCAGAGTGCCAGGTAGTCAGAACATCTGCCAGCTGTCCATTGTCTTCATCACTTTGTGCTTCCTCCCAGTGGGAATTCATCGCTAACCTCACTGATGGCATCAATGGGACTGGCATTGAAAGAATCACCATCCAAAAAGGGAATGGTACCCTCAATACCAGCACAACAGTTGGAGCAGGGGGGAAAAATGTTACAGTGGCTACCTACAGTGCATCCTGCTGTTCACAGACTGTAGAGCTGGCTGTTGTGGACAGAGTAGGAAATGTGGGCACATGTGTGGGACAGGCGAGAGCACTTACCACAGCTGCACTTGTGACTACAGTTAACACAGCATCCATTGGGGGGCACACTTTGAGCTTATCATGTCTTTACATCAGTGTTGTGGTTTCTCTCCTTTGGAAGTAAAAGGGATGAATGTAACATAGACTGCACTGTTAATATATATTAACAGCATATGATTTCACATTTCCATGTGCTGTGTGTACATTATCATTATTTGCTGGACAATCTACTACATCTCTGTCATTAGTTAATAGGAATTTCCTAACATATTCATATTTTTTGTATTTTACCTTGATGCCTTGAGTTTTGAATGTATAAAAAGATTGTATGATTCAGGGTCCACCTACTGTGACAGTTTTCTTTATATTTCTGGCAGCATGTAGATTTGCACAACATTGTAGCTATCATAGCTGAGGGCTGAAGCCTGAAGCCAGTGTAGCTGAAATCTGTGAAATGACTGCTACATTATCATGAAATCTAAGACTATAATGCCTGGAAAGTCAGTGGGCAAATCAAAAATCTAAATTCTCCAACATCTGTCACTAATAATTATATAGGGTAATAATGAAGTTTGAGGGTTTGTTCTGATGTGTGTCTTTGTGGAAAATGAAAACAGAAAAATCTTAACACCAGGCATGTTGTATTGTGGGGAGGATACTTTCTGAGGTTCTTTTACACTTTTTAATAAGAATGTCAGAAATACATGGTGCTCATGTGTTCATTGAATCAGTTTATTGTAGGGGATTGAGTTGAGTGTGTGTGGGCCACACAGGAACAGGGAAAAACGACCCTATTGATTGTAAATTCAGTCACAAAAAAACAACCTATACTTATGTTTGTGTAACAGACGCCATCCAGTGGCCATAGTAATAATTACATATGGTAGTAACACAGTTCAGATGGTGTCTACAGTACATTAGAATAGAATACAATAGAATAGAACACCTTAATTGTCATTGCATTTTAACACAACAACGAAATTTGCTGTCTGTAAGGAAAACTGTACCCCATTCACTCTGCTCATCCATCCATTCACTCACATGCATGACAACTACAATCATTATGTTACTGTAAGTGCAATAAAAACTACTAAAGTAACAATGTGTTATAATGGGACATACTGTACACTACTCAAAAAAATTAAGGGGACAGACCTTGATGAACGAATTATTCAAGTTGAAAATCTTTACTGATGAATTTGTTCAGAACAAAATGATGTAAAAACAGTCAATAGAAACCAATATCATCAACCCATTGAGGCAAGGCAAGCCAAGACAAGGCAGCTTCATTTATATACCACATTTCAAACCCAGGGGCAACTCAATGTGCTTTACATAAAAACAAAACATTTAATAGTAAGAATTGGAAAACAAAAAATACATAGATTTAAAAATGCTTACAGTTGGGGCTGATTTATGCTCTGTTGGTAGTTTGTTCCAGTTGTGTGCAGAATAACAGCTAAAAAGCTGCTTCACCATGTTTAGTTTGAACTCTGCGCTCCACTATCTGACTTAAGTCAGTAGATCTCAGAGCTCTACTGGGTTTATATTCTAACATGTCATTCATGTATTCTGGACCTAAACCATTCAGTGATTTGTAGACCAGTAGCAGAACTTTAAAATCTATTCTATAGCTGACTGGGAGCCAGTGTAAAGACTTTAGAACTGGAGTAATGTCTCACTATCAGAAAGAATCTCAACAATAAAAATGTCAGTCCTCCCTAAAATTAATTACCTATTAACCATGATCCCTTCACTTCCAAATGTACCCAGGCTTAATTCCCTCAATACAGCAATATCTCAATTCTATTGGAAAAATAAAACACCTCGTATAAAACTATCAACACTACAAAAACCCAAGTTTCAAGGAGGATTACTGTAGATGCTTTGAACTACAGTATATCACCTGTCAAGTCAGTTAAAATACTTAAAACAATGATTGAACAGGCACTATGCAGGAATATAAATCTTTCAGATCTCCCATTCATCAGCCAGACAATTAAAAATGACACCCGTTTTCAGAATATTTCCATAGCCTCAGCTCTGACAGCTTGGTATCAAAGGCTCCATGGTTGCACCACCCACTTGTTCACCAATTTGGAACAACCCAGATTGTACAATAAACAGGAAACCATTAAACTTCATGTCATGGAAACACAAAGGTATCACACATCTCCACCATATTGTACAGGATTCCAATATCATCAATTTTCAAGAATTAACCCAGAAGTTCGACATATGTAACAGTCAATATCTCCAATATGATCTTTCCATCACTCCAATGCAGATTTCTGGTCTCAAATATGCAAAAATAACTTCACTCACTGCAAAATCCCAAATTTACAACACATTCAATTCAAGGTTAACCACAGAACACACTACACAGGTGAGATATTACATAAAATGGGTTTCACTACATCAGATAAATGTACTTATTGCACACAGCACACCACAGACAATTACATGCATGCTTTCTGGCACTGTACACCAATTAGACAATTTTGGATACAAGTGTCAGATCACCTCTCACATATATTAGGCTGCCGCATCCCCCATCCCCAAGGATGAAATCCTTGTACCTTACAGCAGTCAGGGTACTGTGACATGGAGGTCTGTGTGACCCTCCAAAGACATGCCTCCCCAGACCATCACTGACCCACCACAAACTGGTCATGCTGGATGATGTTACAGGCACCATAACATTCAACATGGCATCTCCAGACTCTTTCACCCCTGTCACATGTGCTCAGTGTGAACCTCCTCTCATCTGTGAAGAGAACCTGGTGCCAATGGCCGACCTGCCAATTCTGGCTTTCCCTGGCAAAAGCCAATTGAGGTCCCGCTAGAGGACATCAGGTCCTCATGCCATCCAGTCTGTTTCTGACAGTTTGGTCAGAAACATGCACACCAGTAGCCTGCTAGAGGTCATTTTGTAAGGCTCTGGCAGTGCTCACCCTCTACCTCCTTGCACAAAGGAGCAGATACCAGTCCTGCTGCTGGGTTGATGCCCTTCTACAACCCTGTCCAGCTCTCCACATGTAACAGCCAGTCTCTTGGTATCTCCTCCATGCTCTTGAGAGTGTGCTGGGAAACAAAGCAAACCTTGCTGCAACTGCATGTATGAATGTGCCATCCTGGAGGAGTTAGACTACCTGTGCAACCTGATTGGGCTGCAGATACTGCCTCATGCTACCAGTTGTGAAAAGGACACTAGCAGAACACAAAACTAGAGAAGAATTGGTCATGATGGATAAAGAGAGAGCAATGGTCTCCACATGTAAAGCCATTCCTTTTTGGGGGGTTGTCTTGCTTTTGCCTCTCCATTGCACCATGTTCATTTGTTCCAAAGCAGGTTAAATTGATTTACAACTACTTGTGCTTCCTAAATGGACAGATTAATATCCCTGAACTTTAAAGGGCTTGGTGTTATACTGTGATGATTAAGTGTTCCCACCATTTTTTTTGAGCAGTGTATATAAAATTACCTAAATTGGGATATGAGATTTTGATCATATCACCTAGACCTAATGTGAAATAAAAACTTGTCTGTCGTGAGTGAGAATGATCCAGTCTGTTTTTGCAACAGGTCCTGGATCTCCTCAGAGAGAGAATCTATCTCCTCTTATGATATATTTATCTCATTGATACCCAAGAACAGATTAGGAACATAGCAAAACTGAAGTGAATACCCCAGTCTCAGTAATCTGCCAGTGTGTTTGAGCCAGGATGTGACAGTTCTCTGCACTGCCTGCACACTCTCCTCCTTGCTATGGCGTTGCGGCAATGCACCTAATCGCCTTGCTTTCTGATGAGTAGAAGAGGTGAGAGGCAGATGGTAACTCATCTGTCTTCATCTTACTATCTTTTGAGGCACTGAGTGACAGAGAGCAGAAAGTGTCCTGGGAGCTCCCAGGAGGCCACTTTGGGTGGAATAGACAGTTGCTGCATCATGTCGCAGTCTATGTGGTCCTATCCAAGGAGCTTGAAACAGAAGAGAAACAACTGATTCATTGAATCCAGCCTGAAGAAGAAAAGAGAAAAACTTAATCTGCCACAATAAGGACACTTGCACTCTCACGGTCTCACGCAAAAACATGCAAAAGCACATGCAAGGTGTGTGGGAGTTCACATACTCAGACATGGGTTTCAGATAACACAGGATACACATACTGTAGGTCTACACACAATACAATCTACCTGTGTGTAAACACTGAAATACTGAAGCTGAGTCAACATTTGAAAAAGACTGTGTAAAATGAATTTGCAACTTTTGTACATTTTTTAATATTTGCATTAGCAGTGACCTTAAACATCTCACTTTATAACTTTTGTTTTAAAATATATAATGTTGTCCTCTTTTAGATATGTTCTTCAGATTAAATTAATAATAAATAATTAATTATTTACTTAGGCATATATTTAGGCATTTGAATACATGACATGCTAGTCTTATTTTCATGGGTGTTATTTTAAAATAGACTCATATTTCACTGAACAATATTTCCTTGTGTCTAGGCAAACCCTAAATTTAAAAAAAACATACACAATATGAACACTATTTGTTTGTTTTTTATAATTTGTTGTAAATATATACATTTGCCCCTTGCTGCTTTTTGTGCTGATTTTCACTTTCCCTTTTTCCCTCAGGTGTTTTCACTTGTCTCATGTCGTCTCGTTACACCTGGTCCACTGCCAGTAATCTCCCTGTGTGACCACACTGACAGATAGATTACCTAAATTCCCCTACTTGTGTTCAATTGATTTGCAGTATGGGCAATAGCTTTAGAGAAAGTGAGAGCTGGTGGGGTAAGAGTTGAGAACAAGCAGAAAGAGGAGAGTTTAACAGCATCCACCCAGATTTCTACTTTGCCCTCCTGCTCTTCCACTGCCATGACTGCCAGACAGACAGTCATGCTATTGGGGGCAGTGGTCCTCTCCCTTCCAAGCCTTGCTCATGGCTTCCAACCACTCTTTTCACTTGATGGGAACACCATCACTCACTGTCACATCACAGAAAGGGCGGTCTTCCGAAAGACAGCAGAGGTCTGCCGAGACCTTGCTGCCTCCAAGGGAAAGGACTTCAGCCTGGTTGTGAGTTGGAAAACCACACAGAAACACAAAAAGGATTTCAATTTATAAAGTATATATTTTGCATGTTTTTCCTCATTATGCTTTTGTTCTGTTATACTAAAAGGTAGTAAGGGAAGCAAACACAGTCTTGCAGGAGTAAATTAGGGTCAGTTTCTTGCACATGATGCTGGCAACTTATAAATAAATGATGATCATTCCTGTAGGTATTCCACTAATGGTAGATATTTTTGCCCTCCTCTTAAGGTCAACTTTCTGTGTGTGCAGAAGTTTTGGAAGAAGGACCACAGGGACACAAGAGTAGAGCATTTATGTTTTAAACAGTCTGTTTGTCACTTCTCTGTCTCCAGATTGATGACAGCCTGTCAGCTGCCAAAGTGCAAAGGGCCTGCTCCTCTATAGGCACTTCCACTTCTGTCCTCTCCACTGTCACCTTCCAAACTTCCATTGCCCAAATGTACTTCAGCAATGCAAAGGTGGACATAGACTTTCTACTGAGTGACAAGCACCATTTCGACGATGAGTCCTTTCAGGGAGGACGGGATCTCATCACTGCAGGTAGACTTCATGAATTGTGGTCATAAGACCTCCAAAATCCAACAAACACATTAGAACAACATTGTATTATTGGATCCTACATTTAAGATGTTTTGAATACAAACCCTTAAATATAGTATTTAAGTGTTTTGTCCGTTGTTGAACAATGTGATTAGTTTCCATACCACATATAGAAAATATGGAATATGCACCAACCACAGCAAGTACAGTATAACTAGAGGCCAAACAGTTTTAGGTATGGAAGAGGTAGGAAATAACAAAATCTGCAGTAAATAAATGGTAAGTCCTTAAGGGAATTTAATGAGTTAGCAGTCCAAAATATACACAAGAAAAAATGGATACAATCTGCTTTGTGACAGGTGTAGTGAAGGTGGACTAGATATTATGTGGCTCATAACAGCTGCTTTGGTAAAACTGAAAAGTGCCCTATTTACAACTATGATGAAGTTGAAAGTAATGAACTTTTAAAATGCCAGCGGTCTACAGAAGTGTGGGGGGTAATTGCAGGTGTGAGTTTTATTATTAATGTAAATTATAATGCAGTGATGTATGGTGCTTTTTCTCTGTGCAAAAAACAAGTATATTTAAAAAATGAAGGCAGAGAAGGTAATTGGATGAAATTTCATTCTGCTGTTAAGGTGTGTCTTATGTGAAGGCCAGTGTGAAGCTGGGAAACTTTGCTGCAGGGAGGTGGACTCTTGGACAAGTGTTCCACACCCTTCAGGTGAGGTTTTTTGTGTTTTTTTACCCTTGTTTTTTTTTTTTGGTAGTGCTATTTCTGGAGGTAAGACGCATGATCACAAGAAGTAATAGTAGAGTTTTAATAATATGTAATATTCCTTATATCAAGGACTTCTACAGCCACAGTAACTGGGTGGAGCTGGGGAACACTGAACCTTACAGCACTCTGATCAGACCTGACCAACTTTTTAAGAACCTAGCAGGTAGGCTACCACTGAAGGGTACACTCGTGTCTACAAAAACTCTTGCCTAATCAGAATGTGTGTATAATCTTGAGTGGGAAATCACACAAAGCACATAGTCACCTTATCTGTCACCTATCACTTAACAAATACCCACCCTCCAATGGCTCATGAAGTACAAATATGCATGAAAAATGTAATATATCACACATTTGTGAAACTGACTTCTTTCAAACATACCATAAAATATAAAAACAATATTGTTTTTTAAAAATATTCATATTATGTTCATTTTTATCTCATTGCTAAATTTGCTGCAGGCCCAAAAACTCCAACCTGTACAAGCTGTACAGGAGGACATTGTTTTAACAACCTTCTGCCAGTGCTGCAGCAACAGGGGCTTCTCACTACAGGCTACTTCAGCTTAATCTCCTCAACAAAACCTGCAGGTAACTTTAAGTGTACATTTGTTCCACTCAAAAGAGAATCAAGTGGTACAGTAGTCATCATCAGGTCTATTAAGAATTTAATCAGCTTTCCAGACAAGTGTTGGCCTATAGCAGGGGACACCCAATATTATTAATAAAGCACTTCAACTTTGATATTGGTCACATATCCTCACATGATCAGTTAATCTTGCTCTCCACTGATAATTAATTACATCACTGTCATGTCAAGAATGTGCTGTGGGGTTGTACAGAATCTGAGCTTGTTTATCTCTCTGCTCAAAGGTAAATGCAGCCATGGAGGTAAATTTGACCGGACAAGCAGACAAGAACCAGTGGGGGGCATCAATAAAGATGATGTTTCAGCCGATCATGGCTCACTCCACCACAAAGCAGCTGATATAGCTGTAAAAGCCACTATGGAGCTACTGGAGGACATCAGAGTAGCTGTCGGAGACAAGAACTTCCTGCAGTATGGCGCAAATTCACCTTAGACAAGCAGTTGCAGTCATATGTATAATATGATGACAAAATTAAATGATGGTTACTGATTAATGACAGCGTGGCACCTGGCAAAATAATCCAGATAAGAAAGGCATGTAAAGTAATAGCAGAAACACTTATGTTTTTTATTGCTTGTGCTCCTGCAGACTGATGGGCCTCTCCCAGTCCTCTGTGCTGTGTTTTGTCATTGACACCACTGGCAGTATGAGTGATGATATCGCAGAGGCTAAGAGAGTTTCCTTCGACATCATTGACAGAAAAAGAGGAACCCCGCAAGAGCCCTCTGCCTACATATTGGTACCTTTCAATGACCCAGGTGAGTAACTCACACACAGGTATAGTATTTGTAGTTCTTTACAGAGAAGTGTGGACTGTTTGAGTTGAATTTACTCGTGTATATGCTACCTGTGACTCCATTTATGTATCAGTTTCTTCAGATAAAGTATATACTTTGAAATGTATACCAAATATCACAGTAGCTGCAGGAAACTGTATTGGAATCCGTTCCATTTAATTCTTTTTCCAGGTTTTGGACCCCTGACTAGGACAACCAATGCAGACATCTTCAAAGACCAAATCAACAAGCTGTCTGCTAATGGAGGAGAAGACATCCCAGAGATGTGCTTGTCTGGACTACAGGTGATGATATAATGATCCAAAAATGATGAACTCTTTTGCAATAATCAAATTTTCAGTTTGAACAAGCAACAACTCAATATCATAATTTTGTGATGTTAAACTTACAAACTAATAAAATGTAATTGTTAATCAGGCATATTATTACTAAACAATTGATGCACAATCAACCAAAATTACTTCTCTTTTATATTAGTCTAGTGATGATGATGATGATGATGATGATGATGATAATAATAATAATAAGTCTATTAAAAAAACTCCTTTTTCTGACCTGTATGTGGTCAACAGCTTGCCTTAACTGCAGCTCCACCCTCCTCTGAGATCTTTGTCTTCACTGACGCTCCAGCCAAAGATGCTCATTTAAAAAGCACCATCACTGCCCTTATAGAGAGCACCAGGTCTGTGGTAAGTGAGAGCCAATTTCATCACCGTTCTTACTCTTCAACTGTCCATGCATCCCATAGAAAGAAGGAGATGATAAAACAGTATGTACACTTAGGGGCTCATACAAGCCGTGAGTCACAAAATTATTCAGATTTTTTATGGTAAATTGTTATTAATGTTTTGAGTTCTTACATGACCTTTACATTCACATTTGTGACTCTATCCTCACACTTTCAGGTAAATTTCATGTTGACCAATTTCATCTCCAGTCGAAGGCGCCGCAGTGACATTCAGGGTCTGTCTCCGCATTCAATGAGCCAATCAGATTTCAAACTTTACCATGACCTAGCCAGAGCCTCTGGAGGTCAGGCCATTGAGGTCACAAAGTCAGACCTCTCCCTGGTTACAAGTGTTATAGAGGATTCATCAGCTAGCGCTGTGGTAAGACTTTGAGGAAAAAACCCTCATTCATCCAAATGATAGTGTATGCAAATAAGTGTGTCGTTTCTGCTCTTTTTTTTCTTAAAGGTGACAGTTTTCCAGGTAGTGATGAATCCTGGAAAGCCTGAGAGTTTCACATTTACTGTTGATGGCTCACTAAGGAACATGACTGCCTACATCACAGGAGCCTCATCTCTCACCTTTAATCTCACCAGCTCCAAAGGTATTCTATCTATCACAGGCACTGCTCTCTACTGGACTCCAGAGTGGGACAGGCTGCTGTGGGCTGGGTTGTCTGCAAACCAAAGTGGTTGGGATTTCAAAGGTAGCACGAGGAAAGGAGTCTGGACTCCCTAACGTGCAGCGGGAGAGGTTCTCAACTTTTGACAATATTGCTAGAAAAGGGGCTGTCTCATGCCATTGTTAAAGTATATGCAGCAGCATCTCCTGTCATGGGGGCTTTGGCAAAAGACCGGTCTTCACCCACCCCCTCATGAAACATTTCTTACAGGGAGTTAGGAGGCAACAGCCAGTAATGCATGTCTCCATTCCTCAGAGAACTATTCAGCTAGAGGCATTACATCCCATAGGGATACCAGGGAGGCAAAACTGTACCTCTTGTGCCTAGTACATGTGTTAGCATATTATGTTGAATACATGCCCCCCTTTCAGAGCACTGAATAACTGTTGCCATGTAGTATGGAGAGAGAATGGCCTTTCCAGCCCTATCCAAGAAGCAGCTAGCTAGTTGGCCTTGTGAGTGTATCTCACCAGCAAGCAGATAAGAACCCCCACTGTGGCCCAAGTGTATTCCACACATGGTCTAAGGCCTTATTCAATGGGGTGAGTGTCAAAGATCGATGCGCAGCAGCATCTTGGTCTACGCTTTCTGTGTTCCTAAGGTTCTAGGAACAGTCTGGCTCAGGAAGTGCAAATTTTAGTCGGTGATTGCATGCATGTGATTGCAGGAGAGTTTCACCTACACAGTCCTGTGGAGGGCTCCTTCTGATCCTATAAATCTAAGGTTATAATAATAACCTTCACTATTATGTCTCAAATTAAGACCTGAGATTACTACAAATTTCATTAGCAGTAGGCTCATCTGTTATTGATAATTATAGTAATGTTTTAAATAGTGCTAACTGACATCCTAAATATTATAGCATTTCAAATGTTTCCTTCTCCACCAGGTGTATCTCAGAGTTCCAGTGAGTCTGGTGGTCCTCTGGCATCTTTCACCACAGCAGGAAACCTACGCCGTTTACGCCTCAACACCGACAATCAAACAGGGTCATGGAAAATCAGTATTAACTCCAATAAGCCCTACTCTGTTAAAGTCATAGGTCAGTGGTATGGTGGAAATGAAGTTGTTAATTTAATGTTTTAACTAAAAGATTTTTTTTGTCTTTTTATCTACAGCTGCGTTTGCCATAGTGAATGGTAGCCCTATTAATCTGTTTTGTGTGTGTATCTCAGGTCAAAGTTCAGTGAACTACATCTATTATCTTGTGGAAGCAAATAAGGGGGCCCGTGGGGACTTCTTTCTGAAGGAGGGGCACCCTCTTTCAGGTTAGGTCTTCTTTTGTTGTGTACATTTTGTTCACGTCTAAATGATACTCCCCCACTTCATTCTTATCTCTTGCCAAAACTTTCAGGGGGAAATTCCAGCATCGTGGTGTCTGTTGGAAGTGACACAGTAGAAGTTACAGATGTGACACTGTTTGACAGTTCGGGGTCAACAGAGATCAATGGATCATTGCAGGCATGTTTAAAAAAAACTAAACGATCCCTAACCAGTAATTACAAATATAAGTCTTCCAAAAAAAGACATGTTGTGAAATATTTTATATTTCTTGTCTTGGAGTAAATCATTGGTTGTTGTTGGTCTCACTGCATTTTCCAACAGCCAACTGACTTAAAACATTTCACAAAGATTTGCCTGCAAAAAGAGATGGATTACCTGTCTCAAGCAGGTTTTATATCTATGGAAGTTTATT
This sequence comes from Scomber japonicus, assembly GCF_027409825.1. Lineage (NCBI taxonomy): Eukaryota > Metazoa > Chordata > Actinopteri > Scombriformes > Scombridae > Scomber > Scomber japonicus. The sequence goes on along the minus strand of NC_070579.1, from coordinate 26,701,086 downwards.
TTTCAGGCTGTGATGAAATGTATTCATGACTTCTATACTTAATAGGCTAACATGAAACTTCATATGTGATTCTTTGTCCATTCTCAAGAATTTCAAGACAAAGCATGAGCAAGTAGTCAACTGTAGTCAATCTCTTGCTATTGTGATCATCTCATGTTACTATCTGTGATAACATTTGTCTTTCTCTCTCTGTTCATCCACAGGCTTTAGGAGGTGGTCACTTCCTGGTTCATTTCAGTGATGTCCCAGCAGGTGAGTTTGTTGTTCGACTGAGAGGTGAGGACAATAGCTCCACCTCCAAGTCAACACCAACCAGCTTCCAGAGGCAAGCCTCCACACAGATCAAGACCTCCAGCATCTCTGTTACTGTGAGCTCAATATCCTTCAGTGATCATTATTTGAAAAACCTACATCTGCTCTGCTTCTTTCAGCTGCTCAAAACATCTATCAACATATTATCATGTACAATACAAAAGGAATGTTTACATTTCTCCATCTGCTTTTCTTACCCTTATCCTTTGTTACCACTTTTCAAGGCCCAAGCCAACAACACCAACATAGAACCAGGCTCCACTATCTCCATCCCTTTCACAGTCGCCACAATGACCAATGGAGTTGTTAATGACAATGCAACTGGGACATTCACCATGCGAGCCAACAATGACCGCAGCTATGCTTCCACTTCACCCAGCACTGTTACTGTAGCAGCAGGCAGTGGAGGTAAAGCTAATGGTACTGTAACCTTGACAGTACCAGCCAGTGCTGTGTCAGGAACAGACGTGACCCTAACTATTGAGGCAGAAGATGCAGCTGCCACCGACATCAACTATGCCGTCCTCAGGTTCTCTGTGGCTGCCAAGGTAAGAGAAGATGATAAAGAATGAAAAAGCCTGATGAGTTTTGTGCCAAACAGTACTCTGTGTAATAGTTCTTAATGCATAGTTTATTGGCAAATCAGCTATAATAAATAATGGTTCATTATCTATTATATAATATTATATTGACTGCAAACAAATGAGGCCGAACAACAGATGCTCATTTTTCGTGGTATTTTGTGGTTACAGTTAAGTGAACTAATGTGTCAAAGTTTGGTATAACAGCTATTCATGTTAAAATACCATTCATAGTTTTTAAATGAATTACCCAGGTCTTATTATTGTTCTTTATTTGTCTCCCTCTCCTGTTTCTGTTTCTCCAGGTGGCAGATGTTAACCGTCCAGAGTGCCAGGTAGTCAGTACATCTGCCAGCTGTCCATTGTCTTCATCACTTTGTGCTTCCTCCCAGTGGGAATTCATCGCTAACCTCACTGATGGCATCAATGGGACTGGCATTGAAAGAATCACCATCCAAAAAGGGAATGGTACCCTCAATACCAGCACAACTGTTGGAGCAGGGGGGAAAAATGTTACAGTGGCTACCTACAGTGCATCCTGCTGTTCACAGACTGTAGAGCTGGCTGTTGTGGACAGAGTAGGAAATGTGGGCACATGTGTGGGACAGGCGAGAGCACTTACCACAGCTGCACTTGTGACTACAGTTAACACAGCATCCACTGGAGGGCACACTTTGAGCTTATCATGTCTTTACATCAGTGTTGTGGTTTTTCTCCTTTGGGAGTGAAAGGGACAAATGTAATATATACTGCACTGTTAATATGAAATTTCAGCGTATTATTTCACACATTTTCATCTGGTGTGTTTACATTTTATTACCATTGCTAGAAGGAAATAGATCATTTACAGTAATATATCTTTCATTAGCTAATATTTTCTTAATGTATAAATAATTATATTAATAATTATAAACTTTAATATTGTATTTTACTTTGTTGCCTTGTGTTTTGAATGTATACAAATATTGTATGCTTCAGGGTCAGTAATGTGCATCTATGTCAAAAGATGTCTTCATATTTCTAGCAGCATGTAGGTTTTTTTTGGTTTGTTTTTAACCACATTGCAGCTGTCATAGCTGAGGGCCAAAGTCAGTGTGCCTGAAATTTGTAAAATTACTGCTACATCCTCATGGAATCTCAGACTATACTCTCTGGAATGTCAATAGACAAATCAAAAATCAAAATTGCCCAACCTCTCTGTCAATAATAATAATATAGGGCAATAATGATAAGTTTGAGAGTTTCTTCTCAAATCATGAAATCATTTTTCCATTAACTGTGTTTAAATGAATAACCATTCTTTACAGGAAATAGCTTTTTTTTAACTTCTTGAATGAAATCATCATCATGGGCATCTCTTAATTTCTTGCTGTAAAGCTAATTAACATACTAAGCTAATGTAAAAGTGCTTGAAGCTGCAATGGCTGCTAGATGTTGGCTTTTAGAAAACTCATACTGAAGTCAGTGGAAAAAATCCTCCCAACATCTGTTATAAATCAACAGTCAATATTTTTCCCTGACTATAAGTTTAGTGTACCTAGGTTCTCTCAACTTGCCTTGTCTGCTTAAATTAAAATGTGCAATTTATTTATTTAAACAATCAACAAGGGAAAGTACTTTGAAATATAGAGAAAGCAATAATTATAACAGACAGCAACAGAGTAGGAGTGGTTCTGCTGTACCACTCTAGTGTAGCTGTACCACCACTGTATGACATACTTTAACCACTGGTATATTTAATAGACAGATGTGATTAAGTCCAATTTTTAAATACATTAATTTTGTATTAATACGCTGCTTCGTGTCGATACATTTCCAGAACTAAATATTGCACTTTTTTCTTCACTACAATTATCTGACAGCTAAACTTACAGATTTTGCATTAATAGCATATAATTAGCTAAAATTTGATGTATTTATATACATTTAACTACCCAAAATGCACTGCTTTTGGGTATTTCTATTGCATAAAATTACTACTTTCACATGAGTAAACATTACTACATCCTCCAGCAATGACACTCACATCATACTGTAATTACTTTTCATTTTACTTTAACTAGGTATCTACAGTACACAAAAGAAGAATACACCTCAAATCAAAAATGTGCCCGAAAATACGTCAGCTGGTGGCCAGGCTAGATTGATTGAAGGATATCATCAACTGGAGGTAAAAAAAAAAAAAAAAGCCAGGCATCAGGTGTACTTGTAAGTTTCCTAAAGAAAACCATTCATTCTTTGATGTAAAACATGCATAGTGAACAGAATCAATAATAACACAGTTGTAATAGCTAGTAAACTTTATTTGTCTATTTCAGAAAAAGTAAAACAATAATTACAACAAAGAACCAAATGAACCTCAAAGGGCAGTAAAAATATAAGAAGTACAATAAGAGTTAAAGTGGAAGAACTAAGAGCGACTTCCAGCAGCCGAACAAGAAATGGCACTTCTGTGGCCTCTTTCACAAAGCAGGATTAATGAAGAAAGCTAGATAAACTAGAACCACACTGTATTCACCAACACAGACTGCAAAGTTATTCCTTGTTTGACTGACTTGAGTGCAGTTTTCCAGCTAACTCAGTGATTCTGGTTTGTGAGACAGGTCCCAGTTATCAGGAGACAGCACAACAGCCTGGCTCCTGATGCTAACTGCATCAGGAGGAGGGTAGAAGAGTAAAAAGCTTGGTCCTTTTATCCAAAGAAATAATGATTAACTAATTTTAGATTTTCCTTCAAACAATACAGCAACCACAAAATAATAGTACAGCAGGTTTACTACAAAAAAAGAAACAGAAAAGCCAATCACCTCTCAATTCACAAGGCAAGTACATGTCAAAGCAGCCACCCCACTAAAAAGAAAAGCTTCATTTTATTTTACATCTTATACAAATAATTTTGCCCTGCAGGGTCAACGAAAGCAACTGGGGAGTCAAAAGTGCACCACTACAATGAGGAGTCTTGATACTCAACTGAGAAGACTAAACTTAACTGAATTCAGTATCTTCAAAAGATGACAATGACTTCATAGATACAGACACACATCAAGCCTAATCCTAGATTAAAACAAGCCTTTAATTCATGTCTCAGAACGTGTTGTCCTTATCACACATACACTGAAGAATATCCTTCTATCTGAAATCTTTGAGCACATTCATGCCACATCAGTAATGCATCTTGGAACACATTTGATGTAAGAAATCTACTATATTAGTCATTGATAACAGTATTTACAATACCTAATATGTTACTCTTTTAAACAGAGCAGAGCTTAATGTTACGCAATTGGATAGTTTGCATTATGTTTAATAGCCCGTGGTACTGTAGATCAAACATATCCCTGGATCTCTGTGTTCCTGACAAGAGAAATGGTCAATACCAGAGTTGTAAGTATGTATAATCTATACATAATAGATCAACAAAGAGGGCAATGATCTGGTATATAACATGTTTATCCTCAAAAGGCAAAAGACAAAAGCTACAGTTACAGATAATAGCTACAGTTTGTTTTATATTTTTAACAAAAGCAAGTGAGAAACTGTACATAATATTAACAATATTTTATGGCAAGACCATTGAGGACTCTCCCTTCGAAGTCACTATTGTGTATTATAGGACTTTGGTCCAACAAACCAAACAAGACTGTAATATAACACATTCCTTCATTGTCAAATAAGGTGTCAAAGACTGGAAAGTGCAAAATGCATTTGCGCTGTCAAGTTAGAAGTAATTGGTATGAACTGGGGAACAAAAACTGGACTAATTTCCTGAAATATAATGACTAGTTAGCCCTGTTACTAGAAAGTCTGATGGTGCTGTTTGATATGGTTCATTTGATTTGATTATGTAGGTTAGCTACTGTATTGTGAGGCTATAGGCCCATTTTCATTCTTGGTTAAATGCAACATTTGAGATAGAAAACAGGCAAAGAAATGCAATGACATTATGTGTTTCTATAGCTGAAATATTTTGGTTTACATACATGTAGGTGATGATGCAATTGTTGCATGCAGAGGCACTGAGTTTTAAGAGTTTGTAGGCCTATTTTTCTCTGGGCATGCTTATGTGTCACTCAAAATCTGCTTTTCTTATATATAAAATTAGTACAGAGCTTCCCAGGTTGGCATTCACTTTTTTCATACAGTTGCATCACCAAATATACTGTACCAATCCATCCATTTACTGTATATACATAATATTTCACATATGTATATATGCTATGAACATTCCATGCAGCATATAAAAACCCTTTCTCTTAATAATATCATTGAATGGAAACGGGGAAATTTTCCATCAAAGAATAACTTGCTGTCCTCATAATTGTTTCTGCCGTAGGGTTTTAGATGGCAACCAGCAGTACAAGCCCAGCACTAGTAATGGGTCGCTGCAAAAGATGTTTCACTTTCAAAATCATTTTCTGTGCACAACAAAGCATTATTACCAACCAGCACTGGCAATGCAAAAGTATGAGCATTTCTCCTATACAGCTAAGAAAGCACATACTCAAGTCAGCTTGATGCACGTGCCCTTCTCCTCAAATCATGCTTTGAGTTTTCATTACCTCCACTGTGCACAAAGACCAGTCAATGCTTAAAAACTCCTCAAATTGGCCTTTTTCCTATATATGACATTAAAGTGATGTGCTGATTTGATAAATTGGATCACATTTATGTAACATGAGATGTCCAGCATTAGTTTCAGGCAACATTTTACTTTTATATTGACCCCTCAGTCAACTTGAATAAGATATATGCAGTAATAAACTAATTCAGTTTTAGTATCATTACACTGTCATGCCAATATCGCAAGTGCTGATATAATAACTGCTTAACCTAAAATATTACTCCTAATAGGCAAATGTTCCAAGGTTTCTGATGTGTAAACATTCCAAGGGTTAAGTAGACTGGTAGAGTACATACAATAGTTGTTGTTTTGTAATATCTGTGGAGGTATAAAATGTGGCTGTTTGGCAACAAGCAGGGAGAGAAAGGTACAGTAACATCCCTGCCTTTCCTAAGTGTGAGCCCAGTAGAGTAGGGGAGACCTGAGGTGTGAACTCTCTGATTGTACTGATCTTGCATCTGTTGTGTAATTGGAGTTTTGGAGTGAAAGGATGGGTGCAATCTGATCTGCAGGCCAGCCTGGATGGCTCAGGAAACAGTTTTAGGTGGTTCTGTTATGAGGGTACTTGGCTTTCTGGTGTGTGTTGCTCTAACATATTAGGTCTACTGTGCTACTCTAGATTGTGTCTTTGATTTAATTTCTAATTTAATATATAAAGCCATTTTACAGACTGAACAAAGGGCGATATTCATCAGTCATTCATTTGCGCACATTGTAAAAAATAATAAACACCACTGGCTCTGTGGTGCTAAGGCAACTACTTCATAGTTCAATAGCCTATAAGCAATCAGCTCCTCTGATTGAAGAAAACATAACTAAGGAAACACTGAAAATGATTTATTCATGTAACATAAGGGACTGCAACTCAACAAAAATAATTATCGATGCTCTTTGTCTTAATAAGACAAGTCAGCCACGAGTGGCTAAGCCTACAGCTGCCTGGGTGGTATCAATGACACTGATGAAAAGTTGTAGAGTTATTGTTGTGTGTCCAGGATTATGGCAGGACTATATCACTGGATATGGCTAGAGAACTTGAACGCCTGGGCACTGGTGCTTGGAGGTTAGACTAGTCTCATTGGGCTACTAAGACATCGGGGTAGGGTACATAAGTAAAGCAAAGGGTGGGGGAAGACATTCCAAGGTTCCTCTACTGTTCTCCCATCTCAGCAAGATCAGAGTTGGAGGAGGTTGGTGTGGATGACTCGAGGTGATTTGAAACAGGTAGAGGGGTCAGAGTAGAGCTCTGGGGTACCCCACTTGGGGTTGGGTCAGGTAGGGTTAGGGTTTCAGGAGCAGACTTTTTGCGGGGTCGGTCCTTGGGGACAGAGAGGGACTCAGGCGCATCAGTGCACATGGGGGTGGAGGGGGCGCTGGCAGGGCCAGTGAGGGCACAGGAGGACAGGGGCTTCTCACTGATGGAGATTGATGGTGGAAACATCCCAATCTTCTGGTTGGTGGCCTCCTGGATTGCACGCTCAAATTCTCTCACTTCATCCATTGTCATGTCTGAAATGGAGAGAGATTGGTTGAGACAAAAGAGAGGAAGATATTAAAAGTGGATAAAACTTTGTAACCTCTGCAGAAAATTTAGAAAGCACAAAGCCTGGGACTGTAGTTCACCATAACCTGCCATTAATAGAGGCACACGTTTACCATGAAAAAAAAGGTCAGTACAATGCACAGATTTATAAACCAAATATAATAATGTAATATTTTTTGTCAGGTGACATCATTTTAATGTAATAATCAAGATGGTTGTAGTGTTGTTGTCTAGATAATTTCAAACCTTTCAAGTCAGGCAGATTCAGCAAGTACTATACAACAATTTGCATCATATTCTTCACATATTTCGATAGTTCATCCGTTCATGTTTGCATAGTTTCACTCAATGTTGTACTGAATGAATGAAAGTGTAGACAGTCATATGCAACTGTGACTGCCCCAGAGGAAAGACATCAATGGTTTAAATATGAATTGGGGGCGATGAAGTAAAGAAACAATGAAAAAGACACATACGCTTGCTTTGTCATGGATCTGTATGTCATCCAGTGAAGATGGGTTTGTTGTGGAATGCTCTTGCTGCTCATGGCAAACTTTGATGTTGGTTTTCTCATGCATTTTTCTCTCGTAATTCCGCACGTCATCCAAAGTCATATCTGGAAGAGGGGTGTAGGGTTGGAACGAGTGTCGAAATGTTGGCAAGTCCTCTATAACAGCACTCCATTTGAGGCACGGGTAAAGAAGGAGGGGGTTATGTGGCAGAGGCGCATTCCGTGGGTGAGTACAGCACTTTTAATGGATAGTTAAAAGGATCCCCAACTATAAGACTTGTAGGCCTTATTAGATTAACATTGTCATCAACAATATGAATGTGATATTAAATTGGAAAAAATCCTTTAACTCGTAGGTTGCCATTGTTGTTTACATCGCAATGCATTCTGGGTAGTGATGTCAAATGGTTGCAGCAGTCTTCAGTCCCAGTTTGTTTAACCTGCAGCAAGATCATTGTCAGTGGCTACTGTCTGTTTATGGCTATCTCCGTGGATCATGGATGTATTATAATGCCGTGGATACACAACAGATTCTCTTCCGGGAAAGGGTGTGCGCACGATTACGTAACGCGGATTATGTAATAGGAAAGCTGCAAAGACTTACATCACTTCCTTTGTTTCCTTTTGACTGGAAATTACAACCAAAAGCAACAAAGTTGCCTCTCCAATTGCAACCATTTTACATCATCAACCCAGAGTTCATTGCGCACGTAGTGTAATGGCGGCCTCTGTATGTCAAAATATGTATTAAACGTCAAGCATTTTTAAATATTGAAAATATTTCATGCATTTCCAACGACATATTTTAGTAGGAGAGGGCAATTATAACGTATTAAAGCATAGAAGTCTTGGGTTCCTTTTAAAGCTTTAGAGTGCCAGCTTGCCATAACCCAGAGTGTTTACAGGAAAGAGCTAGACAAATCCGAGCCACACCAGGAAGAAGGGAGGAAAGGAAGGATGAGGTTAGGGACGTTTTCAAGATTCAAGCAAAAGCATGAACAATCCAGACCCAGTGAAAAGGTTGGATCACTGGCAAGCACAAGAAAGCAACACCTGGAAGTGTTCTCTCCCTCCCCAGGAAAAAAAATCAACAAGAGTATTTCAATAAACATCCAGGTTTGTAAGAAGTGGTATGCAGGTAGGAGAGGAAGGGAAAGGAATACGTTTCATGGCAAAGATAATGAGCTTGTTATCTGTATATCCTACAGCTATGGAAAAAAACAGTGGAGAGTGAGTGCATGTGTTGCTGCTACTTAATGTCTGCAAACAACGCCGACTCCTGTCCAACCAGGCTCTCAGTGAAACAGACAGGCAGCTTTCATATTTCACCGAGTACATTGTTCACTGATGTAAATTTCCAATTATTCTTTTGTATGATTTCAGACAATTCACACAAAGTCAGTCTTGGCTTCAATATGAAATACAGTGACAAATAGAGTCAGTGACAGTGAAACAGCTGTTTCACTTGCATTAATGGATATATATTGATTTCTCTGACATGAAACATGAAGGGGTGCGGTTAAGGAGGTATTTTTATCACACAGGTTTCTTTTGAGATAAACACTGAAAACTAGGGTACAGTGTTTGTCATTAGTGGGTTAGTGGTCACACCAAGAGGACAACCCATGCTGTAGGAGAAGAAGCAGGGTTGGCAGTGAGAGGGTTAGATACAGTGGTGCAGGTGAAGTGATTGTACATGCACACTAATAGCTCATTAACATAATCACACAACAATGATTTATGCAAGTATATCATATAAATGAGTAATGTAACACTGAGACTTACTTAGACCTGTAAATATATACATATAAAACCTGAAATGTTTTAATGGATTCAAATAAATGTCAAAACTGTCAAATTGAAGATGTTCTATAGAAATGTTTACAAGAAATGCCAAAAAAAAATGCTATTGTGTAGACAGTGCAGTCATAATAACTTGGTGAGATTGAATAGTTGATGACTGACAGATTGATTGATTGCACCAATGGCTGTAAATTAGCAGTAGTGCACAGACAGCAGGACTGTAGGACCTACCAATCCATTCATCCACCCAGGCAAATGCCTGCCTGTGTCCCAGCAGCAGCACATCCCGAACCACCTGTAAGATAACACCATGACAGTCAGAAAATAGTGACTAACATAGCAGATTCTCTTCTATATTCAAAGTTATTCATGTTTAACATCAAAATATTCAAGATTCCGACATGTGACTCATCTAGTCTTAAATTGAATAAGTTTAAATTAGAATTTTAGCACTATATACAATTAACTGTGACATGATAATATTCAACAACAATTAAAATATATGAAATAATAACCCATTTCAATTCAATATTCTATCCAAAACATTTTGAACTAGTCACAATTTGGGACTGATTGTGTATTTTGTGTTTTGTTTATTGTTATGAATACTGTCTTTTTCCTTTAAACTAGATATAAAAAGCTGTAGCCTTTGACACATTCAGAGCAGCACATACAATCAAACACTTCAGTCAGATGAAAAACACATTTTATTCATGTTTCTTCATATTTCAAAATTGAAACTTGAGGAATTTAATTACAGGATAACTCTGTTGATATTCTCAAGTTTTCTGATGATCACAAATCAAAAAAAGAAGGCCAGAAGCAAAAATAAAGTGATCGTGCTAACAAATATTGCCTAAGTGGTCAAACCTGATACAGATTACTGCTTCATTTTTGTCCAAAAATGTGTAAAATCCCATTAATGAGCCAGACTGTTGCACTGCATGATATGAACATTCCTATGGTTGAACTCTCACCTTATGTACAAACTGCTCCACACGTGTCTGCAGACCCCACACCTCAAACTTGACAGTGACCAGTTTGTATGAGCACATGATGGGATCCTGGGTGTCCCTCCACCCCTCCTGAAGCATGCCCCTTGACGTCTTCTCCGACTTGAAATATCTCAAGTCCTGCAATGGTGTAAAATGGAAACATACACACGTTTAATGTTATAATAATTAACTCAAACCTTCAGGCATCAATGTTTCTGCATCCCAGTGGAGAAAGACTTAAGGGAGAGCCTAAAATTAGATACGTGACTGAAAGCTTCTATTAAATACATTCACATTAACCCCTCCAGTCCTTGGAGAATATCTATCCAGGCTCATTAGAGCTGAGGCAATCTGTTATCAAACAGCTCTGATGACAATTATCAGCTCTCTCACTTCACAGACAGGCTTTCAGATGAAAGATGAATGCTGGGTGAGATGAGAGAGGCATTTAAAAGAGCCAATGCAGCTGCTAGACAAGTGAGATTGAGGTCTCAAGCCCCCAAAGTTTGTATTAGAGTGTGTTTGGACTTCAACAAATTTAACAGATAATGATAATAATGATATCAAGTATATTATTATTTTCCTTATAAGGCTCCTCACAGAGATAAAACATTATTAATGAATTATAGCATCTTAAAATGTATTGAAACAAAGAAAACAATCAGACAAAAATCACAACATGACAATATTCAATCATCTAAATAACATTGTTTTACTAATGCATCTCCACATTTAACAATATAGTTTCTCTCACCTCTCCACTGCTGTTAAAGAGCTGTTGCTGTTAATGAGCATACACACACCCACACAAACTCACCTCAGACTCCTTATAGTAGCGGTCAGGGATCTCGTCGTAGGCAATGTCGATGAAACACACCTCCCTCTCCTGCTCCTTCAGCTCATTGTCAAAGATCTGAAAACAGCATGGTTCAGTTTGCCAAGTCATACTGCAGTCTGTGGCTACCAATCAGATGAGTCTAAATCAAACATGCACTTAAGAAAATTGGTGTTTTTCCAAGTTACATCATCACATTTGTCCAGATGCTGCATGTGTCTAATGAGCATACTTGGCTACTTGGAAAATGGTTCACACAGTAACTAAGGTTTGACTGGATTTTATCACTCTACGTCCCCTCATCACCTAAAGCCACTAAAACATATTGTAATTGTTTACACAACCAATAGGGGGTGCTCTATGTTCATGTCTTCAATTTGTTACTATTCCAAATGACAGTGCTGATTGCATTACTGTTATATACTGACAATAATGTTAGCTGATTGTCATCCTTCACTTCATTTTTTTTCATATTGTCCAAATTTCTTCGTCTGTTGTCCTGTGAAACACTATGTAATACTGGTTTGTAAAGCTCAGTGCAAATACAGGTTATAATTATCATTTTATTATTCTTATCATTCAACAGTTGTTATGTTGTTCATTAAAGGAATGTCCCAATTCAATAAAAAATAAATAAATAAATAAATAAATGAATAAAAAGAATGAATGTATGCATTTTCACCATCATCCATCTCTCTATTTATCACTTTATCCATAGTCATAAGCAGTCATATTGAAAGCAATCTATTTATATACAGTCACACTCATAAATATACACATATCATACATACATATACAAACATCATACACACAAATCTACAGAGACCTTCACTCCCTTCCATACTGCTGCAAGGAAAAATCTGTGTGTGCATTTAGAATGAAGATGAAGGCCACAGGCTTTATCTTTAATTTAACTGAAGGCAGGCTGCTGGATAATTTAAATTTGTACTTTTTTTTCTTTGAAAAACAAACAAACAAAAAAAAAACAGAGAAATATATTTAATGTTCAGGAATCAGCCCTGACCAGAAGTTTGAGTTACACATGACTCTCTATGCCAAGTTTAAGATGTTGCCAAACACTTTGTCACATATTGTGGGTTAGATAAAGCAGTGTGGCGTGATCAGTACTAACCATTACTACTATTACTAATATTGTTCTCCTACTGCAGTACCCTCCACCATTCCGACCTTATTTTATCATGAAACATTTGGTATTGTTGACTTAGGTCGCATTTATTGCTCATATTTGTGTATGTATGGGAAGCAGAATTTGCTTAATTATTCTATGAGGGCCCCATCAAAGGTCGAAGCCTATTCTGCCAAATATAACTGTCAAACCATTTAGCTATAAATAGCCATGTCAAAGTGTCTGCAACTGAAATGAGGTTCAAATTGTGAACATCTTTACATCTTATGTTCTCCCTTATGGGTTGGAGAGTTGAAGGCTATATCATCAGCAAGTCCACTTTTCCTTTAAATGAGCGGTTGCTTGCACCAGTCTTCTCAAAATTCATTATTTCCTGGGTTGTACATTAATTTCTCAGCAGACTTCAGTGGCTGACAGTTGAAATTAGTTTAAGTAATAATGTGACTCTACAGGGTGTCATTCTCTTCTCAGTTGTAGCCTCACTTTCTCATTGGGAGTTGAGCATTGTACATATACATCTTGGCTAACACAGCTTTTTAATATATAGCTCTTCATTGACATTTTCTTAATTCTATATTATTTTCAGAGGTTTGCCAACAACTGAAGGAACTTTTTCTCTCCACAGCTTTATTACTTTCAATAAATCTTTACGTTCTCCCTCTCCCTCTCCCTCTTTCCTCTCTCTCATTCTCCCTCTCCTTTTCTCATCCTCCTCTGAGGGTGCATTCTGTCATTTGCAGTGTGGATGAGCGCTGCTGGCACAATAAGGGTGATATGTCAGCATGCATGAGTGTAGCCAAGCGACTGGAGTGGAGACTGGGACTGAAGAAAGAGCGAGAGAGCAGAAGTGAATGAGAGGAGAAACAGAGGAGGTAAACATTGAAAAAGAGATAATGGGGTGGAGGAGAAGGCATGAGCAGGATAGTGTGTAAGATGAGATGTATGGAGTCACAGCAGGGGAAGAAAATGTGGAAATGCATACAGAGACTAGCAGGGAGGAGGAAGGAGGAAGAATGATGGGGAAGAAAGGCAGTAAAATCCAGACAATGATTTGTGTAATCACAGATGAGAAGGAAAAGGGGAGTGGACATTTTTTTATATATTATAAATGGAAGAATCCTTAATAATATTTTTTTTCTGACCTTTGTGTAAAATTTTGTGTTCATTTGATCCACAAGAACATTTCACGTGTTAGGCCAGTTCTTAGGAGAGTTATAATAAAGTGCCAGTTTCGGATTACACTCTGCAGATGTTATAGTTACAGCCTGTCTAAAATCATAGCCACTGCAACAGCTGGCTATAGCACAGTGTAAGGAACAAGTTAAATTAGCTCCTGTTTGTTATCATATCTAATTAGCTGTAATTTACAGACCTGCAGCTTAAGCAGCCACAGTTGAGGATGTTGCTCTATGTATCGGTGGAATGAAAGAATAGTTCATAAGTGTTTTTAAATGCTCAAAAGTGTTGCAATACATCTTTTTCATATTATGTGTGATGTGAAAAAAAGAAAAGTGAAAAAGTCAGTTATGTTGTAAGGTTGAAAATGAAGAATATGGCCAAGAAAAAGAAAGAAAGAATCACATATGTTCTGTGTCGAGTCCTTTGAGAGATTACACAGTGCAACATGTGCTTCAGGACACGTTAAAGCTTAATGTGTGAGTATGAGAGTGTGTGTGTGTGTGTGACATTGGATAGTACTGTGGAATACTGCATGTCATGTACTGTTACTGCACCCTGCAGTGAAATGGTGCACAATGTCCACTCACACACCCACTCCATTCCCTGACTACACATGCACGTCCTTCCTCCCTCACTTCCACCATTCCATTACCTTTCTTCTCTCAGTCCTTTCCTCTCGCTACGTTTTTCTTCCTTTCTTATTTTGTGTCTTAGCAGATCTTTTTTCTTTTAGGCCTATAAACCCACACACACTGTAAAGACACCCGGAGTGGACAGTTGTATATTGCTCCATTAGAATGCACATGGGGAAAGCATGTTATGTAGCATATATGTTATGTAAAATCTTCAAAACAAAGCTGCACTCACAGCTGCATTCATAAAATTTCACAACATCCATTAGAGCAAGGACATGTTACATACTTGTGAATTGGTTATACAATCCCATAAAACATACAAAGCCTCAGATGTGCTTGCCCTGAGGATGTGATACAAAGAAGTGCTGCTGTATCATTGACTGTGTGTGTGTGTGTGTGTGTGTGTGTGTGTGTAGACAATGAAATCTATGTGTTGCTAGTTGTTTCGCTTATGTCCACAGGGCTCTCAAAGTGTCTGGCATCTAAATAAAATCACACACGCGTAGAGGAACACACAAACAAAATGATGAAGAATGAAGCTGTGATTTATCTTAGTTTTACCCATGAAGCATATTTGCTCTAGCTGATTACTGTCCTTTATATTTCATTAAAAAGTCTTTGATATGTCGCCTTGTCTTGTCCAACCAAACAAGCATCAATCTAAAACATCACTGCGTGTTTAATGCACGCTGACAGTCTGTCCATTTTCGTCTCGCTCTCCTCTTTATGAGTACATGTATAAACTATTCTAAGACACGGCAACAACACTTGAGCCAAAACAAGCCATTCCTCTGATATACAAATGTCAAATCACTGACAGTGTGAAGCAAAATATGAAGACACTGTAAAATAATGCTGCTGGGTGGGTCCACCATGATATATTTCAAGCAATTTGTCTGTTGCACACCACCCTGCCATTCGTCTTCCTCAATGTCCAGGCAGTGGCACCCTTTCATTTGATGACTAATGCCCCTATAAACTGGAGAGTGGAGTAAAATATATAGAGAAAGAAAGAGAGTAGGCCAACTGCCTAAATGAAATTAGCTGTCCAACAAGTGGAGCGGGTTTTGGCAGACTCTCAAAGCTCATGTATGGTTGGCTTTATGATTTGACTGGATTGCACGGAAGCGTCTATGAGTTGCCAAATCTTCTCGCATGATTTTACTCATGTAGCCTCTGTTGAGGTCTTGTTTCCTACCGTATGTCTGCTATGTCATATTTTGTGTTTTAAATTGGCCTATTTTGCTGTACAGATTTCTGTATCCATGATTTTTGGTAATTACAGCCAGACTAATAAATTGGTTGGGCTGATATTTTCTTGTCACAGGTATAGCCGTATCAGCGTATATGTTGGCTGATGGTAAACAATACATTCTTGGCAATGAAATGTTTGAGATAGTTTAGACACAACTATTACATAGTTTGTTCAAAAGGGAGCACTGACTGATGACCTTTCATCACATTTCCTTGAAGGGGACAATGTTTATGATTGTCAGAAAGAATATCACAGAAATGGTCAAAGTTTCAAAATTTGAAGTGAAAGTATGTAAAAGGTTCCCAGCAAGGCTTTAGTCTGCTCTTGAACACTTTGTTTGCAATATTACCTCTACTTCCTGCTTGTGATGATGTCAGATCATAGTCAGACTGGCCATCAGGAGCACCAGTAGAAATACCGATGGGCCAATTGCACTATGGCCCACCTTAAGCAGCCCATTATACAACAGGTAGGTTATCTGGGTATGTCCAGGGCCATTGTTTTGTCCCTGTCCGTCCCTGTGTCACGTTGTTTGTGTATGTCCACAAATGGCTGTCTGATCTGTAGCCTTTGTTACTAAGTCCACTTGTATATTTCAGATTTGATTTAGGCTCAAACATAAAAAAAGAAGCGAAATCCTACTTCTACTGTGTGTTTACATAGCCTCCCACGCTACCATAAATCAGCCAAGACACAACTTTCGGAAACTAACAAATCAGAACAGATTGGGTTCATCAGGAGGAGGGCCTTAAACACACAGGATTTAAACAGCCTGTTTCAGACAGAGGTTGAACTAAGGGGCTGTGTAAAGGATGCAAAATGTTCCAGTAGAGCTCCAGAATATAAATACAGACCTAGAAATATACGCAATATGTCCCCTTTAAACAACAAATTTAAGGCATGCTTAAATGTTTGTTACTTCTTCATGTAAAAAAAAAAAAGTAAATGAAATGTATCACTATCAAATTTCAATAAAAACTCTCAAATGTTAACAGCCTCAAACATCTTGTGTTAGTCGTGCTTTCACAAGAATGACCACTGAACCCAACTGCATGAAATGTCACTTATTATGTACTCCTTATCAGAGTATATAGTGCCACTGAGAAAGACACTCATTGACATAAAAACAGCAATAATGACCATTTAAATCCCGTTTGAAGTGTACTTACATTATCATTGCATCCTTTGTTGTCCTCGTATTTTGTCTCTATGTGGATGGAGAACTTGGGCAGGAATGAGCACTGTGAATAAAAAAGAAAAATATGCACAATTTGAAAAATACATACAGACACAACTAATCTACATACCATTGTATGTAATACTTGTCTTTGTCGTCTTCAGTTTCTTTAATTAATTAATAATTTAATTAATGCAGAAGTGGTTGACAGTCATGCAGAAAGTAAACACTCCTTTACCTCCTCTTGTGAGAAGTGGTTACTTGGTGTGGATATATGTTGGAACTATATTTTAGCTGTGTAAAAGTGGCCTTTCATGCTTTTTTGAGACTACTTTCAAAGCTTCCGAACATTCTGTCTCTCTCTTTCTACCATCTCTGTCACTGTATGGTGCATAACAAAAATCCAGGCTGTGACAGTACAGTATTTCAATTTCCATCTCCTTGACAAAGGTGACAAAAGCCGAGGCAGCTCTTCAGGATTCGGAGTCTTTTGCTTAAAAACTAATCTAAGCCTGAGTGCATTTACACTGACTCATAGATGAACACAAGATGCTCCCACACATAAACAAAGACAATATCAAGCATTCTGTCACTGTCACAACATTGTCCTCTTTACCTCCCCAATCCCCGTAATCTAAAGCTGCGTGACTCATACTTTTGACATTTCTCACTCTGCATAACAGACGCGCCACAGCTAAGCCTAATTGCATGTGTGTCTTGTGTCTTAAAACTGTGTCAACTTGTTCTGCTACAGCTTCATGTGTTTTCAAGGGATAATCACAGGTCACACTGGCAGTTCTGCTTATTAGCGCAGACATGCCCACTGGTGTGTGTATATATGCATACATACATACATACATAATACATGTAAGGATAGACTGAGTTGTGTTTGATCATTGAAAACATAAAGATATGGGCTTTTCAACTAACAAACCTAAACCCTTTGTGAAAAAAAGTTCTGTAACAGCAAAATACTGGAGCTACCCTTCAAACAGCAGCAGTCTGCATAAATTCACATCTGAAAACAGACTTCAATAGCTTCTAAAAAGGGTGAGCCACAAATGCTTCAATATATACATGCTTGCATTTATAGAGCAAATATATTTGTATAATTTGACATGCTATCAGTTAGATGACATAAGCACACATAAACACATTTTTGCTGTGAAGGTTTTCCTCTTAAATACTGTAGCCAAGTCACACTAGTTTTGGTTCTTAAAGCTGCACTGTCTACAGAGTGTTTTAGCATCCTTCAACTCACTGCTTTGATTTTCCAAGTCAATTCTCGCTGCCTTTATCAATCTGGTTTCAGTCACACCGAGCTTCAATCTTCTCCAAACCCACTGTACACTAAGTGCCCAGCACCAAAAAGGCAGGCAGACAAGCTGGCAGAACATTAAACAGCTAAAGAGCAAGGTATTTTTCCTCAGGGGTTGCTCAGTGTCTTTTGGATGGATAAATAAGGACACTGTTAAGAACACTGTTTGCTTACACATTCACCAATAACAACTTTATAAGTTGATGATATGTGAATGTTGTGTTCACAGCCTGTTCCATTGCACCCATGTGGCCAAGAAAGAAAAAAAAATCTATTATTGATGCAAATGTTATGTGCTACACAATGCCCTTTAAACATTCCTCCAATGCAATGAAAAAAAATAAGTTCATAGCTAATTCTTACTATAAATTCCACAGTAAATGCTGCTGCCTCCATTTAGTTTAACTTTTGAATGTTATTTAGGATTGTGACTGTACAGCCTGTGTTATGTGTGCATTCATGGTTAAAGTGGATATTCTTCTTAGAGCCATCTTTGATGAACAGATGTCTTAATTTTCCTTGAATTTTTTGCACCCACATGCCAGACATACTGAAATCATAAAGACACTTGAAAGTTCAATGTATATTTCTGAGATTTATTTTAACATCTTCAATTAGCTCCAAAGATATACACAAGCTGTCAAGACAAGTCAGTTTTATTTGTATAGTGCTGCTAAATCTCAGGGCAGTTTTCACATAGAAAAGGTGTGATTGCTTGTGATAAAAGTGTGTTTTGCACTCATTCTTGAAAACAACCCAAATGCAAAAAAAGCAAATGCAATACGAATAGAAACTTACCGTGTATTCTACAGACAGTGGGGGTTGGGGTTACACAGACATCAGGTCAGACATCAGCAGAAGAGGAACAGAACAGAAACACAGCAAGTTATACATCCTCCTCAAACTTTCAAAGGCTACAAGATATTAAAAAAATGTAACTTACAGAAACTGCTTGCATAAAGTAAAACTGTAAAAATATAGTAACTGATCCCTCACATCATCCCCTCCTCAGTGACTTTCTACTGTACTTTCTCTAATTTGTTCTCATCAAAAAGAAATTCCCTTTTATCTATGTTCCTTAGCTTGCAACACTCCTCCCTCAGATCAGGATCATTAAAGCATCACAGGAATATATTCCAGGCACTGCAGCTCTGATCGGTGCACTGCTAGTGGCTTGTAACGTTTCTGATTTACAAATTGAAGCTTATTCCACTGCTGCGCTGAATGCACGCAATCAGTGTTAAAAGAGACTGTTTGCTTCATGCCAAACTGTAAACATAAATAAACAAAATGTCAGCTTGAGTACATTTCCATGTCAGCAACATGTTTATGTTACCATCATATCTGCCATTACGATGAACCGAAAGCTGCAATGGTGTGACTGACACTGTAACTGGCTCGTCCTCATCACACATATGTATCAAGTCATCTTTAAGTGTTACATGTCAGCATTTTAATTGTAAAGCCTATTTTTATAGGTCCCACAAATGTGACTCTAGAGGGTTTTCTTTATGACCTTTTAACTCACCGTTCGTCTGAAGGTGATCTTTTATTGATCCCTGTTGAGAAAACCTCCCTCCTCTTTTGCCCGACCTTTCACATTTCATTTACATTTTGCTTAAGATGCAATAAAAACACTTTTTTTCCATTGGCACTGCATCTAGCTCAGGATGTATTCATAGCTAAGCCATGCTGTGGTAAAACCTCAATGCTGTATGTCCTTCAGAAATGACAATACTAAGCATCAAAGCTTCTTAAATTATACAACACATATCTGAATTTGCATAGGGACTCTGCTGGATGCATGTTTTTAAAAAAAAAATGCTTTTAAAAATGTATTGGGAATTAGCTATATCTGACTGACCACATGCTAGTAGTAGCTCTTCTCTATGCATCTTGAAAACCTGAATCTTTTCCCTCAATTCTATTTCCCTAAAAAAAAAAAAAAAAAAAAAAAAGTGTTTATACCAAGTTGTGAGTGCTGAATAAACTGTGCCACTGAAAAAATTGTAAAGAAGCTGAGCTTTTAAAAAGTGTTGTGCTATGCCATACCAGCTTGACCTATTGAAAGCTCCATTTCTGTTTGTGTGGCCATAACTAACTGGAAATGGTGTGTGTGATGAGTGAGCATGTGTAAGATCAGACACTCAAAGTTGCTTCAAACACATAAAATGGACTTCCTAGCTAAAATGTTTACTGTGTTCCCATGTGTACGAACATTCTCACCTGTTATGGTGTAAGGGTAATAGTTCCATGCCTTCTCAGTCACGTAGAAGATTTTAGGAACCACTGCTCGAGCCCAGCTGGGTAATTTACTGTAGAGAGAAATTGAAACAGAAACAGATGAGGAGGTGCTGTGAGCATGTAGCAGCAAAGTAGGGATGGGGGTGAAATTGCTTCCGTTATCACAGTAATCATCAAAAACGTGTTCTAGTTGTCAAAGGAAAATCTGCTCACAGTTTAGATCTGAAAAGAGCGCTTCCTAAATGGCTGGGAACACACATTTTTCTGCATGTGGCCCCATGGTATCTAAAGACTTATCAAGACTTCACGGAACATACCTGGAACTAAAGAGTGAAAACCAACAAAACATTTTATAACCCTGAGTTGTGTCAGTTTTAGTATTTGATGTAATTTTAAAGAACAATGCTCTCTTTTTAGGATGCTTTAGGATGATTTACTGGCAACTGAGCAGCTCTACTGGACCAGTTGATGGTTAAAAAGACAGGTTCACATTTTTACAAGTCTGTCATAAACAGTAGTCAGATGCACACATGTACTATAATTATTTTTCCTACCCATAGTAACTATTAAAGGATCCTTTCTTTCAGTGCCAGTGATATTCACAGTGCTGGTTTTGTGCAACCTGTTATTTGACTGTGTCAAAAATATAATCTCTGAAAGTTTGTATTAAGATATTTCAATACTTAAAATCCCTAAATGTAGATGATTTTTGAAGCATATCACATATTGTTCTTCATTTGGCTGCTTTTCTTTATCTTAATTAAAAAGGAATATGGTTGGGTCGTACCTCTGTGGTACAAAAACTCAAGGCTGTTACTGCTCCCCAACAAAAATATATAAAGTTTTAATTAATGAGCCTTGGTGGGGTTGAGTAAGCCAATATATTTACCTTTGGACACAGCCAGTCTAAATGTTTCCCCTTGTTTTCAATCTTTGTACCAAGCTAAACCAAACAGCTGCAGGCAGTAGCTTTGTATTTAGCATACAGATCTTCTCATCCAAGAAAGTGTCAATTACATTAGTTGCAGCCCTAGAATTGGAGCTTATGGCCCTTTTTGTCATCTTCAACCTCTCTGTATTATCTAGTAAGTGCTAACTGTTCATAGAGATACACTATACTGCCAATATGTGCACTCAGGGGACTCTGTGTTTACATGAGCATTCTCTAATCCTGAACTCTAAAGTCTCTGGTAGTACTATAACTGACGCTGCAATGAGAACTTATAAGACCTTAAATACCGAAGTGCACAGGATTTTATAAAACCTGCCTTCATCTCCACTTTCTTTGATTGACATAGAAAAATGGCGCCCACTGCTTCGTGACGGCTGCGAATAAAAACAGCCTCCGACGGTCACATTATGTGTATTGGCAGGCTCTCTCTCTGGCTCTCTCTCTCCCAACAAAAGAGAGTGACACTCCTCCTACACCTCCATCTGTTGATTTCTCACATTCCCTCCTTGTCCTTTTAAAAATCTTTGCCAGTATCTGGTGTGACGGAGCCCCCATTGCCAAGCATGGTTGGTGGGTGGCTGCCCAGTTTTTTGCGCAAAAGCTGTTATTTGTATTTAACAAAAATAATTTTAATGTAAAAAAGGAAACAAAGCAAACTAGTTTAGTTAAACTCATCCAAGGGAAGGTATTCAATCATAAAATCAACCATGCCTTCTCCACTTTTAATGAAGGTTATTGACTGAACAAGCTTGGAATCGATGTTCAGGTTGGATGGGATCAGGCCAGACAGTGAAGTACAGATTGGAAGGACTAATGGGGAGATTGAAGCGTGACAGGATGAGTCCAGATTGACTTCCCTGCTGGTGAATCTAAGCTAAATGTTTAAACGTTACAGACCCTGATAGATAGTGGGTTGAATGGGGCAGCACAGCAGTTAGATTATATAAAAGAGTTAATCAGTTCATATAACATTACTTCATTTTACATTACATAATGTAATCACACAAATATAAATTGTTTAATTGACTAAATTTCACCATCCATAATTGAGTACTTTTGATTTTTAACACAGATGGATACAAGTACTCTTGTTGTGTGTTTGCATCAGTATGGATGTTATACATTTTTTTGCACTCTGTCATACAGTTGGGGAAGCAGACCATAGTCTATATTAAAGTTTAATAGAGACCATTCATCTAACATGTTTTATATTGAACTCTACTTTTGAATTGGTGTACAGAGACAACAGTCTAAGCCTTCTCCATTATACAACGACATTTCTTTACTTTTCACCCAATGACTTCTTTAATGTTTAAACAAAGCCTCTAGCAAGTGTAAAACATTTTCTGTGAAATTGAGGAATTGTTAATAAAATATTCTATTCATATTATTACTTTTTGAATTCAATAAAGAACAAATTGACAGAAAATACCTCTTTGCTCCTCTGGCTTCTTTCTTCCTCTGCAGAGCAGAGCTATGCTGACTCAACATAATTAGTCCCCTAGCATAGTGAATGCTGACAAAGGTATTTGTGCTCAAACAACTGGCCTCCAGCATCTCTGCAGCCCCTCTCTTTTTTCTTACTTTCTTGGGCCTATTTTTTTCTCATTCTGTCATTTCCATTTTCTTCTCTCTGTTCTTTACACATAGTCCATCCTATTCCCTGTCTTCTCTTTTGATTCCTGTCGGTCTTGTTTTTGTTCATTTTCAATGCTGTGTGTGTAGGGGTCACACATTCGTTTACATGCATACACAAACACACCCACACACATACACATACAGTATCAGTTCCAGACAGAGGCTCAAAGGATGCAGTTAGATGGATCAGTACGGTCGGTACAGTTGTGAAGGAAACCTGCTAACAACAAGCACAAGTATTGATGTGTGTGCAAACCTTTACGTCCTTATCAAATGGAATGTAATCTTAGCCAGCTGACATGCAGATGCCCTCTATACTTTGTACTTTACTACTATGTGCTTTGAGAGAGGTCATCACTGAGTTCAGAAATAAGAAAACTAGTCCCCAGTGGGATAATAATAATGTTTTTTTTGTCATTAACTTTGAAACTTTTAAAAGTAGCAATATGAACAGATTTATAATAATGTCTTTTCTTTATCATGAATTTAAATGTTGACATTGTTTAAGTTTCTGTAGGTGGTGCTCCTCTCTAAACTTTTAGCCACGGTGACAAAACAGTTCTTCTGTTTTCTACCAAAAAACACAGCATGTTCATGTGGGTCAGAGGAGACATAATATTTAGAAACTTTCATCAAGTGGCCACTGCCAGTAGAGTGTAAGAGGAAACACGACACCAGGAATTAAACACACATGGACAATAAAGTAGCAGAGACGTGTACCACTGACCTGTTGAGGTAGACTCGTTTCTCTGTGAACTGCCCTTGGCCATGTGTTGGGTCTTCGTAGGGTTCATTCTGGACGACTTCCACCCCTTCCCCTCGATCACTTTGCTCATGGCTGTGTTTACTGATCATATACAGCTGCCCAATCTGGTACTGGAGAACAAAACACAGAGACAGGATGAGTTGAGATTGCTATTGTTTGGCAACAGGAAGCCTTTAAACATTAGTTCATAGTGTAACAGGCAGAGGACATGTTGCAGTTAAAGACATACATTGCATTGACAGCCCAGAAGCTCATAGGTTGAAACAAGTGTCAGGATGAGAAAAGAATGAAAGAAATTCACCAAAATGTCCATTTAATAGCTTTTCTGGTGCTTTCCATTATATCACATGGTGTTCATTAGCAAATAAAAGTTTGCCCAGTTTGTCTTGGAATCGTAGAAGTTCAAATTTCCATTTTCTTTTTCTTTGAGCACAGAAATGATTGTCTAAATGACCACTATCTGTTCTGGCAAAGCTGCAGAACAGTTACTAAATGGATTTTATAGTGAGATTGTTTTCTCATCTGTTGTTTCAAAGGTCACAAATATACCTCATACCTCAAGTTTTAAATGTTCACAGCCTCTAGTTTTGAGTCACCACAGTCTGCATCAAATCTCTAAATATATTGTGCAAGTATTGTAATCATCTGAATATAGTGAGTTATGAAACAGAAAATGGTCTGCTTTTATATATTTCATTTACTTACATTCAAGTTACTTGTATGTATAAACACGCTTTGGTGAACAAAGCTGATTTTGAAAACTAAAAAATAAAATTCATGTAAAAACATTTACAATAAAATGAAAAATAAAAATAAACTAAAAAATAAACTTGTGTACTTTCTTTTTGTTTCATCTATAAAAGCAGAATGTGTATACTGTAAATATAAGTATATTTGCTGCTCAAAACTAATAAGTACAGTTCAACTGTGCATCTTTATTTCTGCCTATGGGAAACTTCACTCCATGGCAACCAAGAATTGCCTGTCTACTTTGTCTTGAGTCAAGTCATTCTTTATTTGTTGCCTTATTTTCTAGATTAAGTTGTGAAAAAGGTCAGAAAACAAACTAAAGTCATGTCAGCTTCCCCTACAATAATGCTTCTTCAATAAAAAGGGCAAAGTCACAGTTTGCTTCCTCTATTTTAATTAACGTGACACTATTACATTTGTTCACATCAGACTCTTCAGTTAATTTAATATGCTTGCTGTGTAATAAGAAACTTTTGGCAAGTTTTATTTGCCCTGGAACATGTTCACTTTGTTCAAGCAATAAACTGACTTCACTGAATGACTTACTGAATGAAATGTTTGTTACAGCGGCTAACATTTGAAGAAAAAAGGAAAAGAGTGAGTGATAAATAAAAACTAAAGAGATAGAGTACAGTATTTACATATAAACACTATACACACCACATACACAGATATGAACAGCAATGGTAACACCCACATGGCGTGTATCTTTGTAATCAATATTGCACTGGAAATTTGATAAATGCATAAAGAAGAGAACGAAGCGATATACAGCATTATTACACAAGGTTAAAACAAGTGATAAATGAATATGTAAGATCTACTGCCTGAGATATATGGCATGAAGTATTTGTGATGTTACAACTGGTGGGCGATGTTGACGGAGACAACAGTGATGTGGCAGAATGCTACTATTAAAAAGTACAAAGCAGGATCTGCAGTGGTGTTCCTTCTTACGCTGTGAGTGTAGCAGTATGTTGCTTAAGGCCCTAAGAACTGTCCCAACAGTCTAATGCTGGGGTCGAGAGGTGTTGTCAAAGATTGATGACAGCTTAACTAATATCATCCTCTCACCCAGAGCCAGCCCTCTTAACCAATTTATCTAGGTTTTTACAGCCCCTATCTGTGCTTCCACCTTTCAAACTGAGACCACTCAGTAAAAAAAGATGCTGATGCCACCACAATGTCATAAAATTCTTAACAATGTCCTGCGCAACCCAAAGGACCTCAGTCTCCTCTGCATGTTGAGACGACTGTGATTCTTGAAGGTAGCAGGTATGTCTGCTTTTGATCTTTAATCTTCATATTCTCAATCCAACCTTTCTGTTGGTGACAAAAGAGCCAGAAAGGTGAATGAAGGATGTGGAAATTAATGATTTTAAAAGAGGTAAAAAAGAGGAGACTGATGAGCATCAAAAGGAAGGCAATTTGAGGATATATAATGGAAAGGATGGGGTGAAGTTAAATCAAAGATGGAAAAAAACAGGCAACTGGAAATTTGAGAACACATTGGAGGTAAGAGGATAGGAAAAAAATAGAGCTTAATAGATAGCTTGATGATGGTCAGTGATGCCTATAATCCTTTTATCTATAACAGGCGGTGAGCATGTGATGCAGCACTCTGTTTCCTGCTTTAACACCATATGCTTTCTCTTCCCTCTGTGCTCTTCTCCTTCAAACATGTGCTCCTGTTTTTAGAAAAAGAATCTCATTGGTAATAAAGGTGAGCTAAATCAGGTATACTAGCCTGGATTCTAAACTTCCTCTCTCTTTGACCTGTCACCACTGTTGGCTAGGCTGTGAAATGCTGTCAGAGGTAAATGAGAGGTGCTAACCTGAAATAGCTCACACGAGGGGAGTCAAAATGGTGTCAGCACCTAGCAGCTATTACTAAACTCTGATGTATTTGCAGGTACTCCAAGAATAAATGGAATAAATGGAATAATTGGATAAAGCCCCGCAGGTCACAAGATCAGGCGTAGTGGAAAGATGTAAAACAGTGCAGCTACACACAACAGATCCTATCAGTGGGGATTTGCATAGCTTGGACATCTGTGGCTTCCAGAGAGCCAATTCTAAACACTAGCAAGAAAATTGCTGATGCGTTCTCTCTCTCTCTCTCTCTCTCTCTCTCTCTCTCTCTCTCTCTCTCTCTCTCTCTCTCTCTCTCTCTCTCTCTCTCTCTCTCTCTCTCTCTCTCTCTCTCTCTCTCTCTCTCTCTCTCTCTCTCTCTCTCTCTCTCTCTCTCTCTCTCTCTCTCTCTCTCTCTCTCTCTCTCTCTCTCTCTCTCTCTCTCTCTCTCTCTCTCTCTCTCTCTCTCTCTCTCTCTCTCTCTCTCTCTCTCTCTCTCTCTCTCTCTCTCTCTCTCTCTCTCTCTCTCTCTCTCTATGTACATGTGTCTATTTTCATACCTATTTGACTATACATGATAACTGCATTTGCTTATCTTTGTTTAGCTTAGTTATCCTTATTTTAGTTGTATGTTTATGTAAATGATCCTGTACAGTTTGGCACTGTATTAGAGGTGCACAACATTGTTTTGTTTTTTTCCCCCAATATGCAGATATTTTCCAACTCCTTTTAGTGCTAATCAATATCTAGACATGCATATTTTATTCCACGTGACAGAGGATGTTATTACACAAGCAATCATAGATTACACAACTTAGGAAGACTGGAGTTCAGGAGTTTAGCATTAAAATTTTAATGAAGCTGTGAAGTGGGTGGAGCAGTGTAGGTTTCTTTGAGTTTATTAGACAGACAGATTAATGGGTAGGATTTAATCTCTGGCCCACACTCAATGGCAGAAGGTGGCGGCAATGCACCTTAAATCCTGATTGCCAACTGCTGTTATAAACCAAAAACAAGTTTTTTTCCCCCTAACAGAATGGTACATCCGATCAGCTGACGTATTTCCTACCTGTGCAGCCAAACATAGCAGCTCCTCCGCACACTGTTTCACCCTGACAGTCCCAGTGCTTCCTCACAGAATCCACTTCACTCAGCTGCCTGACAGACCTGCTGCTTTTTCCCACTTTAACCTGAACAACAAACCACGACCCGGTGCTCTGGTGGGATCCACACAGAGAGTAGGGGTTAGTTGGGAGGCTAGTGGAGGCCAGCGTAGCATACTTACCTCCAGCCATGCTGCAACTGAGATCCCTTGTCTGTCAGGCAGCTGAGTGAAGTGGAGTCTCTGGAGAAATGTTCAATTCAGGCTGATGCCAATATTTTTTATTTTAAATCTTTTATTGGCCGATACCGCTGACGTGCTGATATGATGACCATGCATCCCTACACTGTAAGTATATGGTGAGCTGCTGTAAACTAGAGTCAAATTCATTGCCATAGCCAGATGCTGATACTGATCCTGATGATTCTGACAGATAGACCCCTGCTCATCAAAGGCATCATAATGGTATACATGTAAGATTGCAGTGTAAGTTAGGGACACAGACATTAAGAAAAGAAACCTACACACACACACACACACACCAAGCTAGAGCTATTAGAATGCCTGACAGTTGCACCTTAAGGTCAGAGATGAACAATTATTAAGATGTGCAGTAACCTCTCTACAGTGAGATGTGTTAAATTAAAATATGTTTTCCTTCTCTTTCTCAATATTTTCTCCCACTGTGCAGCATGTTTTCCAGATGTGTACTGCTACAAATTAATTACACAGTGACAGCAAAGGAGAGCCACAGGAAAGACAAATCTCTACAAGTCAACTGCAGCCAAAACTATTAGTGAACCAACAGGAAATGTAACTATTTTCTCATTTTTTAGTCATTACAAAATTCTAAACACTCGAAGTGAGTCCAGGCTTTTAAATGTGAACCATTGCAGCTTTTCTTACATTACAATAAGCTTTTTCTTTTGCCAACTAAACCCCTAAGGTTTAACTGATCTCAACTGAATGGAATCAGAAAAAACTCTTCCTCTGGGTTAAGAGCTTCATGATTCATTAAACACATGTTGGGAAAAACACTTTAGATGAGGAGATTGACAACTTGATGACACAAACTGATGTTTCTGTGTGACGTACAGTATGGCCGTAGAGCTAGTGATTAGCTTTGTTTAGCAAAAGACTGGAAGTAAGAAGAAACGAGTAGCTAGCTAGCTCTCACCAAAGCTCAAAAATACATTCTCCCTCTGTCCATTTGATGAATGTAGTCACTCTTCTAATAGCTCTGTTTTGGTCTCCAACAGCTTCTGAGGAAAACATCTGGCTCTCTAGTTGCTAAATGCTCCACTATGACTATGAAATTGTTTTAAAAAATAAATAAATTACAGCTGGTTGCTGCAGCTGAAAAAATAAACACTATAAGAGTACAGCAAAACATTAAAAGTTGCAGCTGAGAAAACAATTAGCTGAAAGACAAAGCTTCACATGTTTATATAACAGGTTTATACAGGTGACCCTCTCACATACAGTCAAAAGTTTGGACATACCTTTCCATTCACTTACATGAGAAAGTATGTCCAAACTTTTGACATTGTCAATATAAAAATAGTAATTATAGTTACTTTAAAAGCCACATGCACTCAAAATGTCCTTCACCAACATGAGCAGCAGTGGAGCAGAACACAGAGCCAGCCAGCCACTGAAATAAAAGTTCAGTAAGTGCATCGCAGTGGAGGACTGTCAAGTTGCAGGATTATGAAACGCATCATCTAAAAAGGACATTTTGAGTGTCGGCAGCTTCAACCCCGGAATGACCCGTACACAGTGTGAAGCCCCGCACAGCACAGAAAGTACTACAGCTCTCCTGTTTAATGACCAATCTTCATGTGTTACATAACACTGGACCAGGTGTAGCCACATTCAGCAAAACAAGAAATGACATTTATTTAACATAAAAAGTCTGTTTGTGCTTCAGTGATCAGACTTGAGCAACCTATTGGTCTAATGTAGTCTGTCAGCAATGTGTTTACTTTTGATACAGTTCATACTCCGTCCTAATAAATTATTATAGAGAAAGTCAAGAGGATCGGCACTGAAAATGTACACGCTTTCAAATATGCATGAATCCAAACATGGCTGTATTTGAGAAGCTTATGTAATTCAGTGTTCAAAATGAAAAAGCACTCTGCCCATTTGTGTGTTAATTTATTAATGTGGCATCTAACTGAAGCTGAATGAACCGAAATTATTACATCACCTCTCTTATCCCTTGCTGAATATGCCGAATATACAGTAACAGCCAAAACAAATTACATAACGTGCTCTTTTTTTTTTCACCAACCACCGATTCAGTTGCTTCTCTCCTAAACCACAGCAGCCACATCTACTCCATTAATAAAACTTCACCTTTTCACTGAAGTCGTGAAAAACAAAGGCAGCATTTCATTTCTCAAAAAAAAGAAAAGAAAAGAAAAAAGGCTTCAGGCTGTGATGAGAGCAACCCTGCCAAGTTAAGAGCAACTGTAAATAATGCAGATGCTCTCCACATACTAAATGAGGGAGGTGAGTGATGTGGACACTGAGGCAGAGGACACCCAGACGGAGGGGGGTAGAGGACAAAGTTGCAGAAAATGAGAGAGAGAGGTAGAAACGGGCTATAAAGACTTGGGACACAGGGTAACAGAAGCAGTTAAGTGTGACATCAGCCTAATTCAATGCCCAGTTAGACGAGAGACGTCCTTTTCCATGGATGGGCTGTAGCGGTCGTCATCTTCTAAAAATATCTAGGATGTACATATATTATCTAGGCTTCTTATGAGGGCTGATGTGATCATTTGAAATGTTTGAGGATGAATGTACTCAACCATGAACAGTCGAAATATTTGGGAATGTTTGCAAAATAACAAATAAAAGCTTGTACTGACTGTTGGAATAGCCCTGTTATTTCCCCCCGTTGAAACAAAACAGGCAATCACTTCAGAAAGCGCTGCAGCAATGAAGTACTACTCAGTCGTTCTCTTGTCTGGAATCTTCACAGCGTGATCGATCATTTAACTACATGACGCAGCCAGCACAAAGAGGCCAGTACTCGTCTTGTCTTTATTCGATTTGTCTGATGACAGGGCACTCTGGTTTGTTGCTGCTCATTAATCAGTGTCAATAAACCAGAGTGTATTGTCATCATCACCCCCTATTACAGGGTTCTGGTCTAGGTCTTCAAAACCCAAATCTACAAACTGAGACAACTGCATTCTGATGGGTATGAAATCAACACTGCCTGAGTATATGTGCAAACAGCCCCTAAACTCCTGTTAACCCTGTTAACCCTGTTAGTTGTCTGAGCTGTTGATTTTTATGGAAGCAAAACGTGACCAATATTTAAATTAAAATGCATTTGCAGAAATGCTTTTTCATTTTAAGAATTAATTTAAGAATTATTTGACTCATAAATAAAATGAATACTCAATCATCCAATTAGCATTTTCTTCTTCAATAGTGCACATTTTATGCCATAATCAAAAAGAAAACAAAGAGGACATTGCTATTTCGTTTTCGTGGTGCCCCGCAAAATTGTGCCAATAATTCGAAAATGATTTGGCAACCTGAGCGGCGCAGGAGAGTGTTTTCTTTTTGATTATGGCATAAAATGTATTTTTCTTTTTCATTTTAATTAAGTGAAAAAGTGCAAATTGGATGATTGAAGATTCATTTTATTTCAGTCAAATAATGCAGCCACATTTCTGAAAATGCATTTCAATTTAAATATTGGTCACGATTTGCTTCCATAGATTTTAAGATCTTAGTGTGTGTAAATAAAAATGTCATATGCAGCTATTGTGTAACAGCTTGCTTTGTTGCATCCTGTTGTTGGACAATCAGAAATGAGAACAGACTAAACATAAAACACAAAGACTCACCACTTGCGATCAGCCTGTTAATCTGCCGGGTTTCAGATTTTTAGCCACAGTCAAAGCAAACTGGATTTTACTACATATGATAATAATAACCATCATCAAAAAACATAACACACTCCATCAGATGAATCTAACATAATCCAAATGATTCACAGCGAAGTCAACCTTTAATCTTTCAATCCAACTCAAGTTCATTTCGATTCATTTTTAGCCACTTGAGATGTTTCTATTTCATGGCATAGGCCTTGTCTGATCAGTGAGAATTCATTGCACTCTCACTCAATAAAGCCTTGAACACAAATAATTCCAGCCAATAACAAAATACTACTGCTCACATCTTAAAAGGCCTTAAAAAGGTCTAGACTAGCTGTCAGCCGACCAGACGTGCTGCTAGACCAGAGACACACAATATGAATAACCAACATAGCAGCATTAAGCTGTATAGATCAATACACTATGTGGTCTATCTGGACTCCCTCAGCATTTCTGTGCAGTCGATAATGCTACGGCACAGTCATCAAGGAAGTGGAGGAGGGAGGTGAAAGAGGAGAAGAAAAAGAGGTGTTTGCCTCATTGCGTGGTCAGTAGGGTGCTGCTGTTGAAAGGAGAACTGAATGGGATGTAAAAAGGGGAACCAAGTTAAAACTAAGAGGTTAAAGGGATAGAGGGAGAATCAGCTGGTAGAGCTTGACAGGGAAGAATGAAAGAGGAAAGAGAAGAATCATTTTGTGTCCACTAAGGGATGATTTCCCTCATCATTTAGTGCAACAACTCTTAGATATGGATATGGATATATGGACACAGATATGGAGCTCAAGTGCTCTGGTTTTACTGGCATTTCAACTTGGCTTTTAATTGTATGTGGAAATGGGACTTTGGCTGAGAGCCAAACATTTTGCTCCATTTGCAACCGTTGAATCCGTTTAGTAAGAGTAAGTCAAGACTGACTTCAATTTATGGCCCAGTTGTACAGAATAGCTAGCTAAATGTATTTGTTCTTTACTTTATGTGCAATCCATTAGACTGATGGTGTGTCTCTCATTCTATTGCAGCACGGACAGGAAACATGCTGAAACAGGGTGCACGAGTTAACAGTGAATCCCCATCACAGCTGATAACCAAAAAGCTGCAGTCATATATTTTGTTCAGGATCAGTTGAAACTAAGCAAAACTAGAAAAGGGTGAATATTGGACCAGAACTGCCTTTTACACTAGTTATAATGTCACAAATCCTGCAGATTGGCTCATCCCTTAAAATCTGATTTTCCACTTTCAGCAGATGAATGTGAAAACAGTGTCAAACTCTGCACATGCATCATTATTCACTGTGAAGCACAAACATCCAACTGAGGGAACAAGGAGAAAAACACATTTTTGATTAGATGGGAATTTAAAAATGGGAAGTTTTGGCAGGAACTATACAACTCATTGTCCACCTGGATTCAGACGTGGCAAGCCATGTGAAATCCATGTGTTTACTTATCTCTCCTCTTTTACCATACTGTGGTTCTTGTGGTATTTTGTTTACTTCAATTCAGGCCAGCTTAAGTAGCATATGATTTTTTTTACATTGTACTGGAGGGAAATCATACCCAAAAAACAGCACTTTTAAGCATGTGTGGGCATGAACACTCAATAGGATACTACAAAGATATCCAACTATAGTCGCATTGGTGGCTTTTTTAAACATGTTTTAAGATAACATGTTGAATGCTATGAGGATTCCTGGTTTGCTAACCTTTACTTTACTATGTAATCATGCACATTATTTTCACAATTGACATTCCATCTGACAGCAATTTTGATTTTTTCTCTTATCAAACACGTTTAGTTTCTCAGATAGGAATTTTACTGTGTGCAGTTTGCTTCACTGATATTTTTAGAGTTAGGCCAATCAATCTGTTCAGCATTTTATCCAGCATCACATTTTACTGGGAAAATGTATTAATGTGAAAGCCATTATTAAATTAAGCTGCATGTTTTACCAGCTGGAACAACACAAATGCAGCTAATTGAGTAATCTGAGTGCAAATTGTGTTTTGCTAGGGGGAACAAAATTTGCACTCACAAATTAAACATACAGTATTGTCATCCAACACAAGCATGTAGTGAGTGACAAATGTAATAGCAGTGATTAATGCAAAATTGAAATATGTAGCATTCACAACCACAAGGCTCCAACCAGAATACCTCAAGAAACTAACTACATCTAGCAAATAAGAGAAGAAGAAGGAAACATTCCTCAACCCAAGATGATTAATTTCTGTTCATAAAAAAAAAATAAAAATCCAGTAATCTATTACAGATTATTCTTAAAGTTAAACCTCGGCAGCGCAGGATTAATGACTTCTGCATACAGACGTTCTCGACATTAGCCAAAGACCCTTATGAACAACAAAAGTATCGGTGAGAGCATAATTAACCTACAGTCAGAAAGCACTGCTCCTCAACAGCCAGGTCAGCACACCTCTCTGTTTGAATGTCAATGTGAGGTAATAGCTACACTAATAGCTCTGCTAATCACTGTGCCCCACTTGTAGAGGGGCCCAATTCATGCCCTCTAGGAGCACGATGGCAGCCCAACAGTGGGACCATTTTGTGTTTGGCAGGTACTAAACCACTGATAACTTCAAGAGCAACTTGGAGTGAAAAACCTTTCATGCACCAAAGCTCATGCAATTGTGATTGCTCAATTTCTGCCTGAAAAAGTGAAATAACCAATGCATAAAATGAATCCTACTTTGTATACCTGTGCTCAGTGTGCTATACATGGTAACCTGTGTGATAGACGTGTATATAGTGCTATTATAGTCACACACTGAGAACTTGTGGAAGTGCAAGAATAAAGGTAGGCTACTCTTTCATTAATGGCTATTTTAAAATCATGATCCAAGTAAATATTTCTAGACAATTCTGGGGAACACCAAATGACAGGAGAAACCAGGCTCATTATTACTTCGTTCGACACATCAGCCCCCTCTCACCCCCACAAACACTTGGCCCTTCGTGCTGATGGATGGCTACATTAGTAGGGTAACAGTGGCTTGGGGGGGTGGTTTGGGTGTGTGGACAAAGGTGCAATGCTGTGATCTTAGAAAACATCTGGGGATGTGTGAGGAATGAAGCTTCAGTCATTGCTGAAACTTACAAATAATTCTTCATGATTAACTTTGATGTCCAGTTTGTAAGAATTCTTGTTTTAGTCTTATTAAATGTTGTTTCCATGTGAACATGACTGTTTTGGATAGGTGAGTTTTTCTCCTACTCTCCAGCATTGGCCAGCACTACAGATACACCTTTTACACCAAAGCAGTTCCAGTGCTGGTGCTGGGCTGGTGCTGTTGAGAACCAGTTTGCTTTCCCACTGCTCAAGGTTCTTGCGGGGCCACGTAATGACGTCACCGCATACGCCAGTTACGTTCGCTGCTTTCCCATAAAGACTCGTGCCAACTCCAAAGCAACAACAACAACAACAACAACAACGGCAGACTAGCGTTTGTACAGCTGTTGCTCCTGGCTCGCAACCACACAGCAGATACAACGTATTTGTGCTGCTCGACAGGATTGAGATGGTCAAATTGTTCAAGGGATAATTCACTCCTTATCTATTCACCTCTATGCAGTCTTGTTTGTTGTGGTTGACCTCAATAACCCCGCCCCCTGCCCCCTAACCTAAGTGGTTCTTTCTTCTAGTCCAGCAAAGAACTTGTGCCACTCTGGAACCAGTTTTTCTGGCCCGGAGCCAGTTCTTTGTCTGTGTGAACAGGAAAACCAGTTCCAAATTAAGCACTGGCCCCGAACCAGCACTGGAACTGCTTTGGTGTGAAAGGGGTAAGAGACAGGGGTGATAGATGATAGATTTTTAAATATGTGCTACTTGCTGTGCTGTATCTCCAACATGTGAATCAGCTTACTGACTGATTTTTTGCTTGTGACTTTCAATGGCAGAGATTCAAGAGCAACCCCAGAGGGGGATGTTGGTGATTAATATGTTCAAACAATCTAACTATTGGCAGCTATACCAAGAATGTTGCTGATGTTGAGCGTGATAGAGGCGAGATTGAAAACTTCAGAAGATCTAACGCATTCCTGAGCAGAGCACTTTCCCCATGAAATATGCTGAAATTCATGAGACATCCACTCACTTTTAGTCTATAAAAATGTGGCTAGGACAACACAGTTTTGCAACCTTTCTTACATCCATCTCTCCCTCTCACACACACACACACACACACACACACACACACGCACACAAAATTATTATATACACAACCCCATTGTGCTGGCCCAGCTACAGACCCATCACTTTACAGTTTCATTACCTATGATGGCAAAAAAATGCAATCTTCTTCTCCTGTTCTGCGCACATTTAATCAACTGGGTGGCAGTGTGCAGTGCACTGGGCTGCTCTCTCCAGATAAGATTATCCTTCAGCTGTAGACCTGGCAGTCAATAGGAGGACCAGGAGTGTAATTAGTGAGTGTGTGTATAAAGGCAAGAGAGAGTAGAGAGAAAGGGCAAATGAATTAGACTGAAACAGATAGTAAAGATAGCAATATGGGCAAGTTATCGGTTTTAGTCTGAACAAACCGAGCATCATAATCACAAGAAATCAACGTGCAGGACAGAGAGACCATCTGCACTATAACCCGGCCCTCGTATTCTCCACTAGAAACCTGACTGTCTTTTCCAGCTTCCCTTCAGGCAGACATAGTAGGGTGAGGGAGAAAAGAGAAACTGTGTGTTTGACAGTAAAAGATGATATTGGTTGTGTGTGAGTGCACCTGCTTACACAAACAAGACACATACAAAACTGATTTAACTGAGTAAGGTGATAACAATGTCTCGTGGAAGAATTGAACTGCAACAGAATATTGTTTATTGAGTTTTCTAATGTGCTTCCCATCTCTGTCTTTGACTAAAATTAAAAAGCTTGGGGCTTTTTTTAAATCAGCACAAGAGGCCAACTGCACAGTACATAACTACAGTCCTCAATGTTCATTACAGGCCAATGCAATATGTCCACTGCATATAAAGTTAAGCAATTTTGGATTTTGACCATTAATGCATCAGGCAAAACTAACTGAGAGATCATTAGTAACAATGATTTTTTTTTCTATTATTGATTAATTTGGTAAATTGTCTTCATAAGTAATCAATTCAGTGTTGAACTTTTTAAACATAAGATAACAGTGGCAAGTGTCTATCAGATATTCAGCTTACAATAAAAAGCATAAGACTCTCGCATTGGAGAAAAGACAAGCTGTTTTTTTGCCAATTACTTAGATCAAATAATCAATCATCAACATAGGTGCAGATTAATTTTCTGTAGACTTATTAATTGATAAACAAATTATTGGCAGTTCAACATAATAGCTTTTACTCCATATCTGGGGAAAGAACTCACTCTCTTTGTATTAGATTCACCCTAATTATTGCCTATATAAAATCATGACATTATTGATAGTGAAAGGATATTGCTTCATTTAAAAATAGAAAGCAGAGAAAACTGTTGAACCCCACAGGAAAATTCATTACTTGTCAAAGTCAATTCAAGCATGCGCAACTACATGTTAGGGTCATACAACCACTGGAATATCACAAAACTGATTTCAATGGTTATATATTCTTTCTGATGGCTGCTCCCTTGACCTTTAAGTGAAACAAACTGTGCTGATGTGTCCACCTGTGACTCAACCTGATACCTGTCAGCTTCAAGTTCCTGTTAATGTGGGGATCAAGTGCTAGCCAGCTGAGCCATACAGGCAGGACGCACGTCTCGCCTCAGACACAACTATTTATCACCTGAGCTATTATTATTCATCATATCATCACACATGCAAACAGGCCCGCGCACACACAGATGCACGGTACACATTTATGCATACAAATCTAATGCCGGAGGTGGTTAGATGGATGGTTTCCTGTGACTGAGATGTTAGAGATGACAATATGATGAAAAGAAGGAGACACAGAAGAAGTTAAAGAGGAACTATCATTACAATGAGAGTAAAGATTAATATCATTTAAATATTCGTCAGTTGCTCTTGTGCAAAAAAAAAAGATTGTTGTATGCTTATACCATGCTGATTCTTACTGATTGACCAGAGGTGTGCATTATTTTGAGATAACTACACTACACTATGTACAGGTTGGTAGATCTGAGAGATTATTACTGGAAGGCCGCTGTTCTAGTAGCAGAAGCTCAACATTTAAGATAAGCAACTTGGCCGAAACATCTACATTAAAAGTTACATTAAAACGCTAATTCAAACGCTGGATTGTCAATATAATGTAACACCTGCCTCAACAGAAAATTGATAGTAATATCAAGGAAGTCAAGTCAAATCCAACAGCCTCTGTGGAGCTTTGCTAAAATCCAGTTAGCCGTTGCCATTGAGGTGAAGGTCATTGTCGTGTGTTATGAATTGCAGGTCGTAGCCCACAGCTGCTGCAGCCTGTGTGTGTCACAAGAGAGTGGTGTGAAGAGCACTCTGTAACATGCCATCATGGTGTGTGTGTGTGTGTGTGTGCGGTGTCAGGAGCAAGAGGAAGGGGGGCAGAACATATGCTCTATGCTCCATGTGTTGACAGGCTTTGTCTTTTCATGGTGAGTGGATATACTGTACATCAGCTGTGTGTGTGTGTGTGTGTGTGTGTGTGTGTGTGTGTGTGTGTGTGTGTGTGTGTGTGTGTGTGTGTGTGTGTGTGGTCTGAACCCCACTGTATCCGTGCTCTCAAATGTGAACATGAAGCATTCAGCACCTTTTTCCACATCAACCTTCATTCAGTAGCAGCACAGAAACAGAATTTGGCACATTTTCTGAGTCATTTTCACAGTTTGACTGATTTTTTAATTGATTGATTCATTAACCAAATGCTTAGGCTGCATTCAGAACAATTAATCCATGCCTGGCCGCATTTGCTAAAAAAAAGATGGATGTGGAAGACCTCTGGGAGGAACATGAATGGAGGTACTTGGCAGGTCAAAGCAGCCTAATTAATAGCCCACTGCTATCCAGTTGCATGTGGGATTCAGTTTCATCGGTGAAATGAAAATTAACATTATATAGTAGTCATAGCTAAATTACATTTTAAAGCAGTTTTGTTGTTTCTAATTCAGAAAATCAGGCTTAAGCATGATGATGAAGAATGACATCCAACTGTTCAGCATTTCCCGCTGTCACAGCTTGCTTCTACATGACATCTGGATTTTTACTTTCTAATCAACAGTTTAATTTTACTTTCATGAACACAAATTAATGCAACAAGCTCTGCTTGGAATAGTCAGAATGGATATGAGCAGTAATCTGGGAGAAAATAGGATTAGGAAACAAATGATGTAAAAGGTTACTAAATATTTTTTTCTATCACTATAGAACAATGGCATCTGAAGGAGTGCAAATAGTCATCCTTGCTAAAAACCCACTCATTAAAACGCATGAACAGACTCACAATTGATTTCTTGACTGTAAGCTCTTCATTTTTAGGACGCGACATACTATATATATTAAAGGTTGCAAAATTGGGAGTGGGGTCAGGACCCCACAAAAGGATCATAACATTAATGACAGAAGAGGAAAGCTACGAAAAAAAATAAATCTATTTGTACCACATTATTCTTTGTCGACCTTTTCAGTCTTTCCGTTAATCACAAGGGAGATAAAAACACCTGTAAAGCCAAATCAAATGTACATTTAGTCATCACTCCATGCTGTCAAAAATTGTCTCAATTTGTTTTTATTCTCGTTATTTTTTATTTTTAAAAAGGAAGGAACAAAGCCTGAAGAAATATTAGAAATGCTTCCTTTGCTTTTAGCTGGCTGGAGGAGCGTGTTGATGTCTGCATCTGATGACAGCAGCTGGCATCCTCCATGAATTTGTATCTGGTTGCTCGTTCAATGGGCTAAAAAGCAGTATGTTCATGTTTGTGAGTAAATGTAAGTCTGCCATTAATGCTTGATGTAAATATGGCTTAAAATGAAGCAATTTGACTGGCTATATCAAACAGAGAACAAACAGTATATTTTAGACAGATTAGGTCAAAGACTGTTGGCACCATCATGACAGCAAAACCCTTTTGGTTTGAAGAAAGAATAAAATATAATTTACAGAGCAGACACAGATGTATGTTGTTGTAATTTGCTCTCATTTGGACTTTAGTAAAAACTGGTAGACCTATGCAGCAGGTGATGGAGGGTCCCAAGAGGACATTCTTCAATTGGAGTGCCAAAAAGTTTGAGAAGCACTGTATATTGTAGTAGATGCAGTCATACATTGTAGATCAGTTTATACTAAACACCTTAATAGACATTATTTTTTCCCATTATTTTACAGCAACATTTTATAAAATTCCAATATTCCCTACAAGAGCTAAGGACAGCCATTTGTATGTGATGGCATAAACCCAGAGCTTGTTACTGGAAATCATCTCCTGATGAGAACTCTCAAATGGACTCATCTTCATTTAATGAAAGCATGGTTAATTGAAATCTTATTGGAGGGGCGACAATGATAATAATGCAGCAGCAAGAAATTGGCTTGGGTGTGGATGCATTATCATTCAAGGAAAGTGAAAACGGAGAATAGGCAAAAAAACTTTTAAGCACAGCTCCTGTAGAGTAGTAGAAGCGCCCCGAGCCCATTAAAAAGAAAAATGGATATGAGGACAGAAGGGGACAGGAGGTAATAGGACACAGGACCCAGCCAAAACAGAGCGAAGACAAGGAGAGAGGGAAGTAATGGAAGATAGAATAAGTGAGAGAAAGGGCCTTAAACCAGGACAAATGACAGGAGTGATGGACCGAAAAGGAACCTGACAGACAGATAGCAAGAAAGCAAGACTGCCTAATGAATGTAGAGAGAATAATAAAGTGAGGTACTCTACATTAAGGAGCTAAATAGTGAAAAACTTAGCGAGAGAAAAGAGAGTAAATGACAGCAAGGAAAGACATTGTGTGGCAAAGAGTAGATGGGAAGATGAAAGAGTAGGAGAGCATTATAAAAGGGGTGTATGTAGAGAGAAAGGTGGGAGGTAAAGGAGAGAACCAAATCAAGAAGAAGGAAGAGGAGTGTTCCTGACTGTGGATCCTCCCTCCTTGTCCTCGCCGGCCAACATAGGGACTGTAAATCCCCCGAAATTTGAGAGGATGTAAACAAACCATTAGGACTGTTCTACCAGAGGGAAAACTACCCTCCACACACACACACACGCACACACACACACACACGGTACACTGACACATACTGTATGCAAACAGGTGTGAATGTGCAGACATGTTGGCCTTGGACGTACACACATGCAACCTAAGGTGAATGCCTTCCAAGAACAAGCATACGTAAATGCATACTGAACATACATACTGTATACAAACACACACACCACCAGTGTGAGCACTCTGATGACATTCACCTCTACAATGCCTTCTATTCCTACCTTTATATTTTTGCAAATTGGACAGAGACAATTTTCTTGAGTGGATACCCATTATAAAACCTCTGCATGTCTAGCCACATCTCGAGTAAATGACTCACAATTTATCCTGGAAAACAGTGGGCCACCAGCTCAGGACACAGGATAGTTCATGTTCACAAGCAAAAAGAGCCCAATTGACTCTACATTTTTGATGCCAGTATCATTATTGATATTTCAGAGTTACAAAAACCAACATTTTTTATGAGGTTCTCCTAAATAAAATGTTTTAAAATGGTCTGGGTTCAGACAAACTATGTAATCGAGATACTGTTTCTAGATGATCTCCAATAGGCATTTCTGAACTAACATTCAACATTATCAGACAATTGAACAACAAATGCTAGGAGAAAACAACTCATCATGACTTTTATGTAGTCAGGTTGCAATATTTGCAGAAAATAGTAAAAGACTGAATGAAAACCAGCAGCAACTACCAAAGCTGTGATTTAGAGGGACACAGGGACACTGGCTGAGAGTGGCCACTGAATCCCATTAAAGAGCCATAAAGCCTGGTGAGGAGGGGAGGAGGAGGAGGGGGAGGAGGGGAGCAACTAAACTGAGTGCCCTCGGTGTCATGCAAGCACTCGCGCTGAAGGCAATTATATGCTTTGGCACAACAGAGCACCACGAACCACATTGTTCATGTCTATATGTCAAAGTCCCATTCTCTCTGGCTTTACTATAGGCTAATCGAGCCATCTGCCTTTCCTACCTGTCTAACTCACACTTTTTTTTTGCCAAGACACTCTCTGAATTTTCTTTTTGCCACGGTCACTGTGACCACTGATGGTTGGATTTGTGATGGTTGGAAATTTGATCACGTCATGAATGAGATGAGATAAATAGAATGTGCCAAAGTAAGATATTTAATTTTCTGTCCAGACGTTCATGCATCTCTGAAGGTAGCAATTTAGTATACCTCTGAGGTGTGAACATATGCAACTACTTGAAGCGCTTCCTTTCCTTTACGTCTCGCTGCTCAGAGGTGTTACCACATAGACGCATGAGAAATGTTAGTGCAGACTGACCACAGCGGGCAGGAAACAAATACAGACAGACAGCTCGGACCGAAGACAATGCACCACAGTTGCAGAATGGCTTGCAACAAAGTACATCTGCATTCAGTGTGTTTTTCCACTTCCTTTCTACCTCTTGAAATGCGTCATAGGCATACTGGTCTTCTTGTAATAATCTTCTTCTCTCTCATCACCTCTGGGACAATCTACATCCTCTCCCTTCAACTTTATATAATGCAATCCTTTCAGAAATCCATGGTTTTAAATGACAAAGGAATCTATTTTTGAACATTCAGAGAGCGTCACACTCTCAAGTTGTGAAAATGTGAAGTTTTTCTAATTAGTGCAAAAAGCTGCGTGGTGCTATGTTTGTTTTGCCCACAGATCTGATCTGGACCACCTGGGTATGTGTTACAAAAATGTTTTCTCATTATTGTTTGGGGAGACTCCTTCATTTAGTTAAAACATAGTGTAACTATCAAACATCACCTCAGTCACTCTGAGGTGATGTTTGAATGAGAAAAAAATAGCAGTCATAGCAAATTAAATATGTACCCAGCGTGCCTTAGATGTTAACCCACATCATATACAGACTAAGGCTTGATTTATAGCCTGAGAGTTCACACAAAAGCACATGTAAGCAGAAACACACAAACTGCATAACTTGATGTAGGCCTAATACATGCTTAAGATGTTCAATTGCAGTTTTTAGTAAGTGCTAAAGTGTCATGATAACTGAGCAAGCTCCAGATCTGTTGATGGAGATCATGTGATCTGATTAAAAGCTACCAAACAGCTACAAGCTACAAAAGCAATGGTTGTTTAACAGCTTCACAGTTACT
This sequence comes from Scomber japonicus, assembly GCF_027409825.1. Taxonomy (NCBI): domain Eukaryota; kingdom Metazoa; phylum Chordata; class Actinopteri; order Scombriformes; family Scombridae; genus Scomber; species Scomber japonicus. The sequence goes on along the minus strand of NC_070579.1, from coordinate 26,658,669 downwards.
CTAATCTAACTGAAAAAAATAATTAACATTGTGGATTTTTGGCCTCATTGACAAAAAACAAGCACGGAAATTCAAATTGATGACAAACGATAACGTGGCAATGTAGCCCATAATGTCTGCATATTTCTCTGTTGTTTCCTTGGCTCCACATCACACAGTGTGCTGTGTCTCCACATAATGCTATTCATGTGTCTCTTGATTTCCTTTTTCTTCACTTAATTACTCTGATGTTGTTGCAGTGTAAACAATGTTGAATGTGAAAATCATTCAATGAAGTCTTCATATTCCAAAGCACAGATCCACTGTGCAAAACATACAGAATCATAAATGCAGTCTGATAGTATAAAGGCAGTTTGTGTGTGACCTGTGGGCAAGAGAGATGAATAAAAGTGTGTGTCTATCTTTTAGTTTCTAAAAGCATCTTTTGAGGTTATCTGTGTAAGGGCTCAGTGTAGGAGTGTGGGTGAATGGTTTATATCGCACTAGGAGGTTGTGAATGAGAGAGTCAGAGAGTGAGTGAACATAACTTAAATGAAAAGGTCAGGATGGGTGAAGGCAGCTTTGATGGGAATCCCTGCTGGGATATATGTATGTGTGTGTGTGTGTGTGTGTGTGTGTGTGTGTGTGTGTGTGTGTGTGTGTGTGTGTGTGTGTGTGTGTGTATGTGTGTGTGAGCAGCAAGGCCGCCAGTGTACTATTTTTAGCCGGGCTGGTTGAAGTTTGACTTCATCATCAGGGACTAAGGAAAGTCAATTTCCCTGCCTCCGCCTCTTTCCTTCCTCTTTGTCTTCCTTCCCTTACCCTGGATCTTCATGTTGCTATTATTTTACCCTCCACTTCTTCCTCTTCTTATTGTTCCATCTTGTTATACAGTTCACCCTGGTGGTGTGTTCAAATTGGGGTGTTTCAGATATTCTCTGAAGAACAACAGCAACCAATACGAACAGTTTAATTTAATAAAAAGTATTATTTACCATATATTTTTTAGAGTTTTAGAGACTTTAATTGGCATATTTTGGCACAGCTACTTCTACATTTCAGCAGTTGCTAGCAAACTTTTCTCAGTCTGACAGCCGCATCTGTCCAGTCTGTCTAGTGTCATCTTTGTTGCAGCTGACAGTGTAACATCACCTGCAGCCTATAATATTCTCCTCTGGTATCTCTTTGACTGTCATATCCATTGACTGCCTCACATCACGGAGCACTTTGCTTTAGAGAGATGTTTTTTTTTTACCATAGCTTCACATCAAATCATCGATCAAAATCAAATATTCATGCATGAGTCCCAATGCCTTCAAGATTGAAGACAAGGGACTGTATAAGGTGGCCAACTATGATTTTGAGAGCCGTCATTGTAGCTACACCAGAAGTGCAAGTTAGAAAATAAATTCAAGGCCAATGATAGCGGGGGTGTATGGCAGGATCTTAAACAGATCAGTGACTATAAGACCACTGTTTCAGTAATCAATGCCTGACAGCCTCAGCCTCAATGAATTGAATTGTTGCTTTGACAACAATCAAAGCCCAATAAGACAGGGGGCAGTTCCCTAACCCCGCCCCCCCCCCTTTGTGATAGGGTATGAGGTAAGGAACCTGCTGTGAAGACAGAACAGCAGGAGAGCAGCAGTACATGATTTTGTATCCTCTGCTACCTGAATGTATTGATGAACTTGCTACAGTTTTAACATATCTCTCAAGGAATGCAAACGTGTTGCATGTTCTAAGTCTACCATGTGTCTGTTGCCGCAAATGATTACAGGCCTGTCACAGTCACATCTGTAATAATTAAAATCTTTGAACACCTTGTGTGTAAGCACTTATCCAATGCAGTCATCTTAGACCCCTATCAGTTTGTCTATAGCACCAGCAGGTCTCTTTGTGGACTATACTACTTTCTTACCTACAAAACTTTTTGATGAGTTATCGCAACCAGAAAAAAAATACTATTTATGTTATTGGATTTTTGACTTGCTCTACAAAAGAACATATGTAATCAAAATTAACAAGAGGCTCTCTACAACCCGGTACAGAAACACTGTTGCCCCTTAGGTTGGGTACTATCCTGCACCTCTCCTGTACTCATTATACACAAATCACATTGAGACTCTGTCAAAATGTTTTAAATTTGCTGACTGAGTAGTAGGTGTTGATTTCATGCAACAATAAATCAGCCTACAGAAATGAGGTCTTGTCTCTGGTTAACTGGTGCTGTCTCTACAACTTGGAACTGAATGTCTCTAAAACGTTGGGAAGGCTCTCCTGCCACTGACCATCAATGGTCTGGAGGTGGAAAGAGTGGACCAGCATCAAATTTCTCAGAACAACAATCTCCTCCTTTCTGAAATGATGACAACTCAATCTGCATCATCAAAAAAGCCCACGAAAGAGTTTTCTTCATGCGCCAGCTCAAAACATTTTCAGGTATCCAGAGAGGCGTTGCTGCAGTTCTACAGAGCTGAGAATAGAAAGTGTTCTCATCTTTTCTCTATCTGTCTGGTATGGTAACCCCAAGGAAGCAGCTAGACTTGTTTGCTTAGCTGCAACAGCTAATGACAGTATAGATCTAAAATTCAACTACCATAAACTACCAAAACTACCCCAAAACCACCACAACACAGTTTTTTTTCTGACTCACAGTAGGAAATGGAAGTGAACAGTGATCTCCTGCAGCAAAGTCCTCATTTTGTTATTTGAACTACTCAGCCAACCACCTAACCCGTCTCTTCTTAACAAGGCAAAATCATGTGTTGGATCCAAGGTAGCAATGGGAAAGATTCCCATTCACAACTTCCTTCATGCCTTCAGACAACCTAAGTTGCAGTTTGCCAGTGTTACTGATAAAGTGTAATTTACACGTTGAATAAAGTGTGTGGGGTTGAAAATAATTTTTATTTATTAATTGGCTCTGATCTCATATTATTTAGCGCCAAGTCAAATATATAGTTTTCAGAAAATTAAAGATTACCATTCGTAATGGTCATGAACAGTATTTACAGATCAGAAACTGGTAAATACAGCAGCTTCCATATGATGTGAACACAGAATCACAGAAAGCCACAGAAAAATCAACTCTCATCTGACCTCTGTTCCTTCTGCAATAACAACCCAGCAGGTGTGGTGATCACACATACATTTCTATCCTTTCCCTCTCTATCAATACCCCCACCCCCACTCAGCGCTCCCCATCTCGTCCCCTCTTATTTCATCATTCACTGACGTCTATGTCACCCTTATGACCTGTGCATTACTGGTGCAATGTACTTGTGAGTGGCATGCTATTGCATAATGACAGTTCAGATAGTGTTACTGTCCAGGGTGGTGTAATTCTACACGCTCTAATGATTCTCAACGTAACGCAACAGCAGCAGCGAGTCAGCTGAGGTCGATTTCTCACCAGCCGTGCTCACAATCACTCCTCTGACATCAAGCATATTATTTTTGCAAAGAGTGAGAGGAAGGAAAAGACTATTTTCATGTGCATGAATAGTAAAGCCTTTGAACCTCCTGAATGAGTTTGTGGTTTATTAAAAAACAACAACAAAAAAACATTTAAAACAATGCATGTTTGGCTGAATACAGAACAGTACTGACATAGGTCAATACTGATATCCAATAATACATAACTGATTTATTTTAGGTTGTGAACTCTATGAAACCAGATGTGAAACAAGATGTTTGTCAAACTGGGCGAAATCAGACTATTATTGGGACAACAGTGGCCTAATGGATACTAAGGATGGACACTATCAAACATAATATAGTCCCATTTTTGTAAGAAACACCATGAGGAACAAATTCTACTGTGTAGCCAAGTTTGAAAACTGATTCAGAAAGATTAAAATATGATTTAATAGGTTAATAATTACACTACAACTGAATTAAAGATATCAATCAGACTGCAAATATATTGAAATATTGGCAGTTTTGGCCACACAGATGTAATAGTTGCACTTTTTAAGTCCCTTAAAGGAAAATAATGTACATGAAAATATAACATGGAGCCTGAACCCAAATTCAAAGGGCAGAGCAGAGGATGTTTACTTAAGTAAAATAACACCACTAAGGAGTCACTACAGCTAATCTCTATGGACATATGGGGCTGTTCACTCGGCTGATTATGCACCCTTATCAAAGCCAAGCAGTAGTAAGCCAAAATGAATTCAACGGTTCTCCATCACAGATGGTTTTCCAGGGTTCCATAAACAGGACAGCGTTATGTGGGCACAGGTGTACCAAAGCTGTGTCACAAATGGTAAGCTGTGTGAACACATGAAGATGATGGAGATGCATCCTGAGTAACTAAAGTCTAAGTGTTCTTGAGTTAGGAATCTAATCCCCAAATGCTCCAGTAAAGCTGCTGAGCAATGAACAAGCCTTTGGGCTCTATTTCCATAGTGGTACAAGGTCTAGTGCAAGAGGCACATGATGACATATTTGAATTTTCCTGACTTTGAAATGTACTCCAGCTGTCTGTTTGATAAATGTTGCTAGCCCATTTTGGTGAAAATGTTGAACTGGGGGTCAGGTCTGTTCTCACTGTCAAAGTCACCAAGTTGATGATTTGGTCATGTTTAAATATTTGCATTGACAAGTCATACGGAATTATTATTATCAGCTAAATACTAAAAATCTCTAAGCAATCTTATCTGTCATTCACAAGTGTTTTCCTTCAGTGTATTAAATATCTGCAGGCAACAGAAGGCATCAGATGATGTACATGTGTTCCATTGGTAGCCCGATTATAAAAGTGTGCTGCCAGAGTGTGGTGACATTATGCTCAAGGATCCATTGTGGCTACACTGATTAAACATGTGCCACAAACACCAGGCTGCTGAACAATAACCACATAACAGAATTTCCTTACACTGCACAACACTACATCTGGTTATTTCCAAATCCTGCAGGTTTATGAAAAACATCTGGAGAAGCAATGGACATACATTTCACAGTGCTTTTTGCTCAAAGCCTTTACTTTCAAGCAGAACGTTTCACACATATACAACTTTAGAATACAAATCATCCGCCTTTGCCTCATGTTCAAGTGTTGCAATCAAATCATCTTCTTACTTGAAAAGGCCGATCAGGATTATCCTCTCCATTTCATGAGTCATTTTTGTTCTGCACAATTGCAAATAGCACAGCTGTTTATGAGGTATGAGACCAGTAAGGGATAATTGTCACCACACCCTTCTGATTCATATCCCACTGTACACAACCACACTGATGCATACTGTGCTTCAGCTAACCAAAGTACAAAGCACGCTTGGATACACTTTCACTGACCTTGATGTGACCCACTGCTTTGCACTGGTATATGCATCTGCACCCTTAAAACAGGGGCCTGTAAGTGTGTATGTGACAGAGAGAAAGACATCCTGAAAAGTTGAAACTCTTTGGAGAAATGTGTTCTAAGTTAAATTGCCCATTACCCCAGAGCTATTACATTTTTCTCAATTAAAAATATTCCTCTATTTCTAACTGTTTACTGTGGGTTTGGTTGCCTGCAGTTCATTTTTGTTCACCAAGGTAATAGAGTGCAGTGGAAATTCAATTTTTTTGTAGTTCACTTTACGGTCAAACTGCCCCACCATGTAGCATTCATAAATAATGCCACATAAACTCAACAGCAGCACATTTTGGCATACTGTCACCCTGCCAGAGAAGATACAACAAAACTGACTCGAGTTGCTGTAACCTACACTCTCATTCATATCATCTTGCTGTTCATATCTGGTAGGAACACAAAGAAGTAACAGAGCATCAGTGCAGACTGAAGCTTCTCAGTAGTTTCTGAGGAACTGCTGGCTGCTTTTCATCCTTCAATATTGGTATTTTAAAGCCTTTAAAAGCTTGTGTTTTGGTTTGAATTAGGGTTTACTCTCTATGAATGCATGGCAGTTCTCTTGGATGAAGACTCAGTCACTTTTTCATGCCCATTGTTGTCATGAAATGCCACCTTAGTTTAAAATGGCACAGCTCCCAGTGAAGTAAAGCACTAAACGCTCCAGAGTTCAAATAAACTGCTACAAAGATTACAGATAAAAACACATTCATTCAGTTTTATGGAGCTCTCTTTGGATTTGTTTAATCTAATTTTGTGTTACGTCTACAGTTGTTCACATGAGTGGCATGTGATGATCTTAGAGCAGCCCTCTGTGGATTCTATGCTTGTGTAACTTTGTCCAAATGTGTCCCTGATGCCACGTCTATGCAGCAATGCAGTTGACAGATAAGGGAAAAATACCACGGTGCACTTGTTAAAGGCAAATTCAATCACACATTCACACATACACACACAGTCACAAGGACTTTGTGGCGCTACCAAGGCAACCAAAACACAAGAGCTAATTATAGTTATAGCTGTAGACTCTGGGACATAAACTCATACTCAAACACATACACACGGACAAACACACAGAGCAGCCGGGTAATTTATCTTCATCGAGCTGTCGATGAATCCACTTCTGAAGATTTTTATCTCTACGGACATCAAGTTTAGATAAAAATTAGCACACCTGCTCAATCTGGTGGAGGTGTGTGTGTGTGTGTGTGTTGAGAAAGGTTTTCATGATTGGGTCCACAAAGGAGTAAAAGTATGTCACACCATATGATTTTGTTTTTGTTAACAACCCTGATTAACGCACATCTGTTTCATCATGATACATATACTACTGGGATACATGTCAATAATTACATATTATCTGAAACTGATATCACTCTACTAGAACTCTCTACCAGATTATCGAGCAACAGGAATCCAAATATAGTTCCTCTGGTTTAATGGAAGCAACTTGCGCATAAAGAAATGCCATATAAGGACTTGGAATGAGCCAGTTGTAGCAGTCAAAGAAAGAAGTGAAACTCACTCTTATAAAAAATAAAGTACCATATATGACCAAAAGTAACGTTGTGATGAATATTAGTTAGTTAGAAAAACAGAATCTTGGTGGTGATGTCTGAAGAACAGAGATTAATCAGGTCACAAGTTGTTAATGCTCTCTAAATCAATGCCAGCCAAACAATACGAAATTGAAATTGAAATGAGAGCTTCATTTTGAAGCATTTAACCAATTAAGATGTGGGTTGCTCAACTAAAAGAATGTACATTTATTATACAAGCACCCCTCCAGCCATGTTTTGAGATATATAATAATCTGCTTTGAATAATCTTTCCTTTAAATGACATGATTCCTTTTCCCTTATTTAAAAATCCATAACCTATGAATATGCAAATACTGTATATTTCTTAAGTTCAACTACTGGATACAAGATACTACCTACTTCATGGAGTGAAAAAGGGGACTTTAGTTCCTTCTGAATAGCAGTGACAGGCAAGACTTAGAGTGCAGCTAGACCATGCAGGCTGGCAGATTCTCAGGATTGTCTATAATGTTAAGAATGTGACGCTCAAATTTTCAATACTTATGTTGAGTTTCAATTATTAGAAATGTTTGATATGATGGACTGCCTTGTATATCTTTGCATTTTTCTGTTTTTAATGACACAAACCATGCAAAATGTTTGTGTTACTCAGCCATCGGGAAAAGTTCATTACCTGTCCGTTGCATTTGTCGAGTCACATCTGTTCTGGTTGACAATGCCACTACCATCATGAGTAAATAATCAAATTATTTCACAATCTGAATAAACAAATATCTGCTGTTGTGGAGTAAGATTGGGTAACCCACTTTTTTAATGATATCAGCACAAAATACAGTACAGTGCTTTTTCTATTACCTCTGGGTATATAAACATACCCAGAGGCTTTCTGCAAAGTGTGAAGGGCATATTTAAGTGTGTAAAAGCATGCTGAGCATATACAACACACATTACACCGCCAAACTGACAGAACAGTGCTCTCAGTATTTTACAACAACCTAGAAAATACTTCAATAATCAGGCTTCTGCTGCCGAATTCACCAAAGTATTCCCTCGGGTGCTGCACCAACAATCATTCTGCTCTGTGGTTTGTGGTCTGAAGCTCGCCGGAGAAGAGAGAGAGGAGGAGAAGCTGAGAGCAACAATTAAATACACAATTAGCTATTGTGTTGCACTAAACAATTCTCAGAGCAAAAGAATCCTGTGTGTTTCATCAGCTGCACTTTCTAGTGTTCAGCCTCAGAATATATAATTGGTCTTTTAAAGGATTTTGCTCACATGTATCTATAAATAATCCCCCTTTATTTCTGCAACTAAATCTCTTTCGCCTCATCTTTCACCATTTTCTCTCACTAAATCCATAAGTTGAGCTTTCAACTCCTCCTAAATCCTTTTCTATCTCTTCAAATTGAGGATTTTCACTCTTCAAAACCTGAGCAGCACACACTGTAAAATACCCCATCTCCACCTGACACTAAAGATACAACAAGCAGCAGTTTTGCCTTGAGGCAGGATGTGTAGTGTTTGTAGTCTTCTGCCTCATTTGGTCAAGTCTCCATTCCTGCACTTGTCAGTCATACTGATAGGTGGAAAAGGTGTCTTGTCATTGGTTAAGGTAACTGGGATCTCTACATCTCTACATCTCTAAATCTCTAAGCAGATAATGAGGAAGAAAAAGGGAAAGCTGCCAATTTATGATCCCTTGCATATTTCTTTTAAAATGCATATCACAGGTTTGATATGTGCTGTTGGCAAACCATTTTCTATTGTTCTACAGTGGACGAATGTACTACGTAAGCAGCACTTATCTTGGGTCAGTCAACATGAAAGCTGCACACTTCCCATTTCCCAAAAGCTTGAAAAATACTGCATGCAAAAACTCTCCCACACACACACACACACACACACACACACACACACACTTCTCTCTCTCTTTCGCTCCCACATGCGCACATGCCATTGCTTATAGCAATGAGCAGCTGCATCATGTCATGTCCTGCAGATGCTCAGCAATAAATAGAAAATAAGGGGCAGGGCAAGGAAAGTGAAAATCATTTGCTCTCACATGTGCACACAGGCACACACGTACACACAAACACACACACACACACACCATTAACCTCTGATTGCAGTAAGGAGGGAAAAAGGGATTGACGTACTTCATATGGCACAGTTGGTTAACAGGAGGGTCAATGAAATTCAGCTGTCAGCATTTCCTGTGTGTGTGCGCACACACATTTTTGTTACCTATTACCTAACCCTAACCCTAACCCTAACCCTGATCTTGTCGAGACCAGTAGTCCTCATAGAAACCAAATCCTGGTCATGATGACGCAAAACGTCAACTGTTTACAGTGGCATGAAAAGGTTGTGGTCAAGGTTACAGTTTGTGTTAGGCTGTCCACGATGAATGGAAGTCAATGCAATGTCCTGAAAAGGTTAGCTTTGCAAGTTTGTGTGTGTGTGAGTGTGTGTGTGTGCATGGGTGTGTGAAACGTGCCAAGGCCAACCACTTGGGCTGTAAACACACTTCAGTACCTTGGACAGCTACAGTTTCCTAACAGAGGGAAAGTGGGTACAGTCATTCATAACATGCCTCATAACACTGCATTAACTCCCTCTTACCTGTACATCACCCACCATCACCTATCTGATCACTTCATGTGTTATTTGTTTTAACTTCAAAAAGCTACACATTATCAGAAGGTAAATCTGCAGCCCTGTATTACAGTGCACTTAAAGCTCAAATGGAAAACATTACAACCTACACTACTATGTAAACACACATGTTAGGGAGACATTAAGCTGCTCAACAGGAAAACAACACTCTGCATTACAGAGATGCCAGTGTGCTCAGCTATTACCAGATGACCTGTGATTTCATTAAAAACCAGCAGGTAATTTGCTGTAGACTTGACATAGCAGATGCATAATGGATTACAGTTGAGAATGGACTGATAATAACTTGAATTACAGAGCCTGCTACTGTCAATCTAATCCTGTTTAAATTGGACTCAAGCCTGACAGTCTACTATTTGTGCAGAGTGTAGCTAAACAGCTGCTAGAAAAGACAGTAGAAATGTGAATCCTCACGCTGCAGAACGATTGCGCATGTGCTGAAGTGCAGTCACACTGTTTGAATAACAGATTGAATGAGTAGATGGATAGTAAAGTATAACATGACATTACACCATTGTATATCTTATATTACATGTTTAATGTATTGATTAACAGAATCCTCATGTGACCAGAATGCAATGTAGAAAAATAAACAATCTGAAGTCATGATAAAAGTTTTTGATAAGTTGTGCAACAGATAATCAAATGTTTAAAGTCCACTTCGACTCAAAAATGTTCTTTATGTTCCCACTCCACCCCTCCCACCTCCATCATCATGGACCCACTCCACCCCTCGCACCATATCTTCTCCCTTTTGCCATCAGGGAGAAGATACAGAAGAATCAGCTGCAGAACCAGCAGGAAGCTGAACAGTTTCTTTCCACAGGCTGTAAGGCTTATTAATGAACTGTCCCCCCATACACACAACCACACAAACACACTCTAATCCTTGACAGCTAGTCACCTGTCAAGTTAAGAGGCTGAATGCACTAACCTGCACTTTGTGAGAATGGTACATTTTAACTAGTGAGATTGACCACAGATGTACTTTGATTTTTTTTTTATTGATTTAATTCCTATTTATTATTATTCTATTAGGATGTTTATTATTCTATTGATGTTTTTATCTGCACTGGGGTCACTGATTGAGAATCAGAATTTCATTCTCTTGTGTATGCAAAGGCACAGTGCAAATAAACTTGAACTTGGTGTTTGAGTTTCACTGTGCAGAATGATTTATGTGCAGTTTGACACTAGACAGCTGTTTTCATATTCATCTGTTGAAAGTTCCTCTGTGCTCACCGCAAAAATCTGAGTATGTGGGTGTAATCCCTGAAAATGTACTATGTTTTTTTCCGGAAACCAGCAAAGCAATATGAAGACATCCCCTTGGGACAGTTTTTACAATTTGTTGACCTTTTACAGACTTAAGTACTGTATTAGTCAAAAATTATAGGCAGATTATTCATAAATGCAAATCGCCATTTATGACAACCCCCATTAAAAGTATATTAGAACAATTTGTCAAAAACTTTCCCAGGCAAACACAGAGCAGAACAGACTGATCATATCCAACATAGTGAAGGTATCTGCAGGGAAGCAAAACCATGCTTGAGTTCCTCTGTGTGATCCCAGCATACACAGTCATAAAAATAAGCTTCTATCTCAGTGTGCATCTTTGTGAATGTGAGCACAGAATCTGGTTTGTGCGTAAAGAGCAGGAGGTTGTTTAAAAATAGGTCTGTATTTATGATAACGCAAGCCACCCTTCTTTAGCTACGCGCTGTTATGCTTCAATGTTCCCTGTGGAATTTTACAAGGACATGACAGCAATCATCGGCACTGAAAGGGGAAAATGTGCCTTTGAAAAATATGGGACAGGTGGGGTCTAGGGGAGGTAGGCGGTCACATGGTGATAAAGTTCACACAGAAAGATGGACAGAGGCACACGGTAGCATAGTAAAGACTCACAGAAGTATATAACTCACAATCACGTGCACTCCCACAAGCATTTTGTCATATCACTGGAGGTTTATTCAAAACAATTTCTCCCTAATCCATGATTGTGTGAAGACATTTGGATGAATAATTACAAAAACAACAACAATGAAGGCCTACATTCTTATCCCAGTGCGGCATTATTAAAATGTTTGGCAAGCATTCACTAGACATACAGGGTGTGTTGCTATGCTCAGATATGAATAAACCATCATTACATTTTACTGCGTATGCTACAAAATATGATTAGACATTCATCTATCTGAGAAAGAAACAAATCCCCTCTGTTATCTGCATGACTTGACAATCACATGACAGAATCTCTCCTCAGCCTCCTGTTCATTTCTGTTCTTCACCTGCTGCCCAGTCTTCCTTATATTACTGATTAGTGTTGAGTGATAGAATAGCCAGAGATGATAGTTGTCTGTTTATACAGTGGTTGTAGCTATTACTTTAACATCTCTTGGTGTGTTGGACAAATAACATTTTTATAGTATTTGTGCTAAGTGACATGCCAGGTAATAACTTGCTAGATAAGCCAAAAATCAGAACAATGGCGACTGTTATCACTGATGTGTTTGCAGGTACATACTACGTTACACTCTAAGAACAGCTTAATGGAGAGGGGAATATCTCTAAATGTCTGGACAGAATCACTAAAAACTAAAAATTAAAACTTAAAAGAATGGTGATTGATTATGTATAAAAGCCAGTGATTTCTCTATGACTACAAGAAAAGGACCAATTACCAAATGCCTGACAACATGAAAATGAATCGTGCGAATAAATAGTATGTTTTAATGTTTCCCATTTTTACTATTATTGGGTTTCATTTTTTATTTTTTTTTATTTTTAAGTTCTTTGTTTCCAATTCATTCTTACTGTCAAATGTTTTTATATGTAAAGCATTGAGTTGCCCCTGGGTATGAAATGCTCTATATAAATAAAGCTGCCTGCCTTGCCTTATTATGTATTATGTATTATGTATCTTATTTATTTCTCCCATAACTATATGAGAAAAAGAGAATGCACGGAAAGATCTGCACAGAAGAGCAGAGAATGGTCCAACCTGACCCATTCAACTTTTAAGAAACACCACTTTGAATTGTCAACTCTATTACAAGTCACACTGCCTTGGTAACAGAGAAACAAACACATTAAACAGCACAAACAAATCAACCATAGAGTAAAGAATAAAAATGCCTGAAAACACAAGAACAGTGCAAGCATAGAAATTCAGTTGGCACTTTATCAACACAGGAACTAAAGCGTTTCCAAGCTGCCCCTCTCTTTCTTCTCGATTTTCCAGGAATCAGATAATTGGAGGTTGATGGCGATTGCCATGGCGATTGAGAAGAGTGAGGGTCAGAGGTGAGGAGAAGTACCACAAAATTAGTCTCAATACCAAAGTGAGGACACTGACAAATGTGAAAAACAACATTAAGTAGCTTGGACTATTACCTTGAACACTTATCAAAAATCCAAATAACAAAACATGTGTAGGTATGCACACTACTGCAATAACACACACTCTTCAGCAAGCAAATTAATGACAGTCAGCAGTGTTAAAGTATGCCAAGAATGTTTAGCAACAAGATAATTTCTCCTTTCCTTGACTAGACTCATTGTTAGTTGGCTTTACTCTAACAGGCCACTAACAGGCTAATATCTGTCTGTACGTTGTGGGTTAAACTACATGAATCTCATGATTCCAAGTAAGTCCAAATCCTCTAGTCAAAGTGACTGAATCTGGGATGTCCATGGTCATTTCTATCTAACGTATGAGATGACAAAAAACAATGGCTCACATGGCATCATTCACTCTCAGGATGCAACATTAACTTTAACATGTGCCAGCCAGTTCTTTTCCAGTTACCTTCTATTCAGCAATTACAGAAACACTTAATGGGGCATAGTGGCTTTCTTTCACAGCAGTAAAATCACCCTCAAAGTTACACGGCCTTCATTTCCATTAAATAATAAAAAAATAAAATACTTCTGGAATGTAAAAGGCAACATAAAGATCTCTATTGTGTCGGCTAATTACCATATTCATGTTTGCCATTCGGTAAAAATAAAGAAATACTTGGTAAAATTTAAATTAGATGTGTAGTGCCTGATAAGAGGTCCTTTAAATACTGTATAATGCCTCACTCAGTGGGGCTGGGCAATATATGGATATTATATCGATATTGTGAGACTAGATATTAGATATCATAATATCATGATATGTAACATACGTATCAACATATGTATCATAACAGTAAAGTGATGTTATTTTCTGAATTTGACTGTTCTATCATTTGTCGTTACCCACTTAATCATCATATCCTCATTACTAATAATTTTTTTTTTTTTTAATTTAGTTATCTCCAGTACCAGTTCGGCTATACTTTGAAATGATAACTGACAACAAAAAAAATGTCCCAAAAATTCTTTAAAAAGAAAAACTGTAAGTGGCTTGAGGCTTTCTTGGAACTTCAGATAGCAAAAAAAAGAGTATGCTAATATGCTAGATGTATGTACTTCAGTGAGTTAAGTCCCAGTCTCAGAGTCAGTCACATAAACGCTGTTCAGCACACAGGCCACGCGGCAGGACAAGCTGAGGGTTACAGAGCCCGTATGGCAGGCTGACACAGAGGAGAGTGTTATTAAAGCAGTAATGGGTTCTCCTTTACCTCCCCACCTGCAAGTAGATCAATACAGCTCTCCTTACTGAGTGTTCAATGCAGTGGCTCTCTGAGGCGAGATGACTGTGTGTCTGTCTGTAGCGAGAGAAACTTGAGAGTGTGTGTGTGTGTGTGTGTGTGTGTGTGTGTGTGTGTGTGTGTGTGTGTGTGTGTGTGTGTGTGTGTGTGTGTGTGTGTGTGTGTGTGTATGATTGGGATGTTTTGTGCACATTTCTCTCAGCTGTCTTGGAGTGAAAACTGATGCAACAAGAATTTCAGACATTTCCGTCGAGCCACAGCAAGACATTGCTGAGTACAGAGCCCCTCTGACATACTGCTGAGTAACAGGAAAATAAAAATCACAAGTCTGCCTCCTTTCCCTGCTGACCACTGTTTCCCCCAGGGATTCACTGTGGATATGCCACTGAAAATCCATTGAGACCTTGTGATTCTCTAAACACAGGGTAGTCATGTGATGTTCATGAAAGAAATCTGATCATTAAGGCTCCACAGTGAAGCCTGGATGTGTCTAAATAACTGACTGGTTGGTAGTAGTAAAAAAGAAGAGCTGAAACAGGCTTCAACCAAAAGACACATTTACAGTGGAGCAGTATTAATACCTGAATATAAACCAAAATACAAACTCCTTATTCAAACATAAATCCAAATTTTAGATTATTACATGAACATAAACAACTGTGTAACATGAAAACATCAAGTCCATGAAACTTTTTAGCTTGTTTTGGCTCTCTGTTTTGGTTCAATGTATGGTTCAGTCTTACCATTCCCAACTCACATAGCCAGCTGTTTCCAGACAAAACATTCATTCTAGTCACTCTTTCACTTATACAGATCAATGTTCTACATACAGCACAGACCCTGTAGTGGCCATTTCCACAGACCGCTTACTGATGTAGTTACTGTTGCGAGATGAGAAAGATTACGTATGCCTGTTGAAGACATGGATGCATTTGCACCTTTTCAACATCTTGCTTGAATGTGTCTCAAACCACCTCGTGAGAAGATTTGGATTTCAATCTACTTCAAATGCTTTGTGGATGCATTTACACTTAAGCAATACGATTCGCCAAGGCACATGATTCATCAGGTAGCCGGGAACATGATTCCTAATGAATGCTAAAGTTGTTCCACATCTGCCGGATGTGTAAATACTCAGCTGTTTGCTGTTAGCATTAGCCATAACAACTTTATAAGCCTGTAAAATGGTGGTGGCTGTGTTGCCACATGTGATTGGCATAAAGATTAGGTAATGCTTTAACTTCTATCCCCCTCTCTCTCTCTGTCTAAGGGCAGAAGTGTGCTATAGCATGCACGCCACAAAGAGTGACATTTCACCCGCTGAAGATATGAAGAACTTACAGTCCTGCTGTGATATGGTCCATATATAGCACTGGCAGAGAGAGAGACAAAGAAAAGGTGCATTGCCACTAAGCAGACTGCTACTAGAATAAATGGATTACAATGGACTGTAATGAACTTATGCAACTAAACAGAACTGCATTACAGGTTTGCAGAAGTCTGTTGTTTTCTGGATGAGTGTAACTTGGTGCCGTGTGTGTGTGTGCGTGTGTACCAGAAAGAAAGAGAGAATATCACTCAGAGACATTTATTGCTTACGGCTCAGCATTCAGAGTCAGAGGTAGCCAGGGATCGCTTTACAAAAGGAAAAGTTGGCTTTGGTCCTAGGTGAACAGAGAGCTTTTAAATATTTGAAAAAACTGCAGCTTTGGAGATGTTGAGCTCTTTTTGAGCTCATTTTAAATGATTAGATCCAGTATGAGCCCAGTAAGAGCTTTTACAGCTAGTATCTTCCTACTGGGCAGCATTTCAGCTCCTCTTAGTACTTGTTTATCTGGATAGAAATAGTATTGAATATATTCATGCTGCATTGCTCAGGCCTCGGAGGAATTTGGGAAACAATGACACCACTCACACAGAAGAGCTACATTTTAAATAGAATTGAAGATATAGTATTGATAAAGAAAAAATACTGACACTTTTATAGTCAAATAAAACTGACATGTTATGTTTTAGAGGTAATAACAAGAAATCACGTTGACATTTTTAATCATTGGAATTTAGGACTGGAACATTTGTCTAAACAGGATAAATGTTAAATGTTTCGTGTTCACCATTTCTCACAAATCCACCACAGTGAGTTATGTCACTGGACAGACAGACTGAAGCCAATGAACTGGTGAGTTTGATTTGTATTAATTGAAACTTTATTTATTTTTTTTATTCTTAAATTAATCATTGTTTACCTCCTTTGAAAGAAAGAGGTTTTAAATATAACTGCAACACATACTCATTGAACTGAATATTGATAGTTATTTATTTCAAGAAAGAGTGAAGCATGCCCTCAATGAGAGACTGCAAAGCCAGTACAACAGCAGCTAGCCCAGATGTGACGCCTGGTCTTCGGCTCTCCATTTGCGTAAAAGCAAGGAGAATGAAGGACAAACAAGGAGAATGAAGGACAAACAAGGAGAACTTTCCACACTTCTTTCTCAGGTTAAAACTATAGGAACCTGCATCGGCCTGTAGCTTTGTTTGGACAATAAACAAAAAGAAGTTGACTCATCAAGCCACTTGAAAATGGCAAACAACTGGTACAGTAGGCTAGTTGACTAAACACATCTAAAAAGGGCTTCTGTCTGACTGCTCTTGACCTTCTGTCTGTTAGTGTTTCTGTAACTAAAGGAAAAACTATCCGGGTTTCCATAACAATGATGCTGACATGGACCATTGATCCAAGGCCAAACACAAGCAGGTGTGTAGTCAAAGGAGACGGAACAGATTGAGGACATGGACCGGAATATGTATAAAATGTAAATTTTGTGACAAAATACCTAGTGAGGATTTTAACTAAACACAACACAGTAACACAACAGTTTCAAACCATGTTGAATTGTTTGAACTGTGACGTGTGCAGGCCACTCACATGCAAAACCACTGAATATCTGCAAACACTGCAAAATATAGGCATGACACGGCATATCTGTTTGGCCTAAAACAAAGGCTGTGTTTCGAAAGTAAAGATTTTTTTAGCCACAGAGTGCAATTTCCCTCATTTCCACTCAACTTTTCTGGACAAGTAAACAACCCAACAGACTCCCAGGCTCCACTGTGTATACATATACATGTTTGACAGTGAGATTTCTTTGTGGTTCATTGCAGGCTATGTGTGGATAATGTTTATATGAGGGTTTGAACACACGAGTGGTTTAAGACCAAATTTAGCAATGTGTATTACAGTATTCAATGATTTTGTGATGAGGGCTACAATCAGGGAAAATGTTGTTAATTATTGAGCCTAACAATTTCAGCAGTTTGAGCTGCATGGGGAAAATGTACAGACTAAATATCTAATTCTATTATTTCTCCTATCCCTCATATAATACATAGTAATCTTTGTTATAGTAATCTTTCATCAGTTTTACAGTGTGGTAAATAATAACCAGTCTTTTTGAAAAGTTGATTTAATAAAAAATAAGTAGTTCCCAATTATTAATTGAAGAGTGTGTCATTTATGTAGGTTACATGAATAGTTGATAGAGTCCATGTCTTTGGAATAACAAAAAAAAAAATGGTGCTCTTTCTCTCTCTCTCTCTCTCTCTCTCTGTCTCTCTCTCACACACACACATAAAAACCTTCACATTTACAGTATGTGCTGACACCCATGTGCACTCATAACAGATTTTCCATGACGCTGAACCAATTTGTGGCTTTGTAAATGTGATCATAAATGCAAACAGTACATCAAAGTCTCACAGGCACTGTCTCAGTTTGGCACTGCATGACAACCACAAACAAACCGCACATAAACAATTATTTTTGAAAGTGTGTGTCTTATTTCTCTATTTGTTTTTTTGCCTTACGGACAGCAGTTCCTGATGTGGTGAGTAAAACTTCTTGAGTCATTGATCCGACTCATGAAACCTTACTGTGTCTACAGCCAACTTTACAGCGTCACTTCTCCTTTCTAAACTTCTATCCACAAAAACAAGATTGTGTAGTGCCGTGCAAATTTGGTGTGAACAAAGACGTGTATCAGAAGACAACGTTTCTAATAGATTTAGCTGCTACCTGTCAGACAAAAGACACATGTAGGGTTTTAAAAAGCAGATGGCAAGATAAAGGAATTGATTTTTTGTGCAGTTTTTTAATTTTTATCATTTTCAAAGCCATATTTGGTTCATTTCAGGTGAAGAATAATGGAGGTCCTACACAGGAAGAACTAGTTAAAATAAAAAAAGCTTCTTATACTATTGTACACCAGACAACTACTTCCTCATGACAGTCAAAGCTCAAGTCCAAGTCAAAACGGCTGTAACTTAAATTTTCCTTTTTCTTCTTTCCTTCCTCCTTGAGATTTCCTTTGTCCGTCCTTTCTTCTCTCTTTCACTCCCTCGCTTTCCTCAGAGCAGTGAAGCCACCCAGTGAGGGGAAGGGGAAGGTAAACAAACAGAGTGGGGAACTTGCCGTTCAGCCACAGCGTACGGTCCAGCCCTCTGGATCAGTTCCCACATCCCTGACCGGTTGCTTGCGTCAACCATCTGCAAACACGCTACAAATGTGCTTTTCACACACACCCATGACTAGGGTCAATCCAAGATGCACATACAGTACATTCATGTACAATGACAACCACAAGATTAATATGAATACATCCACACATGGAAGTTCATCTGAAAACTCCCAGAGGATATTATGATGTAAGAAAACCAACAAAGTCATACGTTATCAAAGTGAATTTGCTAACTGACGTCAAAGGAAATAAAGCTGACAGCGATTTGGATGTTTTGACCATATTAAAAATAAAGGAATGAATAAATAAAGTTCACTATCATCCAAGTCCATCAGATAGATTATTATTAGTAGAGAAAGGTTAACTGTGATGTCAGTAACTGAGCAGTTCTTTATTGAAACTATTAAATGTTTTTACACTTTGGGTTCACTGAATAATGCACTGCTAACAACATTTGTCAAGCACAAACTAACGAGTCCCACATCGGGTGCCAAGAGTGATCAACATCACAGTCTCAGTGAAAAAGGGGGAATGCAAAAAGGGTCCTCTATTAGGGCCTCTTGAGTGACGCTTTCAGAAATATGCACCTCAGTCCAGTTTCGCCTCCCGCTGACGTCAAAGCCCTATTAAGGCCAAATCAACCCGGCAGCAATGCCTCTTCCCCCCCCCCCTTTATTTCAAGTAAATCACTCTGTTTTTTTCCAAAATATCTGCCCATTTGAGTCTTGGCCAATGTGTGCGTGTGTGTGTGTGTGTGTGTGTGTGTTTGTGTGTGTAGCTGTGCATGGTGACATCACTAGGGGTGCAGAGGGGAAGGAAGTTGGAAGGAGAAAATGTTTGGAGTTAGACAGAGACAAGACAGAGCCATATCTTATTAATTACCCGGCAAAACATTCCTGCCTCGGACAGAAAGGTTAAATGCTGGTTTGGCTCAGTTTGACGACCGTCTCGTTTTTGTCTTTGTGTTTCTCTGTGAAGCCGATGGAGGAACTACAGTACATGGACTATTTTAACCTCAACATAAACACATTTATTTCTGAACATCGGTATTCTTAGAATAAACAACAGGGGCTATTACATTGATTACTAGCAGACTATAAAGTATGTTATATGTTTAATTGTGATTCAGCAGGAAATCTACTGCACTGCTATCAGGACAGCACAAGGTGAAAAAAAGAGAGAGAGAAAAAAGGGAAAATGTTCCTCTAGGACAAAAAGCTAAAATAACCAAGGATGACAGAGCCAAGGGAAAGCATATAAACTGCTTTGACTTATAATAATCTAAATAAAATATTCCTAATCATTTGCATTCAAAAAGCTACCCTTGCAACTCATTCACTTTCATATGTGGTACAATAAAAATGTAAATGCTCAACACAAATAACTACATATTTTAACACTCTGTGAGCAAGTCAGTGAAGCAGAGAAGTGTTTGTCACACTGAGGTTATGAGCAGTACAGCGTCATGTTTCCTGAACAGCACATAACTACAAGATAATAAAGGTTGTAGTAAAATGACTCTACAGTGTCAGTTACAAACAACAAACTGTATGTCTAACGTTTGGTGCCATGAGCTACGATATATTAATGGTCATACCAGAACGAGTAAGGCTTTAATGGGAGATAGCTTTGACAGTATTCAATTGAGCAAGGGTTTGTTTTATTGCTTATGTATTAAACTTCTTTTTGGTAAAGGAAGACTGTGTTATTTCATCTTTTAAAACTTACAAAGACTCAGTTTGACAA
This sequence comes from Scomber japonicus, assembly GCF_027409825.1. Classification (NCBI taxonomy): domain Eukaryota; kingdom Metazoa; phylum Chordata; class Actinopteri; order Scombriformes; family Scombridae; genus Scomber; species Scomber japonicus. The sequence continues at coordinate 26,638,205 of NC_070579.1, read as the reverse complement.
CTTTTAAATGCAGTAAAACAACAATGGAGAAAGGCCGAATACTGTTTTGTGTTTTTTTTCTCTCTATCTGTATTCAGCCACTGCTACCGCTTTTCTAACAATTATCCCATGTGAAGTTTGCTGTGTCTTGTTTGTTAATGAGCCTTTTTGAATTCCAAAATAACTCGAGCCAAAAACCTTTTAGTGTGACACACTGCTGCAGAAATTCAACAGCCACCAACCGACACCAGCTGTTAGCGGATCTTTTGATGGTTTCGGTTGACCTAAAATTGAAACGTGCTGGTAAAAATGATGCAGGTGATCACTGATCTTTAAAAAGGGGCAGCTAACTTATCTAATTAACGACTTCTCTCTCAGTATTTGCTTCTCTTCTATCTTTTCTGTCGCAGCTATCAATCTGTTTCTGAGAGTCTTTCACTTAGACACCTGATGAGAGGAGAAGAGCAAATGCACAAACACCCACCTTAACACACAGAGGAAGGCCTATGACATACTGAGGTGAAAATGGAGATGAAAGGTTGATTTGAGCAGGGAAGGTGCATACATGTGTGTGTTTCTGTGTGCATATGGATATAGTAGGTATATGGACAGTTACGTCTATACTCCTATAAAAAAGTCATATTGTAAATTTTCTTTGCAATATTTTCCAGAAAGGCACGGTGCACAAGAAGAAAAGGATTCAACATCCCCTCCAGTGAATCCTGGGATTTTTTTGGCACAGGCTTCTGAAAAAGGATCGTCCTCAGGAGAGAAGGATGTGGGATGAAAGTGATTCATATGCACATTTTAATAAAACAACAACAAAAAAAACACGCAAGCCTGCACGCCGAGAAAAGAAATGTGCGTAGGAAGTGATCAGCGCTGTATTAGCACCGAACAAATGATACATTTTTGGTCAGAAAAGCAACAAACGGGAGAGTAAAAAATAAGCACAGGGTGAGTGAATCTGGATGAATCATGTCAGTGACTCCACATAGCCTGCAGGAGATACGGAAAAAAGGCTGAGAGCTAAAATCACAACGACTTCAACTCACCAAGAACTAGGGATGTCCCGATCCGATATTGATATCGGAAATCAGTCCGATATCAGCCAAAAAAGTGAATATCGGATTTTATCGGACTGAATCTAAAAACTCCGATATAAACGCTCCGATATAAGCTGTGCATTTACCGCTCCAGCACTTCTATAATAATAGGTGACTCTGGTTTGATCACACTCCAACACAGTAGGTAGCGGTAATGCCCCTTAATTAACGTTGGTGCCGGCCGCGGAAGAAGAGCGTCTCTGATCCAGCATGCACAGCCCACGTGATCACAACAACGACAACGTGTGTGCCTGCAGCAAGGTGTAGTGATGTCGGCTGTGTGGAAGTATTTTACTGTAAACTCGGACAAAGACGTTGCAGCTAAATGCAACATTTGTCAGGCGCAAGTGTCCCGTGGAGGGACAGAACCGGAAAGGTTCAATACAACCAACCTCATCGCACATTTGAAAAAACACCACAAAAAAGAACATGAGGATTTTCGCGTGAAAAAAAAAATCTCCACATTATGCTCGGACTGCAGAAAGTGGAGGAGGAGGAGGAGTAATAAGGGTAGTCAGCACTGACTGATTATTATTTGTTTTATGCTCTTGTTATTAGAGTGATATGTTTATTGTGTTTACACTCTATTCTTCAGTGAAGACTAAGAGTAATTACTACATTGTTTTGGGCACAGTCAGTCAGTGAAACTGGAGCTGTGTGAACTCTTAACTTAGAGCAGTTGGACAGTGGACAATATTGTGTTGTTGTTGTTGTTTTTGTCCCTGCCCACAGTTGTTTCCAACATATGCTGACAGTAAAAAAAATAACTGGAGTGAACTTGAATTGTTTGCACTTTAAAATTTAATTTATTCTATTCAATTGTATAATGATGTTGGTAACCAGTGGTTATTTTGCACTTTAAATATAACATTTTGTTTTTATTGGATTTGTTGAGGTAATACTCTTTTATTTATGTTGAAGGTTAAAATTTATGTAACCAATTGGTTAATAATAAATGGGTCAGTTTTTCCTATACCTACTGTTGCTGACTATTGTTTTCTGTTATATCACTACAACATCAGTAACAGTAACAGTAACATCACTTTATCAAGCCTTTTCTAACATTCCACACAACAAAATAAGGAATAAATATATGTATGATTCGTGCCTATATCGTATCGTATTGATATCGGTATCGGCCAATACTCAAGGCTACAATATCGGTATCGTATCGGAAGTGAAAAAGTCATATCGGGACATCCCTACCAAGAACAAGGGCTGCACGAAAAATAGACACTGATATTAGCTTGTGACATGTGATGTGAACGCTTAGCAATAATACCAGCTCTGCGTCAGTAGGTTTTTTTTAGATTCTGAAGCTCTGATCTCCAAGTCTTCATTCAGCATTATTACGTTTCAAATCGTGCACCGCTCTACTCAGTAGCAGTACACAAAAAGAAACACATATACAAGAAATAACCACATATTAAAAAAAAGGGACAATAAACGGAGAATCAAATGAAGTAATTGTACATGATTTCTGGATTTTCTGAGAGGCCGTAAGAGACAGGCGGAACTGAGCAAGCCACTTGTTAAGACCTCTTTAGGTCTATTTAAAGAGCTGGCACATCTGCCCCCTGTTTGCCTTTCCAGGGCTGTAAAACCTGGAAAGTGAAAGGAGGGTGAACCGTGATGGAAGAGACAGTCCTTATGAGATGTACACTTAGATTGTTTGCACCACAGACTCTAAATGAACACATTGACACTTGTACATACAGATCAACCTTCTCGAGTGTTTCCTTTCTTCCCCTGAGCTGGTACACTTAAGATGGCTGTCAAGAAACTTTACACTGTTGTTATGGAAACTGTACGAAGGAAATTCGAGCTGAATTATGTCATTTTTGCATGTTTGTGGCCCCGAATAGCATCGGTTTGTGGTTGTTTATGATTACATGAGCTCATAAGGCATTTTTGGATTTCCTTTTATCCAGCCATTCATTGCTAGACACAAATTTATACAATGAAACTGGTCTCCAAAATAAACAGAAACTGTTTATCTAAACCCGCCTCAGGACGTTACCTCAGGGTATTTTTCATCAGTTGCAGGTCAGATCCAACAATTCTGCTTTTAATCAAATCCTGCTTTTGACTCTTGGGATTTTATTTGAGCAAGGTCATTGTATTCCATCATTTCTTTGTACTTTAAAAAATGGTCTATTTGGGCACAAAAAAGTTGAATATATCCTGTTTGCGTTTCACTGAGGTGTTCATGATTTATTCAATGAGGGGCAGACAGGAGCTAATAACTCCACTACATATAACAAGAATTCCTGTCATCAACACAGAGCTCCACTATTCAAATCCTTGTTGCCTCAAACGTCACAGTGTCTGCTTGAGTATTTCATAAGTTTTTCTTCCTAACTTTAAATATTTGGCATCACAGTGCCCAGAAGTGAAGAGTTAAACTCTCTCATCAGTGTGTTGTTAAACTAAGTCCAATTGCAAACGTTACTCAACTCGGTGGTCTGAAAAGGATCATAAAGGCTGAACTCATGAGATGTATGAGACAAAGGATTACTGTCAGTCAAATTCACTCTAGGGATACAATCCCATTCATTGACTGAGCATAACTAATCAAAGTTCTCTTAGTAAAAAAAAGGAGCATTATGGCTGAGGAAAAAGGGCTTCAGGACATCAAACATATCAGGATGTGACATTCAAACACTAAAATAAAACAGTACTCTGGATAATTGGCCACCAAACCTGCCCTTACTTTGACAGTAAAATGACAAATAAAAGCTGAAAAGAAACAACTGACCTTGCTATATTTTGTCCTTGACAGAATTTCTTTTAATAACTGTAATACCTTTCTAAAATGTAATAAGGATTACTATAATTATGTTTTAAATAAGAACCCCTTGGAGTGTAGAGGTCCCCTTGGGTCAATTATGTCATGTGCTACTCGTATTACATAATCAGGTTATTCAGCTATCAGAACACATTCAAAGTCTCTCCTAAAGCTGCTTTAATATCTTCACAGGCTCTGGTTCCTGTGAGAAAGGCTGGCTGATGGAGGACCACAGTGGATAATTGTTAATCTAAGGCCAGGACATTTTAATTTCACTGTGTGATGACATTTTGATACTGGTTGCAGTAAATAGCTCCAGAATACCTCCTCCTAATCAGGATTTCTTAAAGCACCATGAGAAAAAATTCAAGGAGAGACCAAAAGGAATATTCCTTAATTGTGAGTGACTGAGTGATTGATGAAGTTACACCTTTGGTCTGCCAGTCGAGCATGTGCACTTGGTTTTATTGTAACTGCAGTAACTGGACAAAGATATGCCTCCTGAATTTGCACCCAAAAAGACTGTCAACTGCATGTTGCTCCCTGATCCTCTAAATCACACTAGAAATCAGCCATGGTCAGAGCTGACTCAGTTGAAGTACACACTGAAATGGGGAAAAATACACACACACATGCTACACAAACACACGCAGGCTACCACACACACACACGTACGTATATGTACAAATATGTTCAGAGGAGAGGTTGAGAATGTGATTTACCTTTACTTATCATGTGAGGGAGATTAATTCTGCCATTACACACTCACACATTTTCTCTATTTCACATACACACACACACACACACACACACACACACACACACACACACACACACACACACACACACACACACACACACACACACACACACACACTCTCATCCTATCGCTCTCCTGCCAGAGGCCAAGACTGACTGAACATCAACCTTAACTGCGAAGCCATTAAGATAAGATGTGGAGTTTATTAGCTTCATTTCAGCAGGTATTCAGAGAGAGAGTTGATGATGTTGGTGTTCTTTTATCACGATTCCCCCCATGTGGAAGTGACAACACTGCAGCCACACGAAGACCTTGTATTTGTGAACCTACTTAGAACCAAGACAAATTATCTAATTTTCCAGCTGACACTTGTGCAGTTCTGAATCTGTACAATTGTCCTAGAATAGCTGTCATGAGACATATATATATCTTTAAAACTGAGCTGCAACCTTTTACAATCACAAGATGCATGTTGATGATATGTCACACTAAATGTCAGTCATCATAATCAATTGAAAGCGATCTAATCTTTCATTTCACATCCAGATGAAAGATCCAAACATCTAAATGACAACAGCAAAACAGCAACAAGAAAATATACATGCTTGTTAGGTTGATAAAGCAACAAATACATGTCATGTAAATATCAAGGGCTACAGAGGTCAATATATGAGGTCTATTAGCTGCATTAAAACCCAATTTAAAGTTACTGAGAGATCTGTGCACTGTGCATTCCTGATGTCTTTGTTCTCCTGATTTAAATACATTTGCTGCTGCTGGCAGGCTAATTGCTGCACAGTACGCTGAAGTCCATCAAAGTATTAAAAAATGGATTCTTCTGCTTTGCTTCCCAATAGGTATCTCAGAAAAAAAAAACATACTTCATGTGAATTTTAATGGACACAGCTAGAGAGAGCTGCAACCTTTTATTAGATGATTAATTCATGCGTCTCTAACATGGATTAGTCTTTGAACAGAACAAGTACACAAAGCTTATTTCTCATATTACTGAAATGCACGGGGGATCATGTTCTGTAAGAGCTGAAAGTATTTGTCACTTGATCATTCACAATCGCTCTTCAGGCAAAAATGCATAACTGCAACAATTAGTTGATAAATCCAGATTAACCTAATAAAAAAAAATTAAAAATCATGAGTTGCAGCTCTATATTCCATAAAGTCTGTAAGAAAATAAATCCTCTGAGACATTTCACCTGATACGTTTAAAAAGCCCCATAGAAATCAAACTGCAAAGAAATGCTCAAAGTGATGGTCAACCACCTGAAAGCAACAGATAAGTTGTTTACCTTGAATATCAACACCGCTTATTTACCTTCACAATAATGCGTCTAAGCTGTAACACTAGAAAAAAAACACACAGTGAACGGATATGATTGGTGCCAAAACCCAGGCTTGAGGGAAGGTAAGACTCCATCATCTGCCTCATTATTTGACAGTTATCCTACGGATGGTCTTACACTATAATCACTATAATCCACTCTGCTATGGGGGGTAATGGTAGGGATGGATGGCACTGGTTACCATAGAAACCAGAGATGATAATGAAGTGTGTCAGCATATAGCTATCTATAGTCTATCTAATTTGTGCGTATGTGTGTGTGCTCAAGTGTGTGCATGTGTGTGGGCTGATCTGATAGTTCTTTCAAAGATGCGTTGCACCTGCATGTGGGCTGAAGGCATAGCAGCACAGCATGATGACCAGTGTGCGCACCAGTGTATTCTTATCCTGGGTGTAAAAGTATCCTTGGCAACACACGTCGGAAGCAGACCTCTCAAAACTTTCTAGCAACGAGGAACGAGTTAGCCGCACTTATGAATCACACTCGCTTTTTATACAGCCGCGTTTTGCGCACACGTCGGCACTGACGCACCTAACCCGACCTGCTTCTATTTACATTCACTCTCATAAGATCTTTTTAAAGCTGTTGGAATTACAGTGGCAACCATTTTCATGCGTCTGTAAGCGAGGAACAGCCTCCCTGACTCAGTGTTAAAGAGCTATTTAGAAACCACTGGCTGCATCGAACCATAGATGACTTTCTTCTTCATATTTCATACACCTAACTCGAGCATCTCGACACCTCTGTCTACCTTCTTTCTTTTTCTCCCATTTTCCATTTGCATGTATTTTACACCAAGCATCTTTGGAATCTCCTCTCACCATCTTCATCCGTCTAATCTCATCCTGTCTTGGTAAATTCAAATGTCTTTTTATAGAGAAATTACATTTGACATATGTAAATCTTCTTCCTCTTTCCCTCTCATCTCTCCACTGGCTAATAAAAATAAAAAAAAATTAATAAAAGCAGGAAAAGAAGGGAGAAAAGTAACATGCTGTTCTCCTTCTCCTTCTCCTGTTCTGCCTCTCATTCTGCTGCACACTCTGTATCTCTACCTTAGAGTTAAAGCGAGGATCGGCAGCTACTGTACAAGTACAACATCAGCTCTGTGCCTGTGAACACGTACGCACGGACGGATACACACTCGAGTCAAACTGCAGCGGGGTGAGAATGGACCAACCAGAACATTAAATTCAATTTGATCAGATGACAACTCACGCTTCATAGCCTCCAGTGGTAAAAGCTAGTCAGAAATGAAAGCAAACAGTTCACAACACAGCCAAAGCCTTAATCAGCGTCAGAGCATACAGTACATGGAAGATAGTCGGCCGCTGATTGTGTGGCCAAATAAACACAAGGCCACTTTAAAGCCATTCTCCCGCTCAAGTGATAGCATTGTGAGTGTGACATTTGCTGAAGTAATGGAGATATTACACAGCCTAAATCACACTTTGAGCACCACTATGTGTTTTTATATGAGCATGTGATAATGTTTCTCTTCTGTCTGTTGAAAAGAAGGTCACATTCTGGCCTGACCCGAGGATTACCGTCCAATAGGAAGCCTGTGATGAAAAAAGATAACTGGGCACTGGAGACGCATAATCCCAGGTAAACCTCCACATGTAGGTGAGTAGCCTGAGGCACAGAGACCAAAACACTGTAGATAGATAGATTATCATAGAGCATACATTTTAGGCAACCAAAATTAGAGTATTTGGAAAAAACGCAATATAAAAGTAATGTAAATGTTTAATTTTGAGATGCAATATGGCTTTAAGAGCTTCACACTGACTACATTAGTCATAAAGCAGGAGACAGCAAGTTCCCTGGTCTTTTCCACTGCTGGATCAGCAAGCTGTTCTTGATGCAAGGCTTTATGGCACCATATGAACAGTATTTACTGCCATGTAATGCTACAAATACATTCAGGGACTTCCAACGGTGGAGACAAAACACCCTAACACTCATAACAGCACTCATAATTCCCATTTCGAAACAATTTGTCTGCATCACAGCCGGAATCCATTTTCACTTACTGCTTGCTATGTTTTGTTGTATTGTAATCTCTAACACTTTGTTCTGACAGCAGAGCGATGTGTTAATTCAGTTTATTGTTTCTGCCTTTAACAGGAATCCATTGAATAATTCATAAAGCACAAAGCAATCGAGGAGATGCAGTTGTTGCAGGACAAGTAATAATAGGGATGGCCTGCAGAGTGAGTCAGTTAAGGCTATCACTGTTAATGCAATAGCTGTTTTAGAGGGCAGAACCCCACCCAATACTGAAAATTTAGAGATAAGTCATTAGTGGGCTAAATGCACCCAACAATGAAAATCTACTATCCATCGATTTCAATTATTCATTTAGCCTTTCACAAACGGACAAACCATGAGCTTCATAGCTGATGGCTCACTTCTCACTGAATGTGGATGGTGCAAGGGACTCCAATGCTGTGAAAAAACATAGATATGGCATCTGGAAGGTCTCTTGGATGCACACGCACACACACACAACCATGTTTCCATCACTTCAGAGGACATTACATTGGCATTACTGCAGACTTGTACCAACCTTAGTCATAAGCACCACTTGCCTTCTCCCTAATATGAATTATTTATGTCAAGAGGACTTGCTTTTTGTCCCCATAAGGGAGGAAAGTTCCCGCAACATGACTATGTTAACAGATTCATGTCCCAACAACACGAGGCATACCTGGAAAAACTTCGCCTTCGAGTGAAAACACACACACACACACAGAACAAGAGTAAAGCCAGAAATAGCTGGCAGGCTGTGCTAAGACACTTGGTAACAACATAAAACAAACACTGTGTCCCTTTAAGCTACAATATCTCTGTAATGAAACAATGATTCTCAACAGTCTCACCAAGACACGAGAGAAATAACCTAGAACACCAAAACTTCTCGTAGAAACAAAACTGAGGCTGTAATGCTCTTTATACACTAGGAAACTAAATGTTGGGTGGATGAAAAGTGAAGGCAGCTTTATATCCTTACCACTACTGGGACAACATATAAAGTTTGGAGGGTGGCATTAGAAGCCACTTCAGGGCATCTCAGACTCAGCTTGTCAGCATAGTTTCACATTTTATATGTCAAATTTTACATATTAGCATGATAACAGGCTTAAATGGTCCCAGATAGAAAGTAGGGCTGAATCAATTACTTAATAATTTGATTACAAAAAAATGATCAAGGCAATTTTTCTTGAAATGAAGCTTTGTTTAATTCATTTCATTGCATTATATGACATGCTCTGATACACGGATGGTTATTACTGACGCAAATTGTGTCACGTGCTATGTCACAGAGCAGTTTACTAGAGAGTGAAAACAATAAAGTGTGTGCCGCATCTAGTCGGGTCAAGGGGCCGCACACACACATACACCAAAAAACGATTGGTTTTGTATCGCTTATTTACACGTCACGTTTTCTTTTTATAAACATCACAGTGTGGATCATTAACCTTATTGTACTAGTTAATGAACTAATAGCTGATGCTGTATCACTTTACTGAGGGCAAGTACAACCTTTCAACCGTTGGCATTGGCTTATCATCCCACACGTCAGTGCTCAAGACAAAAAAACAAAAGACTATTCCATATAATTCCTATCATCATTCCTGACCGAGTTGCTCAACCACAGCCTGTGAAATCTCTTCCTGTGACATGTGTGTGTATGCCACTTGTAGGTGCTTGGCTGAGTGTGGCAAATGAATGTCTGTAATGTCAAGTAGCCCACTGTAAAGAGGCTGTGAAGCCTCATCTCTCACATAATTCCATTAACTCACCCTCATCTTCTATTCAGCCCCTGAGCCTTTTATCATATCTGTACATATTAGGATGGCATTCATTTTATACAACAACAGAAGACTAAATATGAGACCGATCCTTCAAATTCCTTGGTCATGTTGTGCATAAGTGGAAAGTTTTACTCTGATCTCAGCATGCTGTTTCAGTTGTTCCTGACCTACAGTGTGAACAAGTGAACCTGTAGTACAATTGTGAATTAAACAGTAAGCCGTTTTAGTGAGGATATCCATATTGAACGCAGTATAAAGAATCTTTGTCGCAACTTTCAGCCCCAGATTTAGCAGCCCTCTTCAGACTGTGGCAATAGGAAGAAAACTGCATTGATTCCTGCTGATATTTACTGGTGCAGTAGAGAAAAACGATGAAACATCTCCAAACTGATAGGAAGTAGTTTTACATCAAAACTTTAATAACAAGAGTCTGGAGCAAATAACATTTAAACTATAAATAATGACAATAGCAGTTAATGAGTATGCCAAAATAGGACAGCTATCAGCTATCAGAGATGCATCATTATGAAGTGTAAGGCTGTATACGAAAAGCAATATCAATCAATAAACTTTAATTCAGCAAGTTATTTCCATAAAGAAGAAAAAAGCAGAACAGAGATTAATATGATAATCAAGACAAAATTCATAATAAAAGCTGACTGCTTTTTCCCAAAAAGTCATCATCAGGCTTTCACTCTGTTTCAGTGTGTTAGGAACCTGTGTTACCTCTCATCACCTCACTGAGCTCATATTCAGTTTCGAGGGTCTCACTACCGGAGTGCTTCATACCGTGCGCTTTATGAGACGGAGACAATGATGATGTGTCCTGTGACATTTGTGTGTATGTGTGTGTGTGTGTGTGTGTGTTACTGACACGAGCACACTTATACTCAAAGCTCAAAGTGTGGGTGTGTACAGGAGGGGGACAAACAGAATTAGTTCCATGGATGAAAGTGAAACAGCCCCTCTCCAGAGTGCGACTGTCAGAGAGGTGTCACGATTTCATGAGGCTCATGTTATGAAACAGCCTGTCTCACAATACAATACACTTACACAGGCACACTGACACACAAACACAAAAAAGTGCACACACACACACACACACACACACACACACACACACACACACATCTAGCCATCTAGGAAATGAGTATGGGCCTCATCGGTGGATAATGGTCCATCACAACCCATGATGGTTTCCTCTAGAAGAGTAAATGGGATGTTGATTGAATCACAACATTGTCATGTATACCAGATGGCAGAAAGGCCTTGCACCTTACCATGACACCAAAGAAACAAACAATGTCTAACAGGCCCCATTTCCTAAACAAACCCTGGAGTGGATGAAAGCCATAACATACTGTAAGAAAACAATGTTCTGAATGAAAAAGTAGCAGTGCTTGTAAAAAACACTGTGTAACTGGCTTCAATTCTAAAGGCTGCAAAGCACTGTGCCATCTTTAGGCTTTTTAGATGTACTATAGAGGGCAGCAAGATGGTGCAATATGTGAGGAGAAAGTCCTTCAACCCAAAACCAATCTGTGAAGCCTCAGAGTTGGAAAACGTCCACCTAATTGACCACCACTCCTGGCCTCCCTATGTGTGTGTGTGAATTCTCACTTTACACACCTTCATATTACATTTTGTTACGTCACCCTTTCTCAATGCAGGAACACCCAGCCCACCAAGGTTACTATCGTCTTTAATTACCTTGCCTATAAAAACACAAAAAAACTGTTTGATTTGTCTGGAAAGAAACCTTGGTGTCCTCAGTGAGTTATAGCACGTCTGTTCTCACACTGTTCAGCTCTTTCAGCCTGTGGATACATGAAATTAGCTTCTGCCGTCATGGAAACATGCTCAGGGATTGAACAATGACAACCAATCTTGTTAGGGAGCCCTTATTAAAAGGGGGTTTTAACAAATCAGTAAATGAGAATTTTTTTCTTTTCATCCAACGTGAATGAAATGACCAGGGGAAAGAGACGCTATTCCAAACACTAATGAAACCATCTACTGTCTTTTGCCATATTTTTTTTAAAACTGTTCCATCCACTTACTTTTGCCTGAAGCTGTGGAAGGTAGCGTTACATAAAATAGTCCTAATGGTCGGTGTCATGCTTGAGGGCTGATACAATGTCTGTACAACATCAACACTTCCTTGAACATCTATGGCAGATCATCCCTCCTGCACAAAAGCACAAAATTACAGTTTCCAATCCTATTACAGTGGTTCATGGGTCCACATCAATACAATATGACTACATCAGGTGTGTGCCAGCTGCTTTTAGACCACTGTGGTGGTGTGTGTGCATCATCATATCTCAATAACATTAAGTTGGCTAGATGCAGGTGTGCTGCTCTCAACCCACAGCATGAGCCCAAATGAGGCTTTAGAGAAGTGAATGAACTGCATGTGGTTTTTGGCAAATGTTGAGTGCACTACATTAGAAGATATTCATTCCCTCTAATCAATTCTGGCAACACGGAGACATGCAGAGATGCTTATGCCCCGAAAAATGCCAGTGTGAGCCAGAAACCCAGGTGTCCTTCCTGCTATCCATCCGGCCATTCATCCAAGTAACAAGCCCAACATCCTCCCATTTATACATTCATCTGACCCAGAGTAACTCACCCGTTCATTCCATTTCCAAAATGAGCTTACAGGTAATTTAACATACCCACGTTAACTGGCTAATCAGAGGAGCTACCTTTAATTTTGGAGTTGAACCATCTGTTCTGAGGACTACTGAAAATAGTGTGCATGGTGGTCAGAAATGGTTACACCTTTGGGTTTACAATAGGGGTGTGACGATACACTGAGCTCACGAGACGAGACACGATATTGGGTTGACGAGATCGAGAGGACACCCACTGTAACAAGGTTAATGATCCACACATGACATTATAAAAAGAAATGAGCGATAGAAAACCGATCTTTTTTTTTCTTTTTTTTTTGATTAATTATAGTTCCGCGAGACAACATTCACTTCGATGAGAAATACTGTCACGCTTTAGTCTCGTCGTACGACACCTCGTCACACCCCTAGTTTACAGTATATCTAACAGCCTAAAAAAGAATGTTCTCCTATACAGGCTCCCTCACAGCAGACAACAGTCTTTCAAAATGTGATGGTGACATAATCCTTCAGCTATCGCCTGAGCTAACACCTCATCAAATAGACATTCAGCTAGTGGGTATGACCTCCTATTGAATACGTATGTCAAATAGATTCATAACACATAGATCAGTTCAGTTAATTCAGCTAAGGATGGGTATCGTTTTCACTGGCCTTCACTGAATGTCAGTATGCTCTGAGTCACAACAGTTAATGGAAAAAAAAATAGAAGCTGGCCTTCAGCATTGAAGACCTGCTTCAGTTTTGTTTCCCTCCAAAAAGTAATCATGCTGCTGCTTATTCACACACATACACCACCATCAAGGTCTTTGTAAGTCAGAGGACAACTCTAAAGTAGTCCCTGGTGCTCTTTTCAGCACATAGACAGATAGAAGCTATTCAAGTGTGAAATCGAAGTCGCAGTACAAACTTTCGATTCATCAAGCAAGAACATGTTAAGGGTGAATACAGGTTCTGGAATCAGAACAGTGACTCAGGTCAGCCAGTGGTTGGGTGATGTCAGCATTTTTCTGGTGAGCTTGAAAAAGGGCACGTCAGACAAAGGCAGGGAGGTGTGAGTGAGAGCTACTGCAGCAGAGAAAGACACAGAGAAGGCACACATCTGTCTGTGTCTGCTGTGACGCATCACCTGTCTGTCCTTTCCAGGAAAAAAAAAGATGGGCGCGGTCGCTGATGAATGGCTGCGCTCACAGGAGAAGGACAGACTAGCGAGTTATCCCCAAGGCACTGGAAAGGGAAAATGATTATTTCTTGGCTAAGTGGTTCTAGTTAGAGTTACAGTTTGAATAATTTCCAAAACGTCAAACTAATATTAAACACAGTGGTTACTCTGTGGCTGAACTCCATTACCTCAGTGTCATCCAAACCTGACTTTCATGAATTGGCATGAGTTACACTGAGTCACCTTTGCTCAGTATATTACACAGTGAGAGACTACACTAAATCAAATGTTTTCATACGCTAGATGGTGGGGCTTTATTCAATTTCAAAACAGTTTTTTTTAAAGATGTTAAAAAAAAAAATCACACAAAATACGGGAATAGATAACCAAAATACCAAATATTAATAAAATACCAAAGTATAAATTTGAAAAAGGTACTAAAGTATGAAAAGTACCAAGCAATAGCAGCAGTGGTAAGATTATATTTCTCGCTTTAAAAAAAGAGGGGAAAAAAGATTTTTCCCCACTTACTTCTAAGAGTCTTTTGAGGAATGTAGGAATGGAAAACAGACGTAAAACGTGGGAGTAACATGCAAAGGGATGACGAAGAGGCAAAAGAATCAAAGCTCACTGAACAACTCAGCAGTCCGGTATTGCTAAATGATTTCTTCAGTGTGTATGGTGTGTGTAAAACTTGTATAAACACTGCATGGATAGTCTGTCCAACTTCTGCAGTAGTAATGCTGTGATGACGCAATTCAACCAAGCAACAGACAGTAATCTCTTCCCAGAGACAATACACAGAGAGACGTGACCTTGCTTGTCCCCATGACTCCAAATCTAAGCACACACACAGTGTATTAGTCCATGACCCTGGGGAATTTCAAAGAAGAAAAAAAAAAAAAATCTCCCACAACTTCCCGCATTACCCCCACTCCTCCCTCATGTATTTCCATCCTCTCTGCCATCCTTTCTCCCCCCCCCCCCTGTCCTTTTCCCCTCAAGCTCCCAACAGTCAGCCTTCAGTGGTTTGTCCTTAATCACCATCCATCCGTTCCACCCTTCCCTCCTTCCTCTCCTCTTGACAGGCAGGAAACTTTGATACAACTTTAGAAGCCAAAACATAACACTCAATTCAATGTGTGTAGTCACGATAAGAACAAACCCCCACCTGACATGCGCCCCCCAAGGACACTTGTCTCTAAGTTAGGACTGTCAACAACAATGACAAGCTGCTTCCTGGGATTAATCCAAATGGGGCTTGGATGACAGCTCTCCTTCTTGTTTGCTAAAATATTTAAAACTATGACAGCTTGACAAAAACAAAGTAAAGAAAAATGGGCACAAGGCAGCAGATTGTATTTACTTAATCGTGAGTTTTATGTGTACTGTATATCACAGTATCAGTTTGGCCGCCATTGTGAAGGAAATGTTTGTCTCAGTAGAAATTTATAGCGACGGGAGGTTGACTATACATCAGCAGGCGGCGATAAGGAAAGCCTTAATTTAACAAAGGTCTGATGCATGATTCAGCAAAATGAATTCAAAGTGCATTCACAAGTATAACAGAGGAGAATGACTAGTTTCAGAATATCCCTGATGTACTCAAAACAAACATGTAGCTGATTAATTGTTAATCTATGTGTTAACAGACGAGTCAGATTTAGATTTTGGTGATGAAGTGTTCAAAATGTTCAAATTTGATCACGGATTTTGCCTTTAACACAACTGCTCTTGCGTTTCATTACAGCCATCTGCTCGTAAATTTAAGGGATGTAACAAGAAAGCTCTTACTACTCCTTCTGGGCTTACAGATGTCAACTGTGCATGAAATACACACATGGGACAGGCTCATGGCTGTTTTACTGACATCCACATAACATAACACACTGGTGAGATGTAGCACTCACTGCAGAGGTATTTAGGCATGCATTGAAGAATGGTTGTGTTAGCACATGTGGAAAAACAGTTAACGCGGGTTATGAAATACAGCACATGTTACTGAGCCCTTTCTTCAGAAACAGTATTTCCTTTCATGACCACAGGTTGCTGCATAATTTAGTGGTGTAATGTCACTTTTACTGCCTATGATGAGCAAACATAGCATGGGCGGCCGGCCAAGGGGGGAATAAATGTAATGGGCCTTTACCAATCTCTTCTTAAGAAATGTCTTCTTAAAAACAACTTACGCAGTTTTCACACCGCTTCTACTTTTTCTTTTCTGGGAAATATAATTAGGTAAGAATCCACACAAACTCAAGAGCACACTTGTGCACATTCCAATGCTGACATGCTTGTGCAAAATAAATGGTTATTGAGTTTTCTTAAATTCTACAGCCATTAAATATTATAACATTTTTATTACATTCATATTTTTATCATTTATATTTTTTTTCGATCATTATTATATTCATTATCTCACAAAGCATTATGATCTTCCAAAATAAATAAACACTGCACTAACACCTCAATTCACAATAATTATATTAACTGGGAGCCACACCATCCAATAATCAGTGATTGATCAAGCTATTTATAGACCCAACGCAGGCCTGTTTCTGCCCCCTAGGCCTACTCGCGTAATGGCATATTTACTGCTGCTGCAAGATGTTGCAGATTGTGCACTGAGAGGAGGGGACACATCCTCCAAGACCATGTAGATCTGTTTACAGAGGGTGAGGAGCTCCTCTTAAGACGGCTATCAAAAGCTGTTGTCAAGGAGCTTCCCAATAGTTATGGACCAGCACTGTGGAGCCATACCACACAGCCTAATCTTGCACCACTACCCAGTGGTCTCCATCTTGGGCTTTTTAGCAACTGGGACATTTCATAGTGATTTAGGCTACACACACAGTGGGCATATCACAGGCATCCATCAGCCACGCTCTCTTGAAAGTCATGGATGGAATAAATCTGCCCACACAATACATAAAATTCCCCTATTAAAACAGAAGAACAGGTCCCAGTCAAGAGACACATGGCTCATTGGTACACATGTTGAGAACACCTTTGGCATCTTAAAAAGGATACCAACAGCTGAAAGATTGGGTTTTATTCTCAAAAACATGAGAGCCTGTAGACTACCTCAGCCACATTCTATCACGATTTTTTCACATTTTATAATATTTGGGCATCTTATCATTGGCTTTAAAATTACTTTGACATTTACAGTGTGATTTTTATAGAGTTTGCAATTAAGCTCAAAAACCAAACAGGTTTCAGAGGATATCTTCTTTTTTTATTATTTATATTAATTTCTTTAAGTGTCTCAGAGATTGTGGCCAGTGTTCAGGCTATCTGTGAAAGCATTCTCACTTGGCTGTCCACAATTACATCTGGGATCAGATTTGAGGCAGTTGAACAGGACCTTGGTGCACACATGGAGGTACTGCTGCAGGAAGGGAACTGGCTACAAGGCGCCAGGTTCCACCGCAGAGGGTGGTTGCGTCAGCAGGAGTTCATCCTTAACCAAATGATGAAAATCAAACCACTGTAGTGACCTTTTCTTTTCAGTTCGATTATGCATTGTTGGGTCTATACTGCAAAAGCAAATGTTTAGATTTTGAGTACAAACTCAGTATTTAGATAACACTTTTTTAATTCATGGAAATGCTGAAGAAGTGAACACTAATCATCTGCCTTTAAGTTTGACACGCTGGTGTTTCCATGTTGTATGTGTCACATGTTTCACAGATTTACAGCTACAGCTTTTATATAAAATGTACCGTCAAATTGTATCATTTCTGAAGAACCAGCTTAGCTTCTGATTCTGAGAAAGGAAATGAGCTCAGAGATAAAACCACTGACACAGGGGCCCAGGTCTGTGTCCAAATACTCAGCTGATGGCCCACCCCAGTCTCTCCTCTTGTATGCAGTGGTCCAGCTCAGATGATACTGGGCAAGCCTGTCCCCCTCCAGTGGTCAGCATCTCTCTTCTGTGTTAGGCAATTTATTTGTTTTGGGTTTTTTTTTTTTACCTCAGATTTGAGATCAAAGCAATTTTGTTATCTTCATCAGCTGTGCACTCTCTTTCACTGTAATAGTACTAATAATAGTATCCTGTGCTTTTTTTTCTGTTGCTACTAAATTTGCCAGCTCGTTTGGTTTTCACTTCCTGCCGCAGCACCTCCATTTCAGAACTACTTAGTTTTTTTTTTACTTTTGAAGTCTGGTGCTCCACCCTGTTTAGAGTTTCACTTTCAATGTGTGGTCATGCCCTTTAAATGGGATTCGTGGGGTGTTTACCTGTGCTAATTACGATCATATGACAAGGGCACATACAAGAACACAGGTGCAAACAATTTAGTGATTACAGAACACATCATGAATCTGTTGTACACTTTTCTTACGACCTTTCTCAAGAACAAATGTGAACTAAATGTGCAGCCTTCTTGTCTGCATGTTGTTGCATGTGCTTTTCATGTTGCAAAATGTAAAGCACCTCATTCCATTTCAGTGAGAGACCTTTAACAGCCCCCAGAAAGCAGGCATACACATGATGCATTCATATGTAGGCTATATACATTGGTGTGAGAAACCAGAGTGCCCAGTAAAAAGGTCTGAAAGTAACCAGTCCCTTTTCTGCTATCATCTCTCTCTCTTTTCTTTCCTAAAAATATCAAATAAAATAATGCCCTAGCACTGCTTTTTAGGCTTAAATATTGTGTTTCTTCAGTAAAGACCAAATCTCATCTGGGTTTAAGATCTTAAGATGTAAAATGACAAGATGTCAGTGCTGCAGACAAACCATTATTCCACCTGGCTGCCAACTGTCAGCTATTAGAAAACCAACAACAAGCCATGAAGACAAGTAACAACTGACTGAACTGAAAAAGGTGCTGTCGTCTTGTGTAGTATGTCAAGCATGCCAGGACAAAAGAGCAATCATCTTGAGCTTCTAATTTTAGACCTAGTCGTGAGACCTTATAGACAAGATGAGCTGAATACAGACAATGGACCTTTCTGTCATTCTGTCTGATGTCAATCAGTACAACTATTAGTATGAAAACCACTTAGTGAGGAGACCCTGCTCTGCATGGTGTCAGTGTGTGTGTGTGTGTGTGTGTGTGTGTGTGTGAACAAGGCTAAAAAAAAGGACATGAGCTTGTGTCCTATGCTGTATAATGTGTCTGTGGTGCTGTGCAGTGAGGTGATAGATTTTTACTTCATTTAAATATCTCCTTCAGACATGTTGTAAGATGTGCATGTGAAATACTCTACTAGGAATAATAATGTGTGTCTGATAGGAGTTAAATCATCTTGTTAAAATCTTTGAAACAACATCTGTTCTCCCTCTACTTCATTAAGAATCCCTGAATCAAGAAATATGCAATAATGTGGGACACAAGATGACTCTTATATCACTGTAAAGTCCATTCTCAGTGTTTCTGCACTGCAGGCTTCAGATTTCCACATCACACTTGTGTACGTTGAATTGGATTATAAAGGTTTCTTTTTTTCCAATGGGGGGGGGGGGAGGGGGGGGGTATGTTTAAAAGAAAAAGTAGTCAGTTTGGGCTCGGCGGAATGTTTAAAACGGGCTCCAGTGAAATGTTAGACTTTGCAGTAACAGAGGGAAAGAAATACACAGATATGAAGGTATGGTTCAGTCTTCAACGAAGCGCGTCTTCTACTTCACCTGACTGTATTATCACACTGAACTTAACCTCCCGCCTCCCCAGGTCTGTAACAGCAAACCTAACGGGTTAGCTGTCAGAGCTGTCTGGAGCAGCGGTCAAAGTGACACAAAGACGTGTAGAAAAATTGGGAGGAAACTCACCTCCTCCACTGTGAGGGGCATGCATATCCTGTACTCCTTCAGCAACATCCTCCCCCTCTTCTCTTGTGTGTATTCACAATGTGTCAAATGCTGCCAAGTAAACGCTCCCTCCGCCGTCCGACGGGCTGTGTGTGATATCTGAGGTCGTGTCAGCGCATGTGGAGAGATGGTCAACCCGGCTTATGAAATTCAGCCCAACTTACTGAGCTCTTTCATCAGAACCAGCGCTCGCCCTCTCTCGCGGGGAACGTGAAAGCAGAAATGAGCTAGGTTCAGTTCAGTCTCCTCCTATCACACTGACGAGTCAAGACGCGCGCAAAAAAGCGTCGCACGAGACCGGAAGACACAAGGTTTTGGGCTTCAGAATAAGAGCGTGCAATTTGTCACGTTCAAAATATATAAATAAGCAAGCAAACAATATACCACATATAAATATTTATACGTGTTATCCTGGTTATATCTTGTGTCCTCACTTCTGTTTAAAAAAAACAAACAAACATGTCAAATGCAGTAGTAGAGTGTTTGACCTGAAGCCATAAGGCTGGTCCACCACCACCGACCTAGGCCCGACATCCAAAAGGGGCCCCAAAGGCTTCATGTTCAGTGTGTCTCAGAAATCAAGGAATTTGGACGGCTATAATAGAAAATCAGCTAGGGTAGGTCTGCATTATTAGCTCATTTTGGGGCCCACCTAGTTTTAAAGGTTTCACTGGCTTCTAGTAGTAAAGTTGCAGACTTCTGCTCCCCCCCCATCGTCCCCTTTCAAGTGTAAGAGAATCTACAGTGGCCATGAACCTTGCAAAAAATACAAAAGGTTCTCTCTAGAGCCAGTGTTTAGTGCAACATGATGGGCTCAGTGGAAGACATATGGGTGTATAACGAGAACCGGATACAGCATCAGAGGCAGTCCGTGGTGCATGAGGCCAAAAGAGCCATTTCCTCCTGAAAACAAAACAAACAAAAAACCACACAGATGATATCATATGTATGAAAAAATGATGATAGGGAAATTAGTCATTTCATGTGGGTTTTGATGCTCAAAAAAATGTGCTGTATCCGCTGATTTACGGAAGTCTCTTTTACAAGGCAAGTCTATGGTAAAGTGTCTTTGGGCCCAGTAACATCATGTGACATTGACATTATATGGTTAAGCAGCTATGTCAAATTGGCTTTAGAGCCCTGCACTCATCTTGGGGCCCTCGGGATCTGCTCTTTATGTAAGTAAAAAGGACTCAGAGACAGGGTACAGAGATCAGTATGGTGGCCTGCCCATGATTTGAATAGTGATTTGAAAAGTGGCAGTGCTTTTATTTAGTTTTGTTTATGGACACTAAATTATCTATTTTGGAAACAAATAATCACACATTGTTGTTTCCCACTTTTTAGTTTTTTTAAGACTGAAAAATACAATTACATTATGAAAAGTTGTAGAATGATGAAGTAACTAATTATATTTGTATTTGTATTATCTCTAAATCTCATCATGAGATGCTTAAAAAGAGAGAAAAGAAGAAAAAACAAAGATGGGATACACAAATCTGTTTTCAGGTTTTGGACTTTTTCTCTTATTTTGATTTTTTGGTGAAATTTGAATATTTATTGAAACGAAACCATGTGAAAAGTTTTGAGGGAAAAATCACTATTTCTATTAGCTGGTAACAACTCATAGACATCTGAAATATGACTACACAATACTTTTTGTAAAACATTAAAGAAGAAGACAAAAAGGTTGGAAACCATTGGTTTCATCTTTAACAATGTGCTGTATTTTAAAAGCTTGTTATATTATCCATTGTATCAAATCTTCATCTGAAAAGTAACTAAAGCTGTTAAATAAATGTAGTACAGTAAAAAGTGCAATATTTCCCTCTGAGATGTTGTAGAGTGGAAGTATAAAGTAGCAGACAGGTACCTCAAAATTGTGTCTAAGTTTAAGTATTGTCATTCTTCAATCATTTTGAAAATTATTTTGAAGTATTAGACCGGATGTGCACTGTCTATGATGATCACCAAATCATTTAAATATCTCCTTCAGACATGTTGTAAGATGTGCATGTGAAATACTCTACTAGGAATAATAATGTGTGTCTGATAGGAGTTAAATCATCTTGTTAAAATCTTTGAAACAACATCTGTTCTCCCTCTACTTCATTAAGAATCCCTGAATCAAGAAATATGCAATAATGTGGGACACAAGATGACTCTTATATCACTGTAAAGTCCATTCTCAGTGTTTCTGCACTGCAGGCTTCAGATTTCCACATCACACTTGTGTACGTTGAATTGGATTATAAAGGTTTCTTTTTTTCCAATGGGGGGGGGGGGAGGGGGGGGGTATGTTTAAAAGAAAAAGTAGTCAGTTTGGGCTCGGCGGAATGTTTAAAACGGGCTCCAGTGAAATGTTAGACTTTGCAGTAACAGAGGGAAAGAAATACACAGATATGAAGGTATGGTTCAGTCTTCAACGAAGCGCGTCTTCTACTTCACCTGACTGTATTATCACACTGAACTTAACCTCCCGCCTCCCCAGGTCTGTAACAGCAAACCTAACGGGTTAGCTGTCAGAGCTGTCTGGAGCAGCGGTCAAAGTGACACAAAGACGTGTAGAAAAATTGGGAGGAAACTCACCTCCTCCACTGTGAGGGGCATGCATATCCTGTACTCCTTCAGCAACATCCTCCCCCTCTTCTCTTGTGTGTATTCACAATGTGTCAAATGCTGCCAAGTAAACGCTCCCTCCGCCGTCCGACGGGCTGTGTGTGATATCTGAGGTCGTGTCAGCGCATGTGGAGAGATGGTCAACCCGGCTTATGAAATTCAGCCCAACTTACTGAGCTCTTTCATCAGAACCAGCGCTCGCCCTCTCTCGCGGGGAACGTGAAAGCAGAAATGAGCTAGGTTCAGTTCAGTCTCCTCCTATCACACTGACGAGTCAAGACGCGCGCAAAAAAGCGTCGCACGAGACCGGAAGACACAAGGTTTTGGGCTTCAGAATAAGAGCGTGCAATTTGTCACGTTCAAAATATATAAATAAGCAAGCAAACAATATACCACATATAAATATTTATACGTGTTATCCTGGTTATATCTTGTGTCCTCACTTCTGTTTAAAAAAAACAAACAAACATGTCAAATGCAGTAGTAGAGTGTTTGACCTGAAGCCATAAGGCTGGTCCACCACCACCGACCTAGGCCCGACATCCAAAAGGGGCCCCAAAGGCTTCATGTTCAGTGTGTCTCAGAAATCAAGGAATTTGGACGGCTATAATAGAAAATCAGCTAGGGTAGGTCTGCATTATTAGCTCATTTTGGGGCCCACCTAGTTTTAAAGGTTTCACTGGCTTCTAGTAGTAAAGTTGCAGACTTCTGCTCCCCCCCCATCGTCCCCTTTCAAGTGTAAGAGAATCTACAGTGGCCATGAACCTTGCAAAAAATACAAAAGGTTCTCTCTAGAGCCAGTGTTTAGTGCAACATGATGGGCTCAGTGGAAGACATATGGGTGTATAACGAGAACCGGATACAGCATCAGAGGCAGTCCGTGGTGCATGAGGCCAAAAGAGCCATTTCCTCCTGAAAACAAAACAAACAAAAAACCACACAGATGATATCATATGTATGAAAAAATGATGATAGGGAAATT
Source organism: Scomber japonicus (assembly GCF_027409825.1). Lineage (NCBI taxonomy): Eukaryota > Metazoa > Chordata > Actinopteri > Scombriformes > Scombridae > Scomber > Scomber japonicus. The sequence continues at coordinate 26,615,170 of NC_070579.1, read as the reverse complement.
AGTCATTTCATGTGGGTTTTGATGCTCAAAAAAATGTGCTGTATCCGCTGATTTACGGAAGTCTCTTTTACAAGGCAAGTCTATGGTAAAGTGTCTTTGGGCCCAGTAACATCATGTGACATTGACATTATATGGTTAAGCAGCTATGTCAAATTGGCTTTAGAGCCCTGCACTCATCTTGGGGCCCTCGGGATCTGCTCTTTATGTAAGTAAAAAGGACTCAGAGACAGGGTACAGAGATCAGTATGGTGGCCTGCCCATGATTTGAATAGTGATTTGAAAAGTGGCAGTGCTTTTATTTAGTTTTGTTTATGGACACTAAATTATCTATTTTGGAAACAAATAATCACACATTGTTGTTTCCCACTTTTTAGTTTTTTTAAGACTGAAAAATACAATTACATTATGAAAAGTTGTAGAATGATGAAGTAACTAATTATATTTGTATTTGTATTATCTCTAAATCTCATCATGAGATGCTTAAAAAGAGAGAAAAGAAGAAAAAACAAAGATGGGATACACAAATCTGTTTTCAGGTTTTGGACTTTTTCTCTTATTTTGATTTTTTGGTGAAATTTGAATATTTATTGAAACGAAACCATGTGAAAAGTTTTGAGGGAAAAATCACTATTTCTATTAGCTGGTAACAACTCATAGACATCTGAAATATGACTACACAATACTTTTTGTAAAACATTAAAGAAGAAGACAAAAAGGTTGGAAACCATTGGTTTCATCTTTAACAATGTGCTGTATTTTAAAAGCTTGTTATATTATCCATTGTATCAAATCTTCATCTGAAAAGTAACTAAAGCTGTTAAATAAATGTAGTACAGTAAAAAGTGCAATATTTCCCTCTGAGATGTTGTAGAGTGGAAGTATAAAGTAGCAGACAGGTACCTCAAAATTGTGTCTAAGTTTAAGTATTGTCATTCTTCAATCATTTTGAAAATTATTTTGAAGTATTAGACCGGATGTGCACTGTCTATGATGATCACCAAATCATTTAAATATCTCCTTCAGACATGTTGTAAGATGTGCATGTGAAATACTCTACTAGGAATAATAATGTGTGTCTGATAGGAGTTAAATCATCTTGTTAAAATCTTTGAAACAACATCTGTTCTCCCTCTACTTCATTAAGAATCCCTGAATCAAGAAATATGCAATAATGTGGGACACAAGATGACTCTTATATCACTGTAAAGTCCATTCTCAGTGTTTCTGCACTGCAGGCTTCAGATTTCCACATCACACTTGTGTACGTTGAATTGGATTATAAAGGTTTCTTTTTTTCCAATGGGGGGGGGGGGAGGGGGGGGGTATGTTTAAAAGAAAAAGTAGTCAGTTTGGGCTCGGCGGAATGTTTAAAACGGGCTCCAGTGAAATGTTAGACTTTGCAGTAACAGAGGGAAAGAAATACACAGATATGAAGGTATGGTTCAGTCTTCAACGAAGCGCGTCTTCTACTTCACCTGACTGTATTATCACACTGAACTTAACCTCCCGCCTCCCCAGGTCTGTAACAGCAAACCTAACGGGTTAGCTGTCAGAGCTGTCTGGAGCAGCGGTCAAAGTGACACAAAGACGTGTAGAAAAATTGGGAGGAAACTCACCTCCTCCACTGTGAGGGGCATGCATATCCTGTACTCCTTCAGCAACATCCTCCCCCTCTTCTCTTGTGTGTATTCACAATGTGTCAAATGCTGCCAAGTAAACGCTCCCTCCGCCGTCCGACGGGCTGTGTGTGATATCTGAGGTCGTGTCAGCGCATGTGGAGAGATGGTCAACCCGGCTTATGAAATTCAGCCCAACTTACTGAGCTCTTTCATCAGAACCAGCGCTCGCCCTCTCTCGCGGGGAACGTGAAAGCAGAAATGAGCTAGGTTCAGTTCAGTCTCCTCCTATCACACTGACGAGTCAAGACGCGCGCAAAAAAGCGTCGCACGAGACCGGAAGACACAAGGTTTTGGGCTTCAGAATAAGAGCGTGCAATTTGTCACGTTCAAAATATATAAATAAGCAAGCAAACAATATACCACATATAAATATTTATACGTGTTATCCTGGTTATATCTTGTGTCCTCACTTCTGTTTAAAAAAAACAAACAAACATGTCAAATGCAGTAGTAGAGTGTTTGACCTGAAGCCATAAGGCTGGTCCACCACCACCGACCTAGGCCCGACATCCAAAAGGGGCCCCAAAGGCTTCATGTTCAGTGTGTCTCAGAAATCAAGGAATTTGGACGGCTATAATAGAAAATCAGCTAGGGTAGGTCTGCATTATTAGCTCATTTTGGGGCCCACCTAGTTTTAAAGGTTTCACTGGCTTCTAGTAGTAAAGTTGCAGACTTCTGCTCCCCCCCCATCGTCCCCTTTCAAGTGTAAGAGAATCTACAGTGGCCATGAACCTTGCAAAAAATACAAAAGGTTCTCTCTAGAGCCAGTGTTTAGTGCAACATGATGGGCTCAGTGGAAGACATATGGGTGTATAACGAGAACCGGATACAGCATCAGAGGCAGTCCGTGGTGCATGAGGCCAAAAGAGCCATTTCCTCCTGAAAACAAAACAAACAAAAAACCACACAGATGATATCATATGTATGAAAAAATGATGATAGGGAAATTAGTCATTTCATGTGGGTTTTGATGCTCAAAAAAATGTGCTGTATCCGCTGATTTACGGAAGTCTCTTTTACAAGGCAAGTCTATGGTAAAGTGTCTTTGGGCCCAGTAACATCATGTGACATTGACATTATATGGTTAAGCAGCTATGTCAAATTGGCTTTAGAGCCCTGCACTCATCTTGGGGCCCTCGGGATCTGCTCTTTATGTAAGTAAAAAGGACTCAGAGACAGGGTACAGAGATCAGTATGGTGGCCTGCCCATGATTTGAATAGTGATTTGAAAAGTGGCAGTGCTTTTATTTAGTTTTGTTTATGGACACTAAATTATCTATTTTGGAAACAAATAATCACACATTGTTGTTTCCCACTTTTTAGTTTTTTTAAGACTGAAAAATACAATTACATTATGAAAAGTTGTAGAATGATGAAGTAACTAATTATATTTGTATTTGTATTATCTCTAAATCTCATCATGAGATGCTTAAAAAGAGAGAAAAGAAGAAAAAACAAAGATGGGATACACAAATCTGTTTTCAGGTTTTGGACTTTTTCTCTTATTTTGATTTTTTGGTGAAATTTGAATATTTATTGAAACGAAACCATGTGAAAAGTTTTGAGGGAAAAATCACTATTTCTATTAGCTGGTAACAACTCATAGACATCTGAAATATGACTACACAATACTTTTTGTAAAACATTAAAGAAGAAGACAAAAAGGTTGGAAACCATTGGTTTCATCTTTAACAATGTGCTGTATTTTAAAAGCTTGTTATATTATCCATTGTATCAAATCTTCATCTGAAAAGTAACTAAAGCTGTTAAATAAATGTAGTACAGTAAAAAGTGCAATATTTCCCTCTGAGATGTTGTAGAGTGGAAGTATAAAGTAGCAGACAGGTACCTCAAAATTGTGTCTAAGTTTAAGTATTGTCATTCTTCAATCATTTTGAAAATTATTTTGAAGTATTAGACCGGATGTGCACTGTCTATGATGATCACCAAATCATTTAAATATCTCCTTCAGACATGTTGTAAGATGTGCATGTGAAATACTCTACTAGGAATAATAATGTGTGTCTGATAGGAGTTAAATCATCTTGTTAAAATCTTTGAAACAACATCTGTTCTCCCTCTACTTCATTAAGAATCCCTGAATCAAGAAATATGCAATAATGTGGGACACAAGATGACTCTTATATCACTGTAAAGTCCATTCTCAGTGTTTCTGCACTGCAGGCTTCAGATTTCCACATCACACTTGTGTACGTTGAATTGGATTATAAAGGTTTCTTTTTTTCCAATGGGGGGGGGGGGAGGGGGGGGGTATGTTTAAAAGAAAAAGTAGTCAGTTTGGGCTCGGCGGAATGTTTAAAACGGGCTCCAGTGAAATGTTAGACTTTGCAGTAACAGAGGGAAAGAAATACACAGATATGAAGGTATGGTTCAGTCTTCAACGAAGCGCGTCTTCTACTTCACCTGACTGTATTATCACACTGAACTTAACCTCCCGCCTCCCCAGGTCTGTAACAGCAAACCTAACGGGTTAGCTGTCAGAGCTGTCTGGAGCAGCGGTCAAAGTGACACAAAGACGTGTAGAAAAATTGGGAGGAAACTCACCTCCTCCACTGTGAGGGGCATGCATATCCTGTACTCCTTCAGCAACATCCTCCCCCTCTTCTCTTGTGTGTATTCACAATGTGTCAAATGCTGCCAAGTAAACGCTCCCTCCGCCGTCCGACGGGCTGTGTGTGATATCTGAGGTCGTGTCAGCGCATGTGGAGAGATGGTCAACCCGGCTTATGAAATTCAGCCCAACTTACTGAGCTCTTTCATCAGAACCAGCGCTCGCCCTCTCTCGCGGGGAACGTGAAAGCAGAAATGAGCTAGGTTCAGTTCAGTCTCCTCCTATCACACTGACGAGTCAAGACGCGCGCAAAAAAGCGTCGCACGAGACCGGAAGACACAAGGTTTTGGGCTTCAGAATAAGAGCGTGCAATTTGTCACGTTCAAAATATATAAATAAGCAAGCAAACAATATACCACATATAAATATTTATACGTGTTATCCTGGTTATATCTTGTGTCCTCACTTCTGTTTAAAAAAAACAAACAAACATGTCAAATGCAGTAGTAGAGTGTTTGACCTGAAGCCATAAGGCTGGTCCACCACCACCGACCTAGGCCCGACATCCAAAAGGGGCCCCAAAGGCTTCATGTTCAGTGTGTCTCAGAAATCAAGGAATTTGGACGGCTATAATAGAAAATCAGCTAGGGTAGGTCTGCATTATTAGCTCATTTTGGGGCCCACCTAGTTTTAAAGGTTTCACTGGCTTCTAGTAGTAAAGTTGCAGACTTCTGCTCCCCCCCCATCGTCCCCTTTCAAGTGTAAGAGAATCTACAGTGGCCATGAACCTTGCAAAAAATACAAAAGGTTCTCTCTAGAGCCAGTGTTTAGTGCAACATGATGGGCTCAGTGGAAGACATATGGGTGTATAACGAGAACCGGATACAGCATCAGAGGCAGTCCGTGGTGCATGAGGCCAAAAGAGCCATTTCCTCCTGAAAACAAAACAAACAAAAAACCACACAGATGATATCATATGTATGAAAAAATGATGATAGGGAAATTAGTCATTTCATGTGGGTTTTGATGCTCAAAAAAATGTGCTGTATCCGCTGATTTACGGAAGTCTCTTTTACAAGGCAAGTCTATGGTAAAGTGTCTTTGGGCCCAGTAACATCATGTGACATTGACATTATATGGTTAAGCAGCTATGTCAAATTGGCTTTAGAGCCCTGCACTCATCTTGGGGCCCTCGGGATCTGCTCTTTATGTAAGTAAAAAGGACTCAGAGACAGGGTACAGAGATCAGTATGGTGGCCTGCCCATGATTTGAATAGTGATTTGAAAAGTGGCAGTGCTTTTATTTAGTTTTGTTTATGGACACTAAATTATCTATTTTGGAAACAAATAATCACACATTGTTGTTTCCCACTTTTTAGTTTTTTTAAGACTGAAAAATACAATTACATTATGAAAAGTTGTAGAATGATGAAGTAACTAATTATATTTGTATTTGTATTATCTCTAAATCTCATCATGAGATGCTTAAAAAGAGAGAAAAGAAGAAAAAACAAAGATGGGATACACAAATCTGTTTTCAGGTTTTGGACTTTTTCTCTTATTTTGATTTTTTGGTGAAATTTGAATATTTATTGAAACGAAACCATGTGAAAAGTTTTGAGGGAAAAATCACTATTTCTATTAGCTGGTAACAACTCATAGACATCTGAAATATGACTACACAATACTTTTTGTAAAACATTAAAGAAGAAGACAAAAAGGTTGGAAACCATTGGTTTCATCTTTAACAATGTGCTGTATTTTAAAAGCTTGTTATATTATCCATTGTATCAAATCTTCATCTGAAAAGTAACTAAAGCTGTTAAATAAATGTAGTACAGTAAAAAGTGCAATATTTCCCTCTGAGATGTTGTAGAGTGGAAGTATAAAGTAGCAGACAGGTACCTCAAAATTGTGTCTAAGTTTAAGTATTGTCATTCTTCAATCATTTTGAAAATTATTTTGAAGTATTAGACCGGATGTGCACTGTCTATGATGATCACCAAATCATGTTCAAGACACCGCTTGAAGTTATTTTGAAATGACTGACAACAATGAGAATGTGTGTTAATTTCACACCGATGTCCTGAGTAAACTGCATACTGTTGTTTCCTCCGTTTGAAGATTCAGAGTTTAAACGCATTTACTGTGTGCAGACTCGAGGAGGAAACCAGGCAAATATCTCTACAGTCTCTCTGCTGGCTTTTTTTTTTTTTTTTTTGCTCCTTAATGCAGCTCGCAGAAGAGTCGGAAATTTGAAGTGGTAAACATAACTTGACATGACACTCCCCCCTCGCCCCCTTCTGCTACAGCCGCTGAAATACGACTCGGTAGCGGATAGAAACATATTTCGGTTTAACCACAGCACAGGAAACCTACTGCATATGACTAACCCCCTCTTTCTGTCACTCTTACAGTTTATTTCAGAAGTGACATTAAAATGTGTTTCTAACGATAACCCGTTTGACATCAGTAGTCAAGCTATAGAAGGACTGTTTTATACATTTTCTGTGATACAGTGATAAGGTTCATGAGCTGATTATTGAATTAGTCAGTTTCTTATAGCCTACTAATATAGTACTAGTCTGTTTTTGATACAGACTCCAACAATAGCCCTTCATCCAGGAGGATGCAGCAGGATGACAAACATAGGACTATAGACATGACAAGCAAGGTCATTTCTATGGCCAAGCACTGAAATGCTCTTGTGCCCAACAGAGCATGTGATTCACATACTAAAAGTCTTGAAAGAAAGGGCCCTAAAACAAAGAAAGTAATGATGGCTGCATATAGGCATGGCTAGAGCATCAGGGAATATACAATTATAATTATGTGAACAACTTTGGCCAACCTTTGAATACAAAGGATTTGCAAGCAACCATCAGATATTATGATTTTTGTTTTTTGATAATTTATCCAATTAATGATGACTCTGTAAAAATTGTGTCAATTCAGGATTTGTTTCATACTGATGTATCCCTCAGATTAGAGATGCACCTTAATTGCTCAGTCATTGTTTCATTTTAAATCTAAGTGCAGAGCCAGTGCAGCAGAAATATGTATAAATGGCTGCTCCATGCTGAGATAGTAGGTATAACTGCTGGTCATGCACAAGGTGAATGATTGATTTACATAGGCAAATGAAAATTACATCAGCTGACATTGTTATATATATAACTTATTCCCACCTGCTGCTGTTAAGGCCTGGACACTGTTTGAATTTCCACAAACAAACACTGAAGTTACTAACACAGATCCTGCTGTCCAAGTATGAAGAAAATACTTGCCTGGTAGGCTAATACTTAAATAATACAGTTAAGTGACAAGTGAGACAAACCAGTGTCTGTGATGGCAGCACTCTTGTGAAATAAAAATAGTTATTTTCTTAAGTCACTTTTTGATTTGTCAAAAAACAGGGAACAACGTAAAGACTTTTAATTGTAGTAGGAGTTGTGCTGCTGGCTTCATTGACACATGATTTATTTGGGTCTACTCAGCAAAATTCACCGTCTATATTTCTGTATTGAAGATGCTGACAAACAGCGTTTTGCAATGTCAGCAAGCATTCAGTGTTTCCACCCAGTTGCCGCAGTGAAGAAACCCTGTGAAACAGCATTTGAATTTAAACACTTAATCCTCAAACTTGGTGTGCAGGATCTTAAGGGTCTCCCACATCATCAACTACACTGCTGCCTTTACATGAGACTTTAATGAATAAATAATCTAATGCAAATAAAATATATTTTGTTTGACCAATTGCTTGTGTGACACACAATAATGGAGACAGGCCGGAAAAACACAATGGCTTTTAATTCAATTAAAGGCTGTTATCTCCCTATTACATTAGCGTAACTGACAAAGAAAATTGAGTTCTCAGTTCAGTTAAATCACAAGCAGTTGTTACGGGTGTGTCCACAACAAGGATACAACAACATTTATCGCATGTATTTCCTCAAGCAAGTTCATCAGTCTTGATTGATTAGTCTCATTAACAGCACAGTCTTATGTTAAAGCTTATGTGTATCCATGAAAATGGCCTAACATTGTGTGAAAGTACATTAAATGGACATTATGGATTACATTAGTCATGTTTTCAATTACAGAATTTACATAATAGGATGCTAGAAAGCAACTATCATTGCCACAGAAATGTACCAAATACCATAGTGTCACACAGACCCCAGGAAGCTACAAGTTATGTATCCAAAATGCAAAATGAATGTTAACTGCAATCAAACATTTGGTTTCAAAACAGCTATGGTGTGCTAATGGGGGCAAACACAAAAGCTAATGGACTATAGTCACTCAGTCACAGTTGCATGTTATATAGGCTGCTGATACAATATAAATGTCTTACTGCGTTACCTACTATAAATGTTCTACTGGACCACACCATTTTTTTTTAAATTCGAGAGTCTGAGCTAAATGTTATTTTCTTTTTTTAAATAGCAAGTCAACAGATTGCAACAACAACACGGGGGTAAAAAGGGGAAAACTTAAGCGGCTGTGAGGTCCTTGAATGTCTTAAGCTGCCATTATTACAAAGCCTTCCTAAGACATCTTGAAACTGTCTATATATATCTGAGATGAATAAGAGATGTCTTGAGACTTGTCTTAAGATGTCTCACGACACAATGAAAGCTGGATTTGCAATCAAACAACTTTTTAATTCATTTTTCTCTGGCACATAACACAAGGAAGAGCTTTTTAAAACACCACACCATATTTAATTTCTTTTTCTTTGTTTATCTTAACCTAAACCCCTTGAGTTTAAGGAAACCATGGGACAATGACAGGCTTTCATGTGAGTGGTATCTCTGAGTTAACTAGCCATGACCTAATGATAACCCAACTATTTCAGTAAGATCTGTAGTGATTAGAAACCAATGCCACCTGAACTCCTGCATTGTGTCTATAATACCAAACAAATCTGATATAGCTGAATAGGCCTGCCTGTGTCCCATATTTCGGAAGTGAAAACATTAGCAGGAGAAATATTTGTTATTTTCCTCAGCATGAGTTGGAATGATTCTGTCCACATCAGCAGAGCTAAAAATAGCAAATTAAGGCTCAACCAGAACCTCAATGCTTGGTATCAGCCTGGTATTGTCATCAATCGTGTTGAGGAAATATAATTTTGATGATCATGATGGTCATGATGGCCACTTAAGACTTCCATTAGTCCTCTTCAGCTGAGCTCATCCTGATGTTTTTGAAGTCTGAAAAGTATGTTCAAAGCACTCAGAATATTTTTATACCTCTGTTGAGTTCTTGTTCCATATTTGATCTTCCTCTCAGTGGATCCAAGTCATGTTCAGTTCTTCAGGCCTCAAAGGTAGATACTGAGTCTGCACTGGAATCTGACTGATTTTAGCTCAGGGCTTTGGGGCTTTCTCTGCCATGAGCAGGAAAGTCACTGACCCACATTAGCTTTATTTATGGGGGCACTGGAACCTTTAAAAGCACTGAACTGTGTGAAGACAGGAATGTACAATGCAGACGTTAAAGGGACACCTACTGGTGGACTGTGGTCACTGCATGCCATATTCATTCATATACTCAATGTCCATTCACAAAGTGTTTCATTCACTATGACTGACTGATGCATGCAGGGCAGGTGTAACACTTTCAGAATTTGTGTATTTAATCATTGTCATCATCCTGTTTTTACTGTTAGTCTGTCATCATTTACTGTCATCAGCACTGTCATCATTGCCACAATACTCTCATAATAACATATTCTTCTGCCCCATCATCAAACTCGTCCTTGACATCATTAAGATAGCAAAATATGCAAAACTGAGTTTGCTCAGTGTTTTATGGCTTCATGGGAAGAAGTTATACTGGGCAGCTCTTCCAGGTCAAGCAAATTACCTGTCCTCAGCTCATACCAAAGTACCCTATAGTTATTGGTGCAAATGGTGCACAGAATCTTAAATATTATTTTTTGCTTGTTTTTACATTCCTCACATCAATTCATCTAAACTCTAATTTCATTTTATATGCTTGCCGGTGAAACAGGGAATAGTGTCTTCCAAAAAAGGTACCTCTTAAAATGTACAGTTAAACTGACTCATTCATTTTGGTACTGAATAAGAAAAAAACACATTAGTCATACTTTGTCTTGAAACGTGATTTACAGATAGGATATAAGCAGATGGGACTAAAGATATCAACAGCATGTCTAAAAACAGTCATCATTAAAATACATGTAGGCCATCATTGCAGGACATTAGTGGCATGTAATACAGCCTCCATAACAATGGCAAAATCAAAACTGCACACCCGTGCAATCTAATTCAATCCAATACAGTTCTGCTATCCATTCTGCTTTTATGAAGTTTATATATTTCCAGTTTTTGTTGACATTGTGAGGAACATGATTAGTTTACATTATGTTCATTACTGAGGTCATACTAAGTGGTGGTGGTGGTGGTGTACAAGGGTGCATTATATTGAATGGTGTTCCTAATATTTTGCACCCCTCATGTATGTTAATGGAGTGGTCAAAAATATGAGGAACACCATTCAATATAAGGCACCCTAGTACATCACCATCACCCACAATGGCCTCAGTAATAAACATAAAGCAGAATTATCATCTTCCTGACAATGTCAACAAAAACGGAAAATGTATAAGCTTCATAAATGTAGAGTTTATAGCAGAGCTGTTGTACTGGCACAGCACAGATGTACCTAATAAAGAGGCCAGTAAGTGTACATTATAGTTAAGAATCTGCACTTATTTTATCTATTCATCTACATCAGATATTATTTGTATTTTATTGTTTACAGTTTAATACCACGGAACGTTATTTTCAGTGGGTTCGTTTGTGTACTCACAGTTAGCATTTGATTATGATTGTATTCACATGTTTCGATAGAGATATACACTGATAAACAACTCACAGTGAAGGCAGACTTTTAAAACGCCTGATTAATTTTGAGAGGTCCTCTCTGGGTCCTTCAGGCTCAGCGGACAGCTGTTTGGCTCTGTCCTCTGATTGGCCACCTTCCTGCTCCGTTCATTTGACAAGCAAAATAGAGTTAGGCTGGGTTTGAGTCTAAAAGAAAAGAGAGAAGCGTACATTATCGTCAACCCTACACCGCAAACATGTCTGAAGAGCGATCTGAAAGATCCGATGGAAAGATTGTTAAGATGGAGGTTGACTACAGTTCAACTGTAGACCAGCGTCTCCTGGAGTGCGAGAAAATGGCTAAGGTAAGCGGGCAGTGAAGGAGGCCAGCGCCGGCTGAGTCATGGTGCATTATGAACAGTGTGTTAGCATCTAAGCTAACATGTAACGTTACTCGCTTTAGCGCTACACCTCCTATAACCAGTTTATTGAGTGAAAGGGACGTCTCACTGTTGTTATTTTTCCATTTCACAGATTATTTAGCCTTTATTCCCTCAAACACTGTGTATGTAAGCTCGCTAGCACGCTAGTAATGTTAGCAGTCCAGTCATTGGCAGCATTTTCAGCTAACTTGCTAGCATGGAGTTGCAGTTTACCAATTTGCAGCGTAATGTGTCCGTGGTTGTTGTTAAAAACAGAACACGCAGGTGTCCTCGTAAAAGCCTTACATTCTCTTACTTTGAATTTTCAACACAGTATATTCGTCTGGTCCTTTTTTGTCTTACAATAAGAAGCGTTTATCATTTTAAAATTTGCTTTGCTATGGGGAAAATATCGAATATTAGAGAGGTTTAAAGCAGGTTGAATATGGACCACTTTACGATTGATGATAACGGTATTAAATACTAAAATAGGCTATAACTACACTGCAAACTTAAAGGCTACAGTTTGTTTCCCATTACAAGAAACGCTACAAGGGATGGATGCGCATTCCTTGGCTCCATTTAACTTCAGTGAATGCTTATGTATTTGAAATTGATTACAGTGAAAACGAAGGCCATTACGAGGACACCTACATGTTCTGTTCTTGTTTCCAACAGGTGCTGCTGTTTGTTTAGTGATCAGATCAGATAATGTGACCTGCAGTTTTAGAAGTACTCGGATCCTTTACTTTAAGTGTCTGACATATTGAATAAATGTAGCAAAGTGTTAATGCTAAAGCAACATTTTAATATCACTCACAGCCCAATTTTCTGCACAGGTTTTGTTTATGCCTTTTAATAGTGGTTGAGTCCAATCATATAACCGCTGGGTGCAACTGATGCTAAGTTTGTCTTTTGTAGGACGGCAAGCTGCAGGAGGCTGTTGAGAGCTTGTTGTCATTGGAAAAGCAAACCAGAACGGTAAGTGGCTCTGTAAAGTAGTGTGTCAGTATAACTTATCTATTTTCCCTGTATTTGAACTACAAGTTCACAAATTGATCCCCAAAATCATAATATCATAATTATTTATCATTATTCATCATGTATATATTAATAGGGGTATATATAATATGGGAGCCTAATGATGCAAAAAGTAAAATGAGTCACACTACCAAATTATAACACAATTTATAAGTATGTTGTTCTACTTTTGTATGTGTGTGATACAGGATTTGTGTGTGTTTTTTTATTAGCAATATGTTATTTGTGATAATTGGATTCTTTATTTAATTTATATTTATATATTATAATTGTTTCTGTTCTTTATAATTTACTTTTTGGTATGTGTGATTGTATCTAAATTTTGTATTTATGGTTGTTATTTCAAAAATTATCCTTCTATAAAGTATCTATATGGGGAAACCGTTTACATTGCTGCATACTGCATGATAATGATATATTTAGGAAGTAGAACTGAAGTGATTCATTACAAGATGATTAGTTAAAACATTTCAAAATGGACCTGCATTATTTCAAATTTCAAATAAAAGAACAGTCTTAAAAAGTTTTCTTTAAAATATAGTTAAAATCTCATCTCGATCTTGTGAACTCAATGTCGTCTCTCGTCTCGTCTTGTGAGCTGAGTGTATTGTCACACCCCAAATATTAAAGATTTCCAATTCAGCATGGATCCTTCCTCATCCTAGAAAATATATAATTCTTTAAAACATTTAATTTGCAGTTACATAAATGCCCTGGAAAATATCCTGGAACCCTGAACCCCTTAGAGCTGCTTCCCTATTTAAAAAATTATAAATCTGCATGACAATCGTTGGTCCCCATCATCAACATTGTACATGAAAAAGTATACAATAGAGTTGTTGTAGGTGTGTATATGTGTTTATTTTAGCTTATGTTTTTACTTCTATCCCTCCGTTCAGGCATCAGACATGGTGTCCACCTCCAGAATCCTTGTGGCTGTTGTCCAGATGTGTCATGAAGCGAAGGACTGGGACGCCCTGAATGAAAACATCATGTTGCTTTCCAAAAGGAGGAGTCAGCTCAAACAGGTCAGATGCTTCTTTTACCACGGATGGCTCATTTCAACCAGAGGTGTCTGAACATATTCTCACTGTCCAGCAGTAAGAACCTAGCTGATCTTGTGCCCCCAAAAGTAATTTTATAAACTTCACTACCCAATACCAAACACTGTTGTTTTACGTCCAGATGTTATGCTCACTTGTCTTAAATATTTAGACTGTCATAAATTCAGAGGATTTCAAACAAATATGATTACTTTACAATTCTTTGTCAGGCTCTTATTACTGAGACATGCATTCTCATTTGTGTTGTGCTCTCTGTCTCATCAGGCTGTTGCCAAGATGGTGCAAGAATGTTACAAGTATGTGGACACTGTGACTGATTTGACTATCAAGCTGCGACTGATCGACACGCTTCGCACTGTGACTGCTGGCAAGGTCTGCAATATGTTTTGTGTGTAACTGATAACTGTATGTTAGAGACTCTGTATTGTGTAATCACTCAAATGTCCATCCTTCATGCAGTAAAGGAAACGGTGACATAAGCCCCCCTCTCTGTTCTAATACACCAAACGTGTCCTCCTCACAGATCTATGTCGAGATTGAGCGTGCCAGGCTGACCAAGACTTTGGCTGGTATTAAGGAGCAGAGTGGAGAGGTCAAAGAGGCAGCTTCCATTCTTCAGGAGCTACAGGTAAGAAACTGATGGGCTTTATTTTCTTCCATTTTAGGATGAAAGAAAAAAAAGTAGTAGTGGGGACAAATGAGCACACATCTATGTTTTCTTTTCATCCTTTCGTTAAAGGAGACATATGCGTTTAATTATTTGCAGTCATATACATATAATTTTACAATGTCAAAAGTTCATATTAAACATGGCCAAAGTATCAAATATTAAGGTAATCTTATGTAGAAGCAATCCCTGTGAGCAAAAGGCACTGGCTTCAGACCACTCTGAAAGCGCGGTTTCTAATTTTTTTTTTTTCTCATGAAGAAATTCTTTATATGGCTGTCTGCTCCAAACACAGCATGCAAGCTCACAGCTCCACTTCACTAACATTATGGTGTATTTCCATTGTTTTGAGGCTCCCGAGTCTAGCTGTCGTGCTGTGAGTGTTTTTCCAGCAGGGCAAAGTAAAATAAGTAGTTTACCTGTTGGAGGTGTACTGGTGGTTGTCTGCAGCTCTTCATCAACATCATCATCACTGTGGCTGCTAGTGCTTGTGCTATTCCTCTCTGCATTACCTCAAACTGACTTGCTGAACAAAGAGTTCCAAATATCGCCATATGTTTAATTCCCTGTTCATTCTTCACAATAAAAGTATCCTGTTATGAAGTCATTTGAAAGCTTTTAATTTGATTTTGATTAGTAAAGCGGGAAATTCTGATGCAGCCGGCCCTTGGTAGGCCTATGGAAAGCTGGGCAATCAGAACAGAGTGGCTCATTGGGTGCGGGATGTTTTTAAAGAGACGGGAGCTAAATTGCCTTTTAGAGTTAAAGGCTGAAACGAAGGACTGCATAAAGGACCAGTATAGGATAAAAAGGACATTTTTTGAACTGTCAGTCATGCAGAGCTTCTCTAGTGGGGTCCAAAAAGAAAAATAAAGAGCTAGATATCAGCAAAGTCGCTCCCCCTTTAACTGACTGATTTACTTGACTTACCACATTTCTACACGTGAAAAATACACAGACTAAACTAATGAAAGTGCACTTTTTTTTTCTGTGGTTCAGGTGGAGACATATGGCTCCATGGAGAAAAAGGAGAAGGTGGAGTTTATCTTGGAACAGATGAGGCTTTGCATTGCTGTCAAGGATTACATTCGCACCCAGATCATCAGCAAGAAGATCAATACCAAATTCTTCCAAGAAGAGGGCAGTGAGGTAAGAGGAAAAAAAAAAAAGTTATTTTGAACACTGTGTCTTAGAGGTTGAGTTTGAGCTTTAATAAAATACTGTAATTATTTACTCACAAATACTTATCAGTGGCTTTACAGCCACTGATAAGTATTTGGTGTCTGGCCTGTGTGTTCAGTTTTACAACAGGATTTTGGAAGTTGCTTGGTGTAATTGAATGCTGTAACTTTTCCCTTTTTTTATTTCTTGAACCACTCAGGAGTTGAAGCTGAAGTACTACAACCTGATGATTCAGGTGGACCAGCACGAGGGCTCCTACCTGTCTATCTGCAAACATTATCGGGCCATATATGATACCCCCTGCATCCTGGAGGACAGCAGCAAGTGGAAACAGGTACACAGGCTTTCTTTCAAGGCACCATACTATGTACTGTGTTCAAAATACAGTTACACAGTGCAATGACAGTGAAAAACCATTTAGTTTTGTTTTTAACTTTTTTTTTTTGTCGAACACCCTGTTTCTACTTACCTCCTATCACTCGTGTTCAAAGCACTTCATGGATGAGGAACAGCTGATCCGTTTAGTTGAAATGAGGAGTTATCTCTAAAATATCTCCTCATTCAACTATAAAAACCTAAATAAGGTAGCAGCTGACTGGAAGGAGATTGTCAGGAACCTTGGAGGTTCTGGATAAGTGACTGTTGGGCTATGTCATTTCCAGTGAAAAAAAAAGGAAAAAAAGATGAAACGTGAGAGTCAAATGCATGCTTGCTGTTAGGAAGATGTTTTTGATTCTTTGAAACTAACCCTAATCACTGGCTTATCAGATGGGTAGAATTGAAAACCTTTCCTGTTGTTAATGTCAAAGTGTTTCCAGTTCATGGTTCAGATTATCAAATTTGTTGGAAAAATAATTCTATTGAACTATATTCCTGCACTTTGCCTTGATAAACAATAGTAGTAGTAAAATCTAGACTTCTACGCAAACTGCAGTTTTCAGTCAGACCAACACATATCCAGGATGTGAACGTCCTTTTGATCAATGCCGTTTTCCATGAACTGTGATGATTGAGCACAGAATAGTTGGCAATATCTGTTTCCAGACTATACTTTGCCATATAAGTGTCACTGTGTTTGAAAACCAATCCATGTCTGTGTTTCAGGCCTTGAAGAGTGTCGTGCTGTATGTGATCCTCGCACCTTACGACAATGAGCAGTCAGACCTTGTGCACAGAATCAGTGCAGATAAGAAACTGGAAGAAATCCCAAAATACAAGTAAGACATACCCTGTGCTCCTAGGCACTAGACTTAATGTGATCTTTAAAAGAGCCTTGTCATCACTTATGACATTCTGTGAATACCCTCCATAGCAAGGTGTGAACACAAAGGAACCTTTTTAATATATTCCTCTTCCATTCCCAGGGACCTCCTGAAGCAGTTCACCACTATGGAGCTGATGCGCTGGGCCTCTCTGGTGGAGGATTATGGCAAGGAGCTGAGAGAGGGCTCACCTGACAGTCCCACCACAGATGTCTTCTCTTATTCAGAAGAAGGGGAGAAAAGGTGGAAGGACCTGAAGAACAGAGTGGTGGAGCATGTAAGTCAAAGAGTCAAATGCTGAGTCCCTTCACTTGGAACTTGGTGTGACAATTTACCTGTTGCACTTGCGATATAGTTTTGTCACACTTTGTTTAATGGTCAGAGTAGGGATGTCAGTTTCTATTAATTTGAGTTTTAGCTCATCCTTCTCCTTAATGCATTCAGTCACAGTAGCTGTTGTAGACATAACATACTTGGGCTGGAGGAGCCAACCTAGCTATTTCAATCCTTCACCCTCTTCCACACTGATTGGCAGCATATTAGTCTGTCTCTTGGCACACCAACCAGGTGATGACCTTGGACCAGCACACATCACTCTGTCTCCACTCGGCAAGCAGCGACATGATCTTAGGCTGCAACTGTGAGCCATCTTCGGACACTGCAGCCAGTGCTTCTTAATGTGGTACAGCATATTGCTATAACACTATTGGCTCAAAAATAAAGTGACCTTGATCAAAAGATTACTACCCCCCCCCTTTTCCAACAAATGTTTTTTGGAACATTGTTACTTTTTGAATATAACTTAGATCACAGTATAGTCACATACTCAGACACTCTCATACAAGGCTCTTGGAAGCAGTCAAAAATGATTTTCCCTAGCTTTTAGCATTTTAAAGACTGCTCATTTGTCTTTTTGAGCTCCTTATCATCTGCCACAGTGGTATTTGGCAGCGGTGCAGTAGAGACATCAGAAGATGCTTTGGACTTGTTTTCACCCATCATGAATTTATTTCCTCCCTGGCAGTAAAACAAGATACAAAGGCATTCAGAAACTCCTGCAGGTTAAACTGGACTAATGGAACATTTTTAGTGCCGACTGGCTCTAACACACTCACAATGAACAGACTTTAAGACACTAGATAGCCTAGCAACATTAAGGCTACAAACATCCCATAATGCAACACACACTGTCTGGTGATGTGAACGAATAATTGTCTAAAGTGTAACTAGTTAAAAATGTTCTCTGCGGTTAACCAATTAACAGATAACTGTTGACATCCCTAATTCAGAGCATGACACATTCACACTCAATACAGACATATGAGCTGCTGTGGAGGAGTGAGCCCTGAAGAGTGGGGCGAATATTTTTTAGTCTGTTTGACACCAACCTCTAGGTGATGTGACTACTCTATCCATGATTATACCCAGACATGTTCATAAACATGTTCATTATTTCTCTTTCAACCAGGAACATACTGTCCAGACACACAAACATGATTTCTATGACTATCACGAAGCATTTGAACCTTTCACAAGTTCACACAAGCATTTATACATATTCATACAACAATTTCCCTCACAAACTGAAAAATTCATATCCAGGATAGTTCTTTGTCCTTGCTTGACGTCATGCTTGACAGCAGGTAGACGTGGGTCAAATTAATTAAACTACTACATTTTCTAAAATATTCTCAGCTGCATTTGAGCTATCCAAACCTAGGCTTGATTTTAACATTAAATTATTCAGCAATAATGATATGAGGCCCAGTGCAGATTCAGTTGCTGCACTGGCAGACAGACATGTGTAATAATAAAGTATACTAATTATATTGGTAATAGATGCTTGAATTTCACTCATGAATATTTTTTTCCTAGTGTAGCTGTTGATGTGACCTGAAAGTCCCTGTGTTCTGTCTATAAATAATTTATGCAATTCTTCTGCAGTATATTAATGAAATTATCTCTCCTCCACCCACCCCACCCCACCCCCCAGAACATAAGAATAATGGCCAAATATTACACCAGAATCACAATGAAGAGGATGGCCGGACTCCTTGACCTCTCCATTGACGTAAGCACAGTTGTAATAATTTGCTTTTTTCAAAATTACGCTTATGATTACAGCACAGAAAGTAAATTTGTTGTTAGATCAAATGGTTTTTGTTTTTTGTTTGTTTTTCCAGCAATTTTGTCATTTTGAATTCAGCATGTATAGTTTCAAGTAGAGCGAGTGGTTAAATTTGGGTAAAAAGGATGTATCGTGATGGGCCATCTTACATTAATGTCTCTCTGCTCATATATTCATCAGGAATCAGAGGAGTTCCTCTCCAGCCTAGTTGTTAACAAGACCATCTACGCTAAGGTTGACCGGCTGGCTGGAATCATCAACTTCCAGAGGCCCAAAGATCCCAATGACCTGCTCAACGACTGGTCGCACAAACTCAACTCTCTCATGTCTCTGGTCAACAAGACGACACATCTCATTGCCAAGGAGGAAATGATCCACAACCTGCAGTGAAACAAGAACAAAGTGCATTATTATTTGTTTTGGTTCATATTTGTTTTTTTCTTTATGTGGGAATGTCTTTGAATATACAGTATATCAGCGGACTTTGAATGCAGTATTACTCCATTGTCATATAATTGGAGGAAACATCTGCAGCACATACATGACACCCCAACTGTTTATTTTTTTAGTCAGGTAAACACAAGAGCACCTCCCTTCTTTGCATACCTCTTGTCAGTTACAGACTGAATGATTCCTCCCCTCTTTTCTCCAACAATCTTTCCAATATATCTAGCTCCTAGATTATATTGTTGTTGACCTTTTTCCTTACAGTTTGAAAGCCAGGCTGAAAACTTTTAAATGTATACTTGGCAATATAAACAATAAACTCTTCATGTTTGTGTAACAGATGTATTTAAGTGTAATATTTAACCTGACCGGGATACATTCTATTATCACAAATATTATATATCAAGTATTAAGAACTTTACACCACCAATATGTTCTGTGTAAAAGTTGAAAAAATGACTGACAGAAATCTTACCTTATGTTCACACATAAAATGAGAGATGGTTTCTCAGATTAAATCCGATAATTAAAATCATGATATTGATTATGAGGTTTAAGTTACCTGAAATAAAAGTCTTTGTATGCTGTTACAGTAATGTAATGTTATTTTGATCTTGACTTATCTTCAGTTTCCTTAATGCTACACTAGTTAGTGTTCATAATTTTGGAAAGAAACTAACGTCGCTTATATGGAGTGTTTCAGTTCTATTGTGGTGACAAGACTGACAATACCAGTGGAGAGAGCAGAATAACCCATGTCGCTAATCACATTTTAAACAGCAGATTAAAACACTTGAACAACAATGAAAGCTCATAAAAGTGGTTTTACAGTAACAAAATAAGGCATTACAAGTGCTTGAGGATGCATTCCAGCTATTATACAATGTTTACTTTATAGTGTTTAATTTTTGTATGATAGAGTGCTACTCGACTATGGTGTTTGAGGTTTTCAACAACTCAACCCTTGGCAGACTAGCTTAGCTCCCTCTCCTGTACACACCAGTTAATAAGTGTTATGGATCACCTACCATAACTTTTTACAGTGTTCTCACTTCTCAGTGTAATAGAATTACAGCATGCACTCTAAAAGGCACTTTAACCATCACCTACTGGCAGGTGACAAATTCAGTGAAATAAATGTGTGTAGAAATAGAAAAGGCTGAGGCTGGAGTGACTATTCACTCTTCTAGTTCCTGGACAGTATTTGGGGTTTTGAGGTCATGGCCATTGAGTTAACAAGGATGGTGTAGGACACGGCATCACTTGACCTTTTCCATTGTTCCAGTAAACATCTTGTACAATGTTAATTGCATTATATTCATTCTATTATGTAACAGAACTGCATATTTACATTTTTAAATTCTGTAAAGCATTTTGGCTTTGAAATGTTCAATATAAATTAGGGAAATTATTATTATGAAAACCTATGAAGAAGAAATATGAAACCTCACTTGAAAATAGGGCTGCAACTAACAGTATTTTTTAAATTATTGATTAATTTGCTATTTTTTTCTCAATTAATTGATTAATCTTTTGACTATAAATTGTCATAAAATTGTGACAAATGCACGTTTTATTTTCCCACATCTCAAGGAGATGTATACAAATTCCTTGTTTTGTCTGATCTATAGTACAAAAGACGAGAAGCTAGAACTATTTGGCATTTTTGCTTGAAAAATTAATCAATTATCAAAACAGCTGCCATTCATTTCAATCAATCAGCTAATAAAATCAATGTTTAAGTACAGCTGCTTTCATAAACAATGTAAATTTCAGATCAATCTGCACCTCTACACTTTTGAAATGTCATTGTTTGTTACCATGTTTTTCATGTGCTGATTTGAAAATGCAAATGAATCTTTATCATTTGTGATTTCTAATTCCTCACATAAACTCTGCATACACACACACCTTACATACTATTGAAATACCAGAATTAATTGACCAGAGACTTTGCTTTTCTTAACACACAACTCCCCTCTTTACTCTGAAATGAAACTTTGGTTGCTCAACATGTTTGAAGTGGAAACCAAAACAATGTTTAACCAAAGGATATATTGCCTAATTTTTTTGTGTTCTCATGCCAATATTAAGCCACTGTGATTGTGGGATAAAGATATGCTCAGAGCAAAATGTCACAGCTGTGGTTTATGTAATTTATACATATAAACAAGTTAATGACCCTCTGGTATAAACACAATACAAAATTCTTTTTTTTCTATTTTTCTACCTCTATTTTTTCATTAATTTAAAAGCAATATTATTGGAATTCACAGTAAATAATAATCCATCATCCCGTATATGTGTAAAAGAGAAAAAACACAGTATTTAAAGAGAAACAGTTTGTGACAATGAAGACCCCTGCCATTAGAGGACACACACACACACACACACGCACGCACGCACACACGCACACACACGCACGTGCACTCGCACGCACGCACACACACCAGTCCTCGCAACCTTCAGATCAGTACATCCCACTATGCTTTGCGATGGTCTGACAAGTGGATCCAAGATGGCGTAGAAAGTAAAGCTAGGTAAGTGTTGACTTCCCATTTTCAGACCTTTCAGTTGCCTCTTTCACTACAAAACCACTGACACGAATCCCCTCCATAAATCATTAGGATACTGACGAAAGCTTTGAGTTCATGCACGGATAACAGTACGATGTCATATCAATTATATACGCCTAAACACCGTGGCAAAAATGCAGGCCCGAGCCCGTTTTGTTTCGGCGAACCTAGCCAGCTAGCTAGCTAGCTAGCTAGCCTGCTAACATGAACAAACCAGGCTGCTATTCTTGCTGTGAGCTTGCCAGTTTGGTGCCAGGAAAGGCCGTGTTTTGGCTAGCAAGCTAACTGTTAGGTACGCATACTCTGGTTAGTGGCAACATTAGTTAACCCTGTGCAGACGTGAACGGTGAGTTAATAAGCACAATGGGGACATTTTTCAGGATTTTGTAAGTCAACGCTGCCGTCATCGTTCAGACTTGCAACAGTCACAACAAGTTTACCAGACAAAACAGCTAGCTGTAAGTACAAGCTAAAAGACGAAATAAGTCATTCCCAACGTTAGTGTTTTAAAGTGTATGCTCTCTTGATGATCTATTGATTGAGATCAGACGAATTTGAAAGTTTTGTAGCCGTGTTTCCTGCACACGGCTGCCAAATAACGTTATGTCAGGATGGTAGCAAGCGATTTGTTTTTAACATCCACAGCTAGAAAATCCGCTATCTCCTCCAATGTGGAGCAGTTTAAACAGTAGCTCCTGTGGTAGGATCTCAAAAAAGGACATTAAAAACGGGGGAAAAAACAAGTAGGAGCCCACTCAGTGAAACCCGCCAAACTATTTGTTGTTGCCCCCAAAGAGGCGACTGGCTTGCAAGCTCTAAACATTAGGTAACGTCTATATACGTAAGTGTGAAACGCTGCCCAGGTTTTGGTCTCTGCAAGTACTCACTTATTTGAAGAAAGAACTGCTTTGAGATCAGTCTTATGTTTGGTTTCATCTTTGACCCTGTTTTTTCCATTTCCCTGCAATTGTCCTTCTCTGCTAGCCCAAGCAGTTTCTACCCTCATGTTGCATGCTGCACATACTGTACAACATCTACAAACTATATTGTAACGACTGTGTTGTCCCTCAGTGTCATAACACAGGCACCTCTGAATATATGTTAGTTGCCGCTATGGCAATAATGCTATATTACTCTCCCCTCATGCAGTATGTATGCTTCAATCATGCACCAAGTCCACTTCAACCTGCTATGTTTGAACAGAAGCTGGACCAGTGTTTCTTGTTTAAGATGCCCCTGAGAAGCTGTATACATTATGATATTACAGGTGCAGTGACGTATTGTCTTAACTGGCCAGTTACTATGTGCATAGGATACGCTGATGTGCGTATAGGATTGTTCCTCATCTGAATATTTGAACTTTTAGAGGAAGTGAACTCGGCAGAAGTTGACTTTTTTTCTTGTAGAAAATGAGGTTATGAAGAAGAATATATACAGTACATGAAGTACTAACGTATTAGCTGCTAAGGACATGCATCATGCTTAGTTTGTTCAAACTCATGTATTGTCTGTCTAAGGAGGTGTGCGGTCTGAAGCAACACTGGATATTGAAAGTGTGTTTTATTTTTGTTTCTGTTTTAATACTTGGTAGAATTCTGCTGTTAAATCATAGGATAGATGCTATACATCAATGCTAATTTCAGATTAAATTGTGTCATGTGTACACCCTATGCATACATGCATACATGCATACATGTACATTAGCTGAGGAATTTATCTGTATGTTATGGTCCTAAGAGACAAGAACAGGGTGACTCAGGCAGTGCCAGTTGGGCTAGAGCAGCTGTTATAAGCATAGTTGCCTGTTGCTGGGTATTCTAACTATCTGAAACACTCATTGCAGGGTTAATATGCTGTTTATTGCAAAATTCAGACAAAATGGCAGATTTACTCAGTTTTTCCACATGTCAAGTGAATGTTCTTTCATGAAAATTGAGACTTCTGCCAGCAAGTGACATTTTCTTTGTAGTTTGATGTTTTCATCATGCTGCTAATACAGTTTGAACATACAGCAGTTGGCTGCTGTGTCTCTTTCAAGGATGAGCAGTCACAAATGTATCCCAAATTACTGGTCCACAATTTTACTTTTTTCTGTGAGGCAGTCATAATCAAAAACGGAGTCCCAAGCTGAGGTGAGAGCTAGGATGGAAATTCTGCATCAGCTAATTAATGTGGAATTTTAATTAGCAACCATATGTTTATTTTTCCATACATTTTTGCACATAATAACCATAATAGGGCTTTTGGGGCAGCATTTTTTTGTGTGTGATACAATGTCTTTTTTTTGCCAGCTTGAGATTAGCTGCAGTGCAACTGGTGAAACCTGTGAAGTGGAAATAGAACCAAAAGTTACAAGGCAATTGGCCAAGGTTGAGATTTTCGTGGCCCTGGTGTTCCCCAGCAGGTCATGCTGTACCCTACCCTCCCTATCCTGATCTGTGCTGGTTGGTGTGAAGGAGGTCACACTGCTTCTTTTAATCTAAGACTGAGGTTCAGATTCTCATACTGGAGCCTGCTGCTGTTTTGTTGTCTGATTAAACTTGAACCTATTCATGAAATGTTGCTGGTGCTAAAGAGACAATAGATTGACATTACAGTGTATTGGTTTCACATTTCCAAGTTTGGTATATAGGAAAATATTGGAATCTCCTTTGAGACTAAATCAGGGAAATGGGATAAATCAGATTTACTATCAGTGGTAATAACTCATGTTACATTAACCAGTCTTCATGATTCCTTTCCTGAACTAGGGTTTAATCCGTGCCTGACACTGTTTGGCGTCAGTTTCAGTGCAGATGTAGAGTTCATACAGTGTTATACTCGTTTTGCCAAGTCCTGGCACGATGAAGATGCTACTTAGTGAAGTAGCTTTTGTTGCATGTGGTTGGTGTGTTGCAGTAATGAGTAATCGTGGTTACCGGAAGCCAGTTTCTAGAAATATTACAATTACAAACCTTCCTGAAAGTTGATTTTCAGTTTGTTTGTGTGGGTGTCGGTGAAAAGCTGCAGAACTATTTTTAATTTAGCTGCCAAGTTTTTCTTAAAGTCCCTCCCGTTATGGTTTCACACACTTGGCCTAAACTTTAACTCCACAGTCAACATTGACAGGTCCAAAAACTGAGGCAATTGCACATTTATATTTACATATAGTCTCTTGTACAAGTTACAGCCTCCTGTGCAAAAAAGTCGCTAGGTGTTGTATCCTCCCACCACCTCCTTCAACCTCGCACCGCCTCCTCCTCCACATAGCACCAAAGACTGTTCCTTCCTACACTTGAATGTAAGTGTGTGTCATGATGTAAATTTATTGGCAACACACTCCTTTAAATCCCAGGATGGTGGGACCGGGGTTAAAAACGCAAACAAACTCACACACAAGTTTTAATTACAAGTGAAGAAGAGGAATGTGACAGCAGGTGCACTCTAGAGGATGCTGATGGTCTAATACGGTCATTTTTTGGCTCTGCAAAACATGTTGAGACGTGTTACTGGACTCACTAATTTTCATATGTGTGATGCATTAAGCCAAGCCTGTATAAGTCCTGTCTTTGCTGTTTTTTTGTTGATAGTATTTGTAATACATGACCTGATGAGTATTGTGTGTATTGTGTTTGATACACACATTTGAAGTGGTTGTACTTAAAGTGAAGTTTGTAGGTCTATGAAACAGAAAAGTATTAACAAACCACAATGTAATATGTGGTAATAGACGTTTTGTGTGGATCCACATTAAAAGAACATTTTTTACTTGTCTAATTCATCAGGTGGTGGTTAGTGTATCTTTCTGTTTGCTTGCATCAGTGCAGTTGAGGATGATGCATGATTTAAACTATGATGACAGTAAATATAAGCACGTAGCATATGCTCCATATTACAGTTAGACCTGAAAGTAGAGGCACAGTATATTAGCATGCTTTTCTATTGGCACACAGTCGACGTTGACTGTTTGGCTCTGTGGCTATGAATATCACAACACCCGTTTCCTCCTGCATACTGCCCAGTATGTCATGATGTCTAGTCTCTATAAAGCCTTTATATTCTACATTATCAATTATGACAATGCCCTTAGTCTAAGAAGTCAGATGATGCCAAACAATGCTATTATGCTTTTGTTGGATTTGTAGCTCGAGATGATAATGTAATACACTTCTCATACAAGCGCTGTTCTTCCCAGCTGGATGTAAATATATTTTAATATATTTTAATGTACACTGTGTGAGCTGAGACACAGAATATAAGATATTTAGGAGCCACCCTTAGATGCCTTATTCTCTCCTCCTGTTGAATTGACACAGACCAGCCACACGAGGATGTGACTCCTGGTGAGCAGACATCCACATTGCATGCTACAACTAGTAAAACAAATTTTAGGAGTAGAAACTAGAGCTGAATCTGACAGCTACTTTCATGATGGAATAATATTTGAATTTATGAATGGTTTGGTTTATAAAATGTAAGAAAATTGATTAAAAAAATATCCATCACAGTGACACCCAGGGTCACCCAAGCAAAATTTAATTTATGGTAAATTTGAAGAAAAAAAAACCCCAGTGAAACCAAAAAAAGCTATATAATGTAACACTTGAGAAGCTGGAACCATAGAATGTCCTTGTGCTGCAGCAGGTAGTATTTTAAAACATTTAATAGAATATCTGTGTAGCTTCAATAAAAAAATACATAGCTACATACATCATGAGTGCAGTAGGCAGGGAAACTCCTTGTCAAATTTAAGGCTGAACTATGACCTGATCAACTCTGCAGTCATTGTTTCAGGTGGTGGATTCTTCTCATGTTGTCAAAGAGCCATGAAGAAGTGTTGACAAAGACTGTAGTCTATTTGACACAGACCTGACTTGGTTGTGGATGGCTTGTGTAGTTTGAATGGCTTTGAGCAAAATTTAGAATAAAGTGGCTGGTGGTATTTTGACAGAAATTAAGTTTGGTAAATTTTGAAATGTAGAAAAACCATACTCCTTATGTATGAAAATAAATCAGTTTTCACCCACACAGCAAGCAGTTGCATTGCAAGTATTTTATTGCCCTGTCAAGCATGGAAAGATGCCTAGCTGTAGCTCCGTAGCCCCAAGCTCCACGACACATTCATTATCATGTACTTTTGTTTCATGTGCGTGTGTCCATGGAGTTTGATTGTCAGCTGAACAACAAGTGTCAACAAATGTCACACAACTCCCAAGACAGAAATAGAGTAGTGCCTTCTCTTCTATTTCTCTGATCTCCTTTTTTCCTCAACATCTCTCTCTCTCTCTCTCTCTCTCTCTCTCTCTCTCTCTCTCTCTCTCTCTCTCTCTCTCTCTCTCTCTCTCTCTCTCTCTCTCTCTCTCTCTCTCTCCCCCTCTCTCTCTCTCTCCCCCTCTCTCTCTCTCTCTTGGGATGAAAGTGGTAATTAAAAGTTATTAAGGTAGTTTCCTGTAAATTCCTCCTTGGAAGTAAAAATTCAATCGCGAGCCAAGGTGGAGTTGCAAAGTGAAACAAACAAAATACAGATGCATTTCACCAATAGGTTTGTGTGTGGGAGTGCTCTTGGTTTTATTTTGTCTGATTGTATAATCTGATGTACACTTACAGATGGTCAGTATAAGTTTGACCTATTTTCATGTCCACACACACACATGTACAGCGATCAAGCATACTTAAGGTTACAGTGGAAACATACACTGCCTGATGTCATGGACAGAGCTGTGGATTTTGTGAAAATGACCCAGTTTTAGATTAATACATCACATATGAAAAGTTTTTCTGCGCTTGAAGGTAGTGTCATCCAAATCGTTTTGGTTCCTGTGGAAAAAAGGAATGTTGCTCCTATGCCACTGTTATATTTCCTGTGTGTTGTGCATAATTTATGGTAGGAGAAGTGTCTTAGACTATAGTGAAGAGCCTCTCTTCATTCTCAGCATGAAGACAATTTGAGATTTTAACTAATGACAACAATTACAACACGTGGTGCACCTGCAAAATGTTTTTAAACTGTGGGCAGAGGGACAGATACTGACAGATATTTCAAGACCAAGCAGTTCTATGTCAGAGTTCATATCACAAAACTGCTCGCTGCTATTTTTTGTACGACCACATGCTCGCCACACTGTATGAAAGAGTTTGTGTAGGATGTGTAAGTGTTGGATAGGAGGTTCTTAACCATTCAATCAGCTCCTTCTCTATTCCTTCAACATTTGTTCTGTCAGAAGAACTCACAGAATATTGTTGGTGTGTATAATTCACAAAATTCACAGTTCAGTTCGACGCATTATGGTGTCACATTTTATATTTATTTTTAATACAGCCAAATTAAGTGTCTAAGAATGGATTTCCATTTTCAGTCTCAGCATTCAGCGTCCTAAAAGGCAAACATGGAAGTACAGTGCGTTCCGTTTTAAAGGATTTCTAATCCTGTTTCTATGCTACAGTTTTGTAGATACGATAAGCAATGGGAAAATGATGTCAAATTGCAAAACCATGCTTTCTAAAAGATGTTCACACTGTCTTTGAAATGTTTTCTTTTCCTGGTTCCAGAAGTTTTGTCCCTGAGTCATGGCGGACAGGAGAGCGGAGAAGTCATGTGAAGAAGCAAGCAGATCGTTAACCAGGCAGGAGTTCGAGGCGGCAGTCAGCCACAGCACGGACGCCCTGGTGGTCCTCGCACCCCAAGCCCAGTCCTCCGTAGCCCCTGTCTCGCCGAGCCCTCCATCCCTTGTCGTCACCTCCGGACCCCTCCGCAGCCGTGCCCTGCTTTACCGCATTGCTGCCTTCCTTCAGCTGGTGAGGACAGTGGTGGTCCAAGCATGCAACCTATTGTCCAGGATGGAGTTAATTAAGTACCTAGTGTAGCTAAGATGTGGGGCGCCATAATAAAATATCAGCATCTCGTGATGAAGTAGTCTGCTGTGTTGAATTCTATGCCGACTGATAGACTTTCAAAATTGATCCAAGAGAAGTGACATTTTATCTTACAAGTGAAAATGTAACAATTGTCACCAGGTTTTTATGCAGGTCATGTGTCACCAATTCTGCTGAGCATCAGTGGTTGATGAAACCGTATGATGGTCATAAATGACTTAAATGGCTTGCTCATTTACTGCCGCTAATACTTTCTAATGACTCATGTTGACCCCACAAACTACCCTAAATATAATTATTTACTGGTGTGGTTCAGCTTCTGTGTTCCACATTCTCTTTGCACACAGAGCACAAACACCCTGTATTAAAGGTGATTACACATTTGACATTATGTTGACACATTCGACATTGAGGCTCCTTATAAATTGTCTCGTATTTGCATTTGTGTCATGTCGGGCACAATGTTGCACATATGAACAAAAAATAACATCCACCTAATCTTTTTGTCCTCTCCTCTTTTATGTGGCTCCCAAATTCTTTCCATTTACTGTAACACCAGGCAGTCACACAGTTACATAATATGTCTATTATAGATTTACATTTTTTAGGTTTTTTTATTGGAGGAGAAGTGGTTTATGTTTCTTTTAAGGAGTATAAACATAATTGTTTGAGTGCAAATTCAGCTGCGTCACATAACCATCACTGAACAGAATATCATTTTTTCCTAGCCTTTAATTATTACATTACAATGAAATCACCGAAAGCCGACTGTTGTACTCGAAATTCACTATTGTACTTCTAATCACTGACTAAATTACACAGAACAGAAGGTTATAAATGAGAGCCATGAACTTACTTTTCCACTCCACAGTCCTGTTATGTTATCTTCCCAGAGCACTAAAATTACACCAGTTACTTAAGCCCTAAGATTATGGAAACTACTTAAGTCCTATAATGATAGTGTGAGGGACTCCACTGTGAGCCAAAGATAGCCATTCTTGGAGCTTATATGAAGCTTTGACCCTCAAACATAAAGTATTCCCATTTGTTATCGTATCATATTTCTACTCACTCAAACCCCCCCCCCCCTTTCCATTTCCAACAGAAAAACTATGATGAAGCAGATGAAGACTGCAAACATGGTGAGTAATAATTCAAACTGGAACCATCTGCTGATATTGTATTGTCTGTATTTTTTCATCTTGTGGTTGACAAAGTGTGTTGTCAGCAAAGCATTTTAACATGACTCGGCCACAGTGTAATTGAAGAAATCTTAAATTTTGTCTTATTTTGCAGGATCCATGTTGTTAACTGTGTCTTTTGAATTAATGCTATTGGCTTCAGGTCAGAGTTGAAAGATAAAGGCCATCAAATGTTGGGGCTACTGATTTGCTTCAGTTAGAGCTGGTGGTTAACAAATAGTGGAGACCCTGATGTAGCGGGGTACTGCCATAGTCTACTTTCTTGAATGAGGTTTGCCACTGTAATACTGACTTTGAGCTTTAGTTAAACATACAAAACCTGCGAGAAGTAATCATTGAATTGTTTAAGCAATTGTCAGCTGCACCCCAATCCAATCCATTTCATTCTTTTTTTAGACAACAAATTTGGAAACAACTTATGTATTCAAAGAAACTTAACTGCACTGAATTAATTCTCTCCCTATCCGTTCCCTGTGTTCTTCATCCTATCCTAGTGTTGGCAGAAGAGATTGCCAGGGGAGACGGTTCGCTACAGGCCAGCTTGCGCTCCATGGTATTGGATGGCAGCCTGCAGGAGGTGGCCAGCATCCTCTCCAAAGCCTTGTATGGAGAGCCAATGGTATGATTAAAGAACAATGTATACAATATATGCGTACAGATGTCAAGCTGACACATAGACTGAACATTAAAATGTTCAGTCTATGTGTCATAAGGCTTGAATATCATTCCTATACATGTCTAATACACATCAACATCCCAACAAGAGGAAATAGCTGAGCAGACATTTTCAGGTCTAGAGGTTTAAATTTTGTATACTGATGAATAAGACTTTAAGTGACCTGGGATGCTCCAATCATATGAGATACAGTACTGGCATACATAACATGCCATCAAATTTAGGAGGATGCTCATCATCATCATCAAAATGTGTTTATAAAGTTAAGCTTCATGAAATGAGTCACACGTAGAAGAATTTGGCATCATAAAAAATGAACTGAAAAGTTTCAGACTCATCTAACGTTTTATGTACCAAAGCAGTAAAATGTGTAGTATTGGAAAAAAAACGTAAAAAATATCAAATGTGTTTAGATAGACATTGGTCTGTCCTTTATTGAAAGATGTGTGCAGTAAAAATGCCAGAAACACAGGAAAAGTAATTCAACTTCTTTTTTGCCCCATGGTTCCAAAAGTTAGGAGCCTTATGGTTACATGGTGGACTCGCTTCTTTCTTAGCTAATGAAATCATTTGAGATAAATATGTTAGCTATATGAGAACCTAATGTCGGAGTCATATTCTATGAGTCAGGATCTAAAAATGGCCACGTGCAAATAAATACCTAAGATGAAAATTGGTGTGATGCCTTAACTGTAACATTGCTACTGTTTAGATGAAACAGACATCAGCTCACTTTTTATGGTATTCTTTAATCCCACTTTTTCTCCTGTCTGACTTTTCCCTCATTTTACTTATCCTAACTGCTGCCTTCATGCATCAACACTTAGTTTCTGCTGAGGTCCCTTCTCCAACTCCCTCTGCTTTGCTCCACTCTTCTCCTGTTTGCAACAATTGCCTGTCCACCTCAACACACATGCACCCACACAGAAAGGTTTAACTTGGTCCCAAGGTCATGGAATATTTTATGTGTGGACAGTGCTGTTTACATGGCAGCTTGATGTTGCTCTCTTGCTTGCTCTCGCTCTCTGTCTCTTTTAGAGGCACACAAATAAACACAACATGTTGGACACACCTTTGACCGTTTATATTTTCCTCTCTGCTTGTGCCCATCTCTTTCTTTTTACTCCCACTTACTCACTGGCATTTTTTCTGGCTTTTTGTGTTCCCTAAAGTACTTTCTTAGTTTTTTTTTTCATTGTAGACTTGTGCGTTAAGCTGTGCTGTAGACATAAATTCCAAAATGTCTCTGTGTTATCATTCTAAAAGTGGACGTGTCAGCAAATACATTGACTTTTTCATGCACACAAGACAATCACTTGAGAATAATATTGTGATGTTGTGTTGGCACTACAAACATAGTGTATGTTAGCTGTCCTGATCAGTGTCATGCAAGTGGGTTGTCATTTGGCTATTAGGATGTAGCTAAAACCCACTGTTTTTCTTAGATTTCATTTAATAAATGAGTTACTTAATCTCAGTATATTTTGTCACAAAGTTGGTTTACAGTAATCAGGGTATGTATGTATGTATGTATGGATTTAAAAAACAGACTAGAAAAGCTGTGCTGATATGTCCTTAGAGAAATAAGACAGGTGGTCACTGGAATAAGGTCAGAAGTTAATTAATAATAGGCATTGGACATTTCTTCTTTCTTTAAAAATTATTTAAAAAAAATAAAAACCTGGAACTGAAAAGTTTTGACCTGACTACACTTTAACTGATTTACCAGATCTGGCTATCATTAGGGTCAGAGAACAAATTAACATCTCTATTACGGCTTTTTGTTAATTATTGCCGTGATATTTTAAAGTAAATAAACTCATGTCAATCTGAATCATAAATTGCACTTACAATAGAAAATACAAATTTCCCACTGAAATCCCAAATATTCACCATATTTTTTCAGATTAATTTGTGGTGTCAGGTACTGAAAGGAAATCGTACCCACCATCACAGGTGATATATTAAAATGATGATTAGCAGTTGAGCAACTTTCAGCCTGTGAGTAATTGCCACCGCTCCAGCTCCTGACCTGTGATCCTACAAACCTGTCCTCCTTTGTCTGCTGCTGCTATCCATTCACTATCATAAATATACATATAATGGGTTGTAGCTTGTATCAGAGGAAATTAGCAACAATATACAGTACAGTGGGTTTGTGCTAACCAGCATAATAATCCAGGAGACTCTTATTCCAGTTGAGTCAGGATTTGTTACCCACCCCATGGTTTCTGTGGTCACCATGGTCACATGGTGAGCTACAGCAACAAGTTTAAACAGGTAAACCATCATAAGCTCTGATGACTGTGGTGTTTATATTGAAAACAATGAAGGTTGCAGTGACACCTGCTCACTGCTTGAAAGCACCTTTACACTGTCTGTATGTAGATGAACTTTACTGATGTCACATTAATATCTGCGTCTTTATGTTTAAAGTTCAGTGGGATATCTCTTACTACCCTTTGGAGCTGCAAATATGTGAACTTGTATAATGCAGGTTTAAAACAGTGGAATGGTGACAGATTTAGATATGTTACCACCAAGCAAAATCTACCATATCATTCTAAAGCATAATGGTTTTCATAAAAATAAGCATAACAGTGTGTTGTAATAAAACTCCTATTTTTTCTCTCTTTCACAGAATGGCATTGTCACAAAAGACCTGTCCAGATTAAAAATGCTTTTCTCAGAAATAGAGGTGAGTGTCTCTGGCTGTGGGGCTGTATACCTCACTGATGTTGTTACTGTCCTCCTTTGTTCATGCCTTTTTGTGCTTGTGACTTAAATAAATGATGGTTTAATGCTCACAGGCGAGAGTCATAAAGATGAATAATGGCCTGATTCCAGCACTAACTTAATTACTTTGTGCTCCTCTGTCCTGCTTATACCTGTTGTGGATTTATTACTCATTTGTCTGGAATAAGTCTAGTGGTTCAACAGATTGTATGGCTATGTTAGAAGCTGACATAATAGTAATAATTTCTCTACCCCTACCTCCACCTATCTCGCCCTATCTTTATCTTTGTCAGGCGATAAATAGAGAGATGGCACCAGAATACACAGACGACCAGGAGGAAGGTAAGACATTTATAGTGTGAACTGAATTCTGTATGTCCTTTTAACTCCAGATCCATCAGAGCTGCAACAATTAATGGATTAGTTTTATATTTTTGTGATAAACATGGGTAACAGTAATCAGGTGTATCTGTATATGAATCTAAATACCCGACCACAGAAGCTCTGCTGGTATCTGCGCTTAAAGAAATGAGACTGGTGTTCACAGTATGAGGACTTCTGTATATCCTCTAACTTGAGATTCAAAGTTGCAATGATAAATCGATCAGCTGTCCACTATTAAATTAATTGCCAACTATTTAGAGAATTGATTTAATTGGTTTGACTCATTTTCTTTGGTGTTTGGACAAAACAAAACATCATCTAGAGCTTTTGGAAAAAAGTGATTGGCATTGTTCATCATTTTATAGACCAAACAGCTAATTGATTAATTGAGAAAGAAATCAATATTAATCAATAATGAAATTAATCGTTAGTTGTAGTCCTAAGATTCATACACTTGTATTTAAGTACAGTAGATATTATTAATGCTTACAAAGTCTTAACTTAGGTAGTTGGCAGTTTGAGTGTCTGAATAGGTCACCAGCTGGCTCAAGCCCATTTTGTGGTGTTCTTGAAGGCTTTGGCTCAGTGTCATATTGACCACTTGGCTGTGTGTGTTGACAGAGGTCCAAGATGGCTGGCAGTTCCGACCTCCTCCCCGAGGAGTCACCAGCAGTGAGGAGTACACCCTCTGTAAAAGGTAATACAAACTGTCTCATAGTTTGAACACAGGTGTGAGTAATGAATTTTTCATTGAATGTCTCATACAGAATATTGCAGTGGAAAATTAATCTGCCATGTCCACTCGTTTGAATTGTGTGATAGATTGAAGTGACTAATAAATATACTCCAAGTTAATTGAAAAATCACCAATATAACTTTCATCATGGTTCTCAGTTGCACTCCAGGCTATAAAATAATGATTCATAGTACTTAACTGCCATAAATTTTAATATGATCTCTATAAGCACTGATGAGAGCCTTTCACCAACATTAGTATACATCCTGGATTTCAGAGCCTCACATCTAGTCCTGTCTTATAGCCTGTACTTTGTCCCACCAACAGCACTGTGAATTCAACACTAAACAGTTGTATTGGTCTGCTGTTATATCAAGCTGGTATTGGCTGCTAGTCAGTTATCTACTGTCTACATAATAGACATTTTGAGATCTAGATTCCTATGTTTGTGTCAAAAAAAATTAACGTCTGTCATTGGTTAAAAAATCTAAAAGATACTGAATTTATTATAATATGAAACAAATGAAAATTCTCACATTAGAGAAGTTGCAATAAGCTAATGTTTGGTTTTTCTTGTGAAATCATGATTTAAAACAATTTGTTGATCATCAAAATTTTAGCGTCAGTTGATCACGATGCTTGCCTTTTGCCATAGGTACTTGGAGCAGGGCCTGTGTCGGTACGGGGCCCAGTGCACGTCAGCCCACTCGCAGGAAGAGCTGATGGAATGGCAGAAGCGCTATGCTTCACGCCTCATCCGCCTCAAGCAGCAGCAGGAAAGCAAACACTTCACCGAAAACTACATGGAGACCCTGATAGAGAAGTGGATGAACTCACTCTGCCCAGAGAAAGTGGTGAGTGTGTTTGTGGTGGATGGACATTTACATTTTGGACTGTAGCAAACTGTTTGCTACAGTGTTAAGATTCATTGAAAGCCTTTTCATAACCCTCTCTCTATTAAATCTAACAGCCAGTATCAACACTCTAGTACAACTCAGTGGGTAGTATACATACACACAAAATGTATGAGAGTTGGTTTTTTTTTTTTAAGTTCAGATGTGCATTTGCTCTCATGTTAAGGTTACATACAGCAATGCACCCTATTACTTAACTTTTTCTTTTTTGTCCATTCTGTGTATAACTGAAAGTAATGAAACACTAGACATCTAACAATCTACCATATTTTTTCGACTTAACCCCCTTTGGATTTTGGTTTTGGTTTTTTTTCACACAAGAGTACAAGACTACAAGATTTCTGTGATTTCCACAGTGGTATAATTAATGTGTTGTTTTTTTCCTTCTAGCTAAGTGACTGTTTAGAAGGAGTGAATGTAGAAACCAGTTCCAGCCTCTCTGTTACTGTGACCACCAAAAAGTCCTCCCACTCCTGGACCTTCTCCTTGTTGTGCAAGGTAGGATCAAGTGTTGAGTAACAAGCATGTGCATATTCAATTGTTTTCTTTGTGTAGTGAGGCAGATTAAGCCATAATCTACACTGCATACCTGTCAGTCATTGTTGGACCGTGGTTTTAATCATCCTTTGATTATGAGATTGTTCTGATTATCTATCTCTGTGTCTCTGACTAGCCGGCTAGAAAGCTCTACCGCATCGCCCTCCTCTATGATGCCCACCGACCGCACTTCTTTATCACAGGCGTGTCTGCTGGCGAGCGGTTCGATGCCCTCACACAAGGCTGCCAAGAGTGGACTCCAGGAGAGGAGACAGCAGGTATGTCATATATCAATATTTAGTAACCAGGGGATGGGAGTTTTGGGGATTTCCCCTTTTTTTTTTTTCCCCCTCACATTTCTAAAATATTACCCAATCCTAATGCAAGAAGAGCTTTTCCTAGCATCATTGTTCCTATTTTAACACATCTCTGTGATTATACATAATTAAAGTGTATGGAATTCAATTTTTTAGAACTTTAACCTTGATTTTCACTTGACCTTTGATCTTTCAAAACTGATATCGAGAAATATAGAGAATGTATTTCAGAGTTTCAAGATACATTTTTTTATTTTTTCCCATACGTTTTATTGGTCTAATGACTGGACATGATAATATATTGGCATTCTTGGCACTGACGCTCCACCCAAACCAGCAGCAAGCACAGCTCATACTGTTTATTTTGTAGTTAACATAGCATGTGTAGGCAAGTGACAAAGACCTCCTGATCCTTGTTTACTTGGTTTGTAAGTTAACGGTTTAGGATTGTTTTTTTTAATTGTGTTTTGAGCTCTTCATTTTCTTTTGTTGAACAGACTTGTTTTACTGGGTCATATTTTGTCCAGTTCAGAGTAACAACAGATCCCAGACCAGGCTGTTAACTATCTTAAATAATAGAAATTAAATTAAAAAAAACTAAAACATCTTGTTTACAGCACATTTCAACATGTTTTCTTGTTGCAGTGTTTTAATGATGTATTGGCACTAGCTTTCATAGATCTTTTGTTTCATTCACAACCTGTTTCTTTTTGTTTTACTTTATGTTGAAGTTTTTTACAGTGGATTGCAACTCACTGAAATTCTGTCGCAAATACACTTTAAATAAACTTTGCTGTTCTGACAGTGGCAGTGGACAACGGCATGGATCACTGTGTCTACAAGGTAGCAGTGGGCTTCAGCACAGAAATCTTTGGTACCTTCAGACAGACCATTGTTTTTGACTTCGGCTCAGAGCCTGTGCTAATGCAGCGGATCATGGTGGATGCTGCCTCTATTGAAGGTATGCTAACAAACATTTTCTCGATGTATATAAAATGATATATTGGAATGTTTTAAAACTGAAACACTGTCTATGCTTGTGTCCATTATACTGTATATCTAAACACATACATGTCACATTGCTTTTTAAGATATAAAGTGATTTGGAATCATTTTGGGCAGGTTTGCTTTTTTCATGTAGTTAACATTCTTAGATTTGGGCTGTAAGATGGCATAAAAAACTTTTGAAAACTGGGGTTTTAATAAACAGAGGTGTAGAAAGAACTCAGTGTTCAATTAATATTATGTGACCAAAACTTGATCATGCTTTTTGGGCAAAATGAACTTAGAACTGTGTTAAATTCTTGACATGTTTTACATCAACTAAGATAATTCACTGGGTTAGGGTTAGGGTTGTTTTTTTCCTTAACATTTGAAGGGTAATTATAGCATACAGTGCATTTGACAGCATACAAAGAGTATCTTATGTATTATATGTTTTCAGTTATTTTGCCATTATTACAGCTCACATTGCAGAGATAATGTAGACTTGGGGGGGGGAAAAGTGACAAAGGCCCTTAACTGGCCTCAGTGCTGCTACCTGGCATGGTCATTTAACCATCAGGATCCAAAACTAATCAAATGAGAGGTTACAGTAATTAATGAGTTTAAACCATCCTCTTGTACTTTGTTTTCCAGACCTAGAACACCTGATGGCGGCCAGGCAGCAGCTCTTAATGACTGCAAAACGCTGGGACTCTTCTTGTAAGACTATTGTAGAATTCAGTCCCAATGAGACAATGGCTGAACTGGAGCGCAGCCTCCTTTCCCGCTATCAGATCCCTCTGTCGGCCGACCAGCTCTTCACCCAGTCAGTCCTGGACAAGACTCTGACCAAAGACAACTACCAGGCCCGACTGCATGACCTGCTCTACATAGAAGAGATTGCACAGTATAAGGAAGTTAGCAAGTGAGTATTCAAGTACTCAAAGTTTCTTTGGCGTAAGAGAGATTTTCCATAACTGTAGACAAATTCTCAGCTGAACGATAAAGCCACAACAACACTGAATGATATTTGAGTTTAAAACCATCAACCACCAATATCTCAACAAAAGGAATAACATCAACAAGTTGAAAACTGGTTCAACAGTGGTAGCATTTAAATGATTCTAGCTAAATCATTTGCAAGCTGTGCTGCTGTTTCAATTAGAAGAAAAAAAATTAATACAGACTAAAATTGGAATAAATTGACAGCACACCTCTAAAAATAAGTGGAACAGATTTCCTCTGGTTTCAGCTGTGCAGACTCTGTAATACCCTGCTTGGTGATGTTACACATGATATGTTTATATCTGCATATGTACTAGGTATGATGCTAATTTAAAACCAAAGCCTGGCTATCTTAGCGTTGACAGCTAGATCTAATATTGGGTGCAAATGCCAAACTTGACTTTGGCAGTAGAAGGGAAGTATCATTTTACAATCTAATTACTTACCACTTGAAACAGTAGGAACTATTGCATCAGTATATTAAAAGCATTATATTAGAAGTGTCCAACAAATATAAAACACAAGTATCTCTATCACAGTTTGACAAATTGATCTTAATTTCAGGGCCCCCTGCTGGGTTTTCATTCCTAGAGCTTTTAAGAGGACCTTTTAGTACTGGTGTGCAGGTGTGCAGGTGTGCATCCACAACAGCTGTGACTTGTCAGACCAGTCTACATAATGGTCCTCTTTTCTTGTCAGTAATTTAGCTGCAAATAACAAACAGTATGTTAAAGAATACAATTTAAACACCTGGTCATGGTTTTAATGCAGTTTTCTCTTTAACATATTTTATTCAGTGACTATTTTTTAATCTGACTATTCAGTAATATGGTAAAGTCAGTAAGGTTGGGTGGTGTAAATATTTTGTGTTATGAGATTTCAACCCACCACAAGGTGTCAGACTTGATCTTCATTGTGAATTTGCTGTGTGTGTGTGTGAGTGAGTGAGATAGAATGTGTATCTCACACACAGCTTTGCTCACAGTGCCATTAATAAACTGTCCTAGGTGATTTCTTGGAGGTCGGGTACTAGGAAAATTGTTCTTCTAGAATGGACACAGACCTCTTTGTAATTCCTTACCTGATGTTCCACTGCTTTAACTAAGTGTGAATGTAAAATCACAGGAAAGGTTTAATTCCACATTCAGTGAAATAATATCGAACTCCCTCCCCCAAGTCTTTACCTTAAATGTTTAATCTTTCCTCTTTGGTTTTAATTTGGTCTTGTCTCATGTCTTTGTGTCATTTGACATCATAAGGGATTGAATTATGGATCCCCCTCTATTATTACCTGCAGTTCAAAATCTTCTTTTAATCTGCTGCATTTCCAATGTGCACATGAATAATCTCTCTGCCTATTAAACCATTCATGTTGTGGCAGGTTCTAATGCTTTTCATTGCCAATTCAGTTTTAGCAGGAGATTTATGATTAAATGTGTATTCCCATGGATCTGTAAATGGCAAGCTGTCCTTAAAAGTATCGCTTATTGCAACCTAGTTCTTTAAAAAAGCCATTCTGTATTAGAAGAAGGCTCTG
Source organism: Scomber japonicus (assembly GCF_027409825.1). Taxonomy (NCBI): domain Eukaryota; kingdom Metazoa; phylum Chordata; class Actinopteri; order Scombriformes; family Scombridae; genus Scomber; species Scomber japonicus. The sequence continues at coordinate 26,575,393 of NC_070579.1, read as the reverse complement.
AATAAGCTCACGTTAGATGTATTTCTTGCTTAATAAGTGTCTTCTGAGTGACATCTTCCCATTGGCAGTATTTTATCTGCAGGGCAAGAGGCTTCACCTTATTATTTAATGTGAACATGGAGTTAGTCATGGAGCACCAGAGGGCTTTCTGTCTTTACTTATTTTATTTTTGTCTTTTTAATTTGACTCTCTCTGAGAGTATAACCAGAAAGCTGATGCAAAACCTTAACAAGAAAACTCAAGAGTGCTTTTGGTTGTTGAACCACTAGTTTGTAAATAAATGAAGACCTTGTTAACTTATATGCATACGTCAATCACCAATCACAGTTCATCACCAATATTGCTTCCTATTTCATCATTGCTGGTCCCTAAGAGGCAGATCCAGCAGAGCCCAGAGAGTGTTTTTTCTCTGACGGCCCATAATTTCCCACTTTAAAAATGCACGTCCATCAAAAATAAAACAGGTTTCACAGCACATCTCCAGTACTCCGTGCTTAATTCACTAATCATTTTCAACTATTTTTGCAATTCAATTGGAATTCCTCTAAAGGTCATATAAAGACATAAAAAATAAATTGTCTGTTTTTTAGGATTCTCATTCATAAGGATAGGTGACCTGTCTTATTAATTTTTACAAAAAAAACCCCCAGTAAATATATATATATATATATTTACCATATTCAAATTTTCTTGCATTGGAGCCCATTTTAACCATATACTTGCCAAAAAGTCATGCACAGTTTCTAAGTGCTCACCTTCACCATTCTAGACCCCCTTTAACAATGTATAATTATAGTTTAAATGTTCTGCCAATATATGTGTGTGGTACAGGACTCTGTAGATCTATTTTGGTGAAGCAAGCTCCCAGTGCTCCCAAGTAGGGCTGGGCAATATGGACAAAATTAAATATCACAATATTTTAGACCAAATACCTCAATATCGATATCACAACAATATTGTAGAGATGACTGTGGATGACTTTCACAAAAAATTAACACAATGAAATCTTTGATAAATAATCATCCGTAATGTGGATATAATGACAAAGTGGGTATTGCCCAGCCCTACTCCCATGGCACAGAGTACACACACAGTGCACTTGGCACTGTGATGGGACTTAAGAGAGATGCATCATCATTATTAGCAGTGGCTGAGATTGGTGTGACTCTTATCTTATTTAAAACCTGCTATTGCCCCTTTCACTGTGTAATGCACAGTTTGGCAATTGAATGGAGAGTCCAGACTAGCTTCTCTTAAAGGACCACTGTGTAGCATCTGGTGGTGAGGTTGCAGATAGCAACAAACAAAGAGGCAAAAAATGCATTAGGCCCTCTCCAGAGCTAGTGTTTGGTTTGTCTGTTCTGGGCTACTGTAGAAACATGGCAGCCCCTGTGGAAGAGGACCCTATCTTTATGTAGCTATAAAGGGCTCATTCTAAGGTAATGGAAACACAAAAAAATATTTTTTTCCAGGTGATTATACATCAATTAAAACATGGATTATGAATACACAGCAACATGTGGCAAACAGCAGGGTTTGTAGGATTAAAATGTCTTCAATAAATGAAGGACACACCTATGCATTAAGACAACAAATTGTAATACTGTTACTAGTTTATCAGAAATATGTCACAAAAAATTGTCATGTCTTTTTTTACATTTATAAGATCAAGTTAGATGTCTGTCTACAAATAACCAAACAAAACATAACCAAATGTCCATATGTGTCCCCCAGGTTTAACATCAAAGTGAACCTCCAGCTGGTCACCAGCTTTATGTTGACTGGCATCTCTGTTGGAGCCAAGTATGCCCAGAATGGACAGCTCTTTGCACGTTTCAAACTCACCGAAACACTGTCTGAGGTAACTGAATTGGCTGCAATGATAACTGCAGCACACGTGCAATATTGCTTACCGCCTTCTCACTGAGAAGACCTGTAACTATTATTTGGTGGCCCTGGAGCCTAAAGTGGGATGTCTGCTAGCTCTCTCTCCTGAATAGTGTTTTCACTGTCTCACCTCAGGACACACTGGCTGGTCGATTGGTGATGACCAAGGTGAATTCAGTCCTCGTGCTGCCTTTGGGCCGTGAGGGGTTCACTAGCCACGCACCTCCCGGGGTCAAAGAGCGTGTTTACGAGGCTGTGATTGAGGAGAAGACCAAGGATTACATCTTTCTAAGGATCTGCAAGGACTGTTGTGAGGAGCTTGGACTGCTGCCTGACAGAGAAATACAGGTATGGACTACATCAAAGGACAAAGATGATGTGGGTGTTTTTTGAACAGATATTTACTATCATCAGCCTGCAACTTTGGTGTTTCTGTCTTTTAACCATCCACATTTAAAAAGTGACTCCTTAATTTTTAATACGTTCTTAAAAATCTTAAATATCTGAAAAAATGTCTTAAAAGATATTAAATTTAATTTGAGCATTCCTGCATATATGCTTTCATGCTTTCATTACCAGATATTAAATAAGACTAGAGGACTGACAGCAGAAAGGGGGACTGGTGAATGTTTTAATTTGAACATATGCAAGTTCTCGCTCCACACAAGAAAAGAGAAGATGTCAGTTAGCATCCAGCTTAAAATTCTTTCCATGCTGATGTAATGGCCTTGAAAAAACTTCAGGAGGATTATGGTTTAACCTACTAATTAGCGTTTTGAGAAAATGTTACTGGACAGAAGAAGAGCATCTTTCCAGGGAAATGTGTGTCCGTTTGTGCATCTGTGTGTGTGCACTGTTTTGTTCATTTTCTGTGGTTCTGAGAAATTTCTCTTATTGAATGACTCTACCTTTGGCAGCCTCCGCTTGATTTTTCTTCCCCTCAGCCTGAATGTCGGCAAAGGAAACAAGGTTCTGTGTTAACAGTTATCAAAACAACCCTCATCCTATCACTGTGGAAACACAATTTTCTTATTCTGCATACACTGCTACTGTCTGCAGTTTCATTTTCCTGTCTCCTCCGTGGGTTCTTACAATATTCCAAACAACCTTGATGTTTCAGGCACATCTTTTTCTGACTTTCTTGTATTGGTTGTTTATTTCACGTTTTTGCTTTGTTCTCCTTCCCCACTTTCATCCTTACTGTGTTCATGCTTCCTTCATTTTATCTCTTTTTTTCCTTCTGATTTTCACACTCTTAACCTAAATGTGTTTTCATACGTTACAATATACCAGTCAGGAGCGTGCATCTGTCTTCAACATTGGTAGACCCTGCAGCAGCAGAAACAAAATCGTAGTGAATACATTCAACTGGTCTAACTGGAGAAATTGAACAGATATGTAAATGGAAGAGGTTCCGCAAGACATTTTGGTAAAGTGCTTAGCAGTGGCTAACACTGTACATTTTGGCAGGGATCTTGCAGGTGGTACTGTCCTTCCCAGTCTCCCAGTCCTTCTCATTGGGAAATATTGCCATTAGATGATGTTGCCATCACTGTGGTTCAGTATATGAATGGCAATATTCAAAAAAATGACAGCACCTAGTTTGTGGCAATAGTTTAAGGATCTTTTTCTTTCTTTCTTTTTTCTTGAGATGCAAGTTGATGTCTTTGACATTCAGGTGGACATATACGTAGGCATGTCTTGTGAAATCATGTCTACTCAATTACATTGATAGTAGGTGAATCCCATTTAAAGTCAAGAGACATCACAGAAACGGTTAAGAAAATATGAAGCATACAAATAAATCTAGATCTAGTCTAGTCAGCTTTTATAGTACCTATATAAAAACAGCCAATCATCTCATTGATGGTCCCATTTTTACTATGTTGGTCATATAAAAACATCAGTATGAAATTGAGGAGTTCCTTTTAAATTTTAAATGTATTTACAGATAAAACACATACAATGGGTGCAATGTATTTTTGTAATTATGTTTAATAAATGTGACAATCATGAACCAAAAATTAATGATCAACGTATGTTTCAGGAATTATGGTAATCAAACACAAAGGCTTTTGCCCCAAGGCTACAGAAATTAAACTGTGCTGTTTATAACATGATATTTTTAGATGGATATAGATGACTGGGTAGATAAACTGTTTGTTGCACTGACTGCTTAGTAATCCCCTGGCGTTGCCTCTGTGTCAGGTGGAGCTCCAGTTCCAGCTGAACAGACTACCACTGTGTGAGATGCACTATGCCCTGGATCGTATCAAAGATAATGGCATCCTTTTTCCTGACATTGGACTGGTCCCCACCATCCCCTGGAGCCCAAACAGGTATTCCACCACGTGCATCACACACTGTTCAGTTTTGAAAATAACAAAAACAAAACAAAAGTTGTGTAATTAAGTCTTCATCAATATTTCATTCTGTTACACAATATATTCTTGACAGTGATGGAAAATAGCATTAACATAATAGCCTCCTATAGGAAATGTCTCTCATTCTATTGATTCAGTGGGATACATTACTGCCTTTAAATTATGGAAAATGTTAAGCAATTAATAGAAGTCAGATGAACTTTTCCTCTCTGAACACTTTTCAAATCATTTCATGTTCATATTGCTGATTGACAGTCTGATAGTTAATAAATGCTTCAATTTCCATTCATATTGTTTTAAAAAGGAGTACTGATGTATTCACTCTCTGCCAGTATGTACACACATTCATGCATAGTAGCTACTGCTAATCCTAAAAACATTTATTATACAGAAACTTATTTAATACCTGCACATCATATCAGCTTGACAAATACCCTCGCGGAGGGGACACCACATCATTCGAGAGGTGACTGAATATCCCTAGCCTTGCTGACTTGGCAGCCATCTGAAATGCTGGCACCTCCTTTCAGCTTTAGTTATCTCTCTGAAGTTTGACAGGTGAAGCAGTAATCTTTATTGAGTAGAACAAAAGTCAAATATTATCCCAGTTTCAAGGCTGCTGCTTTATCTCAGCTTCAAAATATGATTGATGTAGAGTTTTGTTTTAATTGGAATTTGGGGAGGTGAGGGTGTTTCATTAAATGTTGACCAAGGAATAAGATTAGCTGAAGATGAAGCTCACAGTTTCTTTATGGACAGTGTACAGGTGGATATACCTCAAGAGGTCATGTCTTAAAACTATACTAGATTTGTTTTTTATATCAACATTCATTTTGGCACCTTAACTGCAAAGTGGATGACGGCATCCCATCTTGGTTTTGAGGTTTGAGGGTGCACTGTAGCGTTGTGTAATATTAAGTCTAGTCAAATGAACAGCAGATCACTGATTGGAAATATAGGCACAAAGGAATTGACAAATCAAAATAGGATTTAAATCGCAAAACTGTCTTCTAAACAGCTATAAATTGACCATGCTGTCTAGTCCTGTACACCTTTTTCTACTAAGCAGTTAAAGGTACAGTGTGTAGATTTAGTGGCACGTGGATGTAAGAGTAGGATTAGGCCTCACATTTTCACAATATAATATATATAGTCATGTTAAGGTAAGGGTATAACCTCAACAAGTCTGATGCAAGTGTAGACATTTTTTTCTTAGTTTTTATGCTAAAATGCAGTATATTAATCTAGAATTGATATGTTTGTTACCCACTGTTCACGCAAGTAGAGAATATATTTGGTATAAAAGAGTTCTGTTTTTGTTTTTTTCAATATTTGTTAATATGGATGTATGTCTGTATTTTTATTGTGTTAGTAGAACATCAACATGGAACCTTTTTGCATCTCCTTTGGATGTTTGTTAATGAAAATGAAAGATGGAGTTAACTTCATGTGAACACATAACTGTGATATTGACCTCAAACTTTAATTTATTTTGTACTGAATTGACCTGCAGGCATGCCAGCATGTCTCTAATTTAATACGGTAAATGTCAATCCTACGTTTGAGTCAAGTACGTATGTAATATATTCATAACAAATACGGTCACATGTGTTATGGAAAACAAGGTCATTTTTCCACTGTAGTCAGACAGACTGCTTTGACTCTCAGCTTATTTCAGTTCAGTTCAGTTGTTTTATTGTCCCCTAAGGGAAACTTGACTTGCAGACAGGTTAAAAAATAGACAACTATCAAAAACATAATCACATGTACAAACAAGACAGACAAATCACAAGCAACAATCAAGATAGATAGACGAAAACACACATTACATAACTTGTATAGAGCGCAAACAAACAAACAAAACTCTTGAGACGCACACACCTGCTGCCGGTCACTACAAGAGGAGTGCCTCAGACTATTTGTCCGTAGTCTGAGATCTGTGTGCCTTGGTTAGATTTCAGTTTTTCTGTCTTGTGACTGAGCTGCATGTGTAACATACCTTCTCCCAAGTGACACAATGCCATTCATGATTTTGAGTCTGTGTTTTTCTGTGATTCTATGCAAAGATTTGTCTTCCTCATTTTATCTCTGTCCCCCTGAAGTTATTCTGATCAACAGAATGTTTCTGTGGCTTGCTTACAAGGCCACAATTTATCTAAATGTTTGAAAATTGTTATTTTGACAAGTTTTCATTAAAAGCTGATCTAATAATTCCCTAAATAATTTCCCTATCTTCCCTCGATCCTCAGGCAGTGGGATGAGCAGTTGGATCCCCGTTTGAATGCCAAGCAGAAAGAAGCCATCCTGGCCATCACCACACCCGTCACGATCCCTCTGCCCCCAATCCTCATCATCGGACCCTATGGCACCGGCAAGACATTCACCCTGGCACAGGCTGTCAAGCACATCCTGCGCCAGGACCACAGCAGGTCTGTTAAGTTATCTTTTTGGTTTTGTGTTTCAAAATGTGTTTTTTTTTTTTTTTTACCTGTGTTGGCAACTAGCAGCAAATTTGCACTTTCTATTACAAACCCAAAAATTTATTTTTTTGTTAAATTTTTCCTTTTATCTTGGTCATTTGTTGATACTGATTTTGTTTAAATGGTGCAGAACCTTTGACTAAACCTCGCATGTTTGGCCTTCCTTTTTATGTTCTCATCTTCAAAAAGTATTTTTTTCCCTACAAAGTTTATAATGTTCAATATTTGTTAAAATTGATTTCCTCCTTAATCAAGAAGGAAATCATGAGTTTCTAATTTTTAGTGTATCCTGGTTTATATAAATGGTGTCGACAAAATATAACAAGCATCTCTTCGTATGATATTGTGGATTTTTTTGCAAGATAATATAAAAAAGGTGAACTGCATCACAAACTTTCCTTCACTTTTCTCACTCAACCAACTTTTTCTCACAAACTTGACATCACAAACCTCTCTCTCCACTTTTTGGGCTACTGGCCCTACTTTTGAAGTCAAATGTGATGAAAGGAGTGTGTGCACGAAGTTTGTGTCAGTCATAACTGCTTCAGATGGTAAGAGAGGTCAGTTAGAGGGCACGATTGAGATGGCAGAGGGTAATGGCCTGTGCTGTGGCCTCCGTTTTTGCTCCAGGGCAGTGGCAGCCTTGGGTTTGACATTTAAAGATTCAGAAAACACTGAGCTGCAAAGTGTCAAGCTGTGTGTGTGGTCTGTCAAAGGCTACTTTTGGGGACAAATTTCAGACTTGGAACCAGTTAATTGGGGACAAAAGCTGTGTCAGTGTTAGGGTCTCCAGGAAATTAATTTAAGTTTATGTAATGTCCCATAAAGTGTGTGTGTGTGTGTGTGTGTGTGTGGTTTCACTCGAAGGCGAAGTGCACTGGTCATTTGGATGAATTTGTGTCAATTGTGGTCGATGTACATGGTTATTTTGATTTATGAATGTATTTTCTGGGCTAGAACAAATGTTCACACAAACCATAATATGATCAATCAAGCGGGACACACAGTGTTGAGTCACAATACAATAAGACATTGCATCCCATTGGTGTTTGTTCATCATTAGCGTGCTTCCTCTCGGTGAGCAGGAACCCACAAGAGATTCTGCAGTGTATTGTAAAGTGATGTTGCAAAAGCACATAAATGGTTCCCTGGTCTTGATGAAAAATTAATGCTTGGACAGTGTCCCCTGAACACACGCTAACATCCTGTTTCTTAATAAGGGAGCAGGAGGATGTATATATGTAATAGAAAAAGAACAATCCCTTGAAAAATGTGTAGCAATGTAATATTCATTCCTCATTTCACTCTGAATACATTTAATATTCTATGTTTAGGATGAATTATAGATATTTTAAAAGCCAAGACAAGGGAAAGTGACCCCTCGTGGACCACTACTTCCTATTCATCATACTGTTGACATCGTGATAAAGACATTGTATATACCCAGGTCAGGTGCACCCAGTATATTCAAAGCTGTCTCTACAAATCTGTCACTGTGATATCTCACAGACATTTAAATGGATACCTATGAAAGACAATACGTGTGCAAAACCTTGCTGTGTCTTGTACATTGCATGCAGGCCTAAAAGCACCTGCTGTAAATGAGCATGGTGTCAAGATCATTTCTGTTTCCCTTACTGCTTATATTTTATGTTTTATAGTATAAGGTGGGTGTAACATCAAGAAGGTGGAATACAATAGATGTTATAAGCCAAAAAGCCAATGTGAACCCGTAGTACGATGAATATTGTCAGCAAATATATTTTGAGTATGTTTTGTAATTCTTTTGTGCACTTTGATCAGTCTTAGTCACTGTCGATTAAAAAACATTTTTTGTCTCTACAGGGTCCTGATCTGCACCCACTCCAACAGTGCAGCTGACCTTTACATTAAGGACTACCTTCATCCATATGTTGAAGCAGGCAATCCACATGCCAGACCTCTCAGGTAAGGAAGAACACTTACTTCAAGAAGACATGATGGCTAAGGGCCAAAACATGCTTCATGTGCCTGTGTACTTGCTATGTGCACTGTGTATGTGTGTTCTGTATACTGTGAACAGCAGTTAAAGTTTTCAGTAGGGCCCTAAAGTAAACATTACACTTATATATAAAGTTTGATTGCATTTCTGTGATAGTGCTGCTGAAATATTTGCAGGCTGCAGTTTATTTAGATTTTAAGAGGCACTGACCATGTTCATACAGTAGCTATAATTATGTCATCACAGACCCCCAGTGAGCCACGTTCTGATGGTATCTCTTGTAGTGGCATGAAGATCCCAGCTAACTCCTATCTAATAGAAACTGAAATCCTGCCACATAAGTTGAAAATACAAATGACCTGTCACTTTTTAGGCCTACAGACCCCTACAAAGCGCACACTAGTCAGCTGTCCAGAGTTATATAGTTTTACTGTTAGTCACATTAAAGCCTCTGATCTGGTCATTTCTTTAGTGTGAAACAGTAGTACAACACTTACAAACCGCTTAAAATAAGTTGTTGAAATTAATATTACAATTTTTTAAATTAAAAACCCTGTTCATATCAGTTTTTGGTTCATTACTTAGATAAAAACTCCAGTTCAATTAAATTTGTTTTCAGTGGCTTCAGTCAACTCAGCTCAGGCCAGCCAAGGCACATTTGTATAACACTCATTGCATCTATAAATCAACTGGATTAGCATTATTTGAAAGCACAGTCAGAATGATACATCCATATTATACAGACTGTTGAAGTGGCTGGGCTGTTTTTCCCCACACTTAGTCACAGGCGGATACGGGGCTGACTTTGGAGATATGACCCAACAATTACCCCTCTTTTAGACCTACACCTGGAAGCAACAAACACACACACACACACACACACACACACACACACACACACACACAAACCGATACACACAACTTTTTTTACACTGCATCAGTGACTTTTAATCACATTTCAGCAACCCCAGAGGTCACAAAGGAGAGAAAAGCAATGTCTGCCTTGACCAGCCAGGGCCTAATGTACCAGCTGTGTGTCTGCACATACACAAGAAGCCTGGGGACCATATGGCCAATCAAATGACTTGTTTCACATGAGCAGACAGTCTGATTTCAACGAGATCCCGTATGAATTTCTCCATAATCACTGTAGCAATCGTGTCACTCAGCCCCTCTTGTGTCTTTGGGGATGAGTGGACAGAGTCAAGAATATGAATATTTAGTGCCCTTGAGTGGAAATGTACAGACCAACGACCCAAGAAAGCAATCAGTGAGGATTTATCTTCCTAGCTGTCTTTGCTGTAGAACTGAGGTACACAGAATGCCATGTGCTGCCATGCATGTTTGTTTCTCTTTCATGCTCAAATAAAGAAGAATCCATTTTATGCTTATTCACCATTCACTTTTGATTAATCAGTTTCCCAGACCTTTATGATGTTTGGTCTTTTTAACAAAGTATGCATTAACAGTTAACCCACCCTGAAACTGAATCTGAAAAGTTTAATTAAATTTCATAAAAGATTTTTATACCAGAATGTGTCTTATGAGTAACTGTAGCAGATCATAAAGCAATGTAGTGGATTTAGGATTTGGCAGACTCAACTAGTGTCAGTAATGTTGATAGCAGAGGGTTAGCGTCACCCAGTTGTATAATGTCAATATGAGTTATTGATGGATCATAATACCATGCAGCAACTGGACCTGTTGGCACAGTGATGAAAGTCATTTTGGGAAATGTAAGAAATGGGTAAGTGAGCCAGAAATAGGAGGAGGCAGGTTGTGGGAGGCTGGGAACATCAGACTAATAGGTTTTATACTCTTTCACACAATGGTCTCATGGATTGAATGAATTTAGTAATGTATGAGAATCCAAACCAGTACTTGCTATTTAATTATTGAGAATGCAGATTTTATATTCTTGATGATACCCAAATAAATTATGAATTGGGGCAAACAGCATACTCGCACAACTAATTGCGTTCTCCTTCTTGTCTCCAGGGTGTACTTCAGGAACCGCTGGGTGAAGACGGTCCACCCAGTGGTCCAGCAGTACTGTCTCATCTCCAGCACACACATCACTTTCCAGATGCCCACAAGGGAGGACATCCTCAGGCACCGTGTGGTGGTGGTAACCCTCAGCACCTCCCAATACCTCTGCCAGCTTGACTTGGAGCCTGGTGAGTCATATGAGCAGATATTTAGTCATCTCCAGGGTTGCAAGGCTGCCTAGTGATGGTTGTGGTAGACTGCCATCATCCACAGAAGTCTCCCATTTTCTAGAAGAAATGCCCTAACCCAAAGGTCTGTTAGGGTTTACCAGTTGCAGATGGATGAAATAATATTACAGTATCTTCAAATGACTGGTGGTAGCAGCACCATGAAGACCTTAATCTAAATTTCAAGTAGATACATGCTAAAGTAGAAAAACACACAGAATACTCTATTGACTATTAAAATGGACACTGTTATACAGTCAGATGCAACAATCTATAATACCAAGTACCCTTACCGAACTCTAACTGTTGTTTTTATGTGTCACAGAAGTTGATTCACATTCCTATATCTTCCTCCTCTGTACAATATATGTATATTAAGTGGACAAATATGTAGAAAAACATAATAATATATAAAAAAATATGTATATAAACCAGTTCAACACATTTTAAAGTAGTGTCTAAATTGTGCAGAAAATCTGAAAAATTCCAGCAATTAAACCGAAAAAGGATGTCCATGACATGTATTTTCAGTTAACAGTCCCACAATGACATGCAATGTATTTTATAGACTGGGAGGGGGGGACTGTTGTGAAACTCTCCACCTGTCAGTGATGATGCAAAATTATGAAATGTTTTACTCAAAAACTACTGAGAGTTGTTTTATAGGGAGTAGTGACTGAGTTAACAAGGCAGTGATTTCGGACATAGCCAATTACACCAAAAATTGCAGCCTCAAAAATTAACCATAGAATTGATCTGTAGTTCAGTCAAAATAGTCTCATCAAAAGGTGAACAATTTAATTAAGGTTGTATGTATTGTAGGTGAATGATATTTTAATGCAATTTTAAAAAAAAATACTTTTTTCCCCATCCAAACATGTAAATGTATACAAATGTATTCCAACATTTTTTCAACACCTCAGTGCATGCTCTCTCCTACACTTTGGTCATCCCCAGTGACTCTGATATCTGGTGTTGGCAGGGATGCAGCATTTACAGAGGGATGGAACTCATTTAAGTTGTGTAAAAGACATGGAAAACAAACCAATTTGTCAGTGCAGGCTAATAACCGCCTCTAATGTGTCAGCGGAGGGGGCTTTGTCTGTTGCTTGGGAACACCATCTGCCTGTTTTTTAATGTACTTTACATCATTAGCCTCCTCCCCACGTTTCATCTCTCCCGCTCTCTTGGTGTTCAACAGTGATGAAAATCTCTAGGAAATGAGGCAATTGGGAGCCAGTGAGTCTACTAAATAGCGATAACAAATCCTCCATCCCAAACACACAGGTGCCCCAAAAAAGATGGTTTAGGCTGCTATCTATTTAGTGTTTGGATTTTTGATACTTCTCTTTCTTTGTGGCCTACATATGGGATTTGGCATGTGGATACTGTAGATGCTTGGCTCTTTGTGTCTGTGTATGAGATTTGCATAAAGGCTTATTCCACCATTGTCTGCCTATGTAAATGGTTGAATGTCACATTGACCCTCTATACTTTTGAAGATTTCCTCTCATAGTTGAAACACTTATGAATCTGGTTCCCTGCTCAAAGGTGTGCCCTTGTATGTTTTCAGCTGTGTTAGTCTGAAAAAGAATCTCTACAACAATAATACAGCTGTCTTCTGGCTACTCCAGTGACTGAGAGAATAGCACTTTGCCTACCACATCTGTTACTTTCTCTTAAAATGTCAGAAGGTAAAAAATATGCTATAAAAATGTAATAAATACACATTGTCATGCTGCTAGTTGCTGTTCATGATCAGCTGCACGTATGTAATTGGACATAGGGAAAGTAATACAATTATCTATAGTGACTATAATCCTTATTATGTCACGTTTAATTATTACCCATCATAGAAACTGATTATTGTAAATGAGCCTATTTTAAAGTAGAAGAGAGACATGGGCACTTTTTAAAGAGACAAATGCTGGGGCTCAGGTGAATACTGATCTGTCTGTATTCTACTGGATCTTGCAGCCTGGTGATAAGTTAGATAGTTCATACTGTAAAAAATAGTTAGCTCCTAATGAATGTCACATTGTGTGGCAGGCACCAGAATACATCAGAACAATGTTAGAAATTCTTTTTGACAAAGCTTTCAAATCTGATTTTTAAAAAGGTTTTTTATGGGGTAGCGTCACCTGGATTGACCCATTCACACTCACAGATATTTCAAGTCACTTTTACAGCGTGAAAAGGTTAGAAAGAGACTGTGAAAGGGAGAATGTGAGAGACTGGGTGTGTGAGGTAAAGGAGTTGCCATTTATTATTAAATAGTCATCCCTCTCCCCAAATCACTTCTGCAACATGTCGCCTCTGATCCCTTTCACCTCTGCTTATTACTCCTCCCTCCCTCTTTCTCTTACCTCTGTTGTGTCCAAATTCAAACACCATTATTAGCCCAATGACAGATAGCAGCTGCAGAAATGTAATTTGGACCTCTGTATTAGAGACTCCCCAAAGCCAGGCAGTTATGTCCCAGGTGAAACATTAAAGACCATCTCTTCTTCATCAGTAGGAAGACCCCTCTTCCTCTTGATAAGCCGGTTGGTACATTGGAAGGCAGCCTTTGCCATCAGTGTATGAATATGACTGTGTGAATGGATGAATGTTGGACTGTAGTGCAAAGCGCTTTGAGTGGTCGGAAGACTGGAAAGGTGCTATATCAATGCAGTCCATTTACCATCTCTGCCTCTCGCCTAATCTCTGCTTCCTTGCATGGAGAAACATTCCCATTTGTAATGACCCATGTACATCATTTGTGAGCGTTATTTGGCCATTACGTATTCATGTGGATCAAAGTAAAAGACAAAGTAGACAGGAAGCAGTAGGATGCAAGAGGGCTCCTGTTGACTGCAGATCATTGGAGGGGTCAAAAAAGTGCCTCGCCTCAATAATTAAATATGTGATATAAGGGGAAGCACATTCACATGACTTCAAGTCCCTTAGGGTGCATTGTTGAGTGAGTAATATTCTATGCAGTGATGGAAAAACAGGGAAAAAATGAAGTGCTCAAAGCAGGCTTAACAATAATGTTTAAAATGATGTTCCAACATGTCATTGCTCTCGCAACTTGCATGTTCATTCATCCTGTATATGAACTAGTCAGATTACTCAAGTGCATGATTTTAAATACATGCTTATACTGAGCTTACTCATGCATATTAAACTGCATCTTTGGAGTAAGTGTGACTGTGGCATCAAGCTATCTTTCTTCACCATCTAACAAATCATACCAGTAAAGGAGACAATTACACAGTAGGAAAGGAGGCAAGTTAACAAGGGTTCATTCTATATTTTACTATTTCTATATTTTTACTTTACTTCTATATTTTTTTTATTACACTTATGAGTATACTTTTGTTTGTTTTTACATCACTGTAACTACTTTTATAAGCTCTAATAGAAGAACTCAATTATACACATTCTGCAAATATGTATTCAGAAACATTAGGTCATTGTAAAAAAAGTCTATGCCTTTTTTATCAGGCAACAGTGGGAGAAGAGTGCCAGCATATTCTTCAATGAGGTGCACACAGTTGAGAGACAGAACATTGGTTTGAGGCTTTATAGTTGGAGGGGGAAAAAATCAATACGTTTTGCAGGCACTTGTTCAAAGGCAGATGCTAAGGAATGAATGTTGCTTCAAATCAAAATGTTCCTCCTCTTTTCTTGCCAGCCAGTGTTTCTGTTATTTGTTTACTTTTTGACAGTCCCTGCGTTTATTTTGTTATTTCAAGCCGTCATATTTCATATCTGCATTTACTTTTCCGTCGAAATGGTGTTGGGGCTTCAGAGGCTGTTCGCTGGTTGTTATTCAGCCTCTCTCTTCTCCGCTCACTGCTCCAACACTCATTTGCCATGCCGTTTCATCCCCTCCCCTCATACTGCCGAGCACAGTTTGAGCTTTTTAAATCAGCGTTAGGCTACTGTTCAGTCCCTTTCAAAATGTCCACAAAACCCTGCCTTTGCTTTGTAGGGCAGGTTAAAAGAGGGAGAGCAAAAACTGACTGAGAAGGAAGGCACATTACTGACAGTTACAACAAGGTTTTAATGCTCCCAATGAACAATTGTTCATTAATGTGTCAGCATAACAATGGTAACCATGTTGACAAAATTAATCAGATTCAACTAGATTTTAATTCACTTGACTTAGATTTCATTTTGATACTCAACATCAGTATTTTTATTTATGAATTTCTAAAGAATTTATTTTTAAATCATAATGTGCATTGCCAGGCTTTACAGCCAAACAGTGTCTTTTCTAATGATTTGGGAGGTTTGTGTTGCTGCAGTATTTCAACACTTTCTTTATGCCTTTATCAGATAGCAAGAGTAGAGAGAGATGACGGGAAGATAGGGAGAGAGAGTTGGGCAACAAAAGTGATGCATTTGCTTCTTCTGTACTATTCTGCAATAAACTGAAAAAAAGAAAAAGGTTTTGTACGGGTGTTTAGTTTAATGGTTGCTATCAACAGCATATACAAGTGTACAATTGTTTATAGAGCATAGGTTCACTTGGAGTAAAGTTAAACAAACTGATGTTGGTATCATCTCTGTTTTGTCAGGGCTTTTCACTCATGTCCTCTTGGATGAAGCAGCCCAGGCCATGGAGTGTGAAACCATCATGCCTTTTGCTCTAGCTAGCAAGACCACCCGCATTGTGTTGGCTGGAGACCATATGCAGGTAAGTGCCAAGAACACAGTTATAAAATGTCTGCTTCAATTCCATTTCAAATTTAACACTACAAGTTCTCATTTGCCAATCATGCTATTGGATTTTTGGTTCACTCTCTCAGATGTTTGCACACTTTTTCTTGTTTAGAAATGAATACTTAGAAGGAGGGGTGCAACAATCACAGATGATAGCTATGACATTTGTGTATCTGCACTTTGCTGTGGATTAGACTCCGCTCTAATACAAAGGAACAGACAGCAGCCACCGTAGAGCTGTGGTTCTGAGACCATTCGAGCCACAGATAACACAAAAATATGAACTCACGTCAGTCAAGCTTTCTAAGCCAAACACAAGGATTTAAAACCATATTTCCTCCTCTTCCTGGTTTTCAGACAGTGCACAGGATTACCAGTAGGAAGTGGATGAGGATGAAGCAGGAGTATACCATGCAATAATTGCTTTAATTATTTGTTCTCTCTGCTATTCTTTTTGTGACAAAGAAAAATGGATTTAAAGCACAATGTCCACCTGTGTATCCATATGTCTCTTTCTCTGTCATTTGTCTCTTCGCTTTTCTCCTTCGACCTTTCTATCCTGTGTAACAGTTTAGTCATTCTGTGGCCCAAAGAATTATATTATCCTGCATACAGTATTTCTTCATCTCATCCCTTCTCTATACCAGGCCACCTCTTCCATTCAATAGTGGAACAGGCAGTTTAATAGTCAATGAAGGCCAAGGCCTCTATTGATTGTTTGCTTTCTTATTGACTGTGTGAGGCCTCATTAAAGCTAGCTGACCCTCTTCTACGGCAAGCTTTAATTAAGATTCAAACTAAAGATACATTGCTGTCTTGTACATGGAAGTGGTCAACAGGGAAATGGTAAATGAATGTGTGGGGGTGTATGCTTTTGTCTAACCTGAAGCATAGCACATTTGGATGATGGTGACGAATCATCAAATCGGCTCACAACGGTTGGACAAGATCAAAATACGCATTGAAATAGTTTTGACTATTGCAAGTATTGGATAAGTTATTAAATCTAAGCTTGATATATCCAATCCTTTGATCTGCTTACAGGGTGATAGGAACCAACTGCTACATGTAGTTTTGGTATCAAAGAGCTAGATGCTGTTTTGCCTCAGTTTGTCCGTAGTTCTGTATTGGAGCAGATATGTAACTGAGATTTGATAGTACCCATATACAGCAAAGAAAATTGAATTTGGCATGTTGTCAAATGCAGGACAATAAGTAAATTCCACCAAATCTCTGCAACTCAGGGTCTGTTTGTTAATTGGCATAAACACCAGATGGAAGAGATTATTAGTCACAGTGGGGAAAAAGCACACCTCGCAAGTTTTCAAAATAAAAGAAGTTAACTCAACAGAATTGAATAACGTTTGGAGTATACGCCATTATTATCCACATGCACGTCTTTTGTTTTTGAGGGATGATTGTTAACCATCATGTTAAAGCAAATAACAGGTAACATGAAAATACCTGGGAAAGTTTGGATGTAGATATGAGATTATAAGCACATAAGATTCTTTCATCTGACTTGTCAAGATATATGCTTGATCACTGATTTGTACAGCAACTATGTGATATGTTGATTGGTTGCAATGAAAAACTTGCCTCCACATATGCTACATGGTCTAATTCCACAAGGTTAGATTTGATAGATGCAGGATACTACAGTGAAATTCATAGTTGAATAGAAAGGAAATGAATTTTTAAGTACTTGTCATGCTTTGAAATTAACTTTTCTTTCTGCCCTTGCCTTTTCTCTCTCCTTGTCCTCTGTCACTTGATTTGCAGCTGAGTCCATTTGTGTACAGCGAGTTTGCGCGGGAGCGTAACCTGCATGTGTCACTGCTGGACCGACTGTATGAGCATTACCCCCCTGAATACCCCTGTCGCATTCTCCTGTGCGAGAACTACCGCTCCCATGAAGCTATCATCAAGTAAGTGGGAGCCCAGAAACGCTTCAGCATTGTGTCAAAACTGTGGGAGGACAGATTGAAAAGGTGGAGGAAAGATGATTTACTAGAGAGAAAAGAGAGAAGGGGAGAGTTGACACAGTTGACAGAGAAATGTGGTTGTGATTGTTACAATGGCCAGGTCAATGACCAAACCAACAAGTTTCTACAAGCTTCAAGTTTTTACTTACTTTACCTTTTGAGGTTGATGTAGTCGCATACACTGTTGAACAAGTCAATGCAATGTGTTGCTGGGTAACACTGGATTTGTGCTGGAACAAAAATAGACCAAAAAATCTAACAACCAGACTGATACATAAAGCAGCAAATGGACATAATCAAGTTTTGTATTTTTGAAAAAGCTTACTGGTAGCACACATTGTATCCAAAATCAGGCTGTGGCATGAAAAATGTGTAATGCTTTGAGAATTTCACTTGAAATTATACTTGATCCCAAAATGTCCAGGAAATGTTTATCAAATGTACATCACATTATGTACAGGACACTGAAACATCATTTCAGTATCATTATAAGTGAATCTGACTCTCCTTATGAAAAACATGTCTAGCACCAAGGCTTTCAAATTCCCAGTAATTTCTTCCTCCATTGTGTGCATTTCTGCTCTGCTTTCCTTTTATTCTTACACTTTCCTCTTCTCCTCATCTTACAGCTACACGTCAGAGTTATTTTATGATGGGAAGCTAATGGCAAGTGGAAAGCAGCCCTCTCATAAGGACTTCTACCCTCTGACCTTCTTCACGGCCAGAGGAGAAGATGTTCAGGAGAAAAACAGCACGGCCTACTACAACAACGCTGAGGTATTGACTAATAAACAGTATCTTATAATTTTTGCATACCTCTCCTATAACTGGAAGACAGGTGGCAAAAAAGTATGAGGTAATCGTAGAGTTCGTTGATTATACAGCAGAAGTTATTGTTAGCGGTGGTCTGCTTCATCAGTGGCCCTGAAATGCCTGATAACATTTGCACCAATTAATAACACAATAGGTTCTGGCCTGAATGTTATTGGGACAGTTCTGATCTGTCAAATAGAATTAGCATTAAAACATGCTTTTCATGCTTTAAAGAAAATTTTAACATTTTAAAACGGATAAATAAATGAATAGGAAATGTATCAATGATTTTTTTTTTAATTAATTAAAAGCAGCATACCTTATATTACTATACTTAGTTACTGACCATAACTAAATAACACCTTTAATACCTTTAAGCTTGACTTAGTTTATCACCTGTATTGCCCTAATACAGCATCTTCTTGTACAGTAAGGCCAGTGCATTTAGGAAAATTCTAAAAGTCCTAATCAATCGAACAGGATAATTTACCAGTCATATCTTCTTCTTTTTTTTTACATTTAGAACTAAATTACACTTCAAAAATAGCCTTTGGAACATCCTCAGTGTCTTGATTATAATTGAAGATGAAACCCATAAACCCAATTAGGGGAACAACCTAGAGCTACATTTGACACCCATGATGCATGGTTCACTGACAGTCCCAGCCTTTGATTGGTTCCTCTCCAGACTCTCTTGGCTGTGGTCATTTGCTAAGGCTGACCCTTGACCATTTGCTGACACATTTCAACCAATTAAACCACGGATGCTTCTTGATTCCGTTCCCAAACTGTCAGCAATGCCAAATGAATTACCTCGCATCTCTGTGATACAGCACTAATGTCAAACCATTAACGACATTTTCATAATCTTGCAGAATTAAAAACGCGTTGAAAAAAGCGTGTCCGTTTGTTTTTCATTGTGTCTTTGTCTAGTGTCTTTTGATGGGCTTAGCTTCAAGTGGAAGACAATATTTTCATGACAGTTCAAAGCCCCCTGGCAGTACGCTAAACCTCTGAACAGGAATTGACGACCTGCTCATACAACAAAGAAACGTCAGGGAGTCAAAATACAAACTTAATAACTAATATCTAGGCCAACTGTAATACTTAAAAAGTTACTCCCATGCGACACTGAAGTACAACTATAGGATTTTCTCAAAATGAAATGAAACCTTAATACAATTGTCACATTTGCCTGTAAGAGGAAGATATATATGTTGTTTTATCGTATTTAATAAGTTGGATTTACCTATTGTGTTTGTAGAGTGTCAAAGAATTTTGGATTTTGCACACAAAATCCTGATCAGCTGTATATTGAAGCTTATAATGTTCAGAATTACTCATTTCTGTTGCATAGTTAACAAAATCTCAACATCGTTAGCAACAAAGATAAGCTTTCTTGCAGGTCTATTCAAAGGTCTCAGTTAGTCACCTCTCATCTGTGAAAGTTTTATTCTTCAATTAGCAGTGAATGCAATGTGTTGCTGGTCTAACTACGATACTTCACTTTAATTAAAAAAACAGAAGCTTTTTCTCACATTGCTTCTCCATCTTTCCAGGTATTTGAGATTGTTGAACGGGTCGAGGAATTGCGCAAGAAGTGGCCGGTAGCCTGGGGCAAGCTGGATGAGGGCAGCATCGGAGTGGTGTCACCATATGCCGACCAGGTGTTTCGCATACGTGCTGAGCTCCGAAAGAAGAGAATGCACGAGGTCAGCGTGGAAAGAGTGCTCAACGTCCAAGGTGAGAAAACGTTTTAACCAACACACTCATGTTGTGTATCAAAATACTTGCAGCACTACATCCATATAGCAGTATAGTGATATTTAGAGAGAGATTTATGGAAGAGCTGCAAAGATAATGAATTGATTAGTCTGTCAACAGAAAAAATAATCAATGCAACTATTTTGATAATTGAATAATAGTTTTTTAATAGTGTTTTTTTTTTTTTTTTTTTTTTTTAAAGCAAAAATGATAAATATTCAGTTTGCAGATTCTTAAATGTGAGAATTTGCAGATTTTCTGTCATTTATGGAAGTAAACTGAACATCTTTGGATTTGAGACTGTTTATCTAGACATTTGATTGAAAATATTGCCTGGGCTTTAGGAAAATATAAAATATTTTCTATTTTCAGACATTTCATAGACGAAACGATTAAATAATTAATCATGAAAATAATTGGCAGATTAATAGATAATGAAAATAATCATTAATTGCAGGATAATTCACTTAACTAATTCACTAAATAAGGCACTGGTCAGAAAACAAGGAACCTTTTTTTTGTACTTATAAAACACCTGTTCTTTAACAGTGATATGACCTCTAACACTTATCTACCAGCTAAATTATGATGTTATTTTTGATATTAAAGTAATATAAGTCACTTGTTGGTAACTGCAAATGCAGGTTATTATAAGACTCACTATTTCTGGAAATAATTGTAATTGTTGAAATTGTGAAGGAAAAAAGACAACACACATAGTGCTGGTAAAGTTTGTAACTGTACACTGTTAACTAGTTTGTTATGGAAGCGAATCGTGACCAATATTTAAATTAAAATGCATTTGCAGAAATGCTTTTTCATTTTAAGAATGTGGCTGCATTATTTGACTCATAAATACAATTAATAATCAATCATTGCAATTTAATTTTCTTCTTAAAGACTACACATTTTATGCCATAATCAAAAAGAAAACAAAGAGGACATTGCTATTTTGTTTTCGTGGTCTGCCCTGCAAAATAGTGCCCATAATTGTGACGTCAGTAGCCGCTCTTCTTCAGCTCCGTGCTGAACGTGCTACCCATCTAATGCGATAGGGGGCGGTGTGCACATTTGATATATGGACGCATATATCATAAAATTAACAAAAATCAAACACTTTTCGTGTCTGATTTGGGCACCTTACATAGTCAGTACTTAATAACACCACCTCTGGCAAATATCACCTTTTTGTAGCCAGCTTAAAGTCTTTCGATTTTTCAATATTCTTGGGCTGTCTTGCATGCACAGCTCTTTAAAGATCCACCCACAGATTTTCAATTATGTGTAAGTCAGGGGACTGTGAAGGCCATTCCAAAAACTTCCACTACTGTCTCTTGAGGTAGTCCATGGTTGAATTCAGGGTATTTTTAGGATCATTATCCTGTTGTAGAGTTCATCCTCTTTTAAGGTGCTACCGTTTTACAGATGGTGGGATGTTTGCTTCCAGAATTTGATGGTATTTATTATTCCCTCCACCTGTGCAATATTTTCTGTGTTACTGGCTGCAACACAGCCCCACAGCACAATAGCTCCACCTTCATGCTTAACAGTTGAAAAGGAGTTCCTTTCATAAAATGCTT
This sequence comes from Scomber japonicus, assembly GCF_027409825.1. Taxonomy (NCBI): domain Eukaryota; kingdom Metazoa; phylum Chordata; class Actinopteri; order Scombriformes; family Scombridae; genus Scomber; species Scomber japonicus. The sequence goes on along the minus strand of NC_070579.1, from coordinate 26,553,590 downwards.
CTCCAAACCTACCTTTACTGATTGGGGCCATAGAGTTTTATTTTAATTTCATCAGTCAACAGCACTTGTTTCCAAAATGCAATGCTCTGTTGTGTTCTTCTGATTTTGGATTTTATGATGAGGCCACAGGTTTTCTTCTGACTCTTCCATGACGGGCTTGTTTGTGTGAGCATCGTTGCACAGTGGAACCATTCCTGAGTCTGCTGAATCTGTGGGGCATCTATACCCTGCTTCAGTCTCATGCACTTCCCCCTTGTATTGAATCTAACTGCTTTGAAATGTGTGGACACGCACAGTCAAAGAATACACTCTATTAAGGGTTTATATTTTGAGTTGTTACACTTTATGGGTGTTTATGTGCTATATCAACAGCCTCTGGAGAAATCTAATTAAATTATCACTAGGCTTATTTTTTTTAAGTAAGCTCTAGTAATTTGTTTACAAGTTGCTGCCAATAATGATTGTTTTATTTGAGTAGCACTTCCCAGAGTACTTAAAAGCTTAAAAAATTGTTTGCAGGTAAACAGTTCCGGGTGCTGTTTCTCAGCACGGTGCGGACGCGGCATACCTGCAAGCACAAGCAGACGGCCATCAAGCGTAAGGAGCAGCTAGTTGAGGACTCAACAGAGGACCTAGACTATGGATTTCTGTCCAACTACAAGCTCCTTAACACAGCCATCACCAGAGCCCAGTCCCTGGTTGCCGTCGTGGGAGACCCCATAGCACTGTGCTCAGTCGGACGCTGCAGGTAAATACAGGCACTTCTCACTTAAGCTTATTCATTATTGGGTTCCCTTCCTCATCTCCCCATAGCTGTTTTACCTCCACTAGTTCTGGCATGTCAGGTCTTTAGTTGTTGTGGTTGTCTGCAAATGCCAGCCTGCAGAGACAGGGCAATTAAATTGATATGTCCAAAATGGAGACATTGTTTGTCCAGTGTTGATATACAATCAACAGAGAATATCTCGGCTCAGTAACATTATAACTGAAGCTAAAAGTGAAATAAACTTTCAGAAAAAAAGTGTTTTGTCTGATTGCTGCTTCTGCGTTGAAATCCAGAAGACCTGTAGCCCTACATGGGAATGATTGAAAGTACATGTTGTAGAACGAATGGTATTATTTATCATGACAAAGATAAGCACACTACAAATGTTTGCACACACAATTTTGTGGGGTTTCTGGCCTCTTATGTATGAGGATGAATATAACATAAAAATATAACACTTGAAGAAAAAAACTGCAGCCTACCTTCAAACATGAATTTCCACTAGTATGAGGTTTTAGTGAAAAAAAATAGTTCTCTTTACTGCTTTTGTTAAAGCTGACTGCTTGTTAGTTGCTTTTCTCCAGGGAAATGATTATTGCACGCTTGTTCTTTTTTGCATTCCAGCTACTACTTTCTTTAAACCTTCACTACAAGTAGGTTTTAAACAGACTTGCTCTTTTATATTCAATCCCCAAGGAGTCGTTTGTTACACATGCCAGAAGGAAAAATACAACATAATCCACGAAACACTCTTAGTCCAAATAGGGAAAGATAAAGGAGAATATAAGTAAAACATATACCCATCAGCCGTTTTCTTTTTTTGCCCCTTTTCAGGAAGTTCTGGGAGCATTTTATCTCCATCTGCCATGAAAACACAAGCCTTCATGGCATCACCTTTGAGCAGATCAAGGCTCAGCTGGAGGCCCTGGAACTCAAGAAGACCTACGTCCTCAACCCTCTGGCCCCAGAGTTCATCCCCCGCGCCCTCAGGCCCCTGCAAGGCCACCACTCTTCCTCGCAGGTCCTCCATCCCCACCATCATCCACATCCTCAGCATGCGCAGCCCACCTCCAACAAGCAGGGTCCACAACAGCAGCAGCAGCAACAGCAGCAGCAGTCACCTCCTAAGGTAAGGGGGTCCCTGAGGAGGGAGGGCAGAGTGGAAGGAAAATCAAACAAAATGCGCTAACATGCAATAACAGCAGATTTTTTTTTCAAACAATGACATTGCACATCTGCTTATGCTATTTCTTCCATAAATACCATTTTAGAACTTGCCCATGTATAGAAGGGATGAGAGTGAAGAAGGAAAGACAGGTAGACACAGAGAGGAAGTAGACATTAAAGAATAAAGGCAGGCAAGTAAGCGTCATGAAAAGCTTAAATGTTGTAGGGTTTTCTATTGATTTAACATGTTAATTAACTGGTCATCTGTTTGTGAAAGTGTAGTAAACAAATTAATAAATTGAGTGCTTCTTATTTTTACAGAGGAAAAATGATAAAAGGCTTGCCTGTACAGGCACAAGGCACACATCTATTAAAATGACTGTTTAATTTTCAGCACAGGAAATTACTTTTTGGCCGTTCATTTTAGCCCCAGAAAAACAAGGCAGATAGGAAATTAGCATCACAGGTTGGCTGAAGGATGTGCTGTTTGACTGTTAAGCTCAGGCTGAAATGCATTTGTGTGTCTGTCTGTCCTCCCTGTCTACCCTGAGGTAAAGGTTAACGAAATCACCACTGCTGCCATCACCCACTGGGCCTAATGAGCCAGAGCTCCGCAGCAGCTGGCTTTAGAGACACACACACACACATTTCCCCTCTCTCTCTATCTCTACACAGTCATACTATGTAGCTTTCAGCCATACAGAACACACATGAATTTACCAGTAAGCAGTATATAATATTTTATTTCTTTCAACATTTGCAGCATGTTGATCATTTAAAGGTCATACCATTCCAGGCGTCTCTGTATATGGTTGATGCACCAACAAGTATAAAGCCAAAATAATCCATACTAATGTAGTTTAATGTGTACGTGCATAAGATGGATGAATTCCCAAATGACCTGATGTAACCTGTACTGTTGGGTTGGAGGTTGTTGCAACGATGTAACAAACCTGTGGTGTACTACTAGTACCTCACTTTGTGGTTTGAAAGTGAGACTGTTTTTTGTACTCTAGTGTTAAACAGAAGTATTGTTAGCACACATAAATTACACATAAGTGTTTCTGAAAGTAGCGGCTGCTATGATGTAATGACAAAATGTTCAGAAATAAACACCAAATATTTAGTTAACTGCATTAATTAATTAATTTGAAAGCACCTTACAGCCTCCTGCCTTTATGAGAATAACAAACTGAGCAGGAGTTGGTGTGCTACGCTGTTATTAACATCATGTCTCTAGCAGTGGAGAGCAGCCTCTCTGCTTCACCGTTAGCTCCAGGAAAGACATCACTGTCCAACATGCTGAGCGGGCACAGGGTTTTGGGGGTGAAACAGACTGAGCACTGAGTTATTTTCTTCACCTCAGAGTTGGTTCAAGTTGTTTAATGCTGCAGTGTGCGTTGGTGAGCTGGTTTTGTTTGCTGCTCCGCTTCGCTAACATTAGTCTCAGAGTGACAGTATAGAAAGTAAACAATTTACTTCATGTTCATCTCACCAAGGCTATTACTTAGTCATACAATCAAAGCAATGCTTGCAATTGCTGCCTTTTGTGAAGATGTACTCTGACGTCTGCATGCAGTTGACTGTCCGGGTTCTACACTGCCCTTGCTGTTGAGATCCACTTATTTTTCTTTCTGTCAACATCATGCTGTTAACAAACATTTAGAAAATCTGTTTTTGACCACTTTCACATTACAGTGCATCAAAGAATCAGTTTTTTCCCCCATTCCTATCATCCACACTAGATATGGACTTGAATCAATTATTTTGTAATTGTATATTGTTTTTAATTCAGATATCCAATAGGTAGAAGTTATTCACTTGCATTTGTTGATCATTACCCAAAAATGCAAATTAAAGCAGTTATATTTGGTTACGGGTCGTCACCATTCAACTCCTTCTTAAAATGTTCTTCACAATAATATCTGCGTCAGTGCATCTATCACTATTTCAGCCAGCTCAGTCTTGTGTGTATGTGTACATTGCTTAGTTAATCTTACACCAAAAATAACAGGGGATCATGTTGTATTCTACAGGGACTGGCGTTAATATTAGACAGTGTTTAGTTGTCATGTCATGCCAATACTAATCGTGCAATGTGATCTGGAATCTTTTTTTCAAGTCAAGAAACATATTTGAACACAACTGTCTTTGTGGTGGCGTCATTTGGCTGCTCCTCTGCTCAAGCTGGTAAACTCCAGCCAACACCACTGTCATCTGGAGGAGACTGCATGTTACAAATCCAGTCACTGAAAGAGCACAAAGTAGATTATTGTGTATGCTTGCTTTTAATAATAAATAGTTTAGCAGGTAGGGTCCACCTCAGCTCAGGTATAGGGAGATCTCATATGAGCCCAGAGTTTGTGTAGGTGCTTACATGTGTGTGTATGTGTGCCCTTGAATGATTATTAATAGTGCTTGAGTTGTACTTAGGTGTGTTCAAACTTTCTGTGTATACATACAATAATAAAGAGCTATATTGTGAAGCCCCCAGAGAAAAGAGATTCTCTGTGATGGAAGGAGAGTAGCGAGCGAGTTACACTGTTATTCAGTAGTGGAAAGAATTGATTGGTTTTTTTTGGCAGACATGTTGGCTTGGTGTAAGTCATTGGAAATAAAGCAGCTAGGAAAGTATGATTCTGTCTCATTAGTGCTGTTGATTTTGATAAATGTCATCCAATCTATGACCTTGTAGTGATCAACTTGTCTGCTACAAATGTTGAGCTTTACTGTAGCTGATTCTGCATGAGCAGAAGATGCCTGCATTGCACATTAATATTATAGATCCATACAGCTTGCTCTGCTGGCCAGCTTAATTCCTGCCTCTCCTTATCAGTGATGTGGAGTTGCTCATGTAGCTGTTGTGACAGATGTGGGACAGGCAGGACAATGATGTGACTGCTGTATGTCCAGTCCTTGTATTTCTTTTACAGTTGTTAGACCTATGTATTTGCCCCACACTCCAACCCTCAAAGACACTCATCCACACCCTACCTCTCAATTATTTTCTCTTTTGTTCTACATTTCACCTTTATGGACTCCCTTTTTTGCTTCATAACTTTCTATTCTTTTATCTTACAGGGGAAACACGCAAACCACACAGAGCATGTTCCACCTGAAGGATATGGTGAGTGTCGCCTACTGTCCATTTTGACCTGTGTGGTATTGTTATTGTAATTTTGTCTGTCATCTGTCCGTAAGTGATAAAAGGCATGAGTGAGTTTGTTTTGTTTTTCAAATTCATGTGTGACATCCAGTCTTTTCTCTTGCTTTTAAGTATCTATTTTCATCCCGTGTTTATGAGTAGGTGCTTACATGTGTTTATATGTGTGCACTAACTACGTGCAAGCATATTTACCAGAACAGGGTCGACAATGTTTACACATACAAACATGCCTAAAAATAAATTCCATTCACATAACATTTCTGTCCTTATTATGACTACATTTTTTATATCATGGTCAAGTTTTCTAACAGAGCAACAGTACAAGCCTCTCTAGTGTTTCACTTTACTCTGTCTCTCTACACACCACACACACACACACACACACACACACACAAACAAACATTTCGACAGCTTGATATGAGCCAGTCTAATGCAGCAGCCCAGATGGATGCATGAAGGCCTGAGGCTATTGAAGCCAGCAGAGCGATGCAGCCTTGAACAACACAGCAAGGAATTGTTAACACGATGTTTACTTGAGAAGACAATCAGCTAGTTACAACTGCAGATTGTCAGCCATTAACCTAAACTCAAAAAATTGAATAAATTCTGTGCAAATCACTTTGTTCTGCCCACCATGATAAGATGAATATAGGTTGGTTATCAGCTATGGTGCCTTTTTCTTTTATGTATTCTGACTGTTCAGACTGTGTTATCTTACCTTTTCCCTGTCAATAATTAGATATCCTCTGTGCTTGTGTCCTGCCTGCTATTAATGTGTCATCACATAAAGGTTAAGAACTCTTAACCTTAACTTTTAACACTTTTACACCTTCTCTAATTGCAGGCCAACCCAACACAAACGTTCTGATGGGAAACCCGATTCGGGCATTCACACCACCCTTGGGTGGCACACCAGCTGGCATGGGCAAGTCACCCAGTCCTGTTCAGAGGATAGATCCTCATACAGGCGCCAGCATCCTCTACGTTCCAGCTGTATATGGTGGAAATATGGTCATGTCCATGCCCCTGCCTGTAAGTTTTTATACTTTGCTATTGACAGGTAAATCTGTATGCCTGGATACTAATGAGGAAAAAACTCCAAACTAAATAACATCATTTCAGCTTCTGCAAATGATCTTTCAAACTTTTTTTTTAAAATCAAAGTGTAAGATTGCACCTCTGAGAATATGTGTAAAATATGTGCATATTTTGTCAAAAATCACATCTATTTTACAATGCAAGTTCACAGCCCCCCGCCCCCTGCAAAGTTGCTAGGTTAATTAACAGTAGCAGTAAGAAGTTTCTGATTTATAGTTGGTTGCATAAAGCTAGATTGATGTCATTTTCTAAGTAAGATTCAATGTTGCCAAGTATTGAAAGATGTTGACAAAATCCATGGACTATAGACATCTGTGTTTCTTGGAGACGGTTTCAGACAATTTCTCATGAAGTAGAAAGCAGAGCTTTTTTTAATACTAAGATGGACATAGAATGGTCAGCTACTCTTTAAATACTACTGTATTAGCATGAACTATTATTGAAACAATTCAGTACCTTCCACCATGCAAGCACTTTAGTAAACTGAAATACTACAGTATGTATTTTCATGTCTTTTTTCTATTCTAGTTATGGTCCATAATACCTACTACAAATAATTTCAGTAATATGTATGACGAGTGACCCATTAGATCCCTTCCAGTCATGAACTAATCGTGAACCCACAGTAAAGTGGATATTATTAACCATTCAAGTAATATAGCTTATTTAATAAATCATACTAATTGTAAAGTAAAACAGCAGAAACAACAACTCAGAAAGTAAGTGCCATGTAGTGATTTTAAATGCAAAGACTTTATCTGCTTTTAAAATGTCACCATTATCCATAATCCACAGTATGCATTTTTCTCCTTGTCCTCTGTCATCAATCATTGATTCAACAATCAACTATGTTTTGTTTCCCTCTAGTTGCCTTGGCCAGGTTACCAGAATCGCTTTGCTGTGGATCCTCGCATCATGAGCCATCAGGCAGCCATGGCCTACAACTTTAACCTGTTGCAGGCCCAGAATCGAGGCTCGCCCATCCCTTACAGTGGGGTAGCCCACCCCTCTCCTCTAGGAATAGGGCAGCCCAGCCCTGACAAGGAGCTACAGACAGACCCCATCAGAAATGGTACGCTTTCATTTTAATTCACATTATCCACCCATAGTCATAAATGATAGAAAGAGACTATACTATATAGAATAGCTAAGTATATGATAAGTGTGTTGTTGAATTTGACTTTTTCATAGGTAAATTAGAGGGATGTCCAAAGTCAGAGCAGAGCCGTCTTCAGACACCAGAGAGGAAGTCCACAGACATGAAGGATAAACAGGCAAGCTTTTGAATTTTATTGGTTTAATTCAACATGCATTACCAAAACTGGAAAACATATGTTAAAAATTTGCTGTTTAAATTATGATAACTGAACTGTCATATCTCAGTGTCCTTGCTCATAGTGTGTTCTTTTGGTTCCAGGGAGATTTAGACACTGGCCAAAGTCGAAGTCTGGACTCACAGACAGACGGGCTAGTTGGATTTCCCAATGCATTGCTCCATCGAAAAGACCCCTCAGCTGCCCAAAGACCCCTCAACTACCACCTGGCACCACCCAACCCAGCTTTTCCTCCACATCCTGCCAGTGGGAGACCCTTCCCCCCACAGTATCCAGTCTCTAGGCTTCCTTATCGGGTCAACCAGCCTCAACACCCAGGGATGGCCCAGCAGAGTCAACAGCAACAGCTCAGCCCTGCCTACACTGGTGGTAGCCACAACGCTTCCTTCTTCAGTGGCCCCATGGCCCCTCATAGGGCTGTCCAGTCTCCCACCTTGGATGGACCGGAGTCTGGAGGAGTTGAGGAGATGAGTAGGACCCCAATGGGCCACCCAGGGGGACACCACCCAGGTCTATCACAGCACAACAGGGTCAACAGCTTTGGGGAGGATGGACAGGATGGAAGCCTGGGTGATAGTTTGGGTGAGTGGAGTACAATAATCAAACAAACATCCTTAGCACTAGAATGCTGAATATGTTTTTATTTGTTAAACTGCTTAAATCATTTATGATCAATTATGTCATTAACCAATCACTTAAACAGCTAATAATTTCAGCATCAAATGGGTTATGGAAAGGAAGCTACAGTAAAAGATAATGCAGCTTTTTATAGACTTGAGCATCACTGCCTTTTACCTTTTCACTTAATTATATATTAAAGTTTGTGTAAAGTAAGAATAAATATGAGTTCTGAGTTTGACATACCACAGAAAAGTATGTTGTTAACCACCCTGCCAAATTTGAATGATTAAAAAAATCACCAGATATATGAAATTAGGCTTCAAAGTTGTGTAAAAATCAGCTCCCAAACGCTGTGGGCATGCCCCCCGAGTTCGCTGAAACTCCGCCTCCTACCAAGTGTCACCTGTCAAAGTCCCCACCTCTATCAGAAACATGGACGCTATGTCTGAGAGCCTTCTGCCGCTAGCTCAGCTGCTAACTCAGCAAACTGGTTAACTGCAGACTGTAGTAGTAGTAGTGTGCACTGAATGTATTTATACCTCTACAGCAGCAGGGGCGGGTAAGCAAGGGTAACTGTAATTCTTTCAGAAGAATTGATCTGAACTAGTTTGTAAGGTTGTGTTTTCTTAGAGTCTAATCAGTAGCTGCCTTCTCTCGCTCTTAATAGGAGGTTCAGCCACATTATCACTTTCATGATTGCCTCTACAGTCACTTGGTATTTGGTCTAAGGGAATAAATAATGCTGTTTAGTGCATTGCTCAGGCAATGTTTTCTTCCATAAGTGGAAATTTCTTTTCTCTAATTAGGATGTGAGTTGATTAGATTAAAAAGCGATAATATAACCCATTAAATTAACTTAAAAGGTAATAATGGAAAAAGCAATGCTGCTTAATTAATTTGCCTTTTTAGGTTTTATTTCCCTTTTTTAATTATCTCAGAATAGGAGTGATGTTCTTCAGAATAATTTAAATATGCAAATGGTTGCTAGTTGGCTGAGAGTTGAATTAAACTACTGGATTTGGTCATGTGCATGTGAACATCTCTTCTGTATCTACATGTGTTTGTACATCTCCATCCATTTGTCATACAGCTCCTTATTGGCTGCACAGAGAATATTTGGGAAAAAACACTTTGAACAACCAATAAATACACATGATTTAACTATTGTCATTTCAGATTCTCTGAGACAAAATACTAAAATAGCAGAGGTGAGGGTTAAAATGCATCCTAGGTGTTAAAGAGACTTGATACTTGGTTTATTGTTTTTGCTCTAATGAGAACAGTGGACTGTGCTGGTAGTATCAGACACCTTTTCAGAGTTCTCCTGAGCAGCAACTTAAATTCAAGAGTAGCTCTCTCTCTCCAGATATGGAAGTTTGATTGGCTCAACAGGACATCAGACTGTCTAAATGGGTTAGGGTTAGGTTTGTGGTTTGATCTTACCAGGAGACCTTCTATCATTCTTGGACCCAGCCTGTCTGCATGATGCTCAGTTCCTCACTTTCTGCTTGGCCCTGCATCATTTTCTTGTGCCTTTGCCAAGTCTCTGCTCACGGAACCCACTTTTTTACATGCTGTTTACCTCCAATCCAGACTCCAATTCCACCTCCAACCCATATTGGCTGGCTTCCTCGAAGCAAACTTAAATTTGTTCAGTCCAAGAAGAGAAAGTGCTGCTAAGGCATTTAATAAAATCCATCCATTTATTTACTGTGGTACCTAATCTTGCCCCAATTATGTAATGTTAATTATTCATAGTAAATCATTTTAAAGAGATTGTTAACTCCTCTGTATACAGTACATTAGCCTCATAAAGACAACAGCTTTCCCCATGGTTTCCCTTTCAGACCTCCAGGGTCCCTTGGCTTTAGAGGCCCTGAACCAGCAGCAGCAGGCAGCAAGGCTCGGCCAATGGGGAGAGGCAGCAGGTCCGTTCCTTCCGGGCAGTGTCGCCTTCCCTCTGCCCCAACAGATCGCCCACCTTGCTCAGCCCGGCATGGCTCGTTTCCCCCATCAGCTGCTGCGGGCAGCTAGTTGGGGCCTTAGTGCCAATATGGAAGATGAAGGTGTTCCTTCTGTTCCCACTGGGCCACCATTCACCAGGTGAGACTAAATATCAGCTTGTATTTAAAAAAAATAATGTTATAGCTTCAATTTATTACTGTATTCCTGCTAAGATGCTAAGAATGTAAGAAATAAAGTTCTAGTCCTTTCAGCTATTTGAAAGTATAAAGAGGAAACTGATACTTAAAACAGTTTTACATTTTGAAATTTGTGTTTTAAAAAGGTCAAGATAACTACTTGAAATCGGACTAGCACAAAAGTTATTATCTTTCTGAAATTTATTTTAATTTCCTTGCTGATGCACAATGACTTGATACGAAGTTGAAGTGTAATGAATTACATTTTCAATTCCCAGATACCCGGGCCTCTTGAGAGAGATGCCCCCACAGGAGCAGCCTGAACCCAGAGAAGCAGCTGAGATGCAACCCCCTCCCCAATCTCGTCTCCTCCAGTACCGCCAGTCCCAGTCCCGTTCCTCAGGTGACCCTTCATCCTCAAATCATGCTGGCCCTTTTCCATCAGGACCATACTCCCATGAAACTGGTCGCGATATCCTTAACGACAACCTTCTCAACAACCCAGCTCTGCAGCAGCAGCATCACCCGGGGAACCCCCTATACAATGCTGGTAGCTACCCACATCAGCCACCAGCCCACCCTGCCAGCCCCCCTCCCTCCCAGGTCAAATACCTTCTGCAAGAGGCCCAGTGGTCCCACGGTGGAGCTTCGTCAGTGAGCCCACCACAGCAAAACCATCTGTTAGGAAACCAGGGCCATGGCCTTCCCTATGGACTGCCGATCATGGCTCATCCCAGCAGGCAGGAGCAAGTCCACTTGATGCAACTTCACCATCAGCACCAGCAGCAGCAGCAGCAACAACAGCAGCAGCAGCAGCAACAGCAGCAGCAGCAGCAGCAACAACAACAACAACAACATCAACATCAACATCAACAACAAAGTCAAGGTCCAGACCAGGATTCTTACCACTCACTGTCCCCCAGAACATCAGCAGCCACAACCCTTCACAGTGTAGATGAGGTAACTGTCACTCATTTATTTGAATTATTATTATTAACAAGTAAACTAAAATCTCTATGAAAATAAAATGGACAAATTAGAGGAGCTAATGGGTGCACGTGCCAGTACAAGCTACAACTACTTTGAAAAGAGTCTTATATTAACTAGATTTGTATTAATCAGTAATTGTTGTATGCATTAAGGAACACACACAACATCCTGAATAGTGCTTTGTCTTATTGACATGAAATCAGCTCTGACCCAAGCCCTGCTTATTCAACATATGGTTGAGTCACATGTAGAATTTAATGCAAAACTTGACAGTTTTAATTGTGTTTTATTTCACAACACTTATGTTCATAATCAAATACTTGCTTTAAAATGCAGTGAAGTATAAAAATTAGGCTTCAGTTAAAAACCCCTCTTAAATACTGTAAATATTTTAAATTTCCTCTATATCGCATTAGTTGTAAGCATTATAATGTGATTAGTCTAGTCAAATAATCAGGTTGGATGCAGAAGAGATTTCAGAGTTGATAATATCAAAATAATCTTTGCCAACAGGCAAATAAGGATAATTAGGGGATTAAATCACCCGAATGTGTTTTGAAATGAAAAATAAATATTCAGATTTGTAGCTGAAAAACTGTCGGAAGGAGAAGATAGATTCCATTAGTGACTTAGTGCACTTGCTGAATTTTTTTTTTTATGAATAGTTGATTGCTGGGCTGAAACTTTCTGTCGATGGCAGTAAAGAAGTTATTTTATAACAAACTTGTGGCCTTTTATTTTAAGATCATGTATCGTCTTCCTGTCTCGTTCTCACTTTCTCTCTCCCTTATTCATCCCTGCTGTCTGTACAGTATGAACCCAGAGGTCCAGGTCGGCCTCTTTATCAGCGCCGCATCTCGTCTAGCTACCCAGATGAATCATCTCCAGCCAACACCCACAATACCCTGTCCCATCAGCCCCAGCCGTGTACATCAGACCCCCAGGACCACCCCCATCCGCATATACAGCATCATCAGCACCCACACACCCCCTACAGTTATCCCCCACACGACCTCTGGCCCAGTAATGGCGGGGGTCCCGGTCCGTTCCAGAACATTCCATGTAACGGAGCCGGCACACTTGCACAGCACCGGGACCTTCTAGGTAGGTATCGCCGAAAACACTGTTGTTGGGCTTTTTGTACTTTTAAGTAGATTTTTTTTTAAATTTAGACTTTGATACTAAAATACTAAATATTCTGTAAAAGTCTAATTTACCTCTCCTGTCTTCACCTCTCTCTCATTGATCTGTCTTCTCCCGGGATCCGGCAGCTTCTAAGGCCCTTCGTCAGACAGAGGAGCAGGTGAAAGCCGAGGCCACAGCAGCACAGCAGCCACACCCGCACTCCCTTAACTCCCTTCAGCACCTTGGACAGTTTCCTCCCCTCATGCCCAATAACAAGCAGCAGCAGCAGCAGCAGCCACCGCCGCCGCAGGCTCCCACAGAGCCCAACCAGGGTGCTCCAAATTTAAGCAAACCACCCACCATGTCCTACGCCAGCGCCCTCCGTGCTCCACCCAAGCCCCGAGCTGTTCGCCCTGAGCAGGTCAAAAAGAACAGCGACCCGCTCTCCCTCCTACAGGAGCTGAGTATAGGAAGTTCAATTGGTAGCAATGGGTACTATTCCTACTTCAAATGAGTGTCACCTCTTCCACATAATGAATAAGTGATAAAATACAAAACAAAACAAAAAACTTAAAAAAAAAAAAAAAAAAAAAAAAAAAGGAAAACTGTCTAAAAAAATTTTAAAAAATAGTGCAAAGTGCATTTACAAATTGTTTCTATCAGTAGGTTTGTTTTCTGCATTTGTTTAATTTTAACTTTTTATTTGTAACAGTCATCTTTTCTCCTGTTTCACATATCTGTGAAGAAAATAAGTATATATAATGAATGCATTACTGGTATATATACATACTCATTATGTATATATGAATATATACTTATATTATCTACACTTGTATATGTACGTAATGCTAAAAAAAAGTTATAAAAAAGAAAAATTAAAAAAAAAAAAAGGCAAGGTTGGTTGACCACTTAGCTACCTGCATATTTTTTCCTTATTGAAGTTGGTTACTAAATAAGTATGTTGGAAGTTTTTTTTTCCGTTTTTTTTTTTTTTTTTTTTTTCATTTTGTATTCCTCTGTTTTGAGTGGACGTTATGTCTTGATTTTCATACTACTGTAGTTGTGGTAACGGACAAAAGCTAAGTGGTCAACTGACAAAGAAACTACATGGAACAGTGTATAGAAGTAGATAAATTTTCCTCTAATCTGTACATATAAAGAAAATAAATGACTGAATTGTATGCCACAGACATGTCCTTAAATTCCTGTATCATGCTAGCATTTGCATTATGATTGCTTTTCCCTTCGTTGGCTTCTGATCATTAATTCTTAGACATTCTTACCTGGGAATCGCCTTCAGTGATTTTTAGTAGTAAATGTGATTTTATTTACGGAAAAATAACAATACAAATATTGATTGCATATGTTTTACTTTTCACCAATGTCTCATCAGCAACAATAGATATAGTGTGAAAATGTCAAAATAGCAACAACCATGTCAAGTCATCGTTTTGTTTGCTTTAAGGATCAGAGATAACCAGACATTGCTTTCTGTGATAAGATTATCCCGAACTGCTTCGCTTGTGGCCGATGCTCATTTTTATTCCTTTTTATTTTGTTTGTTTTCCTTCGTTGAGAAAGTCATTGCATAGTGACCGTTACTTTTTCAACTCGTGACAAATGGGTTGTCAACAAAATCTTCACCAGGGAGATTGTTTCAATAACTTCTGGGGATTTTACTTGTGTTGTTTGTTTCTAACAGACATGGAGTTTTATTTTTCTTTGAAAAGGTTGCAGTACTCTGAGGGTTTGTGAAAGTGACGAGAGAGTGGTGTGGCATGATAGGTAAGTTGAAACTGAGGGTGTGATCAACACTGCCAGTCAAACGTTTTTGAAACACACTAAATGTGAGCCTTTTTGGTTACATCTGAGGCATATATGAAACTGTAGACCCTGAAATTTGAAAACAAGTAAAAAAAAAAAAAAATATTGAAGGTGTGAAATGCTTTTTGTTTTATATGAAATGGCCTTCATTTATGTTGCTGTAGCAAACAGTCAATACTAGCACTGTTTATCCTTTTAACATACAGTTCTCACAGATGTTTTGCAGTCAGAGATTTTAACAGTTTCTAAATGCCTTTTGGTAGTGTAAACCGTATTGCCCAAAGATCCTTTTGCCATTTTCTCTGTAAGACAATCTTTGTGTAATATGAACTTTCTAACTAATAATAACCACTTATCTCTTTCGTGAGCTGACGTTTGCTATCAGTTCCACCAAAAACATGGATCATTTCCTATAAAGTTAAAGCATTTCCCAATTCTTAATCACAATTTCCAAGTCCAGGGCTTTGAAAGCAACACACTGCTTGAGATTTAAAGAAAAATAAAAAAACTATAAAAAAGTAACCATAAGCTGTTCAAAGACGTAAGACTGATAGTGTGTCAGTTTTTAGACTGTGCATCATAAGAATGAATTGGTAATGTCATGGAAGTTGTTCCTGGTCATTTTGAGAATTCAATTATCTATTTTTTTTCACTCTGATTGGTATATTAATGTTACAGCAGTAGATGGATCTTGTTCTTTTTGATTTAATTGAAAAAAAAAAAAAAGCTCTGACCATGCCTTTCATCTGCTCCACCCACATCATTTTTCCCCTCTTATGTCCTACAAAACATCTTGTAATGTTACTAGGGAATCGTCATGATTGCGTTCCAGTCAGTGAGTTTCTTGTTATCAATTGACACCCAAGGAGGCCACACAGCTACATGCACATGAATTTTACTGCTCAAATACTGAAGCTCTGGTCATTTAAGTCCCATGTAGGTAAAATATAAAAAGATGCTGATAAACTTATATCTGCCAAGTCTTTCCTTTTTATGATTAAAGCAATACTGGAAACAGTCATCCAGTGTTAAGTCATGTTGTATGTAATTCATTAATTGTTAAAACTCCACTGCCCCCACCTGCAAATTGGTAAAACAGTTGGAAACAAAAAACTCATCCCACTGTATCATGACTTTCATATGAAAGTCGGTCACTTCCTTTGATGTGTTCTGAACAGTCAGCAGAGAGCCTCACGCAGCTATGGTTTTATTTCACGTTTTTTGAAGTTGTAATTCAGAGGTCCAGATTTTTTGACTTAGCGGAGAACAACACATACTTGTAAATATGCATTTTCTAGGTATTTACAAACAAGAACTTTGGGAGCGCCTCAATTTTGTAGAAGCTGTTCAAAGAAGAGGTATGCCCTTTTTAATTATGCAAATTCACAAAAAAAAAAAACCTAATAATTCTAGAAATGGACAACAACAACCCAGTTGGTAGTTGCAACCTCTCGTAACTTTTTAAATATTTTTTTTAAGATGGTGTCTGGCTGATTTGACAAAGAGGAGAATTTATGTTGCAGCTGTGTAAGACAACTTATTTCACTGTACAATACATATTTTTAAGTATATGTCGCTGGATTTGTCCTGTTTTCTCACCACTTCACAGCTATAAAACAATCAACATGGATTTTTTTTTTTTTTTTTTTCAAATGTGAAGTTTTTTGTTTTTTTTTTTCTTTTAATGCATGTTGATATGACCAGCTGGTTTTTAATCCCTGTTTTTATCAGTTTGTATTGATTTGTGGATGAAAAAAAGAAGCTTTTGTTCAACCTACAGAGTCAAAGATTTTGGTATATTATTTGATGTGTACGATAACTTGTGACATTATCAGCAAAACTATTATAATATTTTACTAACACGTCAATCAAATATGTAATGGTCATGTAAGTTCTTTTTATTTTTGTTTCTGCGGTTTAATTAGCAGGGCGAAAGCTGAGGGTTGCTCCCTGGTGTGTGTCGTATTTACAGAAGCTTTGTACGTGTTCGTTTTGGGGAAACAAAAACAAACAAAAAAAAGTCGTTGGCTAATCTCTGAAGTCGTGCAATACTAATATTTCACTGCTTCTTCAGCTACACTTTTATTTATTTTTTTTAAGCAGAAGAGATTGAGCCAAAGACACTTTAAAGGGATTTTATTTAAAGTTTTTCTTTATTACTCCGTTGTGTTTCCGGCCTCATTTTTTGTCCCGTCAGGAGTTTTTTTTTTTGTTTAAAAAAAAAAAAGGAAAAAAAAAAATCAGTTTTGACAGGAACCTTGCTATGAAATTAAGGATCTTGACTTGTAATGAAGTTGGATTTGCACCATATATTGCCACATGAATTTGACATCATCTTGAAAATACTGTTGCCTCCTTTTTTTTTGAAGAAAACAAACCCAACTTGTGTGTGTGTGGCACATGTGAAGGGAGCAACCTTTTGCCCAGCCAGTAGAAAGCACTGTGTTCAGCCTTCTATAAACGCCACATCTCTTCCTGTTATCTGTTCGTTCTCCTCTGTTCTTCCCTCGCTGCAGTGAATCAATGGCACACCTGTTCACCCAGGGCCCCCCCCCCCCTCCCCTCTTCCCCTCCAGTCCCATTGGTTTCTCCCTCGTGGGTACAAAAATAATGAATAGATCTGTTTTACTCTTCTTCATTTCAATTGGTGGTGGTTATAATAAAGGATTTAGACTGTGTTTCAAAGGTTTATTTTTTTTTTTTATTTGTTTCTCTATTAAAGTGTTTTTATTGAAAGTGCTCGAATTCTGTCTTTTTTTTTTCTGATCATCCTCCGCTAGAGAAGATTTCACTACAGAGAGGCCTTTCTGTCTAATCTGAATATATCAGCAGGATCACTTGTCACAGTGTTAAGCAGCATTCAACTAAAACTTACAACGCATATATCAAAGCATTTTTTGCAGGCAATGTTTCCTGGCTGAGCAGCAGTTAAAAGATACAAACCCAAAGAGGGATTTTTTTTTATACTAATAACATAACGTTTGAAGATTTGCATAACTCTGCTTGATTCAGCAATGAAAGCTTTCCACAGTCTACCTGGAAAATGATGTCTCTGCAACAGTGTGTGCTTCCATCAACATCCACTCAACCTCACACATTTTTCCTGCATTGCAATAAATTTCACAAAAGCATCATGAGCTTGTCAAGATTTAATTTTCATTACTAAGTTAAAGCATATAACAAACAAACTCACACGATATACTGCATTCCAAAACTTGTTTAATAGCAAGACAAAGTAAGAAAGACAAAGAACATACAAAGTTCATGTCAGCAGTTGCTGTAGTTTTAGAGAAAGTCACAATCAAGTCAAATGAAATGTATTTAGAAATAAATTAACTGCACTTTTACCCTGAACAAGCTCACAGCATGGATGCTTGCAGCTCTCATAAGCTGCTGCATGACTGTGAGCGGTGCAATCCGCCTTGGCATTACACCAGGTTTTGCACAAAAACGTGTATGCTGCTAAACTGCTCACCTCTATTTCATAAGCAAAGACAAATATAAACAAATGTCTTGACTCAGAGACTTTGAGTGTGTCTCAGAATACCCACAGCTGCTATGTACAGTACAACACAGCCTCAAGATCATTACGATCTAGAAAAAACAGCTTTAAAAGAAACATGCATAGCCTGAAACTTCACACCAGTTACTATTATGACAAATGTCTAAACCTGCCCCTATGCCACCTGAATAACTTAATGATGATGTTCTTTTTCATACTATGATTGTTATGTTGCATAAATGTCTCATTTATTCTCTCCATTGGAAAAGGTACTGTATAGTATGTGGAGGCCTAAAGGTTGTACTGCCTCTCAGACCTAACTGAACCAAAGCAGTTCACTACAACAGTCTGCATGTCCTTTCCTGTCATGAACTTCTGTGGGTTTATGTATTATCTGTGCTAGTAACATGGAGAAATGTAAATAACATGTATCAAATAGATTGTGACACATGAAAATGTGATTTATTTATTTATTCATTTTAATTTTGTATCAGTTTGATTTAGAAGCCGAAGGGCTTGTATGTGCACCTGCTAGAACTGAACCTTTTCCAACATGATCATTGCTGCAGACTGTGTGGGTGTTTAGCATTCAGTCTGAGACACACACACACACACACAAACCTGCTTTGTGCCTGTAGTCTTCTCTATATCATTAATTTACCCAAGAACTTTGTGATTTAATAGATATATTGCATCTTTAAATTTTTCATCATACATTTTATAAATATACAACTTAACATTTGACTATACAGTATATATATCTATATATCTATATATATATGGATAGATATATAGATATATATTGACTTCTCTTACATAATTGGCATTCCTTGTAAGTAAGTGATTCCTTGAGTGAACCAGTACAAAAAATAACAGACAAACATTAGATATGTACAAGATATCATACATAATGGAGTAAATATGCATGCCATACAACTGTATGCACTATATTCTCAAAATGTATATAAATCAAAAGTTGTATGTCTTTTTAACTAAGGTGTGCATAATTATGACGTTCGACAGGCCAAACCAGACCAGAGTCACGGAACAGTGACTTGTGAGCAATATTCTATTATAAAGGGAAATATTGTAGAGAAAATAGTGTAGTATACTAAAAGTTTACTAAAAGTACATACAAATGATTGCAGATTGTCATTAGCTTATGTCTGCTCTCTCTGTGAAGCATAGTTGTTTTAAAGCCTCAGGTCAGATTTGGGTCCTGGTCTCCATAATGAACCAGTTGTGGAGATTACTTTTTTACATCCACCGTAAGGCAAAACATATGAAACTTGTACAAAAGGCCCATATTCAAGTCGCTGTATTATGGTAGGCAGGTAAATTTCCCATCATGCCTATGGTTGACTCACACAAGAACCGGTTCCTTATCTCACACGCTTTCTGGGGCCTCTTGTTCTTAAAATGACTCTAACATCTGTACTCTAAACAAAAGACACAGTTGCTCATATCCTGCATTTACTGTATCTGTCTGTCTAGCTATCACTCCACTTGATCTGGCTCAGCGTCCATGCAGGTCTCCCATGGATTCCTGGGCATCTGAGGCATGGAGAGGATCAGGAGGGCGATGCCGCTGAGAAAGAGGAGCACAAAGCCCCCGCAGGCACAAGCGAAGGACCATGCGTAGTAGTATTCGATCCAGATCGTATCCTCGCTTTCGATCATGCGCTTGACTGACTGACGCATCACCTCCAGTGAGATGAAGGCACAGAGACCTGGGAAAGAGTGCAATGTGAGTTTTTTTGTTTTTTGTTTTTTGCAAAGTGTGAACACAGCAGGGGAAAATGAAATGTTGCTTTGTTAACTGAGCCCACCTGCAAATGCGAAGAACATGCCAGCAGGTTTGAGGAGGTAGTCTCTTGGTTTCCCTTTTTTACCAGTACATGATCCCATCAAACACAGAGACCCTAAGATTATGAAGGCCAGACTGAAGATGGAGATGGCTGCTGCAGAGATGTTGTACTCTGGAACAGAGACCAAGACAGATGATATGATCTGGAGCATAAATATCCTTTATAACTCAAAGACAGTAAATATTTTGTTCACACTCATGCAGGATTTTTTTTAAATCAAGTATTTCTGAACATTTTCGCTTTTATGAAAGCACTCCTAGTGCAGAGATAACATGAAATGAGAGGAAAGGAAAGAAAAGAAAACGATGGAGAATAACATGCAGGACTCAAACTTGGGATGCTGTGATTCATGGTTAATGCTTTAAACCACAAGGCCACTGTTATACTGCACAAGAAACAGAGGGCTGAATCCATTATTAAATGTTTTAGTCAACTGGTGATCAGTTTGGCATATGAGACACATCTCACTTTCTACAATCAATAAGAAGACGTTGCTTTAACAAGCAACACTGAATTATTTAGTGGCCACATGTTCTTCCATTTCAAACTGAGTAATACATGCAGCAGTACAGGGATCACAAGGTGTGTGGCATATATTTGGGCAGCGTGGCCATTTGAAATCAGGCGTTAGTTGTTGCACTGAATTAAGACAATGCTGTATGTGGACAATTGACAACATCTGGTTGGTTGATTAAAAGCTTGAATCAAAATGACTACACATTTTGTCTAAAGTGGGGTCACCAATCACTCATGTCAGGTTACATTTTAAAGATAAGGTTAACAAAATACAACACAGACAATGCTTATTAGAAGAATCAATTATATTAGACTTCAAATTCATTTCTCTTTACATTTACAAATGTATTATATGAATGTAATTTGGTCCTTATGTTTACAGATAGAGTGCGACTGTGTAACAGGAATAGCAGCTGGCTTGTTTTTGAAAGCAGAGAGGTGGATAGGACACGTGGCCTTTGATCTGCCGCCTGTTCCCCTGAACCATGCCCAGGGGAGAGACACTCTTCTGGGGGAGAGAGCCTTCATCTTGTACTGGCAGGGAGAGGATGGGCCGTACCCTGAACATTGTGTGTTCTCTGAGATACTGCATGTCTGTGGAGCTTATTGGCTAGCTCTTGCTGAATCATTCTGTTGTTTTTCTTAACAACAGGAGTGAAGTAGACATCAAAAAGACACCAGTATTTCAATAATAAAGGGCATTTATCATTAGACCACAGGATTACATTTAAAAATGAGGTTACATGTGAAAAAGGTTAACTATCCAACTCAGTAACAACCAACATGTTAAGGCTTCATTCAGTGCAAAAGGTGTTTGGTTTATATGTGTTTATTTTAATCTGTGAAGCAGTGTTTTATAGTTTTATTCAATTTTGAATGTGTGTAGATGTGTGTATGCACATGTTTTGGATTATTTATGTGTATTTACTGTGGATCTGTGTGTACATTACTTTTCTTTGGGAGGATTAGAGGAAATTTGATTGAACATTTTAAGATTCAGAGGTTTGTTTTTTGATTTTTGTTTTTATTTGGTTTAATTCTCTCCCTTGACCATATCTGGCACATACTAACCCATACATGTCTAGTATATGCATGCATGTCAAACATACGCACATAGGGGAGCTGTATGTCTAACCCAAGGTTGTCTGGCCACTGCATAGATATTCACCAAACATTCATGTGCTCTCAGAAAGAAGACAGTTCTCTAAAATGAGACGGTATTGACATTATGTCGGTAAAATGTATGCATGACCATTTCTGTGTAGCGTTCTTTGCAATATTCTGAACTTGCAAGATTTCCATTACACTTCATTTATTTTTTACTGGCAAACTCCCTATGGCAGATAGAGACTAACTGCATGGATGGATGGCCCTGTGGTGACATACATTTACTATGCTCATTCAACCTTATACACCATTATGGTATAGCCAAATGGCTCACTCAAGAGTGAATAACAAACCAGGGCACTTAGATCGTAGCTACAATCATTATAGTAAACTTGTAGTGTCTGAAGGGCTAGTCATCAGCACTGGGATGGTACATATATGTGTGTGTGTGTGTGTGTGTGTGTGTATGTGTGTGTGTGTGTGTGTGTGTGTGTGTGTGTGTGTGTGTGTGTGTCAGAGGATGGGGGGTGGGGTGCCTATGATTGCCTGCATTAGCATCTCTGAGTTTAGGGTGTGGGGGTGTGTATGACTTCATGCACCCATCCACGCTAATAAGTGAGTCTGAATGTGCTCCACATGTGCTCAGCCCCCTAAGACACATTACATTGGAGGCTGTCATACACCATGCATTGGCTGGATTCAGAATGAACCTAGCTGTGACAAAATCAGAATGGCAGAAATGGGGGATGGAGAGAATTGGGCCTGAAATAAACACATGCAGCTATGAAATGTTTTCTGCACTGTACATTAAGTCCAGTTCATGTCTTGGACTGTTCCTAAGGTTCCATATGTGAAACTCTCACAGTCTTGTGTCAGTATACGCTGTGAATTCTGCAAACTATGACCCACAGCATATGATCCTCAAAGAGAAAAATACACTCCACCAAAAGGTATTTGCGAAAGGCATTAATTTATGTGTCAAAGTCTTCCAATTCTGGACATAAAATGTCCCAGGTACATTATTGCACTCTAACATCTAGACTATGAGTCTATAGACTTGCTGGCAGCTCTGTAATGCTGTACCTTAAATGTCACTGTGAATGAAAATGGTAACATGCTGATGTTTAGAAGGAAATGATCATGTTTACTCTTTTAGTTTAGCATGTTAACATGCTAACATTTGCTAATTTGCAAGAGACAAACAAACAAAAACAAATAACACAAATACAGCTGATGTTGGGAATATCATTAGATTTGCAAGTATATGGTCATAAACCAAAATTTGGGGGAAAAAAATCAATTTTGACCTGACCCGTCATATAGTTGAGACATTTCATTAAATACTGAAGATGTCAGCTTCATGGTGACAGTAGAAGAGAGAGGTTCACCAAACTCATTAGGATTCATCCTCTGGACACAAAATGTTAGCCCAATAGTTGTTGAAATATTTCAGTCTGCACCAAAGCAGTGGGCTGACCAACTGCTATTGCCACCCAAAAACTGTAAATATTTCATAATGCAATGCCAATGCATTGTGATAGGCTCTTTTTTCCAAAGTGATGGGGGTTCATATAGCTCTACCAATTATGATCTGTGCAGACACAGCCACAGTTGGACATTGGGTTGAGAAAGTCAAAGGAAAATCCAGTTGCCTTTCACTTCAGATTTCTAAATGGCCTATAATAGGTTTGGTCATTGATAGCTGGTCAAATACTCTGACATCGCTGACTATCCTGTGGTCAAAAGTGAAACATGAATGAAACTCTGAGCCCACAGACAGCAGAGCCGCACAGCCAGGGGAGGTCAGTTGGGAAACAGGGAGACAATCAGCTTGACATGTTTGATGTTCCACTTCACACAGACTGGGATTTTACAAAGTGAAGCCAGATATCTCTCTTTTTTATTTTAAACAGGATGGACTGAAAGTAACCAATTATAGAAACTTACCTTTTTGTGTTTTGTATTCAAATATCTCAGCATCCTGCCCAGGAGTGAAGTGCCTGAAGTAAGTGCAGTTTTCTTCTGCAATAAGAAAGAAAATGAGATTTAGATCATAATTAAATCTGCATTCATTGATTTCTTCTTTTCTTTTGAACACTTTATTTGTAATTTTTCAATTATCATATAAAACAATCATATTTTCTGTTTTACAAATAACCATTGAAAAACAATCCCAACAAAAAAAAAACAAAATGGTAAATGGACTGCCTTTCTGGTCTTTACGACCGCTCAAAGCACTTTACATTACAACTCATTTACCCATTCACACACATTCATACACTGATGGCAGGAGCTGCCACGCAGGGTGCCAACCTGCTCATCAGGGGGGAATTTAACCATTCATTCTCATTCATACACCGTTGGCGCAGCAACGGGCGCAATTCAGGGTTAAGTGTCTTGCCCAAGGACACATCGACATGTGGAGTGGAGGAGCTGGGAATCGAACCGCCAATCTTCCAATTGGAGGACGACCGCTCTACAGCCGCCCCAAAAAATAAAGACAAACCAAAACCAAAATCGACCTGACAAACCTGTCACAGAAAACGGACAGACACCCTAATCCAGTGGTGGTGTGATGGAGGAGTAACAGCAGATGGTTGCTTATTTACACATTCAACAGACATGGAGCAACATTAGCATTCATTTGGAGTTTTGAGTCCACCTGCAGTCATTATTCTTCAGCTTCTTCAACTCTTGAGGGAAATATTTGGCTCTTTAGTTGTTAAATGCTGCACTATGCTGACCAGCTGGTCTGTTTTCCGATTAATGCTGGGCAATTAGCATACAGTACAGTGGCACCAAAGACATGATGTGAGATTGAACTAAAACAGAGAAGTTGCTGGCTGTACAATCAAAACAATGAGCTGAAAGACTCTAAAACACTCCACAGAGCCGAGAAGAACCATAGAGTTGGATATCAGTTCTTACACAATAATGATTTAATGATTAAAATTTCTCTGGATATGGTTTTACTATTTGGCCTTGTCTAATTACCTTTCATGAAATTATTAAGAAATACTTCCCCTTGGAGGGGAAATTGAATGTCACCTCCTCACAAGATTACATTTCTTAAATTTCTTTAAATGCAAACGCATGCTGAAGTGAGAGAACCATCAAGAGATGCTCATGTGGATGAGGCATGACTATAATGATTAATTAGCTCATTAGAAGTGCCCCACAGTGGAAATTTTTCAGTGTTCTCAACTCTGGTGACCACTTTCGATCATTTGGGGCAAGTTTCTGCTGTATGTTTCATTCTTTCATTTGCTTACTTTGTTGACCAGAATGTTGCTTTGACATAAATCAAGAAGCCTAAGTTCAACCTAATTTTAGTTGCTGGCAATTTGGCAAATAAACCAATTCATTACCAAAGCTGTTTAACCTTATCATATAACACATAGCTGATAATTGCGCACCCTGTTGCACCTGCAGTTGGTTTATTCATTCAACCTCTAGACCTTTTCACACCTCCCACCAAGCTATGCCCCACATACTTCTGCACCATTGGCTATACTGCACCTGCTGCAATATCCAATCTATCTCATATTGTTTCTTCAGCAGCACCTCACAGATTGACACCCTGAGGATAACAGTACTACTAAAATGGTTGCATGATGCCATGCAGACCCTGGTCTGCTTTGTGTGCTTTGACAAAAAGTAAAATGGTTTCAGCAGACATCACATCTTAGGGATTTGCACAAATAAAGGCAGGCACTTTTATGTGATGGCAGTGTAGTTTGGTTGAATAAATACTCTTTCATACTCTGCCAAGTGTCAAACTAACCATTTGAATCCATTTTAGAAAACAGGCTTGGTTTCCTGTCAAATATTGATTATATTTGCCTTATCTCATAACACGTTTGCCGTTGGGGTTTTAAAATGTAAACATGGTACTTGATCACACTCTCAGAGGGTGGCTCACACTTAACATCTGAGACTTCACTTTATGTAACGTGTTTCTGAAAGCAGAAGAATGCCTTGGCATTAAAAAGAAATATGGCAACACTTCAGATGAATGCTGATGTATGTAACACCCAACTACTATGACACTTTATCTCACGCAAAGTCTAGTGCATGTAAGTGATCTCAGTTACTGTATGTTATGAAGTCTGCAACCATATGCAGTTAGCTAATCCCTGTTTCCATACAGTCTCACCATGGGACATCGGTGCAATTCTGTCATGTAGTACTTCAGCTCAGTGACCCATGCTGGGATGGTATATCATTTTGCTCCGTCCCCTAGAAACCACGTGAATAAGCTAAAATGCATGTCAGGTGGCCCCTGAGGAAATAAAAGCAATTTGATAGTATGGGCAAAAACATCACAATCTCTGAATCAACATCGCAATATTTACAAAAGCATCCTTTGAAATTACAAGCTTTGAATTCTGTGTTCTATATTGTGTGGGGCCACATACAAAAATGATGTTTTTATGAATGAGGACAGGGACTGGCCATCAAAAAAAAGAGAGAAAACCCACAGAGGTTGTTACTAAGCAACAAGCACCAGTGGTTTTCACTGTGGAAGGCACATTATGATACGGTAGTTGTACTTTCAAGTCAGACCTTGAATTCAAAAGGGGGGACTAAAATATATCTCTGAACTTGATGTATTTCCCATAACTGTGAATATTCATGTTTTTAACAAAAATGCTAATTCATCCCTCAGTCTCGCTTTACTGTAATACAAGACAACTCTCTCAGTAGCAGGAAATATGGTCTCTGGCTGAGCTAAGATGTCTTGTTTTTAAAGTCCTGGGTTGTTAAGTGTAAGAACTCCCAGCAGGCCAAGTGGTTATTCATTCACTAAATCCAAATCCAATCTGTTATGTTTTCTTAAGTGGAACCACTCAGCATTTATTAGGCCTTAAAGTGGAGGATTTGAGCTCATTATCTGTATCAAGTGGTTTATTTCCACCTGTGACTGAGTGTGTGTTTTTGTAACATCTCTAACATGATCACTCACACATACAGACACTGCTGCACCACTTGTTGTTGGTCATCATCCTACTGGGCCGTGCTGACAAGCTCTGCAAAGCCTTTCTTGTTCCTGATAGAGCAATCTGTCATCTTTCCAAGGATCAGAGGACATTGGATCAGCAGTATGTCTGCACAATTTCATGTCACAACAGCACCTTTTACAGCCTTGATGTCCTCTGTCAATTCCTTTTGTCCACTGAGGAAGCTAAGGCTTTTCCAGGCATCTGAACATTTATATTAGGCTGTTGTCATCATTCCTATAGATCTATCATCTAACAAGTTTAAAGACAACTTTAATTATTTTGATGTAGGGTCAACGTGCACATGCTGCAATGCAAAACATTAGTGTGTTTTAGTTTTAATAGTAAATCATGCAAAAAATGTATAAAGTCAATGGTAAAACTGATAATTATTAAACATTTCACTTCATACCAGTGAGGTTCTCTACATGAGTCTTCACACCCTATATAATAATTGAAGACATCATTGGCACTTGCCCATCCCCATAGAGCCTATCCCTGGTTTGGCATGTCATTTGAGTGCTTATAAAAGCTAAATACCAGTGGCTCCACTTGCTTTTTGAACTATAGGTTCCACCCCTTGGGAGTATGAAGTAATTTGAGGTGTTATAGGCTGAGCAGAGATGTGAAGCTGCAGGATGGTCTTTTGGGAACAGCATGGTGGAAAAGCAGACCTTAGAGCTATGCCTGACTCTTCCAGACGGCCCCGTCACTCAGAGGAGCGCTGGACTTGGCGTGGTCACTTGACCCTCACTGCTTCCACCCAAGACAGCTGAGTATTTACGTGGCCTATATTTATATTTATAATGGCTGTTTGCTGAGCACTTTGCATGGCATTATTTAAAAATAATCACATGGTCATCTTTGTCTGTGTGTCTGCAGTCATGGTGAAAACATTATAGTAATTGCCAGTTTATTATTGTGTGACATTTGAAACTTCCAAAATGTTGTTAGAGCACAAAATTCCAAATGTTTGCAGTTCCTATGAAAATTAAAAACAATATAGAGGAGCTCTGATATTGCTTCTGTACAGCTTGCTGCAGCTCAGAAAACCAACTTAAAAAGAGATACCAAGTTGAAAATAAAGCAACTCAGATAGCTCCTAAAACTAAAGCAGCCCCATGGTCAATTCTGGCTTAGGTGAAACATTAGTTGATACAACATAAAAGTTTAATTCTGCAATACACACATAAGGTTTTTCTGAGCTCATCTTTGCCAGCAGTAGGCTCAAACCAAAACTCAACCCATATTTTCCAGATGAGTGTGTCACAGTGACCTCCACATACGCTGTATTAGTCCTGCTTTGGATCAGTGGCTGACACCTTTTATGGTTATGATAACAATAATGTTCCTCTCCAAATACTGTGCCTAGAGAAAACCCTGGAGTCTGATGGAGCTCATCCCAGATTTATTCACTTCTTAAACAAAGGCTGCCAGGGAGGCCTTCACAAATCACATGTATGATTTTGTCAGCAAGAAGTAAGTGGCTGGTAAAAAGACTTAAATATATTATGTATATGCAAACTAAAAAAAAAAGGCAGATAAAGGCCCCATTACTTAGAAGGTTTGCCACTTGTCATTACGATCTGAGGAATTCCCTGCCTGTCTGGGTGGGTTGAGCTGATTTTGTATATTCAGCACATGCCTGCCTCGCCTGCACAGATGAACCACCCTCAGGCATCTCATCTGCTCCAGGAATGGCTTAGAGACAGTGTCTGGGATTCCCCAAAGTCTAACAGCCACAATCAGTTACAACATATTTTCTGAGTTTGTGAGCCGGAGGACTTTGCTGGGAAGTACCCATCTTATTTACGTACACTGACACACGGGGTCAGGTAACAATCAATAGCCAGAAAATGGTCCCCAAAGATAACAGACAACGTGCCAGCAGGGTTGCTACCATTTTACAGATGAGTGATTCTCAACTCATCGAGTTGAGTCACTGGTAGTCAAGAACATTCAACACTGTTTACATCCATTTTTACTCAGTGACAGACTGAAATGCACCTGTTACCATACAAAGTGTATTTTGAGACATTTATAGCAAAGTGAGTCCTTGTTAGGACATGAGAAAACACACTCCATTACTAGTAAAATGTTTGGGTTCAGAGGTGTCAGCAGCAAGTGCAGAGTATTCTGTTACATGTTATATTGAATTATCAGACTATCGTTACTAAATAATAACACGTAAGCAGTATTTTAATATTGTAGCTGGTCAGGGAGGAGCTGATTGTACATTACATACTTTAAGTACTTAAATCCAACAAAAAAACATCATATTTTATAAGCTTGTCATAGGTTTTGTAGATAAAAAAATAATAAATTATTATTTTATAGTTAGTGTAATTTCTTAAAAAATATTGTTAAAATCCAGAATAATTTGAAAACTGAAAATATTATTAATATTTCTATGCTGTTAGAAATTGTAATTGTTACCTAATGACACTGTACTCATTGCTCAAAAAATATTTGGAAACACTGGGACCTGTAAAATAAACTGTTGTCACTGGAAATACTCAAGTAGCTCAATTGCCAATTCACTGTGGATGCTCTGTAGTGTGTGTGCATATTACTGGCACACACATGAGGTACCTCATGTCTACAGTCTGTACTCCAGTTGGCTTTGCTAATAATCACATCATCAACCAGGAAGGCGGAGCCAGTGCAAATCAAGTGTTTGGCTAGTGAAAATATGCAGCCAGTTGGTACTCCGTAGCTTGGTCTGGTTGATGTCAAATATCTCTTCTGGTCTAGTTAAGTCTTTAAAGCTAACTGAGAGCTAAGGTATCCTCTTGAGGCCTTGTCATGGAGCCTGGTCTGCCTGGATGTTTGTCCAAAAAGAAGTCATAGTGACCATCACCTGATTGACTGAGACTCTGCAGCAGATTTGCTAATTATAAAGATATTTTTCTCAGAATACACTATTAGCTTTCACTAACTCTGACCTCAGTTTTTTTAAATGAAGTTTCCATGTTGATATATCCCATCATGTTTGATTTCTCTTTTTACTGCATTAAAAAAAAAAAAAAAAAAAAAAAAAAGTGTTGAATATTTACATGATTGTCTGTCTGGTCCATAGGGTTTACAATAAAGTAAATTCAATCAGCTGGTATGGAATAACATATATTTTCAACCACTTATCATGATCCCTTCACATTTGATTACCTTCTAGCAAATACAACAGTCATCATCAGTAACTACTTATCTTCATTTTACTCCACAATAGCTTAAACAAAGCCTGAACTCAATGAATGAATACATTTACACCAAGGCATTGTCACTTTTTAACCCTAACCCTAACCCAATAGAAAAAAATGTCATTATTTTTCATGAAGTGTATTTCTGAAGTTAAATCAAACAGACCTCAACTGTTTTCAACTGTTTTCACAAAACAGGTGATTGCATTATGAAAAGCCACAAGTGCATGACATAGAATAGGGTCTTGTTTCCATTGCAGTCTAAAATCATATGACATGTCTAATGAACCTGCATCAGTACCTCTATTCTTAGAAGCGTCATACCCCATAAGCACAAGGCACAGTATCTGACAGTCACTGACAAAATGGGTACATCACAAGCCCACACCTTTTGGTCTAAATGGTACAGCTGAAGTAACAAAAAGTGGCATGTGCCTTTTAATCTAATGTAATGTCATCAAAAGCTTTTGCTCAGATGTTCTCTTACCTCCAGGCAGGCTGATGGGTCCGCAGCCATGGTCCTTATTATAGTTTTCCGAGCTGATGTAGATGTGCTTTTTGCACAGCCTCCACAGGCCGAAATGGGCTGCCTCACAGGTATCGTTTAGTTTTTTCACCTCCGGGCTGAGCACTGCCCAGTGGTCCGTTACCACTGCTGTGAACATGCAAGCCATACCTACCAGCAGCACGAAAATGGCAATCTTTATCTTTGTGCGCTTGTGCATGGCTCCAGGTAGTGAGATTTCTGCCCAGTGAATATTCTTCCTCTGATATAATGAAAAAAAAATCTAAATGTTGTGTCCCAGAAGCTTATTTTCTTAGTATCTGCAGAAAGCTTCCCAGGAAGGCTCTTTTCTTTTTCCTTCACCGCCTTAGACCAGTGTCTTCTCTCCCCTTGTCATAAATCTGTGGCTCTGGTTCGAAGGGAAAGGGGCCAGACTGCTCTGCCCTAGTTTCAAGTCCCCTTTTTCCTGCTCACTGCGAGTTGCTGTACAACTGAGGGGCAGCAAGTTGAGACGTACAGCTGTTGAGGTAGATCAGGAAAGTTGATGACCAAACCAACTACCATGTTGTGCATGGGGGCTGCTGCAAGTGTTCCTAGGTGTTTTGGGGGAGGGGGTCAGATGCTATAAATGTGACTGGTGAGTCAAGTTGCCAGGCTGTCTGCTTATCCGATTACAATGCCAGTGGGTGAAGATGTGTAACCTGCCATAATAAGCAGACTCACAGAAACAGTTTTCTCTAATCCATATTTACCCATCAAGAGTTTACATGCAAACAGGATTGGGGAAATCATTTTCGCTTCTCCTAGTTTCCATCCATGAAGCAGAGGCTGTGTTCTCACTCTCTGCCTCACTACAACACCGCTTCAGTGTGGATTTGTCTCTATAAACTATTTATAAGGACAATGTAGATGTGTTGATAAAAAGCAGCAGCTAGGCTCCAGAAGTCAACAGTTTCCCTAATGGAACAATATGTGTTTAATAATTCCTGTCAGGATGCCCTGTTAACATTACACTGTGTATGTCTCACCAAAGCATTGTACTCATGTTTTATATTATTAAAACAAATTTTCTAATAAGATGTTCCATGTTTCATCTCAGCAGTGAAAAACTCTATCTGCTCGCTTGTGTGAACATCTTCAAGTCAAGTATAAAGAAATGTACGTAAAGAACATTTGAAAACAACCCATTTTGACCAAAGTACTGTACAGACAAGAGCAGATATCACAAATACAAATAACAAAGCTCACTCACTTCATGATCATATTTCACCTTATTCAACAGTTATTCTATTTTATGTGTGTGTATGTAAGTGTGTGTTTAAGCAGAGTGAATGGATACCGTTTTCTTTCATGAGAGGCAGCCAATTTTGTTGTATGTGAACATGCAATGCATTGATTGTTTAATTAATTAATTAATTCACAGCTCATAGGCACAAATAGAGACTACATAGGGAAAGTTGGACTTTAAAGAGTCAATAGAGGGGGCAGATCTGATTGGGAGGGGAATGCTGTTTCACAGTCTAGGGACTGCAACTGCAAAAGTGTGGCCACTCCTGGACTTAAGTTTAGATCTAGGGGCAACCAGGAGCCTCAAGTCAGCTGACCTGAGGGACCCAGAGGCCCCTTGACAGAAGTGCAAGAGCATGAGGACATAAGGACATCTACTGACCATAGTCCATTTGTCTAGAAATAAGTTTTTCCTGCAAAAACGTATAGTTTATTTTGTTGGAGTAGGGAATATTAACTGGACAAGTTACCTTAAAGGCATGAAATATATAGAGAGACACGGTGCAGACAATAGACCAGAAATGTGAACCTTATAGAAGCACTAGAGGGAAAGTCAGGGGTGTCACCAAAGTCAGTCAGTCAAGTTTATCCTCTGGGGATCATGAATATCTGTCACACCTCTTGTGTAAATCCATCCAAAAGATGCTAAGATATTTCACTGGATAAGTGGAAATGTATCCAGTGAAACTTTTATCTACTGCTGACACAAGAGGAAAAGTCAGGAGCTCAGC
Source organism: Scomber japonicus (assembly GCF_027409825.1). NCBI lineage: Eukaryota > Metazoa > Chordata > Actinopteri > Scombriformes > Scombridae > Scomber > Scomber japonicus. Next base: position 26,521,645 of record NC_070579.1, on the reverse strand, counting down.
AAAGTTATTAGGAACATGAATGTCTGCCTGCTCTGACTCACAGGCTGGCATTGCAATCCATACAGCTGCCACAAGTGTGTCTAAAAAAAGCATGATCTTTCACATGTTATAGTGGGCAATCAAATGCAAAACAGCCCTGTGATAAATTTAAAAAAAAGTTGAAGTTGATGGTGGTGAGTCCAGGACAGATCAGTGAATTTAAAGGCTTATGAAAGACATTGAGTATTATAAACCACTGCATAGTACAACTCTGACAAGTTATTATAGTGGTCCCCATATTATTTTCACTGCGCAAAATTGGATAAACAAACGAAATATGCTGTTCATGTTAAAATGTAATCCACCAGGATAAGTCAGAGGATGTCAGGTCGCATTGTGGCAAAGGTTAAGCTAGGTTAAAAAATGTTGCAGGATGACCCTACATTTTTTTGCTGGACCCCTCTGCCTTGGCATTATTGCTGTGTCGCTGGACTGGTCTCATTCAAATGAATGAAAGAAGTTTTTCCATGCAGAGTTAAAGTTAGCCTCTGCATTCTTAGCTGTGTAATAAAGGCAAGTAGGCTACTAATAATCCTCAGTAACATAGTTAGTTAACATAGTTAAGCTATCTGCCTAGTTTGCTTCAGTGATAGCAAGGGAAAGCTTCATTCTATTGTACTTCACACAGCATAGAACAATTTCAATTTTGGTCATAGCAAAGCAAAACTTTTGATTCTGAGGCACTTAAACTAAACCGTCATGCTTACCGTAACTGTGTTATACAGCTGCTGATATCAGACTACCAAATAACAAAATGGCAACAGAACAATATAATTGATAGCTGTATTTTTAAGACTTATGGTGCCTTTAAGTGTTTTTTTTCTTTTTTCTTTGATAATTGTAAATGTACCAAGCAAGCTAGCGTGCATACTGTTATTGTAAATCTATGGCAAAATATTACTCCACTTCGTCTCTTAAGATAATGAGACTAAGTGGAGGAGATAAAGAGATAGAAAATGTGCTTCAGATGATAAGAAAACCCAAAAAGGTGTGCTAATCCCTTTTAACTCCCCTACAGTAAATCACAGTGGTACATCTCTGTTTGTCTTTTTTAAGCCTTGGCCCACTTTGAGTCTCTTTATGAAAATTGTGACCCACTTCCCTCTAGTGTGAACACAGGCACCAGTGAAAGTCAAAAAGTGGAACTTTAAAACCCTCTGCAAATCTGCACACATGATACTACTAAGCTTTGATGATAACATTTCACTCACCATTTTACACGCTAAGATACATGGACATGAGTACCCCACGTGAGGCCATTTTACAATAGATTCCATGAAACACCACAAAGAGGAACTAACAGGGTTTAAACATTTAACCAAAGTAAATGAAACATCATTAGCATTTGTACATTAAATTGAAGGTGTGTGCACTCAAAGTATCCATTACAATCATCCATCTATGAAAGCAGGCAGAAGCTGTCCAAATCTAATGGACGTTTTACTAATAGTCGCTGTGTCTTATCACTTCTGAGGTGGTAATTTAGATAGTAACTTTAGGGAAGTTGACTAAGTGTACAGTTAGCACTGTACACTAATAAGGTCCTAGATTCAACTCTGGTCGACTGGAGCCTCTCTGAATAGGGTTAGGGTTAGGGTAGAAACAAAATGACAATTCCTGGCCCAACATGCAGGTGGATCTGTGCCTCTTGACATATTGTCCCTCTGTGTTCGCTCTATAATAGAAGGTGTCCTCCAGGGTGTGCCTAAACCTCGAGCTGGGATATCTAGAAGTTACCCCTTACCTCCTTTGAGCTATATTTGGGATAAAGGACATCAATGTGGAAAAACAGCTGTGCCTTGGCTTTGTGCGTGATGAAAATATCTCTGGAGAGTTACGCCTCCTAAATGCTTCGCAAGCCTGATTTATAGCAGGTGAATTCCTGACTGTGATGACATAACGTTCCTGTTAGCTGAGGTAAAAGACATCTTTTTTATACAGCCAAATAATTACACAGCTATTTTAAATAATAATTGCTATGCCCCTTTTATTTGAACTGACCTAAAATGAAACATTTTAACTTTTATATATTTTTTATTGATTGTTGGTCAACACTGATGACCATCATTGGTTGTTGGAATGCACTGAGAGATTAGAGGTCATGACAGTGCCGTACAGAAGGCAGAAGGAAAATCATAGCAGCACCTGTGTGTGTGTGTGTGTGTGTGTGTGTGTGTGTGTGTGTGTGTGTGTGTGTGTGTGTGTGTGTGTTGAAGTGGAGGGATGGAGTGACCTCTGTGTCATACTACATAAACAATCAGTGAAACCTTTAATCAATTCAATTATTCCCACAGCTCACCATCTTTTTGAATGATGACACTAACATAATGACTTCCAAAGGGGGAACAACCCCTGACCTGTTGGACATTGGCTGCTTCAACCTTTGACCTTTGTTGCATTGAGGCAGCCAGAGTGGAACTGTAAGTGTAGATCTGAATCCTCAGGGAGGCTTTTCACACTTCAAATACCTTCCAAGGGAAATGACCTCATCCTGTGGACTAATTGTGTGGACAGAACCTGAACCACTAAACCCTATTGATTATAACCACAAAGGACACACAGCTATATTGATTAGGCTTTATCATGACTGCTTCCCAATTGCAAGGATTATGCCCTAATGTTGAGGTTAAAAGAGACATTGATCACTTTCTGGAAAAGCTTGTGTATTTTAAATCCCAGTGTGGTTATCTTTGGTCTTAGTTGACCTAAACATTCTTTATGACTTAAATTGTGACAAAAACTGCAATTTGAGAAACATTCTAAACGTGTTTTTGAGATGTATTTGTTACTGTCAAAGAAAACAGAGGCACACCCATTATGGTTAATAATATGATGAACGTTCTTAATAAAGGAGGGCGGAACTATTGTTTTGTCTTTTTGGCTTCTAATATGAAGATAGTGTACAGCAATCAGCTATGTTTCGTTTTCATGTTTACTCCAAAGGTTTCTGCAGCACTAAGATTTTAATAGTTGTCTATGTTCACTTTTAGGTTATTGACTGAGTTTGAACATGACAGCAGTTTAAAAATGATTTATTTTTATTTATTATTATTTATTGTGCGCAGGTCGTCGAGTGGTTAGAGTGCATGCCGTATACGCAGCCGACCCAGGTTCGAATCCCAGTCAGAGGTCCTCTATCTCCCATGTTTCCTGTCTGTCTACTGCTAAATAAAGGTGTCTATGCCAGACAAAGTCTTTAAAAAAAAAGTATGTTATTTATTAAAAGTTTTTCCTATGAAGTCTTAATAATGAGGGACGTACATAAAGTGTAGGAGCTGTCACCTGTGACATGACACTGACATGCTGTCATCTTGAGTTAATCCTTATTGGGTTGAATGGAAGGAGTGAGTTCCGCTCCAACATGGCATATTTCGACATAAACCCTGACATTGCCACGCCCATGTGTTTTAATGCGCTTTATATACTGTATTAGATTTCAGGGATATATCAGTGCATCATGTCAAAATGCTTGTTTAAAGCCCCTGAAAAGTATTTGGCAATAATATTAAACATTCATTTTCATTGTCAAATATTGCTGTACAACAATCCAAGTAAAAGACTGCAAAAAAGCATTGTTAGGTATTATTTATTAAGAGTTTAAATCTAAAAAAACAGCTAATCTGTTTCATTTGGGATGAGTGAATGTAGTTTGATCAGATCTGATTAACAGCTGGTAACACAAAATACATACATTTCTTGTGAAGTAACTTAAACTGTTCTGACTTTGGCTGAAAGCAGCATGTTCAGTAGGACAGCATCAATCATAATAAAACAAATCAAGCAAATTAAACAGATTTAATTAGATTCAGTTTCATTCTTTTAAGTAATTTTATTAACATTACAAAGCAGAGCAAAATATATTCAATCCTCTCATAGGAAGTAAAGACACTTTGCATTTACAGGCCTGGCAGTATCATACATTATAGATAATTGATAGATGTTGTTATCTCACTGAAACACATTTTTGAGTGTTGAGCACAATGATTGATAAAACAATTTAAGACACACATATATGACTTTGATTACAACATTTCTTCATCTGTATTCTAACTTTAATCTCAGAAAATGGTGCCATAGTGCACCAACTCTCTTCTGTACCAATTTGCTTCTGCCATGTTGAAGTATTTCAGTTCAGCCCTTTTTAAAATGTTGAATATGTGTGTGTATGTGTAAGTTTAATGAGGGAGAAGAGGTGAAAAATTGTTCCATTGATGGTGACAGCTTCTTATGTGCATCAGCTAAAGAGTTGTTTTACTGTCACTGACTCATTGATGTTTGCTTGTTATAAGACAAGACGCATTTCTGTAGATGTTGTAAAAAATAATTAGCTGTATTACACTATACCATCATGATGGGATGTTTTTCATGTGTCATAGCTGATGAAAAGCGTTACTCTAAGCTCCGGATGCTGCTGGCTAAATCCAGCCTTAGCACAGTGACAGATGTCATCCTAATGGACGCCTGTGGTTCCTGGATCGACAGTATGTCATCAATACCAACATCTCGGGAGCAGAGATACAGTAGCACCTGTAGAGATGGAATCTCTCAGGAGGAAATCACATCTAGCTCTCACATTCATCTCAGCTAATAAACAGTATGAATATCACATAATATTAATTCACATGTACTGCTGATGAAAAAGTGATTACCTCATAGAAATGAATCAAAAAGCAGCGTGACATATAGTGTTAATGACAGTGACATTATAACTGATATTCTTTGTTAGAAGACACACTGGTTTCAGAAAAAAAGAAGTAAAATTGTGATGTTTTTTCCTGTGTTAGATAACAAAAATGTTTTTCTCTGTCTTTCGAATATCAGGAAAGTTTCTTCACAAAGCCTTAAAATGAAGTCAGGTTGAAGTCATCAATGTTAAGAAGTCCGGTGTCAGTCAGTGTCTAACCCTAACCCTAAGCCTAATTTACATTTACACCTGCCTATTATATTTGTAATTTTCCAACATTGTGTCTTCATCAACTCTCCAAGTTAACAGGGGAAACTTGATTTATGACTATATCCAAAATATATTTCAGCAACTTTTTATTACTAAACTTCTAACTCATAAATTGCTTTTTATATAAGCCATTGCTTCCTGTAAATACTTTGTTATGCCATTGGGTATAAAGGTAGCTGAAGCATACCACGTCATCTACCACCAGCATATCAGGTCACAAAGACAGAACCTGAGTTGAGACTGATACTAACAAGCACATTGGCTAGTTCTGACTGCATGGAGAGGTGACCCTGCTATTCTCCTCTCAATTACTGGAGGAGATATTTCACTGTTGCACAACAGGAGGACTGGGGCGCAGCTTTATTGTGGATGAAAATATAAGTGAGGGTCCATTGCATTCAGATTCATAGGGTTTAACAGTCTGGGTGATGGACGGAGAAGAGGGGGTAAAGAAGAGTCACTCAAATTCAGGGTTGGACTGGGAAACAAGGTTATGAGGCACAGTTTGCCATTATACAGATACATCACACACATGCAGAATGAAAAGAAGTCAATTCTCATTCAAGGCTCCCCCCTCTCCAACTCAGTGACTTGAATGACAACTGTAGCTGGGGGAGTAGAAAATTCGCAGAGACTACACGCCCTCTCACGGCACTGTTTGTTTATACACGCATGGAAACCGCCGTGACACTGATTCACAAAGCAACAACCAAATCAAACCAATTCCGACTGCTGCTAAAAATATTCAAGTGTGAAACAAACCATGAAGCAGACAGGGAAACTAGTCAAGCATGTGCTATACCAAGAATGAATGATTTGAACTCCTACTAGCCCCACACACAAACAACACCAATTTTGCATGAGCTCGTGTTTGGAGACAAGAAGACAAGCTTTTCCAAGTCTGGGTGAGCATTTGGGAGACTGTTAGTTCAGTCAAGCATTAAGTTGGCTGATGCCGATTTCCTTTAACACCCTGTGGTTGTCTGACTGTCTGCCACACATAGCAGAGCATAAGAGGCTCATCAACCCTGCATCATTAGTTAAATACTTCACTTTTTGAGCAAAGAGAGCAAAAACTGTGGAAAATGTGGCTCTGTTGATCAGCTCTCAGTTTATATGTTGTATTAAAAACACAAGCAAAATGAAGTTAACTGTAATTGCAGAGCTCAATGTTGAAGAATTTGCCTCTTCAGTCACTATTTACCATTACTGTTCTGTAATAACAATCACAGTATTTTGTTCGGAATGTGAAGTGTTCTGTCAAAAGGTACTTCAAAACCTTTTCTTCTTAAGGAAGCAAACCAACAGGATCTGAATAAAAATAAAGCTGTCAGTACAATTTTCCAATATCCATCATGTAATGGACCAGTTCTTAAAACACACACACAAAATTGTTTCTTCTTTGATGATGATTCATTGAAAGTGATGACGAGTTCAGTGTCGGCTACAGCTGTATTCTTTGCAGCGTGACACAATCAGACATGAACCCTCTAAACACACAGGCAGTAAATGCAGAAAATGAGGGTGATGTTAATTAACGGCAAAACACATACAGCGTGATCTCACCTCGGTCTTTACACACCAACTGCAACAGTCTGTCTGGCTTAGGTAAGGAAACCAAAACAACTTAAACATATTGGTTTCCTCTCATAATAAGCTCTACATTGCTAAAAGTTAATACATTTGTTCCTTACATTGTCCCTGAGGTACAGAGAGCAAACTAGACAACACTGACAAATCATGTACTGACATTAGTGTGCGCCTCTTCATTTTTCTTGATACATATCTACAGAAAGTCATATTCAAACTACAAATATGTGTCATCTTGTGGCAGTGTTTCAGAGCCATTACACACATTTCACATACTGCAATGCACATAGTTCTTACAGTACATGACTCAGACAGAAGCACGAGAGAGGTTATTGAGATACAATAAAAATATTTAAATGGCAATTGAGAAGGCTTAAGACTATTAAAGGTGTACAGATTAAGATAGCACCAGTGGTTAAGGTAAACCAATACAATACACAAATACTCTGAAGACTTTATACAAACAATTACATATATCACTTCATTGTAGCAACTACTTTTTTCATTTCAGAGTAATAGAAAGAATGTTTAATTTATTATACTGGGCATAAAGTCGAAAAAAGGTTCTTCTGTTTATCAAGCAAAGTCTTTTGTGGCTATCCTTCAAGTTACTTCTCCAAACAGTAGGTATCATATATTGGAAATGAAATCTCAAATATTGCTACAAAGTGGCTGCATCCACTTTCTAAACAAGATACTAAGCTGTATCACAAAGCGTTTCACTTTTCCTTTTCCTCCAGATGTAACAGAGATTGGCACTTTTCTGTCACAGAGGGACGCAAGGAAACAATTTTGAGTTCTGACCTTTCAGCATTGCTGCTGTCTTGAATAGCCCCGGGGAGGAGCTGTCCTTTCTCATCAACTGTACAATATCTAATGTTTTCCATCAAGCTTATTGTTTTGTACAACAACACACTCCTGAGCTCATACTGGCGTGGTCCTCCTGCTCACTCCATCTTTAAGGTCTTTCTGGAAGCAGTTGTGGACCTGTAAAAACCCAGAGCCTCTCTCAGGACTGTAGGGTCCTGCAGTCCCACTTCCACCCTTCAAAGGGTCTCTGCTGAGGGCGTACAAAGATATATCTCCCATGGGCAACCCCATCCCCAACCCTCCTCCTCCGCTGCTTCCTCCACCAATCTTCATTCCCACTGGGGAGGTCTCACGGGACGGGTCACTTGATCTCGAGCTGGAGCGTGAGCGCCTTCGTCTGTAGCGGTAACTTGGGATGCGAGAGTACGGCGAGGAGGATGAGGTAGTTTTGATGAAGTCACGTCTGGCTCGGAAGTGCGTCTCTTTGTTTTTCTCTATGTATATGTTGACAGCAAGAACCCCCACCGACTCGGCCACAATGAAGGAGAGGGCGCCGAAGTAAAAGGACCAACCGTAGTTGTAATGGTTTTTCTTGTCCTCGTCTTTCTTGTCACTGGGATCACCGGCGTTGCTGGAGATGTAGACGATGATGCCTATGATGTTGCTCAAACCTGAGGAGATGAAGAAAAATGTGAAAGGATTTTTGAAAACTCTCATACTGTATATGAGTGTAAATGCATTATGTTTAGGCACAAATAAGAACAATAAAGCCCAGTGGTGTGCACAAGGGGGGGGGTAGGGGTTGCACCCCCTCGTGGCCCAATTGCTGAAAAACACTCGCTAAAGTGCCCTCTTGGGAGCCAAAACGCATGCTAAGGTGCCCTCTTGAGAGCCAAAAAGCTTGCTAAACTGCCCTCCTGGTTGGCAAAACACTAAACTGCCCTCTTGGGAGCCAAAACGCGTGCTAAGGTGCCCTCTTGGGAACCAAAACGCATGCTAAGATGCCCTCTTGAGAGCCAAAACGCATGCTAAAGTGCCCTCTTGGGAGCCAAAACGTGTGGTAAACTGCCCTCCTAGTTGGCAAAACACGCAAAACTGCGCTCTTGGGTGGCAAAACGTGTGCTAAAGTGCCCTTTTGGGAGCCAAAACGCGTGGTAAACTGCCCTTTTGGGAGCCAAAACGCGTGGTAAACTGCCCTCCTAGTTGGCAAAACACGCAAAACTGCGCTCTTGGGTGGCAAAAACGTGCACTAAAGTGCCCTCTTCAGTGGCGAGAGCGTGCTGTATGTGCCCTTTTTTTTCTTTTCGCCCCCGCCCTTCGAAAAGTCTGTGCACGCCACTGATAAAGCCTGCTGAAGTGTAATCTGCACTACAGTGTAATTTGCACAAATTCATCACCTATAACACCTGAGAAAATATTTTTATATATAGTTAAGCTTCTTAATTATTGTGTGGAAAGAAAGACATTTACATTATGATAAGGCAACTTGAATGTTCGCACTTTTCCTGCAGATTTTCACCTTCTAACATTCCCCTTTGCATATGAAATTATGGAGAAAAAAATTATTTGATAGTAAGGGAAAAGATGCTACTGTATGTTAAAAAGAATGAGATAACAAAAACTTTTTGTTGCCTGCTCCTTCCCTTATGTCCCTCTCCTCTTTTCTGTCTATGACACCACACAGAATATATTTGTTGTCGCCCTAGTTTGTGTGTTTATCTGTGGTGCACTGTCATTATTGTCCTACCTGCAGCCACAAACAAGATGCCAGCACTGAGCAGGATGTTGTTCTTGCTGCTGTAGATACGTCCAACGCTGACACACAGGCCACCCAACATGAGCAGGATGGTACTGAGGATTGGGAAGAGGCTGGATGCACGCACTATACCTGTGAATATCAGATGGAGAGAGACAATTGCAATAAAGATGGAGAGAAATCCTCAGTTGTAATTATTGTCATGTAAGATAGGCTAGTATTGGCCATGCTTCATGCTATCTGGGGATACCAAGAGTAGAAACAGCTACTCAATCATGTGAGTTAAAGGTTTGCTATCATTACTTATTCAACAAATGTATATTTTTTTCACAGCTACTGAGAGTGAACCAAAGACACTTAAAAAACACCTCTATAGACTTGAGTGGAGCTGCATTAGGTGATAATTCAAGCAACACCTTTCAGCTTTTATTATACCATATTCATTAAAATGCACTGTGCTTTAACATAGGAATTATGTGTCTAGCAGAAGAACTTATTGAAAAGAATAATCACCCACTATACATTAATGGTGCCACTCATATGCCACCTTATTGAATAGCCTAACCTGTCTGGAAAATAAGACTATATGGCACGACTGGCTAACCACATGCCACCAAGTGTAGAAAATAAAAAGGGAATGAGAGAGGAGCAGAAAATACTTTTAATTAAAGTGATGAATACTTCCAAAGACAGAAAGGCCTGTTTGGCAGATGTCCTTGCCTTTCCATGACACAAACCAAGTGAGTGTAGGCTTTAATTTTCATGAGCTTACTGAAATTCATCAATACAGACAACGCCAAAGATGGGAACAGTTGCCAAGGGGCACAGGGTATAAACCAAATGTGATATGTTGAGTGAGACTGATCTTAGACCTCAAGCAATTTTCACTGTGGCAGCTCAGCTTTATTTTATTTTTTATTTTTCTCCCAGATCTCTTCATGAAACTACCTTGTTGTTGTTCAATGTGAGATGTCCTCTTGGGTGAAGTCATGTTTTAGACAAGCACTATTACACAACAGCACACAACACACTTCATCATCTCTATAACTCCAGTTACTGTCATGACATCAGGCTTTTATATGGGAGGGATAGAGATGTCATGACACGTTAAATATCCTTGTAATAACTCCATCGCCATTTGAAAAAAAGAGGGAGGATTAAGAGTTGAAGTGTTAGAAGATGAATGTTGCATCGACTTACGTAAGATGTACTCTGAGCTGTCTGTGTCATAGTCATTATCCTCTGGAAAATGATTGATCCGAAAACAGCTTCCTTTGTTGATACCTGCGGAGAAGTCAAAAGCACACCAGGTGTGAATGTGACAAATGGAAATATCAGCCAACAGTTAAGAGAAAATACTGTTTTTATAATGAAGCTTCATCATCCACTGAATCAATGGGTGACTTGTGATCCTGAGACAAATGCAATGTAGAAAATTGGAGTCTCTCTTGTTAGTAAAGAATATCTAAATGAATGCTGAACTGTCCTCTTTCCATCTCTAACCACATCAGAAACTGTTTGAGGACAGACTGCTCTGGATCTGTGGTTTAGAAGTTCTCAAGCCCTCAGGCACCTTCTATTCAAAGTCTCTTCACAGAACATCTTCCCTCTACTTTTAAGAGAATAAAACATTGGAGCATTATGAATATTGAAAGGTTAGACTTTGAATTAAGACTCTTATGTCTGATTCCCCCCCACCACCACCACATCCTGTCATTTCTGTCTTTGTTACTGTGTTAGCTGCTTTTGAGCCATGCTAGACACCTGCAGATATATTAGTGGACATGGTAATCCTCTGTATGAAATTATAAATATGTCTAAACACATAACCTAACCTAACCTAACCCTAACCCTAAACACAGATTGGGTTCTCAACTTTTGTTATACTTTGTGACAGAGGAAGTTTGATAAAAGACAGTACTGACATCTTTCCTTTTATTTGTTTATTTAGAAAATGTGCATTTCACAGGATAACCTTCTATCTGAAATGTCCTAATTTTTCTGAAAATATAAATGTCATGCTATGCCATGCTACCTAAGTCAAATAGTGCCTCTGACTGTTGGTCATGTCCTAGTAAATCAAATGATTCATAATAGTGGACATGAAAAAAGTTGAAATAAGGCACCTAGAAAAGCTAACCAAAAACCAAAATTTGATTCCAGCCAATGTTCAGGCTTGTTTAAGGTGCTCCGATTACTTTCACTTTCTCAGTACAAGTTCTATCAATTGCCTTTTGGTTGTATACTGTACATAGTTGATTAAAAATGTATGGAGTGATTTGTTTGTATAGATAAATTGCAAATACATCAACAAGAAATAATCAATTGTAATCTTTTATACTGAACAAACACGCCAAAAGTCATCCATCAATTTGAATAGACAGCTCTGCATATACACTTTATTTAAAGGTATTTAGTTTTTTGCCACTAGTAGTGCAGTAGTAGTGCTACAGAGTAATGTTGTGACAAGTCTATCCCTTGTTTTTATGTATCACTCATGAGCATTCAGGTGATATGACACAAGGTTTCATGCTAAAGCTTCAATGATTCATTGATTCATAGGTTGACAGAAAATTGTCTAAAAAAAAATTTCTTTTTTTAAGAAAAAATACATTACATTGATGTAAATTGAATATTTTGGGGTTTTTGGACCTCAGACTCCAGGATGTGAGGAGCACTTTCTCACCAAATTTTCATTTTTTTTTATCAACCAAATGATTAATTGAAAAAAATAATCAGCAGATTAATCGATTAGAAAATGAATCACCCCTATGTGCTTTTCCACAAATTGATGGAAAAGCAGATGGTGGCAGTAATGCGCAAAGATGTATAGCAATACACCTGCAGAGGTATGCAAAAAGAAGTCTGCAAGCTACCAAAACTTTATGTAATCAATGCAGGATTTGAAAATATCTTATGGAATGGAATAATGTTAAACTGGTTTGTTCTTCATCAACAATACATACAATGTGTTTTTGTGAGAAACTGGGAATGTAAACATTATTATGTTTATTTACATGAAACTTTCAAAGAATACCTTTTAAGTCACTTACTGTGTGTGACCTGACCTACTGTTATTGTTGCTGACATTCAGTCTCACCTAAGTGTGCTTTGGTATAAGTTGCTTTCCAGTGATGTTTGGAGGAGATTGATGATTTGTGTGGGGTGTTCACAAACCCTAACCCTTCTATATGTTCCTGATTTAGTATTTTGACATGATTTCACAATTTCAACCATCAGCACATATTGTTGTCTGCAAAGCTTTACAGATAATATCAGAGACTGCTGAGACAATGAAAAAAACAGAGAAGGGATGAAACATAGGGTACTTGGCAGCCCAGACTCAGTATATCTTTTTTTAAAAACACTAATACCAGCATAGATGTCTCCATCACCCACTTCTCTCCTTTCTATGCCTTATAATGTTTTCCTCTTCAACCCTCTTTCAGTTTCATATGTTCAATACACTACATACACTATATTGCCAAAAGTATTCACTCACCCATCCAAATTACTGAAATCAGGTGTTCCAATCACTTCCATGGCCATAGGTGTATAAAATCAAGCACATTTGTGAAAGAATGGTAGCTCTCAGGAGCTCAGTGAATTGGTACTGTGATAGGATGCCACCTGTGCAACAAGTCCAGTCGTGAAATTTCCTCACTCCTAAATATTCCACAGTCAGCTGTCAGTGGTATTATAACAAAGTGGAAGCGATTGGGAACGACACCAACTCAGCTACGCAGTGGTAGGCCACATAAAATGATGGAGCAGGGTCAGCAGATGCTGAGGCACATAGTGTGCAGAGGTCGGCAACTTTCTGCAGAGTCAAACGCTACAGACCTCTAAACTTCATGTGGCCTTCAGATTAGCTAACAGTGTGTAGAGAGCTTCGTGGAATAGGTTTCCATGACCGAGCAGCTGCATCCAAGCCATACATCACCAAGTGCAATGCAAAGCGTGACAGGGGCCTGACACAGGCCAGCAACTGACTGATAGCAGTGTCCTATAGGTAACAGATTCATGACGTAGTAGAATTTAGAGGGTGTGATTCCATACTGCCTTGCATTAAATCAATATTAAAAGTTGACTGGAAATTTGAAAAAATGACTGTAATAATAAATGTAATCATGTGTTATTATAAGACATTTATTGACAATAATTAAGCATACAATACAATTAAAATAAATAAATGATTGCACTTAATAACTTAAACTAAAATCCTGATGGCACGTGAATCTTAATACAAGCCTTATAATGCTGGTCATATTGTAAGATAAATAACAATAAATGAAAATAAACCCCCTCAAAAATCAGAGAGAGAGAAAGAGATTTCAGACTGATCACTCTAAAGACTCCATCACACTTCCTGACTCCATCAACCAAAAGGTCTTGGAAAACCAGTGCACAGTAAAAGATAGCAACATTTTTTGAAGTTGTAGTTTTTTCAAGATTAAAAAAAAGATGCCAAAGTAAAATGAGTACATCAATAAATAACACACAGAAGGCCAGCGAGTAATAATCAGAGAAATGACGGTGATAAGGACAGAGAGAGAAAGAGAGTGAGCTCAGTTGGGGAGGAATCTCCCCAGAGCATCTGTCTGAGAGACCGGAGCCCATCTTTTATTACTCAGCATAGCTTCACCATGGCAACCCCCCCAACCCCCCCCACCCCCCGGCAACCCAGAATCACATTTCTAGCTCCGCTTCTCAGAGGACGCCTTTGACATCTTACTAATGTATTCACCAGGCTAGCACACACTCACACACAAACACACATGCAACGTCTTGCCATGAAAGACCAGAGAGCAGCCTTTATGATACCAGAGACGCTCAAACAATCACTTTAAGAAAAAAAAAAAACCTTAAGATTGTGGCTCACACCAAATCAGCAGGATTTGTCCATTTGAAGCGGTAATAAATGTCTCCTTGGAACACATCATATCTTTTATCACCACCCCTGCATCTTCAGTGATCAGGGGTGAGTGGCTTAAGTGAGAGTTCTTGTTTTATTTCAGCATGACTGGTTGCAGAACAAGACTTCACTTTGTCTCCTTTAAAAGCTCATTCGGCATCATTGCTCACCTTCAGTCAACCTCCTCCTTGTTCTAAAAGGCACAACACTCATACAGACATCTACTTGGCACGCAGAGACAAGCATTATTTCTTCCATAAGGTTAGCTAACGTATCCTGGGGCTTACCCATTATTTATGCCATTCATTTGACCTAATACAGCTGGTTAGACTCCATCTTGTTCTTTGTTCCTAGAAGAGACTCTCTCTCTCTCTCTCTCTGAACCAGGCAATAAAACAAGTGGACAATTAGGATTTGAAAAAAAGCAAAGTCAAGTTAAAGTGATGATCCTTATTTATTCATTTAAACACAACCACAAAGGGGCATGTACACATGACTGTAACCCAAAGAACAATCTCTCCAATGGCCAATTTGTTTGAAGTCACTACAATTTGAAAAGTAAGCCTATGATTGGATATCATTAACACCATGACTTAACCAAGGTCTTGGAAAGTCCTGGGGCCTCAGCTAGCTCCAATGGAAGCTACAGGTGTGCCACTAGAGGACAGCTTGATCCAATTTCACAACAGTGTGGAAATACATGTGTGGTGTGTGTGTGTGTGTGTGTGTATGTGTGTGTGTGTGTGTGTGTGTGCACTCTTCACGTTCATTTCTGCAGATGATACTCTCAAGGGTTTGAAGTGCATCAGGGAATTCTTCTTTTGACTAACTTTACAGAAAACACATACATAGTAATGTATCTTTTTAAAAATCAGTAAGAGTAGTGGTAATGCAGAACCAAAGTGCCTTAAGTGTGGATTCGATAATGGTTAGTATTCTCTTGTGATCAACAAGGAATTTATGAATTATACATCATTCTATCATATGATTATAATCATATGCCACATGTCACTGCAGCATCTGTTTGGTAAAATAAGAAGGAGCATATAAACATGCAAAAGTGTCATACAGTATAGGCAAGTGTGGGACAGCTGAACAACTAAAATATCCAAATATATCCAAGTTGTGGTGTTTACAAAGAGAATACCTTACAAGTCAGCAACTGACTATTTTCCTTATTTACTTATACATGTCAGTTAAAAGTTAGTCAAAGGGAAGGAAAGAATGGAGATTTCAATACCAGCCAGCAGTGGACAGCGCCACAGCAGGCGGGGCTGATGGAAGACGTCATTGATGACAACTTTTACGGATCAAGTGATTGACTTCATTGATTTGGCTTCCTTTTAATGAAGCAATTGCGCGCATTTGTGTGCAAACGTACCAACGCAAGTTGCTCTACCAACGCAAGAAGCCCAACCCAAATATCCTCAGGCGTTTGTTTTATGGATCATGGATATGCAGCGAAACAGCTGACAGAATATTGACAGGATTTCATGAAGCAATAAGTCAGTGCCTGGCTAAATTGTTGCCTCCGAACTTATTTCATTAGTCTATGCAATTTCATGGAGGGAGTTGCCAAGCAACCATATCGCTTTAATGAGACAATCAGAGCAAATTCTTTCATTATTAGCCTACTAGACCACAACGTAGTTTGATCTCTATGTCACGATCAAACCATTATTTCGTCTTTTTCAGTCACGAACTGAATCGTTTACAGGGGAAACTGACACAAACGTAGCATTACGCATGCCTTTGAGCGCAACAAGCAGCATTTCCCTCCACTTTGTCTTGCACAATTTCACGCCCACGTAACTTTCAAAATGCAATTTCATGCATTTAACTCCAAAATAGTTAAAAGGGCTTCATATTGCACCCATTTAGTGTTAAACATGCTTGTGTACTTTCTTTACAAAGACAAACAGTTTTTACGCGGCGTTCCCATGAGAGCGTTTGTTTAAATCCTGATTTATTCCATTTACCAACCTACAGCATCATGACTAGTAATAAATCACACTGCACATATTGTCATCTCGCAACCGTCAAATAGCCTACCGAGTCAAAGTCAATAACAAGCAGGAGATCAACTGGCGCATCATCTGTGCCAACGAGCCTCTGCATGGAATGAAAAAAGTTTGTGAGCTAACGGAGACTAACTATTAGTCTGTGTTTTACCTTCGATACAGCAGATCCGCCACAGCCCGGAGTGCGTCAGGTCGCCTTTGACTTTCTTGGTTTGCATCTGGGTCTCGTCTGTGGTGACATTTGTGGTGTTACAGATATACGCCCGGGAGTAAAGCCAGTAGTCGGTGCCGATGGCGATGGTCATGAGGCTGAAAGCGGTGAAGGCCCCCACGATGGCCAGCAAAGTCTGAACCCTTCGGTCACACCATGCCATGGCGTCTCATAATGTGTTGCTCCTCCACGGCAGTTTACGCACACGGCGAGGAGCGCACGGTGCCCATCATCAACCTGAGAAGCACTTGCGTCTCGCGGGTTTTCCCTCTCATCAGGCCAAGTCTCGATCCTTAACTGTTTGATATGTGCTTCTCTTCCCCCCAAACTCCAGTCGGAGTTCAAATTAAGATGCCGAGCGATGACCACGATTGTAGGTTTCTTTTCAATCCCATATCCTCATTCCTGCTACAGGTGGAAATTTCAAACACAATCTGGAAACGCATTAATCGAAGAAGTACACTTTTATAATTAATTAGAATGAAGTTAACGATATTTATATCGATCACACACCAGTAGGTCTCCTTTTCAGTTTCCTGTTCAATAGTAAACTGCAGGGTTTAACAAAAGATGCGGCATCGTTCATCCAGACCACACCTTCCCCGACTGTGTCCAGGCCAATGGGAGACTGCGAGTTGAACAGCTGGAGGAATAAGAAACAAAAGGCATAAACATATACAGTAATGATAGAAGGCAGAAGAATCAAGAGGTTTAGCTATTTGATTTGCACATACATTTAATACACAGTCAAGAAAGTCTACTCAGCAAACGATTCCCCCCTAACCCCTGCCAAAAATAAAATGAAATAAAAACCCCAAAACACACACACACACACACACACACACACACACACACACACATACAGAACATACACAGATCATCATGCATGCAGTGCTGGTGGTGGGTGTCAAATGTTTTCAAAAATATCTAGAAATCAAGAAAAAGATTTAAGAAAAAACACAGCAGACTGACAGCAGAGTTGAGATTAGAGAGATTTGATGTGTGGCAGAACTACTGCAGCAGAAACTTTAAAGAAGTTGAAAGCATCACCACTGATGAAATATTTCTTAAAATCATCCATCAAAACCACTTTGAAGTTGGCGCAGTCTGCTCGCAAGATCACCCAGCTCATACAAGTAGATAAGACAGACATAAATCTTTGCCACAAGCAGAGAGACTCAGATTCCATGTTCCTAAATGAATGCAGTCTTATATTATCTAAGTTAGGACTGGTGCCTGTCGCTTTAAGCCCCCAGCTTTTCTGACTTTTCTTTTTCACACTGACACAGAAAGAGAAGCAACCACAGCGGGCCTGCAGGGTTTGGCCCAGGATGTTACTGCACTGTATATACTGTCCCATCTTGACCGGGAGCCCCAGCCTATGATCCCAGGCTCTGAAACACTTCCTGGCTTCTGCAAAGAGAGCAAAAACAGTGTGTGAGTGTGAGTTTAGTGGGAGAGGCTGGATAAGTCTGGGGATCATGAGGGAAGAAGAAGGAGGATGGTGAGGATTATGAGTTAAAGTAAGGGAGAAAGGAAAGAGGGGTGTGTGAGATGGATGGTAAAAATTAGATAATGAGGGGCAAAAAAGGAGTGTGTAGGATGAGTAGGGAGAGGTATAGAGTATAAAGAGTTAACTAATTTCACATTTTACACGTTTAGACTTGAAATCAAGTGATGAAAATGTATTTGTGCAGTTTGTTGACTGAGCTGGAAAACATCCTCTACATGTGTTAACCAAGTGTTGAAAGTGGGGAAGTCACAGTAGGTGAGCAGACTGAGGCTGAGAGATTTGATCCTTCAGATTGCATCAGCAGACAGAAAATGTAGTTTGGCAGCATAAATTAATAAATTAATTAACTGCTCATAATGATTTTATACCATCATACATAATATTTTCAGCAGTTTTAGTCTGTTTCAGATGCTGCTTTGTCTTTGAGACTTGGTACAAGACTTAACCACAAATCTGTATAACAGTACCATAAAGCCTCTCAGGCTATTTTTTTGTAGGTATTTAAATGAAAATGTATCAAACACATATCAGTATATACCAACCAATGGATAGGTTTACGTTTTTTAAAAGTCAAAACATTACTCACATGCCCATACATTAAAGTTATAGCTCTTGTTCATACTGGACGCTACCCAGATCCCCTCATCCTTAGTCTCCAGTGGAAGAGATGGGGAACAAAGCCCACAGTCCTCTTTTCATATAAACATGCATTCTACAATTCAACAGAAGCCAATATGAGGATTCATCAGTCTCAATTACTGTGGTCAAGCCAAATGGGTATCTTCCAAAGTTAGTCTTTTTAGTACAGAATTCCACTTTTCGTTCCCCCTTGACACAATTTACGTGCTTGGTTGGATTAAAAACAAAACCTGTAACTTTGTTTTGTTTATGTCAGGAGGTCTTTTGCACAGAACAAGGACACTTCACCTTTCTCTTTTCATCCACTCAGTAAAAAACATGGTTGTAGAACTTCAGACTTTTAAATGAACAGTGGAGGGAAAAACAGCTAATTACACAAGATCAAGAGAGAATGAGTAAAATTTAGTAGACACATAAAATGCAAATGATCTACAGTGACTATAAAATGAGTTTTATACATCAAAAATAGGACTTCCAAAATAAGTCAAAAAATTGTTCCCCAAGAGCAAACAAGGACTACAACCTCAATGAGATGCAAATGGTCATTATGAACTTGGGAATGGTGATTCATGGATGAGAGTGATAGAACAGGATGAATGGCAATGGTATGGGGAGGGTGTTGTCAGGATGTGCTTGATGGAGACCCTGGGGACCTATGAGAGAGGGTGGGACAGAGAAAACAAGAGCGAATAGAGATGGGTGGGGACGCCTTTCTAGATATATGACATATGTTTGAATTGTGACCCTGCTCCTGAATTTCAGCTAAAATTATCCCCGATCCATTGAGATATGAAATACTGTATGTCCCTTAAAATAGTCCATTAATGTGTCCAAAGACTGTCTTCTCATTGCATATGACAAGGGTGACTTGAGAAACTCTGCAGTATAGCTGTAACTCTGAATCTGAAACTCCAGCCACGCTGTGCCTCTTTATCTCAGTCAGTGTGTCTGTGATTCTTCCCTTCATATGCCCCATTTGGTTATGCAGCCAAGTATATTGTCCTTGGGCTATTTTTGCATCCTGAAAAGATTTGTCTGAGTGCTGCTTTTTAATAGTGCAAGGGACAAGTGAGCTTTTCAACTAGCCTGTGTGAAGCAGCTGCGGTAATAGAAGTACACAGAGGCCACTGATAATGAGTTTAATTCTCTTCATTGCCATGTTCCAAAATTTGTTTTTTTTAACTTCACTTCTTCATCTCTCCCCTTTCCAGCTTCTCCAGTGTCCCTGTTTAGCTTGAGAAACACGCAGCTTGTCATTTCATTCCGGCAACTGGTGTGTCATCTGCCAGCTTTCTCTTTTGTTTTCTTCTTCAATGTAACTTTTGGCCAGTGCTAAGCACAGTTACCCTTTGACCTTGATGAACTTTGTTTTTGTTAACTGTGTTTTTTGTGCTTATTTCTACTCAGTTTGAGTTGCTGTGGTGAAAGAGATTAATGCCTGTGTGACAGCCTGGTGTACAGATTTAGTGAATGTGTTAATGTGCCAAGGCTATTTTGATAGGAAATTGGAGGCCCTATCAAGGAAGTAATTGGTTTTGAAATGATTTCTTTTCCTTCAAAATTCAGGCTGGTTTTGGTAAAATTATAGGGTAACAGAGGAAGCATGTGGATGCTGTTTCTTTCAAAAAGCAAATTTGAGAAACCAGAAGGGACCAAGTAAGATAGATTTGAAAGATCAGGAAGGAAATACTGCAACTTTGGATATGCTGAAGAGATGTTTACCAGACCAGACATGTGGTTAAATTTGCAACTCCAAATCAAAGAGTGGGATTTCTTCCCAGATAAAAATTCATTAAAGTCACTAATTCCATGTTTGTTTGTTTTTTACATGTTTGTTCATCTGACTTACAAGATTGCAAATTTACAGGTTCATAAAGTCTATTTTTTTCAGTTTAGTTCATATCCAGTACCAAAAATGTAAGCAGTTAATGAATAATATTTATATATTTTGTATAAAAAGACAAGCTGCAGGAAATGATAAAGTTTTCCTTTGTTGTGGAAGAAATTACTAAACTTGTGAAAAGGGTTGGCCATACTCTGTAATATGCAGTGTCTGATATTACTACTTTGTGCTTATGGTGAAGTGGCTCCAGAAAACTCAGGGGCTGAGCTTTAATCTTTCTTTCAATGCATGACTTTCCTAAAATATGAATGTGATTTGAGAGAATTACAGATCATGCTTATGCATTGCAAGTAATTAACAGCTGTGTTTGGGTAAGGATAATAATAATAATCAATAGACATCTGGGGTTGTATAAGTCAGGTTTAAAAACCCACAAAATAATGACCACCAGGAAACTAGTTATTGTATATACTTGACCAGATACTGTATATCTCATGCTTATATTTCTTGTGTTTTTCAGTGATGAGATGATGCAAACACACATGGATGCTGCCTGCTGCAGTCATCAGCATGATGAGTAGAAGAGAGCAATAAAGAGCATTGGGCTAAAAGAATGCACATGCAGACTCTGCCCTCAGGCTGCCAGCAACTAGCTGTGCTATCACAAGCTATAGTATATTTATAGTATATTATTATAGTACATTTATTGTTTTTGCTAATTTCTTAATATTAAGGTTATAGGACATTGCTTTATAAGAAAGAAAAATCAAATTTCTTGCCTGACTGACCTCTGACAAACTGGCACAGAAAAACAAAACAGACTTTTCAGTTTTCTAATTTTCAGCAGCACCAAAGCATTCAGACCCTTTGGTGGTTTCATGGCCCTCAGTGTGGACCATCTGTCCCCTGTGCCCGCTGACTTCTCAAAAATCCTGTGAGTTTCTGCTTTTGGGGGGTTTTGAGTGTTTTGAAAAGGGGTGCATAATGGATGGCTGATCTTCAAAGGCTAATTATAAGTATCTTGACTCCAATCTGGCTTTGAATCAGGATGAGCTACATCACTGATTAAAAGCTGGGAGTTGTCTTTGAATATTTCAGTAAGCCAAGGTGTTATATCTGCAAATACAGTTGCTTGATAATTGATCTGACAAAATCATTTTGGTATTTTCCCATTAAAAAAGGTAAAAACAAGAAAAGACATGAATTAATTTCTTTAAACAATAATGTATTGGAAATAAGAAAAATAACTCAATTTAAGTAGCACTTTACAAAAACAGTTACAAAGTTAGCACAAACAAAATGGAGTGAAGTAATGGAAATCATTGCCAAAGACAATGGGTCAGTTCACATGTATTACTGGATCAATTGGAAGAATTAAAGCTCTATACAACTTTATTTTGGGGAGTAATTTATAATGTGTTGTAATAGTTGTAGGCAATGGAGAGACTTCGGGAGAGATACAGGGAATTGGAGTAGTTGAGACATGATGAGACAAACACATGAAAAACTTAGCTGATGTGCAGAAACATACATTCTAAACATTTTATTCTGATGACTGGTATGGATGAACAACACCAGAGTTGCCTACAAAGTCCCCCAAATGGTTTAAGAGGACAGTATAATCAATGGTGTCGAAGGCAGAGCTTAAGTAGGAGGACCAGGACTGAGCAGTTACCTGAATCAGCAGCAGGAGATCATGGCTCACCCTGAAGAGGGTAGTTTCTGTGCTGTGAAGGGCACAGAAATGTGATAGAAACACAAACACATTAGACAAAAGCATGAATATGTGCAAACACACACACACCTTATCGTCATCATCACTGAAGAACGTGTTTCAGTGATATGTGTTCTCAGTGACACACACAACAATGTAACTGAGAAAGAAAAACAGTTAGGGTCCAAGATGCCTCTTTATTCTTTCTCTCTGCAGCTTTAATGAGTATGAGTACTCACTGAATCATTCACAGGACCACTGTTTTTATTCACTATCAATCAGTTTAAAGATGGAAACTGTATAAAGGCCCAATCATGGCCCAATTATTCCACAAGTGTGTGTTTGGTACATCCCTCATGGAATTGAACTCCTGCTTGTTTGTACTTGAATTTCATTAAAGCTTTCAAGTAACATCTTCAAAATTTAAGCATCAAACCCACTTTTGTCTGTCTGACTGACTTCACTCCTGGGTCTTTTTCTGCTGTTCTTTTTTTCATCCTCTACTTTTAAAATCTATTTAGAACCATGTTGATAATTTCTAAATGAAGTAATAATAAGTAAATAAGAATAATACCAATAACTAAATAGTACCGGAGCTCACAGTTGAATCTATCATGTTACAACACTATAGAATATGGTCACAAAAATTTGTGTGAAATAACCAACCTCATTATCAACTCAACTTTTTTCTTAATATATCTCAGTCACAGCTCAATATCTTCAGTTTGTTCTGTCCTTGGACTTGAGGAGTAGAGGGTTCACAGAACCAATTCATTCAATTATTGAGTGAAAAAAGAGCTTATCAGTCACACACACACACACACACACACACACACACACACACACACACACACACACACACAAATTCATTAATTAATCACTCTCTTAACCAAAGCAAATAAGCACAGAGCAAAGAAGTCATGTTATAGATCCAGTGGGAAACATAAAAAAGCGACAAATGTTACCATTAATGAGACAGCCCGATGAACACAGAGCCTTTGGCTTAGCTATGTGCTTGTCCTTCAGGCCCCCTATCTGGACCGAATGGAGATGAACTTTCTCTATTTGCAAATAACCTTTTAAACAGAAGGCAACAGTGTATTCACCTATATTAAGAAAATAGGGAGGTGGAGAAAAGGGGATGAATTCAGAAAGACAGCAGGGAGAGGCAAGATACAGAGATAGAGCAAACACCATGTGTGTGTGTGTGCGTGTGTGCGTGTGCGTGTGCGTGTGTGTGTGTGTGTGTGTGCGTGTGCGTGTGCGTGTGCGTGTGCGTGTGCGTGTGTGTGTGTGTGTGTGTGTGTGTTTGTGTTGATACATTATGTATCACCTTCTTTCCTTGGTCCCTTAAAACTAGAAACTAGACTCATTGGAGTTAGTGTTTTAGATCATTATGATAATGTTTCTACAACATAATTCAGCTGTCCAGTCAAGGTTTTCAAAGCTATTTTAAGTTCAAATTTGATGTATTCAGCATTCAAGTGTGTGAAATACTTATAAATAAGAGACATACGTTGTTTTATTTTGCATCACTTGGTGCAGACATCCTCCACTCTGTAGCTTCAGCTAAATGATCTAGACTTTTAAGACTATATAAGACCATAATAATTATTAGTATTAGAGAGAGAATGAGGACTATCGGATTAAGGGTACTACAGAGGACACATGCATTCATATTGATATTTGTATGGAGACACACCCTCACCAAACTGCATTCAGCAATCTGGCAATTTAATGTGCATATGACTTCTACTAAACCTCACAACCCTTAAAATCAACATCTTGTCGTAGCGCCACGTATCAGTCAGGCAGTACACACACTGGTATGAAATACCAACTGATTATCCTGCTTTTCTCACACCATTCCTCCTCAAAAATACAGTATTCCACTGTATGTATGAGAAGAACCAAGAAGAGCACTAAGGGCACTAGTGAGACTCTGTGGGAAGATCAAGTGAGTGATGGCATCCTTGGGTTATCAAGTGGGCGCCCTCCTTCATGGGTGTTTCACTGATAGGCCCACGACACCTCCAGAGGGTTCAGCAGTGAATCCCAGCGTCCCAGGTTCACCCCCTATGCCATCGACTCATTTGAGAACCCAGGGGGAGTCCTTCCTCTTCATCCACAGCCACTGACTCCCCTTTTCAGCAGCTCTGGAGAGGTCTTTGACCGCCTGCTGGTGGGCCTTCCCTCACACTACCATCTCCCTGAATAGCCTGGATGTTGAGGTGGCTACAAATCCTCTGCAGCGTACCTTCACTCTCCTGCCCTCTTGCTGCACATCGGCTGCAAGCTCAGCGTACCTCAACCTCTTCCGCTCATAGGCCTCCTACACTGAACGCTCCCAGGGCACCGTGAGCTTAATGATGTAGACAAGCTTGAGGGAGGCTGACCACATAACAAGGTCTGGTCGCAGGTTGGTAGACGCACTCAGCTGGGAAGCAGAGCTTCCAGCATCCGGTCCTACGGTGGTGAGGTTGACTTGACCCTCACCCTCTCGGACAAATGATATTGTGTGCCAGAGGGATGACGGGGGAGGAAGGGCGTTCACGCTTGTCCACCGACTCTCTAGCACTGCTGTAAGACTCTTTACGACCTGGTTGTGCCGCCAGGTGTAACGGCCTTGAGTGAGGCTGGCCTTGCAGCCCACTAGGATGTGCTTCAGTGATGCTGGGCTTGGACAGAGAGGGCATGTGTTTGTATGTGTAATGTTAACCCAAAATAACATGGTGTAAAATGAATCACTGATTAATCTGCTCGAACTGCACATTTCTGAGAAAAGCTTGTTTATCCTTTAATTCTTTGAGATTTTTTCCAAAGTAAGTCTGACTGCTAATATTTTATCTGTGAGAGGACAGAACAGAGGAGCATATGTTTGAGTTGAATCTTCTGACCTGAAAGAGTTTGTAGGCCCAAAAATTATCTGCCGTATTAGATCAACCACAGGATAACATACACCCAGAAAAAGTATTTTACTTGGAGTTTACTTTAATGTTATTCATTTTTCTATCTTTACACTGCATTTTATTATATTTTGAAAATAAATGTTGTAAAGCTGAAGAAAAGTTTATGATTGGAGTATAAAATAGAATATAATGCAGGATGCTGAATTCTTCAGAGATGTTTACCTCATGGTGGTTTTAGTTAGCATTTGGTGAGTACAAATGACTAATACAACATAAGAAATAAGTTTTTTCTAGATGGAATTATTGTCTCACTGGTAGTGCAGTTTTTAATCTTCAGCCTGTTTAATTTCCCAGTTGTTGGCAGTAAAGAGCTTACTGATATTTCTGATTTAAATTGCAAGACCACAGAGTCTGTTTTATTCCTGTTATAAGACTTTTAAAAGACTCAAAATTAGATTAGGTAGGAGAGGGAATTCAAATTAATATTCATATTTACATGGAAATGTTGCCACACCTGACTGCCTTAAACATTTTAACAGTTTTAACAACACACAAACTGCATGTCAATGACCGTTTGACATTCCCTTCTTCACTTGCTAAGCATACTAAGCATCCTGCACGAAGCCATCACCGGGAGCAGAGGATTAAAAAATTGGACAAATTTGTCTTGAAGCAGCTTCTCATTGAGCATAATAAATGATGTTGATGTTAGGAGGGATAATTTAAGAGCTGCTACTTTACTGAATATCTAAATTATGTGTATTTTCTAACACTTAGTTTCTCTTTCAGCTGACATTATGCAGAATAACATCTAAAAGATACATACCCTCTGGGTACAAATCTCCAGTCAAGTGTTCACTCACTCCTTCAAACCTTGAAAGAGTGAGTGCTGTAACAAAAGCCTCATGAGTTTTGAGAGTACTTGAAACACTTCAGGTTGATTACTGTGAGGCAAAGTCAGCCATGGCTTGTTGAGCCACTGTTGAAATATTGTTATTGTTGGTCAGTCTTCAAATAGATAACCATACCTACCCCTAAAATGACATTCAAAATGCAACATATTTAATAACTACAATACTGTTTCTTGCATCTCAATGTGGGAGACAAACAATTTTTCCCCCTAAAATCCAAACAACAAATGCTACACATGATGAAGAGGTAATTAACCCTACTGTTTATATCTCATTTTATTGGTTCAGTATTAACTCCTGATGCCATCCTGGATTTTACAAATCCATGTATCTTTACAAATCCAAACTCTTTTAGTTTAGTGTAGAAAAACAGAAATGTATCTTTTTAAACCTCAAGCATCAAATAAGTTTTGAAAAACTGGGACTTTGCCATAAAGCAGCAGTAATCTAAAATTATGAGCAAAAAGAGAAAAGCTGAAATATATTTAAATGTGTGTGGTGAGATGTTGGAATTTCTCTTTTATATCTGGATTACACAGAAAACATGAGAAAGTAGTAGACGAGAAAATAAAGCAACAATCATCTGACCCATTCAGTCAAACAGCTGTTTCTACTTTACCCCATATCATTTATGAAGCATTCCTAACTGAACATTAAGTGAGAAATGATTAGCACCTTTCAAGCAAAATGCTTAAAATCTAAAAGAATCACTCCCACTCTGGAAGTGTAGTGCTCTACAGGTCTTTTTACGTGTTAATTCTGAAATGAGGAAGCTGTGGGTCTTTACACATAAATATCACTAGATGGTGCTGTTGTCAAAAAACTCCGAACAACATTTCATCAGAAACATACTCTAGAGGACAAGATTTTATCCATTTGGGGTTTTCTTGAGATATAATCAAATTTGTTGTTTCCTTCTTAAATGGTTAATTGGGAAATGGACTGTTAAGAGTTTAAATTTAAGTGCATCACTATGAACAGGCCTATTTATTATCACCAACAGTGATATTTGCAACACATGGTTTCATTGTTGGGGGTAATCAATCTGGGGATGTGCCAACTCATCAGGTCAATAGATGAAACTGCTCATTCAGTTTGGGGACATCAGTACATGATGCAGATAAGCTGTTTCCATCCTGCTGTTAGCCCCCATTACATCTCATTCACCCAGATGGATGAGTGCCAGCTCTCACAGAGAGCAGCACTGGTTTCAACATTGGCACTGTGTCTGAATATCTGTGAATGACATTGACCTTATCACTGTTGAGTTTTGGTTTGACAGTATATTAGAGAATCTACTCTGTGTACTGTTTTCTTTCTTTCTTTTTTAAGCTGTAGCCTCAGTTTGTCTTTGTTACAATAGTAACAGTTAGTGGGAAAGAAATGTGATATTACATGATGTTCATAAGAGAGGGTTGGGGGGGAAAAAAAAAACTCCAAAGGAGATGAATTGATCAGTAGTCGCCCAATCTTCAGTACTTCATTGATATGCATTTCCACTAAGTCTCAACAGAGGGCAACCATGAGCTACGCATTTACCATTACTAGAGGTTCATTGAAATGTTTCATATAGCAGACTGTTCAATCAACATACAGTCATACATGTGTTACATCACTTGTTAATGGCATTGTGCAAAGCCTATTTACTGTCCTGTGCTATTGGTTAAATAACAGCTATTACTTGTTTTTATATATTTATTTTAAAATTTTCAAGATTTTCAGTATCTCTTATTACATAACTCTGAGTTTCTCAGCATCCATTAGGGGCATTGTAACTATGAAGCAATTATAATGTTCCTTTCCTTTTATCACTAGTGAGGGAAGAATGGGAAAAAATGGTAATATGAGACTGGATGTTATTTTTCATTTAATGTGGCTGTAAAATCAGGTTCTATGTCTAAATTATGATATCCTGTATAATACAAACAATCGATTGAAGTAATAAGCAGAAACAATCTTATTGTTTATCAAACCCCATTAAATTTTATTTCATTGAGTATACATACAGTAGTTCATTGCACATTTAACATCATGAAAATGACTGATTGTAAAAATACACAGATATTGACATTTCGTATCTGACAATGACACCATCTGAATACTTTACATTTATATAACATGATGCAAAAGCTCACATTTTCAATGTGATGCAGAGGCAAAGCAGCTGTCACAAATATTGCAGATGAATCTACCCAACAACAGAACAGCCATCATTTTATAATTGCTGCTGTCTATAGAAAAATGACTCTATATACACACTGATGATTTCATATTTACAGTGTTTTAAATAAACAAAATGTAACTGGTTTATATACTGACAAACAGTGCTTGAGAGTGAAAGTTTAGCTTGGCACAGTTCGTGTTTACTGGGTTTATGTATATTTACATATACTGCAGGTGGAATATCATGACCCAGTGATGAAATGTTGCATGCTCTTAATAACACGTTCACACCATGCAATAGTAAATACTTACAATAATTTTAGTAATATATGTCAAACTAACATAAATTTGTTGCACAAGACAAAATGTTTCTCTGTAATATGTTTACTTACACTTAATGCTGCATGAAATGTATATATTCAATACTTTTCCACTTGGGTAAAATATCTTCCTTGGCACACTAAGGATCGCAGTATATTTGTATGTCAAACATCTAAGAATATTCTGTCAGTATGAGGGGGTAAATTAGAAAAATAATTATCTATAATTTAGGTTATTATATCTCAGTAGGAGAGGTACTTTACTATATGCAGAATCTCATTTAGCAGTTTCCTTCAGCTCATCTTACATTCACATTGGCTTCATATGAAAATAGTCTTTCATACCACCTGGTGCATTCACATTCTCTATCAAAACCATGACCACAGAAATCTCCTTCCTTTTGGCCTGCTCTTTTTTATCCTATAAAAAGAGTTTGGCACCTGCACTATGTGTTTTCTCTTTTTGTTTTTTTGATTGAACACACTTACTTTTTGTCTTTTAGTGTTTTTGTTTAATGTATTTCCTTTACAAGAATACGCAATAATACTGTCAAACATTTACAAAGCCATTAGATATTTAGGTTCAGACCTTTAAAAGGTGTGTATTGTTGGACAGGTTATGATGGGATTAGCAGCCTAAAATACACTTATTTCCTTTGGTGTAAATAGTTCTGAAAGGGACCAGTGAAATCAAGCATTAAAATAAAAAAATAAAAACAATTTCAATACTTGATAAAGACACATCATGATTGAACCACATATACTACAAAACTGTGAATACCCCCACTTTCAGTTTAAAATGTTTATAAAAAAAATCCTGTGCCTAAGATGGTTCCTGTACAGTGGGCCTAAATAGGGAACATCAGCATTTCTGGTTGTTAACTATGTGGTCTGTAAATTGTTTAAAAATGTATACTTGACACAGAAATACTTAGAGGGTGAAATACGGTAGGTTAACGTTCTCTCCCAGCATGAATCCCCAAAATTCATCATGTGTTTCATAAGCTCTGCTCCTGAACATGAAAAAAATTCAAGAAGTTCTAGCTGCTGACTCCATTTAAACATGCCTGAAACAGCATGAAGACAGCTACACTATACAACATCAAAAAGAGATTATCTGAACAAAGTGCAGCACATTGCAACTGTGAAGTGCCTTGATTGAGGACAGCTGACTCAGGATTTGAGTAAGGTTTGTTTGTTTACACTCAAACAGCTGGTACACATGTGCTGTTCATAGAAAAACTGTGTTTTCACACATTTATAAGACTATATTCACTTTAATGAATTAGAAGTCAGAAATTAGGATTTTCTGAGGAAACCTTTTGTCAAAAACCACCTTCTAGGATTTATAGTTCTAGGCAAGGTACCTTGCAGCTTTTCCTTCAAACAAAACTAAAGTTCCCTGCTCTCTGGCTGAAATCACCTGCTTTAGGTGAAAAGCTGCAGATTTGTAGTAGTTGCCTATCTCATTCTAGTCCCTATACTCTCACCTACAGATGTGCAGTATCTACTCACTATCAGGATTGTGGCAGTACTACGGGCAAATTCAGCTGCAGGTTGAAGATACTCAAGTTGTTCAGTTCAGATGACCAACCTTTAGCAAGTCACCAATCACTAAAAACAAGAGGAAAAGCAGATTAAAATACAACCATGTTATACTCATTCCTCTTCCAACAGCTCTCCCTGAAACACGACAGGTTAGCTGACACTAAAGTGAACTGTTCAACCTTCAACATAAGTTTTTGCTCCCCACAGAACCAAAAGGTGTAAATAAAAAACTCGGCAGTAGGGAGGGTAGAGAGAGTCAAGTCATAGTCAGGACACTTGAAGAGGGGGCACGTAGTGATATAAGTTGGATAATATAAAATTATTGGACAATTTTATGCCAAATTCCAGGCAGATGAAAATGACCCTTACAGTGCTAACACAACCATTCATCCCCTGCCTCAGCAAGGTGACGAGGACATCTGTTCATACTCTGGACACTTGAGGAGGGCAGGGTAGTTGGAGGAGTTCATCTGGAGGGAAGCCTCAGAGGAGATGGAGGAAGGGCTGCGGCCACGTCCAGCCCAGGCATCTGGATGGAGGAACTGGCCGGAGTAATCGGAGCAATTGCTGAGGCGAGGTCGGTAGAAGCCCTGGTGGGGCCGGTACATTTCCTCTGCTGTGTAGCGCTTCATGAACAGATACACTGACATGACGCCCGCTGTCTGCAAAGATAATGGAGGCAAGGAGACACTGAGTTTACTCTTCTTAAGTAAAATTATACTTTTTTGTTTCCTGATTATTCTGTTTGAACTGCTTTTAATTATCTACTAGATTCTGCAGCATTTTTGAGGCAAAGATTGGGCAAAGTCAGTGTCTCTCGGAGTAAATATTAAATTATTTGATAATTAATCATTTTGCCCCAGTAATCAGCAGCAAATATCAACCCCCTACAGTGAACACTTTAATCATGGCTCAGTTCAATATGTTCATGCAAGCGCTCATGTGTGTATGTGCTGTATATGTGTTGAATATTTTCTTTCTTTCTTTAAATGAGATCATAATTCTTCCGTTGAATTATGTCCAACCTCAGTGCATGCAAGTAAGAATTTCACAGAAAAAAGAATTTAATAGAGGAAGGCACATTTAACATTTTGTAAATGACTAATAGGATCAAAAGTAACTTGGGAGAATCCATTATCCACAATAGAAATAGAATGAACACATGAATCATGGCTTATTAATTGTAAATGATCCTGTTTTATGGGGACTATTTTGCACATCACAACACATTATGGTTATTTAGATCTAAAGGATTAGATTTGGCAAAATGAAGCAGCTTAAAAACTCAATTACTTAATGTTTGATGCATTCATGTTCTTCCCTAGAATGATTCATACATCTCTCACACAAAGAAAATTGAATAGACTAGTGTCATCAGCTGTTAATTAAAGCATTA
The DNA here is from genome assembly GCF_027409825.1 of Scomber japonicus. Taxonomy (NCBI): domain Eukaryota; kingdom Metazoa; phylum Chordata; class Actinopteri; order Scombriformes; family Scombridae; genus Scomber; species Scomber japonicus. The sequence continues at coordinate 26,490,393 of NC_070579.1, read as the reverse complement.
ATGAGAACTTAAAATGCTATGTAAATCATGAACACAACATATGAGAACTATATTGATGCCAGTGCTGTCTTCATGTGAATATAAAAGTGAAAGGTTCAACCAGAAAACACAAAAACACACAAACTAAATGTCTTCTCTTGGAACTTCATTTGAGCAAATGAGTCTCGTGTTGATCTATACCTCAGTATCAAGCAGAAACAGGCCATTGAGACACTTTTTGGTTAGTTAAGTGAGTTTAAAAGGACTAGCTTGTGAAACCAACCATGTGAGATGCTGCATGCTTACATTAACCACATTTGTTGTAGTGAAATTACCTCAGTGAGCAGGAAGGAAATGGCAGCAAAAGCAAACGACCAGCCATATTTATAACTGAAGTAGGCCTCATTAGATTTGGTCCTGTTCAACATTTCATCATTTATGTTGGAGATGTACAACACCAGACCAACAACCAGGGACAGACCTGAGGAAGGCAGAGGGAGAAGACAAAAATATAGATAGCAGATTTATAATGACTATGGCTAGAATTCAGATTACTTTCTATGAAAACGTAGATGACTACCATCCTTGTTGTTGACATAAATTATGTGTGTGTAGAAACCAAACACAGTACCTGACAGGATGAAGAAGATTCCAGAAACAAAGGCCAGGATGGTGCGATGGGGTCTAATGTGGCCGATGTTACTGAGCACAAAACCAATGAACATGAAGAAGAGGCTGACCAGGGGGAAGGGTGTGGCAGAACGGATCATCTCTGGAAGAAGATGAGAAAATGATCTGTTTTTTGAGGACTGAAACACAAGCCTGAACTGAATTTAAAAAGAGATGTGCTGATCATATAAAGGCTGTTAATGCTTCATCCTAATGCAATTTCTTTTTCTTATTTGTGTATTGTTAAGTGATTTTCCAAAACTTGGGGGGTTAGAGGGGTTAGAGCAGCAACATGAGCTTTTCCACTGGGGCTATTCTTACTCCTAATAGAGTAGGAATCTCATCTCTCAGGTTTAGGACATGGTTTATATTAACATGGTTTGCTTTCTTCTGTAAGCAAATGGTACAGTACCTCCCAGAAGTAAAGGGAGTCTGTGATACTTCGTTCCAGACCCCCATTGTGTTCTCCATTACACAAAATGTTACCCCTTCAGATAAATGGACCAGATGTCTGAGGGCATAACCCTAATGAAAATGGTTATTTAATTAGTTGTGTAAAGCTTGGATTGTGCTGTAAACTTGCCTTTTACAGTTTACTGTTGATATCCAACACTGCATACATTTGTGTTTGAATTGTGGAAAAATGTACAAGTAAATCATTTTTTATTCACATTGACTTTGAAACATGGGAAAAGTTTTGGTTCTGAAGAAAAATGGTGACAAAAGATCAAACGACAGGTACAGGCATAACAAAATCAGCTATTATTTAGATACTATGGACGTCAAAGTGTCAATTCTATAAACAACGCAGCATAATTAGACAGTAAAATGTACCATTGCATATGAATACATCAATGACCTTATGCACTTGGACAGATCCTGTATTAATTTCCATCCATACATCCATGCTCCCTTGCTCCATCTGAAATCTAGAGTTACAACTAATGCACACTGGAAGTTTACTTTTATACTTATTAGTTTACTTTATGGTACACTCATTGGGCAACTCACCTTTCTTTTAACAATGTTATTATCTATATTTCATACATTATCATGTTTTTAGAAAAAAGCCAATTAACTGTTGTTATCACTGTTTACAAAATTACTTCAGTCTATGTTTTCCTCACTTCAAGGACTCATTTCTTTTTCACATGCACTTTTCTTCACTCACTGTACTTCTTTCACACTCAGCTTTCTCTCATTTCTCTCATCGTCACCTCCACATCTTCACATAAATTCTCCTGTCACCTCCCTTTGGTGCTTTTACATAATCAGTTATCCAACATGTGTTGTTCATTGTATCATAGACATTGTTTGATGTGTACTTGTTTGCACTTGAGTTGAAAAATGGATGGATGTATTTTACAAAATGTTTCTACTTCAGCTATTTAATTCTCAAAATGTGTTATGGCAACTGTCAGAGACAGTTGTGAGGCATATACATGTATTCAGATGATAAATGGATTTACCTTTGGGAATGTACATTATCATTGCTTTAGTTTCTCTGTTTTTGGTACTAAAAAATGAAAGTTACAGACTGCAGCTTGAAGACATGAGGGATATGAGAGCTGCAGTGGCTGTCTTGGCAGCATCACTCTCTGATATTACAACTGCTTGTCTGCTCTCACACTAATAGTGCTTATGTGTATTCATGTGTGATTCCCTGCAGGGGATCAACAAAATGAAAATGGCACTCTTACATTTTTCATACACACCCAGTTCTCATCTCAAGTAGAAATTAGACCAGGAATAGCATAAACCACATGTGATGGGAAGATGACAGCTTAGTCTGGAGGTGTGGATTCAAGTCAAATTACTTATTTGGGTCAGGCAAAGGTCCTGTACTGTGTGTGTGGACTTTAGATGATCTACTTTGGTCTAGAGAGGACAGCAGACAGACAGACTACTTCAGTGACACATGGTGTTGCCGATTAGTTTTTTTCACCTTCCAGTGATGAGCTTCACAGGAGGTTTGTAACACATTGGAGATCCAATTTTGTTTCGTGGACTGAACCATTCCCACAAAGAACCCCAAATACTTGTGGTGGTGTACTGGAACTATACCACTGTGCCACTTACGACTTGAGTAAACATCAGAGACTTTATCAGTTTCACCAAACTGAAGCGTTGCTCATACAATAGTGGAGTGTGAACAGTTTACTTACTCAGGACACTAACAGTGGACTCAGAGGTCATCTGGACGTTAGTAGGCATCACATACTCTATAGTAAAACACCGACCTTTCTCCTCCCCTGGAATAAAGGAAAGAAAAAACATTTCAGGAATAGACAGAATTTATTGTCATATGCTAGAATAACCTTCTGTGATGGCTGTGAAACATTTTGTCATAGCATATTTCATGTGCGAAGCTACTGAATGCTACTCGGAAACAACCTCACATCAAGTTTCAAGTGAACGAGAATCAACAGCTTGTTTGATATAATAAATTACTTCAGCTGTCAGTATTTGGACAAGGAACACCCAGTGTTACATTTTGGCACCTTTGTCTTCATCACTTTCACACATCCAGTACAATGTCTGGCACTAAAACACAAATACACAAATATATACACACACTTGTTACTGATGTCTTTCTCAACACGTCATTAGCTCCACACACACTATGAAGTGTAAGATTAGGTGATATTTTAGGGTTCAGCATATGTAATTAACTTTTATAATGCCTGTTGTGTGTTAAGACAGCCTAAACTATAAATATACATTAAATACATACTACTCAGGATTTGTTGCTGTTTGTATACACAACATTCAAAGTTGACCTCTCCTCCCTGGCTCAATGACACCAGAACGAGCTAAGAGTATGAGTGTGCAAGAGAGATAGAGGAAGAGAGAGAGAGAGAGCAGTCGTGGTCTAGCGAGCTAGAGAGTGAATGAATAGAGTGAGCAGTGGTAGTGAGAACAACGCAGTGAATCAGATGAATAAAATGTTATTTTCTGAAACATTTTATGGTGGCTATGTTCTAAAACACAAATAAACACATACACACTTTTGTGCATCCCTGTGGAAAGGTTCCACATTGTCAGCATTGGTATGAATGTAGTTGAAGCGCACACTACTAACTCTAGTACGTATGTGTTCAAGAGAGACTAATGCCATGAATACACCGAAGGCCGATGAAAAGAGACACAAGTGATACAACAGGCTGTTTATGTTGGGCACGTAGGTGACATCATGATCTCTCCTGGTCTGTGATGCACTCACAGACACGCAACGCAGCGCCTTTTACTCCTCAAATACACCAGAGCAACAGTAAGAGTGACGTGCCTGTCCATGGTTTGAATAATTTCTTATCAAGGATTTAGATTATTTATAAGAATTCCTTTTCCATTGAAAAAATAAAGTTTAGTGGGATGATCTTCAGCAACCTATCTCACTTCTATCCCCCCCCCCCCCCCCCCCCAAAGCAGAAAAATGTTTGCGGCGTGCTGCTTTCTTGCCACTCTTCAGTGTGTTCGCAGTGTAATAGTTCAAACTTTTGCTTTAGGCTGTAGTTTGTTTAGTGTTGAAAAATTGTATTTGCTGAGCTGCTCTAGCTTGTCATCGACATAAGTGACTAATGATAAGTGGTTATTCTAGAAAAAAATAGTTTATATGACATGTTGTTTGACCATGTCTGAAGGCAAAACTGTTCTGAACAGCCATACTCAAATGGGATGCCTGCTGTACTGTATGTAAAAAAAAAAAAAGGATAACAGCATTTAACATCAGAGTGACTGTTTCAGAAAGTTACAGAAATTGTCAGACATAGGACCCCTCCCGCCCCCAATTATGGCATGTGGTGTGAGGCAAGGGATTCTTCAAGGCTGTTTGACTGTCAGAAAAATTGTTCTGATGGAATATACAGATGCCCAAGTAAGGCTCAGGTCACAATTTCAGGACCGTGCTGTTATAAATCATACATACATAAAACAGGATTTCATGCCTGTATTCCCTAGGAACCTTCTAGTTCAAGCATTTCTTACAGAAAGCAAGCATTTAAATCAAGAGATGATCTGAATGTATTATGAAAAATGGCTAAAAGCATCAGAAAGTGTCAGAGGGATGTGACAGGACAGATTATAAAGGCAACCGAAAGGCTGTCACTTGTATTTTATTTCCCTTCTGCTTTGGGCACAGAGTAAATATTTAATGTCACTAAATGAAAAACAGCCTTACAGTCAACTATTATGGAGTGTAAGGGTAGCTCCCTGGAGTTACCCTATTCTGGGGTTTTAAAACCATTAGTTTATCAGTCATTCATGTAAAGCTTTGTGTTGTAGCATGACTATAAAGCTTCTACAGAATGGCAACTCATTAATATTCAGTCCATTCAAATGTACAGTAATTGCAATAGAGAGAAATATTAAGTATTACTGAAAATGGTTTCATGTAGCTTGACTTAAATTGACTTAAAAGATGCCCTTTTCTTGTATACAAACAACAGTAATGTTTCCACTGAGAGTTACTGACAAAGATACTGGATGCATTTCCTTCCTCATGAAATATTTCAAAGTATTTTAAAAGGGAGATTATTCTTGAAATAAAAAAATAAAAAAAAAAATGTTACAAACTAGATGTACGCTAATTTCGAAGGAAGGTATATCCATATATATATCCATATCCATCCAAATAAAACAAGATACATTTGACCAATTTACTCAATATCCAGATTACTCTTGATGATATACTCTAACATAGAGTCCTTCTACAAGCCTTGCAGCCTACAATAAATAGGCAGTGAAGTGCCCTATATTAAACATGATTTACAGCACTCACAATGACTGAATGTAAATGCTTGCTGTGTGGGTAAAGGCCGTGTATGTGAACTCATGCAGGAATAAACTAGCAACACCCAATGAACTCTAACCAACATCAATACTGACCAAAACACAACATAACCTCATTCATGTTCTTTGGCATAACAGCATACTGCGATAGTGGGCAGTAATTGTTTCTGGGTCAAACACTGTGCACCACAACCATTAAGTTTGCAATAAGGCCACTCAATTACCCCTAAAATACACACTGGACCATTAGTGCTTTTATAGCAATGGCCTGCTAGATAGCAGGAAAACATCTGTTACCTAATCACAATTGGATTGCCTACATACTTCCCATGACTGAACGGTTTGATTGTGGGACATGGATTAATGGAACAATTCAACAGTAAATAGGATAATATTACAGGGTAACATTCAACAAATCAGCCTCATTATTTCACGATTTTCAGGTGAAACATTATCTAAAAAAGGTCTAAACATGACGGTATACATTTTTGCATCTACAGTACACATCCAACAACTGTAACAGTATTGATACGAGTCAACTGTTTCCAATACCAGAGGGAGCAAGAGGGTAAGAGCAAATGTTGATACCTGGTGTACTCTGGGACAACGCTTGACTCGATTGTTGTGTATCTAAGAAAAGAATAAAATCTAACAGTTAGTGTTTTTGCTTTTTTTTTTTAATCAAGTCTTGCTGGCATGCCTTTGTGATGTTGGAACTGGGAAGGAACAATATTTTGATAAAGGCTAAAAGGTGTTTAAGCATGCAATGTGGAAAGATGTAAGGTTTTGTAACTTAATGTAATTTTTCATGTTAAGTGCTGTGTAAGATGCAGGTCAAAGAAAAGGAAAAAAGACAATGCAATCAGGGTCTTCTGTAGCAATCCATGGTGCCTCTATAGCAATAGAGTGTGAATCAGCCATTGGGTCATGGGGAAGATGTCTTGCATCTTTCAACTGAAATAAAGTACTTGACACATTTAAAGATGCAGCCCAGAATTAAAGTAGAGTTCGCATACAAAAAGATAGGTACTGGTCCCATCATTGCACAGAGCTAAATGCAAACATAAAATACTCATGCTCCAGTATTCAAACATTAATCGAAGACTAGACTGGTAGTAGTATTAGTAATAGTAGTAATTAGTAGTAGGAGGAGAAAAGAAATGTAGCTGAGTGAGCATGTGCAGTATAGCAAGAGATTCATGGCATCCATTTATTAACTCACCAGCCAAGAAACAAACCCTCCAGAGGCCAGAGTGGAGCGACATGCGTATCTCTGTGCTCTGGTTGAGGGGTAGGATGACGCCCTCTTCCAGGTAAAGCCAGTAGTCGGTGCTTACGGCAATCCCCAACAGGCCCAGGGCGCAAACAGCGAACACGCTGCTCAGCAAAGTCAGCGCCTTCCTGCCACATAGGCTCATACCACAGCCTCAAGAGCAGGGGGCGCCGCCGGCAGAAAGGGAAGCTTAGAGAGAAAGAGAACGAAAAAACATCTTTACAAAATCCACCAAAGTAAAGGGGAATAAATTGTTATGAAAACCCTCTTGAGACAAGATCAAATTGTCCTTGAGGGCTAAAAATAGGAAGATTGGATGAAAGCATTTGGAAGTTTGGAAAACTTGGAAAGTAGCTGACATTTTTCTTTTTGATGACACCGCTTTTATATTCCGTCCGCTAAAGGAGGAGCAAAAGGAAAAAAATGTTCTGAATGACACTTCTCTTTAAAAAGCAGTGAAACCATCATCTAATACCTGAAATAGAACCACTTGTATGAAAAGTCAACTCGCTTGATTTGAGGATCCTCGTGATACTAGTGGAGTAACTTAAACTGTTGCCATTCCTATATATTATCTCACACTGGTTCTATGTACCTTAATCTATTTTTTCCCAATAGGAGATATGTTTAATTGCTTAAAAAACAATTTGATTGAAGCCAGAAATTGTGATTAATGGCTTTGGGAGTATCTGTGGGTTGCTTGTTTGTGCAATTGCTACTGTAGGACTGCATACCAAACACTTGGTATAAGTAATTGCTGTTGACACCACTCAGAGACAACATAGATATTAGCAGAAAGGAATGAATAGAAATATGATAGTGGATACCCTGAACTGAGATAGAAAATCTGGGAGAGATTGCAGAGCCAAAATCTCTCATTGGAATTTAAATAACCACACTGTGCAGACACTAAACCACAAGGTTTAGTGGGGCATGTTTGGAAATACTTTATTTACATTTATTACTGTATTAATACATCCAATGTTTCTGCTAAAACCATCCACGACTCCTAATATCTGATAAATCCACTACCTCTCTGTTCTATCCAGTGATGCCGAAGCAGCATTGCAGATGTTGTAAATTATGTGACAGCACATGAATATGTGTGCACTCAGATCACACAAAACGATAGATATGTTCATACGTTAGCTGGTGCCCACATTTGCCGGAAGCTGGAGTACTGGGGAGCTTGGCATAGGATATGTGTTGAAAGGAATTGATTTTACATAATGAGTTCTCAGTGTGCTGCCACATTGAGCACTCACTGTGAGAATGGAGAGAAGCAAAGTGAATATGTGAAAGGATTTTCAACTCTTATAAGACTTTTTCTTCTTCATGGATCATCGTCTTGGATGTAAAGCCTGAAGAGAACAGAGTAAAGAGATCTCCATACATCTTGCAGCTCAGAAATGGTGCTTCAACATGCGGGACAAAAGAAGGATAATGGAGATAATGATTATAAATAAAATGTTCAATAATGAAGCAGCAACTAAAGTTTTGACAAAAAAGCAAGCCTTGTGGATCTGGATATCATAAACTAGACAGGTTTGTTATGTTTCTAGCCAAAGCCATATAGCCACAACCTACTGTACAACTATTTACATTTTAAATACAATTAGATATTACAGAAAACAATACATATTAATAAGGTAATATTGTTTATATAGTTTGAATTCTGAGAATTCTATTTTCTCTTGTGCAAAATCATTTCTAATTATGTACTCCAGACTCTATTTCTCTAATGGATATAAAGCCAGTTGCCCCACTTCTTGACACAAAGGGTAATCCATCTTAGAAGACTATTGTTGTAAGTCCAATACATACTATTAATAAGATACATGTACAAGTCTGTCTTGTCGACTCTGTTGTTCTTGTTGTTGCTCCTGTTTTATCTTATATCCATTTGTCTTAGTTATTTTCTGGGTGTAAAAGCCTAACTGTGAATAAGCTTCATCTGGCCTATATTCATTACACTTCTTCCATCTTTCTCCTCATAAAAGTGTTTATCTGTGTTGTCCCTGTTAAGAAAAAACTGTATTTCAGAGGTAGAACTTAAAATGTAAATTTGATACATACAACTCTTTCTTTTTTATTTTTATGTCATGCAATGAACTAATTTGTCTTGTGCATGTGTGTGCACAGGTATGAACATGCATTCTTGGAGTAGTACACAACTTACTTAGATGGCCTGAGAATAACAGACAGAGGCATATTTGACTGTCAATGTCAAATTACGTTATGTAAGTATGTATATATACATGTATTGATACAAGTACTTTATGACTATATGGCACAAATTCAATCTGAACTATTTTGAGTTTAAGAGAAGCGTCCTTTACCTATCTCATGAGACTGGACCTGCTTTTGAACTATGACCCATAGGTCAGTATGTTAGACCAGAAAGAGCATTGGTGATTAGAAGCAGCTGGGATGCATGCATAAGCAATAAGCGTTCACTAAAGCATAAAGGGTCAGCATTAATGAGAACAGAATATCATTAAAGGACAGGGTGTCATTAAAGAAGGAGGAGGAGCTATTTAGGGTTGTTACTTTTCAAGCATCTACAAAAGATCATTATGACCATAATTCATATTTATGTAATATAACCGTTTTTATTTGAATACCAAATCATTAATTCAATATAAAGTTATATTTTCACAGAATACAGGCATTTGACCTATAGCAGCTCTTCTGAAAATTATTAAAGAAATACTGATGAAGTTTGCCCCACTCTAACACCATGGCATTATTCACACCATTCATAGTTGTTGCAACCAGCCAGATGGTTTTGACACAGACACCATTCAAATCACAAGCAAGAAGTAGCCATGATAGATTGATACCTGATAAGTTAAAAAGAATGCCTTGTATTATAAATGGTTGGGGTAAGACACCATCTATCTATTTTTGAGCACAACACACAATAACAACACAGAGCTACTGAATGACACTGTATAATAAATACAAGCTTTACAGTAAAGGCAGTGCTAGCTCATAGTCACCTGAGTAACTTTGCTTGATTAGGTCTTTTATGTTTTTATGAGCAAAAACGTAAGAGTGTTAAATCACTCAAAACAGGACACAAAACGCACACACACACACACTCACAGTAGCACCATTTTCAGTCCTTAGTGAATATTAATCTACTCAATGATCTCGTCTCTAAAGGATTACAGATGGAGACTGATATGAGTTGAGAAAAAAACATTTTCATTTCATTGAGTAATGTGTCTCATTAGATGTTCAAAGCCAGTGGGAACAACACAAAAGCCTTGTAGTCCTGTCTGTAAAGGGATACACAAAACCACCTCTCTCCTGCATAAACATGAGTGCTTCCTTTAAAAACCTGTTTGAATGTGACGTGAATCTGCTCCCGCTTTAATATGATGATTAATTCAGCAAACATGTTCCTGTCACCTTAACATACAGTATGTCCTTTGTGCAAAAACATCATTTTAAAAATTGAATTATACTGAAGTTATGTTTTCAAGGTATTCACAAAAACATTTTTCAAAACGATTTGTCAAAAGTTCTCAGCCAGTGATGTAATACAAAACAATACCACTAGGAGTCTAGAGGCCATGCTAATATCAAGTAAGGTAGAAGCACACCGCTGCTAGAGTAAAGGGCACATCATCACAAAAAGTGGGGCATTCCTCTTCTGTCGTCACTGTTAACATGCACCTAACCTCCTGTCAACCTTCATTTGAGCAGACTCACTGCAAAACATACCACTTTCAACAAAAACAATCAGAAATGCAATGGCATGGCAAAGAGGTACACAGATGTCTCCAACCTTTTCAAATGTGTACTGTGTTGAAAGACAGACCTCCAAGGCAGGGCAAGAAAACAACTGATCCATAACAACACAAAAGTTTAGACGTCAAAATACATTGGCCTGAAAAACACAATTATTGGCTCATGAAGAAAATGTGCACATAGTTTTACTTCAACTGTTCCTCACTTGACAAATCGAGGAAAGTTTAAAAGTTTAATGATGAAAACAATTGCAAATACTTTTCAAAAATATATTGTCCACCCACTGAATTAGGGAGTATAACCCATGGCTATGGTGAAAGAAGAGAGATTCATTGTAAAACAACTGACACCCTAATTTTAATTTGTGTATTTGTTTATCTCTGTCAAGGGTTGGTCAGCGTCACAGCATGGATCTGTTTATTGACCCAGTTACTGTGGCTGTAAGAACGCGACAGTGAGTGCAATCCTTGTGTTGCCTCTGATGTGGACAGGCAACTAACACTATGGGGCTTGGTTGCTGTTGGTTAATGTTGCTAGGGTTGGCTGGAGGACACTAGCGGTCCAATGCGACGAGAGGACAAATGTCATCAAACCACAGACACAGCTGGACGAGGCTGGCAACCCCCATCGTTTGCCAGCTGAGATCTTGAACAGTTCCATCATTGGCACATTCCTACAGTACAGTATACATCGACATTCACATACATACATCCTTCATATTCTTTCACTAACACCAGCATATCATATTTAATGTGATTATGTGCTGGCTGCAGCAAGTGTCATCTGTTTAAACATAATGTTTCATTTCCAAATGAAAAACACAACAACTTAACAATTATCTTGTGCAGTTGGGAAGAGTCTGTCAAACCTACTGCTAATTTATTATATTTATGTAGTTAATAGGAGCAGCTAGTGAGGCATTAATATTTTAGCAGAGCTACTAATGAAGGACTCTTCCAATCTGTTCATAGTAGCACTGTTGTTTCGTCTGGTCCCTTGATAATCTAACAGTTAATACTGTATGATATAGAAGACATTTTTTCCAGATGCTCTCTTATATCAGCCATTATCTGTGACCTATGCTGGCTTCTGGTGGTGAGTTAAGAACTCTGCCTTTGAAGGAGCATTAGCCTACCCTTGAAGGCATGCCTACCAAAAATAAGAAAGCCAAATCCTTGCTGTGGGCCAGACAAAAGGCAGAGAGAGGTGGTGGCGAGCTGTGAAGTCAGACAATGAAGTGGAAATCACCTCCTTTCTACATTAGAGCCACGTGATTCAGGTTAAAACTAATTCTACCAGCTGTTTACTGACTGTTTAATGCTGCCACATATTTAATCCTAGTTGAACCAGATGACCTAATGTTGGAGGAAGCTCAAGACTCCGGAGCAGCATGCATCAAAACATAGTACTCTTCTGTAATGTCAAATCATATTAATTAGATGGGGCAGCTCTGGATGTAGCCCAACCCTTTCATGCTGTTCCAATGGCAGTTCCCTTATGTCTTTTCGCAAATGGTTTTGGCTTTCAGCAGTCTTTTGAGCATTTTAGTATCATGACCAAAATATCCAAAGATAGCTTGTCAGTCAGCTTGCTCTCTGCCTTTAATATCTTCTGATCATAAATGAGTATAAACTGTGGAAGGCTGAACAAAGACATTTTAAATAAATATCTTCAGTGCAAAAGGCCCTTCAAGGACCAATTTGTTTAACCAAAAGCTGACTAGGACCAAAACTGTGTACGAGTAACAATTATCTTAAACTGCTTTATTCCATGTGAATGTATTTGTAACAAAGATGGCAGACAGGTCTATTTAATCTAATTGATGTAGCTAGTGATCTCTAAAAGGGTCGATACTCCACTGATTCTGGCACAAGAAACAGTGACCCACAGAAATAGCACTGACATCCATTTACCCATCATTGTTATAAGAACAAGTCTCCAATTTATAAGTGCTTGACTTGGCCCCGTCGCCAGGCAACACTATACAGAGAGGCCTCCGAATTAGTCAAGCATGAATGGACTGATGAGTGAGTCCCAAAACAAGGCTTCCTTTTTGGTAGTGCATTTGACATGCTGGAGCGGGGATACAAAGGAAAACAGGAGAAAGACACAGAGGCACAAATACAGCAAGGTCGTAAAGAACATATTATATGAAAACACACACAGACCCACAAACATAGAGGATCAAATCATTAAAGATGCAGTAGATGCTCGTCAGTGGAAATTTCAACACAGAGTATATACATTTAATAAATTATACAGTATGTTTAGTAACAGTACACATATGTTCTTCCATCGTTAGTGCAGAAGGAACTGACTTTGTAATGACTACCAGATTCTGTGTTTTAGCAGCACAGTGATCTATATTGTCAAATTAGCTTAAAACTAAGAAAGTTGATCACTGTCACAACGGGGGGTGTGAGCACCTCTCTCAGCTGTGATCACTGAGTTTACTTTCTGAGGATACTCCCACCAGGGGGTTCCTTAGAGGTTGAGTGATCATTGCAACACATGAGTTGCAGCTGAGAGACTAGGTTGATGCTGTAGGTATTTAGTGTATTTGAATAATTTGTTTTATTGTCAGCATGTGATGCTCGCTTTATATAAATACTAAGAAGACTAACAAAATGGTACCTACTGCTAATACTGTAAAGTGCCCTGATGTAGAATATTTACATATAAGGCTTACTGTACTTTAAATGAATACATATTCTCTGCACATCCTCATATAAACCTAAACTGAAATAAAAGATAACGATAAATATTTCATTATATCAACTAATTTTACCATTAATTGTATATAATAGAATAATACAGACACACTTTTATCATAGCTGGCTGGCTAATGCCAATAATACACTCCTATATAGTATAGTATACATGGTGTATACTGTAGTAATACAGCAGTACAATATACAATTGAGAACATTGAACATATTTCTCAACATGAAATGCATTTACTGTAAGATGTTTCTAGTAATAATGACCTAGCTGTGTTTCCATGTTGGCAGTGTGATAAATTGTGAACACTGGTGTTACTGGGTTAATAAGACACAGGGGTGCAAGAGAAATGGAGGAAGACTGTATGATTTTAATGGCAGGGCTGTAAAACCGTTTGCAACAAAGCTTGAAAAAAAGTCTCTGGATCCTTGAGCCTTTGAAAATATGTATGAAGTGTCACATACCAGAAATGAAAAACGCAAAAATTCATTGACTACCAAGGGCTAAACATGTGTTTAAAGTCAGTGGTTTAGCTTTTGAAAACATGAAGCCGTGAAGCAATGTTTACATCTTAATGATAGCATCAGTTACATACCATGTCTTCCAATTAAATCAATACAGAAGCTCTTTGAAGCTTCTCTGAAATTCTATACATTTACCTTGAGTCTATAAAAAGTGAGTAGCCATAGGTATGAGTGTGTTTGAAAGACTGTATTGAAAGTGAACAAACCCAAAATCTTTATAGAAGTGAAATGTATTTGTCTTCACAGACAGAACTACTACACTATGTCCATATAAGGTGGATGAATATTATACCAGTCTGTCTCATTGTAACAAGCATTCTCTCACCCAGAGAGGGTATGAGTTGCCAGAATGCTGCCTGTATGGAGCCTACGGTGTCAAGAAGACACTTTTTTCATCTGCAATTGCTGAAAAATAATCCCATGCAGGTCGCACCACTGCTGTCTAAATTTGTGCAGTATTTGTGTGGCTGGCACACTGAAAAATGGCTGTCAGACAAGTAGGCTTGTGCCCAGTGATGCAAATGCAGAATTTTGGCAGTCAGGATATACACTAATAATTTAATCTTAAAATCGGTTTACTTTCGGACACATTTTTATAATTACCAGATCTGCATTAACACTTACATTTTAAATAGATATCATATTACACGGTTTGCAATTGTCAATCTCATAAAATCATTAAAGTAGCTATACATTTTCCCCCTCACAGGACCACATTCTTTAGCTAAATACTGATTATATGGACACATTGAATGTAAATGGCTGCTGTGGAAGTGAGTCCCAGAATATCATTACTCTTCAGATGCCTAAAACAAATCTACTATATGTGTGTCTTGGTCAATGTTTAATGAAATGAGAAATGAAAATATAATAATAATAATGATTATCTAATTATTGACTACCTTCTCTGTAGTGTAATCAAAGCCAGCTGTTTGTTATGCCTACTGTTGGCTTGCGCACAAGTTGCTGTCCATGGTGCTGAAACGTTCCACTCCTAAACAGTCAATACCAAAACTGTTACTTAGCCCTTTGTGCCAGTTGGATTCAATAAATGAAGAGGAGGAAAACTCATCTATGTTGCCCACATTTTTATTGGCGGTGTATAAAGCCAATAAAGGAGATGATACAGCCTTTATTACAAATAGACATGGACTAAAAAACATTCACGTAACCAATAATACTTGATCCTTGAAATTATTTTAATCTATGCTTCATTATCCCTCTGGCTGACTGTAGATGTAGTTTCTCTATTGTAAGTTATTTAGTCATTCATAACACATATTCTCAATATCTCTCTTTTGTTCATCTTCCCTCTCAATCTCTCTCACCTTCTCTCACCCAAGTATAGGTGTCAAATAAATGATTCTTCATATTACAGTGCATTAAGGGCTATCGTGATTAGACTACTACATGGAACCAAACACAGTATTATAAGGTTTTAATAATAGATAGTCTAGTTCAGCTTTGCATGTCCCTTACATATATATTCGTGGGGGACGCATGCATGTGTTGGAGAGGAGCAAAAATGACAAATGGTAGCTAAATAAAAACCTGTTAAAGTCAGTTAAATGTTATTTGTATCGCAGCAATTCTTTAAAGCAAGTTTGTCAAAAAAGTGCAAACTCCATTGTTCTCATAGAAATATGAATAAACCCTACTTCCACCCTGATTATGAGAGCAAGAATAATATCTATTTTGCAACTTAAGTATTTGAACAAGCGCCAGTTTAACAGGCATAAATCAAAACATCTGTAAAACATTAAACTAACCGCTCCCTAACATGTATGAAACGATCAACAGCACCTTTTTCCAAAGCAAAAAAACTATTATCTTCACAAAACGCAGTTAAGAATGACATGGATAAAATAATTTACCTTCACGAAGAAGACTCGTTGAGGAAAGCGATGTTCTTTCCTTGCCTTTATTCTTCCTCCTCCCGTTCCGTTCCGTTCAGTCTGTCCGTGTTGTCTCTGGTTTGGCGCGCAGAAAGCTTGTGTGGCGGGTGGGATCCGCTGCTCGCGCACTGCTACTATCCAAGCCAGAACTGAGCGCGTGGCGCATGGCACGTGGTGCCCAACACGGCACTCAAGCCTCCCGTCAGGTGTGCGGAGGAGAGGGGAGATGCTGCGTTCTTGTGATGGTGTGATGACAGTTTGAATGATTTTTAATCATGTACATCCCTGAAGGCTCCATGACTCAATGCTTTGTTTCCTTTTTCCAGAAGTTGTTTTTCATGTTAACAGCAAATTAAGTCGTTTGTGCTTAATGTACTGCAGCCTATACCATGCCAAAGATTACTTGACACTGGGTGTCATGGCCACATTCATAAGGTGCCCTGAAATGCACACCATATGGTATATACATAAAAACCTATTTATATGCAATGCTCACTGAGTCAGGTCCTTTTTTCCCATTTATCCAAATGTAATACTTCTATCTTAAATATTCCTAAACTAATCACTACACAGCAAACCTGGTCTCCAGGTATTCAAGCATAATTACACATTGCAGTGTTACAGTGTGACACAAGGGAGCAATGGGAGCACAGGTCTCTCTCATTTGTAAAGGGATTGTGGTTGTTATTGAAATCAATTGTTTCTGATGAGTTAAGATAATGTTGTAATCTCCATTAGCAGGTGAGGTTAAGACATTGATTACAAATCATTAGGGACAAGGGAAATGTAGCTGCACTTTATTTATTCATTTATTTAAGTGTTGTCACACAGATTTAATTTTTTTTAGCAGATGTGACAGTGAACCATTTCAGAAGTTAATCATAATGTGCTGTATGTCATTTTGTCATTATGCCATTTTTTTCACATACTGTCACATGTCATAAATTAGTACTTTTGTTGTTGTTGTGTTTCCAAATTTAGACACATAGTCAAATCGCAAGATCTGTGGTCACACAATTGCACAGCCATAAAAAAGTGACTTCATATCCCAACACATAATCAGCTTTCCATTGCTATAGTAACTGAGGTTAAGAAAGGTGAGTTTGCATCTGTTTCTAAATGCATAAAATGAGCTGCAGTACAACATAATGTCTGTTTAGCAGTCTCTGCATTTTTATATTCTTCCCACATTCTTCACCTGTAGTTTTGTATACATTTCTTATGTCTGCCTTTGCAATTTGAAGGAAAATTCCTTTAAAGGGACCTATTTATTAAACTTAGTGTTAAAAATGATGGTCTCATGATAGAATACGGTATTTTAATGATAACAATGATTTACACAGAGTCAGAGCTGCTGTCAGACTGAATTCAGCACAACCAATCTCTAAGCATGTGGACATTCATCCAGTCATTTAGGAGCATCAAGCGTGTGTCTGACTAACCACATTCTGTTCTCGACTGATCAGAGGCATGGGTGAATGAAGAACTAGTCATCAGCTTGGCTCTGACCTGGCCTTTCACACACTCATTGGCCTCACAGGAAGGCACTGAGGACCTTTCTCATCCCATTTTATATCATGTCTTCTCACAGAAGCTTATTCCTCACACATTTCCTCATTGTATACTGCTAAAGCTAAAGCATTCTCCCCTCTTCTATTTTCTTCTCTGCACTGACAATTACATGTCAAAGCCAGCAGAAAATGTGGGCTCCTTCTGGAAATACTCAGCCCTTACTTACCAGAACAAGGTGAAGCAAGAATCGTGTAAAGCTTTTCTCCATCGGAGGTCAAACACCATATGAGAATTGGACCTAGTTTGCTGTACCTTCAATATCTTACACTTACCTTTAATATCTTCTCAGAATTCATGAAATCTTTTTCTTAAACTCACTCCTCCAGAATTTTGACTGCATGCAGATGTTTTTTCTTTATCTGTCTTCATTTGTTTCTTCCTTTCTTTACATAACACACACATAAATCATTCAGTCATTTTGTATAATGCACCCTGGCTTAGTCATTATTCACAAAGATGCTAATATGTATCAAACTGTAACACCAATGCATCTGTTTTTCTTTAGGCGAGAACAGCTCTCACAGCAAAGCAATATGGTTGTATATACTGTAACTTAGCTCTTGCTATTTGTAGCAGATGAAGTTATGCTGAAGATGTGTGTATCTTGGTGTGAGTATTCATCTGTTTGTGTAATAGGGGGAGAAACCAGTGGACTGAAACATATAAGTATTAAACAAAAGCTCACACACCAGCTGGGTCCAGTAAACACACTGCAGGGCTTTCTCTGATCTATGCATTGTCTGAGAACATGTAAAGAAGTGAGCACACATTTTTATTCTACTCAACCAAACTGAATATATTCTAATCATATAAATTATATATCTTAGCTACTGATGCCTGATGTCATATTCATGTCAAGTGTTATATATTAATTTGTTTGATATTGTCAAGAACAGAAGACATTGGAAAGGTTTGCAAATAACATCAATACACTTCAACGTATTGTAAAATTTTACAAACCTTGGACACCTCACAGTACAAACCTTTTCCTTTGACTCTTTGTCGCCATTTAGTACATTGGCAGCCTGCCAGCAGAGCGTTATGGGCCCTCATTTGAGATTGATGAAAGCCATCAACTGAATAGTGAGGGGTCTGATGATATGGATAGTGGTGAGTGTTTTGTGACTAACAAGATAGTAGAAAAGTCCAAAATGAAAAAGGGGCCAAGGTTGGAAGAAATTACTGGAAAACTTGTCTTTGTGAGATTGAGTGAACACCTTATTATGAGTGTTGAAGAGGGGTATTTCCTGTCTGTTCTTCTTGTTCCCTTTCATCCATGCAGTTAAAAGTACATGTTTTTAACAAATTTTTACAGAGTACAAATATATTTGAAATGTTTTAACCCTGTTATGTACACTTGTAAATTAAGCTGTAAAATTAAGCAACCAAATTAAATTACTTTCTAAGAAAATATTTCTTAATCAAATGTATAATTAGTACTAATACTAGTACAGTTGTTGCTGCCATTACAGTGTATTCTGCTGTATGATGTGGCAGGTATTTGGTAAGGTGACAAATGGGCTAATGGGTTCCACGAAAAACTCTTGCTGTATGGGAACATGTACTAAACATGTGGTCGACATCTTATGATGTCAGTCGGGTCTTAGACCAGGCTACTCTGATTACTTCTGACAGCAGTGAGTGCTACTCTATTATCTTTCATCACTAATGCGCCTCTGACTTCATTCGGACTCAAGCTCAGCGATCCAACTAATGAAGGAGCCTACACATCAACCAACCAACCAGCCAACCAACCAGCCCACACGCTAACACCTCTGTATATGCATTGATCCGTAGAAAAACACTCTCACATTCTGCTGTATTTATACATGCATATGATCTCATGTATGCAAACACCCATACTTACTAAATTGAGCTGGTCGGACAATTGTGGGTAAAAACTCAGATACATCTATTACTTAACATATCACATCTTCAACATACTACAATAGGCACACAGCACCACTCCTATAACCGGGATTGTGTTGGATTGACAAAACATAATTAAGGTAGAGTGGTCGTCCTCCAATTGAAAGATTGGCGGTTCGATTCCCATCTCCTCCAGTCCATGTGTCGATGTGTGCTTGTACAGTCCATTTACAGTCCATCTATAAGTGGCAGTAAGCGGCAACTCATACTGTACACACCCACAGTCTATGCAGAAGTGTTATAGTCTTGTAATAACAAGAATGTTAAACGAAAGCAATAGTTCTACTCATGCAATGGCTGATACAGACTACTGTCAGACATAGTAGACAAAGTAGCTGTTGCTCTAAATTGGTCAGTATTTTAAGTGCATGTGCATGATTTGAATTTCGCCAGCAACCTCGGCTCCCTTGAAAACTTTTGAAGGAGAAGACCTGACTGCAATATGTCACTGCAAGGTTAGATGATGCCACTAACACATTTGTCAAAACAGATCAATATACACCTTTCCCAGTTGAGGTGAAATCCAAAACTTCACCAGAATATACGCAGGTTACATCTAGCAACAGTCTAATACAACCTGCTCCCTGCAATAAAACCTCACCCAGCATTCATGAGGGTTATAATGTTCAGTTTTTGTTTAAACTGAATTGTTGGTTCAACTTTATGGTCATTTTGAAGTATGATGTGTTCGATGCTGTTGAATTACATTGCATTATACCAACAGGTATCTTTAATATCTTGAAAGCATGTTTTAATACTGCTGTGTTACAATGTGTCAAAGTTCTTAGTTGAACATCACATTCATCAAAGCACTTTAAATTTTGATCTTTCATTTGCACTGTATGTCCCTTTAATGATTTGAAAGCATATCATTATTTTATGCTGCAACCTTATATTTAATGCTCTATTATAATATTTTATTTCTCTCTCTTTCTATTTTTCTGTACTTTGTTTATATTTTATTTTTTATTATTTGTGGGTAGAGGGGGGTTTAATTGTATGTTTTAATGTTTCCATGTTTTTACTGTTATTGGGTTTTATTTTTATTTCTCAAGTTGCATGTCTTTATGTTTTTTTATTTCTAATTCTTACTGTTAAAAGTTTGTTTTATGTAAAGCACATTGAGTTGCCATTGTGTATGAAATGTGTGATGTAAATAAAGCTGCCTTGCCTTGCCTTGCCTTGCCTTCATTCAAAGATAAAATAAATACTCCTTTGCATAGGTATGGATCTCATTTTCTTTTTTTTTAATTTGCATTATCATACATTAGGTACAAATGACACAATCAATTACAAGGTAAGTAGCTCAGACTCATTTTAAAGGATTCAGGCTTACAGGGGAAGAAAACAAACATACACCATTTGCAAAATACAATATATTCTTTCTTTTACAGTCTATGTAGATATCTACTGTAAGTCATTTATGTACAAAGATGGGGAGATTATAAATGAACATAGAGAGGAGAGTAAGAGACCATGTTACTGTATGGGTTAAGAGATAAGGCATTCCTGCACATCATTGATCCTGTGCTTTTTATGGCTGACAGGATGGCAGTTCACTTCAACTCTCTCAGTTCACAGCGAACACACAGGACCCAGCAGAAAGCAAAGACTTACTACAATCAAAAGGGAAACAAGATTAATCTAAAGCAAACAAGTACCTAAAAGCAGTATTGTAAGAAATGCCAATTTAAAAAAAATCTGAACAACTTTCTCTCTCAAACCATACATTTAAGATTATATCTTTACAGAAGTTACCCCATTATAATCTCGCCATTCTAATCAATTCAACTAAAAACAAAACGGTGATGACATCAAATCAAATGTAAACAAAGTAAAACACTAAATACATATGGCTCCTATAAATCCTTTCCCATGGTACATTGAGGGAACCAGTAGAGAGGAGTAAAGTGTGGAATTGATGCAAACTGTGTTATGTGAATTAACACAGGACAAATCAACTGCTTTTCTGACCTGACGGGATTTAATAAGTGGAAGAGGGAGGACATTGTTGATAAGATGATGGATTGACTTGGCCCAGGCACTGAGGAAGGAGGAACAGGTAGAATGAAAGAGGGCAAACAGGAGACGACAAGGGAAGGGGGAGATTCAATGTGATGAGGCACAGGGGTCATCCTCCAAACAAGCCATAGTCATCTGTCCTTTCATTAATTCTAACTAAACTCCATTAATCAGCTGTTCATTGTTCCTTCACTTTTTTCATCACTCAATACACACTGATATTGTCTACACATTACATTATTACATAACTAACTACATCATTCAGGCATTAATAGGCACAGGGAGGTAAAGGTAATAGCAAGCAGACACAAAAGGATGAGTCAAGTTGTAATTTTAGGACTGTAAATGTAATTGGCGCCAGTCAACACGATGCGCTTGAAATTAAAATCCTGAACAAAACATACACACACAATCATGAGAATTATATGAGCTAAAACACAAACATGAAGTACAATGAAAGGAAATTGAGTAAATGAATATAGTTTGAAAATCATTTGAAATACAACAAGTTGGAGCTATGGTATGCCAGAAAAACAGAGTAAAGAGTTGAACAAGGATGACAGTGAAGAAGATGTATAGTATATTTGTTTAAGTTGGGAAAGGCACACAAGGGGAGAGTAAATAATCTTTTTTTCTTCATGCCCACACTGACTGTGACTTGACATTTTGAAAATAGTTCTATGGAGAAAGAAGATTGGGAAACGAGACATCAAAGAGGCTATTATAGGGATGGACTTGTAGGAGAGCTAGACTGCTATGTCAGCACATAAAGAGGTGCAAGTTAGGCTCAGACAAGTGCAAGACTGTTGCTGAGTAAACTTTAAGTATGTACAAGGTATATTTTCTCTCACTTCTGTCAAATTCACTGTAGATGTTTAATCAAATGAAATGTTTTTCCAGACACAATTCTGCCCCTAGACTAGACAGGCTACTTCAAAGAGAAATCTAGTACCGTGTATGGTTTGTTTGTATGGTGAGTCAAATGTCAAACTGACATGTACTGAAACAATGTGCACTGGTATATTCATGACAGCATGCTATATGTTATGTGGCCAACAGAGTGTACAGCAGGTGTGGCTTTCGGCAGATCTCAGCCCGCACACAGAGAAGCTGCCAGAAAGAGTCATTCATCTGACTACAGCTAGTGCAACGCTGCTATGGTCGGGTTCTGGCATTTCCAGGTTTGGCACATGCAAAAGGTTATTAATACATGATAGGAAACACGGTAGGAGAGTCCACAGTTATTAGAAAAGTGTGGAGAAAATATTACAAATGTTTCAATAATTCTGATCTATATTAGTCAGACACAAGTTTTCCAATGTGATATATGTCCTTTGAACATTCCTGAATTTATTGAGCAGAAGCTGGAGAAATAAACCTGATATCATTGACAACAATGGACAACAACAGCCAAAAAATACCCAAAACAAAACGGCAAAAGCAACAAAAAACAAGATTTTACAATGAGACGACACAACAGATTAGAAGATTAAAAGATTATAACATAAAACCCCATTAATTAGACACTAGAGAGTGAGTGGTCCCATAGGTCTACCAATGAGCAGAGATACTAAGTCACAACTCATCACAGATCTGCATTCAGTATTCCACAACAGCTAAATAGGTAAAGGCAAATGGAACCAGGGGCCATAATGTATATACACATACAAGCTTCTACAGAGAAAGAGTACTGATCTTGAACCAGCGACTAGGTCTCAGGAAAGAGTCATTTCAGAAGGTGTCTATTAGTATCTATTTAAAAGTAGAATCTAACAACTGTACTGTAGATAAAGGTCTCCTCTATTATCTACATTTCCTGCAATCTCCCGTCTTTTGGCAAAATCACTGTTGTTCTTCACTCTTGCTTTCACACATAGGTTACTGTGTCAACTTCTGAATTGTGATTTGTGGGTAGTACAGTCACAAAATCTAAAAAGAGCCTAGCTGGTGTCAGAACAGCACTCTTAAGTTACCAGACTGTGATGTTTAAAGGCCCACCTAAAATTTTGATAATACTACACAAGTGATACTACACAATTCATCTCTTTGTTTCAAGGATGCAACACTCAACACCCATTGACAGTTTACCACCTTGAAAAGTTGTTACTGATCAAATTCATTGTAATCGACATGAATTCCAGCTGTCTGAAACTGTGTGACGCTGAACTCTAAACTTATATTTTGAGTGGAGTATCATTTTTGGGGTTTTATATTAAGTAGCATGCAACATTTAATGGTTCACATGCATGGATGATGTCTACCAACAGCATGCAGATACAGAGGGACAGTCAGACATTCATCCAATCAATGCACAATGTGCAATCATCAAATAGAAGAAGAAGAAAATAAAACTAACAAACAAAAAAACAACTGATGATAAAACTGCCAAAACAAGTCGCACAGCTATTCCTCACAACTTGCTAAATCTGGACACTGTTAAAGACATCCAGCTGTTACACTGCTGATCTGTACTGGGTACTCTCTTTGTTGTTTCATTTTTTATTTTATTTTTTACACATACAAATATTGGTTTATCTAATTAATGTAATAAAAGCACATTCAGGTGTTGGTATAAAAACTGCAATTTGCTATACTCTCTTTAAATAACTCATGATTATTTATTTACAAAGGAGTTATACACTGGCATTTGATACACTAAAATATTAATCTGATCTAATGGAAAAATATGTATGATATCACATAAAAGAGGAGAGTAAGAACGAAATTATTTCAAAGATATGAAAGAACAAAAAAAAAGTGGGACACTAAATATGATTCAATCAATAATGATTATGTTAACATACTCCCAATGAAGGATGAGTTTGTTCTCTGGACAGTGAATTGTTTTTAGAAAAGATATTCCTTTCAGTAAAAGTATTTCTGATTTGCAACTGTTGTATCCAAGAAACCTGACAAATGTGTTTTATCATCTCTTGAGGGCACGATACTGTGTGCAATATAGCATTGCATGGTTAATACACAATGATATCATATTATATAGTACAAAAAAAACTGTTTGTGGAAATGTCTATTTTAAGACATTTATGACCAATTGGAGGTTTTGCGGGCGTGTACTGGGACAGAGACAGAGGTTAACACTGACTAGTGTTAGAAAATGACAAACTGTAAACTTTAGATCGATATGCGAATGTTCTGCCACTGCCCATGAACTTGAATGCTTAATGTTTGCTGTGTGTCCACACAATGACTGTCAAGGGAAATGTACAATCTGCAGCTCAGGTTAAGGGCTAGGAAAGAAGTGTGTTAATTATTTTAAAAACCAGGCAAACTAGGTAGACGATAGTTAAGCAAAGTTAAGTTTTAACAAATTGGAGCCAACCCTGACACACTTTCATACCAGTGTGCCTTGTACAGTATGCGTTTTGTACAGGCTGCATATTATTTAATTACAATAGTAGTTCAGTCCTTAGTTGATTTGCTACGCACACTGGAAATTGAGACCGGCTATAATCAAACTGTACTAAAATATAATTCAACACCGTTACCATTAAATCAAAGGGGAAGAAAACTGTAAACATGATACAGATCACATTGAATCACAAAGTGCTGTTTCAATGCCTGTACCACCTGTCCTTCATATTTGGCTGTAGCATATTTCACTGCCTTATGTGAGAGGTCATCAGATTAAATGTATATAACAAGCTGTGACCCACCTACTAGATCTGTAGACTACACTGTTATTGAGATTTGCAAGTACAAACAGTTTCATGGCATCTTTTCCCAGAATTAGTTACTACATGCCTTAAATGTTATTTTAGTTGAATGCTCCTAAAATATTCTGATGCTTATATTTTTACAGGCATAGATAAATAAAGCCAAACACCTTTCTCTCTCAGTGCTTTCAGTATAAATTGCAGGAATAAGAAGGGAAAATATTGTCTACAGTACATGCTCATCATTAAACTAAAGGAAATGATTTCTTGTGGTGGCCAAGAATATCTACTATATTATGTATACTGGAAAATATAGTGTACAGAACAGATATGCATGCTCTAAAATCCTGCTTATGAATAAAACATAAAGGTTAATGGTGTGCCTTGATCAAGTTGTGGTCAGATGTTAGGTTGGCTATTGGTTTAAGTGGGTGGCAGTGAGTGGAGAGATTCTTCAGGGAGGTTACCCCATCCTTCTCATGCGCTGCTGTAGAGAGACGGGTGTATAAACTCCGGGTTGATGAAAGAGAACCCTGCAAACTCAGCCTGGTCGATGTTGGCGATAACCAGCTCATCTGGTGGTGTGAGCTGGGGCTGGGTGCGAGTGAAGAACTTGTCAAAGTTCTCAGCTGCTTTGCCACACTGTAGAAAAAAAGAGACAGAAAAGGGGAAGTCATTAGGACACAGAGTTTATAAAATGACATGAACAGAGAAAGTAGACCAACTAGACAGAGCAGACAGAACATTAAAGCACTTCCAAAAGTTTTGTTTGCAACCTCTTGGAAATGTAAGCCCAAAGCAAAGAACACACATCATCATAGTCATCATCAGATAACATCATTCACTACCATTGTCATTACTATTTACATTGCTTTATAAAATCACACTGCGCTGGCAATTAGACAAAGTGCATTGTCAAATTGACTAGCGGTGGCTTTAAGTTTTCACACAGAGAGGCATGAGACGGTGGTAAAGTGCAATGCATGTATTGTGGCATTTAATGTCTTCCATACAAACGTCATGAGACACATCAACACCAACTTGCACTAAATGCAACTAGCTGCCTTATATATCTTCCACACTGCAGGTAATTTGCCGGACATGACCTCTGACAAGGAACCACTGCGATATGAAATAATGAATATTTGCATGAAACCCTACAAAGATATTACAAAGAATGAATACTTGCATAAATACAAATTCCTATCAATAAGGAATAAAATAATCACATAAATCAGCATTGATTGCCTCCACTGAGCCCACCACTACTCTTGAGCAGGTGGTTGGGCCTGCCTTACCCGTTTGCCCCTGGCTGAAGTGGCCTGCCTCACCCTTCAGCCCCTTATGGAGGACAAGATAACCAGGAAGAGGTGAGTACTGCCATTGACTGAATTGGCTGTTTGAGTTAGCTTAATAACTAAAGATGAAACACAAAATACAACACCCTGAACTGTGACCTCTACTGATTGAGGTTTCTTTTTTAAACAGGCAGGATGTCCAGTCCGTCTGTGCTTCCTAAACAAACCTCTGGAGCTTCCACATCAAAAGTAGTTAAAAAAAATGTTTAACTATCTAATTTCTTAAAATCACTATGTGTACAACTATCAATTTAATCTTCTGTTCTTTGTCAATTATCTCCATATGAATTCCATCAAACCATTTAAGATAATGGAACCTCTGCTCTCCATGACATGTATTACATACAACAAGCACTGTGTGTGACTTCTCCAGTTTAACCTGCTGACTAATTAAAATATAAGTGGATCATATCAAAATAGGCTTGCCTCTTATCCTCATTCTGCCCTCTGGCCTACAAAAAACGGAAAACATTTCACACCTGATCCCCCACTTTTCCCAGTGCAATATGCAGTAGGAAGTGATTCTATCAACATCAGATTACATGCTCTACATCTCATACAGCTAAATCGTGATGGACCCTTCTGAATATCAAATCACTGGCACAGCTGTGGAACAGCAACACAGTTTCACATAAACCAGGGAGGAAATGGTGTCAGGACCTCTGCATAAAGGCATGCTATGTTTGTGTTGACCTCATCGCCTGTTATAATGCAACTCCCTTATCTTGGCTCAGGTGTGATATGTACACACTTTTATGCATTTGACCCTCAACTGTCAGTGCTAATTATGTTACAGAAGAAGGTTCCTCAAATAAAAACAGTGACAGTTCCAAGGTACAACAGGGTCACAAAAGGGTTAATTAGTGTGTTCATAAGAGGGAGGCAAACTGTCAAGATTAAAAATGACATGACATCAAAATGTTTCCATGATGGGAGGATAATACAATTAAATCAGAGACATGGAAACAGATCATGTCACAGAGTGGATTAATTAGCACTTCAGAGGATTTCTAAGCAAACAAAGGTCATGCACATGTTTGGGGATGTGGGTGTGCATCTCATTCTGTTGCTGCAGTGATATTTCCTATGACATGTAGCTTAAACAATGATTATTACAGTTGCCTTTTATATTTGGTTAAGTTTTACTCAAGTATACCCTATTGTGCCAGTAAAGTGCTATTGTTTCATACTGCACACTGGTTTGACTCATTCTTGAACCCTTTTGGGCAGTGCAGGGTGTTTCTGTGACAATCAAGTTGCATATTGCAATTTTGATGTCAGGCCAGATTACTGAGGTGTGCATTTTCTTCACCAGTTAGATCAGGTTAGAGAAAAAGAAAACATTTCAAGGTTCAGTCATCTAGTGTGCTATTTAAATTGCTTTGCCAAGAGATGCTCACATTAACAGATCCTGTTAAAACACACCAATGTCTTCTAGACTTTTGTAAAATCTAATAACGAGCTGAAAACATGGAAACTAGCTGTTTTATCTCCTTCCAAGCAAATCTAATTTATGGCACTGTATATTTCCTTGCAGAAATGCTGTGCCTCTCACTAAGGGCAATCAGTGTGCTCTTAGAATTTGCTTTTGGAAGATCTCCTCTGGGGTGTACTCTCTAACGCAACATTTCCAGCATGTCATGCTCGCTCATGCATCCTTTTAAAGTATATATGATTGAATTTGTCCTGGTTGATTTCTGTCCTAATCTTGTCAAACAAGAGCTGTAAGTACCAACACTTAATGTGCTGTCAGTCACCTTACACTTTTTTTTAAGACATTGATGATGTCAACATACAAAGGCTTTAATTTTTTTTAAATCTAGAATTGGTTTGAAACTGGCTAACCTTCAAAGGGAACCAGTGATGAACCTTATGTCAATAAAAAGGAGTTTGGGTCTCTTTTAAGTTATGATAAATGGAGTGTATAACAAACAGGGTGAGTGAGGAAGAGAGAAGGCTGCATGTATTATCCTTCTTTATCCTAATCAGCTAGTCCACCTACACACTGGGCTCACCTACATGGATGCATGCGTTCACAAACACACACACACACACACACACACACACACACACACACACACACACACACACACACACACACACACACACACACACACACACACACACACACACCATACACCCAAATACACAGAGGCACTCGTATGCTAAGACCCCTTGCTCCACTTGATAAGCTTTCTTGTTCCCTTGGGAGATACTGTTCTGCAGCTGGCTGTGAGTGCAACTGCCTCTGTGAAGCCAAATGCCACAGGGCTCTGATAGAGGACTTGCATAGGAAGAAAGGATGATGGCAACTATAGCACTTTTGGCACTGTTGTCATAGAAATAAACATCAGTGCATTCAAAAGGGTTGTTGTGACTGAAAAGGCAAGATTTCACCAACCATTACATCAGCATTTTAGGTGCTATTCACATGCAATACGGGGCACTGCTTGAAATTAAGATATTAAAATATAAAGGCAAGTTTTTCACAGTAGATTATAATGTTACTCCCTTTCTGTACAAAAATGGTTACCTACTTGAAGTGTTCAGATCATGTATTAATTAATCATTATTAACAAATACTCAAAGTAAACTATACTAAACTGATTCACCATTGTCACTGACTGGGTCAGTAGCTTTTAGCTGTAGAGACATCACTGGTGACTTAGAGCGTTGTTCTCAGCTCAGCCATGATTCACAGAAAGTTACCTCCTCATTAAAGCACATTAAAAGGCCACTGTCGCTACATAAAACAATCCTAATCTGATAACTCTGCTGTAAATAATAGGCTGCTGAGCTATTAGACTTATGTGGAGCATTTGTATGGGCTAGTTTGTACTGACAAGCAACAGTCTGAAGACAGTCACAATCAGCACTGGACCACACTAAATATATTAGTGTTGTATGAATGTTGCATCAATCAGTCAATTAACTGATAAGCCAATTGATAGAAAATTAATATGCAATTATTTTGATAGTTGATTAATTGTTTAAAGTTTTTTGAAGGACAAATTAAAAAAAATAGCTAGTTGCATTCTCTCAAAGTTGAGGATTTTAAGTTTATTTATGTCATAAATGATAGTAAACTAAATATCTTTTGATTTTGAACAGCTGATCTGACAAATTTGAAGATACCACTGTGGGCTCTAAGAAATTATAACATTTTTCACCATTTGCTGACATTTTATAGGCAAAACGAGCTCCACACTGCTTTGTCATCAGAAACAGGACAGCACAGCCTCCAACACCAGAGATAATCAAATAATCTACAGCATATGGAAAAAAACTATTTGTTTTAGGAGGATGCTTGAAGAGACAAGACAGCCCTTAGTCAGCCATTACACATCATTCTTTCCTTGTCTTTCAGACCCATTCCAATTAGCTTTCATCATTAGTATTAGGGCAATTTGAGCCCATAACCAACTGTGACCTAGCATTGAAACTCTTGACTAACTCGTGACTAACTGGCCTTATCTTCTGCTGCCCTACATTCATGGACAAGACATCACTGTCTTTGTAAGTGTGTGCATGTTTGTTTTTATGTGAGTGTCAATGTCTCTGTATGTACCAGCAAGACTTTTCATGTTTACAGATGTCTGTCTGTGTTTGTCATGCAAACACATTGTGGTCCACAGGTACAGACATTTCTGTTTGTTTTCTTCATTTTTTTATTGTGGAGGCCAGATAAAAAAAGGTGATTTTAAAGAATGAGCACAAGAGAACATAAATACAATGAGACACTGTTTGTGTGTGTGTCTGTTTGTGTGTGATGTTTTTTAAAATGTCCTTCCATGACTGTTGTTGCTGACAGGTGGTGTTTGGTGTGAGTCACTACCATCCTGTCAAAGAGCATAGTAGACAGGACACACTCTTCAAAATAGGGGGCAAATGTTGCTTTGTGTGTGTGTGTGTTTGTGTGTGTGTGTGTGTGTGTGTGTGTGTGTGTGTGTGTGTGTGTGTATTCCCCACACAGCAGATACCTGATGACCTGATGGGTAATACCCAGCATCCCTTAACTGCTGTCTCTCTGTCTGCTTGTCTACATCTATCCATCAATGACATATTTTTTTACCACTGACAATCACCAGCACCAAGATGTCCCCTTATGGATCATGATCTTTGTGACACTAGGCCTCACACTGCTCTTAAACAGTGTGACTGCAAAGCATGTGTGAGATGAAGCTTCAGCTGCTGAACTGACAGTGCTGAGTCTTTAAAAATATGTGACAATGACGTTTAATTTATTCTGGTGCATGTCATGTGTTTAACAGAACGGACATGGGAGTCAGTTTTGTAATGCTGGTTAGCATGCTGCAGTCATTACTCGCAGTGCTGGGGTGTTGAAAATGTAAAATGTTTCAGTTTTTTTGTTGTTGTGCTTGAGGAACTTGAATAGACTATTTCATAAGAGCTGCTTTCAGAAGATAAATGAAGCTAGAAAGATCAACTCAACAAGAACAAAAGCAGAAAATTAGGTTATGAACCATGTTGTTGTGTTATAAGAATCTAGATCACTGCCTTGTGACGTTTTTGGGAACCCTTACGGTGGAGCAAAGGACTGGTCGTACATCTCCCTGTGAATCATTGTGTGATTCAACCAAACCTTATGGGGTGAGACTGAAGCTATTACGCTGTTGATACATCTTCCCATACACAGTGACATAGTGTCCTACATGGATTTTTGACCTACTTTCTCTCATCTTTAGTCTCTTCCTCTCTGTCTCTCTGTCCTCTCTGCACACATACGGGCATGCACGCCTCTGCATGCAAGCATATTAAAAGAACACTCAGCTACTTAGGAAGATAAATGAGTGCCTGCCTCCATTAAGAGTTGCGTCAAGAGTTTCTGTTCTCTCTCTCTCTCTCTACTTTGCTCTGCCTGAAGCCACAGCCATGAGAAGCACTTGGTTCTTGGTCATAATCTCCTAAACATTATGCTTTGTTTTGTTGAATTGTTATCTTGTTATTAGCAGTAAACAGCTTATATAAGGCAAAAGTCATCTGAATTTTGCATATGTTTAATGAACATTCAGCAGAAAACAACCATCTTAGTTTAAGAAGGAAGTGGGGAAGTCATATTTTTCACAAACTGAATTTGAGTTTATTTCACATATGCAGATATGAATTTCTGGTTCACATGGATTTAACTGCTTTTTAATTTCCACTCATGAATGTGTAATGTGATTACAAGACAAAGTTGAACCCATTGGTTATTGGTGCAGAAAGCTGAAGATAAACAGGACCTTACATGACCAATTGTGCTTTGGTTGTACACCAAAGAAGTGAAGTTAAATACACTGTCACCCATAAAGTTGGAATAAAATATTATTTACCTGTTTCCATGAAATAATTGCGACAATGTGATTCATTCTTAACAGATAAAGTGTATATCTTCTCAAAACTTTATTAATCAATCTCTTTCAAACGCCAGTGTAGATGCAAAAGTTCATACTGAAATCAATTTGTATTCAATTTTACTTTGCAAAAAAAAAAAAAAAAAAAATTCAAATAGCAGTGGGGCTAATGGGTGCAAAAAATGTGTGCAATCAAACAATTTCAGGTCGGACCACTTAATAGATTAACTTAAATGTATCTGCTCCTGTTGGAAAATGAACTATGCAGTAGATTTGATGGAAAACATGATTAAATATATCAATTGTCTTGACCTCAAATTAGGAAATAAATAAATAAATTCACAAACAAACTGAAAACCCTGCCTTTTATGTCCCGTAAGCTAAAAGAAGAAAAGCAAACATGCTCAGTCAAGTTGCAACAGTCTGTGCCTCTCATTTTCTTACAGCTACAGTGACTCACAGCTCATCCATATTGCCATCACATTCTGTACGCTTGTGTGTGTGTGTGTGTGTGTGTGTGTGTGTGTGTGTGTGTGTGTGTGTGTGTGTGTGGGTGTGTGTGTGTGTGTGTGTGTGTGTGTGTTAATGTATCCCATCAGCCATGTGCATCCCTTCCTTGGACAGTGTTCCAAGACTTCTGTGTGGTGACTAAGTCCTCCCACTCCTTTTTTTAACCAGCCTCCCTCCCTTCATTCACTGCTGCCATCACCATCAATCAACAGCTTCCCTGTTTGACCTACTTTTTCCATCCCTTTCCTCTCCCTTCAGCCATAAAGATGGTCAGTCAGCTACAAGTGGGCGTAAAGCACGAGGACATCAAGCACATTGTCTTATCAAGAAATTAGCCTCCTTTCCAAGCTGGATGTGGCTGACATTAAGGTACATGCCATGTGCTTGTTTTGTCACCTGCAGTAGACATCTGCACTGTGACAACATCTAGCATGAATATGGATCAACTCTTACTGAGCTTGCCCTGACACTCATTCAGCCACATTCACTTTGTCCCCTGCGAGTGTCTGCAGCCCTTTTCCAATAGCTACAGATGGTTTGAATCTCTCAGCTGGGTGCAGCCGGTGTATTGATTGCAATTCCAAAGCTGTCATGGGCGGATGAAGTGAGATTGAGCAGGGATAGATGCACAAGGAGAAAGGAAAGAGGATGGGGAGTGGATTAGAGAGGCAGGGTTAGACCTAGTGAAGGGTGAGAGGGAGAGGTTTATAATAATAGCCCTTTTGTGGTAATGGACTCAGAAACAGCGCTGTATTACATGGCATAGTGAGACAGACATGATGGATAATTATCGAGTCAGTGGTGGTGGCGGCCATATTTTAACAATGTTTTCCTTCTCTCCTTCCATCTCGATCATCTTTCATCCGTATCTGCATCTTTAACCAGACTCATGCAAGCATGCATTGTGCAAAGGACATGCATCCATCTCTCTGAAACTCTGGCATAGACAAATACTCAAGAACAAATACTCCTTCACCAAAACCGTACACATCAACAAACTTACACTCCAATGCAGCAAACAGACATGCATGGAAATCTTCCTCCCCTGCTCCTCTCTGTTAACTTTCACTTTCCTCATACATATATTGTCTCTTTCTCTCTGTCTCTGCTCTCTCTCTCTCTCTCTCTGTCTGTCTCTCTCTCTCTCTCTCTCTCTCTCTCTCTCTCTCTCTCTCTCTCTCTCTCTCTTTCTGTCTCTCTCCATCTCCCTCTCCCTGTCTGTCTCTCTCTCTCTCACACACATACCTCCCCACACACACACACACACACACACACACAGACAAAGCACACACAGCATTGCCAGCACATACACTCAGCAGGAGACCGCATAGACAAAGAGGCCAGGATTCACCTTATTAGATGAACTGAAGCCCTTGAGGGTTGAAACAGAAAAGAAATACTATATTTAAACTGAATATGTAAGGGACACAAACATGCGTAACACACACACACACACACACACACACACACACACACACACACACACACACACACTCAGTAAGTGACCTACTTCATCTTTGTTGCTTGTTGACAAAGTCTATACAGTATGATCTCTGTATGAAGGTGTGTGTGTATGTGAGTGTACAATACCAGCCAAAATTTGGACATTGACTGGTCATGTATATGTGAAAGAGAATGTCAGGGAGACAGGGACAAAGTGTGTGTGCTCTACATGATCATGTGTACACTCCAGGGATTTCAAAAGGACCTCATTCTGTGCAGCAATATGTGATCTATATGAGAAATGCATTTATAATGAATGGATGTTACATAAATTATATATTGAGATGAGAAGCTTTGAAATTACTTACAGCCCATATAATATATAACATAGCTTATGCCTGCAGCAGTGTTTTGACTACAGTAAAGAGCAGCAAGTCGAGGCTGTATTATATTTCATATCATGGGTCACTTGACATCAGAGTGACTTCAATGTATGGCATCCTGTTTCTTATGCAAAGTCAAAAATTCAAAGCTGAAATCATTAGTTGGTTGACTAATTAATTGATGGACAGAAAAATAAGTAAATATTTTTTAAACACTAATTGTCAAAAAACCCTGACCATTCTCTGGTTCCCACTTCTCAAAGATGAAGCTTTGCTTTTTTCTGTTTTATGTCATTGTAAACTGAATATTGTGTACTGTTGGTTGGATAAAATAAGGCATTTTTAAACAACGGTATCAGATGTTGGGAAACTGTGATGGATATTTCCATAATTTTTTTGCATTTCATAAACTAAAAGATTTATTGAGTTATTGAAAAAATTATCATTAGATAAGAGATAATAGAATCAATAATAAAAACAATCATTAGTTGAAGTCCTACGATGTTTTTATTGAGAAAACTATACAGTAATGTTTTGACACAATTATATAATGCTGGTGTAGTTTTTCTGTCAGTGAGAGCAGATTTAAATCTACAATCAGAGATACTCCTGACACTGACTGACACTGATCACTGACACACCAGAAAACACTGAGCTGAATATCCCCTCCTTTTGTGACACTGTGTAGTGGTTAATGGATTACAGCTATGGTGGAAGCTTCATTTCGACTTCCTGCAAATCTACCTCAACAACACAGATCTGATTTTCAGTAAATAACAACTGTTATTTACTATAAATCTACAGCAACATGTGGGAGTACCAGCAACACATCTGTTCCATAATAGTTTGTGTACTGGTACTTGTGTGTATTGAATGTGTGAATGTGAGATGATTATGTGATGGTAATGCAATAACAGTGGAGATATTTTATACTGTAACCTCATACAAGCCTGGTAATGGATATAATGAGCTGTTCTGTTCAGTGCTCTGCCTCTAGACCATTGTGTACCCCTCCATCATCAGTTACACAATTACAGGAAATGTAATGGATGGATGCTTTTCATACATCAAAAGCAAACTGTACATAAACATCTTGTTAAATTGTTGTGTTATGTAACATTCTATTGAATGTTTCACTAATGCAAAAATACAGTAAGCGCCCCATCAAAAGCAAGGATCATTTTCCATGAGAGCGAGGCTATATAGTCAATATAATCGTGTGCTGACATCAACCATGTCCACAATTCATCTCTGATAACAGTTGTTTTTATTCAGGCTTCTGCCTACAGTAGAAGTAGAATGTGCTGAACCACTGAGCTACGAAGAAACATTTTGCAAACAAAACTTATTAAAAAACTTAATAATTTTGGCCCAAAATGTATCAAACAGTGTTTATTATACTGTATGTGTTTATAGTATGTGGCAGTATGCACTTTGGTCAAAATGTGTTGGCTTTAAATAACTAAACTGACTTGAATTGTCATGGACTAGTCTCCCAGAAGCTTTGTTTATGTAGAAAAAATATATATATTTTTTTAATTTAAGGGTTTACCTGAATCATAAAATATTCAGTTTTTTCACTTAAAGTTAGTCATCTTTGATTTTATTTATTAAAAGCAACAGAATTGCAAACTACAGCTGAGGAAAACCTTTGTTACTTTGTGTACTTTTGAAATTTTAAGTAAATCTTTGTAGAATTATCAATATGAATACAATTTTGAAAAAGACTAAAAATGTGCATGTGTTTATTGCATGTCCTCTTCTGAATTTTCTCATTATGTTTGATGTTGTTGTCAAATTAATTTCACTATTTCACTTTCAGGTACATTCAGGTGTGTGTGTGTGTGTGTGTGTGTGTGTGTGTGTGTGTGTGTGTGTGTGTGTGTGTGTGTGTGTGTGTGGTAGGTCGACAGGGAGAATGAGGGAGGATTGGGATGGTTTGCATTTCACTGCTATAGATTGTGTCAAATTATTCATAACGTGCACATGTTCTGGTCACATCTCCATTTTGATGGCAGTTTTAGTTTAATATTAACAACAAGCATTTCCTAGGGTGATAAAGTGAAAGAGGAAAAACAAGAAATAAATATGTGTAAATCTGATTGTAGGCATCTCATAAATATTCCAAAAAGTTGGTCTTAAACATATTATGTAACTCAAAACTGACCTTGTCTAGATTGCTGCATTATGCACCACCTGTTTGAATTATTTTGAATTGAAAGCAGAATACCTAATACAGTATACCTAACACAGTATGTTCAAAGTTGTCTTAAAAGTTCATCACTATTTTAAACTTTAGGTCATTTAAAGGAAAAGTGTATCACTGTATTTTTCAATTTTAACTAGTGACTTTTGCCCTGTTTGTCTGTATGACAAATGTCTGACAAATATGACTTTAGGCCTGAAGTACAAGTTGGTAAACAAACAACAAAGAACAAATATTCCCCACGGAAGTGAAGAATACAGCATAAAATGTCTTGCCATCATGATATGTCTTGTAGTGATAAGCACATCTGCACATCTGCTCTTAGTTGTTTGGATAAATGCTGAAGGTTGTATTTGTCTTGTTGTGTTTGCAATGGACTGTGTAGTGAGATAGACTCTGTATTATATTTGTGACACTGGGCCTCACACTATATATTATCATTTGACATAGTGTTGAATATGGGAGAAAATTGTTGACTGTGTTATGACACAGATGACACTGTTGCTCCTGTATAAGAACAGTTTTCAGTGAAAAATGCACCTGGACCAACAAGTTAACGAAAAGACTAATGATGCTTATTTTGTGTATTAAGGTTCATGGTGCAAAGTGCAGTCAAGTGTGCAGCACCCTTTATGTATTTCCATGCAATGCCTAAGGTAGTCATAGCTGTATTTCCAGTGCTGTCCCTCTCCTAACTATTATGACAAGTCATTAAAATACAGCACAGGTTTGAAAAAACATCTCAAGGAAATGACTGTATGCTGCACTTTGCACCGTGAACCCCATGAAAACAAAATCCAAAGAAGCAACACTCCCTCTGTTGTGGGAAGTGTGTCTTTGTTTTAATTAAATCTAAACTCAAGTCACAAAGGACACCAATCATCTTGACCTTAATTATACTTAATTATACTATGCAGTATCACATTTAATTAGACTATGAAATATAAATCAAACCCTAAGCAAGATGGGCTACTATAAAAGTGTATGTTGACAGGACTTACCACTTTGGGCTTGAAGGGCGGCTGTATCTCCCTGTTCTGAAGGCGTTCCCAGTCAATACGTCTGAAGAAGGCATGTTCTCTGATGTCCCTCTCTCCCTCAGCGCTGCAGCCCAGACGCTTGGATGGGTGCTTGGTCATCAGCTGTTCATAGAAAATAAAACAATATGTATATAGAGTCAGAAAAGGGACAATATCATCGTTCTGAATCACAGTGGTGATTTCACTTATCCAGATCATGCTGTTTTTAACAATGTTGTGAGAAGGCCCCCGGTGATAAAAAGAAAACAAAACACTGTGTGGAGTGGAAGATTCTGTTTTTTTAGTTTAAAAAATGTGATCAATTTTCTCAACTTCAAAAGAAAAAATATAACCCCTTTTTCTTTCTTCAGTTTCTGAATTAAACCGAGAACTCTTTCAGTTATTTATAGTGTATCAATTTTTGCATTCACCCTTAAAAGTGGTCAGTGTTAGTGCATCAGGGAAGCTCACTTTGTTTTCTGCAACCCTGGTGTTCCCACTGATGTGTTTCATGATGTGATCCAAATTCTTTTCTAGGTCAGTAAATGACAGCTAAACAGATGGGTCTAAAAAAGAGTGATACAATTGTTTTTTTTCTTCCTCTCCCTCTGCTTGTTCTGAATGCTGCCACTTCCTATCACACCACAGAAAACATGAGGACACAGTTTTCATTTTGTTGAAAAGTAAACTGAGACTAAAGAAGAAAAAAAAGTACCCACAGCAGAACATACACAACAACATAATCTGTCCTTGTTTAATTATGTAGACGCCCACTGGTGCAACTTAAACATAATTGTCAAAACAATGAATGAATATATGACCCAAAAATTAAAAGACAGTACGAGAAGAGATGACACATGATATCTGTATTTTTGGATAAGATTGCTGATTTGTCATGGTCCAGAAAAACTGGGGCTCAAGATACAAAAGCGTCAATAACAGTCAAACAAACAAAAGCTTATAGCTGAGGAGCATTCAAATTCTTCTCATTGTGTAAACACTGTGTTGGAAGGAGGAAACAAACAGTACCTGTTTGCAAGTTTAAATGAATTAGAGCCACATCTATCCATAATGGAACTGATTTACTGCTTGTTTTGTGTGTATGAAATTTCAACAGATATACTAAATATTTTTTGGATTACCTGTCCAACTTCAGTGCAGTGATCAATTGTTGAAAAATGTTGAATTGCCAAGGACGACAATGAAACCTTTAGAGAGCCCATGGGATTTAAGTATTGACAGTCCAAGGGCAAAATGACTTATTCATACAATAGGCTAGCTTCCAGGCAGCTCTGGTATTGTGTGTAGCATATGCTTTCTAATTGGTACATCCAAGGTGAGTGTATGCGTGCATACACAGACACGCAAAAGCCCACAAGATTCTAGTCCCTCTATTTAAATCCCTAATCTGTGATGCACACCTTCACATGCAGCTCAGTCACCTTGACAGTTCCCCCAAAGTATATACACGTTTAACAATCATGCTCTGAAGGTTCAGCATTCTTACACACAGAGGGAGACTGCATAACTAACCTGGCTACAGTTCCTGACTAAAGGGAGACACATACTGTACATATACAGTATATATAAAACGTCACAAGATAATAATATTGGTATCCCTCCCTTTTACAGTCCCATATTTACAAAGTATTTAAGTTGATGGGTAATAGTGGAGATTTTTCTTACTATTCAAGCTGTAGTTGCTCTGTATTTACCAACTTATTACATGTGCTAATAACCCACTGTAAAAGGAAGTGTTACATAAAATATGTTCCTTGTGTATGTTCATTAGCTGAGGGGGCTGAATGTCACCACAAACTAAATAAAGATAAAGGAAACATAAACACAAGCCCGTAATATAGACACCGCCAAAACAAACCATCATCTGTAAGACAGCAGTGGCTGAGAAAGCAAGTTGGGTAATGTGAAATGAAATTATATGACAAAACGCCCACTGCTCTGAAATTCTAACATTGTTACTGACAAAAGAAAAAACAGCTGTTAGTTATGTTGTATTATCTAACACTATCCCCAGGCTGCTGTTGGTCTCAGTCCACTGTCATCCCTAGTCATCAAGGGCCACATTGAGGCAAAATATCTGATTTTTAAGGCAATTAAGGTATTCTTGCTAGATATTTAGGTCTCTTACAGTAGGTCTGATATTTTCAGTCAAAAACATGTTCTCCTTTGCCTTAGATAGTAGGTATTGTTGGGGTTTATCACTCATTTTATCTGGTCTTTAGTAAGCAGCCCCAGACTTTATAGCCATTGAAGACATTTTGATTCCATAGTTATATACCACCCATTTCCTTCACTTCTCAAGGTATTGGACTTGCATGAATTTAACCTGATGTTAACAGAACAGAAAATCTCACAAGGGCTTAAACTATGATTTATTAAAATAATGCCATCTAAGTTGATAAAAAGTTCATCTTACCAAGTAATTTAGTCTCATAACTAGTCTTTACAGTATATGGTCATATGATTCCTTGTTTGAGGGACAAAAGAAGGGCAGAATAAGGTGCAGTCACGATCAAGCAAAATTATGTCACTGCAATACTGTACCTATTTATTGTTTAATATTATTGGAAAAAAAAAAATATATATATATATAATTTAAAAGGCATGACAACATCAAATGACATGCTCAAATTGTGCTTGCACGATTTCTGCCTTATTCCTGACTGCAGGCCCCCCATACAGGCCATGGGCTGAGCCACATTTGAAGTAACAGAGTGCATCCAGTTGGCGGAGCATATCAGACAGCTGTTGACAAGGAAGGAGAAGTCATTTGCAGCTTTCTGTCTGTTCACAGGACTGTCACTGGCGGTGAGAAAGTATCCTCCTTCACAAAGCTGTCACCATTAAACAGCTCACACCTTGAAATGTCCTTGAAACTGACTGACTGCTGGCCTGCCACCACGTCAATCACACACTCTAGCTTTCTTTTATAAACCTGATCATTTGATTTACTCTGCATAAAGTGTGATGGATAATCTCCCGAAAAAAAGAAAATGTGGTGTTGACGTTTCGTGGGCAACACTTTATTATATCTGCTAAACTGTTATCTCAATAGATCCACAACGTCATGAAACTGTCAGCAAAAGGTTAAGTTGCAAGTGTTCAAGAAGTGTATACCTTCAAAAAGACACCCT
Organism: Scomber japonicus; assembly: GCF_027409825.1. Classification (NCBI taxonomy): domain Eukaryota; kingdom Metazoa; phylum Chordata; class Actinopteri; order Scombriformes; family Scombridae; genus Scomber; species Scomber japonicus. Next base: position 26,450,160 of record NC_070579.1, on the reverse strand, counting down.
GCTGTTTCTGCAGAGGATGTCAAAATGTTAGATTTGACAGGACAGGAGGTAGGGAGCAAGCGAGAGTCAGGGAGACATAGAAAAAGAGAATGATAAAGCAAAAGGGAAAGCAGATGGGGTCTCAAAGTCAGCAGGGCAGATACAACTGTGTGATCCAGTACATCAAGACTTTCAAAACACATACACATTCATCATCCTATAAAGCCCCTCTAGTTTGAAATAACATTTACATTGTGAAGCAAACCGTCTGATCACATCACATTACTTAGATGAATGTGTATCTACATCTGTGACCTACTTAAATCATAATGTACTTAATGCAGTATATATGGGCTTGCTCAGAATAGGAACAGTTGCAGTTATTGTATGATAATGCTCCATCTGCATGCATATGCATAGAACTAATATATACTGTATCATATATACTTTTCACATTTACTCGTGCTGTCCTCTGCCGTGCTGTTATTGTCTATATTAGCATCAGATTTTTGTCAAAATCTGTAGGAGTAACATCACAGCTCCTGCTCCCTGCACATTTTACCCTCTTAATCTCCTTGTCTTCCTATCTCTGTTTGTCTCACTCTAACCACTCTTTCTCTTGTTTCATATCTTGTTTTTCTTTGTTCTGTGGGTCAGGCTGCCTGCAAGCACTATATATCCATTAAGAGGAAGTGCTGCAGTCATGTCAAACTGGGGTTGAGACAGGGACTTGGGCTGAGATCAGGACACACACACACATGAACACTCATGCATGCACACACACACACACACACACACGCACACGCATGCACGCACACACGCACAAACACACACACACACACACACACACACACACACACACACACACACACACACACACACACACACACACACACACACACACACACACACACAAACAAGTGCACACACAGCTAAGAAAAATTAAGAAGAAAGAAAAGAATGAGGAAAAGGAAAATGGGCAGACAGAGACAAATCAGTGGAGTTGAGGTAAGAACAGGGAGACAAAGCGCGTTATTCCACAGCTCATTGAATTTTTGCTGCCTCTGGACAGAAATAAAACTACCACTATCACTATTACATTCCTTCTACACCCACATTCACACAACCGTGTGCATTTCTGAGACTCTTGTGTGTATTTTTGAACATCCAAAATAAAGAGTCGCTTTGAGTGAAAAATGTTTCTACAGTAAATCTCATCTTTTATTGACCTTAGTTCAACGTCATGTCATCAGTGTCTGTGAATTCATTGAAAGCTACCAAAATTCATCCATATTTCATTTCCATCAGCTCCCCTGAGGATGAACATGTATTGACATACCAGTGTTTCTTACTGTCTTCTAGTACATACAAAGTGCCAAAGAAGGTCACACAACTAAAGGTTAAAGGGTGAATGCTCAATTCCTGCATATGATTTGTGCCTTGTCCCTTCCCTTTTCAAATTCTTTCAAAACATCATGTTGTTAACAAAGAGTTACTATCTTTTGGTATTTGTCTGCTTGACTTACACTGACCCACTGTACTGCTCACTTCCCCCTGTCTAAGGAGATCCAGCAGCGATATACCCATGGTAGCTGAAACAGCATCCCAGGAGATTGCTGAGTATAAATACTCCTCTGTTCTTACAGGGAAGGGCTAACTGATGAAAGACAATCTCATTGCAACTCAAAATGCTAAACAGTTGTTCAAAACTGATTGCCAGCTTTTGAAAAAAAAACGTTACATTTAAAGCAGTCCTGGTAAAATGACTATTAGGTCAATAATGTAACAAAAGAAATGACAAAAATAAATACCAAATCATGCATTGTTTTGTGTTTTCAATTTGGGAATCAAGATTAGACAGCTGTACTGTGACTAAGTCTACAGTCATAATTTCAGCAGCATTAATAGGTTTGTGTGCACAGAGACCTACATTAAGAAGACCTTAATATCTTCCAGATAAAAAAACGTGTGTAGTAGAGATGTCTTATCTCCATGCTCAGTCAGATCCATTTTTGTCAGATTCCTAATTTCAGTCATGTGATGGATACAATACTAGTAGTGACAGCCACACTACTGAGTAGTATACTGGAAAGCTTAAGAGGTTTCCCTTCAATGTTTTAATAATGCATATGTCTAAGATACAGTACAGGCCCTAAGTGGGGTGAGGAGAGTCAACTAGAGTGTGTAAATGAGTCCCAATACAAAGACTACACTTCATTCACACAGCAAATGGAGCTAGACTTCTCATATTATGTCTTGATCTGCAAAGCTAAGAATATGTTTTGACCCCTAAAGTTAAACCAGCAGCAGGAGCTTGTAGTCCTCTTACATGAATTTCCATCTTGGCTTCAGTGAATAGCATGAAAGACACAGAGCTTAAAATGCTGATTTACAGGATTTTCTACCCAGACGGGAATAGCTTCTGGGGAAAACAGTCCCAGTTAAACAGGACATTACACTGAAGTAGTCTATTGCGTCATATCAGAGATTTCAGTGAATGTGTTTGTAAAACTGAAATTATATATAAAAATTATATCTTGATTTATATGGAAACATATTCATCAGTGATGACAAAGAACTCACCCCTTTGCAGACAGAGACGGCCTCTTTGGACAGGGACTTGGGGTAGGAAACGTTGTGCTCCATAATGGACTGGAACAACTCATCTTCATCCTCTCCATCAAATGGAGGCTGTGGATAGAAGGACACAACAATGAGAGTGTGAGAGTGTGTCATCCATAAAAATATAGTGAATGAATATGTTATTACTGCTTCTGAATCCACAAACAATGCTACCATGTAGCACTGAAAGGATCCACCAATGGTACATCTGTGTTTTTATAACCTCTCTACCTGACAGGTAAATTGGCCACATTTAGTAATGACTATGTGACTATGGGGAAAAAAATTGACAAAAAATTGACAAACGGGGTGCTAAAGAGGAAGAACTGAAAAAGGAGAGAAAATAAGGAACAATGGAGAATTTGTGCGAACAAGTTTCACAGGAAGACCTTGCAGGGATAATGGAGTGGATGACCCAGCTATTTTCCCTCCTCACTGGGTGGTTATCATCAGTAACCATAATGTGGGTGTTTTGACAGTCCATAAAATGAATTATTTGTCATTTCCACTCTACTGGCCCCTTCGGCTACAGATAGCCTGACTGTGTCATGCCCCCTTTACCTGATTTCAGACAAGACAGAGAGATACAGAAGGAGGGAACATCTGAAAAAGGTAAAAACTTTTGTAAATTATTGAAGAGCTAACACTTGTTCTAAGTTAATTTGGGAATGAAAAACATACCCATCTTCATGTTTGCTTTGCTGCGGAGGAGCTAGCGTTTGCATTTACTTGCACTTTTCTTTTGGCCTTTTTGAATGGGGGTCTCTAAAAATATCTAATTAGGTAACTTAGTCGTGAAAATACGCTTTACTTAAACATGGTAGGGAAATCTTCAGATAGGATGAAATTTTTTAAAAAACTTTTTCAAATGAGGACATCAAAGAATTCCGTTGAAGCAATTTAATTGATATTGTAAGTTAGAGATGAGTTATGACAATATATTAAGTTATAGCTACACATTTCATTGTAGTAATAATAATTTTAAGATATTATCTCTGACATCCTTTGTTTCCACTATTTGCAACCACCAGAATGTGGTTTTAGGCTGATGTTGAACATTGTGTTAAGCACAGATTGTGCTATTGCTAAACTAACCAAAAACAGGTCATATTGTTCCTATGTAACCAACACATTAAACAAACCTCAAAGAAACAGAGGGAAATAAGCTCCCTAACCGGTTAATGTAGAAAACTGTGAAAAATCTACTCAATTTCTGCACAAAAGCATAGACTAAAGATTGAAGATTATTTAATTCTATTCTTTAAAAAAAAATCATTGTCTTGTGCAATGACAATAAGAATTATTCTAAAAGGCACTGATTGCAGGGCAGCATAGAGACTGGTGAAGGGTGCCAGGTTTAAATGCATTGCAAAAGATATGCCAGTCTAGTGCCTTTATTTGTGCACAAATTGAACAAATTAGATATCTAACAGCAGCCCTCTCCTTTCTTTGTAAAATGAACAAACCTACAATGCAACTGGAAGAAATCTACAAATCAATGCCTTACAATACAAAATAAAATCATTAAAACACAGTAAGCTGTAATTTTGTGATGAATCTTATTGTTGTTGAATTCTAAAGCAGATTTTTAAGTGCATAAAACCTCTAAAATATATAATACTATATCCAGCCTATCTCAGCCTAAGGCAGCCTGAGCAAAATCTTACACCTGATCAACAAGGATGGTGAAGTGTTGAGGAATAAATAATACAAGCTGCAAATGTAATGTGATGTACAAATGATAACATTGGTGTCCATGCTCCTCATAGCGCTTCAGGATTCATCAATTAGGGACTATTCAGAAATGACTCACTTAAAAATCTGTATCAAGTTTTTACAGTAAGTACTAAGATTAAAGCTGAACACACACATGCATATACACTCCAGGCAAACTTGGGTCAATAGAAAGCTCAGCTGATTGTTTGAAAGAGGGCAAGGTTACTCCAACTCGGATATGGCCTATGATAAGAGGACAATGGAGGTTATGTGTGTATATGTGTCAGTGTTTCTTGTAGCAGTGGTGGGAAGGTCTTTAGGGAACACCACCTGAGTACATTTACGTCTCAGTAGAGCCTTGCTGTGAAGGGGATTTTAATGTGTATTTGTGTGTGTGTGTGTGTGTGTGTGTGTGTGTGTGTGTGTGTGTGTGTGTGTGTGTGTGTGTAAACCACTCACCTGTCCTGCCAGCATTTCGTAGAGCAGCACTCCATATGCCCACCAGTCAACAGAGAGTCCATATGGCTGATATGCAATGATCTGCAAACGAAAGGAGAGAAAGAAAGTTCAGCGTAACTCAAACAACTCATTTGAAAATAGGGAAACACAGGTAACAGTCAAATTAGAGGCCCTAACCCTAACCCTAAATTGCCATTATAATGATTACATTTGGGAAACTAGACTGTTAGTTTGGTGAAAAATGAAAAAAAACAGCTATCATGGAAAGACTGAAGAGACAGTCTTGAAAAACTGCATGTATGATTTCAAAACTGAAGACGCTTGACATTCCACTGAACTAGATCACAGCATACATGTGACCACTTTGGAGCTGAACATTAAATATGAAGCTAATCATAGATTCTATAAATATTTCGATATATTATTCATCCATTACATGTTTCACCACTCAAGCTATGTTGTCTCTGCCTGCATTAGAGTGCATATCCTTAGATTGCAGAAATATTGCAATGTAATATAATTTAGTCTTTGTAAATCCAGCACAAAGCACATCTGCTCTTATGTTACAACCTTCATCAGGTTTCCACAAAAGCAAAAAAGAAGGGGTGAAGTCTATAGTGTGTAACATTTAACTGCTCTTCTGTAAATCCATGACAGGACAATGTCAGAAACCCTCTAAAAATAGTCTTTGGGCCTCTTCCCAGCGTGGTTGCATATCTTTTCATGCACACTGCCATTACTTGTTTAATTTTATGTAAATCTACAGTACATGGCACTGATGTTGTAGCAGTTCAGCGGTCTAAAATGATCACATTACTCAATCCAACATCAAAAGTTGTTACATGTTCTTACATGCCCGTGTTAAGGTGCCAACTGGTAAAGGAGTGGGAGATGTTTTTAAGCAATCTATGCCTAAAAATACTACAGACACACGCATTTGAAATTTGCCAGCAGCCCTGAAAATCATGTTTCATGCATTTAAAACTCACAGACGAAATGTATGTTATTCTTTTCATACAGGGATTAGACAAAGAATATACCTAAAGCACTGCTATGACTAGAGCTAAATGTTGGATGACCCCTGAGTCCTGAGAGAGAATCTGAGAACACCCACACCAATAACTTTGCCACGGTTCAGTGAAGAAGATAGCAAGATTTCTGACAGGAAGCGAGCATTTGGTGCATGGGAAGGGAGAAGATAACAAAACACAGAAAATTCATTTCACAAGACCCGAGCATTTCAAAGCTACGACAGTTCTCGTAGAATGATGTGTCCACAGTTGAACCTGAAAAAACACGGTTCACACATTTTCACGCAAAAGTGAGTTCAAGATCGGGGGGAAAACAACATTGCAGCCACTGTGAATAAAACTCTTACTGACAAGTCTTTGCACAATTTGAGGGGCCATCTTGACATTCACATTTTGTTAATGTCCTTTTGTTCAAATGTTCAGAGGACTGATGACATCAACTCTTGCTTCAGTTGGTGATTCTTGCTTGTGGTTAAAATGGTAATGTTTCATTTTTTAGTCATTAAGCCTTCTGGTAAAATGATCATTGATCTAGATTATATGGCTGAAATTAGTATTTCGGATGATTTGTGAGGCTCAATTAGCTTTATGCAGAACTGAGACTTTACAGATATAATACAGCTGTGATAAAAATGTATAATATCCAGAGCTTATATGGCCTTTTAAACAATATATGCAACCAATATTTTTATTAGTATGTAATCAACTACTTTTAGCACAACCAATGTAAGAATTAAAGTCCATTATCTCATGTCTAATCCCTTGTGTCACTGCGATGATTAAGATGAGACAAAGTAATCCAAAACCTAATGGCATTACTCATAATACAATTGGATATATTTATGGCAGGTACATTATCTACATCTAAACACAGTGACACAGACAGAAATAAAACAGAGATAAAGGCATGGAAAGAAGGGTATATAAACCGACTGAATATCTGAGGAAACTTGCCTCAACTGTGACATTTTCTCTATCCACAGGGGTGACATTGGCCAAGGTTAGTGCTTTTTTCAACCCATTCTGACCCTGTTCACAGCAATCTGAAGATATTACACTTCACACACACCTACACATCTAAGCATTTCTCTGGAATCTCCTCTGCCGTGTAACAGTAGTTGGTGCTGCAGGCTCACGTACAGTGGAGCAAAGCAAACAAGTGCATATGTTGCAACACCAGGCATTCATGCGGACATGCACGCAAGAGAAATACAGAGTAATGTAGTGAGACACACATACAAACAACTTTAGGTGTGCAACAACAGCCATGTCATACATTGCTCTATGACTTTTGCTGAGTAACATCTGACCTCTAGAGCCCAAGGACATTCCTCCAGCTCTTGAACACACGTGCACAAAAACACACATGCAGACACACACACACACACACACACACACACACACACACACACACACACACACATACACATACACATACACATACACATACACATACACATACACATACACACACACACACACACACACACACACACAAATACACAAATACACATACCAAAACACACAGAAATATAGCACACACACTTACACTTACACGTTTTTAGGTATCTGAAAGCAGGTCTATCCTGTATCACTCTATAACCTTCCCTGATTAATATCTGACCCCTGCTTTATCCACAGGACTCCAAATACACACAGAGGTGGACAAACACACTTCCAGCTCTGCACTACACTGTTATGATGCTGTCCTGAGGGGTGGTGGGAGCTGGCTAGCCACACAGTGCATCCACGTGTTTACCCACAGACACACAAACTTTCATGCACGCACATTAATGTATCTTTGAATGTCACTACAACTGTGAGAATTATAGTAACAAATAGCCGTTTTAAAACACATATATCATGTAACAGGCTGTATGGCTTGATCAGTGTTCCTCTTTTATGTCTCTCTGAATGGTTGAATGAAATGTGCCACCTTCTACAACATAAATGTGTACAATTAATGGCTATAAATAACTACGGCATGGTGTTACTTTTGGAAATAACATGTTTGGATACCAAACTTTTATTGCACAATATCTCAGAGCTGCGCCCTGATAAATAAAGTTTGAATGTAACTAAAAAGAGGTTTCTTAAGACCATGTCATGTGTCATGTGAGAAAGCCTCTTATCACAATGCCACTATCCTTGACCTAAGTGGACATGTTGCATGAATTTCAGAAGGTCATTTACATGTAAACAACATACAAACCTTGCATAACCTTTCACACGGTCACCTAACACTTAAAAGCCCCTCATGGTGTCACAGCTCTACAGACCACAAAGATGAGGATTGTTTTACTCGTCCTGCTTGGCTGTTGCCTGTCTGAGGCTAACGTCCTAGGCCAGAGGTTCACTGCTATCACATATACTCAGGATGACCCTGCATGTGCAGATAGCTTCACTCTGCTCAGAGAGATAATGGCTATTTTAAATGAACAAAGAAATGAGCTCAATGGTACGTGCAGGCGGTGGTGGGAAAGTGGATGAAGGATGAAGCATCTTCTGCATCTTTACTAATACTTCACATAATGTGTGTACATAACAGAGCAGACTACTGCATTGACAGTCACTGACAGCATGATAGAGGAAATATGGAAACAAGTGGACGCATTGAAGAAAGGCTATACAGGTAGATTTTTATTTACACCCAAATGACACTGAAAGCACTTCCATATGATATGTAAATAAAAGACCACGCGGCCAGACTGAGAGGAGCAGAGAAAGCAGGTGCCCTTCTACAAAATCCTTCTTAAATCCTGTAACAGTCGAATATATGAAATGTGCCTTTAACGTGTGTCGCTCAACAGTGATGTCATCAAGCAGTGTCTATTGGTTATTGAGCTAGTTGAGAGCGCGCACTACGCTGGTCGGATTGTGTATATGCGAGTTCCTGCTTCCTTCTCTATCTCTTAACTCAAGTGACGATAATAAGTCCGTGTGGTAACTATTTTTGTTCATGTATGAAGATATAGTAGCTGTACAACCGGGCTTGGTAAGGTTGGAGTGTTTTAAGTTTGTGTATGAATAAACGACGAGCATTTGTGAAATCCCATACACGTGTCCACGTGAGTCCCTCTCACTCCAAGCTACACACAGACCCAAAATCGTCACAAGTGGCGCCCGAACATCTTTTTCCTGGACCTTTCATCGACGACCAGTTAAGTTATACGAAGCAGGTCGAGTTTCATCGAGTTTTTCAAACTTTTTGGACTTAACCACGTTGCCGGCGGCGACATCAAAGTCGTGGACGAGCCAGCGCGGCGTGCTGCAACGAGGACGGAGAGGGAGACGCTGCTCTCATCTGAACTTGGAAGCTGGAAGCGACGGTTCGCGGGGTTTCTTCGGGAGGCTGCTGCGGGTGTTTCGGCCAAGACGACTGCGGCTCCCGGTATGTTCAGCTTCGGCTTGCGGCTCCCATGAACTGTGTGTGACGGCTTCTCCGGTTCTTCATAAGGGACTCTCCTCGTCTCTCCTCCTCCCCTGTCGCCTGCTGCTCTCACCGCCCGCGGATTTCTTCACGTGCCTGGACTGTCTTTGCTGGAGCAGTGTCAAGTGCGCAGACTGTGAGATTTAACGAATTTATTAAAAAAAAACAAAAAAAAAAACAACTGTACTACTGCTACGGACCCGTCAGGGTTGCAACAAAAAAAAACAACAACATGCAGACTGTTAGTGGTATGATGTGTTTGTGATTTGCACCTTTTTGTAGCTTTATTCATCACCTACAATTTGAGTAACAGTATTTGGTTGCAAGGGAAGTTATATTGATGCTAATGCTATTTTTCATTTTCTTCTTGCATTAACTGTAGTGGGTATTTTGAATTTCAGGTTTCTCCTTTTGCATAGGATTATTTTTAAATGAGTACTGCTTAGTTGTGCCTCATCACATTATACTACTAGTCTAGGTGGTTATGTAAACCCAAGTTACAGTTATTGATTTACAACAAAAAGTGTATTATGACGACCCATCCTGACTTACCGGACCTTGACATTGACACTGAATATGTGCCCCTCCCACCTCGAGCTGCCCCAAGTCAGCCTACTGCTGGCCTTGAACTGACTGTAAAGACTTTACAAGCTGAGGTGGAGATGCTCCGAATGTGTCTGCGTGACTCTCTTGAGTTACAGGAGAGCATCTTACAGCACTGGGACCAAACCAGCAAGGCAGCCCCCATGGCGCCACCTACTGCTCCTGCTCCGCTTGCTGCTTCTACACCTTATGCACCTGATCCCCCTGCCAAGATGCCTCACTATACTGATTCTATGACACCTGTCCATGCTCCAAATGTGAAAGCTACACCTCGTCCTCAGTCAGATTCCTTCGACCTGAGCAATACATCTAAGGTCCTCGCAGCTGCTCTGCATCAGGCTAAACTGGAGCCCCCTGTGTTCGCTGGAGACGGAAAAATACATCCAGAGGACTGGTTGCATTCTGTTAATACATACAGACTCTCCTTGGACTTAATAGATGCCCAGATAATCAGAGAGCTACCACGTTTCCTAGCTAAAGAACCAAGAAAGTGGTTTGGTGTGCTCAACACTCATGTCGTCACCTGGATTGACTTCTGTGAACTGTTCCGAGTGGTTTTCCTACCTGCTGATAATCAGGAGCAGATCATGAGAGGCATCTTAGACCGCGTCCAGAGGCCTGAAGAGCCCCTCCCTACATTCGTTGCCCATATGCTCAGTGAATTCAAAAAACTGAAAAGTCCACCCTCTGAGCAGGAGCAAATTGAACTCATCTGTAAGCATGCACTTGAAAGATACAGAGTCGCACTCTATGGCACGCCTGTCAAATCTGTCATCGAACTGATGCTGCGAGCACATGAACTTCACTCTGTCCTTGGTCCCAGCACTACACAGCCACCTCGTGCTCACACTAACAGTAAGCCAGACAGAGAGACTTATTGTTTTAAATGCTCCATGCCAGGTTTCACGTCCCGCACCTGCCCTAACTGCTCTACAGCCTCCAGGGGTCCCCAGCATTCTTATGGACCCGCCCCTGAATCATCGTCAGCCCCGCCTACTGACCAATGTCCCAACACTGATATGGCGAGGGCAGGTAATGAAAATGCTGTGACACAGGCAGGGCCCTTCAGTAGGAAGCAGGGAAACTTCCCAGGGGGGAGGACATTTCGCAGAGGCAACCCTCCCCCCGGTCACTAATTCCGCCTCCCCCTGTTTCATCCACCCCCCACAATCAGCATGAATTGGGTCATGTAGAAGATGAGACTTCAGAGTCATCATGGAATACCCCACTCAAAGCAAAGGTGAACTTTAGGGGCACAGCAATAGAGGCCACATTTGACACAGGTGCCACACTGTCTGCCGTGAGGGCGAGCTTTGTCCCTGAAAGTGCTCATATTCGATCCCCAGCCACCTCATGGTCAGGCCCACCTGTCAGACTCGCTAACAGTGTGCCCTGCACCCCATCAGGAACCACGTGGTTGACTATCGGGTTTAGAGGTAAACGTTTCTATCAGAAGTTTGCCATCATCCCTGACCTCTCTTCACCCTTAGTTATGGGGATGGACTTTATGAAACGTGCGTCGATCGTCATACATGTACCCACTAGAACTGTGCTCATGGACGATGAACCCCCCTACTTTGATGAACTTGAGGAGGACAGTCTAGATGCAACTTACCTGGAAGGGGGAACCATGATGCCTCTCACCGATTCACCATCTGCCCTCCATGACAAGGTGGAGCAGGCAAACTTAGCAGAAGATGAAAAAAACAGAACTGTTAAAGCTGATTGATGATTACAGCGACCTGTTCAGTGGTAATCTTGGCCGCACCTCCCTGACTGAGCATGTCATTGTAACTGAAGATGCAAAACCGGTCAACCTTCCCCCTTATCGCACATCTCCTGTCAAAAAACAGATAATTGAGGAGCAGATTGAAAAAATGCTCCAGGATGACATCGTCGAGCCAGCATCAGGGCCCTGGGCCGCCCCAGTGGTCATTGTCAACAGGCCCCCTCGTGACCCCCGCTTCTGTGTTGACTTTCGAGGCCTCAATCAACTAACTGTGAAAGACTCCTATCCTCTTCCTCGAGTTGATGAGTCCCTTGACTTCCTGTCCAGGGGAAAATTTATCACCACTCTGGACCTCGTTCGAGGTTATTGGCAGGTGGCTGTCGCCGAGGAGTCCAGACCAAAGACTGCATTCATCACACACTGTGGGCTGTTCCAATTCAAAGTCCTCCCCTTCGGTCTTTGTAATGCGCCAGCCACTTTTCAGAGACTCATGAACTCAGTCCTCTCCGGCCTCATATACAAATCCTGTGCTGTCTATCTCGACGACATTGTTGTAGCCTCGCCCACCTTCGAACAACATCTGTCAGACCTGGATGAGGTCTTTGCTAGGCTGAGATCGGCCGGCCTCACCCTAAAGCTCAGCAAGTGCCAGTTCTGCCTCAGCGACCTGACTTTCCTCGGCTACCGTGTCACTCCATCAGGCATACACCCTGACCCCGACAAAGTGAGAGCTGTGACAGAGTTCGAGGTGCCATCCACTGTGAAGCAGGTGCGTCAGTTTCTTGGCCTGACGGGTTATTACCGTCGCTTTGTGCAGAACTATGCTAAACATGCAGAACCACTTTTTACCCTCACAAAGAAAGACGCCTCATTCAACTGGAACAGCGACTGCCAAAAAGCCATGGATCTTCTTAAAAACAGCATAACCTCAGCACCTGTCCTTCGGTTCCCTGATTTCTCTCGGCCTTTCTTTATTCACGCAGACGCGTGTGACGCAGGCCTTGGAGCAGCTCTTATGCAGAGAGACGATGAAGGCAGAGATGTAGCTGTAGCATATGCCAGCCGGGCTGTGCACAAGTCTGAGAAACCATATTCAACTCCGGAGAAGGAGTGTTTGGCCGTCATATGGGCTTTGGAGCACTTCAGGCCGTACGTCGAGGGCCTCCATGTGACAATATTTACAGACCATAGCAGTCTCAGGTGGCTGATGTCTCGTCCAAATCCTTCTGGCAGGCTAGCCCGTTGGTCTCTCCGCCTTCAGGACTTCGACTTCACCATAGTCCACAAGCCTGGTGAGCGTAACAAAGTGCCTGACGCTCTGTCCCGAAACCCTCTCCCTGCAGTTGACTCTCCCATGGATCTCTTACCTGCATATGCTGTGATAGGGGGTCTGGACCTCCGCTCGCTTCCCCCAGTGGTGCTAACAGACCGCCCACAAGTGCGAGCGCTGCAGTTGGAGGACCCAGTGACTGGTGAGCTGCTCCGTCACTTGGAGGATAGCAGTCACGATGCAGACGGCAGCCATGAGTCTCCACAGTATGCAGTCCAGGATGGGCTCCTCTACTTTCAAGACCCCAAAACAAGATGTGGCCTACATCCACTAAAACAGATGAAGCTTTATGCTCCTACAGCCACCCGAGGTTGTCTACTGAAGTACTACCATGATCACCCTACAGCCGGTCATTTAGGGATTGCTAAAACCCTGGCACGCCTACGCCTCAGATTCTTCTGGCCCAACATGGCCTCTGATGTCAAGAACTATGTTGTCTCCTGTGCTGTTTGTCAAACCACTAAGCCATGTCAAAGGAAGCCTGCTGGTCTAATGGTCCCCATTCACCCTCAAAGGCCCTGGGAATACACCGGTGTGGACTATGTTGGCCCGCTTCCTCGCACACCAAGTGGTAACGCTTACATCCTTGTCTTTGTGGACTATTTTTCTAAATGGATTGAGGTGAGCGCAGTGAGAGAAGCAAATGCTCAGGTCGCAGCTAATAGGTTCATCACTGACATCTTTGCCCGCCATGGTGCTCCATCATACCTCATATCAGACAGAGGGACACCATTTGTTAGCGACCTCTTTGAACATGTTGTGTCAACGTTAGGGACTGAGCACAGACTAACTACGGCTTATCACCCGCAGACAAATGCAACTGAACGTGTCAACCGTACTTTGAAAACTGCCATTCGCGCATACGTGGGAGATAAACACACATCATGGGACAAATTCATCCCTCAGATCTGTTTTGCACTGCGCACGGCGCCTCACGAGAGCACAGGCCTCAGCCCCGCCATGATGTTGTACGGACGGGAGCTGGAGACTCCACTTGACATCGTCACCCAGCCCACACAAGAGGGAATGGATGACCCCGGTGTCCCCTACCCTGAATGCTTAAAAGCCTCACTGCAGGAAGCACATGATCATGCTCGTGCAGTGCTCTCTGAGAGTCACGATCGTCAGAAACGTTATTATGACCTACGTCGCCGTCAGGTCTCCTTCGACATTGGAGATCTTGTCAGAGTGAAAACCCACCCAAGGTCAGATGCATTGACTAACTTCACAGCTAAACTGGCCCCTCTGTTTGCTGGCCCGTACCGCATCTCCCGGAGACTCTCAGATGTGAATTACAGCCTCACTAAAGCAGACACTGGAGAAGAAGCTGGAGTTTTTCATGTGGTCAACCTGCAGCCGTTTCATACCTGGGCCACAGCTTCAGCCAATAAACGCAAGAGGCATACTCATCCTGATGGACAACTCCCTGAATCGTCAGAGAACACTCTCGAGCCTGCTGTCGGACATGTCCATGATTCTGAACCTGGCTCCAGCCATCCTGCTCAGCACTCTGCTCAGGAGACTGATGACATGATTGTGACTGACGACATGATTGTGACTGATGAACTGATTGAGACTGAAATGAACACTGATCTTGACCCACCACCGACCGGCCCTGGCTTTTCTAGTCACTACAGCCTGAGGCCCAGACAAAACCCCAGAGTAACCTCAGGATGGTCAGACAACAGGTGGACCAATCCTTTTCATACTGCCAGATTTGACTTTAAGTAAACTCAGTTTTTGTGTTCATGTGATTGTTAAACAGTTGTTAAAGTGTTAAATGCCGCCCTTCTGTGGTTAGGGTTTTGCAGTATTCTGCTCAACAAAAGCAGTTGTCTTATTTCATGAGACATTAATGGGTTAATTTTATTACTATGTTCTTTAAAAGAAAATTTAAATAAGGGAATTTCATAAGGTACTTGTCTTTAAAACCTGAGTTTAGTTTTTGACTAACTGTGGCCTTTCATTTTACTTGGTACTGACATGTATGCCAGTTATCTAAATGATTCACTGTATCTCACTCTGGTCCAGACAGCTTAGTTGCATTGTCATGTATGACAAGTATACTTAGTCCAGACTGTATCTCGGTGCGTACGGCTGGGGACAGCCTTTGTCTTACCAGGGGGGAATATGTAACAGTCGAATATATGAAATGTGCCTTTAACGTGTGTCGCTCAACAGTGATGTCATCAAGCAGTGTCTATTGGTTATTGAGCTAGTTGAGAGCGCGCACTACGCTGGTCGGATTGTGTATATGCGAGTTCCTGCTTCCTTCTCTATCTCTTAACTCAAGTGACGATAATAAGTCCGTGTGGTAACTATTTTTGTTCATGTATGAAGATATAGTAGCTGTACAACCGGGCTTGGTAAGGTTGGAGTGTTTTAAGTTTGTGTATGAATAAACGACGAGCATTTGTGAAATCCCATACACGTGTCCACGTGAGTCCCTCTCACTCCAAGCTACACACAGACCCAAAATCGTCACAATCCTTATAATCAAAACAGGAGTAACTGATAAGATAAAGGCAGTAAGGGAACTATGTTGATGACTGAGTTGACTCTTTACTCTAAAATGCTTCCACAATGGCCCCAACCTGTGTGTGCAGTTACAATTCAATTTGCTATTGGTCAATTATTTCAGTCACCCGAGCAGCATAATTCTATGGATTCATGATCCTTGAGGATGAATATTCCTGACCCCTAATATTTCCTCTAGTGCCAATAAGAGGCTGAGCTAGGACACTCGTGTACTCCACAGGTTGAGCTGTCATAACTTTGGTGATCCCTAAACTTTTTATCTACTGCTATCATCAAGTTAACTGTTGTTGTTTGGTGCTGATCAGAAAAGTAAAACTAAAATAATATAGTAAATACTAACAACATTGTACCTGCTCAACATCATCATGTTAGCATTGCCATTGTGACCATGTTAGCATTGCCAATGGTATTTAACTTAAGTGCAGCCTCACTGAGACATTAGCTTGGCTGTAGAAACAGTGTCTTAATGAACTTTTTAAAATTGTTTTATTTCCATTTATTTACTCCGTAATCATCTTTTTCTCATCTTCACTGAGCAGAACTGGAGGCCAGATTGAACGCCAGTGAGTGGAGCAACTCCAGAAAGAAAGTAAAGGTAATACATCAAACAAGTCAATTATTAATGAGCAAAGCAAAGCAGCTTTCTTCTCATCTCAGCTCATCTAATTTCACTTCATGATTTATATTTGACTGAATGGTGGAAGTCGTGCAGTATTTATTCCCTCATTTTTTACTAAATAGAGCTGAACACCAGACAGACAGAGTTGAGAAATAAGTTCAGAGATGCAAAGGCAGAAGTGAAGGCCCTGCAGACTCCTGATGAAGGTAAACAACATTCATACTGCATGATTATGTATGTCAGTATGTAAAAAATATATGTGAATAATAGTTAGAAGGATGCCTTTTTTGCTTTTCAAAAATTAATATGTGATGGCTTTTTGATGGAATTATCTGTGTGATTAATCATTTAATGTTTTATTAATCCATGACCAGATCTGCAGGCCAGACTGAATGCCAGCAATGTTCAGGCTCAGACGCAAAAAACCCTGGTGGCAGAATCACAGATGGAAATTAAAGGTAAACTAACACAAATCAGAGATTAATGCATTAGTGTGATTATTCTTAATAATAGTATAAAATCAAATCCTTGCAATAATTCTTACTAATACTTACTAATACTAATAATACTTATACAATAAACGCTTTAGCAACCAAGATGCTGCAATTTAATGCTATTTCCCATCTATCCCCTAATCCTCACAACTTGTATGCATCACTACATCTCAGTATGTTATAGATTTTTTATTTGTTTGTTTTATGTTTTGTTGTGTAATTTATTCTAATCTTTCTCCCCTCCTCGCTGAGCAGAACTGGAGAACAAATGGAATGCCAGTGATTTAGAGGGACAAAACACACAGGTGGAACAACTACATAAGGAAAGCAAAGGTGATACAAAAAAATAAAAAGATGAATGCCTAGTAAAGTAGATTTTTTTCTAACCTCAGCTACTCTAATCTCATCCCATCGTCACCACATGATTATGTACATTTATACAGCATTTATAAGCTTTAAGTAGAGGCTCCGTTAATGGTTAATAAATCATTTATTACCACTATATATATAAGTTATAAAACTAATAAAAAACATTTAGGTTGCAAGGTTGTGATACGTCACTGTTTCATAAAATCGAATGGTTGGACTTTTTGCATTTGACCACTTACTTGCACCTAAATCCATTCATTAACATAACAATACAAATATACTTGATGAAGTAAAACACATGTATTAATGACTTATTAACTGTTATCGCTGCAGACTACATTGCTTATTAGAAAGTGACAAACCCATGAGCAGTTATTAATGCATTACCAACATTCACAATTGTGTCATTACCAAATTGAAAGGTTTAACACCAGCCAAGATCAGACTCTATAAGACTCAAGACAGAGCTCTTAAGATCAGGAATTAGTTTCTATGTTCCTTTAAACTGTCAGAATTTGAGTCTAGACTACACTGGAGTCCAGTGAAAGTCTCAATTAGCAGCTGGCTGCACAGCTTGGAGACACCGAAGGAGAAGTGGAGGCGATGAAAGTTACTGATCAAGGTAAAGATAGAAAGCTCAACACCTTGTAGAAATTCGCCATATGGGGTATAAGATATTCATATGTAGAAAATTTGCAGCTTCACCAAGTGCATCTCTGATGGAAACTTCTATAAATTTTCCATGACCTTTTCATGATTTAGTTCAAGCATTTTCAAACTACAGATTTCACTCCTTCCTGCTGTGTAATGTTGTTTATCTCTAAAGGGATTACAAAGAATAGTTTCCACTCAAACAGATTAAACAGAACGAGAACAAGACCATGACCCTAAGTGATAGCCCACTGTCAAAAAGACAAACACATGAGAAGATGTGTTTAAGGCTCCACATCCTTTGTGTGAAATCGAACGTGCCCCTTCAAGAAGGTGAAAAGTGGTAATCCTTAATCCTTAGCTTTTCTCAGCTGTTTAGTAAAAATGCAGAAGGATAGGGAAAGGAGAAGCCCCTTTCCTTTATTTTACCTCTGTGTTTTTAATTAGCTTGTGGACCAACAATTCCGTGGTGAGGAAAACCCTTGGGTGAAATCCCTGGGTATGCCTGTTAAAATCCCGCTTCCTGCAGGAATCATGCCGACCTTCAGTCCAACCTGACAGCTGCCAACATATTCAGGTACGCAGTCTTAAGATTTGTTTTTACGTAAGATTTGCCGTGCCACTAGTGAAATATTTCAATATGAATGAGAAGGGATTTGTCTTTATGCACACTGACAGCAAAACAATCTACCTGAGAAAACAAATATATCAGATGCAGATCAGACACTGCACAATACAACAATATGCTAAAACAACATCTTTAAGCAGCACAGACATGCTACATCCATAATGAGGACAGACAGGCTGCTTAATACTCTACTGATCTGCTAAGAGAAAACTGTTTTACCATGGGTGAACTAGGCCAATGCTAGACAGCGAGTCAATGAGGACCTAGTGTAACATTACATATTTGTTACGCTGTGTCACTGAGAATTGACCTCATGGGCTTTCTAGCGAAATTGTGTGTAATGAGGAATTTAAGAATGGAAAGCATGTAGACACATCAGGTCAATATAACAAGGAGATCTGCAGCCCCATGTTGCTTTGTGTCATGAGAATGAAAACAGAGAAGAAAAGAGACAGAAAGAGGCAGAGAGAGAGCTGACAGTATGGAAGAAAGAGAGTCAGATGCCACTAAAACAATACAATGAGATAACGCATTTTCTTTCCTTATGATTTAGACACTACGGGCCTGATTTACTAAAGGTTTGCGTCTGTAAAAATGTGTGCAAACTTGCCATCACCTGCAAACCATGTGCAAGCTGATCTACTAACGCAGCGCACTGAGGCTTGTGTCTTTCAACTGTGCAAAATAATATGCACTGAGTCCATTGAGTACGTTTGCCATAATGAATATGTAATATGGGTCTTTTTTTTCCAGTGTGCAAAATACAGGGAGGAGAAAATGTAAATAGGTTAATTAGCACACGCATTGTGATTTACCAAACCTGGTGACGGAAACTGCGCCTATAAATAATATGTTTGAAGGATAGGTATTAACTGGCTGTGCACTGCGCACAGATGACTACTGTTACTGTGGAGAGGAGGAGACGGAGGCACAATGACAGAATACGCATAGGACCTGTGTATATATTTTAGGAGTGGATTATTGTTGGTGTTACTAACAGCACTGACTTTGTCACAAATATATGTGACAAATATATGTGGGTTTTTCTGGTAATATTTGTTTTTGTTTTTTATATTTGTTAACCTCTTTGTTTGTTAACCACTAGAACCTGATCACATTTCATTTTACGCTTGCAGCTTTCTGCTCGTCCAAACTCTCCATTAAAAAAACTGTTATTCTTAACTAGATAGACAAAACGCACACAAACTAAATGCAATCTATTGCACTGTAAAAGAAATGTAGTACCCTTTATTTGGGATCTTAGTAAATCAGACCCTAGAAGTTTTTATTACTGAATATGTAAAAGAAAATATTCCAACCACATACTGAAAAAAAACCCAAAAAGTTCACCAACCAAAAACATATTTTGTCCAGAACAACATCTTTTGACCAATACAACGCATGGGAGCATTTTCTAATCTGGCTCCTGGCCTAACCCTAACCCTAATCCTACTGGCAATAATGATGTTTTATGAAGTGACAACACTATGGTTAAGGTCTAATCAGGTTTAGGAAAAGATCATGGTTTGATTTAAAATGATCTTTTTGTTAGGCTTAGAGAAATGTGGTGTGTGGTAAAATTGCCACTTTCTTAAAGTTAGGCGTCCTTAGGGGATGGTCGTAGTCACACTTTGGAAAACTCTGCCAACTTGCGGTTGGGTAATAACCTCCATCTACCATGCCTCCTCCATATGAGGAAGTTTGTTGTCATACAGTATACTGACATAATCCAAAATGTACCACTGCTCCGGGTCGTCATAACTATCACTGAAATATAACTATATTGTTTATCTCTGTTGTTTTCAGGTGATTGGGGCATTTTATGCAAGGCTGCTGTGTTTTTTTACTTGGGAGGAGAGTCTCGAAATACACAAATGGATCAAAAAAATAACTTTTGACTAAAATCTAAAAAACGTTTGGAAGGTTTTCATGGTCCTCAGAAATGAATCCCTATGATTTAGATGAACCACTTACTTCTCCTCTAGCACCACCAGCAGGTCAAAGTGAAATATCTTTATTATATACTCTATGGATTGACACAAAATTTAGTTCTGACCTTAATGTCTCCCAGTTAATCGATCCCTGAGTTTCATCTAAAGCCACAAGAAGGTTAACATTATTGGTTTAGAGTTAAAAGCCTTGAATTGAAATCTGGGGACATTTGTTAACCCCACAGGACAGATTGTACTAACCTTGGTGATCCCCTTTGTTCAGTAACAGTTCAAAACGTCAATTTGTATAATAATTTTGTTCATGACGAAACACCTGCTAACATGCTATCATTTTCCCTAAAGGTAAAGAAGGGAGGAAAAAAGGCAAAGAGGACAATTAGAGTTCAGGCAAAAAGCAAGTGTTAAAATCGGTTTCAGGCCATTCTGCAGAGTGCTGCGCTAATGTGACGCTGCTGTGACTCGCTGCCCTTGTCACCCATCGCCTGTCTACAATAACAAGAGCGGACATTTGTAGTTTCAGGCATGGTGACCTTTGTGCTTTGTACCAGCATGTTGCGTCTAGATCTTCAGTTATGCACTTATTTATTATGTACAGAGATGTATATTTGTTTTGCTGCATGCATAAGGCTTATAAATATATCAAGAGCTCTCTGCTTCTGCGAGGTTTCAAGTGAAGGAAATAGACAAGTGTGACCTGTGCCTGACATTCCTTGCTCTCATCCTGTTTTATTTTTTTACTTAATAATATGTAAGCCTCTGGCCAGTAGAGCTCTGCTGATTCACTGCACCACACTGTGTGTGTGTGTGCCAGTAACAGAAGGTGGGACAGAGAGATGGAAAGAGAGAGATTTTCTTTGTCTACATGAGACTTTCCATATAATCTATTAATGATTCCGAATACATTTGCTCTATTGCGATCAAAATATGTTTTATGTGCCTGAATATCTAGATGTGTCTGTTTATTTGTGTACCTGTGCTTGTGGTTTGAACAGTCTGTGTTAGTGTGTGTCTATGTGTTTGTGTGGGCATGGGCAGTGCTGCAGACATCTCTCTCCCATTAGGGCTAATGCTACATGACAGTTCTGGATCAGACTGCTAGCTATTCAAGGCTACTCTCTTCACTACACACATATACACACATACACACACGTGCAAACCCACACGCATGCCTATGCAAACACACACAAGCACTAATCTTGACTCCTATAACCCTTATCCTCCAACAGATGAAAATCAAGGCAGTGTGGTTTTGAAGACTACATCACACAACACCGTCCTCATGACAACACTGTTACAGGGTGCTATATGAATATCTGCCTTTCTGTTGTCATCAGATCCCTCTGAGGATAGTGTGTGCTTTTGAGCAGATACAGTGTCCATCAGGCCATGCTTTAGTGGTCTGTTTTTGAAAGCATTTCTCAGTGCTGTATGCACATGCTGTGGTTGGTTTCATTCACTGATTATATTAATGAGCAGCCTTGGGGTTTACATGAGCATCCTACACTGAGAGTAGCACAGGAGATGAACAGCACCTTTTTACACATCATCAAGGAAATCAAGCTGTTCTGCAATGTTCATGCAGTTCAAATCATTTTATGCCAGAGCAGAAAAATGGAGACCAGGTGTTATCAAGATGACAACTCTTGAGGTCAGATAATGTAAATAACATAACAGTATGTTTTGGTATGTACAAACTAAAGGTAGATTAAATGATAATTTCATATATGGGCTAATGTCATGATAAAATGCCAATATAAAACTGAACAACCGTGGCGATGCAATAATGTATTATCAGTGAAAGTGTGACACATTTATTTGCATTCATTGTAATTCTACTACCAGTAGCATACTCATATCCGCTAATGATACTGTATGCATTAGAAGTAACCCCTATAGGTAGAATACTTTGTACTCCTCCAAAAATGCAGTATAGCGTATAAATGAACTGCCTCAGAGATACAAATTAGAATTTTTAGCCTTGGGGCAGAGACGACACTACACAAATATTATCAAGCTGAGTAGTAAAGCATGTAAAATAAAAGATGATTAATAAAGCATTTCTCTTATCACTATCTGTCAGAGAAATGCAGGACACTTGTTTCCTGTGTATCTGTCATTTCCTGTGCTCTATCTCATTTGCTGCTTCCTCCTCACTTTCTCTTTTCACTCCTCCCAACCCCCACCTTCAACTCATTTTCACCTCCCACTTTTCCAAACACATCTGAAGGGATTTTGTGAGACTACTAATAGCTCTGATCTGAAGACACTGCTTTGAAAGCTCATTGGTAAACAGTTGCAACTGAAAACTCCATGATGATTCAGGGGAGCTATTCCTGGTCCTCAAACTTTTTGAGAAATAAAAAAACAGCCTCATTATCCAGCAACAAAAATGGAATAACAGTACCTAGCTACATTTTGAACTACTCTGAACCTGCATGGTCAAGATGTCAAAATGGTCAAAGTTATGAGATGTTTCGTTTATAGACTAGACTAACAAGTTCTGTCTATGCTGTATAGACATGATCATTTTCAGGAGGAACACCAGCTAACACTTAAATTGGTATCTAAAAAGTGTGATTTCTTCATAGGCTAAATTTGTACTACATCTTTGTTACACTACAAACAGTCCAACTGCTGTTTTAGCCCACAGACGAGTGAGCAGGGATGTGGACACCCATGCCTCCCAATGCCACACAGCGGTGGGGACCAAGTAGGGCATAGTGGGAAATGGCCTGTGTCAGACAGCTCAATATCCTCAGATAGTCTCCTGAAATGCCACATAGAGTCATCAGTGGGCCGCTATTTCTTATGTCACTTCCAGCTTTCTTTCGCTCCTTTCCTTCAGTGTCCAGCCCCTCTTGCCCCTTCTGCTCTTTTCCTCACAGTTAATACCTCATGTCTCCTCTGTTTTCTTTCTCTGTTGGCTCTGTTCCTCCCTATCTCTTTCTCTCTGTGTCAAAGTCACTGAGGTGTAAATTCACATTAGTGTGAGCATTCCTTCCAGACAGGAGCTACCAATGACTGACTATCTGGCTATATAGGTCAGGGTAAACACAGCGAAAACTGTGTGCATGTGTGTGCGTGTGTGTGGCAACTAGCAGCAGGAATGCAATTGCATTCTGTCACATGTGTGCTGACAACAGGGGACCCACTGCTACATAGAAACATACTCCCTCACTTATGAGCATGTGGGCAGGTGTGTGGGAGAGAAAGAGAAGTGTGAAAATATTTCTCATCTCACAGCTATCTCACACATACTGAGATCCAGACACGCACAAACCCACCAATACATCTATCTTTCAGACCTCAGTGTAGTAGCTCACATAAACACATCAGAACATTGGAGGGCTTAAATTAGGATTTTCAAAAGTCAAACATGTAGAGCCTTGTTTAAAAGTCAGAGATGCACCAACGATTTTGGGAAAGTTGAAGAGGAGCTGAACAACGTCCTGATTGACATGAAAGTCTCTCTTGGGTTCTTTGAGAAATCAATCATTAGCATACAACTTCAAGCTGAATAGTTTCAGTTTACTGACATCAAAAATTAATAGCAAACAAAACCACGTCACACCTCAATGTAGCTTAGGATGATTAGAATACTAGATACTATTTACATGTCTGCTCAAACCACATTCAATAAAAGCAGATGCTTTAAGCATGTCACTCACATTTAACAAATGAAGCAGGTATTGAAAATGTTAAATCAGATTAATCTAGTGGGATTATTAGTAGTTCATAATTCTGTCACAAACAATTTATGGAGCACTTTCCCTCGATTATCTCTGAAAATGTCATCACTGTGAGCCTATTTTAAGGTCAGCCTCCACTTGGGAGTGTTTTGAGTGTGTGTGCGCACATTCATGAAGTTTATATGTTTGGTCTCCTGTTTCACATTGAAAGTATGTAAGCATATATTTTGACGGAGGCAGAATTGTGTGCAAATAACGCTGTCATGCATATGACTGTGTGACATCATGTATGTGTGAAGTAGCATACAGTGTGTGACATTATATGTGTGCTAGCTCACAGTGGAGTGGAAACAGTAGCTGCTCCCACCCCCTGCCATGTCATCCCTGGCTGGCGCATTAGTGTCAGTCTGACTCTGAACGGTCACAGCATGTTCACCCTGCGTCCATGGGGTGGAATTAACCTCACAGTCTGTCAGAGGGGGTTTTAGAGACAATCAATAACCCGACCCACCATTAAATAGAAATAATGGCCAGAGAGTTGGACAAACTAAATCAGTATATATGAGCTGCTGCAAGCTGCAGCATCAGGCCTTTCCCGTTGCTTTATTTGGTAAAAGTACACTGACATAAAAATTAACAGGCACTAAACTGAATTATGACTATAAAGCCTGGATTCCCAAGTCAGTGAATCGCAAGCAGCGTTTTTGTTGTTTCATTTGAGATGGCACTGCTTTTCTTTGAGATGTTTTATCTGTGTCATTATTTGCCCAAAAAAGCTTAAGCCAATCACAACAATGCAGAAAGCCTAACGCTAACACTAACAAGCTAAAATCATCTTTTGCGCTTTAAAGATTTGAAAGCTAAATGACATGTTGTTTGCTTTCTCAGAGTATTTATATTTCTGAGGGCTTACAAAATTGAAACCTTTAGTTTGCTGTCACATCAGCTTTTCATGACCTCTGGGTATTGCATAATGTCAGGTTACAATATTTAGCACCAAATGCTTGCTTGGGTATATTCTTGGTCTTATTTATGTATTCTTTTATCTGATACTTCATGATTGAAATCATAATTTATTCATTTTTCACAACATTTTAATTAGGTTTGTCCAGCTGTTGTTAAAACAACATTAAGTCTTGATCGGCTTATTAAGTTAAGTCGAGGTTTTGCATATTTCGTATGAAAACATATAAAATCATAAAAAGTAAAAAATTAGCGATGCAACTAAAACAGGCCTCATATATTGGAAATGATCAGACTATTTCTAATTGTCAGTGGCCCTTTTTACCAACCAGTCAGTCATCTTGGTCTTACTATATCCTATCCAAATGTCATGCCAATAATAATGCCCAGACTCACTGGGGCTGGACCCAGTCTAACTGATGAAAAGTCAGAGAAATACTATAAACAATTGTAATTGAAATGGTAAATAAATGTATTAATGTTTGTCTTTGACTGCTATTTAATTGTCCTTGGACCAACATTTTTAACAGTTGTGCGAAGGACATGGAAAATGCAGTCATGGCTGTGTTATGATTGCCTGAAACAAAACATTAAAATGTGTGCCACTTTCAAAGATCACTATATGATATGGTCAGCCAGCAAGGGCAAACACAAACTGAACATATACGAGGACAACTTGGCTTATTCGATTATATTTTGAATGAAATTATCATTGCAGATACTGATTGAAACAGTATTGTCAAATGAACAGATGAAGTTTGCTGATGAGAAATATCCATCAGGACATACAGAGACCGCAGCTTGTGCAGGTATGTTTAGGTTAAGTTTGGACTTGCCATCGGACACACTGGGTGTGCGTGTGACTGGAATGCTTACGTCACATTGTGCGTGTATGTGTGTGTGAGCCCATCTGTGTGTGTGTATCTGTCCTGAGGCTGTGACCTTAATCTGGAGCACAAGGGTGACACAGGCTCAAAACCAGACAGTGACAGAAGTGACCTAATGCATCAAAACATGTACAAGCCCACATCTCTCCATGTTGAGTCTTACCTCTGGGGCGATGTAGTCTGGAGTGCCGCAGAAGGTGCGTGTGGTCACTCCTTCTAACATGTTCTCTTTGCACATGCCAAAATCAGCAATCTTAATGTGTCCCTCACAGTCCAGCATTACATTGTCCAACTTCAGATCCCTGAGGAAGATGACAGACATTCAAAACATCCTTGAAGCTGGTTGCCTTTTTTTTTGTTATTTTCAGCAGCTGAATTTTACTGTTAATGCATATACCCAAACTCTTATATTATTTAGTCCAAACTAACCCCATGCTGCTGCAGCAGAGTGTTAAAGGAGTGTTAGAAGCACTAATAAACACGGATGATTCTATATTCTTAACTATATTCATTACAGGATGACAAATTAATTCATGGTTTTAGCTAACATTCATATGTCACAACATTTCTAATAATTAATTGAAATGCAGCCTCTGTATTTGAGGAACAGGATGCTCTGTACCTGTTGTATTACAGTAAGTGTGCAAACTAGTTAATATTCACCTGTAGATGATTCCTTTACTGTGCAGGAAGAAGAGACCAGCAGCGATCTCTGCTGCATAGAACCTGCAATAACAACAACACAGACTTAAAACACAAGGAAACTTAACCATCCAAAAATTCATGAGAGAAATGTCACATGGCCATGTCACTGCTGTAACTGCTGCTTAACTGACAATACATACTTCATACATCAATTATGCTGTAATAATGAAACATGCATAGAAAGAATTTTGGAAGTAAATTAAAATGTAATGTCTATTTAACAGTAGAAAATTATTTTCTATACAGTAGGTTGATTGATTGATTGATTGCAATGCCAGCTGTGAAAAAGATGCCATGACTTACACTGCCTGAGGTTCCTTGAACTTGCCCACTTGCTGGATATGGTACATGAGGTCTCCACCATTCACATACTCCATGACAAAGTACAGGCGATCCTGTGGACATGGAGAGAGAGTTAGAAGTAGTTATGAATAGGCGGGGGTAAAAAAAAACCCCCGCAAAGTTGAAACTGTGAAATTACAAAACATTTCTACATCTTTATTAACCATCAAAGCCTCCCTGCAGCCTCCCCTAACCTTGCTGTCTGAGTTGTTTCATCGTTCCTGCTACACTTTCCATGACAAGGTGACCTAAAAAGCACACAACAAAGCGCTCATGGAAAAAAACCTCAACTCAGACATCTGTCAGGAAATATTCTCCTTGACTACTTGTGCTGGTCCCTTATGACAAGTTTGGCCTGACCCTGGTCAAGTTGTGTTTGATGGTCCCTTACAAGCAAAACAAAAGCCAGCCTTCTCAGACTGTAGAGCAACAGACCTGTGCTGACAGCAAGGCTGACCTCCTACCAGGTTTAGCCAAGTGTCACTACCCATGACAAAGCAGATCCAACCCTGGACTTGTGAAGGCCCTGACCCTCGCTGCACTACAATGACAGTCCTTTGAATAAAATGCATGCTACACCTTCTCTCTGAACCTTTTGTGCTTCCTTCTCTCTCTTTTTTGTACCTCCCACACTGAATATATCTGTAGTCACTTGTCTCTAACACAAAGATTTTTTGACTCCATAAAGTGTCACAAAAGATGCTTCAACTATATTTCATCGTAATAGATGCTGACCAGTAATTTTTGCCAAACAAATGCAAAATGTGAAAAACAGAAAACAAAACGGGGAAAAAAATCCTCCAAAAACTTTGTAGTTTAAATGAGTCTTCAATATTTAAGCTTAACATACATCATGAGCTAAACTTTGCACATTTGATGTTCATCCGATGTCCACATACTGTAGTATCTTAGGGATGATTTTTATACATTTATACATTATTTTGCCAAGCTGTCATTTGAACATGCTTTTTTACTTTTAAACTGCTAATAAGTTTTGTGCATTAAAAAACTGAGCCTGTTTGAAAACATCCTCATGTGTCCTGCAACTTGAGCAATTGGTTCAAACTGCCTTTCTCACTTGCTCAAAAGTAAACTTTGATGATGTCTTAAATCTCAAATCTGCTCCCTTAGTTCATTGTTTGTCTCATGATTTATAATTTGAGAAATTTTCACAGGAATACAGATAACTTGGAATTTCCAACTTGTTCCCATAACCATACAAACAAAAAAGATGTGAAAATCCAAGATCTATATCATCACAAAAATAGAATTAAATGCTATTATTGGGCCAAATCCATTTGATGGGGAAACCAACAGAATACAAAAAAATGAAAGCAAACATTTGAGATGAGCAAACATTTGAACTGCAGTAATGTCATGCCAGACAAACCTGTCAAACATCTGTATTGCTATTTCTAGGAAAATGCTATCTGTGCAAGATTTTGTACATAATAAAAACCTCTGCAAAGACAGACTAGAGAAAGCTAGAGAACATGTGACAATTACGTAGTCCCTTTTTAATGTGGGAGACTGAACATGTGTGTATATTCATGAATATAGTATGAAGCTGCCAAGGTGCGTCTCTTCCTATATTTTGTCCGTCAGCCACTGGTGTTACTGCTCTAATCTGCTATAGTTCAGCTTGGCTTTTCTGAGAACTCTAACCGCGAATAGACATTAATTTGCCATCCAGCTCAAACCAAGGGCTGAGATAGGGCATAAAACCACACATCTGCCTTTCTGTACATCTACATTGGGTGGCATAGAATTATTAAAAAACAGCATATTACAGTTTTATCAAACCTTTTCATTTACTAACTATAGTAAGCAAGGAACTGAATGTGTTCAAATAGCTACATGTCTTAGTATGTGCTCTCAGGTCATATGGTCTGGTTTTGGCATGACTCAAAGTTGATACACGTGCAAATACAGGCACATGCTGTTGTAAACACACGCGCACACACACACACACAAACGTCAGCCTTCTAATTGGGTTTTGTTTGTTTCTCCTTTTCTTTTTGTAATTGTACTCGTCATAAACGTCCTCTACTGTCCTCTACAACCCTTTATGACTAAGCTGTTTAGCTAAAAGCTCCTTCATGAATTAATTTGACCTGACCTGAAGTGACTTGCCCTGATGTGTGTCCAGGAGCATTTTTTACCTACCACAGTCTGGAAGCACGAGTGCAGCTGTGTCAGGAAGGGCGGCTTTTCCTGTTGGGCCAGGACTCTCTTTTCCACCATAGTACATTCTACATCATCATCCTGGATCACTACATCCTTCTTCAGGATCTTTATTGCATACAGCTCTTCAGTGTCCCTCATCTCTGCCAGCATGACCTTCACAGAGACAGACAGAGGGAATGATAAAGGTAGGAAAAGGTCATTTCTATTTACGATATACCATAGTTTTTCTTGTGCCATCGGTTTTATGCTTTCTATGTTGCCAGTGACACTATGCACTTTGTTTTTTTAGCAGGAGCATATTAAAAAAGATTCAAACCTACCTTGCCAAAGCTGCCTTTCCCCAGTACAGCCAGGAAAGAGAAGTCACCGAGTTTGACCTGGTCCAAGCTGCTGCTGGATGGTAGCTGGCTGGACTCGCTACCATCAGCCTCGCTGATCACCTTCTTAGCTGGGCCTAGTTTGGCTTTCTGCATTCAGGGGACAAAGGATGAAGTGTGTAAGAAACACACATCTTAAAATTCAGTTTGATTACAGTAACACACACACACAAGCACACACTATGTAAATCTGCACACTGTTTAGTTGAGACAAGATACCTAGCTCCTATTTCTTATATGCAGACCTTGCTTGAAAAGTTATTACATGCATGAAATACATTTAGTCGAAGCTTCTTTGTGGTGGAGTCTTCCTGTAGTTGGATGACTCAACTCACTCACACTGCTCATGTGCTCACTTACCCACTCACAGAAACAATACACTGGTAGGAGGATTCAAAATAAATGGGGTGAAATGAGTCATTGTGGAGCAGATGTGATATAAACGGATACATTTTTTTGAAGTAAACCAAAAAAGCAAAAAAACAAATTTTTATATAATATTTCATTTAGTTTCTTGTCAAATTAAGAACTATCATCTAATAATAGACTATCGTATAACATATAAATAATTGATTATCATTTAAATTAATCAAAGGAAACCTCATTACTGGTTGGTCTTGAAGGCTTAAAGAGGGAATGCTGAGAATAAAACGTTTGCATACTATCTATGATTTTTTTATATAAAGTTTCTTAAATTAAGATAAAAATAATCTTCATGCTTAAAACTATTAACAACAATTAGTGTGCGGCATGTCATTAGACTATAGTCGTTTAAAAGTATAAATGTCACTGTTATATTGTTTATTCTGAATATAATGCAAGGGGGTAATCCCAGAGTTTGACAACTTTGACACTTTTGTCTGGTGTCTATTGTATATTAATATGATGCACCTGATGTTTGTTTTTTTTACACAAACAACCATCTGAGAGGTCGTCCTTGGAAACTGTTTGGAAAAGGCACTTAAAAAAAACAAAAGAACTTGTCAGGTGATTGGATGAACCATCTGTCTATCACCAGCTATCACTGACCTAGCTGAAATCACAACATCATGACATCATGTGTGAAACATCATAAGGCATTGATTGGTCTGAAAGACTGGTGGTTTTGACACAAGCGCATAAACTGAAGCCTGACAAGATGGATTCTCATATGATTGTGTGATGTCACAAATCCAGCTGCTTTGCAAGGTAACTTCACATCATCTAAAAATGCACTTGCATAACAAGCACAACATGACTTTTATTTATTTGTATTTCTAAAATGTATTTTGAAAACTGTATGTGTGTGTGTGAGGGGGATGGGGGGGGGGGCGGAGAGATAACCTTCTACACACTTTCCTTCATGCCAAAGTCATGCTTATTCTCCCAGTATAGCAAGATGCTTCAGGGAGCTCCTAGAAAACTACAGTGCCCATGTCATTCACCTCTGTAGCAGTCTGAATACCAAAAAATAGCGAAATACTTTAATAATTTACAGTTCCATACATAAATGTCTGTCTGCACAAAAACACAACCATGACCGCCATGTCCAGTTTTCAAACTCAGCCAATGCCAAACACAGATCCAAACTCATGCTGAACTGATATTGCAGGTGAATCTATATCCACAGCCTACACAGAGCCTACACAGAGCAAGTAGACCAGTTTTAGCAAGGACAATAAAAAGGTCACTTTATAATCATCTTTATATCACTAGAACATCAAAGTGGACTGATTTGGCAATGCTAAACCAAATATCTTTTCTATATCTTTTTTTTTCTTTTTTTTTTATTGGGATGACAATTTGTGGTAAATGTAGACCCATTACAGCATTAAAACATTGGGTCATGTTTCACCTTCAGGAATCACTTTAGCATTAATCTAAACCTTAATTCAGTTCATGTCAAACTAATCTGAATAACGACTGGCAAAAACAACTTGTGACAAACAATACTAAGCAGCTTTAGTTTTGTTAATGGCATCTACCACAGTCTGCTCTTAATCTGGGAGAGCAGCAGAGAAACACAAAGCAGAGCAGACCACACCAGATCACAGCACACCTGTAAGCTTGAGCTTTTATTGAAAAGAGCCTGGCCGAACCAGGTGAGCAGAAGCCTTACGTCCTTTATCTCAGACGCACCTTATCAGAGTGTTCCTTAGGTGCTTGGTCCTGAAACCGCAAGGAGAAGGAAGCCAAAATGGCCAATGCACTTAGTACACTTGGGTATAGGTGTGAGCCAAAACAGCTGACTAAACCAAGACACTTAAATGCGAAGATAGTTGAGGGCCAAAACACTGAGTCTACCTCATACACACAGACAAACACAAAGAATATCAATTAAGATGCAGTAATCAAATCATAACTATAAAGCTTAAGCGTCAGCCTTTGAACCAGTGATCGTTGGTTTCAATCCACAGGTAGTTAAAATGTCATTTTATACAGTATGTTAACAGTTTTGGCAGTTGCAATTATCTGCTGTTAAGTACAAATTCTCAGTGTGGCAAAATCACATAAAGAACAAAGAGCCAATATAAATGACCTGACCTCTTTTAAAACCATAAGTGCCCTTCAACATTTTACATGCTAAAAATAACTAGTTGAATATCACCATGAAGATGTAAAAAAAAAACAAAAACAAAAAAAAAAAACAAGAAACAGAAACAGAACAACCACAGGTTAAAAAATAACTGCTAATGAGTAAAAATCAAACCTTTAATAAAGAAGAATCGGGGCAACAATATTTGGGTGAAATAAATGACTTGTGTTACTATGTAACAACACTAATGAAGGCCTTGTGAATTTGCCACACACACACACACACACACACACACACACACACACACACACACACACACAATTTCTCATTATGCTTTATGCTGGCAAAAGGTCTCACAATATATTTCAGTTCACTGCTGACATCTAGTGGTCACACATGACCTCTGCGAGGGTGCAACATTTTTGCAGTCCATTATTATTGTATTAGTAACACCTGAATATGAAGACTGATTAGACCTTACGAAGAGATGCCGGCAGGTAGAGGAAGTAGAACATATGACAGATAAAGCTTATGCAGGTTCTAAGATGAGAGTGATGAAAGGCCACGTGCTGTACTTCCAGGGTACACCTGTATTGATGATGTAAGTACACAAGACATAGACAGGCAGGGTGATCCACAGACAAGACATATACAGACATACAGACTAGAAAGACATACATGCAGACAAATGAAGCTACAGTATGAGCTGTGAGCAGTACGGCATCAGGATTTACTAACAATCCTCTGATAGATTCGGAGGAAGCAGTGAAGACAAAGAAGTTTTCTGTACTAAAGGTTTTACATAATTTGAAGAAATTACATTTAATTCCCCTTTTCTTGATTTGTGCTGTAATTTCCACAGTCCTTTATGGTACAAAAGGGAGCAGGGACGACCTTGATTCATTGGAGGAATGTCAGTTTACCTGTATATATTTATGTCAATTTCTATACCAACCCCACATCCAGAACAAATTGTTAGTAAATTGGATCTATTTGCAGTAGCATGGAACCAGGTACATGAGGAGAAGTGAAGGAACATGTCACCACAACAAAACAAGAATGGAGAGGAGAGGAGAGGAGAAGAGAAGAGAAGAGAAGAGAAGAGAAGAGAAGAGAAGAGAAGAGAAGAGAAGAGAAGAGAAGAGAAGAGAAGAGAAGAGAAGAGAAGAGAAGAGAAGAGAAGAGAAGAGAAGAGAAGAGAGGAGAGGAGAGGAGAGGAGAAGAGAGGAGAGGAGAGGAGAGGAGAGGAGAGGAGAGGAGAGGAGAGGAGAGGAGAGGAGAGGAGAGGAAAGGAAAGGAGAGGAGAGGAGAGGGCTACCTTTAGATTAAAGTTAATTTGGCAGTCCTGAGAGCAGGGGCAATAAGGGGAGAGAGGAAGAGAGAAACTCTTGCATTAAATATGATAACGTGACACGGGATGAAGAAGCATTTGTACAATAAGTCTCACCAAGCACACAGGAGGGAGCAGGAAGCTAAGGGAAAAAAGGAAGAGAACCACAGAGGGGTTTATGAAGAGGAAAAAAGGAGACACAGAAGTATTCTCCAGGCCAGAGAGTTACAGATAGAGGTACAATTAAGTCAAGTGGACGAACGATTTTGGGACCTCAAGATGCAAAAACATTGAAAAGTGGTGCATATTTGTACAGTAAGTCTTGCTGACTTGTTACCATGACAACCACATGCAGACAGGTGATAGGAGATTAGACTCTTTTTTTTCACCTCATTTCTCAGTCTTCCTTCATCCTTACATGAACCTCACCTTCTGTATGAAGAGCCAAAATGACCTGTTGTCATGTGATCACTGCTTTTTTGTTAAGTTGAAAAAGTGTTGCACAAGGCTATCTGACAGCTCCTGCAGGGCAAACATGTTTTGTATAGCTGCAAAAAGGTTTGTTTAAGGTGGTAAAACACATATATTTGTATGTACATCTTTTTGCATTATTTTCATTTATGCACAAAACAAAAACTGTTTAAATTCTGCTTTGAATGCATAGCATAGCAACAGTACAGGACACAAATGAAGAGGGTGTCACAAAAAATATTTTTATTATAAAAATTACCAAAAAACATAAACCCTCTGCAAATTAGTGTTGGGATTCAATTCCAGCTGTGACCTTTCACACATCTTGGATTTTCAATCATCATCATTTTTTCCCACAATTCTCTACTTGTAGCACAAATGTCATGAAAAATAACCTTAAAAAGACTCATACAGAGACCTGGGCTCCTGCTGAGAGGTTCAACAATATGACAGACAATGAGAAGGCCACAGGCAGACAATCTCAGCAGGCCAGACACAACAACACAATAAATTGGATGACAGAAAAGAACACACAGTTGTGTCTAAAAGTAGTGCTGAACACTATGTGAATGCATGTATGTGTGTGTGTGTGTGTGTGTGTGTGTGTGTGTGTGTGTGTGTGTGTGTGTGTGTGTATGTGTGTGTGTGTGTGTGTGTGTGTGTGTGTGTGTGTGTGTGTGTGTGTGTGTGTTTGGGTGGTGTTAAAGAGAAAAGAGTTTGTTATTTAAATTTTGTTTTAGACACTGATACTGGTCATTCAAATTCTATTCATTCTATTTACATACTTATTGGAAAGGTGCTAATGATCATTATGAAAAAACTATTTTATATTGATCATGTCGACACAACACACAGGTTTATAGTAGAAGTGAACTCTCCAGCGCAAAGTAACCATGAGCTGAGAAGGGTTTTGAAAACAGCAGATGCCACACTGACATTATAGAAGAGCATATGATCATGTTACACAGCAGAAAAGTCTCTTAGACAGCCAATTGTGACCAGGGAAATAAAAGCATTTCCACTGAGCTAAAAGAAAGTCGAACAAAATAATAAGCACTGAGAAACTGTAGACATTATGGTGATATTGTCCAGACTCTGTGTTGTACACACTCTAGACAAGACAATTCAATAAGTCAAAGTCAACAAACATCAAGCTGGCAATAACTTGCACTGGCAGTTACAATTCTCACCTCAAATTTCTGCCTCAGTTCTTCATTCCCATCATCCTCCTCTGAGATGGGGACATTGTAGTACTCCCCCTCCTCCTGGCAAAGTAATTTATACCTGAAAAGGGAGAGACAGAAAGACAAGGGAGATGGAGGGAGACAAACAATGAAAATCCAGATGGACACATAAGGACAGACAGAAAAGCAAATGTTGCTATATTAGTTTGTCTGCCTTCCCTTCTCCTATGACAAGTCTACTCTTATAACTGATCTTAATCTACTGGGCCTGGAAACAGCTCATACTAAACCAATGGTCTCTTTGCCTTTGGTGTATTTGGAACCATCTTTACTTTTAGCACAAATTGTGACACACATCTCAGAGCAGACACACAAAAAAGTTGGACATATGAAAAATGGATATCTCTTGCTCCTTTGGGACAAACCTACTGGCTGCAGCTTCAAGTGGCCATCAATCAATACAGCATAAATTGTTGCCCACAACAAAATCCCAAACCTAGCTGACTGTTTGCCTCAGAGGTTCCTGTGTTTGATGTAAGCTGTGATTTATTGTAGTTTATTAGGTGCACATGGACAACATTAAACTGTTGATACTATTAGTTTCTATTGCTATCTGAGGGTGTTATTGCTATGTGTGTATGTGACTAATGTGGTCATCTCCAATTGAATTGGAAAATGTATGTAAATTACCTGACAGTACCACTGACATCATTTTTAAAAAAATTAACAGGTTAACTTGACAATTTCAGTCTATAGTTAAAATCATACTGTGTAATATCCAACAATACGTAAAAACCAATGACATCATTTGATCCTGAATAAAGTGAGCATTACCAGCCACAGACTGGAGCCTTTATGAGCTCTGACACGCCAAAAGAAAGGGCTCCCATGAAGTCGTTCCTGGTTGTCCGGTCCCAGTCCCACACCTCCACTGACAGCCTGCGGTCCTTATCTGTAGGCCTGAGCTTGCTGTACAACACACAGGTACACATAATGGTTATGCTAAGTTCTATGGTCAGATTTTAGTCGGAAAGCAAACAATCTACAAAAAATACAAAAAACAAACAAACAAAACAAATGTAAAACTGTAATGGCTGTAAATCAGTGCAGTAGAAAATTATTATTACAGGTGTTGTAGTTTTAGTTACAGCAACAGCACCAGTAGAGGTGGAAGCATAAGTATTAGAGTAGCATTATTTTAGCAATAGAACATATGACAGTACTACTACGACGTTTTTCTACTACAGACATCACATTAATAATCATGTCACATTGTAAAATATCCATTGTATAACATAGTCTGTAGATTACATCAGCTCATTTACTCACAAGTTAAAGCTTTCATTCCACACAGGGTTGAGGCTAGAGCGGATGGTTTTGGTCTTCTGCTTGGTCTCATTTTTGGGATCTGGTATGAGCTTGAGCTTGACATATGGATCAGACAGGCCATTGGGGTCCATGGGTATCATGTTTTTGCCTTCAGACACTGAGGAAAATAAGAAAATGTTAATTTAC
The DNA here is from genome assembly GCF_027409825.1 of Scomber japonicus. Classification (NCBI taxonomy): domain Eukaryota; kingdom Metazoa; phylum Chordata; class Actinopteri; order Scombriformes; family Scombridae; genus Scomber; species Scomber japonicus. Next base: position 26,413,845 of record NC_070579.1, on the reverse strand, counting down.
CTCTAAAAACACTACTAGAGAACTATAGAATTTGTGTGAAAGCTTTTGAATTATTGCAATAATTCAAATAAAGCAGAATGGTCTCAGCACACCGAAAAACGTAAAGAGCTGCTAGGTAGCTTATTTATTAGTGATGGATTTCATTAAATTTGCCTTGTATCAACAGCTAAATGAATACACTGCCTTTTATCTACACTGAGTATTCATTCATATTCAGTTTGGTTTCTACAGTGCTTAGGAAAACAGATGCTTTATTTAAAGCAACAGGTGAACATCAATAGAGCAAATTACAGGTGCTCAAGATCAAGCAGCATATCACAGCCTGAGAGGATTGTTAGTGGCACGAAGCCATAAAGAGAGCAAACTCAGGAAGTGATGTGGAAACAGTGATTCAAAATTGCAGGCTGTGTCATGTTTAAGTAGGTAAAGGCTCTCCTCTTTTCCTCCTGTATTTAGCTATTCAGTAAACAAGGGCACACCAGGGACATTAGCACTCCATTAGCCCTGAGCATTGGAGCACTGCCAGACAGTACAGTGCACAGCACAGCACACACACGCACATGCACACATCCCTGCCCACAGTCAGGCATACACACAGTTACACACTTTGTTTATCGACATACGACGCACCCAGTGTCCCCGCAGGGACAGAGTGAATGCCAGCCTTGCTCGGCTAAACCTCAGCCAACAGAGACCTAGAAATCTCTCAATGTGGTCCTGTCAGTCACACTACAATGGTGGCACAAGTGGTGACAGTCCAAACTGACCTTTGACCTGGAGAGGAAGGCACTATGCCAGTGCATTAAGACTTCATGAAATGGCTGCTAAACCGCCTGTCTTAGTTGGAATACCCTGAATGAGATACGATATTGATGGGATTAAGAGGGATAAACAGACAAAATCAATGAGGGATTGTCACCACGAAGTTAATACAGCAACTGTTGTAAATGGCAAAGAGAAATACACTGAGATACTCTTGAAATATGGTCACGAAAGCCACAAAAATGGTATCTCTGACAGGGTGTTATACAATACAGGGCAAATGTTCACACTAATTTTAGTTTATATTATGATGCTATTCTATTATTTGAGTCACTAGGAAAACCTTCATTTTTTTCCCTCTATGGTCGCACCAATAGCATCAGATGACTATTTGATAAGCCGGTAGTAAATACCTTCCAATTGTTTGCTTATATTCTCAACACCTGTGATTGAGGATTTGGGTGTTGAGCGATGCCAGCGACATGTGAAGATAAGTGAGTGATAGAGTGAGCTGCTTTAGAGTATACACACACACACACACACTGAGAGAGAGAAAGACAGAGGAAGAGGGGGAGAGCATACTTGAGGTGTGGGAAGGTATTGAGCGTTCCTGAACTGGCAACCTTCTGCTTTCTCAGAAATCCAATGAAAAAGCGTTAAGCCAGTCTACAGGCACTAAAGACTTACTATACACTGCATTTGCACTACTATAGATGCACGCTACAGCACTCCATTCCCACCTCTGTCCACTCCAAAGGGAGTGGATATAAATTCAATACATGAACTCAATAAGAGATCACAGGTTTTGTCTGTTTCATCTTTTTGATAGTATAAGCAGATGGTCCCTGATGCACTGGAGTAGTTACTGTACATGTAACAAACATGATGGGAAAAATGTTTTGTGTACTATACCTGTGAAAAACAGCTGACTGCTCACATACTAGGTTACATATCAGAGGAATTATATTTAGTGTCAGCTCTCAGTAGGCTGACATGATGCATATAGGGAGATTATACAGAGCCTAGACACCAGTGTCAACAGAAGATAGTGCCACTGGACATCTTGTGCTTATGTGACTATGGAATAGTATCAGATGTCAAATTTGACTTTGATAGTATGATATTTACTATTTTACCTCAATAATAAATGATCAGGAAGAAAGGACTATATCTCCAGTAACTGCAAAGGTGATACAAACAATACAACTAAATAAAATTATGTAGTAATGGTAATATTTTGATACTTGGTTGATAAAACAAAAATTCCTTGTATGATATCACAAAATGAAGTTAGTTCTGTGCATGGACGTGTATCCATATAATCAGTGTGTAAAACAGCTTCTAACAGATGTGCTCCTCCTGTATCCCTCACACTAATAATATATTGAATCTCTCCTGCACATTGTGCCTGGTTTTGCCACCACTGTTTGTCAGAAAAATGTTGACCACACCCACATCAGCCACATGCCAGGAATACGGACTTTGATCTGCACTTATGACCTATTTCAGGAAAATAGGGCCCTTTGTGTTATTGACTATAGACAATGAACCATTAAGTGAAAAACCACCTAGAAACACTAAAAACTGTAATTCCAGTGAAGACCAGTAGGGGGTAATCTAGACTGTCTAATGCCAGCACAGAGCATTTCCTTCCATAGAACTTTGACTAAATGGAACAATATGTGTCTGTGGCTTTCAGCTGTGCTGCAGAGACTTCTGCTGACAAAACTCACATGTGCTGTTGATTGTTCAAATTCTTGGTTAAAGTCAAATAATTTTCTTCTTCTTGAAAAACCTGAATATGTGTTTGTAGTTTTGGACATAGTATATGTCTTTTAGTGAACTGTGCATAATACTGCCATTTATGTGTAAATAGACACGCGCGCGCGCGCACACACACACACACACACACACACACACACACACACACACACACACACAAACAAACAAACACTTGGACAAAGGAGGCAGGGGTATGTGTAGGGGCATAGTTGCTTGGATACAAGTTAACCACTATCTTGGCTTGCATTTAGAGAAGCAGCAACAGCAGCAGTGTGCCAAACATGGTGCAGTGGCTCCAAAAAACAACTTAAGAAACAACTACTTTGTTTTATCCAATGTGCTTTGAATAAAATTAACCAAAACCCTAAAAAACATCTATTGACATAAAGAGATTGTAAAAAGTCTGAGAAAAACTGAACAACCTTCTTAGATTACACATAATATTTTAAGACGATTCAACTTTGTATAATCCCATTTTCAATAGAGCTTTAGCCTTATTTGGCTTTCTGAACTTATTATTGCTCATCAGCATGGATAATTTCACTCTGTAACCCTGCTTGCTCCTACTGAGGTATATAACTTATTACTGCAATAGTATTACTGATATTTCTTTTTGTTGAGTCATAATCTTATTTACGAAGAGCGAGCCTACTTCTGTCTATGATTAAAGTTGCCAACTGAACTGTTAGGCCTTTATTCACTTAAGGTTTGGCAGATTTCAAGATTATAAGCCTCCAGAAGGCTCTCTGAAAGGCTTATATCAAAAATAGACTACATGGGAAAAGTAGATCCTCTGCAAGTAGTCCGTTGTCATGCTTTGAAGAAGGCCAATAGACCATAAAGATGAACTTCTGTAGACTTTTGATTTGAAAATGCATGAATGAAAGAAAGAAAGAAAGAAAGAAAGAAAGAAAGAAAGAAAGAAAGAAAGAAAGAAAGAAAAAAGAAAGATGTTGAAATTGTGAGAAGACGGTGTGCAGCATGCTGAGAGGAGGGAGTCGAGGCAGGGCAGGAATACCAATGACATAACTACATAGTACAAAGTTCAGCTGTTCTATCAGCACCACAGAGACAATGAAAAGACTATACTGTAAGTATGAATCTTAATATGATGGAGACGAATTGCAAAACTTGGTCAGGGTGTTACTGTTTCATATCAGGAATGATAAGAATAGTCACGCAACTTCACAACCCTCTTGTTGTCATGTGTGTAATTTCTCCACATGCTCTCCATAATTTCAAAATCTTTTCAATACTGTGTGTTACAGTCAACAACGTACTGTACTTTAGAGAAATCAACCAAATGTCTGAAAACAAATTGAATTGCAAATAGTGAAATGAGTTTATTTTGGTTTGTTGGGAGGTTTTACAAGAAATTAAAAAAAAAAAACATTGCTGTCCCCAAAGTGCATGGTCTTTAAATCTAAAAATCTTATTTATTTAGTTTTTCAAACAGTATTTTTGCGGGGATAAACCCAAGGCAGTCCGATATTTTCAGTTTTTCAATTCTCAGTTTATTACTTTCATCTTTAGGATGTGTATTACTGCATTGAAAAAAAAGTGGGTCTGTGTGTGGATATGATAACATCCAAATGTGCACAGTGGTGAGCAAACTATTAAATGTCATTCATTCCTGCATTCTTTCGAGAGTCTACACGATCCGTGAAATCACACACACAGAAACTCACAGAACCTTGTCATCAGCTGACACCAGATGACCCCGCCTCAAAAATGAGGTCAACTGTGTTTGTTCTTCACCTCCCTGAGTAAACCTTAAACCTTAAAACACAGTTTCACTTTCCATCCACTCTGTGCTCATTTGAAAAGCTCATAAACTGGTCTGAACCTACTTATACACTTCATAATGTAATATTACATCATAATAAAGGAGGTGGATTGACCAGTATATCTTCAGTATGACACATGGATGGCACGTGAGGTTTTTTTTGCTTATGTTCTCACTTAATCACTAGTGAGCTGACAGGATAATCTCAGTTAAATGTATTGTGTGTATTTCTTTTAAATTGAAAGCCTAATGTTGGCTAAAATGTACTTTAACATGTTATACATATATGAACTGTACATATAGTTTAAAGATGATAACATCTTTATATCAATTACACTATGGTTGTGAAAGATTGTATCTCAATTACAAGAGCTGACTACAGAACATGAAGACAGAAAGTAGTGATGTCCCAGTGGCCAGTGGAAAATTGCTGTCAGCTGCATCTTAACTCTGATTCATGGGGAAAATGTGATGTGCAGGAATTTTAAGTCAATTTTCACTTGGCAAGAGCCTGTTGCTTTTCTGTACAGTGAGTCTGACATTATAAAGACATAGAAATGACTGATGAGAAAAAAAGGGGAAAAAAGGCTGCAGAGTTGAAATAATGGCAGTATCATCTGCAGACCCCAGATGTAGCCTCATCCAACCCCATCTCTGACTTCCTGCTAGTCTTCATTGCAATCAGAGAGCCAGTAATGAAAGGCAGAGTATGTTGTTTTTTGTTTTTGTTTGAATGATCGGCTGAGACACCTATAGGTGTGATGGATGTAAGTAGAAGGGGGTAAATTGACTCTGGAGATCTGCATGCAGCAAGAGTATAGAGTTGTACAGATTTTAATAATAAAATAAAGTCTACAAACTTATAAACAATACTGCAATAATATAATACCTCTGATCAATATGGTTTGCTCAGTGGGAAGAGAGGTTGGAAAGGGGGAGGTGCTGCACTATTGAGCACGAAAAAAGAATGCAATATACTTAATATAGATTAAATACTAAATATCAAGTAATTTATGGGCACTCAACTATGAATATGACTTAAAATTGATGACTTCCTCTGGCTACTTGACCATTTGTATAACGACTTCATACCAATGCTCAAGTTTGTTGTGTACATGTATCAGCTGTTGAATTCAATACAGTGTTTTATCCTAGACGAGTATTTTTCCGAATAGGTATAATATTAAGTGTTCAAACTAGACACTTGACACTGCCTCTGCCCACAGTGAGCACCCTGAAATAGCCTTAAAAAGAATGAAACCGAGACAATACAGGGAGATGCAAGAGTGAAATGACTGTAAATGGATAAAAGAGTTAGAAGTGATGTTACATTTCCTACATTTGGCCATTTATCCACACATTTACAACCGGAATGGTAAAAGTAATGCAAAATGCAAGATAGACTGCCACTAGCTGCATCAGCCTGAAGTTGGTAATAGAGTAAGGATTGATTTTGTCTTTTACTGTAAAGCCACTAAACCTCAGGAAGGTTCAACAGCAAAATCTGGCCTCCCACATCTATATCCACTCCGAGCACCAATCTGACCCACGCACACCTACACTGCACCTACATATAAAACACACAAACTGGGGAGAGCAGAGAGCTTGTTTAATAAGGCTCTTCTGTAGAACTGGATGAGACAACAAGAGAACAAAAAGGAAATGTAATTATTACCACTGTCTCTCACACTCTCCCATAAGACCTGCAGGTGGCAAGGGTGCGTGCACATGCGTGCACACACACATTTGCACACATAGATAGTAACAAGTATAAATAAAAGACTATGGACATAAATGCCCTCTACCAAAATGACTCTGAATACTTGTACAGAGTCAATGAACAATAGGGTTGCAGAGACAAACAGGAGGGTGGCTTTCTCAGCACCAGTGGACAGAGGGGAGCTGTGTGTTTGCAAGAATGAGAGGCTGAGGACAGTGTTAGTGGGCTATATGTGTCCTTTACCAGTGAAACAGAACCCATTTTGTCTCCTTCTCCATCTCCCCTCCCATCTACACAAACACAAATTCCCACTACTCATGTTTCTGGAAAAGGCATGCATGCAGTGTTTCACATGACTAATTATCATCTCACTTTGCAGACTTGGTTTCTATGACGGAATGTGTGTTTGTTTTTCTCTGTTAGTCCGGTTGGAGTTAATGTCTGGTTCATGTCTGAGGTTAAAGGCTTTCCCTGACTGCCATATCACTTTTTGGCAATGATTGTTTATGAATTCCAGGAAAAATTGGAGTTCCTCTTCACTTACAGTTCAGTGTGCATCCACTGTGGGTTGTTTGGGTGATTCTTGCACTATTCATCTTCACTCATTAAAACTTTCCCTCCTCAACTAAGGCCAAATATTTGGTTTATTATATTATAAATTAAAATTAATAGGGAAACATGTACTTGTTGCAGAATACAAAGAAGGTAACAAACTCTCCAGGGTCGAGGACCAAATGCTCTTAAACCTCATCTGAACCTCCTTCATTGGGATTATGGGATCATGGATTCAAAAATCCTGATCAGAAGCCAAATGAAACAAGTTTATGTAACTGAAGCATTTGTTTTTCATTTGACTCAGATTATTCTTTTAAACCGCTGCAATTTCTGGCACAGATTGTATAAACTACAGTAAGTGACTAGGGATTTGTGACAACAGCCTCTTTGTTTCAATGCAAGTATCATCAAAGTGTTGGGCAAGTTACATTAAAAAGGTAATCAGTTGATTATTGTGGTTTCATGAGTGGCCAATCTGTGGTTTGAAGGTATTTACAGACCATCATCAGCTACCTGAGCCCCAGTGATTATACACACTCAGCATTCCTATGGTATTGTACTATATTTAAAGGTTCCTGTTTCCTTGTTTTTTGTGAACTCACCAATCCTAATAAAAAGAATCGCACTTGTGTAAGTTTTCTTCCTTCCAGCCATCAACCGGACCTTCTTGCTGAACTCCACAAGTTGTAACTAACATAATTCTGTTTGGGAAGCTGTCTGTGTGGCATCTAGACAAGCTAATGAGACAATCTGGCCTGAGTCAGTTGTAGGCTCGTACAGCAGTTCTATACACACACCTACACACACACAGGCTAAGAGCACATGCAAATGATAACAGGCATATTGAGTCTACATCAGGAACTGGCTCCCATGAACTGTAGAGGGCCAAGAGTTTGCATGGTTTCCTTCAAATCAAACATATTGCTGGTGGTAATAGTGGTTCCCTATACCGGGCGTACACACTCACACACAGACTGATACAAGTGTGAAATATGCGCATATTTTCACACATACTGTATGTGCACATCATTATCACACGTTTTGATAGCAGTTTTTGGCAAAGCACAATTCAGCAAAATGTTTCTAAAGCAGATACAGCCAAATACTGTATGAAGAGGGTCAGCTGTAATAAAGCCAGCTCATCCTGCAGGATATTACAAGTTCTTAAATTTGTTCGAAATCACATGAGTCTGAATGTTTAACGGGTGAGGAAGGAAGGAGCAGAAGAATTATTTGTTTTTGAAGAAAGACCATTTTGATCTCTTCAATGTAACTAATACTTTGGTTTGGTTAGTTGCTTTACTATACTGTGTTTTATGTTTCTCACCTTGAAATTCAGTTTTCTACTTCATTTAAAAGTCAGCTATATAAGTATGAATACTCATCTTTCTCCAAATGCTAAATTATACTTCTGCAGTTCCAGCTCCATAATCATAAGAAGTGTATATTTACTGTATCAGCTGCATAAATTACACCAATAGCACATGCATTCAGGCAGATGACGGGATGGTGTGAGATTAATGCATGTCAGGATACAACACCAGATGGAGAGGGGGAAATGCACGGTTTCATCCCAAAATCTAAATATTTGTGCTTTGTTGGACCAATTCAATATGTTCTGTCTTTCACTGTTATCACTGTTTAGGTATTTTAACACTTAGCCGTAAAAATATATTAAATGCTGCAAGGCATTTACAGAAACTAAAAGAAACATGCTCTCTAGAAGATTCTACAAGTTTGTGTGTTTTTTTTGCCCAAGTAAGGCATTTAGCAAGATCTTGGATTATGTTAGTTATCATCAACCCTATAAGTGCTTTGTGTACCCATAAGAGTCCATTTTTGTCCATCATTTGAGTTTACTGAACATTTGCAGAACATTTCCAAAACTACAGTGCCCAGAAAATGTGCACTAACCACTCAAAAATAAGTGTTTCCTGACCTATGTGTTGTGTTAAGCATGAATGTAGGTGTTGTATCAGTTCCCAGGCTTCATTCACCGTGTTTCTGTCAGTGATAATTTGATAAGTGAGGTTCAGCGCCAGGGTCTTAAGATGTGCTGACCCCCGTTAGCCAGCTAATTGAATGATTATGTGCGCCTGCTGTCAGTTCCCTGCCGTCACTATTGTTCTAGCAGATGTACTAATGCACCATCATTACAGCCGGGGGGAGATTTACAGCATGCTTTGAAATACAAGGCAGAACCAGCTCCAATCAAAAATACACTGTTATACTGCAGTGGTTCCATATATAAAATGTCCATGCTACAATACAATACAGATACACATAGACTTTACGTATAGTACAGATTCCAGTATTTCAGAGTCTTACTTCATAACAGTCAGTTAATTGACTCTTTTATCAAGCTAAAATCTCTGCAGCACTCTGCCCAGTGACGTAGCATTCTATGGCAGCCAACCATTCAAACATTCAAACCTGACAACTCTGCACTCACAGCAAAACAAACACTGTTCATTTCTGTGCTACTTTTAGCTGAGGACTCAGAACGCTACAACAGATACATTTGACAGATTATTGAATTATTTTTTAACCTTTCATCTATTCAGGGAAGATTTACTGAGAGGAAGCGTCTTTTTGGCATGAGCGCCTTGAGCGCCTTGATCACCTTTACACCTGCAAGCTTAACCAGTACAACCAGTCTGATCTGCCAGCCACTTGAGCTGTTGGAGTTAAGGGATTTGCTAAAGGGCGCCTTGGTGATGGTAATGAGGGAGGGCTGCTTTTTCACTTTCCCCACCCAGATTTATCAGGTCAGTCTGGGGATTGAACCAACGACCTTCTGGTCACAAACTCGTTTATGCATGAAATTATCTCAGCTTAACTACAGCAGCTGGTCAGCCATTATTTGCTCTGAGAGGATTATATGACACTGTGTGCAAAGCCAACAATTGTGAACAGTCAAATAATGTGTGGTTTGTAGATCATAAGCCATTTGGAAAGTGGTCAAAATATAAGACTATAAAAAAATCACTCAAAAAATAATTTGTGCAGACAAGATGAAAAATCATCACCATTCAGGACTTTAGCAGGTCGGTAGAGCAGATATTAGTTAAAATGTTTTTTTTTACATTTAATTGCTATTGTGTTGAGACTTGCATAAATCTTTATCCATTCGTGCATAGGTTAAACATAACAAGCGTAACCAGCATCTTTTTTGCAGAAACTCTTTTTGGCTCTTAAAACAAAATTAACAAATTGCAGCAAGAGGATTTCTGATGGATTTGAACAGTCTCCGGGATATTACATCACCATTTATTACATTAATTAAATTCTATTAATAGTATCTCATTATATCCTTTCCTGATCTCGGTAGGCAAAGACCAGGTGTTTCTTTGAAACCGGAGGTATCAGTAATTAAAATGGCAGGAATAGTGATATGCTCATATAGAATAGCTTTCTGATGAATAATGGTAAGAGAGCCATTGCAAAGCCATGACCCCACTCTAAAGCAGAATGCTGAGATCCTGTCTTCAGTTCTGATGTGACATGAATTAATATCAAGCATTCAATTACGCTTCTCAGACACAATTCAGTTACATGAGATACTCCGGCAAAAACAGAATAAGTCGTGACTGTTTAAAAAGAGTAACAGCACGAGGCCCACACAGCAAACCACACACCACTGCAGGACTGCATATTTGGCTTGGGATTGCCTTCCAAGTGTGTTGTAACTGTGATTTTTTCTTACAGGGGAATGTTTAGGAGGCTTTATCGATCTGTGCACCAAAATGGAATAGTGTTTGCAGCTTACTGATAGTCACAAGGCCTGCCATACAGTTAACAGTTGGATTCCCTGCATCACAAGCAGGCAGCAATAAGGCAAAGTTAATGACAAGTAAGGTTCAATTCAGGTTAATGGCAGATAGGGATAGAGAGTGAACGTCTGTGTGAAATTAGGCAGTCAGAGTTTATCGACAAAAAGGGCAGAGTGTTGAAATTGATCCAGATTCACAATAGAAACAGAACAATAGTGTCTGCTACCATCTGTACCCTCATCCCAGCGTACCCGGGGTAACGCACGCACACACACACACGCACACGCACACACACACACACACACACACACACACACACACACACACACACACACACACACACCTTTGTCAAGCAGATGGCACAAACACACCTCAATAAGTTCAGATACATCACACATGCCATGTTCTAAGCTCATTTTATTCAGTGAGGACTCACAGAAGGGGAGCAGTGTGAGACCTACCTGTGACCTGCAGCTTTTCCCCGTTGACCTCACACTTGAGGAAAAGACGTCCCCTCCTTTCAGTGTAGTCGGTTCCACACAGGCTGGGCACGTTCATGACACACTGCTTATGGACGTTCATATCACAGGCTGGAGGGACAGAGAGGATATTAAGGCAAGAGGACTTTATATACAGATAAAGGTGAGCTTTATGTACTTGTTCTAAATCAAACTAAACTGTGCTTTCTAAGCTTTCTTAGAATTAACTGGCATTATGTTTAGTGCTGATGCTTGTGGAAATGTACTAACACATCAATAACTTTTTTATTAATTGTTCATATAAAGCTTTCATATGTTTGTGACAACATAATGTTTTTATAATTTTTCAAATTAAAATAGCAATCATCTATAGTTATAATTTAGATTTATTGTGATGACAAAATGTTTATTTAATAACAAGCTGTGTGTATCCTCTTGTGGCTTAATGTTCAGATACAGTAAGATGCTTTAAAAATGTCTTCCAGATGTACTTAACCTATATGAGGAATACATATTTCAATTTCATTTCATCTATCATACATGTTTGGCACAGCATCAAATGATTCCTGAAAGCTGTGTGAGAGGGGAGATAAAAAGGTTATGGCCCAGATTCAGCTCCATGATGTCATGAATGCATGGCCTTTGTGTCAGCAAGCTGAGCCACCCTGTCATGGATTGGGAGCAGTTACTAATAGTTACATCATCATGCCACCAAGTCAGTACTGTAGGTGAGAAATAATGAAAAATGACGGTGGTGCCGCATTATTCTCCATGAGAAGAATATCTGTTATTTTGGATTAATTTCTATGTGCCTCATGTGTAACAATCCTGTGGCTCACCAGTGCTTAAAAATACTACAGTGTAATCTTACTGTGGTGTGATTAGAAGTGCAATGGAACTGCCAAAATAATTTGCCACACCATCCGCATCTCTATTTATGTACATCCTGGAGCAATAATTTGCATAACTGGTGGTCTGTAGTAGGTGGAGGATAATGTATTCAGGAGCTAATTGAGGCTTTCAGACTTTAATCCACTAACATAAGATTAAACGATAGGAGAGCGAGGGAGATATTAATAAACACTGAGTAAATTTTTAATAACAGGCCTATTCAAGGTGCTGTAACATAGCTTCAGACTGAAAATAGACAATGTGGGATTTTAATAAGTGAAGTCAATAAGAAGCGTAAATACTGTACATAGGGTTATGATATTCTCTGAAGAGGAACAATAGTCTTTTTTTCTAGGGAGACTGGTGCTGATAAAGTGGCTTTAAAACAGAACGTAAAATGTGTGGAGCCACTGACAGAAAACCATGATGTTACCCTATGCATGCCACACCCATGATTCTCTAAATCTCTACACCACTTGATACGCATAAATAAATTCTAAGCAGGCACTTCAACTATTGATGAAGCACAGCAGCTTACATTAATTTTAAAATATGACTGTACAGACGTCATAGTTCAACTGTTTAAAGGCAATAGGCACACATTTTAATTAGCCCTGAACACATCTATGCATCAATACTGTGTCATTTACACAGCTCCACCTACTGGACACAGGAAGTCAGCCTCATATGACAAACATTATCCGATTTATATGAAATTTACAGGATGTGTTCTCTACATCATACACTACAACATGACATATAATTGGTGGGTGATCTCTAGCGCCACATAGTGGAAACAAACAGTGTGACTTAGCCCCATCACACAATGTTCAATAAAAACCCGGGTGCCAAGAAGTCTATGCGCCTGCTGTGTCTACCCTGCAACTGCAGCATGTTTTGGGGCGGTGCATGGGGGGCGAGGGCCCATTCACCACTGCTTGCAGCTTTAATTTTAGATTATTTTGTAGTATATGATGCAATGCTAGTATTAGAATAAGATGTTATATGAATTAAGTTTAATACTCACAGTCACATTTCATGCCCTGGTGGATGAGTCCATACAGCAGAGAGCCACAGTGGTCGCAGAAGGTGGGGCTCCCATAGGTGTGGATCTTGAATTTATGCTTTGTTCGGGGATCCTGCAGGAACCAAAAGAGAAAAAGAGAATTAAAAAGCCTGAAATAATAAAATATAACAAATATGAAACAGCAAACCAACCCATTTTACGTACAGTTTATTATTCAAGCCCATAGGAAAACATGTACTTTATATTATTTAGGCACTCAGCAATGAAAAACACTGATTCATCCTAATGTTGGACAGCCAATTACAATTATTTGAACAGTGCAGTCACATTTTGGTGTATCTGCTGCTTGATGACCACTGATGACACCTCTAGAAAATATGACTGAAACTTCTCATGAACTGCCTGTTCTGTAGAGCTGAAAGGAAGGAGAATGTGACGTTGTTGACAAAATCTCAACAAAAAATGAAAATGCTTTTGAGTAATTTTGGTTAAATGTTTGCACTTTTGCACTACATTTCAGAGACCTGTCATACTGTTTGGAAAACAAAAAAACTGACTCAAATTGCTATTAAATTAAATCTGCACATTCCTGGACATATGATGTTTTGTACAGATTGGGTAACATCTGTTTGTTCTTTAAAGAAACAAACAGATGTTATACTTTAAAGATTTTGGCATAAACCTATAATTTCAATCCTGAAAAAATGACTTCAGACATGTACAACATTATCCTCTGACACTCACACTTCTTGAAAGAAAAATGGAAGTTGAAATGAATGACTTCATCACAAGACACCATTGTGTGTAATGAAAAGACACTCAGGAGACAATTCATCTCTGATTGCCAATGGACCACAATCACCACTTACTTTATTATCTCATACAAGTTCCACACAACTTGATTTGATCTGTATCAGCCTTCTATTAAACCAATGTGGTGAGGGAGGGTATGCATATATAGATATTTGTGTACTATATGTGTACAGATATGTTCACATTCATCTAAGCCTTCAGAGCTTTTCATTCATCATTAGCCTCCTATTATTGCAGTTCATTGCTCCAGGCTCTTGACATAAATATTATATGAGTCAAAGTGTGAAAAACATTAGGGTTTAATGAAAAGTCTGATGCTGCACACATATGTGTAAGACTGGGTAGCAATGGAGGTATTATAAGAAGCTGAATGACTTCTGTTGGCTCCAGATTGTATTTCTACATATAAAAGACAACGTCCAGTACGCCTTACTTTTTACAGGACATAACATATACAGAAACATACATCTTTTCTAGCAACTCAGTGGGTTTATGGTTGGCTATTGTTATCTAAACCTGACTCCATATTAGCACACTAAACTATATTTTGCCACCTGATTTGTGTGTCTTATGCTGAGGATTTCCAAATACATCTTCAATACAATAGAAACCACTTGTAGTGATCACATCTGTGCAGTTCAAATTGATCACCTTATTATAACCGTTTAAAAAATAAAATAAAATCTCATACAGATTACCATCTAATGGACATTTGTATATTCATTACATGAATATAATATAATAGAATATAATAGAATACAATACAATATATTGTATTGTATTTTATTGTATACAATAGAATACAATAGAATTATATTGATTCTTCCAAATGCTTGTTCTTGCATCCTGTTGGCTCCTTTTTTGGCAGTTAGTCATAAACTTCAAGGAGACAACATTGTTCATTCAGAGAGAATCACATTCTTTTCCATAATTTGTTTTCATAATTTCAATGCGTATGCAGCAGCAGCTCCAGGTAACCAGACAGAAGCTGACAGGTTACTGCAAGGTAATAACTGGCTTTTAGCCGTTAAGTTCACCAAAATGAACACTTGAAGCAGACTACTTTATTACTACAAACTAATTATTTAAACAGCATTTGTATAGGATTGCTGATTCAGCCCCAACCTTTTTGATCCATATACTGTAGACAGTTTCCACTGTAACAGGGAACAGATTATTTGGCCAGTTGGTCCTTACAGATGGTAATGCATTAGTCAAATTGAACACTGTCAGTGGAATATTCATAAAACAACCACGTCAAGAACATCAAACACAACACAGCAGCAATGTACAGCATTAACATGAGATTTCACCTGAGTGAAAACATGATACAGCGGAGGTATCAGCCAGCTGCAATAGTGATGGCACAACTGTCAAACCACAGGCTCATGTCTTCTAAGGTATATCTTAATATTTAGGCACAAGTATGTTTCCTTTCAGCTCTGTGACCTATACTATGGTGTGTTATAGTAGAATTTGAAGAGGTTGAAAAGGTCATATGGTAAAGACAGAAAACAAAAACATGACCAAAGCCAAACTCCAACAACTCATACAGGCTGTCTACAGTTTTTAGTCTATTGGCTGCCTATATTGCATTATCAGTACTGACGTGTTTACTTACACAACAGATTCACACTGGGACCAAAACCAATGGGACCAAACCAATATGCTACAGGATTATAATAACCCATAACTACGTAAAATGAATCCCATCAAATAGGTTTTTATCTTTTGTAATCAAAAACCTATATAGTAAAGTGTTCAACCAACCCAGGTCAAACACAATATACTCACATTGTGACGTAGACTACTATTGGAAGACAGTGTTAATAACACAACCCATCTTTTGTGTTTTATTTGCATTTTTTATTCCTGAACAAAGGCCTGGGATATACATGGGCAGCTTCCTTCTCCCCATTTCAAGTAAATGCAACACCCATCTTTTTTATCAGGTGCTCATCACCACTCACTGGGACAGCATCCATCAGAAATTTGAATAATTTGGATACTCAAATAAGGCAATATTTAGCAGGAAGAGTACCATTTATATGCAGGCAGAAGACAAAGCAGAGTTAAAACAATTTTAAAACAAAGCTGTCAGAAAATTGTAAAGTTAAATTAGCTGAGGTTAAAGTGGTAACGCACATATTCTGCGGATTTATCAGAACTAACAATGGGACTTTAACTGAAGATAATAATGCAGCACTTGAAACTTCAAACATTCTCCTTTACAGCATCCCAGCAGTCAATTCAATTCAACCCTAAGATGGTGATGTAACATTCATGAACTGAGTCCATTTCACATTTCCAATTCAATATGGCATCAAACAAATGGCACCAGGTGTAAACTCCAATTTAAGTGAATATTCATAGGTGTTAAGTTTTGATGCAATTTGTTAAACAAGCAGAACTAGTTATCACCCTATTTTATACTTTAGTGTACTGAGCAATAAATGAAAAAATGTAAAGCATTACTGTACAGTATATGAAAGAACAAATATGGCTTATGCTACTTCCACTGCTATAATATAATATGGGTACCACTGAAGGTGTTTGCAGCTACTGTATAGTATATCCCTGATATAATACAGATATATTATAGTGCCACTGACTGTAGCACTTACATACATTATTTATGACAGGGTCCATGTCTCATGCATACATTCATTCATTCATTTTGTGCACTCAATCTGTGGCTTATTGTATGAGGCACTCTCCGCTGGAGTGAAAACTGGAGGACGGCCACTCCTCCAAGCAGCCGATCAAAGTGCTTTCCTGCTCTTCCTCAAATTGTGCTGTCCTGTAAATCTCTTACAGAGTTCAAATTCACATAAGTGGATTAGCATTGGGAGCATTATCCAGGCTAAAGTCTTTTTTTCAATGCATCAATTTGAAAGAACATCACTCTATGTATTCCTTGCAAACAGGATTTTCATTGTCTAAGGAAAGACAGATACTTATTGTGACTAATGGCAATGAAACAGTGCTAAGAATATCTATCCCATTTTTTTTCAGTATCATGATAAATACAGTGTCAAATCTGAAATTGAAAAGAGCTTGACACTGGAGAAATAAATCATCAGCAAGGGGAGCAGCGTGTCATTTATCTCGTTGAAAGCTGACAGTATCACATGGCGAGGCGCCACAGTGATCAATGCTGCTATTTGCCATTTCAGTCAGTTTGACACTGGCCTCTGGACTGATGCAACAGAGACTCATTCAGTCTGCTCAGATCTCGCTTCAAATCTGCCATTTCCCAGCCTGTCAGTCTGCAGAGGCTTCACACCTTTGTAGAACAAAGACAAATGCTTCCTGTGTATTGCAGCTGTCCACT
Organism: Scomber japonicus; assembly: GCF_027409825.1. NCBI lineage: Eukaryota > Metazoa > Chordata > Actinopteri > Scombriformes > Scombridae > Scomber > Scomber japonicus. The sequence goes on along the minus strand of NC_070579.1, from coordinate 26,396,923 downwards.
TGTTTAAGTGGTAAACTATGCTTAGTCTGAAACCAAATATTTTAGCTGCTTTGAACATATTTATGTTTAATTTGAATATAATACATAAAAGCCTCATATACATGACAGTCAATTGTTAAAGGAACAGTAAGTAAAATGTTTTATTTTGAACACCAAGCAAGTGATACATCAATACCATCAACAGGTATTTGACTCAACTTACAGTGGTCAGCCAACATAAAACATGCCAGGAAGTGACTGTACTGGTCAAGTCAACAACACAAACCATCAATATAGATTATTGTCATTTATTGTGAAAGTACAATAAAAACTAGTTTTATGTGACCTACAATTGTGTCAAAAATATTCAAAAGTGAACATTTTTGACAAAGCATTTGGCATTTTCTGCTTTCTGGTTTTGAGTAGATTGATGATTCCTAAGAATACCACATCAAATTGCTCAGCATGTCCCAGTGTGCCAAACCATCATGATACACGCAGTTAGAGGCCGATGATCAGCTTCTCTGAAACATCTATCATCTTGAGCGACTTTAAATTCCTCCAGCATCATATTTATGATTGTGCAGACTCACAGCAGATGCATTAATAACTCCCCACATTGACAGCAACTCTCAACTATAATGATCCATATCCAAAAAGCTGCTGTGCCTCAGGAGATAGTATAGGCCGTCCACGAATTAGCAGGTTGGTGGTTTGATCCCTGACTCCTCCTGTTCGCATGCAACTGTCCTCAGGTAAGGTACTGAACTCCAATGCTTATGCTACCACCCTGCCTTGTAGCTTGCCGCCATCAGTGTGTGAGTGTGTGTGTAAATGGGTAAGTGAGCAGCTGAAACGTTGTGAAGCATTTTGGATAAATGCACTATATGAATGCAGTCATTTACCATTTATAAGGTATCTCACGGAGTATAATTTTGTGTGTGTGTGTATATATATATATATGTTCATGTGTCATCTAGTTTTGGCAGCAACTCTGAAAACTTCCTCTGCCTGTATAGATTATTAATCAAGATGAGTGCAGGATAAATGTCCAACTAATACTGTAACTGGTTAATAATAACAGCTAAAATTGCCAAAATATTTAAACTTTGTCAAATGATCATATTCTTGCAGAGATTGGACCTATTATGCACTCACATGAATTGTATTTTGTCAAATTAGCCACCCTGACCACACTGTGTACAGGTCAGCTGTCATATAGTAGAGAGAGGGAGAGAGCAAGAAAGAGAGAGAGAGAGAGAGAGAATGAGAGCGAGAGAGAGAGAAGAGAAGAGGCTGTGCCAGCTGCACTTACTCATGTCCACCCACACACAGCTGATCCTGAAGGATTATCCTCTTGTCCCTCCTCTCGCACCACCCCACCCCACCCTCCTTTACTTTGTTCTTGCCATCTATGGCATAAATGAGTGATGGCGACTAACAGCCAAATTCATCTGCAGATGGATCATGTATTTTTATCAGCTGTCACATCAGCGTGTTGTGGTTGAAACATGGCTTAAATGTTCCCAGATAATGGAAAATACTCGCAACAAAGAGACAGAATAACAGGCCGACAAAGATGATGGTGGAGATTTCCGTACAGTCAGCAAAAGTGTCTAGTTCCTTCCAGAGCACTGAAAGATGCTTCACACCTGACACAGAATCAAAGAAGTGGTCAACCACTGCTACAGATCGAGAAAATGAACTCCCCTGAATTGGCTGAATAAAAGTATGTCTAAAAGTCCAGATATTTTTAGCTCTGTTTCTATTTGTACTTTATATCCAATCTTGTTTTTTTGTTACTGATCAATATATTGATTTTCTTTTTTTCTTTGTTTAAATTTTTAATGATTAAAAACAAGTCCATCACATATTTCGATTGCCGAAGATGATGTCTTTAAATTGTTTATGTTTTCTGATCAACAGTATTCAACTCACAATAAACTTAAAACTGACCTTTAGCAGTTGGCACCAAAACATTTTGGGTATTTTTACTTTATGAATCAAAATGAGTAATTAATTATTAATCATACTAGACTGGATCGTTTTGCAGCTAATCACTCAATTACATCCAGCCAACCTGGCAGGTGTGAAATGCCTGGCTGCTCTGAATGATTTGCAAGGAGACACTTAAAGATTAACCAGGGCGAGCTGTAATGTGCAGAAAATGAATCCTGTAAATCAGTGTCCCTACACATCACTGAGCACATGAGGTTGTCTATTAACACATCCTGTCTGCGAGCTGTGAGATGGAAGGGTTAACCGCTGTGGCTTCTATCCCTTATTACAGCCTAATTAAGTCTTAATGGGGAATTCAAGACAGACTGGGTGGCGCTACCCACCAGAACAACAGGGCAAGCAGTGTGCAATGCTGAAAGCAGTCATGAGCTAAGTCACTAGGGTCAACACAAGAGGGCCATACAGGAAAAACATACACAAAAGTGTGTCACAAACTGACTGCATGATACAGCAAGGAGAATGTCCTATAGTTACTACTAATATGAGCACCAATAGAATTGCTGATATGTCACATGCCCAGACATGGAGCAAATTCACATCATGTTGTACAATAATTACATGTCATTCGCTTTGTTTTCCCAAACCAATAAACTATTGAGGGTGGCATAGCTTGCGCTGGCACATGTGAATCAGTATGCAGAATATCCAGCTGTTACAAAAAAAGGGTGGTGACTGCTAGATTGTGGTTCTAAGAAGCTAAAAAATAATGTAATTAACAGATAAGATTAAAATGTCCTCAAGAAGCAATTTTAAGTTTAGTTATCGTGAAGTTGACAACATCTGTTACTGTTTAAAGATAAAAAAGATTCTAGAAAAACAGTCCCATTGTAGATGGCAGGTAAACAAGTTTTTCCCATTTCATATTAACTAGTGATGATAACAGTGATGAGGTTAATAAGCAAGAAACAGATCTCAGACATGTTTTTGTTTCGTTTATGGCTGAACCACTGCTGTGTTTTCTAAGATATATAAACAGACCTACTATAAGCTCATTTTATTGGTCATATTTTACCTTGACAACAATCAATATTCCTTTATTCTTACCCTTAATTTAAAGGTAGGATTCACTCCGGATGCCCTCTGAGTAAATTGTCCTTTAACTACTCCCTGAGATGATTTTGGCATTTGGCCTGAAGTAATACCAGTTAGATCTGTATGTGAAGCCACAGATCAAAACCGGCCATAGGGCAGAGGGCTGATCAAAAGACTGGAGGCTACCAAGAGATAGGGATGAAAACGGAAGCACGGGGGGTCAGCCCAGTGACGTTGGCTAATTAGCCAGGCTCTCCAATCTCCAGTTTAATTAGCAAGCAGGACGCCAAGCAGCCTCTGTTAATGAACAGCTTGGCAGGGTGAAGCTGAGGCAGGGCTTCCCAGCAGACAGGGGGGAGGGGAGTGCAGAGGTGGATGCTACTAAGAACAAGGGTCACTCCTCATCATGCATACCCATACCGTTGAAGTCACAATGAGATAAGTAAAGTAAAAATGATACATGAATTTAATTGAAAAATCTTTAATAAATGGATAATATTTCGAACAACCCTTCCTCACACAAATCTTCATACTTCATAGAAACAGTTGTTTCACCAGTGCAACTGCATCCTTATTGTTCAGCTGAAGCAAATGTTATAAGACAATATGACCAATGTGTATCTTGAAATACATTTCAAGACATTTATTAACAGGCATGCAACAATATCCTTGGTACCCAAGCTACTGGAAACATTGCATTTTTATATTTCAATACTCTGATAAAAGCAAAACTTTTAAAACAGTAATTTGGGCAATAATACTACTCTTGCATTAAACAGATGGCTTGCAGCTGCAGCTACAATATACTTAACTCAATTTCACTTGAAAGTCCCGTAAGCCAGACAATGTTATTACAGTGTGTGTCTTGTATCTGGCCAGCTTCTGTGAACATGAACAGACGCCTGCTGACTAACCAGTAGCAGTGCTTGGTTTATATTATGTATTAAGCCAAATCACAGCAGCAGACTGAACAGAGTGTGACAGATTACAACAATTAAATACATGCTCAGATTCTCATTACAATGAATATTAAAGGAGTCACTAACCAACAAACTTGGCAAATTAAGATATTACATTTTTTTTCTCTAGTCTCATGAGACAGGAGCAGTGAGAGGAGTTAAACATTTTAAGATATGTACTCCAGGGATTTAAGTTTAAATTACTTTCTTTGGCAGAGTGTCTCCCCTCAGTTTCATGGACCAAATGGGATTTGTTAGGCCATCCCAGTGGCCTTTTAAGGGTGACAGGTTGAATAAAGAGAAAGTGGGATTCCACCATATTGCAGTATTAATAGTGAAAGAGTGCCCATTCTTACACATCGAGCGCAGCCCCTTAAATTGGAAAAAGAAATTAAGGATGAAAAGGGACGCTATATTTTTTTTTATTGGCTGATGTCTCTTCATTTTCTTCATCATATGTAAAGGGAGGAGGTAAATAAATGTTATCCCATCCATTAAGGACAGAACAGATAAAACATATTATACATCCCAAGATATAACACTGTTCCCCTCAGAATGAATTGCTTCAGATGAAAGAATCAATGCTTTCCTGGATAAATTGAGGTCTGTGGCTCAGAGAGAGAACATCTGCAAGCCCTTTACAGAGATAGAAGCTGTAGAGCTATTAAATCAATACAGAGAGGTAAAGCAACTCTACCAGAGTTGTATAAGATGATTAGCAAAATACTTGTAAGACCACCAATAAATATGTACCAATATTCCTTTGACTGGGGTCATTTACCACCTTCTCTTAATACATCTTGTACTAAAAAAAGAGCAAAGCCTTTAATGAATGTGGCTCATACCGCTCAGTTAGGTTAATTGGGGTTGATAGCAAATTTTTATCTAAGGTGTTAGTCAAGAGACTGGAAAGACTGCTACCAAAACTCATAAATCCAGATCAAGTTAGATCTATCCACGACTGAATCTCAGCTTATTAACGTTATCCAGTGAGCAGACAGGACGCAAGTTCCTTGCTGTATCATTGGATGCTGAGAAAGCTTTCAGTAGGGTGAAATGGGGTTATTTGTGTTGTGCTAAAGAAGTTTGGGCTTGGCGGTAATTTTCTGTGATGAATAAAAATTATTTATTATGCCCCAGTGGACAGCGTAATTACTAATGGTCTGCAGGAAAAAAACGAGCTCGGAAAATCAGGTTTTTTTAATCCCCTACCCCAATTTTAAATCAAGTTACTGCAGGAAGCTGTCTATAACTCATTAACTTAAGTGCATGTCAGCACAGTGAGTGAAACACTGCATCTGGTTCCCAGTTTTTGAACTGGTGTTTTTCTCATTCCAACCCAGTAGATAATAACTACAGCCATTTACAATTAACACTGAAGCTTCTATTTTTTCATCTTATTGCATAGCAGAATATGGAATGACCTGACTGTAACGATCATCAAAGAGGGTGGGTAGCTAATACAGTGCTCTTGCATCCCACAGAGTCAAAAGCAATCCACCCAGTGTGACATTTGCAGCCAGAGAGAGAGAAAGAGAGGAAGAGTGTGAAACGAGACACACTGATCGCCTCTGTCATATTCTCATTCACTTATCTCTTTGACCCATCTGTTCCCTACAAAACTAAAAAAAAGTTGTTACAGTGATGCTTGAAAGTGATCAATTCCCTTTATGACCTGCATTAGACAAGCACTGACTACCATCAAATTCCCTTCTGAATCCTCTCTCTCTCCACACTTGTTAGTCACTCCCACACTTAATACTCTCCTGCCTTTTTTTTTTACCATCATCCCTCACTGAGAAGTGACATTTGAAATGGAGCTGGCAGGAGGCTCTTGTATCAGTCACCCTGAACGTGCTGGTTAAGCTGTGTGTACAGTATGCACTGCTGTACACACAGAAATGCAAATTTTGAAATAAATATAATAAAAATAATATAATAGGGTCTTTTTCTTTTATTCCAAATATTAGTGTGGAAAGGATGAGGAAATGTATGACAAATGTAGTGTGTGTTCATGTTTGACAGCCTCTTACGTCAAAGTGCTGCAGTTGGAGGTTTTTTTTTTTTTTACTGAACAAATTCAACTAATAGCTGCAGGCATATGCTGACTGACAGGCATGATTGGCAATATGGTCAATGTGGCGTGGTGAAAGCATAGTCTCACTTTCTGATGAAGGAGATTACTGTATTCTTAGTAAAATCAAGAGAATAACTACAGTATACTGCAACTGTGTTATTTATGGCACTGATTACTTTTTGAATAATTCTGCTAAATCTGCATGTTGTCTGCAATTTAATGCAGCTGGTGATTCTTAATTAGTCTAACCTGCAATGGCTTTTGTTGCCTAAACCTAACCAGACCTTAACTACAGCGTTGTCACACCATAAAACACAATTATTTTTTAACAGTGATTTGTAATGGTTTTGGAAGTTTTTCCTTCAAAGCTTTTGCAATGGGATTTTTCTGCTAATTTGGGCAACATCTTTTTAATTACAGTTCTTCTACCTGTGCTAAATACTCTGTCCAGCTGCCCTAACTCATTTCATGAAGGTATTGTTAAAACTCCTTCACATGGTACTAATGACACCCTGACAATGTGCGTCACTGTGTCACCTAATTCTCTCACTGTTATTACATTGCAGCCCTTCAGCTTTCAATTACATTTTATGTCATATTAATCACTTTCCCTCATTCTCATATTTAAAAAAAAAAAAGTGCCATTAACATCAGGTTGACAGGGATGAATGCACACACAATGTTTAAAGCAATGTGGAATGTAATATAGAGCGAGAATGGCAAAATCAACAGCAGCTATTGTGGCCATGTCATTAATCCCCCAAACATAAACAAGCAGACATGGTGCTGGCTACTTTTTTGTGAAGATCGTCATCTGACCTACAGCTATAGGAGTAAAAGCTATGGTTATAAAGGTGAGGCTTTGAAGAGAACAAAATGGAGCTATCGTTTATCCAGACGTGAGGTGTTAGGCTAGGCGAGGTTACTATTTTTAGCGTATAAATCACTACTCTGATTCCTCTTGGCCTTTCACTAAGCTGCTGAGTGCTGAGAGGGAGGGCAGGTTGCCACCACAGCTCACAGGGGGTTTTCCTTGCCATGTGCTATCTGTTAACACATCTGTCTGCTAACAGAGCAAGAGATAATAGCTGACATTTTGATTAGGGGTCGCTATAGAGCCAACATCCCACGCCCTAGCACAGTTGCAATATCAAGTACTAACTTACATTCTATGATACATAGCTTGGGTCAACATCTACGTAATCTCTACAAATCACAGTCTTAGGTCTTGGGACACAGGTATGAAGTCAATTCAAATGAGCCAAAACCACTTTATCTCAGGGATCATGAGTGATTAGAGTCTATTCCTTCATAAACTGGGGGAGTGGTCCAACTGTAAATGCATGAGCAGTTACAACTCAGGTCCATCTCATGTCAGGAGTGTCAAGTAGCATAAATAATTGTGACTGGTGTCACACTTGACTCCTTCATTTGCATAGCTATGCCAGCAACATTTACATTGCATCCCCTAATTAAGGGCTTTAGCTACTGACTTTCCATCAGCACTATAAATGTCAACTAGCTTTTTGCAGCTCAGAGTCAGAACTGAGTTATTTATCTGCAGTTCATCACTCAACCACAAAAAATAAGCCATTCAACTGCAAATCATTTCTAAACCCATAAAAATATTGTTTTAAAAAATCTGAAGAGTCTTGTGTTTAAACTTTAGGGATGTGCCATTACTAACGTGATGCAAATATATATATATATGTACATGAGCAAATACATAGACCCACACATCTCCACATAGAGTAGAGAAAAATCCATTACCTGTGTTATAATTATGATTCTTTACATCATATTTTTCACACTTCTTGGCAATGTGAGAGAATGTTGTCAGTCACCGATAAGCACGTGCATTTGTCATTGTTGCAGTAAATGCTGTTCATATTAGAAGAAAAGCATAAACAATGATCAAGAGCTTTTCCAAACCAAAATTTAAGAAGATCCACACTATAGCTAGTATTTAATTGGTGTGGCTTATGTTAATAGAATGCTTAGAAAAAAACATAATGTGAGATAGGCTGAACTCAGTTTATAGATCAGACACCTCAGAGCCCTGAACAAACTCTCCTGCTTGCCTTCTGCAGAATATTGAGGTGCTAGTTAATACAGCACCCATAAACATGGATGTTGCAGAGATGTGTTCATTCGCAGAAGCCGGCTCATTAACATAGCCATGCACACATGATGTGAGTGATACACACAAGGTCAGGAGAGGACAAGGAGGTTAGTCATGGATGTCACATCAGCTGGTGAATGACTGCTCTGTTTTCTCTAGCACGGTAACAGGTAGAGAGAAAAAACGAGGGGGAACCTGCTGGTTCATTTGGTCATGTTGCAAACGTCAAAAGACATAATAAATTGGCTTATCAGCCACAGGCCATCTGTCAGGCGCTTAATAATTAACAGAACTTCACAAGATGTGTTCGAAAAAAGTTACCTAACAGCCAAAGTCTTGGCAGAGTCTATTTTCACTGTAATGAGCCAGCTGACGGGGCAGTGGCTTGGCTGTTCACCTCTGCTTTCTGTTGTCTTTGCTAGATTTTCTGTGGTTTGCTCTACATTAACCTCGATAAAAGTTAGCTTTTTACCATGTAATCAATTTAGTGGCTGCAGCTCTGTGTGTGTGTGTGTGTGTGTGTGTGTGTGTGTGTGTGTGTGTGTGTGTGTGTGTGTGTGTGTGTGTGTGTGTGTGTGTGTGTGTGTGTGTGTGTGTGTGTGTGTGTGTGTGTGGGCTGATATTTTAGCTCCGTAAAATATCAGCCAGTCTAGGAATTCAGCAAACACACTGTAGTACCATTTGTGAAAAAACATTTGTGTGCAAAGAGCCGCAGGAGGAAAGGGAGGAAGGACAAAAGATTCTTGTCTTTATATTTCATGTAGAAATAGATCAATGCTACAAATACCAATAGGCCAAATACAATGTGCAGAACCTACAGTATGTTTCACACATATTTCTATAAACAGAAGTTAGATTCAGGTCTGAGAATAAAAGTTTGTTGGTGGGTTACGGCATGAAAGCCCACTGGTTAACTGCACTTTGTTAATGTAGCAGATAGATGTCACACTTTACATGTGCAAGTTTTTTTAACATTAGTACACTTATATTTGGTCCTAAACTATGGTTTTACAGATTGATCTTTTTTCAGTTGCAGTGCTATGTTTTGATTTTTGTTGTTGTTGTTGTCTGTGTGTTAATATTTAGGTTGGCTGCCAACCAAGTAATTTTCTGCTACAGATTCTGTGAGGTACATAACTAACATTCACCACTCATTTCCCAGGGACATGTTATGTAATGGCATCAAGCACTGAAAAAAAAATTAGAAATTTCTAATTGCCATGATGACATTGGACATTTAGTGAGTCAGCGTTCCTTCAATTCATGTTGCCAACACATAAAATGAATAGAATCCTCGCCAGATAATGATTCAGTACTTTTGTTATACCATAACCAATATATACAGTAAGCAGATGGATGACTAATCAAGTAATCATCATAGTGGTGTGAGCTCAATATTACATTGATAAGTTACCTGTCCTCACAGGTTTATACTGAAGTAATAGAATTGCTTCAAACATTTTCAGTTAAAGGTCAACTCAAAGCAACCGATTTTCTGCACTGCTTACATAAACTGCCTACCTGTGACTTGCAACTTCACTTTCCAGTTTCCATTCAACTAATATTTGCTTGGTAAGTGCTCAGTAAATATGTTTTTTTTGTCTGTTGCAGAGCAGATAGGCCTTTAGTTATATACCTGTGATAAAGAGCAAACACAAATAGAGAAAACTCTGTCTACGTCCCTTGAGATACAGAAGAAGAAGGAGAGAGGCAGGATGACCTATCTGTAACTTGTATCATTCTATTTCTGGGGTTTGAGCTTCAGACCTACTGCTGGTTCAGCTTCAGGCATTGCATGCAAGGTCAAGTTTAGACTTCAGACCCTCTCAGGCTTCTATTTCGAGGGTTTTTGTGTACACTCTAATGCAGTACAGATAGAGCATGTTTGCCTGTTTGAATGTTAAATAAAACCATGCCTTCACCTTTACACCACCACTGAAGGTATTAGTTTGCTCTGAACACAGTAAGAGCATCAGTCAAACTACACTACACACTACTGTTGATTACAACACAGTCATAATCAAAACTTATCTAAAATAAAATAAAACAGACAAATAATATTTGGAGTGATGGATTACCAATATCAATATAGTGTGACTTCCCTGGAAGTACATTGTCTAAAATGAGTAGCTGCCTAGAGGATCTGAAATCAAGATAACAGTATGTTAATAGTGGCAAAAAAAAAGAAAACACAATTTGTTATTAAAAGGCTAAAGTATGCAATTCCACTCAATACAGATACCTAAGTGTGACAGAGATGGATTTGTAGTGTGCTGGCAGGCACTGTTATGGACAAAGTCTCGCCCTGCTGTGACACCAAGTTAGTTCAGGGTCATGAGCAGATGCAACTCTCTCATACACTCGTTATTAGTATTACTTAGCAAGGTTGGAGCAAGACTGTCTACCAGATACTTACTATAAACAACCCTAAGAGGGACTGGTGGAATGTGTTTGTGTGTATAGTATGGGTACTAAATTGTGTGGGACTTCAGTGCACTGTAAATGTTGTGGGGTTGTCAAAAATATCGATACTCCAAAAAGTATTGATACTCAAACGGCATATCTGGATATGATACTAATTTGCCAAGGTATCAATACTACAGTCCGCGCGCACACGACAGGCAATAAGACAGCGTCCGGCAGCCAGAGACACATTTCTGCTGCAACAGTATGGCCAATGCAGCTGCAGGAGGGCCAGTCTTGGTTGAAAATGAAAAAGGCAAAAGCCTTGTTTGGAAATATTTTACATAAAAGGCAAACGAAGAAGGAAAACCGAAAGATCTTGACAAGCCTGCAAACAGTGCTTTAAAGCGGTGGCAACAAAGTCGAGCAGCACAACTAACTTGGCCAAACATCTGAAGGACCAGGGAATCTTGTTTCTCATGGTCCAAGAGTCCTTTAGGTGCCTTCTGGCAAACTCCAAGTGGGCTGCCATGTGCCTTTTACTGAGTAGAGGCTTCCGTCTGGCCACTCTACAATAAAGGCCTGATTGGTGGAGTGCTGCAGAGATGATTGTCCTTCTGGAAGGTTCTCCCATCTCCACAGAGGAATGTTGGAGCTCTGTCAGAGTGACCATCAGGTTCTTGGCCACCTCCCTGAACAAGGCCCTTCTCCCCCAATTGCTCAGTTTGGCTGGGTGGCCAGCTCTAGGAAGAGTCCTGGTGGTTCCAAACTGGTTCCGTTTACAAATGATGGAGACCATTGTGCTCTTCAGGACCTTCAATGCTGCAGAAAGTTTTTTGGACCCTTTCCCAGATCTGTGCCTCAATCCAAGCCTGTCTCATAGGTCTACAGATAATTTCTTTGACTTAATGGCTTGGTTTCTGCTGTGACATGCACTGTCAACAGTGGGAACTTTAAATCAACAAACAGCAAATTAGTCATATGGTGCTGTAAATACGTAAACTGTGTTTGTAGAAGTAAGACTAGTCTACAGCCATGCTAGCAGCCCTGCAAGGCTGTGCTTTGAGTTACATGCTAACATAAGCATGTTAACATGCTGACAATGACAATGCTAATATCCTTATGTTCACCTTCTTAGTTCAACATGTTAATATGCTAATGTTTGCTAATTACTGTAGCACAAAACACAGAGGTTGAGGGTGATGGGAAAGGGAATGGGAATAATGGGAATGGAATTAGTTTTGCTGGTCTGTGTTGTCTGATGAAAAATAATTACAGTTTATCTTTAGGGGTACATACATGTGTGTATCAAATATCACGGCAATCAATCAATCATTTGTTGTAGCATTTCATTCAAAACCACATGCCAACTTCATGGTGGCACTTGAGGAAAAGTCAGGGGAGAATGAAAGTCAGTAGGATTCATTTTCTTCGAAACATGAATGTCTGTGCCAAATTTCACGAGGTAAGTGAAAACCAAAGACCAACAAATGAACAAAGCAACTGATAGACCCACATTTCCATCCTTTAGTTTTTCAAGAAAAGCCTCAGCTTCAAAAGGTCGAGAATATTATATCGCAGCATTTTAAGTAAAATTTATTTGAGGCTGTGGAGCTTTGCGCTGCAACAAGCCCAATTTATTACATCTCCAAAGGGACATTTTCACCAGGAAGTGATTCAGCAGTTTCCAGTGAAGCCACCCATCATCTGTCCTCCACCAATACCAAACATACACACAAACACAGGCGCGCACACACACACACACACACACTTGAGTGCAGTAAGCACTTGCATCCTTGTGTGTTGTCTCCCCCCAGCAAAGCCTTGATCAAACCTCATTTTAGACAGACACGTCACAGACTATTAGCAATAGAGAATAAAGATATGTTAGTGTTCATTAGGATCCCAGAGCGTATAAATACCATCAACAGGCTGCCCAGGGGACTCTCCACCATCACATCAGCCATCATTGGAAGCAATTATATATTTGTGAGGTATGGTGACAAAACATTATCTGAACTTTAAAGCCCCAAAAAGATCTTTTTGGACTAATGCGAATCAATACGCATTGAAAAGTTAATTTAATCAGCACATACACATCAAAATTATCTTATTCTGCAGTGGTCAGCACAAAAAGTACATCATTTCAGGTCCAGTGCCAGCTTTACTGGATAAATAAGCATATATTAGTTGTGATATCAACATGTGAAAATGATGAACACACTTCAAAAGGCAGGTTACACTGATTGGAACAGACACCACAGCAGTTGGCATTTTCTTTCGATATGACAATAAATTACGAAGGGTAAATGTCAGTGAACGTTTTTTAAAAAAATGTTAATATTGGCAACAAAGGAAAGTTAAGATGATGTATTTTTCTTCAAGTAACAATAATACAATAAACAATCATTCCAAACTGCACATATGTCAAATTCTTGTTACCTCGGGACCAGGAACCATATTTTAAACATAATTAAAGAAGTATTACATCAAATATTACTGCTGTATTCTATAGAAGAAAACATGGCTTATTTCATCAAACTAAACAGATTAATGGTATAATTATTTGGATTTAAGTTGGCATACGTTGGTACTGTATTCACAAACAGAACTAATTATTGGCCTTGAAGGTTTCAATTACGCAAACAGCAGAAGGCAGGTCTGTTAATATTACTCTTTTCAAATGTATTTAATAATTTCATGACCAACAGTGTTCCTCCTGTGGCAAAGTGAAGTGGTGATTGTCCCTTGATAGCATGGTTATACCTGAGTAATCTTACAGCTATTTAATGTACATGCACTGTGGAGAATCAAAGAGGGTAGATGTCAATAACTTTAATATTTAAGTGTTTACCAGTGTTAAGATGCCCAGACTCGGCAGATAAATATGCAACTCCTCTCACAGAAATCACAGTATTTGAATGTGACTCTCATTAAGTGAACCAATGTGTATCAAGCTGTTGAAAGTAATCATGTCTTAGTAGATGTGTCCTCAAAATCACATGAAGATAGAAGGTATAGCTGTGCAGGTAATGAAATTAGGAATCGCTGTCTGTTGCGATTTTGTTTTCCTGTATCTATGAAAGCTTTCCTGAACAAAGTACTTTTTAGCAACACAGACATACAGACTATGCATAGTTACATGTTCAAGCTGCCCTATAATAAAAGTAACTAAATCTGGCTTTAATTCAAGAACACAGCCAAAACTTGACTGGTACTGTATGTGTCAAGTAAAAGCTATTTTTTCTGTATTATGGTTAAAAGAAACATAATACTGAATCATTATTCTGTGTCATAAAAGCAATAGCTAGTCTTTATTCAATGATGCATAATTCTCGAGGGAAACACACTTCAAGATAACTATTAAGATCCATCGTCTGATTGTATAAACAATACCCAAACAGAATAATAACGGCTCATGTTTTTATTTTTTATTTTTTGCCTGTCACAGAGCATGGGAACTCAAAACACCATCTATTCTCATCTGCCAGTGGCTGACTGTTTTCAGTGAGAAATCTTGAGGTTTTATGAGCAATCTAAATTGCAAGGACTAGAAAATAGAAAGAAAAAAAATATTTATTGATATATATACACATGTATATATTTCATCAAGTGTGGTTATAAAGTAGGTTTTGTGGTGAGCCTCAACATGTATTTATATTAGCCTGTGTCGCCTCAGGAGACAAAATTCCCCTGGGGTCTAAGCTGAGGAAGTTTGCGATTTACTGTCTAATCAGATAAAGTCCACTGCAAGGCATAAGCAACAAGCATCCAAACAGGATGAATAGTATAATACAATATGAGGGAATGTACAACAGAAACAGCTAATGTATAACTAACAGCACCTTTGACTCAGCATAGAAGAACAAGCTCATTCTGGAAAAATGATTTCTTATAAATTAATGATCTTTTTATTCAGATTACTGGTGTTTCTCTAGCTCCAACCCTTCCCCCTCTCATTTGGTCTCCAGTCCATCATTGGATTGAAATAAAATGCAATGACTCACAACTCTTAACTTTTTACATTCTATCTTGATTTCTCATGTACTAAACACTTTGTGCAACTGGTGTTTAAGCAGATTTCAACTTATGCACATTTAAACATAGTTCATTCATTAAACACATAAAGATATCACAGAAATATTTCTAGACAGAGGGGGTGGCTCATCTTAAATACGATGAATATAACTTTGTGAAAGAGGCCAAACTTCATCTGACACAGTATACGAGTGTAGTACATTCTCATATTCCCTGTGGAAGAGCATGAGTGGCTGTTGTGTCTCCTCTCATGTGCCCATTCCACAGGCTGCAGCTCTAGCTACCAGTCATCATGATAATCTTATCTGGCACTTATTACAGTGTGATTTTATGCACATGTCTTATGTGTTTGTGGGCATGTTTAAGTCTACACTGATCTCATCTTGCTAAAACAGTACACCCTGGCAGGGCTCCGCAGGACATTTCAGCACTCACACACCGAAATAAAATCAGTGCACTAAGCACAAATATGCAGCATCAAGTTTCTTTGTGACTACGTTTCCTTGGAAGCGATGTTTGTGCCTAGGCTTGCACAGGGAGGAGTGCTAAAAGCATGCGCTGGGATTCGACTCACTAAGGGGTGGGAGGCTGACTTATGTGGACATTGATACAGAAGCCATTACATCACACAGCAGCTAGATTTACAGTCAGGCAAACAAACACTGAATGCTACTTCACTGTAAAACAGGACATACATACAATAGTTCTCACACTAAATCTTTTTATAAATCTCTGTCACATAAAGTCTTGACAATCATTACCTTTATGTATTTAGAGTTTTCTGAGCATTCAGAGTACATCATTCATGTGTGCATAATATTCATTTTTTCAGAGAAAATAAATCTCAATAAATCTCTAAATTTCACCCTCCTTTCTAGAGTCCAGACACCAAAATGATTTGGGAATGGGAATAACGGGAAAGATCAGGTAGTGAAGTAAACCAGCAAGGTGTGAAACTAACCTACTGCCTGATATTTATAAGTGATATTGATATGACTGACAGGCTATTATAAATGCATATTTACAGGTACATGCAGTACCTAGGTTGTCCCATGACGTTTACTACACTGCTGTGTTTTTGGTGCATCACACCATGTTGTCACTGTCAGTCCATGGCTGCATATCAGGATAATAACCAATGCGCTCCTGGAGAAGGTGTGCTCTGTTTTTTCAGCCTGACCTGGACAGCTCTGCACTCTCCTCTCATTTCTCTCCTCTGTCTGCCTCTCTACTCCAGCATATGTCATTCTGCCTGTGCAGGGGTGCGTTACACAACCAGACCTTCATGCAACTCTATCCCAGCCTTACAAACTGTTGGCTAGTTGGTTTGTTTACAATGCACAGGGCTGACCGTAAACTGCCAAGGACGTGTGACGCAAACTGTTGTAAAAACCCTAGTTGAAACAGATAATTCATACATGTCCATAGGATGCTCCTAAAAGTAACAAACCCCCTTCTTGATTGCACTGTTATAGTTAAAAAGCTGAGTGGAACAGCTTGCCAATGTCCACTATGACTGTGTTTGCTACTGATAAAGAAAAATCAAGTGCTGTGGTGATTCATGCTGGCAAATGAATGTTGATGGAAGACCTTGCATGCCACATCACTGCTAGCAGAATCCTCCTCCCAGGAACTCTGCCACTCAGAAGAGGTGTTTAAGTGGTTGACCTGTGGACACTTCTTTGCACCAGTGGCTTCCAGGATAGTAAAACAGTGGGCAAGGTGTTTACAGACAACTCCTGGACCAGAACAGGCCCGCTAAAAAGAGATGGCCAACACCCTTGCTTTAAGGAAATGGACTAAAAATATAGATGAAAGGCTCCATTGCCTGTGCCAACCCAAGACGCCTGTGGCGCAGATGATGTAATTTAGCTCCACTCTAGTTTAATCTTGTTTTCAATTCCCAAGCAGGGTCCTTGTAATGAGATGGTGTGAGTCCCAAGCCTTGTCACCAGAACACCTATTTTCCCAGACCTGCTGGAGTCGGCCAAAACCATCTCCTCCTGTGTATTTTGCCCTTTTAAATAATAAATAATAATAATGTATTTTATTTAAAGGTGCCTTTAAAAGCACTCAAGGACACCTTACAAGGCAGATATAATAAACATCAAACAATATAAATCAGGTAACATTTAGTGCAAAGATAAAGAATGAATATGAATGTGACTACAAAGTGCATTAGTACAATAAATAAACAAGAATGTGATTGCATTAGATCACTAGGCCTTACTCATTAACATTACAAATAAGATTTCTCACAGTTTAACTGAAGTCCAGTTTACACCTTGCATTCCTTTAACTGAGTAATTTAGAGCATGTGCTTTTCAAACCATTTTACTGGTCTATATTGTGGAGAGCATACATCCAAAATCCAAAATCTAACATCCAACATCCAAAATGGCACTGGAGTATTTTCAGGGTGTCTGTTTGTGCTCTTCCAGGCTACCATGTCACCCTCTGGTCAGTTCTGTCTCTTTCCAAGCAGAGGAGACAGAAAGGGCACTGTGCTGCTGCTTAACTCTGTTACCCTGTCCCAGCTATCTGTGCACTGAACAGCCCTGAGGGGTTAGGCGTGTGTGTGTGTGTGTGTGTGTGTGTGTGTGTGTGTGTGTGTGTGTGTGTGTGTGTGTGTGTGTGTGTGTGTGTGTGTGTGTGTGTGTGTGTGTGTGTGTGTGTCTGTGTGTAAGCAGGGGGGAAATCAGTGCAAAACGACTTGCAGATTGCCCCAGGTCATATGTGCTGCACTGGTTAAGTGGACATCAATGATGCAGCACCCACACACCCACACAAGCACATCAAACCTCTCAGTTTCATCTGCTGAGCCCCTGTGGTGAAATGGGAAGCTTTTGCATTATTGATGGTCTTGTCCTGTAAAGCACTGAACTTACTCGAGCTGCTGGTAATATTACGCCCAACAGTCAAACGAAAACATTTTGTTAAATTAATTGCTTTAATCAGAGTAATTGATACTAGCACGGAATGTGCTTACTATAAAAGTGATACTATTACTGATTACTCCAAGTGATGAGCTTACAGATTATTTAGTGGGAGGTGTAATAATTTGAAGAACCCAGCAAGAGAGCCATATTTAATTCTCAAGACATTGTATATCAAACATTCCAACAGTTTCTGCCATTTAATTTCAAACTCCATCCAACATTTCCATCAATATCATGAGACAAGTTAAATTTACTATTTCAATAATAATGTAAAATTTCTGATATAAAGCAGTGATCTAGTGGTTAAAACAGCAAGCCTGTGATTGGACAAATATCCACTCCACTCACTGTGAAACTGGGAGATGAATCAAGTGTTGTTTTGTTCATAGTTAATAGTAATAGATTTTTATGATATTAAGAAAAGGGACATTGCAGTTATGTGGCATGCCTGGTAACCTTTTGGTGACTAGTGCACTCCCTCAGCTGTTGTTCTTTACTGAAAAAAGGCACCCTGCACCACTGAAAGGCACCACTGAAAATGCTCTGGGGCCAAACTACTAGACTTGCTACACAGAGCAATTCTCGGGTGTGATTATGTGTATATGTGCAGGCCCTGCCCTTGAAACAAGAGCCTGAGGCGTTTGCAGTGGGGTAGAATGTATTCATGGTAAGTCAAATCAAGGCTACCTGCTCAAGATGAGTCCTAAAATGATCTAATGGCTCTGGTTGGCATCTTTTGTGCACATTTTGTTTCTTCCAACAGGGGAGTTATAAAACACAGACATGAGTCATAAAATGTAGGTAGTCTAGATATTGTACTGTAGATCTTCAGGATATTTGCTGGCCATGGGAGTTATTGCCTTCCTGAATTGCACGCCTGGGAGGCAGCACGCCATGTAATATGTGTGGTTGCCCCTAGCAACAGTACTGCTAAGTGCATAGAAAAGTATATTAAAGGGAGCGTCAATTATTTTGATATGGTAGGAGATCAAATACCCATGCATCTTTAAAGAGAAAAAAGATTCAATTCATGTGGTCACAGGAATTAATTTAACACCCGGAGCACCAGAGTGTTAAATTAAAAGTCTCACAGATTTCTACATACTGATACCCTTTCTGTTAGCCATTGTTATTAAATTGTATTAGATGCTGTACAGTAGTATACAGCATGCCTTTATATCTGATGGTGTGGAAATAACAAATAGCATTAAAGGAAAAGGCTAAATAAGGTCTGCTAGACATCAGCATGTATAAATACACTAGAGATGGGTAATGAGAGTTCTGAGAGGAAACTGATACTTGGCTGTTGATGAGACAGAATTAATAAAAAAGATAACCTTAACTGAATACACCTAAACTTTTTAAAATAACAGCAATTAATTAATTAATGAAGAACTTCAAGAATATTTGACACACAGATGTCAAAGGTCATTAAAAACTGTCCTGCTGACGATCAACCTGATGTTCTTTCACTACTCTTAACCCAACTGCCAGCTTGAATCAAAAATCACCCTGGCTCATACTATTTTCCGCTGTTACGGCTTCCGTGTCATCCTTGGCGTGCTCTATTTAAAGAGTCTGGATTGATGATCTTGAATGACACACTGACATATCTCCAGTTACAGAGGCCAGGTTGTGCTTCTGCAATGCTAAGAGGGGTTATGCATGCCCAGCAGCCAAGCAGGCATGTAAATGGAGTTTCACACTTACCAAGCAGGCAAGCAGTGGTTGATGGCACATAGTTGGTGCTAGCAACCAATGAACACGCAAATAGGAAGCCTCATTGAACATGTCATGCAAGGGTTGATATCTACACCTCAATGATTTTGATGTGCTAGTTGTCCTTTTAATTTCAACAATGTGTGTAACAGAAAACTGCATCCTTTTTGGTTCTATATACAGAGAAAATTACCCAACACACACATCAAAAGTGGCATAACTTAAAGCATATATGAAGCTAAACTCATTCCAAATTAACATTTCTTCGCAGTAAATTTGGACAAGAGTTCAAAATCTGGAGTCTCTCTTTTACAGTGTTATCATTAATTCAAACAGTTGCACTGTAAGTTTCTCTCCACCTGGCCAAGGCAGATGTGAGCTCCTACATTTCACATCTGTCCATGGGCCTGCTAATGGTATAGCAATCTGCCTATCTTTTGTTTGAACTTGGTCCTTCAGGGTGAATTGGAGTCATTATTCAGTGTTTTACCATCAACTCCATAACTTCCTGATATGAAGGTCACTACCAGTATATTACGATGTCACGACCTGTTTAGTTTGGAGGAAGTATTGACTTTGATGGCAAGTGGGAAATGTTACTGGCAGAGAGTAATTAGTTTAGTTCTTCTTAGAGGGGGTGGAGACAGTGACTCACTAAGTGGGATATTAAAATATTTTTTCCTAATTGTGACACCCAGTGATTCGACTGGAACATTGATATTGAATGAATTGAATTAGCCACCTGTTGCTGCTGTGATTCAATCATGAGTCGACTGAATTTAACATTTGAATGTCCTTCTTTGAACTACTACCAGACTAAAAGATGAGAGCTTTTCCCTCAATAATTACACATGTAAATCTCTTTCTTTTAAGTTAGTCAATATTTTTGCATCAACATACAAAGAACAAAAAGAGTGAGTTTGGGGGGGAAAAGGCAGGTCCAGTTGATGCAATTGCATATTGGTAACACTGGATGTTCTTCAGTACAATGATAAGAAAGGCAACTCTCACCAACAAACAGCTGGGCTTCAGTTACTTACGTCTGTGTCGGGCCCCTTATCAGCCCCGGGGCAGCAGAACGTGACAAATTCATGGCACCTCTTGTGGACCACAAAACAGCAAACTGCAGGGAAGAAAAGAGATGAGAGGAAAGCAGAGAAGAAAGAGAAGGTGAGAGAAAGATTCAGAGAGAGACAGATAACAGAAAGAAGAGAAAAAAAGAGATGGTTAAAATACAATGTATCATTGTTGACTAATATGTAGACAGACAGCATCTCAGAACCATGAAAGGTACTTAAAAAAAAGAACAAAAAGAACAAAATGACTGATCTGGGCTAGGCTCCTTATCATGTGTCCAGATGGCCGATCCTGCCTGCAGGCTTATTGCTCTTATTGCACAGTACAGTGCCACCTCCTCACTGACATGACAGGAGCTGAAGCAGACACCGCACACTAATACAAAATTGCACTTTTGCATGTCCGTGCAACCTTGAGCTCAAGTGCAGACAAATGCATCCACAAACACACAATCACTGCATGTGTATCCAAAGGGTACATGTCCAGGTCTGCACACTTGAATGCATCTGTGTCTATATACTGTCAGAGCACACAGTGTTGATATCATGGTGTAAGTGCAGGTCAATGAGTGCACTGTAGTCTGCAGTCAAACAAGCAGCCGACTCAAAGTGGAGGAAGGCGCCTGTTGCTGGCTCTCAAAAACTGTCTGACACCAAGCCGAGAAAGGGTGAGGGGGACTAATTGTGTGAGCTGGCCATCATATATCATATTACAAATACTGTATATTCTTACTGCACTGTCATTAAATGTCCAAACTGACACTTCACACTGTCACCATAGAGGAGTCTTGATAATTGTTTTATTTTCATGCTGTTCTCTCCTTTAATCAGACAAGTACGCCCCTCCCTTTCAGACTTAATGTTTTCATGGCCAGCACTTGCTGCATGCGATGAAAGCGTCTGAATAAGTGTTTTCAGTAGTCTTCACTTAGCATTGAGTAACCATGAGCAGACTCCATTAGTGGTGAGGGTTGCATCTGTAATGTGATGCATTTTCAGAGACCTCGCTTGAGTTTAACAGTTTCAGTGCTCTTTCAGCAGTGGAGCAAAGGGATGCGCATGCATCCACCTATAGATCACCTCTTCCTTTACCACTGCATCCTTCTTAAATAGCTCCGCCAAAACACAACAAATGGAGTGCTCAATATGAGCTGTGGGCACCATAACCAAGCAAATGTAGAAATAAAGCCTTTCACAGAAACCTAGGCTTCACCAACAGAAAAAAAAGTCACAAACAGTTTCAATGATGAGTAATATGTAAATAAGTTGGAAGATCTGCAGTTGGATCCCCAGCTCCCCACGGCTCCAGTGCGCATGTCAAAGCATCCTTGGGCAAAATACTGAGTGTGCACCCGATGGCTGAACCTGTGGTGTGAGTGTGCATGCGTGTGTGTGTGGATGGGTATTACAGTAGATTAGATCCTGATATTTGCTCCTGATTAGCATGTTGACACGTTGCATGGCAGCCTCTACCGTCATCGTATGAATGTGTGTGTTAATAAGTTAATGTTAACATTTAGTGTAAAGTGCTTTGAATGGTCAGAAGATTAGGAAGATATATAAATGCGGTCTATTTAACATTTAAATGCCCATGTATGTGTTCATTCAGTCAAAAGGTCAATATCATTATTCACATAATTCAGACATGCAAACACAAACTGACTATTGACAGTGCTGCTCTTAAGATCATGTTTTTGTTTTGTGTTTATCTCTGAACACTGTTTTGGCATAAATCAAACTCGGTATCATCCATCACATATTGCCTCTTCTAAAACCATGAATAAAAGACAGCAATTTATGAATGCAACACTTCATTAGCACATCACATACATGTAATATGTGCTGAGTGCTTAGCATGCCTTTAAAACTTTAATAGAGTCCAATGAAATGTGGCTCATAAATCAGTTGATATGCAACTGCTCATATTCGCTCTTCCTTAGTTCTTTCTCCTGTGTCCTAAAGTTTATTGCCACATTTTTCTCTGGCAGCTGCCCAGCAGCAACATTTGCATCACTAACATAGCTAGTTGCTGTAGCTACTGCCTCTGCACTCAGACTCTGAACAGACAACACTAGCTCTGCTTCAATGTAACTATATTACTACATGGAGAGAAGTTCAAAGCAGCTACTTTGTCATATCAAGTTTCTTTAATGGAGCTTGGTGCATAATAATCCATATCTATATGCTCACTGCTATAAAAACATATGTATTTAACAGGCCCATTTACTACAAGTAATATATAAAAAAATCTATAAACATATTTTTTATATTTACATAGCAGTAGTAGTACAACTATGCAGTGTTTTTTCACAGTGGAAGGTTGCTTGATATGTGGGTTGCAGACATCCAGGTTAAACAGTGTCATAGGACATGTATTGTTTGGATGTCGGTAACATAGGTGTAATTCACCTTTATAAGTTTTCCACATGGGCTGTCAGATCATCAAAGCAGCACAGCGTACTGCGAGTATTTGATTAATGGCTTGCAAAGAATACATTTGTGCATTTGACACTTTTTAAGAGTTTGGCAGGACATACCAAGCCTATGCTGGAGCATGAATGCTCTTTCTTCATGCCTGCAGTTGTAATACACACAATCTCCAGTTGGGAGTGAAATACATTGTAGTCATAGCTGTTGGTGAGAAAACCCTCTTTCACCACTCATGGTGTGTTTTTGACCAGATTTGTTTTCAAACAATCTATACATACACTGTATTTAAGCACGATATGGATGTGTTTTTTTCTTAAAATGTATTGAATATTGAAAATGAGAGCAGAAAAGGATAACTTCCTATTAATTCAACCTAAAGTGTTGGTTGCACTTTATTCAAATAAAATGTGAAAGCATTTGCCATTAATTGTTGTTTGCTTGTTTGTTTATATCCATAATTAATTTATACCTGATTCCCTTACAAGAGTATCTAGGTATTTATTTCAGTCACACTGGTTGAATTTGTGGCTAAAAAGTTACTGAACCGATTTCAAGTCACTGAATCGTTTCGGATTGTATCGTTCTAAATGACCCAATATTGTCCTTGAATCGTATTGGCAACCACGAATCGTGATACGAATTGAATCGTTGTGAAAACGAATCGTTACACTTATAGTCGCCAGTATATTGGCATTCATGTATACTTTAATGATAGCAAATCAATACATCCCCCACACACGGACATTTCACACCACCAGAACTCGACCCTGACTACCCTCTCCTGCCTCCTAAGAGCTGCTGCAGTACAGTCAATAACCAACATGAAACTCTGACCCATAACTCACACCACTGCCAGCCCACAAATGATTCAATATCTCTATAATTCATCTTTCAGTAAACAGCTGGTGGCAGTGTGAGTTGCCCCATTCCACTCTACAGAGTTGCACAAGATGCTACAGTGAGTGCTATTTGTACTAAACTTTTTGCTCATTTCTGCTGATGAAATTTGAGTTTCTGGGTGGTGTGCTAGTTTTCTTGTCTGTTTAGCTGTCAAAGCTTATCAGCAGCAATTAATGTTCATCCCAACTACAGAGTTCCAAACAATGTATTTAAAAAAGCTTACCTGAGAGGATATATGACAAGACTGGAACAATTAGCCTGTAGGAAGTTATCTTGTAGAAGTGCATCCTAATTTGTACTGCACACGAAATACAAAACACATGTGCTGAGCAGATTGAGCAAATATTCACATCTGATTGTGATCAGCAATGGGCTTAAGCCTGCTCTATTTTGGCACTCTATTTGTGCTTCATGAGCTGCTCATATTTAGTCTCCCTGCTGCTCAAGTTAAACTCCCAAAACCTAAATTAATGTTTAAATCATCCGGTTAAAAAATATGTTTTCTTTTAATGTTGAGATTTGTGGAATGGGCCTTGCTTTTAGAGAGTATGCAACAGAAAAAGAAAGAGAAAAGGTGAGAGACAGTGTAAATGATAGACTAAGATAGAAAAAGGATGTAATTAGAGGCAGGGCTGAAGATGAACGAGGTCAAAACCTGTTGTCTTCTGGTGTCCTCATTAGAGCTTGGCTACCTGTTATCGGTTGTCCCAGTGGGCTTGTTCTGGAGCAACACTTGGAGGTTCAACACATATATCACCTCTGACACACCATCTTAGAGGAACATCTCTATTAGGAGGCAATGACACCAAGCTATCTTCACTGTAAGTGCATTAAAATAATGTACTCAATATTTCAGCAGTGATAGGTGCAGATTAGTCTGTTCATCAAGCAAAGCACCGAAATAAGGCAACTGTCACACTCAAGACATTGGGATCAGGTTTCTCACTTTTCTATTGTTGCCATTAAGAACTGGTGGATTATAAGTAATAAATAATAATAATACATTTTAAGAAATGTAGGCCAGGACAGAGTCATGTAAGTGTTGTTAAAATTCTGCAAGACTTGACATTTAGAGGATGTGAGGTGTTATCACCTTAGTCACTGTTTTTGAGAGAGGAAAGACGCAGAGTTGTGGTAATCTCAGCATCTCTTTGTTAACGTAGCTGGAGATATTTGTTTGCCTCATCATTTCCTGTGTTTCTGGACAGGATTAATTATACAGTGAGTGAGAGTGTAATGAGGGTTTCCGAGTCAATACTTTATTGCCTTCCAGCACAACAAAGCACAAAATCACTTTTCTTCCCTGAAGATAATGTAGCATAGTCTCACTCCCACTCCCATTCCCACTCCGGCAAATCAATTTCTTCCATGTCTTTT
This sequence comes from Scomber japonicus, assembly GCF_027409825.1. Classification (NCBI taxonomy): domain Eukaryota; kingdom Metazoa; phylum Chordata; class Actinopteri; order Scombriformes; family Scombridae; genus Scomber; species Scomber japonicus. The sequence continues at coordinate 26,371,853 of NC_070579.1, read as the reverse complement.
CCCAGTCACAAATTCATTGGAGTAATATCCTGAAGTTTTGTCTCTGAACACAGACAGGAAATGAGAAAAATGGTGATGATTAAATTCTCCAGTTCTTACCCAAGGCACCTAAAACAAAGAAATTGTTGGAAAGAAAGCTTTTAGATCTAACAATCAAGAGGCTGTGCAGCCCGCTGCTGTCCAAAAGCCTCTATTCCCAGGGTGGGAAGCTTTCATTGTTTCCCTCTGGTTCTTGTCTCCACTTGAATGCCTGTGCCACCTTAACCGCTGTCACCAAACAATAGCTCCACAGCCATGAAAAGGTGAATAAGAAAAAAATAATTGGACAGGAACTATTTCAATTTGACTAAGACAAAACTGCATGGAAATGGCTTTGATATAAGATTATTACTTACACATGCCACATGTTTTATTCTTGTGAGCATTGAACAGCATAAATAATGTCATTGTAATAGGGGAGAGAGGGGAGACTCAAATACACGTAAGAAATCATAAGCAAAATCAACAAGTTACTCTAAGAGTAACTCGACTAAAGCCATCACCTGCCACGGTGATGATGATAAAGAGATATTAAAAGGTCAACAAGACTCAGGTGGCTGCCTCACCATCAACAGCATCCATTTCCCACATGAAGGGAAATGTATTGTCTAACCTCATAACTTAGAGGCCTGGATATTAAGGCTGACAGCATTATGTAACACTGTGACATGAACCATAGCCAATCCAGCCAGGAGGATCATTTATCATCTGAAGTAACCCCAATGGAGGAAAACTGAAACATAATAGAGATGTTATTGTGATATTTGATTTATTCCTTTAAGTAAAAAGGGATACTGTGGACAAGTGGGAGGTATTGTGGACATGGATTAAACTCCTTCTCCAAGGTCCATTCACTTAATATTAAATAACAGTGATTACTGTATAAATCAATTAATATTCTATCTAAAATAAAGATGTCTACATTACATTTTTTTTTCTTCTTTTTTTAAATCAACAGGCAAACAATTAGTGCATTAAGTGGAGTGACTTGGCTTCCTCTAAAATTCTGTATTTAAATCGAACTTCTTTGGCAGAAATTTTCTAATCAATAACTATAATATAATGTTATTCAGTTTCAAGATTACAGAAGGCAGAGGAAACCAAGAGGCTATATTATGTTTGTGTTTTGTTTAATTCTATGAATCTGGCATCTATTCATCTCAAAAAGGTAGTTTGAGTTATACTGAGATCACAAAATACTTTTTTGAGCATCACAAGAAAGCAAACGGTTATGTTAAGTTCCCAAAAACAAGGACATACTAGGACAATACGATCACAGACATATGGGTATCGGCATATACAGTACCAGTCAAAAGTTTGGACACACTTTCCCATTCACATCAATGAGAAAGTGTGTCCAAACTTTTGACTGGTACTGTACGTTGTCCTATATGCACCAGACTGTCATGAACTTCAAAATCATGGTTATACACTCAGACTCTATGCCGTATAACTTGACCTACCAGAATGCCAACATTTCATCTGATGAAGTCAGCTTATTTTACAAAACATTGGTTTTGGTGTGAAATTACAGAACACGGCATGTCATGTGTTTTCTTTGGGATACTCAGGAAGTTGAAACAGTGTCATATCCTATGATCCCAAATAATATGCACTAATTGTAAATCAAAGGCTTGATTCTGTCAGGGTGCGACTAATGTCAGAGTGAAGATAGTCTGATTATCATTTTGGTTTTACTACATGATTTGTAATTAGAAAGCTGGCTGTTTGTACAGCAGTAACTTACACAACAGGGTATACAGCTAAATTACACACAAAGAAGTTCCTCCTCTTGATGAATGTATACAATCCTGCCATACTGTAAATACTACAACCCTGAGAATTTAAAAAACAGACTGTTGGAAAGCAAACTGTAACACATAACTGCTAAAAGTTATAATCTTGATATTTACCAATGACCCACCAAAAAAAGGAAAGGTAAGAGTGATATTAAGTAGTATGTGTGAGTGACATGAATGTGTAGTTAATGAGTTGTTGCCTAAAGGTAATCAGGAGAGCACATGAGGTGTCAAAAGGTCTTGACATTTTTCCAGGAAATTAATTTCAATCCAAACATTATAAATCATTTTCAAGCATGTTATATTTCAGGATTTCTCAACATTCAAATTAAAAATTGAATAAATGAAGGCATTCTAAGTTAATACAAACAGTATATCTTGTTGTATGTGTGTCCATTCTGTTATGAGTATTATGTTTATAGAGTTATCCAAACCCGCAGTAAGGTTATGGTAAGCTCTTTTAGGGAAGCGTTCAAAGTCAAGGAGACTTCAGCTGAATCTACAGGCTGTGACAAGCTTTTGAAAGACAGTGAGTCACACATGGTTGAGCTGCTGCAGCCCAGGTGAGGATCAGTTTGTGCAGCTTGTGCATCTGGATCTCAAATCCTGTTGCAGAGTGCTTTGGAGAATCCAGTATGGGGTTGGTTTTGCCTTTCTAGAATCAATATATATCATAACAGCCAAACAATCCCCATTCCTAAAATGTGGCCAATAAATTCTGCCTTTTTGTATGTTTGGGGGAAACAGCATTTGTTTCATTTCATCCCTCAGCAACCCACAATTCATAGTGCACCAGTCAATCATTTAACAAAGCATCCCACAAACTTGCAGGAAACATTTTATGTGTTTTTATCAAGTACTGTATTTGCATTGAGGTGCTTAATGATAACAGGTAATCTATCACATAAACTCAACCAATGAAAAAGCCAGCAGACTGCAGATATTGTTAAGCACAGGGGAACTGAAGTTATATGGACACATTTGTATTTTACAGTCGACAGTCTTCCATCATGTGTTAAAGTTACTGTAAACACCAAAATGTATACTGTAAACCAGGGTAGCACAGAACCTGCACCATTTTCCCAGTGATATTTACTATTTAAACTGGGATGTTAAGGGCAATGTACTGGTCATAAACTTTGAAAGTTGATGGGACCAGCTATAAGTACCACTAGTTTTGTTTTCTGTGAGGCTGGACTGTCTTTTACGGAGAAGGTGAAGGTAAAAGTATACCATATAAAGAAAGAGTAAAAGAAGAGAAGTGAATACTAATGAACTGATTATACTGATGAAGAAAAACAATCCACCTCAATGCTTTTGCACTGGACTGCCTTGAAACACTAAATGTCAAGAGAGGCATGGTCATACTGGAACAAAGCAAGAGTAGTTTCCAAGAAAACAAGCCATAAAGGGACTGTTGTAAGACATCAAAGAACCTATCCTATGGTAACAGTTGAAGCCTTGGGCATGTAAATGAAGTGAGCCATACTCATCGATCTGACAACAACAGTAGACATTTTAAAGTAGCCTTGCTAGGTGCAGACATAGAAAAGTTACATTTTATGCTCTTTGCTATGGCTGCTAGCCTTTACCTCACAGTACTAATTCTAAACTAGATATGGAACCTTCAGATTCCTTCCCTAATAATTTAGTACTTTTAATTATTTAGTAGTTTTGAACTTACCGTACCAGTCAAAGGTTTGGACAAATGTTCCCATTCACATCAATGAGAAAGTGTGTCCAAACTTTGGACTGGTACTGTACATTTACTACATTTGCTATTTATATACTACTTATAGGTGTACTTCATCTTTATGTAAGGCCATACACATACTTTGAGGCCTGATGTAGTACAACGCAGTATCTATACAGTATATCTTAGGAGCTGCACAGTGTAAACTCTTCTATTCTTCTATTGACCAAGGAGCAGTCGACACACCATTACAGTATGTATGTGTGAATTTGTGTAAAGGGCAGTGTGCTCACATTTACTTATATATTTTTGGTATAGCATGTTGCACTTAGATTCCAACTGTGTCTGCAGTTAAAGGTCCAATCAGTATTTTTTGATTGTATATAGTACTTCTATAAAGTATTATCCTCATCTAAACTTGAAAATGTTTACTTAATAATTCATTATGTGTGTTTCTCAAGTGACACCAGCTGAAAAAGCAGGCGTGTTTTACACAATTACTACTGTAAAAAAACATTTAGTAGCCTGAGAAAACATTATTACAGTCATCTATGAACATGAACTTCTCTTTTTCAAAGACAGTAAACATAAACAAAACGCCCAAAGCTGCTGCACTCACATTGACTGGGCGGCCAACTTCAGCTGACACACAATAAAGTACACAGAATCAGGCCCTTTTAATCGAGTAATGATCCTGCATTCATTAACACAAGTCATAAGTCAGACGGTTTACAATTAGCAGTACTGTTATCACATCTAATGATGTGATCTTTCTTTCATTTGACTAATAGTAAAAATGAGGCAGGGAAAATGTACAGAGAATAAGAACATTAACTCACACCACTAGCAGAGATATGATTCAAAACATCCATCTTAAGTTATTTAGTTTTATGGGCCTGTTTTGCAATGCCCTAAGAGAATTTCTAACGATGTCCAATCATATTCTGGCCAATCAGATATTCAGTGAAATGGACCTCATGCTGCATTTAGCAATCATGTTGTTCACATTCACTATGAAATTAAACTGAACTGAGTTTGATGTAGAGCTCAAACATATAAAATCAGTCATTTGAGGTTTGGCTTGGTCTTTGGACATTAAATACTTATTAAATATTAAATATTCCCATTAACGTTGGATGTCTTCGTTATGAGGGCTGAAGCTGATCTGCAGTATTACTGCACAATACAATTTCCACTAAGAAGTAACTGAGTTCCCTTTCAATACTGTATACCTCTATCACTGTACTTTAAAACACTGATGCAGATTGAGAGAGATTGAGTTTGAGTGTGTGGTTGTGTAAAGTTGTTTTACTGTGTGTTTTGTTGTATCCAACTTGTCATTAAGGCTTCAGATCTACTACTGTCATTCTTGTTTGCGTGACTGGCTTACTCCCCCATATACTCATTTTCTACACTCAAGCTCTCAATATTCAAATCTTTGATAAAAAAAATGTTCAGTTCCTAAATAAACGTGTCCACTGGGCATCAATCCTTTACAGAATATGATTTTTAACCCTGATCCAGTCCAACTACTGTCAGAGAGCAATTATTCTGGTCAGGTTCTGCATTCAAAATGGCAATTAAGTTCCATCTGTTATTAAAGGCTCCTGTGTATAGTGAAGATAATGAGGATTTAAGAGGCTTAATCAATGCTCATTTCAAGAAACATGACTAGCTGATTGTATAAGTGATGTCTATAAAGAAAATGCATAGGCGTTTTCTCCACTAGTAATTGGTTTATAGTGAGAAGGGCCCTTAGACGCAGTGCACACATAATGGGCACTTGTGGGGGAGTGCGGTCAACAGGCATGACATTTAATGGAAGGATGTGGATTGTCGTCTGAACAAATCACACGATGCCCCCTCGAGGGGACGACTTGCAGGTATAATAATTAGAATCAGCTGTGACTGCAGCCTGCGTGACAGCTAGGACATAAACAATATGACAGAGGTAGAGCAGTTGTAGAGAGTTGATGTGAAGTAAATGAGGGTCTTTGCACAAGTATCATCTTATTCTCCAGTCAAGCGGTGGCCTAAAATGGCAAAGGCTAAAAAAATAATGGTGCCCAGATAAAGTGGTAAAAAAGGTCAACAGCTAATATTTATGAGGACATTATTCATCATTTATGATAGTACTGAATAAATTAAATCAGTAAAAAATAAATTTATAGCACTTTTCAGGGTATTAGGCTGCACAAATCTGCAAGTTATTTTTGCTTACATAATCCCCATTATAATCTTATATACTCTATAGTCATATAGTTTTATACAGCCAGCAGTCATTAACCCAAAAATATTAAAATTCCTATCATATATGGTAAAGAATAACATCAATGCTTGAGGTATTTCCTTGAAAATTTAGTTATATAGTGTCACAACAGGGCACTTAAAAGAACACAAATAAAACACAGACAGAGGTTTTGTAAAACTACCAAAGTAATGACTATCCATTTAATCATAGAATTTAATCAATCAACAATTTATTAACCAGTGATGTTTAAAGCTACTGCAAAACTATCATAATGTACAATTTGTCCCCAGAATACTGTTTCAATCTGTACTTATGCTTTCAGTGTCCGGATTGAGGAATGTCTGTTCACTCTATATACAATAACTATTCAAAGTGCAGAAGAACAACTGTTCAAAAGTAACGGTTTTTCAATGTTTCAGGAATAGAACAGAAAAAGTGTTGTGGGTGTGGAGGTGTGAGTTCACCCAACCTGAAAAAGTGCCTGTAGCTCTTCATCTAACCAGTTCCACTGCCTTTACAGTATTATCGGTTGAAAACTAATCCAGATATAGCCATACAAGTCACCTCTGACCACTGTTATAACTGTTATTTAACTTAAAATAAAACATTTCATTGGCACTTGAACCTGACTTGTTTCCCCTCTTTGACAGGCACACTGATCCAGTTTGTGTCAAGTGGGGGCTTGTCCAGGTTGCTGGTTTGGTGAGGACGAGGGGTGAAGCTTAGAAGGAGTGTAGTACTGTTCGTGGATTATGGGTAATAATTAACTATTAACTATGTGACAGATTGAGTGTCTATTAATTGATGTATAACATGAAGTTCTTAGTGGAACCTCAGTCTTTTGGAGGGAGGTGTTGCAACCCTTCCCTTTCTGCTCACCGTGGCTGCAGGAAGTTGGTCACTTCCTGCAGCAGCTGGCAGTCATGGAGGGTCATTAGGGCAATGTGCTGACACCTGGCTAGGCCTCTATCAGGGTTACAAATACCAGCCTGGACTCATTGTCTCTCTTTCTCTCTCCTAGGCTCCACATTGCTTCAGGTTCTGGGTTTGTTTTGGTATTTTCTTTTGCATTCAACAGTAGGAAGTCCCATCCTGCATCTATCTTCCAAGAGTTTGCAGGTTGCTCAGACTTATTATATCACAGAAATATCAATTTCCAATAGCTTAAACACACAACTTTCATGCAGTAAAAACATGCATGTATTTTATACAGTAGATCTTAATTATTAATTTATTATTGATTGATTAATGTGGTCAATAATGAAATTGCTCAACATTAAAGTAATTCAAATTAGGACAGAAATAACTCAATCATGACAATGTCTTCATTGATTTAATATCCATCCTGCTGATTGAACTAAGTGATCCTTACAAAGCACACAGATGGTATTGGATGCAGTGGGATTTTCACTCATCTAATCAAGCTGGTTTTGCATACTAAATGACTTGTAAATGGTGTATGTGTCAATGTGTGTGTGTCAATCTATTTAACACACTTAGGATTTTCTTCAAGATGCTGCTGATCTGTGTTAACAGCCCTTAAAATATGCCTGACTTATTCCTTTGAGGTAAAGAAAAGCCTTTTCACACATAGCTGACTAGTTTTAAAGAGCTGTGGTGCTTTGGGCTTTAAAATGAAAAACTCAATAGCGGTTAATGGCTCCTCCAAGAGGCAAATCAACACATAATGAAGCTTTACTTGGATAATACAAGAAATAACCAGTGGGCAAATACAGTATACTGTACACAAATTAAAATTATGTATATAAATCTATATGTACCACACATAGACTGTATATGGTACCACAACAGTTTTTTGTTTTCATTTCCCCTGAGACACAATCACAACTTAAAGTAAATGACAGCAAACGTGTGGGATAAACAAAACTCCATTGGCCTCTGAAATGAAGAGTGAACAAATGAGTCAGAGGACCGTGCTTGAAACACAGAGAAAGGACAAGTTTGAGCATTGATAGATACAAGGATGGGCCATCACTTTAACACATTTTCTTCTAACAAACTAAAGTCAAGGTCACTAGGTAATTTTGAAGCAGACTAAAAACCCTTGTGGACCACCCCAAACAGCAGAACAGTAGAGAGAAACTCCCATGTAGCGTTAAGCGCACATTTGTTCTGTTGTGTGAACAGGTTCATGACAGTACTTGAAAAGGACAGAGGCCCACTTGGGACATTTGCTCTCCCATGACAACAGCTCTGTGAGCCCGAGAGAAACTATTTGGTCAGTGGGGTAGATTGTGGATGAACTTTTCTTTAAAAAGTCAACACTTGCAGTCAAGCACAACAGTGGATTAACCTGACCTGGCAATGTGCCAACTCTCATTGTGCCTCGTCAACCACTACAGTCTCTGTGGCTATGGATACAATGTACAATGAACATCCCTGAGGACACGGTGTAATGCCACGACTCAGTCATGTGAAGCAAAAATAGAATAGGTTCAACACAGTCCTGGGCTCCAAAAAGACAGCATTGTTGGCTGGAACAGTAACAATAGTAATCAATAATTCACTGAGATCTAAAAAGTAACATATAACATTTCTATCTTTTTATAAAACTAAATAACTTGTGAGCAAAAAACAAGCAGCAATCTTGGTTGAAAAATGTAATGGGAAAACTGTTGTCTTAGTGATCTGCATGCTGGCATATTTGGATATGGAGGTTACAGCAGCTTCTTTCACAGAAACAGTTGTTTGTGAATCTACTGTATGGAGAACATAACATATATGTGCAACACAGGCACAATATTCATCAAGTCAGAACACATTTTTCATGTATTTCCATTGAAAATGTGTTTTTCAGTTATGTGCTCTATAGAAACATCAACAAACTAAAACTTGCCAGTTTTAAGAAAAGTTCTGAAATGTTGGCAGTGTTTCCTGCAAATTGGGATTGGGGTGTTTGGTTTTGAGGGAGAAAGGGATATGCTGATGTGAAACTCCAGCATATTCAGCATTTCAGGCACAACTGCATGACAGGACTGCATTCTCAAGCAGTCACAGCACCTCACCTGTCATGGGTGGCTGTCAGGTCAGAGGTAGATGGATCTGTGTGGCTTTGACAAGGAGGTGCTGTATATACCTGTAGAACTATCCAAATGATGAATGAATGTGACAGTGCAGCTGGTATTTTAACTTGCTGAAACAAAGTAACTGCATTTGCCAATCATTCCTGAAGTTAGTATCTATTTGTTCATGTTATATGTGGAACATAAATATATTATATCTGCCTGGAGTGCTGATGCCAGAGATGGTACTGATCAACTCTGTGATGAGTGTTGGATTGGATCCCGAATAGAGCCAATAGCACAATAAAGCCGTTTTCCAGGCTACCTGACAGTGTTGCACTGAGCTTCCTGGTCTACTGTACTCAGGCATACCTTGGATGTCCCGGACCAGAGTTGTACAAGCCATCACCAGAAGTGTTAAAATGCTAACCTTGGCTAATGGATATGGAAGTCATTTTTTCTAATCTAAATGAGAGTATAAAATAGGAGGACACCATTTAAACTGACTTTTCAATAATCTAAAATATAAAAGAAATATTTTTGAGTGGCAGCAATCTATTTGAACAGCGAATATAATCTGTATATGTGGGAAAGATAGTTCGGTACTTTTTGTTTTTAAAATGTTCAAAATAAATAGGCAAAACATTTCAAAGTAACACCGGTACCGGTACAAATGTGAAGGGGATCCAACCATAGTTTCCACACAACCAGTAACTTATACATGGGAGTGACTTATAACAGCTTTTGCAACAGAAATTAATTGAATAGTTAACTTCATTTTAGGGTCAATTTTGGTTAATAAAAAATAAATAAATAAAGCAACATAAACATTTTGAACTTTAGAAAGAAAGTGCTTCATGGAACCAGAAAACATATCATTATTATCATTATTATTATTATTATTATTATTATATTATTATTATTTGTCTTCCTTTCTTCCTTCCATCATTCATTCACCCATTCAAGATAGGATCATTTAATGCAGGTCAAAGAAACCACTTCACTCTTTAAGAGGATTACTTTATCATCCTTAGCACTGCACTGTACCACATGAACCATGTCGTTACAGGCCTCCTAGCAATAACCTCACATGTTTATACACATACACACTCATCCTTTGATTATGTATGCAACAAAACCAGTTGGTCAGTGCCAGTTTGGAAAATAAAATCTTTCATTTTTACCCTTATTTTCACTGGAGTGGGAACCTCACACAGAGCATTGTATTTTCAACTGCACAGAAGAAGTTCAAGTGACTCATATTCCTCAACTTGACTGAAGGCCTGCAGCAGATGAAAGAATTCCTTTTAAAATGCTGCAGTGTTTCTCCAGAGGGGGATCTCAGACCAACCTTACAGCCCTCCTCCCAGCAGGCTAAGAGGACTTGGCCCAGCTTCCTGTTTCAAGCCCTGGGCTTTCATGAGGCAAGACACAGCTGACCTTCCTTTAGACAACTTTTTCACAGCATACACATATAAGATTTGCCAAACATAAATATCTTGTTGTTATGTCGAAAGTTATTTATTATTTAATATTTGTATAAACTGAGAATATTGGTACACCTTTAAAGTAAACAACATTATTGATCTCTGAAAGGAGAACTTGGTGCTTGTCTGAGACAAACAGGTCTGGGTCTACTGCACCATTCATTGTCTACTGCCACAGGTTGTGAGATTTGGATGATATAATTCTGTAATTCTGCCTACATATGCGGTTATATACTGCAGATTTGTCAAAAACCTCCCATCACAAGGCTTATAGTTGGCGTTTACATAGTTGCCAGACGTGGCATTTACTTAAGAGAAAGAATCTGCACTCATTATTCACCTTTTTCATATAGCAAAGTAATTGGCAAATACATTATTCAATCTTGCAGTGCATTCATTCTTTACAGATTGTTAAACATAATGCTTGGTCATGGACTGCCATTTCTATCCACTTCAAAGTACATCTGAGTCGTGCTGAGGCTCCCTGAGGAAAGTGATGTGGGATGAATCATAACTATGAATTAGCACATCCTTCGTAAACTATACGTACTCTGCACCAAGAATTCAACAACCAAGCATTTGATTAATACATATGCCTGAGATGCTCCGCAGAAATTGAAAATTGTACCTTTACTGTGTTATCATTTAGGTAGGTTGCTGGTCCTCAATAGCAGATATATGCTGAAAGAAGACTACTAAGTACATGCTGTATTCGATCTACAGTATAATCAGCAAATTATAATGAAGAGCTTAACCTGGCTGAGCTCTGAAGTAACTGATAGGGTAGAGTCTTAATAGGATTCTGAAAAGACAAGGTTAATCCAAAGTACAGGCAATAAACTCTCTGCAGGACAACGAAAAACATGCCCCAGGGTTGTGTTTATTGACCAAAAGCTAGTTATACTGCAGTTTTTTAATTAAGCTTTGAGAGCAGAAAGGACAAATAATTGCACACTAACATAACAGCCTTATGATTTGGGCAGACCCTCTACACACAGACAGAAAAAAATCAGTCAGAATTTTCTACAGTATTCATTTTGGAAAAATGTATGTTCTGCATGCAAAACATCAAATATACTATACTGTTGAATTTCTACAACAGTATAGTGAACATCCCCAATGACAAGGATGGCAATATGTGAGCTGAGTTGTAATATATGTGAAACTTTGTTCATAGTTTAAGTTACTGAAACAAACTATTTCTAACCAAAATGAATTTCCTCTTTAAAGAGGCATTTCTGGAAATGTACGATTTTTTTTTTATAACCATTTGCCATTTAAACTCAAGGCTGACTTTCAAACATCAGGTTTTAATAGGCTTTTGTCAAATCCCAGAAGAGTCAACTTAACATTTCCAAGGAGCAATAACAGCCCTTGCAGCTTCACAAAGCATATATGTGAAGACAGAGATTGGATGTATTTTTATTTTAGCCATCCATCGACAAATGTGAACATTTCGCTCACCTTAATGATAAAGGGATCAATTTTTATCCCCCATCAATATTTCATCTGTGCAGTGACATTTAAACCCTGCCATAATGGCTGACACCTTCACATAGTAACACAGAGGGACATCTCTGTATCAAGACACATTTATGTGGCAGAGAAGAGTTTTAAGGGTGTGCTCGAAATGGGAGGATTTTTACCATAACCCTGACATCAATACCACACTGACTGGTGTAAAAGCACCCTGCAGCTAACTGTTGCAGCAAAGGGCATGGTTGGTAAAAATGCTGGGAGAGGCTATTTATTGCTTTATTATTTTGTCATTAGCAATATATTATAATTTATCTTCATGCTCTTCTGATGAACCATGTTTATTTCTGGCCTTCCGTTGCCAAAGTGTTGGGGTGGGAGATTTATCAGCAACAGTATGTCAGCTGGGCCCATCTAATTTATCTGCCCAACTAATTAGTCAGCTCATGTCTGCTTTCTGCAATTATGGCTCAGGAATAGTGTCAGGGGCAGCCAGTTTTCAAGTATCATTAAGTTAATCAAGGGCCCAGGTCTATGGTGCTGTAAGAGCGGGCAAATATTAGCCTATTTTTTGGATAGGTGACCAGGTTTAACACACGGAAAATAAAAGTGATGTAATGAGGATACAGACAGAAAGACTTTAATCCTTTCTTCAGATTTCTGGATCTGCAAAAGACCACAAAAAGGCAGATCTCAAAAGCACAAAGCACTCACAAAATACAGTGTCTTGAGGGTGAAATTGGACCCACAACCTGCAATTGTGAGGTCACGCAATAAGAAGTCAGGGGCAGACAGTCTAAAAGCACCTCATCAACTCTCACAGCTCCCCAATTACATTGGACAGGAAAAGGTTCAAATTAGGGGGAGTACTCTTTAAAAGCAGTCACACAAGAAAGGCAGAGTCTGTTAATTGATGTACAGAGTGGAGAGAAAAATCTACTGGATCTAACAAAGAAAATATAATGGTGCTGCCTGAGCTGTAGCCTTTCTCTGCTTCACACAAAAGGTTTGACCTTTATAGACAAAAATGCAATACAAAGATCTGAGTGATGTTTTTTTGTGTCTACAAGATTGATTCAAAAATAAATAATGCTTGGTTGACAAAAGAAAAGAGGGGGGCTTTAATGTGATGGGAATAAATAAGAATATAAATAAGAAAATAAGCTTACAAGAAAATATTTCATGTGGGAAAACCCAGCACTGTCAAATTTTACTGTACCAACTACGATGTAAAAGGATTGCCCTACATGAGCAGAGCGCAGCAGGACTATCAAGCACTGCTGCACCTGCAAAGAGGCTCACTCACTGTGCCTGAGCCTCTGAACAGTATGCATGAAATTACTTCTGCGATTCTCAAATTACCTAAATGATAGACGGTGTACCAAATACACTGTATATCACTCATTACCTGTTGCTGCATACTAATGGAAAAAACCCTACTATTGATTTAATGGCACAAATTTGACTAACACAGGGGGAACCTTGACATCTGAAGCTAAGAGTGAGCTAGAGTCTTCTCTCTGTCTTCACAGGCAGCCCTGATGATGCTCCTTACAGTAGATCTTTTCCAGCTGAGCTATGGCTCCACATGGAGCCGAATCCATCGATCTCTGATAATATCCCTGCGGTTCCTGGTATTCCTCTAAGTTATAAATGATCTTCAGCGACAGAACAGGCTAATAAATAGAAAACACTGTGGCACCATTTCAGAGAAAAATAGTTTTTTATTGGCAGCACTCTGGGATTTCATTACTTCCAACGCCCCCAGAATGCCTGCAAACACTTCATTTCTGTCAGCTGAGGCCAGGATGCAGAATAACTCACAGGCGTGAAAGCATAGCCTATGGGATTGGAACTAATGATGGCAAATTTAACTGTATCTCAGTTTAATATAGGAAGAACAAACTGAGCTTTATTACACAGTGACAACACTTCACCTGAATTTGTGTTATTACTTTCAAATTTCAAGTCTCTTCATGTCCTTGACTCATTCTATTGACCCTGCAGTTCTCTCTCTCTCTCTCTCTCTCTCTCTCGGTCTCTCTCTGTGTAGTATTTGCTATGAGGAGCTGGCAGACCGTAAGCCTTGTGGTTGATTAAGGGTTTATTAGCGCATGTAACTACCTCTATCCACTATGTGCTGTGTGCTGAGTACACTGTATATAAAGATTCCTCAGAAGTGTAGAGGGGCGTGTCTGTGTGCACTCTGCTTGTATTTGCCCAGGGTGTGTAACAACCCCCCTATACCCTGAGAGATGTGGCATTCCCACCCATGAGAGTAATGAGCCAGACAACAGCACACACCAACGTTTAACTGCTCTGTAAATTGTCTGGACCAAAGCGAGTGCACATTTTACTCTGGTGTTCTTTCTTTTCCTTAACTTCTTTTTTTTTCATGGCTGGTATTCTTAATGTGTAGTATTCATATTCATTGCACGCACCTAGAGGCACACAAAAACATAGATGCGTTTTAACACCCCCTACAACACATACTGTTATGGTTTAAACCTCTCCATCCTCCCAGGGGGTCCAGCATTACAGTAGCTATAAATAATCTTAGGAGATTACTGGGTGTGGTGGCAGACAGCCTGATTCATGTCACAACCTTTATCAACACTGCACTAGGTGTGCATCAAGCTAAAGCTGCACGGTCAAAAAGAGTAAAGCATTTTGGCAACAAGTTGGCATACTGAGACTCAGGTCCATGTGAGGTTTAAGAGAACTCTTCGACAACATTATCCCAGCTAGAATGTGAAATAATGTCTGTTCTAATAATAGGTTTGATTCTCACCAATAATCTGTGGATTCATTTTGCTGTTATGCTGCAGGCGTTAATGGAGTAAATGAATAACTGAAAAAAATCCATATGCCACTTTGCCTTACAACCTTATTGTTTGCATGCCATTGGTCTTACTCATCATGTGTTCTCATTTCTTGCCAAACAGTGAAAAATAACTGCGAAGACGAAATTAAGAAACACATTTGTTGCATCCTTGGATTTAGTGTCGTGCAGATCATGGTGTGGAAAACAAGATGCAAAACAGGATATAGCAGAAATGTTGATTTATCATGTGGAAATTCTGAGGTGTGTTCATTCAAGGCAGAAGTGGCCTGATGTCTACCTTTACATTGAAAAAACAGGATACAGCATTCAAGTGTCACCATCTGTAACCACAAACTCTAGCAGCAAAACACACTTTTGCACAGAGCGACTGTGTGTTTGTGCATTGCATGTGTGCGTGTATGTGTGTGTGAGTGTACCTTGAAGGCTCTGAAGCCGGTGGTTGACTTTTACTGTTTTACATAATTTCTTTTCCAAACAGACTAGTTTGCATTGTATGTTTATATTTACAGAACCATGATCGCAAAAGTACAGTTGCACACAATAACACAACACCATTCCTCTTCACTGCTGCAGGCGCCACTAAAGCACAATGGTCATACAATGCTGTTATTGCAATTTTGTTATTGTAAATGCTGGTAATGTGAATTGATCATAAAATCCAAATCAATTTAAAACAATATATTCTCATTTCAAACATAAAAATCATAAACATCAACGTCAATAGATTATGACACAAGACAAGCTTGCTGGTTATCAAGTCAACTGAAACTCTTTCATTTGCACTTCAGTGAGTAAAAAAACACTGTTGAACTCTGCCAAACGGACAAAGTATCACAAAAGAACATTCCTCTTCATATATAATGAGTCACATGAGGATGAAGGGAAGGAAACAAAAATGGAAGGAAATATTAAAGGAGCAGAGAGACAGAGCTCTGACCTGGAACAGACAAGGTGAGCAGGGAACAAAATACAGTATGAGTGCAAGTTTAATAAGAATTACTGCAAGGATGAACACATCTCCTTGACCTCTAAAAGAAAAGGGTTTGCTGAAACGGAAGGAGAACATCAGTGGGAGAAGAGAGAAATAAGAGGTAAAAGAAAAAGACAGTGGACCATGGATTCTAGTTTTTCAGAACCTTGTTCCACTGCTGACCCCACCCAGGGACAACAGATGCAAAGTAGCTAATAGCTATTTCTGGTGCAGCACATTTAGTATTGTGCATTTTCCCTGCTCAAATAAACAATAAAGAAAAGTCAATAAATAAAAAGAATATTGACATGAGGAATGAGGGCAGGAAAAAAATTATAAAACTTTAATGTGCCCTGAGGTTAAATTGGGTAATGAAATAAGAAAGCCAGGAAAAGAGGAGGTGAGAACATTTTAAGAGATATTTAAAACATGTCTTTGCAGCTTAATCACAGTAACTTGTTTGAGTGGATATGTCTGCCCTTTCAGTACAGTCCTCTGTTCCTGAGCTCCTTCTCAGCTGCGGTCAGCTGGCCAGAGAAACTGCTTATTGTGGTTCTCTCAGACTGCAGTAAGACAGGACATTACTCTCCACAACCCTCCACTGAGTGGGTCTGTGTGGGTGGGTGTGTGTGAATGTGTGGGGAGGTGTACACCACCGAGCTGGCAATGCTCCAAGACAACACTACAGCTTTATTGCCACTTACATAACTGAGTCTTTCTCTTTCTTATTTCCAATACTTCCTCTCTTACAAAAGCTAAACCTTTTATTTATTTTGCTACCTCAAGTCTGCACCTCTCTCCTCTTTGCTCTGACAGCAGGGTTATCTCCAGCATCTTGCACAGCTTGTGAACACCAGGATTGAACAACGCCTATTGTCACGGCACAAACATGCATAAAATGCCATGGCAGCAAGAGCTCTAACAGTTACTCTGTGGTTTTGAGAAATTGCATTAGCCTACAGCGGCGAATGGAGCACAGCTACAAAGAGGTCGCCTCACAGTGTTCTGCTGAAATCAACCACATCCTTTGTCAATGTTGCAAACAAAAGGTGGAATAAGGAAAGCAGGTTTACTGCAAAAAGCGAGCTCTCATGACCATGGTGCCTTGAATGTAAACAAACACAGGCTAATGTTTGCTGCTGATGCTGAATGTAATGTAATGTGCAACTTAATGCTCACACCTGAACACAAGAGTACAATAATACTATTAAAATTTGAACATATATTTGGGTAGCCGTTTAATATTCCAAAGCCAAAGTATACTTCCAGATACATTCATGCCCTTCTAGCAAAGCATGGACTGGATTTTAGTTCTGTTTGTATGTATAGCACTAGTCAAAAATGCAGATATGCCTTCCAATTCATTTGAATGAAAACGTGTGTCCAAACTGGACTGTACATCACTACATCAGAAAGGGCAGATGGGAAGCGGG
Source organism: Scomber japonicus (assembly GCF_027409825.1). Classification (NCBI taxonomy): domain Eukaryota; kingdom Metazoa; phylum Chordata; class Actinopteri; order Scombriformes; family Scombridae; genus Scomber; species Scomber japonicus. The sequence goes on along the minus strand of NC_070579.1, from coordinate 26,354,837 downwards.
GAAAAAAATTGTCTAGTCTTTTAGCACCCAAACTTTTAGCACCCAACAGATTGCATTAAGGTCTGCCGACATGGCAAATTTGAGACATGTCAGTTCAGAGCAGATGATGGATGAGCCGGACAATTTGAACTGTGTGTGAGAGTGAGTATCTGACTGTGTGTCAGTATTTTCCCTCTGTGTCAGCTCGTTTGGATGTGAACTGAAGCCACTAAAACACACAGTTGTCACCACCCATATCAGCCTATAACTTCCTGTTGCAGAAAATAACAACCAGTAATGGGAGAGCAGGAAGAAGGAAATTGATGTAGAGGAAGCAGTGACTGATTACATGTAAGGAAATGGGCGTGTTCTAGTTCATCTTCATAACGGCCAGCCGCCAAAATGCCACAGTGCCAGGATAAGTGGTTGACATTACAGGCAGATCAATCAAGCGATAAAGTAGTGTGATATTTAGCTGGTTAGTTGATAATGTGCAACACAAATGAGCCTGGTCTGAAATTAGGAAGTTTGGAATGTGATAAATATTTCAGCAACATTGAGAATCAGCCTGGACACTAAACAATACGATGAACATGCAATGTCTCCCATATCATTTACACTATATCTTTTAAAATAAAACATAAGCATGGAATGAGTGATGAGTCAATCTGAGGGCTGATAGGTACACTGTAAAAAATGATTTTGGAGAGTGGTAAATATAATCCATGAAAATCATCTAAAATTTACTTGATTATTCTAGTCAGCAAAGGAATTAAAAACTAAAGGGTAAATTCTACCCACACTACCTATTTTATAACAGTAACAAGTGTTACATAGAAAAATTTAATAAAATATACCCAAAAGCCATCCGTCCTATGCTGCAATATGCGCATGCGTCAGGCGTCAGCCTGTGCACGTCAGCGCGTGTGTGAGCGGGATTTGAACTCCTGAGGGCTGCAGTCTGCTTCCTGCTGGCGGAGTACTGGACTGAAGGTAAACTAAGATTACTCTTTTACATATTGCTTCATATAATGCACCAATGCAAACGGTAATTTGTGAAATGATGAGATATTCAACAGGAGTTGTAGTCGGCGTGCTTCTGTGTTATTTGTCATGCATGCTTGAACCGAACGTTTGAATTGGCGACAAGCGTCTTCTAAAAACTTGTAAAAAAATTTACGTGATTGTGTGATTTTTGTGTTAACGTGTACCGTTAAAAGCAAAAAATTTAAAAAATGACTAAACCGTTGACTTTATGTGCTGCTCGACTTCCGGGCCCTGCTCCTTGTTCCCGCTTCAGTCTGACTGAGCTGTCTACATGCATGAGTAGATAGACTTTGAGTCGCATTATCTGTCTGTTGACGGGACAAATCACTGGTGAAATAACAGCCTAACTGTTGGTAAGTAGGGTTTGCGGTGAAATGTGTTCGCGGTGTGCACTCAAGACGATTAGTGAGTATGCATGTTTGTCTGTTTGCTGTGCTGAGCCTCCACAGTTGTGTTGATGAAAAGCAGCGTCCTTCGTGCGCATCTTGCTAGCGTTACTTTCTTTAGTCATGGGCTAAACCAGTGAGCGCCAACTATTTCTGTAAATATCATGCCATTTTACTTACAATTGAACGTCTAAGTAGGTCACAGACATCGACTGTTACTGTTTAATAACATAACGCTGTGCTGGAAATATTACATATTAAGAATTAACGTTAACGTTACATATTAAGAATTTCATTTCGACTTGAACTACCGGTAAGTGAGGTTTACAGTGAATTGTTGGCGCGTGGTGCTTTGTACAAGACAACATGTGTGTGCATGTACATTGTGTTAGTTGGCTGTGCTTTCAAGCTCAGTTTATTTGGTCCATATTAGTTCATCCTGCAATGGCACCAGCTCCCCATTAGTTTTTGTTTACCAACTGAGACAGTGCACTGGTTATTGGGAAAAAAAATCACAGTCTACTGTAAAAACATAGCCGTGTTTATATTAGCTTTCACCATTATGAAAGTGCCATTCTTACAGAGGCCTCTCAATGCCACAAAATCCTATGCCATATCAAATGTGGTACATACTCACATAACTAACTGAGAAGAACTGTTTAATATACAATGGCTTAACACACACACAACAATCAGGTGTGTACATTTTTTCCTTAAATCCTCCCTTCTTGAAAATGATTCATATTGCATTTTCCTGATTTATTTACTGTTTTTTGTCTTTTGCCTGGTACATGCCTGATTTATTTTATTGTGTAATATTTTATTTGCAGGCCGATTCACTCTGTATGTGGACCCTCACTATTGTCTCCCCCTCTCCTCAGGTCCTCTCGTCTTTCCTCTTTGAGCTAAGATATAATCATACACCAGTTCCCACGCAGTCTGATGCTACTAGTTCTGGGACTGCCTGAGCTCCCCCTAGTGTATCCTGTCCATCGACTTGTTGCAGGTGTTGGACACATCTTTTTGCAGCTTTCAGGTATGCAAATTTTCAAAATAAAATAGAATACATGGATTTTAAGGCTTTATTTGCAGGCAAATTCACTCTGTATGTAGACCTTCACTATTGTCTCCCCCTCTTCTCAGGTCCTGTCGTCTTTCCTCTTTGAGCTAAGATTGACCAGTTCCCACGCAATCTGATGCTACCAGTTCTTGGACTGCCTGAGCTACCCCTAGTGTATCCTGTCCATCGGCTTGTTGCAGGTGTTGGACACAGCTTTCAGGTATAAAAATGAACTGGCTGTGCAAAGTATGTAACTTCACCACATCAAAACGATTGGACCTATTGAAGCACAGTAGATTACAGCACGGGCATTTTGGACGAAACCAGTCCATACCCTGTCTCCATTCTGATTGTCCTTGCACCTTTAGGACATGGGGTGCATTACGGACACATTTGTTTAGGCATCACTCACAGACAACCAAGCCAGACCACCTCCTTTCCTTCACGTGCCTAGTGTGTAATTTGTGCTGTTTTGACAATGAGAGACAATATTTTGAGCACATTGGTAGCCATCTTAAGAGGTTTGAAACTGTGCCTTGTGTTTTTAAAGGTTGTGATTATAAGACAAATATATACACAACGTTCCACAGTCATAAGAGCCGGAAACACAACCCACATTCAGTGGAGGATTTTAAGACCTCTGTTTTTCATCAATACCAAAATCAACCAGATGAAGAAACCAACTTTGTTGAAGATGAAAACAACTGTGAATCTGTCCTTGAGGAGGAGGAGGACTTGCACAAAAATATTATCAAGAGACTGGGGTTGCTCCTCCTTAATTTGGAATGCATTTTCAATGTCTCCAAGACATGCATAGATGAACTAGTAGAGGAACTTCATTTCCTTACAGCATCTGCATCTGGCCCAGTTATTAAAGAAATTGTACTGAGCACTTTGAGAAAGCATAGCTGTACTTTTGACGATTCTGTGATTTCAGAACTGGTTAAAGACCTTTGCCAGCTAAACCCTTTCTGTGTTGCTTTTGGAGTGGATGGGCCTTTAAGTAGTCAGTATAGGAGAGAGCAATTTATTAAAGAGCATCTCTCACCGACTGAACCAGTTGAGTACATACTTAATAGTAGTGAGAAAAAAACATTTCATTATGTACCGATTCTCCCATTATTGTCTCAACTTGTGAACAACAAACAAATCCAAAACACAATATTACAGAACAAAAAGCCATCTGATGTCTCCTCTGGATACAAATCATTTCATGATGGATCTTTCCTAAAAGAAAACAGCTTTTTAAGTGGAGGTGAACTTAAACTCCCACTCATCCTTTACATAGATGACTTTGAAGTATGCAACCCTCTGGGAACATCTCGCAAGAAGCATAAAGTCACAGCTGTGTACTGGGTGTTTGCAGACATACCTGCCACATTGCGATCTACACTAACTTCCATTTACTTGGCCATTCTTTGTAAGGCAGATGATGTCAACCAATATGGATACCCAAAAGTGTTGGAGCCACTGCTCAAAGATTTGAAATCCTTCGAAGATGATGGTATTTTTGTACCAAGTCTGGGCAAAGTGGTCAAGGGTACTGTACTTGCTGTAGTCGCTGACAATCTTGGCGCTCACTCAATAGGTGGGTTTGTTGAAAGCTTTTCAGCTTCACATTTCTGTCGCTTTTGCATTGGAGAGCGGTCACAGATCCAGGAGCATGAAGTAGGAGAAGGACTGTTTCCCCTACGGACTAAGTCCAACCATGCCATGCATGTCAAAGCAGCAATGTCTGATCTTGGTCAAGCTCATCATTGTGGAGTAAAAAGACAGTGTCCCATCTCTGACAGGCTCAGTTACTTTCATGCTACATCAGGTTACCCCCCTGATGCTTTACATGATTTGCTTGAAGGGATTGTACCTGTAGAGATATCACTCTGTCTTGATCTGTTTATCAAGAAGAAATACTTCTGTCTTCAGGAGCTCAACCATTCCATCCATCGCTTTCCTTACAAGTGGAGTGACAAGACAAACAGTCCACAAGCTATTGCCCCAACTTTTGCATCACGAAAGAGTATAGGAGGCAATGCACACGAAAACTGGTGCTTGTTGAGGATGCTACCATTTATGATTGGTGACAAAGTACCAGAAGATGACCCAGCTTGGGAGGTTTTGATGACCCTGAAAGATGTTGTCGAGCTTGTCATGGCTCCTGTCCACACAGATGAGACACTAGGATACATGGAGAGCAAGATCAGTGAACACCGTAACAGGTATTTAGATGTGTTCCCAGAGGAGAAATTGAAACCGAAACACCACTTCCTCGAACATTATCCATGGCTTACGACTGCTTTTGGGCCACTTGTGAATTTCTGGACCATGCGCTTTGAAGCCAAACACCGATTCTTTAAAAGGATTGTGAGACAGACTGGGTCTTTTAGAAACATTCTCATGACAATGGCAAGAAAACACCAATCAATGCTTGCATATCATACCCATGATTGCAACAATCAAAGGCCAACACTGTCAGTGTCCCGAATAACTCAAGTGGCAGTCGATGTTCTAAAAGACAGCATTAAGGAGTCATTTGCAAGGAAGTTTCCTGGGGCAGAGTTTGTGAACATGACAAACAAGGTAACCATTTTAGGTACAGACTATAATGTTGGAATGTTGTTGCCCTTTGGATCAACAGGAGGCTTGCCTGACTTTGGAGAAATACTGCAAATAATCATTGTGCATGAAACCTCTGTCTTTGTTCTTAAGTTGCTTAGTGGGTGGTACTGTGAACACACCAGGAGCTTCAGAGTAGAGCCAACAGGACAGACTGAAATCCTTCAGCATTCAGAACTGAAAGATACATATCCCTTGGCTCCATATAATACAGCAGCTGGTCGTATGGTGTCCCTTAAACACTTCATTTGCACATCAGAGTAAGTATACTTAAGTTTAGTAGTTGTTATATCAATTGTGTGCACACATTTCAAGTACAGTTATTGGGGGAAAAAATAATTACTTAGCAACAAGACACTGAGTTTAAAGGGCTGTTCACACCAACAACTATATGGCCAGGCCACACCATTAGACCAGTGCATACACAATTATTGCTTTCATATTGTTGTAAACCCACTTTGAGTCTACAGTTTCTGGACGATAATGTTACAATTTAGTAACATATAAATATCCTCATAATCCAAGTCAGATGTTGAAATTATATCTGATTAAATTATAACTGAAAATGTGTAAGAACCCTGTCACCTCCCTCCTCTCCCTTTCCACTTCTCTCTTCCCCAATTAATAATGACCATCAAAGAGGGTGTTATTTATTTACATATTCTCTAAACAATCTCAAAATTTTGTTTTCACTAAAATCTTTTTTTCAGTAAAATCTATGCAAGTAAACTTATCAACTATTAATAAACTGTCTCAATTTATTTTCTTTCTCTGTCCCTACAGCTGAGGACAACACACCCCAAACAACAATGGCGGACCAGTTACGAGTCATATTAGAAGAACACGATATACGAAAGTTGACGCTGCCAACAGGAATTCCTAATACAGTAGAGGATCTTGTTTCAGTAGTTGGTAAAACTTTCCAAATAGACGGGGAATTTGGGCTATTATACGAAGACAAAGAGTTTGGGAACCAATTTTTCAGTGTGACCTCAACTGCCGACCTACACGACAAGGCCACTGTGAAAGTGATAAGAAAAGAACCAGTGTTCACCCTTGACCTACACCCAGTAGATACATCAGGACTGTCCTCTACATTAAGTTCTCTGAGTTCACTGGATACCAATCCTGCGAGTAACAGTGAATTGGACACCTACCCTGCAGATGACGATGCATCCTCTCCTGTGTCTGACTGTGCATCGTCCAGCTCAAAAAACACCATCATTCTCCCTGATTCATGCCGCTCTGCACCATGGCCAGTGCCATTTCAAGTACCACAGTTTTCCTGTGACATTGAACTTATCCTCGCAGAGGCAAACAAATCATATCATGCCACTGGAATACACTTCCGAGATGCAAGTGTTAAATCAGCAATAATGCATGACCTTTCAAAAGTCATATTCTCTTACACTGCCTATCCTTCAAATCAGCAAATAACCTCAGTGTCTGAAGCCCTTGTTGAGAAGTTTCCATGCCTTAAGGAGCCAGGGTCCTTTGCAGGGTTGTATGGCTGGCAGCAGCGCATCAAGTACAAGATGCACAATTACCGTGCCAAGCTAAAATCACGGAAATATGCTTATCCTGAAATAGAAGTCAACACATTAAGGAGAAAGCATCCAGCTGATAAAGGCGCAGCTAAAAATGTGAAAAAACCAAAGAAAGCGGAGGTAAATTATCTCCCTCCACATCCTGTTGGAGAAAATCAAGACACATTGGAGAAGGAGAGGCTTGAATTAATCAATGAAATGAAAAAGAAGAATAATCTGAAGACAATCACAGAAAAAATGTCTAAAACCTTCTCAAGTCGAAGAGTCGAAGTCGTGACCCTCAGCCCATCTGTCAGTGTTTTCAAAGAAAGGTGGCCTGCATTATTCAGTGAGGCTCAGGTGAGAAAGTTTGATAATTTTTCTTTCCACAAAGAATTGTTCATTTGTTTACTTAAACTTTGAGATCTGTTGTCTGTCATTGAAAGTTTCCTGTACTGTTCATTTATTCATTCACTAGATCAAAGAAGAGTTCCGTCGGATAACGACCATTTCCTTGGAGGAGACGTTCATGCTGAAACTTGATGGGTACACACCACGTCTTCTACAACTGATGTTTGCAAAGGGAGGAACTGCTGGTTCCAAGATGCGTCCTCTGCTGGACACTGTAAATGAGGTATGTTTTTGTTTTAGTTTTTTTTAACAAATGTGCAATATGTGATTTAAGTGAATTAAAAGTAAAATAATTTGTATACAGTTGCTTTGTCATGCACAATGTGGATCTCCTAACCAACAGTTTAACATAAGATCCGTGAAACGTTTAAAAATATGTCTTTAAAAAAAGGATTCAGTCTAACATGTAAATCTATGACTTCCACTGTAAGTCTTTTCTCTAAAATGTATCTCCTCACAGTCACAGAGCATTGAGAAGAAAAGGGATGCAGTTGTCTGTTGCCTCATTGAGTACCTTGGAGAAAGGCAAGAAGAGATTTTCCAGGACTGCCAGGTATGTTAAATGACTGATAATTGATGCTATCCTCTCCTCTGTCTCCTCCCCTCTCATCTCCTCTCCTGTCTCCTCCCTTCTGTCTCTTCTCCTCTCCTCTTCTGTCCTCTGTCTCCTCCCCTCCCCTCTGTCTCCTCTCCTCTCTCCTCCTCTCCCCTCTTTCTCCTCCCCTCACCTCTCCTCTATCTCCACTCTAATACTCTCTCCTCTCCTCTCCTCTCCTCTTCTCCCTTTTGTCTCCTCTCCTCACCTCTCCTCTATCTCCACTCTAATACTCTCTCCTCTCCTCTGTCTCCTCTCCTCTCCCCTCTGCTCCGTTACATCATGGAAAATGTAGATGCACCAATTATGAAATGTTGAGCCTTTTCATGTCACCTGCGTTTATTGAATTGCTGATTAATATATACAACTGATTGACAAGATAAACTGTAATGTATTGGAACACCATCTTGTATAATAGACTTAAATTAAAAATGTATATGCTTTTTGTTTTTCTTTTTAACATGGAGGACGAATGTGAGGACCACACAGACCAAACCATGAAGGTAATCGTGATCCATAATGTCATGGCTGAGGAGGATCCAGCAGAAGTGTCCCTTGTGATTGAGGGTAACCAAGTGCTGACTGGGTGTGGAAACCGAACCAAGGCGTGCATGCTGTTGATGGGATTGATCTACGCCCTCAACCTCGAGTATCCCAAGACACTCAAGAACACCTTCGAAGTATTTCAGAAACTTTTCCTGGAGCTTGACGGAGCAAAGCTTCTCAAGAAGGTCCACAGCCTCAAAAGCAAGCTGATGGAATAAACTGTTTACATTAAAGTTCTGGTGAACAGACTGATGATTACAAAAAAGACTGACGTTCTCCTTTCAATCCATCAATCCATATAATTCCAGGAACTTGCTGCACTGAGTGTTATAATGTCAAACATGATTGACTAAGATATAGCATAGCATTTTGTATTTTTTGTTTATGTGCACAAATGGAGATGGACTTGTGTAATTTTGTTTTTTATTTGAGCAGTCTTAAATACCTCAGACAGGAAGACATGTTTTGTCATCTGGTTGTTCAGAAGCTGAACATTTGAAGCTGTAATGGATAGGTTCTATAGAACAGGTTTGTTTGAAATAATTTGTGGTACTGTTAAGCACAATGTTACATTAATCTTAAATTTGCACTTTTGAAGGTGTTTGCATCTTCTCTCCTTTCTTCTCTTGTCTCACAAGAATCATTTGTCCACACATGAGTTGTTTTGTGATCCTGTTGTGCCAGAAACTACAGTATAGCACATTTGATGATAATCTGTTGATGGCATTACGATTGTGTTGAGTATTAGGGGGAAAACCCTGAAATCCACATTTATGATCTGTGTAGTTAAAACTGAAGAGGGTTCTCTTTGTACATTGCTTTGTTTTTGAACATTTGGTTGATTAAAAACATTGACATAATCACCTGTTTGTCTGAAAGTAAGTTTTTGGGTAACTATTACCTTCCCTAAATAAGTAACGGTTAATTACTCATATTAATTAATTTTGAGTAATAATTATTAAGTAATAGTAGTAGTAGTACTAAGAATTGTGAGTTAATTTTTACTCAATTTTAATGAGTAATTAGTAATCAGAAATGTGAGGTAAACTTTACTCAATTTATTTTAATATTTCATAGCTTTTGAATTAAGGTACTCTCTACTCAAAATATGGAATTAAATCTACCCAAATAAAGTGAGTGCAAATTGTTACCTCAGATTTATTGGGTAAATTCTATAGGTAGTTTTTTATAGTGTATAAATCCATTTGGTGAAAGAAGTCCATGATGAAACAAAACCAAGCTGCAACAATCAGTCAATTAATTGATTGACACAGGTGTCAGAAAATGAAACACCAACCATTTTTAGAGTCTATGAGCCTATTCTTTTTAGAATTTTTTTTTTCCCCAAGGAAAAATGTCCAAATTTTCGGGTTCCAGCTTTGAAAATGTGAATATTTATATGAATACACTGAATATCTTTATGTTGTGTACTGTTGGTTGGGACTAAACACCATTTCACAATTTTTGGACATTTTATAGACCAAATGATAAATTAAATAATTGAGAACAGATCAATCAATAATAAGTTATTGTTGGTTGCAGTTCTATAATAACACCTGAACAAAGAAACAAACTGCAGCCAATCAAAACTTTCACCCAAAATGACATGAAGACTTGTGCAGACTTAATAAACGTTTGGCCTCTACAATTGAAGATGTTCATTATCAATTGATTACATAGTTAATTGTTTAAACGATCTGAATAATTTAATCTCAATAGATTATCAAAATTTACTCGAGCAAAAGCAAAACTGCTAGTATATAAAATCAGAGATCAGTAAATCTTCACACTCACAAATGTTCAGAAGTTTTGCTTGATGAATGACTTACATGATTATCATTTTTTGTTGATTAATTTATTGATTCACTATTTCAGAGTTTGTGGCTCCAAAATAGTGTTTTTGGAAGCTGCAAACTCTTCAAACTGTGTAGGAAGTCTGCACGCCATAGAACCCAGAGCTGTGTTCTGGCAATCTGTATTTGTTAGAACCACAAATCTCGATATCAAAAGGGAGTGAATGGAACAAATCTGTCATCCACTGTCAACAGTACACACTCACACAAAGCTTCAGACACAGTCACACTGTTTGAAAGACACACACCACGATAGCAGTTAAGTTATTCACAGAACTTGTGAGGTGATTGACATACACACACTAACGCATGCTGGTGAGTTGGTGCGTGCCGATTCATGTCTGTGACACAAGCATTACAATATACTTTTCTTTTTTTGTCTAACAGATGACGTGAGCTGTGAGGTATGTAAAAAGTGTGAACCACAATGGCCACTGAGTTCATACCCCCGTGCCCCCCGTGCTTCCCCTGTCCAAGCTCTCCCTATCTCTCTATCTCTCTCTCTCCCTCTCTCTCTCTCTCTCTCTCTCCCTCTGACACAAACACACACAGTCAGCGCTGTCGAGCGTGTCACCCTTGTAACCACCAGCGAGTCACGGCTGACACAAAGGGAAGCATGCAGCGGCTGGTGCTAAGTGGTGTGACTGTGGGGGGAGCAGGGGAGGAAAGAGAGGAGAAAGATGAGGGTGATGATGCTAAAATTAGAGCTCTGTGAGAAAGTGACAGATGACCTCATGCTGGCTGCCACCTCACTTGCAGAAATCAGGTCGTCTGGCACAGCCCTCTATCCTCTCCTCTGTCTTCACCCTTATTGCCTTATTTTTTGTAGTGTTTTTTTTCCTTGCCTCTCATCTTTTGCTCAAAATATCCCATTTTCTCTCTTTGTTGTACCTCAGCTTGGACCATGTGAATAGACTTGGCTTTAAGTGTGCAATTGTCCATCCAGCATGTTCATAGATGTAGCGATCTGAGACAAGAAATAAATATAAACTGAAACAATGACTTTTAGTTTGAATGATTCAGCACAATAAGGTTGTTGGTTCTGAGTGAGTGAGAAGTTCCAAGCATATCCTTTCATCTGTCATAAAGTAGTCTTCACAATGATAAGGAAGTACACCACTGAACAAACCTGTTCTATTAGTCATTGTACGTTGATCTTTTCCTGCCCCCACCACTTCGCACACACACATAAATACACATAGACAACACAACATTATCACCCCACCACCTCCCTGAGCAAAGTTCATGAAAGGAGAGGCACCATAAAAATCTCACAATGCAGCAGGTATTTTAAAGGTCCAAGATGCCTAGGGAATGGCCACAGCTCTTATATTGCCTTATTCTGTTCCCATTTCACTGTTACTTCCTGTAATGTGTACCACCCATCCATGTCCCCTAAGGCAGAAAAATATTCTCCACATTAAAGGTGCAACGTGTAGAATTCAGTGGTATCTAGCAGTATGGACATGGCAGAAATATAATATAATATTCACAAGTATGTTTTAATTGGTGTATAATCACCTGAAAATAAGAATCATGTCCATGTTACACTGGCATAGAGGCACAGAAATGGCAACAGCATACATGACAAACTCCACCATGCCTTTTTAATGTGAGGATGTGTGCACAAGTGGGTAAAGGAGAAACAGCGGGCTACAGGTTTGTGATTGTGATGTCAAGAGTCTTTGGCTGTGGTAGTAACAGAGATGAAGTGCATGTGTTTATTTCATGTTTACATGAAGAGTAATCACTAACAAAGCAGCTAAGGGAAGCTGACAGAGTGTCTGTAAGGAAATGGATGGATGGGGAACGGAGAGGAGGTAATTGTGTTTAGGGATGAGTGATGCTCATCTACAGCTTCGGAGACTTTCATAACCAGGAATGACACAAAAAGACCTAAACAGGCATTTTATACCAACATGCAGTCTAACTTTGTATATGAAGTGTTGGTTTTTATTTGTATTTATATTTTTTAACCTTATGCACCAGATAATTTGTTATACAGAATCATCGGAGGAGTCATAATTTGAAACTGTTTGGAAAAGGGCAGACACTTTCAAAAATATTTAGCAGATGATTGTTTAACTCATCTGTCTATCACAGTCTATCACAACTAACATCAAATAATCAGATCATCAAACCATATTGCATAGTAGTGCCGCAGTCTGAAGAACTTTGCAAAGTTCACAAGCAAGTCAGTGTAGCTAGCCGTGTAGTTAAATAAATCCTCTTCATGCAAACCTCTTTGGGAGCAGTCATTACTGCTCTCAAACAAAAAGTCTTTCTCACTGTCATCACACCTAGACCATCCTGGCAGCTGCTAGTTGTTCTTCATAGGGTGCCGACTAGTACAAACCATGAGTAGCTTGGCCACAAGTACAAAACTTGAAGCCTTATGATTCATTGTCGCTGATGATTAATCTAACTTCCTCACAAGGTAATTGATTTCCTGCCCTCAAACTAAATTCCATCAACTTAGCCAAATTGTCTTCCCTCCTTGATGCAACTACAATCAAATGCAAAAATATATGAAGCCATCCAAGTTTTATTTGCCCCTGAATGAAAATGTTAACTAATAAGATCTGATAGCTGTGCACTGTAATGAGTTCATGTGGACCATTGTATAAAATAGGTGCAGATTTATTTGACACAGTGGATGAATTACACACTAAGAGGAGCAATGAGGCAGTCCATGATTTAATGTGTTGTGGCAGGAAGAGTTTGCATTTTCACGGGTATTGTTTTTCTTCTTCTTTGCCCCAAACTAGCAACCATACTCCTATTATTATCCTCTTGATTGTTATCACCATCTTTTATCAATTTCAGGGATATTGGCGTGCTGCTGCTGTTGCCACATCAAGAATGTCTTGTCAAGAGTCTTGCTAGACTTTTGGCTGCTAGCGAGCATTTCTTTCCCTCCTGTCTTTATTAATATCTTTCTTTATTCATCTATTTCATTGTTTCATTCTACAAATTTTGAACACAACATGGACTGGTGACAGCAAATATAAATTGCACCTAAGTTCTTACATATATGCCAGGGTTAGTGAGGAATGTTTGTACCTGCCTTATGTGCAATTTAGATAGTATTAAGAAAATGGTCTATTACTAGTATTGCTGACTTTTGTCATTATTTCTTTCTTCTTTTAAAAATGGAAACAAAGTCCAGACTGAATCATTTAATGACCTCTCCACGTAAAAGTAATTAGAAAAAATCTGCCATTTCAGCCCATAATGATGCTAACCATAATATTAGCCTCCCCTGTTAACCTTACATAAGTAACAGTCACATCACTCACCTGTTTCAGACCTTCAGGCAGGCAATTATATTTCTAACATGTCACTCTATCCATGCCTGCTGTTCTGCCCAGGCCATTACCTTAATACACAAACAAGCCCCAGGTTTTTCAATGAAAGCTCATAACACTGACTGGACACAAACTTAACACTAGTTGACAAGTTTTGACCAGTAAATGCCCACACCTTCCAACCAAAGATAACAATCAACTTGCAAGTCAAATTCTCTTTAAAATCAATACTGGGCACTGGGTTAGGATTAGGGTTAGAGAAATACTGCAGATGGATGCACTCATTCCTCAATTAATTGCTCACAGTGGTATTAAATATTTTGTGTGTTAAAACCATAAGGACACCTGTCTGTACTCTTGTGCCTTCTCTATATACTTATTCATGTATTTATTACTTGATCAATACAATAATCTGACTATGATATTGTGAAGTATAATTCTGAAATGCATTATAAGGTCAGTACATGTAGTTGTCTGGTGAAATAATTCAGTCAAACACCTCTTATTTCATTATTTTGATAAAGATTAGGAAAAAAATTTCAGCAAGGATTATATAGCAGTGTTTTATAACAGCAGTGAATCTACATCCAAAGTAATCTGCTATCTATTTATGTTATCTATGAAACTTCATCAACAATATGAAAAAGACATGGATGTGAATCAGATCTACAGTACACATGTCAGTCAAAACCACAAGCGTATCTGTGGTTAAGGGGTAGTTTCACACCTTGGACAAAGCATGTGGCTTAAATTTAAAGGAACACCAAAAGAGTGACAAACCCAACAGTTCAGTGGAAAGATAGATTGAGTTTAAGATAAAAACCAAAGAGAGATTATGAGTTTCATTAGAAACAACCTTTGCCAGAAATCGTGTTTAAGTGCTAGAGGAGCAGAGAAGTGAGTGACCAAAATGCCTCAACTTTCTCAGTCAGTAAGTACAACTTTTTCTTCATTTTCCATGACATTTCTGTGATTTTCTCTCTTCTCACACACACATCCCACCCTTGTGTCTGCACATCCTTTTCTCCGTGCTAAATGAGCCACCGTGAAACAGCAAGTACGTGAAAGTGTCATGTGTTCCTAAGTAGCAGCAGTGCTAAAGCACAGCTAAGCCTTACCCAGAGACGTCAGACTGATCAGACTGTACAGGACCCAACAAAGAGAACATCACATATGACTATAGCGCAGTACAAAGTAGATGGAAGATAGGCCAATCATGAGCCGTGGCAGAAAACTTGATTGTTGATTTGTTTTTCTTCTTCATCCTCCTCTGCACTTCTTAAATTCTCTTGATCATCAGGAGCTTGTATGGGATAAAATGTCTGATGTTTGATTGCCCTAAAGGCAAGTGCGCTAGAGCCGAAGGAAAAGGGCTGTGGGCTGTGATTTTTCACAGACCAATGGCCCCAGAAAATACAATTATAAAGGTTATTATTAGGACACGGCTCTCAACCATGTGTGCCTAAAAAAAGCAGCAGACAGGTTGGAAAAATTACAAAATGGTTGAGAAAGCAATATGAAACTATAGTAATGGCTTATTATTTGACTGGTGACTGATGTATGAATAATAACAAACAATGTTGAGCAAAGAAAATCACTAATGTGAAGTCTACTCGCAAGACTTTTATGACAGTTTGTAAAATATCCTGTTTGTTTGTTTGCTGGAACCCAATCTCCATGCCAGAGCAGGAGAGCTTGAAAACATTTTATCTGAGATATTTCCTCATGATAGCACAGTATTAAGAGATGGAGCACATGGTAGAGTATGGATAATTTCCAAGGACTATAACGTGGAATGTTTTGGTTGGCTTGGAAATATGCTAATCTGAAATCACAATCCGAGGGGAGGTAGAAAAACAAATTCCAGTTATCCCTGTTGTCTATTTATAGAGGCATTCCTCCTTACCCACAGAGATTTAAACTAAGTGGATGACACAAGAACATTATATCAAAATGGGAATCATGTTTCAATTGCATAACACTTATGTGGTCTGTGCAAGCTGTCATGAAGCTACAGTCACCCTGTGCACACTTAGAAAAAGTGCTGAAAAGATGTGTCTAATCTTTGCCTGTAAAAAACAATGTTACAAAGAGAACTGATTTAATAGCAAATAAGGTCATTAACAAGCTTAAGTTTTTCATCAAATAAACAAAAATGTGAAATTCTGAAAACAAACAACTTATATTACATATTGTATGCTGCCTATTGAAGTCATTGAACCTTATTGCATTTCATGATCATCTTTTACATTTGCTTCTCTGACAAACAGGTGTCTTGTACCTTGTTTATACTGTATTGTTTTTGCCAGCAGAAGCAGTTAAGTTGTTATCAGATACAACGTCTGAAGGATAATGTGATTAAATGCTCTTAATTTCAGCTAAAATTACATCATACAACATCAGCTAAACAAAGTAAAAACAATGCATCTATGTGAATGCAAATCTTCTCTTCCATGTAAATGTAAACTGAGGACACCTAGCTGTATTAATGTTGATCCAAGTGCTTATGTGCAAAAGTGGTCATTTCATGACAATTCCCTTCCTCTCAATAGCAGCAAATAAGAGAAGGAAAGATCACAGTTGTGTAATGTGTGTTGAAAGAAAAAGATATAATGGGCTTGGTTTGATCACAAGTGCCTCATAATGTCCTGGTCTATAGTACTATTACAATCACCCACTGAATCACCTGATCAAGTTAAACAAGAGGGGGGGGGGGGTAGACAGCATGCATCGCAACCCAATATTCACACAGAAGAAAACTGTGCATATAAGTGTGACATGAGACGTGGAAAATTGTGAATGTTTATCTAACAGGATGAAACTTTGAGCATGTGCTAACTTGCTATGGTGCTAAAAACAGTGATATAATAAACACTGAGACATGTCAAAACAAAATGAAAGAAGCACAAAATTGAATCAAATGGAATTATTAGCTGAGAGAAGAATTTGTGGGACATTTAAGGTGAACATATTAACACCACTCAACAGTTACATTGGTGTCTGGCACCCTGCCAACCTCCAGATGTGTCTTACTAACTAAACCTTCCTCACCCCAAAGAACGTTGTTCAGGTCACAACAATGGACTTCATAACCTTAATCCTCAATAGTGGGGATTAAACACAGGGATTATACAGTCATACAGACAGTAAACATCAGAAACTGCAAGACGCTATTTGCTTGGCTCAAAGTCACACACTGCTGTCCACTTTGTGAGACCCAAGAGTGTTCAGATCTTCTCTAACCAGAGTTACAACAGATACCTCTAACACCTTTTTTCCCTTCACACTGTATATCCACTGTGACTCATCCCTAAAGGCCAACTATCAAATTTATCACACAGCTTTCAGCATCATTACTGACTCACAATGTGGACAACAACAAGTGTTCTCACCTCGCTTTGGGGGTTTGTTTGCTTTCCAGTGAACCCATAAAACAAGACAAATGCTCTGCAATTCAGGGTTGTCAAATGGGCATGGAACAATGGGAAAAATGTTCAAATAAACCCTGTGGTGTCACAGTAAATCACTGCCAAGATACATATTGCATTTGGTGTTATATAATAACATTTAGGCCAAATTTAGGTTTATATCTATTAACTTTGAATTAGGCCTTTTAATGACTAAAACTGCTTGAATTCAGTTCTTATCAGGGTTAATTCATGATGTTACCAAGGAATCACGCAGTAAAAGACTGGAGAGTAAGAGCACAGCAAAAAACCTTTCATGCAGTGCACGTAAAAAACAAAGGATCTTATGACAAACTGAAGTTTAAAAAACACATTACTATATAATCTCTCCTGAGTAATATCAGTTCTTCATATGCAAGGCAAAACCAGGCTGATAAACTGAAAAGAATATAGAGGTACAAAGCCCTAGTTAGATGGATAAATGACAGGGTCCATGTTAGGCTTGATGTGCAGCTAAGCCAGCTGTTGGTGAGACCATCAAATTTGTATCCCAGAACAAGAAAAGATCATTCAAAACTACTGTAAACACCTGCCAACACATTACACATGTGTCCACACCAGGTTAATACTGCAAAAGAGCTCTGTGGTATGACAACAGAAAAATGTATACCGTTTCATATTATGCTCTATTGTTTATTTCATAAATGACATTTCCAGTAATTTCCTGCCTGCGTCCACGCTTTGCAAACAAAGCGTGGACGCAGGCAGGAAATTTACATGAAGTCAACACAAACAAACAAGGAGGAACATGAGAAAAACTCCAATCAATCAATACAAAACATATTTTATACATTAATATTTGATTTCATGCTTAACTGAAATTTTGGACAAAGTTTCTGAATAAAGAACACTGCGCTCACAGCATACAGGCTTACTTGTGGCTCCTACTATCTCTAAAAGTAGAATGGGAAGCAGAGCCTTCAGCAATCAGGCTCCTCTCCTGTGGAACCATCTTCCAGATTTGGTCCGGGGGGCAGACACCCTCCCTACATTTAAGAGTAGGCTTAAAACTTTCCTTTTTGATAAAGCTTATAGTTAGGGTTCTTAGAGCTCTTAGCTTATGCTGCTATAAGCTTAGACTGCTGAGGACTCCCATGATGCACTGAGTTCCTCTCTCTCTTTCTCTCTATCCATCCATCTATATCCATTAACATTCATGTACCTCTAATACATTCAATAACCTAAACTTCTTCCCTGGAGTTGTCTGTGCTTTCTCTTCTCACAGGTAATCTGGGTCTGGAGACGTCCAGATGACAGATTCCAGTCCTGGACCGTCTAGCTTCATTGTTGATTTTCATTGTGCTTCTCTCTCCTATTCTTCCTTTCTCTCCTCTCAACCCCAACCGGTCAAGCCAGATGGCTGTTAAAAGGGAGTTTTCTTCCTGTTAAATGGGAGTTTTTTCTTGCCACTGTCGCCAAGTGCTTGCTCATGTGGGAATGTTGGATCTCTTTAAAGTTAAAACCTGAAGAGTTTGGTTTAGAACCTGCTCTATGTGTAAAGTGCCTTGAGATAACTTTGTTGTGATTTGGCGCTATACAAATAAAGATTGATTGATTGATTGAAACGGATAAAATAATCAAAAATGAAATTGAATGTACAGAAAATGTGGTGCATCATGATAAGTGGATATGAAATTACCTATATTGTGATATGAGATTCTGGTCATATCACACAGCCATAAACTACAACACTTGAGTGTCACATAAAAGGATAACACATTCTTCATTTTCCATGAAATTTTCTCTCTTCTCACACACACACACATCCCACCCTTTGTGTCTGCACATCCTTTTCCCCATGCTAAATGAGCCACCGTGAAATAGCAAGTATGTAAAAGTGTCATGTGTTCCACAGTTTCTTTCATAAAATTATTTTTTTTCATAATTCCAACTCCAGACTCTGTAGCTTAAGCTAAGCGTGATTCATTTCACATTATCACACATGAAGTGACACAGAAGCTGTGTAAGAACAAGATGTTTTTCGCTCTACAAAGCAAGGCAAATGGGTTTCAGATGTCTACAGTCTTTTCTTAAACAGATGCATTCTTATGTGTTGAAGTTGTTTCCTGTTGATAGTATGAAATCTCTCCTCAGTCCAAACAAACCACACTGCTGTTATCCTTTGGAGAGTACATTTCATGCATTTTAGTGCATTTCAATACATACTGGACTCATATGCTCAAGAGTTCAAATAAACCTCTACTAACAACTTTTCTGTAAAGGCATTAAAATAACTGTTCATGCCTTCAAGGATAATTTTCCCTGAAGCAGGGTCAGTCTGGGTGAAATGGCTCAGTACAGTGGAGGGTCTCAGATGCTGCACTGAGGATGGATAGTGATTGCTGTTTGAAAAAAAACTCTGTAATATAATTGCTGCAGCTGCTTGTTTGGGTGTGCACATTCAGAAATCACAATGGCTCATCATGATAAGTCTCTTATAGATGCCATCTGACTGCCAACTGTCCTCTTAGCCAGCTCTTAGTCACGTTACATGTTTGTCATGTTTTGTATTAATGGTTTGGCTAAACCACCTGCATTCATTAAATTCTGTGAATCACTCAAAGTACGTAAAGAGGTTTTTTAGTTGAATTTGTCGAATCCTTCCAGTTCATCAAAATGTCAGGACAGAACAGGAAGACAACATGATTATTATTCCCATTTATGTCAAAAACACTTTCACCACTTTCACTGCAGCCAGAGTAGTATTAGAGATGAGCATCATGTTGATAGTAGAACATCTTTCCCAAACACACTGCAGACGTCCATTGAGAAAAAAGCATTGTTTTTCTATGTTTACGATACCATATCGGCTTAAAGTCACTTAAGTCTCATTTGGTCTTGGATTATAAAGCACTTTCCAATCTGTGGCAGGATTAAGCAGACATTTAGATTATCTATTTACAGAACAATTTACAAGTCCATTTAGGAACAAGGGGGACTATTTAGAAACGGATTGTAAAATACTTTTCTACAGAATGTGGCAGGATTAACTACTTGCACACAGTTTATACAAAGTACCATAACTTTTTGTTTTCTGTGTTATTCCACTTAATTATCAGTGTTGTGCAATAATGTTCATACTTTTCCTCCCACATATCAAATCAAAAACATTAATTCTGACTAAATGAAATTCCCTTGATGCCACATTATGATTTAATGATTTCAGTCATAAATCTATAATTTGCTCTTTGCCCTTTTGCACTTTGAAAGCTGTGCTACTTTCTGATCCATATGTTTAACCTTTATATATTCCGCTCACAACTTAAAAGATAAAATAGTCAATACTATGGAATGTTTTATCCCATGTGAGTTGTTTAACCAACTATCTATAGACAGACTGAGACTAACAGCTTTATTCTCCAGGGCAAACATTTTATTTGAAATACTAAACCACTGTGACAGATCCAATCGAGAATGTAGAGTATTGACACTAAGATTTAGTCTAATCCTCAAAGGTCCGCCAAAGATTTGGCAGACCTTTACCTAACCGACAGCAAGACAGTCACTTTAATCATGTACAAGAAGACCCCACTGAAGCTTCCAGAGGAAGACTTAAATTGTATATTTAGACAGAAATAAAACCAGAAAACCTGGATAGTAATTCAACTGGGTTCTTATGGATTATTCGGTGTCCTATATGAGGATCTGTATAGATTTAGATGGCTGTAAAACTAACCACTAACAGGCTCATTAGAATTTCATGTCTGTAAACTTACACACACAATCTTATCAGCATCAATGGACAGATTCTGTTTAATGAAGCTGAAGCTTACAGCCAGTTATCTTGCAGAGAGAGCTGTGCAGAAAGGTTTCGTTGATGGAAACTGAGGGATCGATAATTCTGTCATGTTTAAAAAATGTTCCCAAATGTTTAGCACTATTATTTGTTCATTTGGTGACCATCAAACAACAATAACAATGAAAGTAAAGGTGCGACACATTTTGAAATGGGCTTGTGAAAGACGCTTCAGGCTGTGAAACTTCAAGGTAAAGGTTTCATTGTTTGCAGTGAGTGCAAGTTTACATTGACTGTTTGTTCAGCTCCTGTAGATTATCACACTTGAACGAGAAGATGCAAATAAAAATAAATAAATAAATGGAATGTTGTCTAACAGCAATAATTTGTTTAGGGTGTCCATGTTTAATGTAAAGCCTTATTCTTACAAAAAATGTTATTCTATATCGTTTGTATTACTTGTAGACACTTTGATTTAATACGCTTAACTGAGACCTGGTTAAAGCTGAATGAATAAAGCCAGCTGGCTGAATGATGCCATCCTGAATATGATAGTTTTAGTTTGCCAAGGCCAAGGTGGTGATCTTACTGCTATTAATGAAAAGCACTTTAAATTCAGTCTACCAATTTCACAAGCTTTGAGGTACTTACATTCAAAATGTGAAGTACAGATCCGGTGGCCCTTGCTGTTATTTATTGCCCTCGGAAACTCAATCCTTGCTTTTTATGACAATTTTCTGAATTTCTATCCTTCATTGTACTGACCTTTGACAGGATTGTCATTACTGGTGATTTCAACATCCACGTACATGATCCCTCTAATTCCATGACTGTTGAAGTTAAAGCCCTACTAGAAAATTCACTCAGCTTATCAATGAGTCATCATCAAGGTAATGCCTTTGACCCGGTAATGTCAAAAGGCTGTGACATTGTTATTGTCTTGGCTAATGTCACTGTATCTGATCACTTCTGTGTATGTTTTGATGCATGTTTGGCAGTAAAAAAGCACAAGAAAAATTATGGTTTGTAAGCTTTATAGACAGATTTATAGATACAGCAGCACAATGTAAATTCTCAGAGCAGGTAAGCCATTCTTATCTAGGTTACTGGCTCATTAAATGAAATGGTTGACTAATTTAACAACTCTGTTATCATCCTGAATACTGTTGCCCTGTTAGAGGTGAGAAAGAGACCTCATAGTAAACCACCACCTTGGATAACAAGCTTTGTTTATAAGTTAATGTAGAACAGCTGAGAGAAAATGGCGAAAATCTGGGCTATCCACTACATAATAAATGTGGATAAAATAGCCTCTTTAAACTTCAAAAGAAAAGCCTTATTCTCTAAGGTGGTAACAGAAGATGACAGCAACTCCAGAGCACTGTTCACAACTGTAATTCAACTGTTGAATCCTGGCCCAGTCTGTGACCTTCTCAGCCAAACATCTTCTGCAACATGTGAGAAATTTGCAAAATTCTTTACCAATTGTGTGTCTTGTATTGGAGCATAAATTGTTACAAATGCTCAAAACTATGATAGTTAACCTAAAGAAAAAATAGCAGTCAGACCCTGAACTCTGCAAGACGGTATTCAAGAATAAATCTTCCACTTTCTACACTATTAAAGTATGTTTTGAGATATTACTGACACCTTGAAAATTTACTTTTTTTTCCTGATGCCTTCAAAACTGCAGCTGTACAACCCTTGCTGGAAAAGCCAAACACTAACAGTAAAGTTTGAATGAGTATAGGCCTATATCAAATATTTCTGTTTTAGGCAAGCTCCTTTAAAAAAGCTGGTTTTAAACAAATTCATAGTTTTCTTGAAATGTTTGCACCAGGATTCAGGGCTAACACAGTACAGAGACAGCTCCTATTAAAGTTGTTAGAGACATTAGAATTAGCACTGATACCAATAATGCCTCCGATTCTTTTGGATCTAAGGCCTTGGTTCGATTCAATTTGCCATGATATTCTTATGGATCACCTTGAGAACTGGGTTGGGCTCTCCAGAACTGTTTTAAACTGGTTCTGATCTGATGTCTCAGGGGGACATTTCATTGTTACTATTGGAGATCATGTATCAGGTAAACATGACTTTCCCTTGGGTGTTGCCCAGGGAAGCTGTCCTGCTCCACTCTTTTTTTTCACTATATATGCTCCCTTTAGGTAATATCATCAGGGAATATTAGCTTAATTTTTATAGATATGCTGATGACACACAGCTGTATATTTCTGTCGAGGTTGCGGATGACAATGCCATGTGTTCTCTGACTCCCAAGATAAAAGAGATCTACTCACTTGTAATTTAGGGAATTTCGCTTATGAGATTAAATCAGAAGTAATGCAATATATAAATTAAACTTCACACGTAAAGAAGGTAAGATTTTTACTACTTATGAAACATTGCCAAAGTATAACCATTCTATCCTATAAGAATGCCAAAAAGCTTTATGTAAAATAGATTTGATTATGCAATGCTCTTTTTACTAGTCTGGCTCCCAGTATCTTTTAGAACAGATTAGAAGGTTATTTTGGTTGTTTTTACTCATTTTACTTGCTCTTAATGGTTTGGGACCAGCTTACACTGCAGACTCTCTCATTTTATAATCCTTCACCAACTCTTAGACCTTCTACCGCTGGATTCTTAAATACACATAAGTGGCACAGCTTTTTTTTTTAAACAATGCTCCAAAATTGTGGAATATCCTACCAAGAACTACAAGAAGCTCTGTAAATGACAGCTGAAAACCTATATATTTAATTTGTCTTCTAATTAATGTCACTTATTAATCTTTCACTATTTTTATATTTTTTATTATTCTTACTGATCTCTGTTTTTACTTTCACTTATATATTTTATCATGTGTCTTTTTATTGGCCAATTTTATTGTCTCGCTATTGGCCCTTGTTTCAATGTGTTGCATTTTTATTTAAATGCTTGAGCTACATCTCTTGTATGAAAAGTGTTCTATAAATAAAGTTTATCATTATTAAGTGTCTTGGTCTGGTCCCAGTTTTATTCTGAATATGTGAAATATTCTTCCTCCAATAACACTAATATTCTCTCTTAATTGGGCTTTCCAGCTTAACTTTCTCAAGCTGTTCCCTCCATCTGAACTGTTAACCTCAGTGAATTGGCAGTTCATCAATGCTACCAGAAATATCTATGTTGATTCCTTACTGGAAAGACTGGAAAAATTATCCGTATCATAGCTTTAGGTCATCTGGTTTCTCTATTTAAGCCTGTGACATTCAAGCCATCCCATCTTGTGTAAATTGACAACACAGACCATGACATGTTGGGCAAATACCACTTCTGCAAAGTCCATGTCCATCACATATCACACACAGGTTAACGTGGTGTGACAGACCAACTAGATTTGAACTAGAGCGCCACCGGATTGTGAAGGATCAACAGTGACTCTGACAAACTGCAAATTAAAGTATTATTGTTTCATTCTGACAGTCAAATGTTGCTTTAATTGTGTACTAAAATAGCACTTTTGGATCATGAAACCATTTCGCTGCAATTAAATTTAATAGGACAGAGTGGGTACAAGGCGTTCTCTTCTCCCAGTAACTGACTACAAAAAAGTTAACATTCACAATGATGAACACAGTCGGAAAGCCGGAAAGTCTTTTCAATAGCTGGAAGGCATGCACATTGCACACAGACAAAGGATTTCTTCCAAAACAAGTGTTACATTTCAGTTGTATTTAATCAAAACCACCACTTTTCCATTCTTGACATTGCCACTAGAGACACACCAATACCAATACTGATATCAGATATTGGTCCGATATTCAAATAACCTGAATCAGCTATAGGTGACAATGAGCTTATCTGGTGTTGGAAAGTATTATTTTAATAAATAATTCAGTAAATGTATGTGTATGTATTTTTGTTACGTTATTTTTTTTTCAAAGTAAGGAAAGCAACATTATGACAGATATTGCCTTACACATAAAATAATGATTGCAGTTTCTTCCACACAGTGAGACATACAGCTTATTAATTAAACACTTGAATCAGTACTCGGTATCTGCCAAGGAATCAGTATCGTGACTGAAAAAGTCAAATCAGTGCATCCCTAATTTCTGCTGTTGTTAATGAAATGGATCTTTGTGTAACTAGGGTAAAAAACAAAATTAAACATCTCACCCATTTAGAAGCCTGTGTAATAATCCTAAAGTAAGTCCCACATCTGTAACTGTGAGTCCCACATCTGTAACTGTGACTCTGCCCATTCCATTTCCCCTGCCTTTTGTTCTTCGTACAAACCTTTCTAGAGCTCTTCCATTAGATAATGCCATTATCACAACAAAACTCAGGGCAATTAAATGCAGATTATGCTGTAATTCAGAGCCTGGTACATTAGTCTGGAGCTATCTAATACACCTCTAATGCATTCAGACAGTAATATCCCTCTCTAATCCTTGGTAATGTTCGGTGCTGCACCTCCCCATGGATTAACCAAACCCTCTCAGTTTTAAAAGCATTCTGATCCGTATCCAAAGTGGTGTGCACCTCTGGAAGGTAAATCTTTATTAAGTTGAATACATGTCTCTCAGAAAACAGTACTTTTTGTGCATTATTCCCTTTGTAATGCAGTCAGCAAGCAGTAAATTCAGGTCAGCCAGAATTGAAACTGTTGAAGTTTGCTGTTGATGGATACCATCTGAAAAACTTCCTTTCAATAAAAAAGCACTTGCTCTCATCAATAAAACTTAACTTGATGTGGAAATTGAAATTTCACAACATATTTTCACATATCCGCTGCAACCTTTTACTTCCAAAAAAAGTCTCTTGTTCTGACGGAATAAATATCACCAAGAATAAGACATAGAGGGGAGTTCATACCTATGAGTAGGAAACTAGAGGTGAGTTTCACTGGTCAGGAACACAACAATGATTGAAACTGTATGGTCTGAAAACCAAAACAGTTAAGACTGAAGAGAGGGACAAAAAACATTTTTTTAAATTTTTGTGCGTGGGAATCTCAAGATATGTCCTTGTCCCCGTTGTACTCATCTGATTCAACATATAAATGAAAAAATATTTTTTATGTCTTGCATCAATGACATCAACACATCTATCTGAATTCACTGCTGAGCTGTGCCCTTACTGATTCACCTAATGATAAATACGTAAGCATTCAACAAAAGCTGTATTCACTTCGATTTTAAAAAGCTTATGAGACACTGTTCCTGCAAGATTACACAATACACAACCTTCAGCCTGACTGAAGAACTTCTTATATAACAGCCTACTTGTATGTGCCAGTATCGCACTGCCAGAAGTAATCATATTTCAAGCTATTTTGCTCCAGCGGTCTAAAGCAGAACCACTGTGTTGAGTATTATTATCATACCTTTTGTAAGACAGACTCTAACTAATGTGTGTCGTTGTCAGTTGATAACTGGCAGCACAAAAATTGGTGATTTTGTTTAGAGCTGGGACATTGTTAAAATAATATATGGTATAATAAAATAGAAGAAAGGTATCTGAACATACTTAACTTGCACATACAGTTCCATCTACAGTATAAAGACTGGGGTTAAAAAAACAGTTCATCACTACAACATCACAAAGTGTCTGCAAGGAAACATAAAAAACATAATGGCGATGGTTAAGAGCCAGAGAAATTCAACTGTTCATTCAGCCGGAAGCATTAGTGAGGGCTATGATCTCCCCACGCATGATAAACATACAAAGAGGGAAAGTCTACCTGTTATAAATAAAAGGATAAAATGGTCATTAGCCAAAGGATAAGTTACGATTGTCGTCATCCAGAAAGAAAGAATGGAATGCAATCAGTCTGCTGATGATCAACACTTCTTGATGACACTGCAGCCAAAGAGCGGATCACTGGATCCTCAGTGCTGTTTTCACACAGGTTTCCACTTCATTGCATCCGAGGCATGAGTACAATGAAATGATGAAATGAAAACTTCCATGCCCCCTGTTATTTTACATAAATAATGATTAACTAATGCTTCCATTACGAAGCATGAGACAAGTGTATTTTGCATTAGTTTGCTGTACATCTCTCGGCTGTGAACAAATATATGCATTAAAATCTCCTGTTGTGTAAGGTTTTTCATATGGATTGCCAACTGATGAGGTGGCCTGCATTAAATCATAACGTTCTATGATGTCCTTTTCTTTTCATCTTTTCTATTTCAATTTCCATGATGTCCATCTGTATATAGTTAACCCTTTGTCTTATTTTGTGTTTCTTATATAATAAGATAGGTGCATATGGGTGAAATCATGCCAGAAAGACAGGGAAATAGAAAATAACTTCACAAGAAACAAAGTAGATGCTATATGACATGCAATAATAATAAAACAACAATAACAAATCAAGTCATATGCTCTTTATGGATTAGGTTTACAGCCAAAGCTGACTATCAGAGGACAGATGTTGACATACAGACCTCAGTGACTCTTTTAATAACTTCTGATCTGATCTGTGCGTGTGTGCGTGTGCGTGTGCGTGTGTGTGTGAGTGTGAGTGTGAGTTTATGTGTCAATCAGTCTTTGTATATCCCTGTATTTGTTTAAAATGGAGCAAACAGCAGAATGGCCAACATACTGTGCATTTGGTAACACGGGCTTAGCGACTCAGATACGGCTGTAACTACTGGTGATGATACAGACGATGGAGCCCAATGAAACTTCTCATCGTCAGGATTATTCAATACTCTGTAATCCATGGGGGACCTCAGTGCAACTGATGGCAGCGATCTTGTACTTTTTCTATGGTGTAATGTACTGGGGGGGTGGGATCTAAACCTGTATCTTGTTTAATAAAGAGGAATGACTGATGTAATAGAGAAAGTATTTGGGTAAACAGTTAGACCACACATAAAGACATGTATTTTTCAATTTCATCTCATCAGGTTTTCTCATTCACAAATTCAAGTCCCAGGGATGTGACAAAAAAATCGGTGGTTGAGCAACTAACTGGTTTAATCTGCTTCCTTCCTATCAGTTGACTTCATTATTGCAAAAGACTTTTGAGACACTTACACCAGACTAAGCTAGCCAGTTTAGTAAAGCAACTATAACACAAAAAAGGCAAGAATTGGCAACAGAAACATTTCAACAGGTTTCCAAACTGTGCTGCTGAGGAAAACTCCATTACAGCTCCACATCTCTGCAGCTGCCAAGATCAGATTTCAAAGACAACAATGGCAAGGTGGGGGTGAGATTTGGAGGCTCGAAGACATGTGACCCAATTTCCCTTCACCATATTTACAGGAAAATAAAAATATGGGATGTATAAACAATTCAATACAAAGATCAAACAAAAAGATAGGCACTTGTTGTGGAGTGGTCAATCTCATATATCACCTCTCTTTTAAGGTCATCTAAAAAAAAGAAACAACTTGTTTTTGAGTCGGCTAGATATAAAGGCATTCCTTTCTCCATCTGTTTTACACCGTTGCTCCATAACACACTGCTGGATCTTATTTTCAGAAGAAGACAGGAAACACTCTCTACTTCCAATTTTCTTCACGTCTCTATGTCAACACCCCCTTTTAAAGCTGATGGGATCAATCCTATTAATTAAAGGTAAACTCTGTCTAACCCACAGCTATAGATCACAATCATATGTAAGGCCAACACTGATCAATAAATCCTGAGAACGCAAAGTCCTTAGAATGGTGATCTCTGGGGATTTCAGAAGATCACCAGCCATTGATGTAAAGACGCAAGCTAAAAGTGAGGGTTTTATTTAACTGAGGCCAACATGAGGTCTGTGTTAAATGGCAAGGCAGACAATCCAGCTTAGGGACACTGCTGCCATCCCCAAGGCCTACTTTGCATGCAGACAGATGTGGGATTTGTGACTTGTTTGATGTTACAGCATCGATTCAGAAGTGCAGGGAAGGATTGTTCCCTGCTGCTCACATCCAGCCAAAAAAGTTAATCCCAGTAAGAGGGCACACACTTCCTACAAGCAAATTACAGAACAACAGGTGGTCCCATTCACAAAGGCTGAATGGAGTGTTTCATTCAAGTAAAAGCTACTGTTAAGCACCCATTAGGGCACCTATGATACCATTCTACCCCACAAAACATTATCATCAACCATCTCAAAGTAGATTTAACATTGAAACCATAGACATGGTTTTAATCATCAAAATGGATGATTTTAAAAACCATTATGACTGCCATCAGAGATCAGTCTAGCAGGTCAAACTAACCTAACTTCAACAAATGATGTCATCCTGAAAGAACACTGTGTATCTGCAGGGATAATGTGTGCTGACAGTGGATTTATACTGGTTACACTTAAGTACATCCAGTTTTGACACAGTATCAGCACCAGCTATGAATTTACATTAATCTTAATATGCTCCAAAATAGTTCCATTTGGTACCAGTTGCCCTCAGGATGCCTCATCTCCTCTAAATTCAGTTAGCCCTACACTTTCCCGAAAGCATTTCAACAACAACTCAGAAAGGCTGTTGTATCCATGTGTAAGTAGAAAGTGCAATATAACAATAATAATGGCAGCAGCAAGGAAGCAAGCCCCTTACTGGAAATGCAAAATTGTTTGTGGTTGCACTGCATTATGTTTTAAAGGACAAAGTGCTGTCAGTGCAGAAACAGTATCTCACTCTCCTTTATGATGGATTTCCTCAGTGATTATTGCTATAAATTGTTGCTAAATTGTAATTCAATGTTGTTTTTTTTCTTTTGGAGGGAACGACACAAAATCTGGTCTTCGTGTGTTTGACAGCTGACACTTGCTATTAAACTCTACCGTAGACGTATAAAATTCATATACATCCAACGCCATCAACTTCAGAGAAAATGTTCATTCATTGGATAATTAGATGAAGTTTACATTTCGAGGAAGACATAGAGATCAGTCTTGAGCAATGAAACACTGAAACCACGTATGTTTTCAGAATGTCAGATAGTCTCAGTATTCTGTGGTTGTCTATCATGAAAGAAGCTACTGTGCTGGAATAAAAAACTGGAAATAATTTCCCTTGATAGATATACTGGCCCTGTCAAATTTCATGCCCTGTAAAACTAGCTAGCCACAATAAATATTAACTATAACCATTCTTGACGAGCCAAAAGGGGAAATACGATGTAGCTGATCGTCTAGTCCACTTTGGCTCACCATGCTGTGTCTGCATGCTCTCAACCAGAGCCCATTATGACCCAGCTGCCAAACGCTTCCTCCTGCAGGAGCTTAAGGCCCACGAGCAAACACAGAGCAGACATCATGACACAAAGCTGCTGGCAGGGTCCTCTCCTTCATCTGACTCTACATGGGCACAATGTCTATACAAATGTCTTCAACATGCATTAATACAGGCATGCACACACTCTTGTTAAGTCTCACACAAAATAAGTTATGTAAGATGTTAAAGGTGCAGTGTGCATCTAGCAGAACAGACATGGCAGAAATGAAATATAATATTCATACGTTTCAAACAATCAGCTGAAAGTAATAATCGTGTTTTTGTAACCTTAGAATGAGCCCTTTATGTGCATAGACAGCGGGTCCTTTTCATGGAGTCCACCATGTTGCACTTTCATGTTTCTATAGTGGCCCAGAATGGACAAACCAAACACTGGCCCTGGAGAGTGCCTTTGGAGTTTTGTGACCACCATATGTTCCCCTACGCTGTTGGAAGGAGAAATTGAAGGGTATGCAGTTGGTTGTAATCTGTAATTTCATCTAGATGTCACTAAATTCTATGCACTGGTCCTTTAAATCAACGCTCAGACTGCGGTTGTGGCTGAGACAGCGGGACAGGAGACACAAGATTCGGGAGAGATTCAGCAACCAGAAATTTCTCCGTTCTATTCAGAGACTGACAATAGAATGAGAATAGCTGATCAGTCTAAAAGGTCAGTCCACTTTAAGTTGGACTAGTCAGTAAGTTAGGCTAACCAATTGTTGCTGATTAAAGTCCTAACCCCCTTCACTTTTCCAGCAGTTAGGGAAAGAAGAGACTTTTCTTGTCTTGAGAAGCTGCAACATTTATTAACTGTCACACTGCAGCCTGTACTATACTGTCAGCCTGCCTTCTTACTATTAACCTTTTCCTCCGCTCCACTCTCATTCACCTTTATTTCTGCCACTCGCTCTCTCATACTTGCTCAACCACACACACAGACACATTACACACTGCCCTATTCCTCCAAAAATCTACACTATTCCATCAGTAGCTTTCACTTCGATGTCCTTTGAAGAAAGAGGATTCTGGTCTATTGATATTAATGATCATGTGAACATTTAGCAGCTGCACTCATAATTCTGTAGTGATTCACTGCCACTGCAGAATGTCATGAGGGAAACACTGATGCTGTTGTAAGAATGACTGCTGTTTCAGTCGTCTTTAGAGAAAGTTTCCCATCCAATAGTGGTTGTTATGGCGCATATCATTCCAACAGCATATCAGTAAATCACAAATTAGCTGCTGGTGTGCAGTTGGTTGTATTTAAATTGTTTTAACTGTCTCACATAATTGCCCCAATAGGGAAATTTCTACACTTTCCCTTGAATACTTTCTCTAATAATGTAATGGTATTTATGTTCTCACAATTGCACAGCCTTCCCAAGAACTGACCCCTGAGGGATTCCACGCCATAGCCACTCAATCAGTTTCATAACTTGGTCCTAATGGTCCAAAATAACTCCATTCTTCCAAGTAGGACCTAAACTAGTCTAGGACTGTTCCGTTGAGTCCTGCCCAAGTTTCCAACCTGATCAACAGTACAGTGTGATCAACAGTATAGGGATGTATAAGGACAGTACAGTCAAATTTGAGCAACAATGCAAGATCACATGCAGAAGCTCAGATGTGTTGTTGGCTGTGTACACAGACCTGTGATGATTTGCTGTTTCGGTCTTCCAATATAACACTGACACAAAACTCTTACCATACAAATTCTAACATGGCATGACAGCAGGAACATGGATGTCATCCCACCTGGGACTGCTTAGTCAGTCCCCTTCCTGCACTCAAATCCCCTTATCAAACTGTGAAACAGATCTGGGCTACATGATGACAGCATGGAATCAGGAACTGAACGGGGCTCTATTATCTCATGGCATGGAAGTGTCAGAGGATGTATTTCCCTCCATGCAGGAGTCGTCCTGTGTCAGGAGGAGACAAGCAGATTTGCATCAATATGTCGTCCAGGTCTCCATAGAAGCCCAGAAATTAATCTAATACATGTTCACAAGCAGAGAGAAACTCTGCGGCATGTGAGCAACAAACACTACAACCCCATTTAAAACACTGTCACTAGCATTTTGTCACATGCATTTGAATGGCATATTCATAATGAACGTTCATTCTGTTCAAGCACCAGGGTTTACATATGCTAACGTAGCCCCTTTTGGCTGACAAATATGACAAACAGCAGCATTACACCTTATTCAGTACCACAATACATTAGTGCTATGAGGCACATTTTGAACACAACATGGCATTTCCCCCCAAATGCATAATGTAAATTCAGGTGATAAATAATGCAGACCGCCATGATGGATTAGTCTAATCTTAATGCAGCCGGTCTGAATTGATTATCGAGAAACAGATAGAGAGGCGAGAGGCTTTCAGGGAAATCCAAACTGGTCATACAGTTTACTTTGGCAACACTGTTTCTCTAGCTGTAACTTAAAGGCTTTTATTATTATTATCCTTATTATCATTATTATTATTATTATTATTATTAGCTTTTCTAATTGATTTGCAATCAAATTTGAGCATTCAATCTGTCTGTTCAGTTTTATCAAAACACATAAAATTTGTAAAGCTGATATCAATCTGTATCAAAGCATTACAGAATACATTGAGGTTGATTGAAAGCAATACACACAATCACACACTTCTGCAAATCAGAGCCCATAATCCACTGACGCAGATTTACATTAATAGAGAGGATTCATTCAGTAGCACTGGGTCACAGAACACAGCATTCCCAAGACTATAGCAACCAATAAGGTGTGATATAACAATAACTGTAATCTTCTCTATTTTTATTGATGTCAGTGGTGGCAGCTCAAAAAAACAAAAAAATGGAAGGCAGTAATTTAGTCTCAACTCAACAAAGTCTGAACAAGGACGGATAATCAACATTTTCTACATTTGGCCTTATCCAAAAAGACTCTTGATTTGCATGGGCTTATTAAGCTTTTTTACCAACGCACAAAAGGTGCAAACCTCTTCCTAAGATCATTTCATATTTATATATTAGCCATAAGCTAACGTTTACTATGATGAAAATGAATGTAGTGGTGTGCCTTCTACAGCTGGAAAGACTTTATGACTGTGCGGTTTTACTGCTGGTGATTCACTGGAGCAGCACTAGTTATTATGGTCACTGTCTGAAAGTCTATAGCTCTCCCTGTGTCTCTTTACAGGCACCGGGGAGTGTTGCAGGTCATGGTCCTCATAGTGCACAATGTAAAGGTGTCAATCATAGTAGCAATGAATTCAGTTTTTAAAATGCACAGGCCTCTCTCAATAAGCCCGACAGATTTGTTCAATTGTAATGAGGGAAAAGACTGCACCATACTTAGTACAGTGATATTGTTGGTTGAATTTACATGGCTTTGATCAATATGTAAATTTATTCAAGGTAACTCTAAGTTCTGAAATTCATCAAATGATGTGAAATTAGAGATTAGAAAGAAAAGTCACGACATATTTTGCATTAATTGTTAATTGCATGTTTTGCATGCACACTTTGCTCACAGGCAGCGCATTGTCTTTCACTTGTTTCTGCAATGTTACTGTATCAGCTTACTGTCCCACACCCCCCACCTTTTTCTTTCTTTTTAACTGACTGAACTGGATCAGAGACCAGTGGCTAGTGGCTATGAGCAGGGTAGCAGAGTCCATACAGTATATGCTGTGTTCAAATATCTGTAACAAAGAGAAATAATGGAACATATCTTTTAAATATTGCAGAAAAATTGGTATTTGACATGGCTTTAGCTTAAATTCAAAACAACAGTATAAAAGTTGCAAAAGTTTCAAAATGTCAGGCTGTAACCTAACTTCCTTTTATACTGTATCATCCAAGTAGTTTCTGTACGAGTGGTTATTTGAGGGAAAAATGAAAAAGTGACCACAATGAGCGTGACTTGAATGAAGATGTCACCAAATTGCTAGCATTTGCAGAACACTAACATGTGTGTCCCAAGACAATCACACAGTGGCCATCTAAAAAGAAGGAACAAGTGCCTTCCTATAAACAGAACAGCCGCTATGCATAGCAGTGTATCTCTTAAGGGGACCAAGGAGAACCTCTAATTATAGCCTATATGACCCTCTGCCCCCTTCCTTCTCTGTCTCATAAACATACACACTCTCTCTCTCTCGCTCTCTCTCTCACACACACACACACACACACACACACACACAGACGCCATGATGGCTCTTCTCTGCTCTGCTCCATTCAAACCATCTCCAAATACTGCATCTTGATGTCATGGCCAAAAAAGTTTCAAGCATCAAGCAGTTGAAACATCTTAACCCACAAAGCAATGTTAAGAGGAAACTCCAGTGAAAAAGAAAAAAAGAAAAAAAAAGATGACTGCTTATTTTCTTCAGTTTAACCAGCTTGCGGTGAAGGGACTGAGTATGTGAGAGTGTGGAGCAACCCCATAGCCAGCCAGCCAGGGCAGAGGAGACAGGGCAGTTTTCTGGCTCTGAGCCCAATAAATGCCAGAAACAAGCAAATAAGTGTGGAGACAGAGATGAAAGGCGGGGCAAGAGAAAAAATAGCTTTAAGTATACGAACAGAACTTGGCTGTTAGCATAAAAACTGTTAGCAATTAATTAGTGATTTTTCAAGTCTACACCACTGCTTTACAACAGAGAAAAAATAACAGCAACAAAGGCACAGAGGCATGCAACAGATGTAGCAGGACTGTCACTGAGGCTGAGGGCTTATTACAATCCAAAACTCTGCCCTTTTTCTTTGAAGTTGTTTCCCCATATTTCTGTGGGGAAATAAATGAGCAAGCACACAAAATTAAAATATATTTGCACGAATTGGCAAATGAAAACATCTGTTGAACTTGAGCATCTTCATTTTGACATTAAAATGACTTTTATAGCATGCCAATAATCTGAAAGGGCACTGAGGGTTTTAAACGCTTGATAGCTTTCTGCTCACAAATACTACACCACTAAATGAATGTAATTGCACTCAGTTTGATAGAAGAAACTGAGGACACTACTGAGGTTTTGCTTGTGTGATATGTAATACGGTCTACTGAAAACATAATTGTTAATGACACTGTAGAGATACACTGTTTTCCAGTAAATTCACAGTACAAGTATTACTCACATCAGCATTGTTCATTTCAGGAGACGTTATGTTGAAAATGTAATAAACTCACTCATGTTTATTACAGGCAACGAAAACCCCTGGAGAAATAAAAGTAGGAACCAATGTATCACTGCCACACAAGAGAAATGGAGCTGCGGTGCCTTCAGTGCTGCCTGATTGTTATTATATTTTCATGAGAGTCTTTGACAATCTGCAGTCATTAGCCAACATTTTGAATCCTGCAATACAGTATATAATGCATACAGGCCAACAGCTGGATAAGTTCCATGGTTGTCTGTGTCTCTACTATAATCAACACTGCACTGGTATTGAAGCTTGAGCATCATAACCAGGCTTCTAATGAGGCCTGCACGATATATAATTTGAATCAACATCATAAAGTAAGGCAAATTAAGTCAAAAACATCATGCTACAACTGTTTTGCTGCTTGATACAAAAGGAAAACTCACAAGGTTCTCATTTTCCCTGACTTATCCTACAAGAAAAGCCTGTCCAACCAAAGCAGGCCCCACTAGTTTCCAACCACAACCTGAAAATGAGCACTGCCTGCTTTGGTCGTTTGATGAGCTGATCAAGTGAACCCCTTCACCAGAACACATAGTGAACTGATCACTGTGGGCGCAGAGTCTGTGTCACCTTCCTGTAAACATGCATGTAACACGACTACTGTCACAGATAATGTTTTCAGGATGCTGGAGGCAGGCGTTTAGTTACACAAGGCAGCTTTTTTATGCGGGTGTTCCCATTATCAGATTAAAGATTAGAAAGTTACTGTCATAGGGCTGGTCTGAGCCCTTATGTAAAAAAAACTAAAAACAAAACTCGCAGTGTTCAGATCTAGCTGTAATTCCAACTTGTGGGCATATAGATAAATCTGTTTGTTGCTTTCGTTTTAGAGTTTTACCATCTTCAGCTGTGCCAGGGGGCCAGTTTATATCCACCACCATGTAGATTAAGCATAAATTTGAACATCATTATAAATGGGAGATTACATGTAAATAACACAACTGTTTAAACACAAGTCCATCTGTAAAGTTTATTTTAAAAAATTGTTTCCCCAAATACCTCTCTACCTGTTTTCTCTCCAGTGTCTATGTTGCATATGTGAAACCAAAATTGGAGCAGTCCAAACTGATTTCTGGAGGGGTGGCAGAGGGTTGAACCAAGTGTGGTAGAAGTAGGTTAGTAGAGGATGGAATGGAGGAAGTATACAAATGATGAAAATTATGACTGTTAATTGCATATTTGTTCATGAATAACACTCTGCATGTATCAGGTGACACTTCCTGTATTTTTATTTATTTTTATTATTTATTGCACTATATATCACAGGGGAAAAAAGATATCGCAATGTCCATTTCTTCCAA
This sequence comes from Scomber japonicus, assembly GCF_027409825.1. Taxonomy (NCBI): domain Eukaryota; kingdom Metazoa; phylum Chordata; class Actinopteri; order Scombriformes; family Scombridae; genus Scomber; species Scomber japonicus. Next base: position 26,318,591 of record NC_070579.1, on the reverse strand, counting down.
TATTGTGCAGCTATACTTCTAACACAATATCCACACAGAGTGCGTTGAGGCACAGTGCTCACCTGTGTTTTGGCAGCAATAAGAGCACACTTTAGCTAGCTGCACTGTAGCTACACGCATACAGCAATGCATGCAAATGCAAAATGCGGGCTGTGTATACAGCACTATTGAGTCAAATGAAAATGAATTCCGTCTGATGTGCAGAATCGGACAACTAAGTAACACAACTGAAATACATGTACCCAAGCTGTAATAGATCTTTATGATGTTGCGTATAAATGGAGCAGAAAAAACAGATTATGAAGCACATGCTGTTTGAGTACAGTGAACATGGAAAGATTAAAGAAGAATAGGCAGTAAAAGTAGAATGTGTGTGCCAGCCAACATGGCCAGGGGTTATGGACACTCAGGGTGTTTACATTTCCACAGGCTGTCAACACAGGCCTTATTGGGATGACACTGTGCCGGATGTGCACAAGGATATTCTGAGGGCTGTCCAAACACTGAACTGCTCAAAGTTAACAAAGCCATCGAGTAGCAATGGGAGGTGGCAAATGAAAATATTTGAAGTCATCTTTATTTGTCTGACACTATCAAAGTTCAATCTACCACTTCAAACAGGACCACTAACCACCAGAGAAACCAAGAAGCTTGGTTGTTTTATCTTTTGTGACAGTTTTGCTTCTATAGGGGGCTTGGTAGCAATGCATTTAGCTGGCTAAAACAGATCATTAATGCATCAGGTCAGGTTCCTCCAAAATAGCAAAACACATTAGCTTCACATCTCGGAATCAAAGGATAGATCACAAGCTTCCTCGGGTCGTGGTTGTGGACCCCTTGGTGCCATGGTCCTGCCTGAAGTCCACACCTGCTAGTATTATTAACAGTAAGTCTATTGTTATTATTGTTGCTTCTCTGTGTGTCTCTCTCCCCTCCTTCTTTCTCTCTCAACCCAACCAGTCAAGGCAGATGTCCGCCCACCTAGAGCCCAGTTCCGCTTGAGGCTTCTTCCTGTGAAAGGGGAGTTTTTCATTGCTGCTGTCGCCAAATGCTTACTCATGAGGGGAATGTTGATTCTCTGCAAAATTAAAAGTACAGCCTAAACCTTGTCTATGTGCAAAGTGCCCTGAGATACCTTCTGTTGTGATTCAGCATTATATAAATAAAATAGAAAAAAAATAGAGCCTCGGGTGAAATTCAGTTGTTGACGGTCTGCCAATAAATCTAATTCAAACAGGAACTCTGAGGTCCTCATGAAGAAAGTACTGAGTGAGCTCCAATCCATCACCTGTGTCAACATTGCAGAAACCATATGTGTTACAAGCAGCATAGGACTCTATTGTGTATGGAAAAGAAATACCATTTATACTGGAATACCAAGATGAACAATAAAAGCCATTTCAAATATTTGTTTAGCTTTAATTTCATTTGATGCCTTTAATTCCTTACTCTTCTCACATCCACTTACCCTTCTAGTCTTTGCTGAAATATGGGAACTTACTTCAGATACTCTGAAATTATAGTTTTTGGGACTACTTTTTTCATTGATTTGGAATTCACTCATTAATTAATTTTACTTTACCATCAATTTGTGATGAAAAAGTTTCAGAGTCTAAGTAACAAGTTCCTGCTTCACATCTGTCAATGGAGACAAGAGTAAGCATTAGTAGAGTTTCAGGGACTAAATAGCTTGTTGTTAATAAAATCTGAAAGAAGATCAATACTGTTGGCCTGTATGCTCTACTAATGGTTTCATGTTTCAGCTTGGCAGGAAATAATTGCCTCTTGATACCATCCACATGTCCCAGTTATGGCTGTACCTCCAGTGTATCCTTTATGTTTCTGGTGTCTCCTTTTCTCCTGCATCTCCTGTGCCTCCCTGTCTCACATCCCAAGCCACTTTGAATTGTGTATTCAAAGTTTCTTGTCTTGTTTTGTTCACTGAACTAATCTTGTATCCCTGTGCCACAGGATCACTGCATGCCTGCCTATATTCCTGCTCATCTCTCTGCCCTGTCTCACCAGCCCACCAGTTTCACTCTGCCTTTGCTTGCTCACATCTTCACCTCTATCCATCTTCACTCCCTGAGAGCCCAGTCAATAAACCTTTTTTTATTTATTCCAACTCTGAGTATGTGTCCTGCATTTGAGTTTTCCCCTGATGATCCAAACACTACATCTTGTTAGGAAAGTCATTTTTTGGCAGAAATCCTGGACTGACATGAAGAAACAATGAGTAAAGAATGAGTATTACACTGTCACTCCCTTCATTAACTGTCTATACAGGTGCCTTTGAAGGAGACTCTTGACCTCCTAACACTTGAGGAGGACTGCTCACTGGCTGACACAAGACTGTTGCTCACTGTGAAAACCTTAGCTGAATGAACAGGTCAGAAAACTAAATTGCAGGCCTAATCCTTGAATCAGAACATCAAGAGATGAAAAACAAATGAGAAACCTTAACCTCAACCCAGGCCTCCAAAATGTCCAAACACAATGTGATCTTAACAAAGTCGGAAAGGTAAATCTGCTGAGTGACACAGGTACAAATTGCCTGGCTGTATTACAATGTCAACTAAATGGTGATTTGAGATTCCCTGCTCTACAACAGCAGCAGGTCAAAGCCTTGAAATAAGACTCCACAAGAAAAGCAGCCAGGAGTAGACAGACACATCGCTCACGATGTAGATACCATCTACAAAGATAGTTACTGACAGGCTCGTTTGTTTCCACAGCATTAACTTTATTCTAGCATTTCATTGCAAGTGTACGGTGGCCCTGAAGGGCAAACGACAACAACAAAAAGAAAAACACAACAACATTGTTGCCCTTCAGGGCCACCGTACAAGTGTCATATTGAGAGTGATTTGTTTTGGGGGTGGGGGGGGTTTCACCTGAGCCAACTAACATTAATGTTAAACACAATAAACTGAATATTTTAATATGTTGCTCAATGGACAATGCTCACATTATACAGTACAGAGCATTAATATCCCTATGCTCTATCATACAGTAACATTATCAAGGCAGACAGAATGATAAATGTCTGAATACAGTAAAAGTTGTGGTTGACAGATTGCTGGTTGTTGTCCAAAGACAAGTTCAAAGCTTTAAGACACAGGTTTTACTCTTACAGATGACAAAGGAAGCTAGAAAATATTTATATCTGAGAAGATAAACCTATGAAATTTAGCCTTCTTAATTAAGAATACCTAAAATTATGAATCATTTACCAAAATAGATTAATCAATAATTCAACTCTAATCATCAGCTTGAGATTATAAATGTGGTGCTGTTAAGTTCAGAGACACTGATTATTAAAGGTCTTACAACAGCTGACAATACTGTAACGTAGTTTGTTTATATAATGAATCCCAAAATATGCTCAAAAACTAGCCAGCATTTTCATATATTGAGCTTTGACATGATTGTCAGTTCTGAATTAAAAATTGCTAAATTGAACACCATAGCTACACGTGATGTAATACTGTGGAGTCCACCCTATTCTTAGAAAAGGGATACTTGCAGTAAATGTCAATCTTGTTACAGAAATGCCACTCTCCAGTGTATCACTTTGTCATTTTCAAGTAGTGACTGAGAGGCTCGCTGTCTCTGCTGGAGGACTTGACCCTGATTTTATAAGAGCTCAAGTTTAATAATTGACGGCTGAACAGAAAGCACAAAGTAGGGACCTTTCTCACTTTGAATAGCTACAGCGTAACCAATCACATTCATCTTGATATGGCAGATATTATTTATTTAACACATCCAGGCAGGGATTTATGATAGAGGATGTGGTCAGTTTCTCAATCCTCTTCTGTCTGAGCATACAGGACGTCTCCACTGTGGCGACGGAGAAACACTCCAGAGAACCATTTGTGTCTGAGACCTCTGTTACGCCCTACTGCTGTCTCTGACGTCCTTCTAATCATTCGCTTTATCTCCCGTATGAAAAGCTGAGATGGTAACAATGAGCCAGGATGAAAAATGACAACTTGCCATGAAAGCAGAGGAGGGGGTTGGAGGACGTGCTGACGATAATGTCAGGTTTTGAAAAAACATGTTAAGCTGTCAACACTCCAACACCTTGGACTGACTCACTACTGAGCACAATTTCACCCAAGTACAAGCAAATACTAGAAGGCTGAAAGCAGGCTGCATCTCACCTCTGTGAGAAGAGATCACAGAGAAGAGTGGGTGTTGGGTAATTGTTGGCAGTCATACTCAATTGGAACATGTAGACATGGGAACGTGTATAAATGCTCCTATAGGTGAACATTTCCCAGATATAAACCTTTACAGACACACCAAATACTATGAAGCATCTGAACTTATTAGTATGATGTCTAGTGATTCAGTTAAGACCTCAGTATGCCTCACTGCCTCTGACACTCTCAAGAAGAGTAAAGCTCTGAATCATTGAGATCAAACGCCTAGCAGTGGTAGTATGTTTATCTTTAAGTCTCCATCAGAGAGACACTGCGTTTTGTTCTACGCACAGTTCCCGGAAAAGAAGTCCACCGAGAATGTCTCTCACCAGGTCATTCACGACATTTTGATTTTACTGTGGGGACACCTTCCACGCTTTTAGCACACCAGCCTCAGATGACATAAACAGTGACTGAAGTACTCAGATCCTTTACTTAGGCGAAAGCACCAACACAGAAGTGTAAAAATACTCCATCACAAGTAAAATCCTACATGAAAAATTCCACTTAAGTAAAAGTACATAAGCATTAGCAACAATCATTTGAACATGAATTGAAATTATAGCATGTGATATGTTTCAAGGGAAAACTCACTATTTGGTGGAGCTGTTAACAACTCATAGACATCAAAGCTGTCAAATAAATGAGTAGAGTAGAAATGACAATATTTGCCTCTGAAATGTAGTGGAGTGGAAGTGTAAAGTAGCATCAAATGAAAATACTCAAGTAAAGTACAAGTATCTCAAAATTGTATGTAAGTACTTGAGTAAATGTCCTTAGTAATGTACTTGCCACCACTGGACACAAACAACACATTAACAATAACAATGCAACTATCATTTTCAGAAATTGCAGTAGAAATGACACTTTGTAAAAATGCAAATGCCTGTGATGAAAATTTTCAAGTAATGTGTGAGTACTGATTTTAATTCAGTGTCTCTAAAATGTAAATGAGCTCTGCACACATAATGAGAAAAGCCTGCAACGCACTTTTAAATGACAATGTTCTATGCACGTTATATTTTCTTATGTATTATATCATTGTGTGTTTTCTGTGTTAATTTAATGAAAGCTTATTTTGATTAAGTTTTAACTAATTAGGATTACATTCACTCAAAAAACAGATATTAATGAAGGCGACACTGAAGACTGGCTTTTGATCAACTACCAGTGCTACAACGACATGCAAGAATCTATATCTGCGTTCTGTACTGTTACCTGGCCACTGGCAGCCAGAGTCAGACCTTGGCAAGCCCAAAGCTTTCCACATTAGACGAGGAATTCAGAGAGTTGATGCATACTGAAGCTTAAATTGGCAGGTTAATAGGAAATCCACCTTCAGTGATGTTAGTGATTTGGGGGCTGACGTGAGCATATCCTCTTGTCTATCCCTCCCTCTCCTCCTCTATTTCACTTCCTGTGTCACTTCTTCTCTAAACTAGTGTCTCCTGTCACAGTTAATAGCCAGAACGCTTCTATTAGTCCCTTTTTGCCGATCTGTTCTCCACCGACAGGCTTGCTTTTCCTAAATGAAAGCTTCACTTGTGAGAAGTCGCTTTATTAATGCCATGTTAAGCTTCAAATATTACTGTGATCATTTACATTTGAAATCTAATTAAGTGCTATGCAACAAGCTCAAAGGAAGTGCTTGCAGCGTCACAGATATCAAGAGCGTTCATTCATGATTACAGATTAAAGAAACAAACAGCAAAAATCTACCTTCTCTCAGTGCTTTCTTTGTCCTTTTCTGTCTCTTAGGCTGTACAATAAAATAATGTTATTCATTACATGTTATTCAAGGATGATTTCCTTCCAGCCATATGATTTGCTCTGGCTACAGTAACATTGCCCTCACTGTGGGTGAGCAAATATTTCCATGCTTGCAAAATAGCAAACGGATCATGTGTTGATACAAGAAAATGAAGGTTTTGATCATTTGGATGTGTTAAATATGTCCTGCAGTGGTCAGATTATTCATGAATTTGCTATGCTGCCTGCTATATTTATCCATGATTATCTTCATAACACTGCAGTTAATATAAACAGGCAGAGATATGCTCACAGAGCAATCAGTTATCTGGTTATAAAACATTCTTCCCTTGTGTCAGCTGTACAAATAAAATAAAGCAGAAGAGCAGCGAACAGGAGAGGCAAAAATAATGATTAACGCTAAATGTGACGTGTTCATGTGATAGATACTACAATAAAGCATTAAAGCAGAAACTACAGCATTAACAACCAGTATATGTCACACACCAAAACACACGGGTCTCATAAAATTTCAGTGAGATGTGATGAGTTGTTTTACCTTGGCACTGGAATCCTTGTTTTCCGAATCCCCTGTGAAAACAAATAAAGCTGAATTAGCTGGTTGTTGATATTTCATGTCTCTCTCTCATACACACATGTACGCACACAATAAATCCATTGATTCATGCAAACACTCATTCATTCAAGAGACAGAGTGTTGCATAATGTAGACCACCATTGAACAAGAGCATTGTCAGGCTCTCAACAGTGTGCTTACAACTTTGTGGCAACAGTCTGGGGAAGGCCCTTTCCTGTTTAAACATGATAGTGTCCCCGTACACAAAGTGAGGTCAAGTGAAGAAATGGTTTATGTTGGTGTGGAGGAACTTAACTGGCCTTCACAGAGTCCTGACTTCAACCCTGTGCAACACTTTTGGGATGAAGCGGTTAAACAGCTGTGAGACATTGAAATTTGTCGACCGACGTCAGTAGCCAACCTGACTAATACTTATGTATCTAACTGGGAGCATATGTCTGTCCAAAATTTTGTGGGAAGCAGTTGAACATCTGGTTTTGGAATTATGTCACAAAAGGTTAACTGCATTTTTCATTGCAGCAACTCTAAAAGATCTCAACAAAAACCGTGAGATAAATGCTGAAAATTAAAAACAATCTTTTAAGGGGCCTTCTTCTTTCATTTATATTCCAGAGCAACAGGCTGTTGCCTTTAACTTTCAGACCATGTCATACTTGTGTTTAAGGCTTTGTTCAGACTGCAGGCAAATCAGATTTGCTTCTCAAATCAGATCTTTAAGACAAGCTTGTCCGCACTGTTATTTGCAAGTGGTCATATTGGATTTGTGTGTCCGGGCATCATCAACCTATCTGCATGGGCTGCTGTAGTAAAGACACAGGCGTCGGTAACTATGTACTTTGGTGACTTGGCTTTCCAACACGGAAGCAAGACAAATGGTGATCCATCATCTCACCCTCCAAACAATCACACAGACAAACTCAGTAATGGAAGAGGCTGGTGTACAATGCCATGTTTTATGCTGCACTCATGCTTCTGCTCAGCCACTGTGACGCACTCCCGTCAGTCTGGGTTTGACATGGTTGCTGTGTGTTGCATTGTGAGCGACACAACAAGAGACCCTGAAAATCTGGTCATCTGTGGCTCGGGTCCAATCTGGAAAATGTGTTGGTTTTTTTTTGCTGTCCAGACTTTCTAAAATCAATCTAGATATGTGAAAACAGTTGATGTGTGCTGGCAGTCTGAACAAGGTCTTTGGGCATTGCTAAAGAGTGGTGCTTGGTAGGGAACTGGTCATGCTATAAAACTGTTAAGGATATGAGCCGCTGGCAATAAAGGGCCTGAGATCACCCACCCACTTTCTGCAGTAAAGGACTGCAAACATGGGTGCAACTCTACCAAACTGCCTGCATGTTTACTCCTCTCACAGTTTATATACAGTTGTGTTTAGTTCAATTGATATCTCACTAGAAAAAAAAACAACAAAATAACAAAACTGTACCTTTCAAACTGTAGTCTGAAAGGTTACTTTAAACATATTCAATGACTTTTGCACTTTGAAATACCAACCTCTGATCATTACATTACAGACAGGAAGAGAAAGGGGAAAAAAGAGCAGAAAGAGATCTAATGTCACACTTTCCATATAGTGTATATTTTCTTCCCATGAGCTACTTATGGGGAAAAAAGCAGTATAAAGGCAACATTCAATGTCTCTGCAACTCTGTGGGCATACTTAACACCAAGCAAGCACATATTTTCCCGTCTATAGCGTAGGTGAAGAGCTTTTCCATATGCTCTCACATTGCCAGTAAACTCCCTCAAAACAAACCAACATAGTGTATAGACATTAAATAAGCAATAAATACTTCAATTGTTCTTCCCAGTAGCTTTTTGGTGGGAAGTTTCAATAGCTCTACTATGTGCCAGGAAAGGGAACCTATTACTCATCGAAAGCCTACAACAAGGTCCAAGCTTAAGAACTGTACAGCAGCAATGTGTTCATCAGGATAAAGAACAAGAAAAACAGCATGGAACAGTTGTTGTTTAGTCACCTGTCAGGACGGATACAAGTGCCACTGTGGTAGAAATGTGCTTATTTCTGTTAGTGCACTGCTTTAGATGTTCTCTAAGGGAGGCCTGGTGCTTGCAGGGGCCACAAAGTCCCACATTTCACTTTCACTCACTGAGGAATTTTCAAAGTAGAGAAGAGAATGCATATAAAATCAGCACCCTAAAAGTGTCACTCACTCCTCTATTGTTTTCCCACATAGGAAGGAAGGAAGACCAAATGCCAAACTAACATAAACAGCAGCAACTCCTCCCATATGGGACTGCTTGGGCGAAATCTCCACAAAATTGGATCCCTGGAGTACAATCAAGTTGAGTAATACCGAAGACTTTATGACCCTTCAGTCAGATTACTACAGAAGCTAAAACTTTTCCAGGAGTACACAGATTGTAGGATTAAGAAGGGAAAGTTGTAACCTGAACTTGTGCTACATCATCGAGTGGAGTCGGCAGAAGTTTATCCAGCATGCAACAGGCAGCAGGCAGATCAGAGGAGGTGGAGGTAGGAGACGACGGCTACACTTACCAGATGAAGTCGGTGCAGTGGCTGCAGAAAGTCGGCTGCTTGAAGAACCTGGCTATGAATTTGTGGTCCTTGATTTCGTGGACGTTTTTTTGCCTCAAAGCACCTTTACGAGCGAACCTGTTCAATACGTCCTCGGAGGACGATTCGCTTGTACTCTGATCAGCCATGTCCTCCCTGGAAAAACGAAGGTTGCAGCTTTTCTCTGTCTGGGTAGAAGTGTTTTGTCAGTCCCTTCAGACGCGCAGCGCTCAGTGCGGAGACACTGTACTTACTGTCTGAGGGCTTCCCCTGCCTGTCGATACCACTGGGCTGCTCCACTGACAGCTCTGCACGCCGGTAAGCCAGCCTCAGTGACCAAATACTACATCCGGTGCTTATCTTCGAAGTAAAAATATTTTCCCTTTCATATAAACCATCTTTCCGTCTGTTTGTATATTCACCTGCTGAAAATAAAAGGTTTCTCTGTGCTCATTGAAAACCTGAGTTTAAAGATTTCGCACGTTTTAAGATTTAGATAAAATACTTTTGAATGATATGGGGTTTTCCACAAAAAAAACAGTTATCTTAGAATCCTTAAATTGACATCTGCTCTTTCTCCCTTAGTGAAAAATCCAAATTTTATAAATAGGTCTATGCATAGGCTATAGTTCATTAGTTGAATTCAATAGTTTATTTCAAAAGTTTAACTGCTGCACTCAAGATGTCTCGTCCTTTACTGTAAAGTACATTCTCAGTGTATGAGCACTGCTTCAGATTTCCACATCACATTTGTGAAAGTTGAAAATTGGACTATGATTGGCTCAAAACTATTCATGATATCACAAACCCTTTAAACTTACACTTTAAACTCAGGTTTTTGGTGAACACAGAGAAAATGTCCTTCAAGTGTGCTATAAGAAAGAGCGGTTCAGGAGGATCTGTGTACCTGCAGCCTTCAGGCTTTACAACAATAACATCACTATATAGTCATGGAGCACTGCAATAACTGTCTCACATTGTAATTTTTCCTACAATTTTAGAAATATCTTTATCTATCTATCATGAGTTGCAATTCATTGTCTAATGGAAAATGGCATGTCATCTGCATTTTAGAGGACACAAAAGCACTCACTCATCTCTGCCTTCACCATGATCAACAGGTTAGAAGTTGTTGTTTTTTTCTCCAAAAAATCTTTTATTGAAAGGTGTATAAGAATCATTTTCCTCTTAAAAGATAATGTCAGTCAAAATACTGTTAATATTTTCATGCATGAATTAGTGTACAGTTTGTGCCCTGGAACATTAACTGTGCACTCTGCACAAGGAGCATTTATTAGCAGTTTTCTTAGAGAAATTAGTAAATAACCGGTCCACAGGTTATACCACACTGCTGTTATTATATAAATCTACATGAGGTGCCAGTTTATTATAGTAACACCTACTTAAAACGAAAGCAGTCTTATACAACAGTCCTGCTATTAATCCTACATTTATGAAAGTTATTAGGTTCAGAATTTTTGCAAAGCTGTGTTGAGTGTCATTTATATAAATGAGGTTAGACTAAAGATTACAAACATCTCTAAGTGTAACACAGTACAGTTAAACAGCACCACCGATTATAGCGATTATAAGTGACAGTGATGATACAATTGAATCAACACTTTTCTAAAAGTTTCATAAAAAATTAAACAACTGTCATGGTGGTAGGATTTATTGCAGGGCTGTTGTAGTAGACTGCATTAGTTCTAGTGAGGTGTACATAATAAACTGGCCACCGGGAATATACTGTTTTAATATCTTCCAACTCCAATAAAAACAACCCTGGTCTGATCTATGTAGTCCTGCATCTGTAGAGCCTTTAATCTCAGTCACAGAGGGGTTCACAATGCCCCTGTTGTCAAACAGTGCATGAAAGCAACCCACTGACCTTTTACGTCATCTAAAAGATCCTTCAGTCTTCTCCTGTTGCATACAAAATATTCTAGGCCAGTGGTTGTCAACCTATGGTCCAAGGCCCTCCAAAATCCTTGAGGGTGTTCGAAGGGGTTCCCCAGAGTATTTTAATTTCATTATTATTTCATTGACAAAGAGTTAGCCCAATCAGAGGATGTATAAGAATGATTCTTTTTATAGGTTTCACATTACTCACTGTCAATCTGCCAATCTACAGCTATGGAATCCTTAAATCTTATCAGATAGAGACCCCTGAGACGATCAAACATGGGTGCACGGCCTCATGTGTTTCAATTTGGGGGTCGTTGACACCAAAACAGTTGCGAACCACGGTTTTAGAATATATTCCCTACCCAGAATAGTTCAGCTCCTGCTAGAGCTGCTAAAACCTTCAGATCAGAAGCAAAACTGTAGCTGTTGTGGTTTATAACTGTTGCTGTTGTGCCTGCTTTTAAAATATCAATGAGAAAAAGAAAAATATAATGTCAGAAGTCTGCCATGGATATACAATCAAACTTTTCATTGAGCAAATTATTATATTTTATAGCATATCATCACAGTCTCAAACCTGTGGAGCACCCTGTTGAAAAAAGTCAATGTGTTTCTTTTATTTAAAAGTCCCTTTTTTGGCTGGTTAGATTAGTCAAAAGGCTCTTTTGCCAATATTCCAATATTATTTTGGAGACAAACTTCCTGGTCTGTGTATCTTTGTGTAACTTGACTCTGCTCCGCTTCATTTCCTCCTTCTCACTCTGGCTGATGTCATGCAATAGGACCCACTGTGGAGGGAGGAGGCCCCTAGTCCCAGTGGAGGAATTTGAGTTTGGGATGTCATCTTGTGGAAAAATAGAGCATTGCACATGGGCATCTTTACTGCAAGTGGCATTTTTTCTTAATAAAGAGAAAACATGGGATATGTATTTCTTAATGTTCTTATGCAGTCTGTTTGAATAAGCAGCCTCACCTATTTGTATGCTATGAGTGAATATGAGCTGTTCTTTTACGTTTTCTGCTAATTTTCCCCTTGACCCCTATGTGACGACTCCCAAAACATTATCAGTCCAGTTCCAGTATTGTGTCAATCGTGTAAATCCAACATAACTTAAAAGGATAACAGGTGGCGAGATACTGCAGCTACTTAATAAGATACATAGGTAGAGTAGAGTAGGCTTAAAACTTTCCTTTTTGATAAAGCTTATCGTTAGGGCTCTTAGAGCTCTTAGCTTATGCTGCTATAGGCTTAGACTGCCGTGGGACTCCCATGATGCACTGAGCTCCTCTCTCCTCCTCCCTCTCTCTCTCTCTATCCATCCATCTATATCCATTAACATTCATGTTCTATTAATTGCATTCAATAACCTAAACTTCTTCCCCGGAGTTGTCTGTGCTTTCTGGTCTCACAGGTAATCTGGACCTGTAGACGTCCGGATGACAGATTCCAGTCCCGGACCTTCTAGCTTCATTGTTGATTTTCATTGTGCTTCTCTCCTCTATCCTTCCTTTCTCTCCTCTCAACCTCAACCGGTCGAGGCAGATAGCCGCCCACTCTGAATCGGGTTCTGCCTGAGGTTTCTTCCTGTTAAAAGGCAGTTTTTTCTTGCCACTGTTGCCCATGTGGGAATGTTGGGTCTCTTTAAAATTAAAACCTGAAGAGTTCGGTTTAGAAGATTGATTGAGATTGATTGATAGGTGATAGGTGCCAAAGGTGCTGATTTCCTGGCTACAATCACACCACACATGATGTTGATTTGCTTTTGCTAACTTTATGATGCTCTTAGTGATATTAAAAAGTGCACTTACCATCTAAGAAATGTCCATTGGCACTGTTGCGTCTTAATTTTTCAAAACTGTAATCTTTTCAACACAAGCAGATTCATATCCCTCTGGATCAATAATGTATGGAAAACCATTTAAGCTCTCAATGCTTGTCTGATCATGTGGCCAATTATGATCTTCAAATTGTTCTTAAAGATAGTTAGTTGTAGTTATGATTATGCCTTTAATTCTGTTCTTTTCTTACATGTAGCCTACTACTGCGGGTGTTTGCTTTGGCTGGGTAACAATGGAGATATGTGTTCACATTTACTTACTTGCTTGCTGTTTCTCAAACTATTACTAGTTCCCGTAAGTTCACTGACCAGTAGAGCAGCCAAACCGTCTAGATCATTCTTGTGTGAAAACACAAATATTTGCAAATGAAATTGGGTTAGATGAACCACATCTGTTTTTCCCTGAAATTAAATGATATCAAATTCAAGACCATTAAAAACATCCATCATTTAAATAGTCAAATAAAAAGAATGAGTGTCTGAGCGACAGTCAGTGACATGATGTATATTTCATTCAAATAATGTAGCCTATCTGCTTAGTTGAAGCCACCCATGAAGGACACACAGTAATCAACAAATTGTGTGGCCTGGTATTGCATAATTTTAGTGATTATGGCTCTGCAGGTCACAGAGTTTCTGTTTCTTCTCCAAACTCAGCAATCTGCTCTTGTATGTTGATACAACTCATGTCTCTTCAATTTTCATAACCAAATCAAACAACCACATTTAATTTAGTCAGTGTTGAATCAATCAATAGCAGAAATCTGTTAGCAACCCCGTGTGATGCATCATTATGTGTCAGCACTCTGCTTCATTAAACACAAGAAGAGCAGTGCTGTTTAGCAAAGACAAGATCTGATCTGTATGTGCATGCACATGTGTGTCCTTGGGTATCTCGTCTCATTATTTATGAGTTCATATCAAACTGTGTATCTGCTGGACTGTTGTACCAAATGAAGGTTATCGACCAACTCTAGGTAAATATGCAGCACTTATGACCTTTGTACTAAATCAATAGAAGCTTACTCTGGCATCTGATTGGAGCAGACTATCAGGGGCCTGTTACCCAGCAGCCCTTATGTTGCCCCCATCCCCACCCTGATGCAGGAGAATTCACTCCCAAGAAGATGGCTCCGACTCTGGTTTTGCTGCTCCTCAGCCAAGTAGCTTTATATACAACTGTCACATCCAAGAAAGGTAAAACTGAAGCAGGATGATCACTTAATTTGAGCATGAAATTAATTTACTGTGTTTACTATTCCTGTTTTACTTGATCATTGTCCTTCATCTATTTGCTTGTTGATTCTTATACACCAACGCAAGTAAATAGAAGTAAAGGTTGCCCCTTTTACATTTGTCAAATTATATTTTTGGTCTTTAACTAGTATGTGGTCGGCCTACTGTCACTGATGGAATTGATGAGTTGACACTTAAACGTGTATATGAGGTTGGAGAAGAGGTGGGCCTCACATGTGAGCAGGGGTACTTGCCTTCAACAGCAGCTCCTCGAAGGATTACTTGCACTGCCACAGGAGCGTGGACGCAGGCAGACCTGACATGTTCCCGTGAGTTTAGACTTTACTGTTTATTTGAATGATATATGTGGCTTTAATACCTTTACTTTCAGAGTGATGCCAAGATGAAGCAATACAATAACCAATCATTTATGAGTCGTTAAAACCACCCCATAGTATGAAATGTTAGCACAGTGAGACCAAAAGTTAGCTTTTATTGATCGTGTCACTGACCCATTTGAAAAGTTCATACAGTATAATGTTATTGTCCAGAGACTGCAGTGTATTGTAAGGTTGTTACACCATGACAATAACCAAATTTGGCATTCATTAATATATAAGAATAATATTCATAATAATTCACCCATTTAAGTATGCTAGCACAGATACAATTGTTTTAACAAATACAGATATATCAGTTTTCAGTAGCCAATACTGTCTTGTTTTAGTGTTGCTAGAATGTTTATGTATTATGTAATGTAGATGCAATCAATAAAAAGAATATGAGTGGGGAATAAAAAGTAAAATAAAGGAGTGTGGTAGTGATCATAAACATGTGGAGTGAATTTTTAGCAGATATTTTATAGCAAATCTCTGTTCATGCCACAGAAGAACCCAAACCCCAAAGTGTTCAGTTGTAATAACAAAAAGCTGTAATTGCATTAAGAGGTGTTGATTGTTTTTATCAAATCCATTCTATCCTAGCTTGATTTCAGAGACACAATCAGTAATGATTATATTATATTGTCCAGTTGCTAATCCTCTCAGCATGTGATTACTTAGTGTTCTCTCACCTACAGTGGATATACATACAATGTTGCCAGTAATGCTATCTATCTATTCCACAGCAAAGATGTGCCCGATCCCCAGACCTCTACAACCATTAGCAATGGGAAGGACAGAAGCTCCATTCAAGAGTGTGCTAAACTTTACGTGTGATGATGGGTAATAGTGAATAGTAGTCAATGTCACTTTTCAATTCCAAACAGAACACTACTGTATGTTATTTGGCAGGGACATGCACGGGCATTTTGAGGGGCTGTTGCTCTAACTGAAAAAAAGGGCACAGCTGACCCTGATTTTAGGTATCACCTGTCAGCATGTGTTTGAATGGTGTAAAATACAGTAATATTACTAACCACAAATCAATTTCACAAATAAATCATACATTTGTAAAGTGTATTTCAGACTAATGTGACGTTCTGTTTTTCAGGTATGTCATGCAAGGAGCTAATGAAAGCAGGTGTTTACATGATGGCACCTGGAGCAATCAACCACCACTCTGCAAAGGTACTGGAGGAAAATATAAGTAATAAATATATATAAAATTGTAACAGACTTCATCAGTAGAGAGCGCAACACTCGTGGCACATAATGAACTTTATAGTAACCAAATTTTCCATTTAATTAGGAAACTGCCATCCTGGCCTTTGATGATAGCGCTGATGTCAATATAACTCCAATTATTTTTCTCACAGCTGTAAATTGTCCCATTCCCAAGGCACCAAGAGATGGTAGAATTGTCCATGATAAACAGGTTACTGGAACCAACACTATATATGGGCAGGGTTGGACATATGAGTGTACCTCACCCAAGGCACCAAGTTTTGAGAGAGGATCATGCAAGGCTGATGGAAGTGTCCCTGAACCTCCAGTGTGTCGAGGTATGGAGTGTTCTCTATATTCTTTAATCATCTCCTCCTCTTCATCTATTTCTCTCCTTGATCATTAGCTATGGACCAAATCCAAAACACCATAGGATTTAACACAGTTTAACCAGTCTTCCAGTCTTTTCCTTTCTCAGAAACTGCACAATCATAGCAACTGAATGATACTTGTTTGACTTTATCCCAGATGTGAGCTGCCCCATCCCAGCAAATATACGTAATGGCGTCATCACCTTTGCTGTAATGAGACCACATGGCTACAAGGAAAAGGTTAAGTACGCCTGCAATGAGCACTATGTACTCGAAGGAGAGGCTGAGATACAGTGCAAAAATACCGGGGACTGGTCATCCCAACCAGTCTGCAGAGGTGAGTCATGAGAACATCTGATATTAAAAAACACCCTGATGCTAAATTTCTGTATTTAGGTTTCATTATTGGAAAATTTTCCAGGTTCAGATAATCAACAATGATGTGGTCAGATTGTTTTTGTTAACCCCTTGGCTCTAAAAAAGTATTATGTTGGTAAAGAGAAAGAAAAAAACTCCTCTTAATCTTCAGCATTCCTTTTAGCAATCTTGGCAGTGGAGATTCAATTTTGCTTCAAACCAATAGTAATTTTTACAACCCATAAACTGGATTTGCAATGTCGGGTGAAACCTGCTGTGACTGCTTCATTTTTCCCCCCAGCTCCCTGCATGATCGGTATCAAAAGAGGCCGTATCTTCTACAATGCCAGGAAACTTTGGATTGGGGATCTAAAGCCCAACAGAGTCCTCCATGGAGAGCATGTAGCCTTCTATTGTCTGAACAAAGCTGACAGGTGTGGCTACCCTGTGGCCAGCACCTGTAATGATGGAATCCTGCCCCTCCCGGAGTGCTTTGAGGGTGAGTTCACTTCAATGAATCCAATGATTGATCAATAACAACCAACACTGTACTGTATTTACAACATTTTAAGTCGAGGACATGTCAAGTCCAAAATTGTGTGCAAAGAGGACAAAATTATGTGAAGAACTGAGCAGCCAGTGTGTACCTTTCCTAATATATAAATATACTTGAGAATTTTAGCAGAGAAAATCTGTTTGCAGAACAATGTTATACACCTTTACTCAAGCAATAAAGCTATAAATCATAAACTCTTATACAGATGCAATGTACCTAAAATTGTTTCTAGTGCTGAGAAAAAAAATCAATGAGACATGACAGCAATGACATGCTGAAGTGAATAAACTCTATTGACTAAGTCAATATAGGGACTAGAGCAAAGACAAGTCAACAAAGGCTGTGAGATTAATTTACCATTTTATCTACATGTCGTAACTGATGGTGTAACCCTTTTTCCTGTAAATGCTACATAATAGGTCTGTCTAATAGTAATAACTATAGGTCTTTGGAAAAGCCCACAATGCAGTTGGATACATTTCATTGCTGTTTTTTGCTCTCTTTTAGAACCCGGGAAGGTGGAGTACAACTTAAGGCCTAAAACCCTTCCATCAGAAATAGCTATGTGCACTGCTTCACCCCCTGCAAGCCCCGCAAGCACTACAAGTCCTGCAAGTCCTGCAAGATCTGCATAATTTTACACAGAATGACCTGAAACACCATGTAGACTGACATGATTCATCAATAATGTATGCATCTATCTGTAAACACCTTTGGCACTTCATCTTTCATTTTGCCTGTCTCTGTCAGCTAATAATAGAATAATATTTGCTGTAAAATGGTGGTCAATGACCTGAAGATCCAGTGAACCTGTGTAATTTTCAATATGCAAATACACACACGCCCGTACCAAGATAATAAAGACTGAAGATCTCAACTATGTGTGACTAAAATTTTATTCTAAAAAGTCAAACCGGGCTAGGTTGTATGCATGTTAATATTACATATTCACAACTTTAAAAGCCTTCATTTGATATTGTGGTGTAAACAACCCAAAGAGGTGCTAGGAATCCCTATCTGGCTTGACCTTGACCTGGCTTAAACGTGACTGTGACACCAGGTGACACATTGGCACGTTGTGTTCTTAATGAAGCACTATCTGGTCACCTCTTGCAACATAAACCTCAAAATGCTTCCCACTAAAGCCTCTTTCTCAGTGTTTGAATATGCTTGATGATGTTAGTTTCTTGGAATACTATGCGACTGGTCTTTCATATACCATTCTCACCAGCCTGCGGCTCCAGCTCCACCTGCAATAGAAAAGGTGGAGGAACTGACAAACTCATTTAAATTGTCAGTTGTAAAAACCCAAGCTGTAAAAACCCAAGTTAAGACGGTTTGTTTTCTTGGAATTCTGTTTGATGAAAAAAAGGACAACAATAAAATATACTGCGTTGTCTATCGGGGAAACATAAGGGGAGCAAACAGGACATCACTATTAAATAAATATTGGGGTCTAATGAGAGCAGTTGTAGACTAAGGCAAGACATACAACAGGCTCAGGCTCTTTGAATTTGTAGGGGGCATTTAAATCATAACCAGTGTTTGCAATGCACATGGACATAGAAGAAATGCCACCACGAATTAGAAGGGTCAAGTTGATCTTTTAAACATAGCCATGTTCACCATCTTAATTTAGCATGTTAGTATTCTAATTAACTCTAATAACAAAGTAGAGCTGAGACTGGTGGTAATGTCATTAGTTTTGCAGGTATTTTATCATAAATCAAAGTATTCATTGAAACTTTGACCTGGTGGTTGCTCTAAATGAAAAGTAAGGAGTTCACAGTTCAACCAAAGGGGGAACACGAATGTCTGAACAAAATTCTACCTAACAGCTGTCAAGGCATTTCAATAAAGTAAAAATTGTCAACCTATGAGTGGCACTAAAGAAAGAGTCAGAAACTTGCCAAAGGCAGTGGGCTTCAATTCAATTTCCGTACAGAATTGCATGGCAATTCTTCTCATAGTTTTTGAGATATATCCATCTGAACAGAATGACCAACCAAATGACATTGCCATCTATAGAGTCAGGCCGCTAGCTTGGCTAAAACTGGCCAGTCACACTCTTGTATGGGCTGCTACAAGACGCAGGATTGAAAATAACCCACACAATAATGAAGCATCATTGTGATACATCAGCTGCTTTTTTTATACTTGTATGTATTTCCCTCCTCAACAAGACAGTAAAACCAGCACCATGTGTACAGTGCAAGAAATGCATATTAAAGAAGCAAATAAAAAGGTGAGGGCACTTACAAAATATGAGAAAATAAAAGAGCATTCAGAGAAAGTGACAATCTCTGCATTCATTCAATGGAAGAATTATCAAAATGACATGGTTTTGTTAAATACAGTGTAAAGGGTATAGTATTTTCTTCTTTGTAAATCCTCTGAGAAGCCACAATAAAAAAAAATTTTGACCCATAACAATGGATGTTAGTTAACTGTTAACATGTTGAACTGTTAACTAGTTTATGGCAAAATAGAAATTATAGGAGAAAAAAACAACATACATACACACACACACACACACACACACACATACATATGTATATATATATATATATATATGTACACACAAACACATATTTTCCTTCCATTCTTTTCCTTCCTTCCTCCTTTTTTTCTTCTTTTTTTCTTCTTCTCTTTATTTCTTACTTTCCTCTTTCAGGCATACTGTTGTGGTCTTCATTTATGTAATTTCTACTTTATACCACAAGGCGGCACTGTAGTGATGTAAGGACGGTGATACGCAATAGAGTAGAGTGAGATACTTTTTCCAAGATGGCCACTACACTGTACACGGTGCTAAGTTGTTACTGAACTACGTTTTTTTATTTACTATTGCCTCCTAAGTAAACGGCACTTGTTGAGACTCTGGTGTACTTTTCATTTATGAGTCAACACTACACATACAACAAACAATAAATATCTGTTTTTTACCCTTTATACTCTATCAGTCACTTCCAAACTAAACAACAACAACAAAAAAAACAATCATTCAAAACAATACTAATAATAATAACAAAACAAACAATCAGACAAACAAACAAACAAAGAGCACAAGTCACATTATCCCAGTCCACCTCTTTGTTCATCCTGTTTTTGGTGTTATTTTCATCAAATATCTGTTTAAACTTGTGTAATGTTCTGCATGTTTTCATTTCTTCAGTACAGTTGTTCCACAGATTAACTCCTTTTGTTGTGATGCAATGATATTTAGCATTTGGTTAGGTTGTATTTACCTTCCCTCAATTGGAACAACCTCATGAATACAGTCTGGTAGTTGTTGATTTTTAACTCTGTACATGATTTGAATAGTTTTGAAGTCGACCAGATCCTTAAACTTTAGTGCTTTCAGTTTAATAGTAATGTTGTGTTCATCAACAGGAGGGTTGAGCAAGAGTCTAAATTGGATGAGACTGCTCTTTCCTAGGCTAATATTGCAACAACAAGGGAAAGTCCACTGCTGATACTTCCAGTAAAAAGTCACATGGGTTACAGTCAAACAGAGGGAGGAAAAAAAAGAAGCCAAAAACCAAAACAAGAATAAGTAGCTAAGAGTTACTTCATACCTCTCTTATCTGTTTGCTTTTAGAGAAACGCAACTTGTGAAAGGGGAGGACAGAGATTCACTAGCAGAGAGCACAGGGAAGAACCAAGGAACATCTGTCCATTTTCTACTAAGGATGGAAGTCATTGTGACTTTGCTGCTGCTCTGTCCATTTGTATTTTTCACCACCGTAACAGCAGACAATGGTATTTGCTATTATTATTGACATTTATTTGACATCTAGTCTGAACTGCAATCATACACATTTATTGCTACCTTGTTTTTATGGCTTTAGCTTTAGCTAATCTTTATATCTTATGTCACAGATTCTACAGGCATCTTGTTGAAGTAGTAATGATCATGTTTAGATTTGAAGTACAATTATACAAGGCAATTATTTCATTTCAGTAGGTTGTTTGAAATTGCTTTTAACAATATTTTTTTCTGACTTGAAGTTGAGAGAACAGTTTTTTGTCATCTATATTGAAATACTAAAACTCAGTGGTAGAAATAGAAGTACTTTCAGTTTCCTGTTTAAAAGGCTGACAGTTAAGGTGTTTTAGGAAGAGTGGACCAAATTCCCTCTTAAAATACAGCCGTGGTTACACTCTTTCAGCAAATATTGCTTAGTTGCATGTTAAATATTTGGTGAATGTTCCTTTGTTTTCAGAAGTTTCTTTTAAGGAACAGCATACTTATATAACAACAATACAGTTAGAGCAAGTAGAATATATAATTAAACACTAATTCAAAACAATTGAGAGTTTATACTTCATTCTCATCAAATCCATTTGTCCTTGCAGTGTGTAATAGGCCTGAGCTGGGTCCTAACATTGAAGTGGATGGGCTCCAGAGGTACTTTAGCCCTGGTATGGAGTTAGTGCTGTCCTGTGCACTGGGACACACTCCAGTGTTGGGCCCTCGACAGATTGTTTGCGGTGCCAGCGGACAATGGACAAAAACCAAACTCATATGCATGCGTGAGTTCACATTACTTTAGTGAGAATTAAGGTCTTGTGACAGATGATCTTGTACTTCAAATGAACAGTACATACTAGAGTTATTTCTCAAGTGTTTCTACAAAACAACACAAACATGTTTCAAGTAAACTTTATGTTTAATGGTGACATAGTTGTACGGTAACTTCATTTTAATTATAACAATCACATTCAATTGATTATTACATATGTGATACTGTTTAGTTGCAGTGGTCTTCCTATTTTCATACTTTCCATTCTAGTTAACCAGCTTCTAAATATTTTTAATGAAGCAAGTCCAGATTCACAATATTTGTATTATAAAAATGTAGATAAGCGCATACTGCAACTTTTACACATATTGTGGAGGTTTTTCATTTCAGCTGCAGTTTCATGACTAAAGAATGAATTAAAAATTACAAATAACTTCCTTGGTGTAAATAGTCTGCACAGCTGGATCACAGTCTGCCCACAGTATGATTTCAAAAGTTGTACTCCACAACAGTATATGTGAAAAATGTGAAAAATTGAACTGAACAACAAAAACATGCACACATGCACTGAACTGTATTCTCTCTTGTAGCAAAGCGGTGTCCCTACCCTGATCCACTGGCGAATGGAGAAATGTACTATGAGGATACTGTGTATACGAATACCATCAACTATACTTGTAATGACGGGTAACACAAAAACATTGTATTGGATTTCATTGTGTGGCATGTAGTAGTGTAAGGATACTTTTCTGATAGAGTTATGTGACTCCCTGATATGTAAGCGATATACAGGCTGCTGATTGTGTCTGAGTTGCAATTTGAAGCCAAATTGTGTTGTTTGCTCACTTGGTGGTATTTTTGATGAGCAAATAGGGAACCTCTAATCCAGTATATAGTCCTCTATAACAGTATGGCATGTTAAGTAAACTGTGGGCATTGCAACTAGCAATATAAGTTATAACTTATATGATGTGGTAAACCTTATGAAAATGTATTTCTAGAAAAGGTTGGTAGATTTCGTAGTTCTGAAAACAAAATCATAATCTTCATCATTAGTGAAGTCCATAAAAATATGATTTTGGCACCAATCCATTTGTCACAACACAGTAGGTGTTGGTAGGGTGACATAAGCACAACCATCAGGGAAGTGGCAGCACTAAATATTTGGGTGGCAACACACCTGCTGTTCAATCAGGATTTGTCTATTTATTTGCAATCCAAGCATAAACTGACAAATTATGTGGCGGCTCTGCACAGGTACATCTTGTTTGGACCCAGCACTGCTGTATGCCAAGCTGATGGAACATGGAGCACAGCGGTCCCAGAGTGCAAGCGTATGTAATCCACTACATCCTTCCTCAGACCAGGAAAATAATGAAAAGCATCAAACATACAGTATAAAGATTCTCTGGTACAACCTTGTAAAAGGTCGGAGAAGACAGTTGTGGAATTCAGTCTCTGTGCCTGTGTCAAGGCCAGTGAAAACACTCTTGGACCACGACAACATTTTCACTTAACTGTCCCACTGTAAACCTCAAATTGCCATGCATTACATATACATATAAGTGCAACTGAAATTTCTCACATTTCCAATACATACATACATACACATACAGTATAAACAGATATATAAATGTAGTTTGTCTCTTGCAGCTGTGCTCTGTGGTCTTGCTCCAATTCCAAAGTTTGGGATGATAATTTATGACAATAAGATCAGAGGGAACACCACTGATTATGGCGTCACTGGGACGTACAGGTGCCTGCCTCCATACGTACTCATTGGCAACCCAAGAGCAGAGTGCACTGCCAGTGGCACCTGGACTGAGACACCTGAATGTCGAGGTATGGAGGTTGGGATAATCATGGTACTGCAGGATACTACTGATCTAAATAATGCATAATATGTCATATGTGTATCATATTGTTGTGAAACTTCTGATTTTCAACGTTTTTGTAAAGCTGAGGTTCAAAGCTCATTCACTTTGTGTTTTGATTTTAAACTTGGCCACCATTCCTTCTGAGAATTTCTTCTGAATTATGCAGTGCTGACTCAGAGATATTTGGGGACATCCGGTGGACACATTTTTTCTCTGCTGTCAGATACACATCTTGCTGAGAGCATAATAAGTAATGTGAAAAGTCAGCATTTAGATTTCTGACAGCTGGGAAACAAAACACTTTGAGTTAACAAATATATGATTTCAAAGCCATGTGATACAATGTTACAATGCAATCACAAGAAATGTTTCTTTTACACAAGACAGACTGATTATTAGTATTTCATACTAGATAAAGGGATAAATAAGTAGCTGGATTTGCCACAGGGTCTTTATCTAATTGGGCCTTAACCATTAAAAGAAATTGTTGAATTATCTGCATTTTGCAGCAGCACCATGAAACTGATAAACTTTGGATATGCATCAAGAGAAAGAAAAAAGTAAGTCTATCTTGCTTTTCAAGTAGTACCCCTTTTTTGATGAATTGTTCATTTATAGTGGTGAGCTGCCCTCCACCTGGGAATATTGAGAGAGGCTACATGTCAATTGATGAAGAGAGAGACTATGACTTCACGGAAACTGTGAAATATGGCTGCAATGGAGACTATGTACTGGAAGGAAGCCTCCAGATTGTCTGTCAACGTGACGGACGTTGGTCTGAAAAGCCATCCTGCAAAGGTAGGACTTAGACCGATGTAACTCTTATGTTATCTGCATTGTGAACTGCAGGCAATTTTGCAAAGTGAAGGACTTCAGACCTGCTTGTAGTAGACAGGTGTTTTTTTGAAAGTTTTGCCTCACTGCAGAATTTAGCATGTGTTTCTCAGTTTATGTTCCTGGTCATTATTTCCTGTTTACTATTAGACCTGTCTAAATATGCTTTTAAATATCAAGATTGTAATTGTAAGGCTTCTACATTTGCCTTGCGCTGAAACTTTTACAAAGTTTTTCTAATATACGTTGAACAAATCATCATCATCCTAATGGAGTTGGATTTTTTCTATTTCAATATGAGTAAACAACAATATAATTTTGCTTTGTAAATATAATGCAGCTAATTAACTACAGTTCCCTGCACAGGAACACCTTCATTAAAAAAAAAAGAACTTCAAGAACTTCACTTTAATGTTCTTTCTTCTTGTTGTGACTTATAGCTCCTTGCAGTGTTGGCATACAAAGAGGAAGGATAATATACAAAGGACGAAAACTCTGGATCAAAGACCTGCGTCCTAACAGAATCCTACATAAAGACACTGTCTCAGTCTACTGCATGGACAAGGCCAGGAAGTGTGGTTTCACAGTGCCAACCCAGTGCTTTGATGGAACACTCCAAATCCCAGAATGCTTTGAGGGTAAGGCGTATTGCTTAGAAAATGCAAAACATAAAAATTCAGCTCAATACTGATTGATATTTTTCTCAATAACATTGGTAATAGTTGCTTTATCGTATGTCAAGCTATCTTAACATCTGTCTAGAAGACCTTTTTGTGCTTTTTAGTCTTCTGCAGAGTTCCAACTGGCCTTCACCCTAAGGCAAACCTGCAGGCCCTCCTACATACCCCACATTCCTCCCCTTCTCTGTTTATTGTGTCCAGTATCCCAGTGCTACTCCACGTTTATGTGTGGTGATTTTATTAGGAGTTAATTTAAATTAATTTAGGAATTTGCACCAATAAGCACAATATTTGCTGAGATAATGAAGGTTTTAAAGTTTCCACACAGGGACTCTTTATAGCAATAAAATTAGGTAGTATAGCAGCAGTGCCCACCTTTACAACTTTCTCATGTCAGGATATTAAAGCATATATCCATATTCCCATACAAATTATGATGAATCAAACCTCTTGACAAAGTAAACCTGGTACCTTCTTGGACATGGGAGTGAGTTGAAATTGGGCAGAACTGGTTGTTTAACAAAGCTGAAGCATTTACATATATTTTCCCCATTTCTCCTGGTTCAGATTTTCCCAGTTTGCAGTTGTAGTGTTGTAACACGCAGAAGATTTGGTTCTGCAAGCACTATGTTGAGTTACAGTGAGAGATTGCCATTACCCAAATAAGAGGACTGCAATGACAAGTGTTCATATCATTTGAAAATTAATAATCAGCACAGGTGAGATAGTGACAGTTTCCTAAAAATAATCACCAGGCTTGGCCAAGTAGCAATTTAAAGTTAATTGCCATTTAGAGACGCTATAAGCACTAATTTCACACTAAGGCCAAGCTTATTATCACCCAATCAAGTGGAGAAAACAGCAAACCACAGCAGGACACATTATAACTTAACTTAGTTTTTTATGGGTTGAGGATTGTGTAAACACTTTATTCTGTTTTGTGTGTCTGTCTTTTTTCTAGAGCCCGGCTCAGTTGAGTACAACCTTCGTTCAGGCTCACTTCCATCAGAAATCAAACAGTGCTAAAACAGCTGCATTTCCCTTCTCTGATGATTATTAAACCACTGCAATATGAAATGGATGCTGATGGAGTTGTGTTCTGGTCTTTAAAATTAAAGGAAATGGTCTAACTCAAGCTGTCTTCTTGTTGTTGTATTCCCAATACATTTTATTTGACTCTGAGAGGTTATATATTACGTTTCTTCTTCAGTGTCTGTTGTAAGACTGTAAGTAAGACAAGTGGACGTCAAAAGAAGCCAAATATAAGACAATGTGATGTGATGATGGGATGTGATGGATGTGTTCATTAAATGTGGCCATAACTTCCTACAAGCACAAAGTAATGAGACATTCTGGTGAACTGGTGTGCTCTTTATCATAAGATTAAAAAAAAAGAAAAAAGTTTACAACCAAAATGAGAATGAGAGTATGTCTTCTGGATGTGCTGGTTTAAATTACCAGATGCATGGATCTAATGGTGTTGTACAAGTCAGTCTCAAAACAATAATAAATTGCCCAAATGAACACTGAAATTTTTTTTTTTTTCTTGCCATAATTATTCCTCCTGTTTATACTGGCCTTGGAAAGATTCCTTCATTATGTACTTACAATGTAAGTGATAGAAACCAAAATCCACAGCCAGCCTCTGTGTAACAATGTATTTAAAAGTTTACCTGAAGCTAATATGAAGCTCCATGTTTTTTTAATAGACTAAACCCCAGCTCAACAGTGAAACACTGTCCAAGAAAATACAAAGAGGGAATTTAATGCTAAAAAGACTGTAAATGTGATGATATGACTAACTCAGACTGCTGAAGCCTAACATAAACTTTACAGCAACTTTTAAATGCACAAAATGACTCCCATTTGGCTCACATCAATTGCATTGAAAGTAAGGGGGATCTAGAACAGAAGTGATTACAGGGAGGAAATCCTCTTTTACTGTTCATATGGACACATTGCTGTTTTAAGAAACACTAAATATTTGAACCTGCCCTTTACTATTCACCTATGGGATTCCACGAAACAGGTCCTATGTATGTTACGGTTTCTGTAGCGCTCATGGACATATAGCGCCCTCCGTCGACACAACACGAATGTGCTGTTCTCTATTCTCGCGAGAACCGACGAGTTCTACTTTCTTCTCGTCCAGCATGGCCGCGCTGTATGAGGGCTACACGTTGTGCGGGCTTGTTCCTGCTCAAAATCTGTCAAATTCAGGCATTCAGGGCATCGAGGCGGAGAGAGACAGCGACCATGTCGTCGTCACCGACTCAACCAGATCTGTGACCCTGTACAAGGTAACCTTTATTGTGTGTATGTGTGTTTTTAAGGAGGCTCTCCTAACCTGGGCCAGCTGATCAGGTCGACCTGCACAACTCGTGTTGTCGTCCTCGGGTCTTCTCAGCAACAGTGACATAAACTAACAGGGTAGACATAAACTTTAACTGGCTGTGATAGCACCGTGAGACCTTTTCTGTGAAAATCCACTCTGACAGTCGCTAAATTTTATTAAAGTTCACGCCAGTATACAAAAACAGGCGAGTGTTAGCTAATGACCGCTTCATCCACAGCAAGACAAGCACACACTGAAGCTAATGATGGCTGTAGTTTTCATGGCTCAAATCTGTTTGTTGAGTATGAAGCACATACAAGTTTGTTCTCACAAACACAACATAGAGAAATATAAATACATATATAGTAAGATAATAATAATAATACAAAGTAATGTGTAAACAAATTAAAGAATAGAATAATTATAGTTTTTAAATGGGATGCTAAACTTGAAACGAAATATTGCATGTACAAATAGAAATATGGACAGTGCCAATGACCAAGAAATGAGGTGTCACATTGCTGCTTTTGAGTGTCTGGCGTATACAGTAGCTACAAGATAACACTGCCAAAATTTCAAAAAAGCAGGATTTGCTTTTGGCAACAATTAACCCTAATGGAAGTAACACTGCAGCATTAGGAAACACTCTTACATTAACCATTGCATATATAGTTGAAGTGAGACTATTTGTGTTGTGACTGGTAACGCATTCTTATTGAGAGTCTGGCAGTGATGTTATTTACTGGTCTTCTAACAATCTTTGTGGTTCTGGCAGGTTTCAGACCAGAAGCCACTGGGAAGCTGGACGGTGAAACAAGGACAGACTCTGACCTCTCCAGCAGTCTACAACTCACAAACCAATGAATATGTGGCAGTCACAGACAATAAGGTAGATCTTTAGCCCTTTTTGTAGCGATGACGTGGAGATAAGTCCTCAGATTTTTATGATTACAGTTCTGGTGATTGTTTTGGTCGGTGCAGCATCAGCTGGGTCCTACAGGCTAGATGTCTGCTCAGGCTTACAGCAGTAATGAAAGTGCCACAATTCTCACCTCAAGTAAACAATTCTGTTGTACATTTTTCAAGTTGGTGAACTCTGACTAATGTCAGCACAGGATTTATGGAAGAAGCAAAACTCAATTGTTGCTCTTTCAACTGTGTATTAGAGATAATTATTATTTTCCTTTTTTTTCTCCCACCAGTCTGTCTACCATGTATGTATTAGATGCTATAATATTAGTCTTATCCTCATGGTTAGCCTGATATTTCACACAGCTTTAACTCCTGTCTAAGGTTTGGACCCTGTGATTTATGTTGTTCTTAATAAACTAATTTATCTTACTATGTTGTACTCTGCATTTACTTTCTAGATGTCTATGTTGATCTGACCTTTCAGAAAACTTTGTCATAGAATAATATGTAATAATGTTGTGTGCTTTGTTTTTAAGGTGATCAGAATTTGGAAGGATGAAGATATACTCTTGGATAAGGCCTTCAAAGCAACTGTAAGTGTGAATGTGGCTCTCCAGCTCTTCTCATAAGGCTTTAGTGAGCTTCTAACAAAGCGATTGTCGGATCTTTCAAAACATTCACACCGTTTTTTGTTGCGCTTTCATGGGAGCCTCATATATGAAACAGGTAGTCTTGAGGTATGGGGAGCCGTGAAGGCGAGGCAGGTTTTGAACTTCTTTCTCAAGCTCTCTTACTTTTATCACTCCTCTCACAACTGTTCTTCTCCCTTTTTCTGTGTGCAACTGAAGTCCAAACAGCAACCTGTACAACCTGCTCGGTTTGAAGCATGTATGGGGCAAATACATCAAACAAAGCAGGGTGGATTGGTTTACTCACACTATGAAACACTCCACTCCTTTTTGCTCCACTTGGACTGGGATAACTATAAAGAAATAAGATTTCTCCTTCTTCACTGCGACAATCTCAACATTGTCTGTGATTATTTAAATTAAAATGAAATGAGTACTTTGCTGACATTCAATTCAAAAGATATTTGATGAGGTGGTCACCTGACACTTAATCTAACCCATTATTGCTCCTTATTAATAATGTTTGCGATATACAAAGGTATTAATTGTGCCTCTTAAAGACCACAGTGTGGTTCATTTTTCTTAAATGCTTCTGCAATTTTTTGTGCAACGATTGTTTTCAAATTTGATCATTTGTTGGCTGTCATCTCTAGTTAGAATACCAGTGCCTTTACCAGTAAACTTGCTTGAGTATTGTTTTTAGAAAGCTCTCTTAATCTGAGAATTGTGTGTTATTTTAAGTACTCAAACTAAATTGTCATCCTCTTTACAAAACTGGAAACACACTCTTATGTAATCTCTCCAGGTGTCATCTGATGTGTGGAGGGTCCACTGTGTACCAGGAGGAGAGCCTGTGGCCTTGTTCCAGAGAGGAGCTGTGAGACTCCTTGACTCTCTCCTTTCTGCTCCTCAGCAGCCCATAGAGGAAGTCCTGGCTCCAGAAGAGACTATCAGGTTGGTAATATGCCTCACAGCTCCAGAAAATCCAGTGTTTAATGATCAGTAAGAGACCAAATTCAGAATCTTTCCCAAGAGGTGTCCATCTTTGACGTGTTATGAGGCTTCATCTCCCATTTATAGGCTTAGTACAGCAATGTTAAAATTAGATATTAAATGTGCACATGGATTGGTTGAATGACACATGTATGAGATGGGCCAGCATACTGTAATATTTCAGGGTTGTGTGTGGGGGATAATGGCAGCTTGGCTCTAGATGAAGGATGACAAGGACTTTGCTTATGTAATTCTGCTGCTTAGGAGATCCAAATGTGTACATACATTGGAATTTCTAACATTGAAATGATTGCTCATTCTGTGCTGGAGTTCATTTGTTTGATTTGATTTGTTGTCTCTTGTACGGTGTTGATGATTCTTGTTGTCTTCAGGTGGAGCATCAACATTGTGGCTGAGACACAGCTGTTTGTCATCTACACAACTGAACAGGTAATATTATTTGATTTGTCTGGTTTTGATTTAAGACAACACAAGCACTGACATGGATATGCACCTGAATGACGTGAATTTTATAACCTGTGTACTGGTATCTGATTTTGGCTGCATCTACTCCTATTTACTGGTATTTCTAACTGCCCGTTTTCCTTGAATGGCTGTTGATGTCTACCCCACAGAAAGGAGACCATTTCCTCTACCTGCAGAGACTGAATCCCAACATCCTACAGAGGTACCGACTGGAGAGAGAAGAGCCTGGTCTCTCCCCACTCAGCTTCTCCGCCTCCTACAAGGATAAACACATCCGCCTGCTTTATCTCTGTAAGTCGGCATTTCCTGTGGACATATTCTTAGTGTAAGCATTTGACAACACAGTGCCAGCTTGTACTGGATTGGTATGTTTTCCACTCTATTTAGATTTGGCACAGTGGCACAACTAATTGAGCTCAGTCACGGATAAGGCACTCTATGTATTTTAGCACTATTCCAGAGAGAAGTGAAGGATATCCTGGTTAAATGTGTTATCGGCAGACATTGACATGACCACTAGGGGCAGAAAAGCTCCAAGTCAGTGAGAGTTTGAAAAAGTGAATGATTATGTAATGTACTTTACAAATCCAAGTGTTTCACAGCTAAAAGCAAAAGTGATGCGTCGTGGTTTTACTCACGCACAAACATCTATCTGATTCAAGAAATAACATAGCATAGCAG
Organism: Scomber japonicus; assembly: GCF_027409825.1. NCBI lineage: Eukaryota > Metazoa > Chordata > Actinopteri > Scombriformes > Scombridae > Scomber > Scomber japonicus. The sequence continues at coordinate 26,287,665 of NC_070579.1, read as the reverse complement.
TATCATCTTTTTTCCTTCATAAATTGTTTAACCTTTCTTGCCATTCAGATCCTAACGGTCATGTGTACCAGAGTGTAGTCTCTGTGCGGGGCCTGGGAGCTGAGGAAGGGGCCCAGGCTCTGCCGCTGCCCCGTAGCCTGCTGCTGGGTCTTCCTGTCGGTGTGGGACTGCTGGAGGCGGCATCAGCCCTGATCCTGGATGAAGCCCATGTAGCTGTTGTGGGAGTTCCACACCCATCCGCTGGAGCTGGTAAAGGTAAATAATAGTTAATTACACTGCCTCAACTGAAGACCTCCAGAGCTCCATACACACATCACTAACGTTGTCAGATGTAATTAGTCTTAAAATTTGTCTGGTTGTTAGTTCTCACACCAATCAAAGTAGCATGTTAAGCATGACAGATCTTAATGAAGTCAATCTGAGATACTTTACTAAGAGCTCTTCTAAGCAAGCCATGCTAGTAAGGCATCATGCACAACATCAGAGCTGTGTCTTAATTGCATACAACATACACATTTTAAGCAGTTTTAGAGTACGAAAAGTGACAAAAGTTATAGTTACACTAGTTAGCAGCCACACTAAATGCTTGATTTTTGGTTGTAGGGATGTTCACTATTGTCCCACAAAGTAGAGCTATGCGATATAGACAAAATCAAATATCACAATATTTTTGACCAAATACCAATATTGCAATATTGCAGTGATGACTTTCACAAAATATTTCACAATGATATTTTTGATAAATAATCATCAGTGATGTGGATATAGGGTTAGACAAAGTGACACAAAGCTGAGCATAAATGAAATAGAGTAGGTGCTAACAGAGGGAACTTATCATTTAGCTTTTTCTGTAAGAGATAAGGTTCTGTAAATTATGGCTCGATTGTTTTTAATAACTATGAAAATGGTATACAAAGAAAATCTATAGTACATACATAATGTATACAGTCACTGTGTAGTATGCAATTGGTGCAGAGAAGAGGGCTTGGCTGTGCACACTTAAATTGAACAAAGTCATAATTATATTAGCAATGTTTTACAAGTCAAACCGGTTAGGTGATAAAAATAATTATTCATCATTGTGTTAAAAAAAAAAATCAGAGTAGCTGTACTATAATTACTCCATTAGGCCACTGTAGAAGCCAATAGCGTAATAACAACCAATAACATAATAACTTTTGGCCAATAATATAATAAGTTACTCCTTCAGTTGTTTTCATGCTGACATGTGGGCCTTGTTTTCAGAATAAATGCATCAGAAGGATGACTTAATGCTATTTGACTCCAGTATTGGATCTCTGTGTCTGTAGCTCTAAAAGCTTCTCTGTCTTTGATTTTTCAGACTTTCTCTGCATCTGGAATACTAATTTCCAGACGCTTCAGGCAGGAAAAGAAATAGCGGGTAAAATCTATGGACAGGTAAGAATGCAAATGACACACCAAGCTGATTTCTGTTTTATGATCAATAAATGGGACAATTCACTGTTGAGAACTTTTTCACATGCTTGCAGCAGAGTTTTCGAGTTCACAATCAGTGAGCCTGTTGCTTAAGTTTGAAGTAGACATGAGACGAACCACCACTTATCCAGTCTTCCCTCATTGTTTATTATGACTGCAGGCCAATGTTCCCTGTCCTTCCAGCTGCTGAGTGCTGATGGAGGACTGTATGACTTTGGCAGAGCATTGTGTCTGCTCTCCACTGTGACAGGGCTCACAGTCCCTCCTCACAACTTTATAGCAGTTTACAATCTTTGAAATTACACATGAATAGACAAAACTCTTTTACTAACTTGCACAGTTAATTCTTGTTTGTATTAATTTCCTTTTTTCCCTCTGATTTAGCTATGGAGTTATTCCAGCAAATTATTCATTCCACATGGGAAAACCTTGTCAGTTATTCCATACGAGTGCACCAAATCTTCCCTTGCGTCTGCCCTGGGAAAACTGAAGCAGGCCAGAACCGAAGGTGAGCTAAAAATACATTTGTAGCATACATTTGGGCAACTTCAAAAGACCAAGACATAAAAAACCTTTGATATTCTGTACATTCAGTCAATTATTGTGTTATACTCTGAGGCCGCAGCTCTGATTCAACATGGAAAGTTCTGTGTTGTCTCAATACAATGTGTTTTTGTAACTTCTACAGAGTCCAAAGCTCCAGCTTCTGTACCATCTTGGAATAACATTCTTCACGGAGAGAAAGCTCAGCCCCCTCGAACGGTGGAGACCAGGAAGACGGTACGTTGGATAACTATTTTAAGGGAGTTTTAAAAGCAAAAAAAGTCAAAACAGACTTTTTTGCTGCTTGAATTGCAGATGTATTCATACTTAATGTTGTTGCCCTGAAAACTCTTATGTTTCCCAGACCAGCAGTATATCAAAGACCTTATGAAATTATGACTTACAGTGGCTGCTGCCTGAAATGTTATATGGCACAGAGAATATTCTATTGTTTAGAGTTTGTTACTTTATTTGTAGTTTTATCCATAATGGCAACCTAAATTCATTTGTATAGAAGTCTGTCTCAAAATACCAGTTAGCACCAGTTGCTTTTGCCATGTCACACAACTTTTGCAAATCAGGGAATCTCTACTTCTGCACAGTTTTTAAACATTGAACCATTTGAAAACTAATTGTTCAATAATGTTCCTATCAGTGGTGTTATGTATAACAGATCTTTAATATGAATCTTCTGTTTTTCCATACAGAGAACAACCCGTAAGACTCAATCAGCACCTGCTTTAACAACTGATCAAGTTTTGGAGCTCATCAAGGTAGAAATTTGATTTTTTTTATTAATCTGATTTCTTCCACATAACAGGGTTGAAAAGTATAACAAAGAATTCTGAATTTAACAAATGATTTTATTTTCTCAATGTAGACAGCACCAGTTGAAGACGTCCAGAAGGAGGTGGAGGGCCTATTTTCCAGGGCAGACATTCAGGACTTGCAGCCCTCAGTGGGGCAGCTGGCATCATCCCTTGTGTCCCGTAGCCTCGCTGATTCAGCCTTCTACACCCCCAGCACCCTGGCACAGCTAGTGCACACACAGTGCCTCTGCCACAGGTGGGTAAAGCAGGGCAGTGAATTCAGGATGTGGGGTTATTATTTTTTTTTTCTTCTCGTGGAAGGACCATGAACACAAGTCCTTCACTGTAACTTTTCCTACCTGGCAGAACTGTGAGGGATCCTTCTTCAAATGCTGTATTTAATCAGGCGTAATTAGATTAACAAAAAAACAACAAACTTCAGTCTGGCAGGATTTTTCATTGCACTCATACCTGGTCTGGCCACTTGAAGTTTGTGCGGCTCTTTTAGAGTCACTCTCCTCTAACAGTTAGTTGTCTTGCCTCGCTTGTAAAAGTAAGTCCTCAATACTATAGTGGCTTGCTGGGTGACTACATGTTACTGACCAGAGAATGCATGTTAAATGACAGCCTGAATGGTGAGAAGACAGTGTTGATAGTGGCATCAGGTCAAATAAGATCTGTATTGTGTTTATGGGGGCTGAACAGCAGAATTTTGAAGGAATGATAAGGTTGCAGAATGTATTTCTGTACATCTGAACATCGACTTTGATGAAAAAATTATGGGTTGAGTGACCCAAATCTCATTGCCACATGCTAGGAGAGTTAATGAACTATTGTTATTTGTGTTGACTGAGATCATTTACCCTTGTGACCTTCAACAGTGTGTGTCCTGACCTTGTTCTGCTTGCCCTGGAGAAGAAAGATTATTTCCTGTGTCAGCTGTGCTTGCAGTTCTTCCCTGACATCCCAGAAGCCGTCACCTGTGCCTGCCTCAAGGCCTTTATCAGGTACATTTCAACATAATGTTAACTGATGCTTCAAAGTGTGCATCTGCCTCATTGACCACTATAATATCAACATGAATTGATGGGACACAGTGTCCCTTTCATGCTACCACTGAATAGGTCTGTCACAATAATTACGTTATCAGCTTATCGTATGATAGCATAATCATCTACATTATCATGTCCATGTATAAAAGCGGAAAGCAGTGCATGAGGGACGAACTTCCTCAGCCATGTCACAAGCACGTCTCCCACATTACATTAATGTCTAATAGGCTATTCATATCAATATTGGTGAAGTAAGACGTCGCCATCACTCTTGGAAATGCGCAAGTGAGCCGTACCACACAAATGGCACTAACTGTAAATAAGACCCTGACCCATGATGGCAGGTTGATGTTTTGCCCCAGCATAGCGCCCACCCTCTGATTTTCCCCCTATGTCACCCCGGTGAGTAAGCAGCTCCTCCTGAACTCACTGAAAGCCGCTTTCTGCTATCACCATTACTGCACTGCCACTTCCGTGTTTACATGTGATGTCAAAAAAAGATGGAAACCGTGTGCAGGCTCTTTGAAAGGGTGCACATGCATTATGATATTATATTATTATTGTATCAGTGGCACCAAATAGTTTTAAAATGACAATAAATTACAATATATATGATAATACAAAAGCAGTTATCATAGACCTACCACCAGAGGACACCAAAGTAATACATGTTAAAAGTCACATTGTGGCTTCAAATGTTTTGATCTACATTTCTGGTTTGATGAAAGTGATAAATTAGCCTGCACACAGCTTTATCAAAGTGGTTTAATGATCTTATTATTGACCTGACTCTCCCCTTTGTCCTGTAGTATGCCAGACATAGATGCAGAAAAAGTGAGCCTGGACCCTGACAGCATCTCCTTCATGGACACACTCTCTCGGGAGCACGGCCATCTTGGCATGCAGAATGGATTTAGCCCCACTTCCATGGAGGATAACTGCTCAGACACTCAGAGCGGAGGTGGAGCTGTCACAAAGACCCGAGCAGAGGACAAGGAGACTTCAACTGCACCAGAACAAATCTGTCCAGTGGGAAAACACAAGGCTGTTCTTCTGTATCCTTCCATTGTACAGTTACTCAGACATAGCATGTTCAACATACTGTTGTTCACTGTGATGCAGCTATACACATTCAGTTGTGCCTCTCTATTGTATAACTACCAAGCTTTACATTATAATTTAACAGTATTATAGGAAACTGAATGAAAAAGAAGAAAATCCTAGTAAATAGATTTCAAATGTGAACGTATAAGATCTTAACTCAAGCTGTGTAGAAATGAGGTCCTGCAGGCGCCATACAGCGATATTTACCTCCTCCCACACCTAAAAGATCTCTCCTCTCAGAATGTTATTGTGAGTAATCATCTCTCAAAAAAAAAAAACAAAGCATTTTCATTACACTTGATCTAGTTAATGTTATACTTCTTCATCTCATGATCTGTTTAATAATTATTGGTTAATCTAGCAATAGCTGTTTCAAAATCCTGTGTTCATTTTTCTCATTTTCTCTCTCATCCAATCAGCTTTTCCTCCAGTACCTGCAGTTCCTCTACCTAAAATATTCCCAAGATGCTTTCCCACAGAGGCATGGATTACGATCACCGAGTCAGACTCAGGTCTGGATCAATGTCTAACGAGATACAGTAATTAGGATGGCTACACTTGACATCTCGCATCAGTACTATGTTACTATGTTATAATACATAATAATACAGATTTGCATTACAGCTACTGAACACTAAACATTTTTGTGCAATCTAATTTACTGAAATCCCATCAACATTGCTGATCTCAAAAATCACAGTGTTAAGTTTCTGCAGCATTTTCTTAAATATGTATTTGTATGTCTTTATTTAACAGTGATGTTAGAGAGAGGACAAACATGTAAAAAAGCAGTGACATTATGATGTACTGAATTTCTCAAGATCCTTCCAGGAATAATAGTTAAAAAAAATAGGAATGAAAATAATTGAATTAATAACTCTGTCTCTGATTGTAGATCATGGACTGGGTATGCTTGCTGTTGGACTCTCATTTCACAGTGCTAGTGATGACTCCAGAGGCCAAAGGTCTACTGCTGAACCTCCACAGCTTTGTAAAGTCCCAGGTAAGTCTTTCCTTAGGTCCAGTTCGTAAGTGGCTTCATTGAGTTAATGTTCTGAGGGGATAAATAGCAGAAAAACTTTTTTGCAGAAACTACCAACAGCCATTTGGTGTGAAAGTTACTGTAGTTGTGTAGAGACATGTTAACTGAAATGCCCTCTTGTGTCCTCAGGTGAGACTGTTTTCAGAGCTCGGGAAGATTGAGAGCAGCCTTCAAGAGCTCAATAAGATGAAGATGAAAAAGGATGTCGGACAATACTCTATTGAAGTCATTGAGCTGTTTTAGATTGTGTACAGAGTACTTTTAATAAAACATTGAGCATATTATCTCCTTTCAACTTTTCACCTTAAGTGGTTTCAAGGTTGCAAACATGTCCCAACTGGTATATTTTCTACAGAGATGCCAGCATAACTCAAGATGCATTAGTTTTAATTAATGTATATAAGAACAATTCTTGATGTTATTTTATCAGTTGTGTATGTTCTCGAACCACTTTTTAAACTTGTTTAAGCTGATGAAAATTCAATCATTCAGATAATATGCTTTGCATGACTCGTGTACCAAAAGCCAGGGTTAGAGTGAATGGATATTTGATTTTTTTGTATTCCTTGTATGTTCCCTTAAAACTAAATATTTGTAAATCCATCAGCTGTGACTTTGAAGAGAGTTTTTCCAAAGAAGTCTTTTGTGTCAGAAGACCAATGCATAGGGATGGAACAACTGTGTATCAAATGTATGACTTTTTATGTTATTAAAAGATATCACATGTCATAGTTCAGAACAGTGACAAAGAGATGAGAGACAGATGTCAAAGGTTAAATAATTTGTATTAATATTAATACTTTATTAGGTCATTGTACAAAACACCCTTGAACCGGTTAAGTAAACATTTTTTTAGAATAACTGTGGCTTGACTCCTCTCTCTGCTATATGTAGACACACCTGTGACATGATTTGGTAACTGAAAAAATGCATCCATGCAAGTGACAGACATGTTAAAACCTGAAACATTATGACTTATCTGGGGAGGTCATGAGGGGAAAGCTATTTCAAATGCCCTGCAGAAATGCATACACTATAAAGAGTTAATCCAACGTGCACCTAACAGGTGGAGGAAGAATATTTAGCAATTTATTTACATAATACTATTTTTGTATGTCGAGCAGAATAGCTGAAATAGACGCAATTGCCATGCTAGTAAAGATGAAAGATGAATAAGCAACACGGCACGTGATTTAGCTAATGTTTTTTTCGTTGAATGATAAGATAAAGACCATTTCCCTTTTTATTATAAAAATGACACAAAAAGAAAAACACGTTGTCGGCAGGATTCGAACCTGCGCGGGGAGACCCCAATGGATTTCTAGTCCATCGCCTTAACCACTCGGCCACGACAACTGATAAAACCATATATATAGATGTGTGATTATAAAATAACATAAGTGTTTATTAATTATGTGTTGATATCGTTGATTAATTTTGAGTTGAAACGATAGCTTTCCTTCAGTGTAGCCCGCAGCCTAGCTAGTTGTTCTGCGTTTTGACCGCTCTATACCTTGCTGGCAAAATTCACAAGAAACGATTCCGAAAAATGAACAGTTGTCTTTGTCATATAATCGTCAAACCCAGAAGGTAGCACAGGATAAAGGCAAGACACTGTGCTGCACGTCTATTGCTACGATTTGGTTAAATGCTACCGTGAGCGGCTACATGGTTTCAATCGATCATTTTGCAGGTTTGTTGAGCACTGCTTCTCAAACTGAAGTGGACTATGACTGAAAATCGAGCCTCTCTCCATTGTTAATGAATAAAAAGTAGTTTAAGATGCATTTAAATATACAGTAATTACAGCTGTTTGCACATTCGCGTCATTTTAAAACGTGAACTTATTCGTGCGCTGTAAACTTTTACCATTACTCATTTAGCCGCGTGTAAGAATGATAATAATAACAGAGCTTAGTTACGGACGTATGCTTATCTTCGCTGTGCCGTGCTGTGACGACGAAGGCCACGGAGCCGATAATGTGTTGCACTAAATATGTTTGACCCTGCTTTGACCATGACCGCCCATCACAATCAAGTAGCGTTAATGAAGTACTACTGGCCGACAGCCTTTGCACGGATAACTAATTTTATGAACTAGCATGGCAATTGCGTCTATTGTAGAATAGTGAGTCACGTGACCCTGCGTCCACTGAGGCCTGCTTGTGTCAAGTTAGAGAAGGGGGGGACCACTTCCTGCATTGTTACTATGAAATCATTACATTAAATTAGATGAAAAAATTACATGCAATTGTTAGAGTTAAACCCTAACCATTAATAATATGTTGGACAGCATATGCTGTTAATTTCTATTTCTGTGGCACAACTGCCAACAAACTTCATTTGAGAGATGTAAAGACCCATATTCTGTATACACTTGGGCATCCTGTTTCTCAAACTCCAAGTTACACTTACAACAAAAGGATTATGCAACTTCAGTGCATATAAGGCTAAACTTAAATGTGGTTAATACTCTCCTCATTTTTACAGTCAGCACTCAGCATATGCATTTTTGTTGTTGTTTTAATTAAGTAATTGTATCACTGTGGAAATGATAAAGCAGTGAAAGTTCAATCCAATCCACTTTATTTATATAGCCTGATTTTAACAAACACAGGGTTTTCCAAAGTGATGCACAAGATAAAACATAATAAATAGAAGCACAATAAAAATATAAAGTACGCAATAGAAAGATAAAAGCAATAAAATAAAATACACTGCCCACACAAGATAAAAATATGCATGTATACACATACAATCAAGTTGATAGTTTTATTTTTGTCCATCAAACATTTTCCCATATGCCACTTTCCAAAATCACAAAACACCACTATTTTACAGAACATACATCTCAGTGTTTCCCACAGGACAGGCATCTATTTGTGGTGGTGTGGTCCTCAGCTCATTTTTGATTCTCCCCAAATGAGAAAATGATCGCTCCCCCTCAGTTTGTCACCGGCAACGTAAGGAACATCCTCAAAGCCACATAAACATTAGGGAAGACTAACTGCAGGCCAAACTTCAACATGGTTTTCAGCATATTTGAGGGTGACTTGTCTGTTTCAGCCAACATGAAGGATCGGAACTGCAGACACTTAAAACACGCTGTTCCGCCTACGGGACGGACCGGAAGTTGGGAGGTAGCGACAAGTTCTTCTGAATGTTTTAAACACCAACCCTTAAACATATATATTCATGTCGTACATTGTTACATTGAAAGCTTAGATTCTCCTGATTCATTCAAGACCACTCATGAATTATATGGTTGCTCACAGCTGTAATAGTATTAGCGGTTAGCTCGGCTAGCCACTCCGCTAAAGTAAGCTAACAGCTATAATGCTACATACCTTCAAAGTCTTCTATTTATCCACAACGATCATCTTATGACTCAGGACTTTCTGTACAGCTCGCCAAGTATCCATTCTGCTGAAATATGAAATCCGTTTCCATAAAACCGAAATATTTTCCTCAATATGTCCATGTATTTAGTCCAACACGTAAGGAAACAGACACGGAACAAACCATATACGGTCCCTTTCCCGACACTGCATCTGTGGGACACGTGACTGTTTTGTTTACGTCCGTGAACTCCTCCTGTTTCATACACACCACACACCAGCAGATAGCCTCTAGCAAAGACATATGTCTATGTCTGTCTATCTTCTTTATCTTCTTTATCTTCTTCTTCTTTTTCTTTATCTTCTTCTTCTTCTTCTGGCCGACCAGGTGAATTAAGTGCGTCTTCTTTGGTTTTATTGCCGCCACCTACTGCCCCGGAATTGTTACGACAAGCTACATTCACAGACAGAGTCCCATTATTATGCTTTTATGAGCGAGGTCGAGCGAGCCAAAAGCCGAAAAATCTATTCGTGGCGGACGTAATTCTTTCGTTGCGGGCCGCCACGAACGTATGTGGAAAGGGGGAAAAAAGAAAACAACCAATATTTTTTAACCATACCATTTTTTACCCAACCAATATTTTTTAAAAATCCCAAATTAACTGTCCACATAAGAAACGTTTAGATTACAGATTATCTTGATAAAAAGCTTTTTTTCCTTCACACAGGCTTTCTCCATATATCTGGCGTTACATTACTGATTTAAATTTATAAAATCAATGTCTATTTTTATCTTACTAACAAAATCTTGCACAGTTCACAATAAAAAGAACAGTAGAAAAAAATGGAGCTCATTTTCTGGATAATTTTAGAGCAATGGTTTTCAAACTTTTCCACACTTTTTCGAGGACCCCTTGACTGATTCAAATTAGACCATTGACCCTCATTTGATAAGATTTGTGCTATTAGATTTTTATTATAGAGTGTTAGGCATTCTTGACCAAAGCTGTCATACTTTGAGAGCCACTGATTTACAAATCTGGACAAATATGCTCATCTACTTCTAGATTTCTCGGTAAATAATTATTTTTCTACATCAGTGGTTCTCAAAATGGGGTCCTGGGACCTAGGGGTCATTGAAGAGATTTCAGGGGTCCCCAATTCCATCTAGCCTATAAGTAACACAGTGACAGAAAGTATTAGTATGGGTTTCTTACTTTCTGTAATAAAACATCTAAAAGCTAAAATCTTATCTTGGGTTGGGGGGGGGGGGGGGTATTTTGTATCAGTTTGGTGTCCTTAACCTGAAAAAGGTTGAGAATTACTGCTTTATATTCTACTCATTTTGTCTTTGCTTGTACTTTGAAGACGAGAATCGCAGTGTTTCCGGTGCGTGCCCTGCTGCTTGTGTGGGACTTGACGCAGCTCTCGGGCCTGCTGTGTTTTCAACGGAGGGAGAGCCGAGAAGAAAAATGGCGTCTGCAGGCGACCCAGAGCGGGACACCGGCCATTCAGTTTGAGCTTTCCGCCCTGAAATTGAGACCGGGGCTTGGTTGGGGGACTTTGCAGGAACCCGGGTGTTTGTCTTTTTTTCTCCCCCGGCTTTTTCCTCCGTTGTGTGTGGCTTACTCAAGCACCGAGATTGAAGCGGAACAGAAGATACTCTCTCCTACAATGAGGGGGAGAAGAGGAAGGCCGCCCAAACAAGCAGCCGCGATGCGGGAAGGCTCACCGGGGCCAGTCCGCGGCTCTCGGGGCAGCAGGAGCAGAGGGATGCGTGGACGGGGGAGAGGCAGAGGACGGGGTCGAGGACGGGTGGGAAGCGGCGGCGTTTGTGGCACCGGCTCCGCGGAGGTGGACACGGACATCTCCGGCCGAGAGAACTTTCATTCGTCCCGGGGCCGCAGGAAAGTTGGAGCCTCCGCCGCTGTGGCAGCCGCGAGTTCACGGAGCAGAGGAGGCAGAGGGAGAGGCAGAGGGTCGAGAGGCGGCCGCGGGGCTAGAGGCGGAGTGAGGCGGCCTCAAACTAAGGTGGTTTACGACGACAACAGCGACGAGGAGGACGATAATTTAAGCTACAGGTCGGACGAAGACGAACTCCTAAACGACAACCCTTCGTCGGATCTTGAAGAAGATGAGGCCTTGGGAAACGACTCTGACTATCTGGAGGAGCTACCAGATGATGATGATGATGGTGGTGGTGTTGGTGTTGGTGATGATGATGCCAGCTACTGCACCGAGAGTAGTTTTAGGAGCCACAGCACGCTCGGTAGCACCCCAGGTACGTTGGTCTGTAAGTGCACGCACTTAAACCCAGAGCAGGTCTGCGTTGCTTCATTTTTTTCAGCTCAGCACAGAAACCAAGCCGCATTGTTCAAAATGGAGCTTGCACTCAGAAACAGGCCTTTGTTTACCGTCTGCTCTGCTGGCCGCTGCCTGCAGATCTGCTCCACGCTTCAACCGGCTCTCGTGTTTTTGACTTTTGTCGGATCAGCACATTTTTGTTGTTAGTTTATAATGAAGAATTAATTCCTGCCTCTTTTTTTCGTTTTACCGTTCTGTTTTTTTCTCCAATGCGCGCTGCACTTTCAACACAGATAGAGATATATAGATCGCATGAACTCTCTTTGACACTTTAATTTCATTCATTCAGCATTTCTACTTGTGTGAAATTATAATCCAGTTTCTAAATTAACACGCTGTTTGTAAACATTGTTTCCAGCTGGTCTCAAATAAACAGCTCATTGGTAACTTTTTCTGAAGCTGTATTTACATAAAAGTGTTAACTATCAAAATAAATAATAATTTTAAGTTACTCACACCTGCGCTTCTTGTCTGGCTCAATTTCAGAGGACATGTTTTTAGTTCCATAATGCCTGACAGGAGTTTGACAGGTCCTTGTTTTGAAGAGAGGCGCCTTTTTTTCACTTGTTGCAAACACTCATTACAACGTTAGGTCCTGTGGTGCACCGTTACCATAGTAACCACACTTATGTTTTTCAGGTGAGCAAATTGGATCCATGCCCTCCCCTGTTATGGACAATCATGTTAATGAGGTTGAGCCAGCTAAAAAAAAAAATCAATTGACACACGTTATATAATAATTTACCAAAACAAAAGTGATAAACCTCCTGCTGTTTCTGTGGCATCATATTTTTTCTTATTTATTCGTTCACCATATACCACTTCATTATGTTACCTGTCAGTCTTATGCAGTTGCATTTGAAGTGGTTCAGGGATTACACACATACCTCTTAACTGCCTGCTTTTTCTAAGGACGTGAACATGGCAGTGTTTTGTTGCTGAGTGTTAGGGGTGTTTCATGAGACCAATGGTGATAGACAGACAGTACTTTGCTCTCGCTCTCATGGGCACATAGGTGCACATGTCCATACTGTTTTCAGGTGTATTGCACACACAAACCTTATGTCTGATGCAGAATAATGAACTCACCATCAGCCCACTTTGCCCTTTCACACCAACTTGCTGTCATAGGTTAATCTCTGCCTGTCACCATTCATGAAACTATCACTTCCACTGCCTTAATTCCCCTCACTGTTTGTATTTACACTTTACTGCTAAACCACAGGACAACAGGACACCAGACATTATGCATAATTCAAATACAAAATATTTACTAAACAGTAATTGACTTGCAGTTTATCAGTGGTTACTGCAGTGTTTACATTCTGAAGATACAATCTGGCAGACGGTGTGGAGGAAGTGGTGTAATTTTATAGCGTTTGTTTATTTTGTCTCCATATGAAAAATAGATGCAGTAACCTACACTGAACAGTGATCTCTCTGAGACTGAGACAAACACATGAGCAGGCTAGACCACACCAGTGTCTCTCTTATAAGGCTTTAGACATTTTATAACAGTTGAAGTACACTAATCCTACAGTCATTACAAAAGTGTTTGTTAACCCTTTCATATCAAATCCAAACCATGTCAGATGAGCATTTAATCCTGATGACCTGCATTGACCCTTTCACATTAGACACATACACAGATTTATTCCATATCGTTGTGTTGGTCAAGAAGAAGTAAAATAGTATACAAACAGATACAGTCCAGAGGGAATATGCAGGTACAGTGTATATCCTATGTAGTGTTCGAAATTGATGGCAACTTCATAATCTAACATGTGCACTGTAGATTATTATTGTATCCTTTTTTTTATTAGAACATACCTTGTTGAGGTTTAGTGAGATATTAAAGGGTGGCATTAATATAGTAACATGTTTATGCTTCATGATAATATCCTGTCACAGTGGTAAGTTGAACACCCTTGAACACCTTTAGATATAATTTATCCAGCTGGTATCTCATTTCTTCTCTCTAGCTCAAAGAGGGAATCCATTCAACATGATCTGTATGTGGTTATCCTTCCAGTCAGCCCCCAAAATGCATCCTACCTGGTAGCTGTGTTGTCTAATGGGACAGCAGGAAATTCTAGGGAGGTGGCACAGTCGCTGAGCTGCTCACCCCAACACAAAGAGATAGACTGGTCAGCGTGTGGATCTAATTTTGGCCTTTTGTATCAACATTCTTGTTCTTTCATTTGCCTCCCAGAGCTTCAGACTCTAGATTAGTTATGGTACAAAGGTAAACTAACTACAGCGTTGTGTGTTTCAGTTTTCTCTTAACACCACAATTTGATACAGTGCCTGCATTACTGCAGCCAGTGCACCCAGCTAGTCGGATCTCATGATCCCTCTTAATCTCTCTCATCAGAAAGACCCTGAGATGACTGAACTCCTCCACTTAGAACAGCAACTCCCACTGGTTCTCATTACTGGTTCTCATTCCTTTGTCACACTCACCTACAAGTGAGGGCTGTCCAACGAGGCATCAGGGATGTTAATACAGTCAGGCATTTAGGTTACATTTAGTGATGGTGAACATATTGTGCATGTCATGAGGCCACTTTTATTCTGCGGACACATGTTTTCTCTTTAAAGATCTGCATTTGTTTGTTCATATTATATAGAGTAGGCTGATACTACACTGTGTTTACAGTAGTTTATACACATATCCTCTTCACTTTTTGTTTTTATTAATGTGCCTCTCTTTTCCCGTTTCCTCTCTTGGCTCTTTTTCTTTACGCTCTTACAGGCCGGAGAAGAAGTCGGGCTGCACGACCGCAGTCTCCTGTTGTCGAAGCAAAGGACATTCCTCTCTTGGACCTTCCCAAGTCTTCTGAGGACCTACTGGTTCCTACCTCACAGCTCCTCAACGTCTCTGCTGTCTACGAGGTCCTTCGCAACTTTGGTTCAGTGCTGCGGCTCTCCCCATTCCGCTTTGAGGATTTCTGTGCAGCTTTGGCCAGTCAGGAGCAGTGCACACTGCTGGCAGAAACCCACATCTCCCTGCTTAAAGCTATTCTCAGAGAGGAGGACACTTCCAACACCACATTTGGTCCCGCTGACGTGAAGGACTCTGTCAACTCAACTCTATATTTTGTGGATGGTATGACCTGGCCAGAGGTGGTGCGGGCGTATTGTGAGAGTGACCCAGAGTACCGGCATATTCTGCCTTTTCAGGAGTGCGAGGATTACCCGTTTGAACCGTTGGATAGCAAAATAAAAGTTCTCCAGTTTCTAGTGGACCAGTTTCTGGCGACCAACATTGCCAGGGAAGAGTTAATGTCAGAAGGTGTGGTTGCCTACGACGACCACTGCAGGGTATGCCATCGCCTTGGTGACCTGCTGTGCTGTGAGACATGTTCAGCTGTTTACCATCTGGAGTGTGTGAAGCCGCCATTGCAGGAGGTACCAGAGGACGAGTGGCAGTGTGAGGTGTGTGTGGCACACAAGGTACCCGGTGTGGCGGACTGCATCCCCGAGGTGCAGAAGAGCAAACCGTTTATTCGTCAACTGCCAGTCGGCTATGACCGACACAATCGCAAATACTGGTTCCTGAACCGCCGCATCGTGGTGTAAGTTCACAGTGTTTCATTTATGTGCCAAGATTATTTCATTAGGATTTCACATTTTTTAAATATTTGTCAGTAGAAGAGTGAGAGAGAGAATAGCCCTTAGACATTTGGTCAGGACTGACTTTGTGATGTTTATGTTTATCTGATTTTTAATTATGATGTCTGAGATTTAAATTTGTTTTTCAAGAGAGTCGTAGCCGAAATAGTATCATAGTTACAGTACACTACCAGCATACAACTAAGTCAAACAGTTGTCCAAATTTCCATAATTTTATGTTGTCAAAGATTATAATAAGTACTTGAGCTGCAAGAGTAATCAGCAGAAAATCAGTGGCATTTGAAACAGGTAAATCAGCTCTTAAGCAGAGTATCTCCAATGCTGTAACACTATTCAGTGTGATAGCAAACCTGTAGATGTCTATGAATGTCACAAACCAACAGAATGAACAATTATGAAAAACACTATACAAGATATGGCTACTAATCTTGTAATTTTCTTTCTGCACATTCACGCCGCTGTAATTTGTTGCGTGTAGTTCCAGAAAACAATTTGGATACACTTTCTCATTGAAGTGAATGGGTAACTTTTGACTGGTATTATACTGTATACTGTGGCTGCTCTCTGCACACCTAATGTACCACATTTCATGTGGGTCAGTTTACTTTATTGCAGCCACTAATCTGAAGATTGGCAACTGTGAGCTTTGGGATCTTCTTGAGGTGCACTACAACGTTACAAAGTCTGTGAAGCTCTTTGTGTGGTTGGCTTTATACTTGCTCTAGCCTCCTTGCTAATCCAAAGCATTAGTAATACCCCTTTAATATGGGAGACCCATGCTTTACATAACACGTGTTCAGCCTGCGTTTGACCCTTCTTCATTATAAGACTGTTGTCACAGGTTAATCCCTGAGCACCGCAGGGACACATGTTTACGCCTGTAGTTCATTACTCATTATGTCATTGAAACATCAATAATATTTAAGTCAATTATATTGAATTACATTCTCAACTCGTTGTTGCCCTGTGCCCAAAGCCAGGCGGTGTCCAACCTGACCTTAACCCAGATCATCAGTATACTCATGAAGCTGAGTTAGGTCCAATTGCCTGCTTAGACCCATTCAGACTGACTGCAAATGTTGGTTTGAAAAGCACTGTTGTGTACTGCCAGTAATGAAAGTGGAATTACAGAACAGGTTAATAACAGTCAATCAGGACTAAAACCTAAGTTACTGTAAACTACTTGCATACACTGTCTGTCAAACCATGATCTAGCTGCAGCTGTGCTACATAAACTATATACAGAGTGGTACTTTTCACTGACAAAGTTAAGCATACCACCACAAGCTTAGTTTCTTGCTCTGGCTCTGTATGGTAGTACGACTTGCAAAAATAACTACATTCCTCATAGGATTTAACATAACCTGACCATCAGCAGTATTGGTCGCATACGTTAGCAAATTATCTTTGTATTGAGCACACACAGATGTTGTGTGTGCTGGTTCAGCAGCAGTAAAAGAACTGCTACATAAACCATAAAGGAGCATGGATCACCTAAACAATAATGTATTTAAGGGGGTAGGTGGATCAAGGTTTGTCATCACTGCATTTAACTCTCTATTATTATACTATAATACTGTGCGTTCAAGTAATTTACATGGAAGAAAGTATGTGTGTCTGTACACATATGAGCCTCTACTGAAGTCTTGGAAGGATGCTGAGTAGACACTACTGTTACATGGCCTCAGGCGTCAGTCCCTGGGCATGGACCATGCTGAGTAAAAAGCTGTCAAGAATTTCACTCTGTAGCTGCTGCTACCTAGACTCAAGTGTCCTAGAAAAGTATTTCTTATTGTGCTGGGCCCTGCAGAGTCCTAGGCTTTCTTCTCATCATTCAGGTTAACCCCTTCTTCCCCACAGATGCTCCCGTTTCATGGGAAACTTGAATTGAGGAGAGCTGCACTTTTCATAGATGTTTCAGATTCTCAGTACTTTGAATCAATTTGTTTTGTGAAGTAGGGACTGGCAATAATTCATTATTATTGTTTGCAGTCAGTGGAATTGTATTGTGACCATATTATAATTTTTAAAATATATATATAAGTTTAAAAATTATATTGTAATATTGATTTTTATCATATCACTCAGCTCTGCATCTATGAAATTCTTCTGTTGTTTCATTTGTTTCATAACTTATAAAGTATCTATGTATTTATACATATTATATTTATTATGATGTGTTCAATTTGCAACATGATGCTTAGTCATTTAAATACAACTAGTAACTTTAAAGGACCAGTGTGTAGGATTTAGTGGCATCTAGTGGTGAGGTTGCAGATTGCAACCTACTGAATGCCCCTCTTCCTTCACTTACAAGAGTGCAGTGGAACCTACAGTAGCCACAAAACTCTCTAGAGCCAGTGTTTGGTTTGTCCATTGTAGCCACTGTAGAAACATTGTGGTGCAACATGGCAGAGTCTGTGATAGAAGACCTGCTCTCTATGTAGATATAAAGAGCGAACACAACAATTCTTATTTTGAGGCAATTATGCACTAATTTACACATACTATATATAATATGATATATAATAATATTATTTTCCATTTCTACCAAGACCGTTCCACTAGATGCCACTAAATTTACACACTGCACCTTTAAAACGATTGACTTTTCTCTTCAGCACCATGGACTTTCTATGAGAAACACTAGCAAGAGCACTTGAAGATATGAAAGTGTTATTGTTCCGCAGTGGCACCTTCCATGGTTTGCACAACTTTGCAAATCTGCTCCTAGTGTTTTGGTTGTGTAGTTGATGTGTAGCTCATTGTCTGTGATAAGAATGTGACGGCACTGAATCACTACAGAGATGGAAATAGGCTTTAACATTTTGTTGATGATAGTCAATCAAGCAGACCATTAATGAACATTTGAAATGGTTGTGTTACACTAAATGTGTGTAGGTGTCTAGTATCGGCAACCCTTAAAAATGAATCTTAATGTTTAGATTTAGATAGATGATTAACTTTTATGTTCAATCTCTGGCAAATTTTATGTGAACAATTAGGCCTGTCATGATAACTACTTTTGTTGGAAGATATATCGGTGCTACTCACTTCTGCAGTCTCCACTCAGGATGTGCACAGTGAGGAATGGAGGCAGCTACTTGCTTAGCCAATGTGACATGAATAGCCTCTTAGCTGCTAATATG
Source organism: Scomber japonicus (assembly GCF_027409825.1). NCBI lineage: Eukaryota > Metazoa > Chordata > Actinopteri > Scombriformes > Scombridae > Scomber > Scomber japonicus. Next base: position 26,269,170 of record NC_070579.1, on the reverse strand, counting down.
AAGTGTGGCCATATTGAGGTTAAAAAAAGAAGATCAATGTCATGTCCATGTATCATACGATAAGTCAATATATAGACATGATGATGTTGATATTTAAGTTGATAACATAATTATTGTGACAGGCCTATGAACAATTTAAAAAATGCACACAGTGACAAAACAAGGGCAAACACATAACAATGAAGTACCTACAGCCTAACAATAGCATACAGGAAGGAAGCATATGTAAAGCATGTGTTGTATCTTTCTCTACCCTTCTATTTGTCCTACCCCTCCTTGTTGCATCTCTTAATTTTTTTTCACCTTTTTTTTTCTCTTGCATGTCCTCTCCTATCTCCCCTACAGAGAGGAGGATGGTGAGCAGGAGGACAAAGCCATCTGGTACTACAGCACCAAGGTAAATCTCTTGCTCTAACTGGGGACAAATGCTTTTCACACGGTCACATTTCATTTTTTGTTTCATGATTGAGACTCTCTTAATACTTATCTTAATTTCTCACTTGGTTATGTGTCACAGTCCAGCTCTGTGTTTAATTTACCACAATACATGCCCAATGGTGCAGTCCCACTGGAATAGTGTTGAGTTTATATTGTTAGTTCTGCCGTTGTGACCATTCCTCACTTTACTCTGTCCTGTTCAGGTCCAGCTAGGGGAGCTGATAGACTGTCTGGATAAGGAATACTGGGAGGCCGACCTGTATGCGGCCCTTGAAGAGATAAGGGACGAGGTGCACACGCATATGGACATCACTGAGGACCTAACCAACAAGGCCCGGGGCAGCAACAAGTGTTTCCTCACTGCTGCTAATGGTAAACCGCTCTTCATTCTTTCTCTTTCTATAAAGATAAATAATCGGAGGACACAAGATGCTCTCTGTTACAGCATTTAATGATGGCTGAGAGAGAGGGAGAGAAGGATCTCTTGTAAGCCCCAAGTGATATTTTTTTCTCCCTCTCTCTCCCGCCGTCTCTCTCCCCGCTTCACTCCTCTGTCTGTCTTCTATCCAGTACTAATGAATGCCACCCAGTCATAGATGGCTGGGCCATAGGAATCAAACACGGCTATTATGTAACCTTACTCTGGTCCCAGTTTGGCCAGTCTCCAGCACTTGAGCTTCCTTTCAGTCCCTCATCTCTTTCTCTCTGTCAGTGGGGCATCCTCCAAAGGCATGTGCATGTTTTGTGTTTTCCAAGTGGGAGAGAATTATGCACATAGAGGATATCAGCGTATCATGTTTGTAGCTGTGCAATGGAAGTTTAAAACAATGAAGCCATGCAGAATAGCATTGCACTTCTAATGTTGTATCGGTATGCGTCGTTAACCTTTGATGCGACAGCTTGAATGGAAATTAACACCTCTAACCAGCATATTCTGTGCAAAGATAAGTTCATGATTCCCACTGACAACAGACGTGAACCTTTTTTACCCCCATGAAGTAGATAATACAAACACAAAAAAAAGTATGCTACTTGAAAGAATAAATGCAGCTTTTGTCAAACCTTTTGAAACAAGCAGCAGCAGTTTCATTCTGTGCCCCCACAGTATTTGCTTTTTTCTTTCTTTCGCTACAGTGCACAGTAACAGCCAGCAACTCTTGATACTGGAGATATATGAAGTAAAATGTGTGTTGTGGTTTGTCTTAAGCACAACTTTTTTTTTTGCGAGCGCATAAATTCTTTTTTGTTGAGAAATTATCATACAGGGCGCACAGGTGGTCGAGTGGTTAGAGCGCATGCCATATACTGTACGCAGCCGACCCCAGTTCGAATCCCGATCGGAGGTCCTTTGCTGCATGTCATACCCCCCTCTCTCTCCCATGTTTCCTGTTGGGCTACTGATAAATAAAGGCATCTATGCCAACAAAATCTTTTAAAAAAAAAAGAAAGAAAGAAAAAAAAGAAATGATCATGCAAAGAAAGAATCAGTGCCAACAGAAATCTGTTTTGTCCTCAATAAATTGATTTGTGTGTTTTCAGTTTTGCTTACTTGTCCTCTGTCATCGTCCCTGCTGGGTGCTCACAAACCCATGAACACTCACTCACAGTGACTGAAGGTGAATTCTGATTTTGTCTCCAATTTGATTGCAAGTAACAGTATTTTTATTAGTCACTGTGGGAGTAAGAAAGCACTTTGAGAGGTGAGCAGGTAAACAATTAGTTGATACAGTATGGATAAACTACTTATGTGGGGATGCTCTCCAAGTCACTGATAACGCTACAAGCAAACAGATTGGAGACAAAAAGGGCAGTCAGAAATGACTCCAACTTTTACTGCAATTCCAGACTTAACTGAAATTGTGGCACACTTTAAGCTGGTTTCCCGTCCAAGAGTTTGTGAGCACACAGAGTAGAGAAACTGAGAGGTCCAAATGAATGAGCAGTCAAACATTTGGACACACTTTGTAATGGAATGGAAAGGTGTATCCAAACTTTTGACTGGAACTGTAAAAGGGCAAGAGTAAAGGCGTAAATAAATTTATTGAGTGCAGAATACATTTTTGTTAGCTCAGAATGTTCCATTACATGCACTGGAGTGAGGCACAAATATAACTCTAAAGTGATACAGAACAGATTCATTTGTAAGCAAAATGGAAAAGACATTTAATGCCCTAAAAATGAATCTCCTCATTTCTTCTGGGACCTCCTCTGGTTAATATAACTGTCAGCGGTTTTCAAAAATAATATGCTAGACTACATTAAAATCTCGAGACTACATGAAAAGCGTGGAAGTTGAAATACATAAACAATTCAAATACAGATTCTGATGTTTCTCTGAACCTGGTAATATATGTGAAGCAGAAATATTCTCTCCCTGCAGGCATCTTACCTAGTTAAGAGATGGGCATGAGTTGGTGTGTGTCAGCCCTGCATTTTAAATGTAAATTAGTATTGATAATATAACTTAAGCATTTTCATACTGTACTGTTAGCTTGATGCAAGAGGCCCTGTTTTTGAGAAGCAGAATGAACACTGACAGATTATCATGTCCAAATGTGATCAATCTACCATTGTACCATTGTTGCTCTCTGACCACAAACTTACTCTGATGGTATTTAACAGCAGGTCAAGATTTCAGTGGCTGTTAGTCAACATCAGTGATTAATGTATAGTTTTGAAACTTTTTTATACAAATTATGAAAAAACAAGGTGGACAGTTTGAAGGTAATTCTCTTAGTTTTGGGGTAAAGTTAAAAGTTCATGCATGTCATTATTTGTCTTCTAGAAAATTAAATGTGTAATTATTTTATTTTACTCATTTAATTAAGTTATTTTTTGTAATTCAATATAATAAAGGGTATCCTCTGAATCTTCTGATTTTATGCCCTTTTGGACTCACTGGCTCAGTAGTTGCTTTCTATCATTGTAAAATTTATTTTTTAATCATCCAGAGGAGATCCTGGAGCGGATACGGGCTAAGAAGGAAGAGGAACTGGAGGAGGTGAAAAGACGGGCTGCCGAGGAGGCCCAGAGAGCCAGGCTGGAGAACGAGACGAAGGAGATGGGCGCAGAGAAGGATGATGGAGAGGCCAAACTGAGAGACGAGGGACAGCAGGATGTCAAGGTCAAACTGACAAAGGAGGATGAGATAAAAGAAGAGGCCAAAGAGGAGAAGGATGGCGTCAAAACTGGAGGTAATTACAGCTGTTATTTCACAAAGTTCTCTGAAAAACATTACTAAACAGGTATCTCAAAGTAATGAAATAATGAATAGTAAATAATAAATAATCAAAGTTAAAAACTGTTTTTCTGGCACCTCCACTCTAATCTGTTTTTGAACCTTGGAAAAAAGGACATCATCACAATGGTGTAATTAGTTATTGATTTAAGAATCAATTCCGCAGTTATTTGGCTCCTGTGCCGATGCTGTGCTCCTTTTTCAAGACTCAATTTGCCACACACGTGTTAATTTACGTGTGTCTTGCTGGATTTTGTATTATCAAGGGTAATAAAGGCTCTTTTACAGAATAATAAGATGTGTATTGAATGGGCAGGGAAAACCTTGGTGTTAGTTTTAGTGAATTTTATAGGTTTGATAAGGGGATGCTAATTAGCCTTGAGAGCATAATGAATATTTATGTATCCCCATAAATGCATGATTGCATGACTATTAAGAGGCAAAGTTAAATAACCATAGAAGTTCTGATAGACTTTTAAAGGTAATATATGTAGCTTTGCCTTTAACAATGTCCAAAATTAATTGATTTTGTTTTCCTTTAGATGATAGATGTCATATGGTTTTATGATTTCACCATATTTGTCAGCCCCGACCGTCACTGCTCCTCTCATTTTCTCCAAGTAACTTTTGTGTTAGCAATATATTTACAACATTTCATCTGTAGTCCTTGAAGCTCCACCCACTGGCCAAGAAGTCAGTAGTGGCTGTAGCATCTCAGACGGACCTTTACTCCCGGCAGCCTCTGCTCCAACACAAACCACCCCGACCGTCGTGAGCTCTAGTCTGGCCACTGAGACCCCAAAGCCTCCAGCCTCCACCGTAGAGGCTGGGATAGAGGGATGTTCCCATATGGAGGTCTCTAACAGCACCAAAGGTATATTAGGACATTTCTTGATGAAATTGTCCTCATTCAGCTCCTCTTGGGGATCTGCTTTACTGTCACCGTCTGCCACTTCACATGGTTTTGTACCAACCTACTGCCAGAAACAATAACCTTGTTTGTTCCGCCATGTATCCCCAGTGCTTCGGTGTTCCTCTTGGCCATTTCCCAGCCTGCCTCTTTGCATGTGGCTCTCAATCCATCTGCTGGCTTTTTGTGTTCAGTTGTACAATTTTTATTTCTCAAATTTCAGCTTGAGCCTTGGAGCCACATTCAGGTGTTAGTGCTCACTTTCTCTCTAAGGAGCTGAGAAGCTGATTGCACAGATTGATTTGCAATCAGATCGCCTTGTCACTGCAATCAGCATGACTAGAAGTGAGCCTCTGTCACCTGTGGACAACATACATACTTTTCTTGCTGCGATAAATCTTACACAAAGCTTTTTTTCTGCTGCTTGCTTGTAATCGGTACATTTTGATTAAATGACTTTCTGTTTAGATTGTGCCTTTTATTGAGAAAATGTTTTGAAATGACGTGCTTGTATACATCGTTAATAATTACATCACTATTTATTGTTGTCACCATGTGTGCACAAGCCTTGTTTTGTGGCAGTTTGTTATTATCTGTTAGCTGTATGTCAGTTTTGTTCTCTTATAAGGAGGGCAAAGTGTGGCATGAACTGGTTGCTTTCAAGTGACATCCTTCCGTCTCACTGGTTATTCGTTGCATGCATTACGCATGACGTATCAGTAGAGGGAGCCACAGTCTTTACTAACTACTTGAGAGCTATCACGGTAAAGTCGCTGTCTATATTAAGATTCAGCTTTTACTTTCACAGACTTGCTTTTTATTCTTTACCATTGACAGCTTTGATGCAACAATTTGTCTTAGTTTTTCTTGTTCAGTAAGTTTAACACCTGCATCTTGATGGAACACTTAAATGAACCATGAACGATATTTGAGATGATGACTTATGACACCAAGAACAACACAATCTGGACAAGATAGCCTTGTTTATGTAACGGTCAATATTCCCTGTGATTTTCTGTCTGCAGCAGAAAACCCATCATCAGACTCTGTCCCTGTCAGTGGAGATGGCATCCCTAGCCTGAGCCACTCCTCCCAGCCTAGCGAGGAGAACAGTAACAGCAGCATGGGAACTGGGGTTCCTCCCAGGGGTCCTGAACCCCCAGACCTGGCTGACAAGTCCTCCCAGTCCTCCCTGGCTAGCCTCGAAGACACAGGTCTGATACAGCAATATCTCATCATGACTGTCTAGACCAAGTAGAGATTTAAAATGTGTATGACTTGACTTCCTCTGTCTTTGACTAAACCTGGCAATGCATTTCCAGGGGATGGTAAAGATTCGCTTAATGGTGAGATGGGCCTCAGTGGTAAAAGGTCTTCAGCAACTCGCATGGTGACGCGGCTGAGGAACCCAGAGAGCAAGCTTAGCCAGCTGAAGAACCAGCAGGTGGCTGCTGCTGTTCACGAAGCCAACAAGGGCTTCAAGGAGGGTAAAGAGGTGAGAACTGCGGATTACAATGATTGCTCTTTCAAACAATAGAAAACATGGAAAATGTGTGCAAAGTGTGATATGTACAGAGTAGATGCTGTTTGAGATATGTACAGACTATTCTCTGACTACTCAAAAATATGTTGTCTATGGGAACAACAATTACGATGAATGAATATAAAGCAGCCAGCTGCAAATGAGTTCTGATCATATCATGAACTTTAATAAATCGAAATGACTTTTTTCCTCTCCTCTGTAGGTACTAGTAGTAAATGCACAGGGTGACATCACCCGTGTCAGTACGCGTGGTGGCAAGGAGGTGGTGATGAAGGGGACCCTCAGCCAATACTTCAAGATTGGCCAGGAGGGCAAATTTCGCGTCTATCATAACCAGTACAGCTCCAATGCCATGGCCCTCAACAAGCACCAGCACAGAGAGGCAAGTAATACTTCAGGTTGTTTTCTTTGTTGTGTGTCTTTCACATGCTCAAGCTGAATTTCTGACCTTATACCTGATTAATCTGTCTTTTCATCAGGACCATGATAAGAGGCGGCATCTCTCCCACAAGTTCTGCATGACACCAGCAGGAGAATTTAAATGGAACGGGTCCATCCACGGCTCTAAGGTTCTGACCATCTCCACACTGAGACTCACCATCATCCAGCTGGAGAACAATGTTCCAGCACCATTCATGCACCCTAACTGGGCCTCACACAGGTACGGACAGATCAGAGTGGAGTACTAAAAAAACTTGTGATGCTTGCTATCAGCTTTATATCCATACAAACACGTTAAGTGTGTATTGGTTTTAGTTGGCTGTCAGTTGTGTGTTGGGGTTTGCACATGTCAAAATGATGGTTAGAATTGTGGCATTTTTACCGAAAGTAAAAGTACATCATAACCATGCTGAAAACTTAAAACCAAACATATCCTCAAAGTGAAAGAACTCAAGTAAAGAGAGAAGTTTAAAAAGTGTTTCTTTGTATGTTTTCTAGGACCAACTGGATCAAAGCAGTTCAGATGTGCAGTAAGGCCAGAGAGTTTGCTCTGGCTCTGGCAATCCTGGAGTGTGCCATCAAACCTGTGGCTATGCTGCCAGTCTGGAAGGACTCACTGGGCCATACCAGGTACACATACTGTAGCATAGTTATTCATGCAACATATTTGTATAAATCTGAGTTTATGCACACTGATATGATTTCTCAGACACTTACAATTTGATAAATATTATCTCTCCACAAATTCAGTTTAAATACAAAACATTCAAATACTTCAAATACAAGAAAGTGAAAAAACTGTACACAGGGAATGTGCGGTCAGGCGGGCCAGTTCAGCAGGCAGAGGCGATCATAACCAGATCAGATCAAAAGGCCCACCCTAGCTGTGAGGCATAATATTTAGACTGCAAGTCCACTACCAGTACCACCCACCTCTCCCTCTACTACTGCCTCAATGCCACAATGGCCCTTTTAAAGAAATGATCGGCCAAAATTTCATCTTCTTGAGACCAGAGTGTGTGAGCATGTGTGACTCAGCTATGAGCATCAAAGTTAGTGAGAGAGGGAGAGAGAGAGCTTTGTAAGCTGCATTTCAGCAGAAAGTGTGAGTAAGTGTTTCACAGACCATTTTCAAGAGCAACTATGATCTTCTCATCTTTAGAGGTTTTACATTTGCCCACAAAGCTTTCCAACTGTTTATTTACAATTAATAATAATAAGAAGAAGAAAAAAAGAATATCGTAAGATTCATGTACAAAATATTTCCAATCATGTTTGTACATAGTTGAATAGATTGATTGAAGGTTTGAAAAGATGTGAATTGTTGTTTTGAGGTGACCTGTCCACTACTACAACAGGGTTTTTGCAAGCAAACAGATCACAATATTATCTTTGAAATATATTATTAATACACAATCTCAGGCTATTCTTATGATAATATTAATATTTTTTCAGGTTGAATCGCATGACATCCATGGAGCGCGAGGAGAAAGAGAAAGTAAAGAAGAGGGAGAAGAAGCTGGAGGATGAGGAGACGATGCAGCAGGCCACCTGGGTGAAGTACACCTTCCCCATTAAACACCAGGTACGTGCCCACCTAATCTTTGGCTTCTTAGCGGATAACTCAGACCTTGCATAAGATTCTTTTCATATATCAGAAGTTGAATCAGTTTTGTGTGCTCGTAAGGAAAACTTTCTTACACTCTGAGCATGCACTGTATTTTGTATCAGTTAAAGTGCTTTGGGATGCACACTGGGCCACAGATTATGCACTTGTATTTATCACCATTCAGGAAGACTGGCTGGTCATAAGCAATACAGGTTGCATAAACTCTATACTCTGCTTTGTCCTTCAGTGTGACTGCTGCTTGCAAGCTTGATATCATTGTCAATTTGCCAAGTTAATCCATCCATCATGTAAATGAGTATTGTATAGTGCATAGCACATTGTCACTTGACAAAATCACTGGAAATGCAACTGGATGTTCTCAGTCTCATGCACTAAACCAGTGCTGATGTCCAGGACATTATAAAACATATCCTGGGAGTCACATTGAGAAGGGACAGTGTAAATACTGACAGGAGGTTTGATTTGATAAGATGCTGCCATCCTAACTTTTCTAGTTTTGTGTTCTGTGTCTGCACAACACAAATTAAAACATTAGATTGATAATAAGGTGATGGTAATAATATTTCTGTCTAGTCCAGATTTAGACTTTAGTTCCTGGAAACAGGAGTCATTGCTGTGGGAAACACTGGTGTGTATGTTGTGTGCACATGCATGAGTGACCATAAAGGGCTCTTTGATGCAGCAAGTTGAGCTCTGTTACATTTCCTTCAGCAATTAGTCATCAGTATGTGAATAACCTCTAAACTTTGAATCTGTCTTTGTACCTTTCTCCCAATTCACTGTTCTTCTTTTGAACCTTTCACCTCTGATTTCTTAATCACTCCTTTACTTTTTTTCCTCCTCTTCCTCATTCCTCTTTTTTTCTTCTCCTATGTGAAGGTGTGGAAACAGAAAGGAGAGGAGTATCGCGTTACGGGTTACGGGGGCTGGAGTTGGATCAGTAAGACCTATGTGGAGCGGTTTCTCCCCAGGCTTCCTGGCAACACCAATGCTAACTACCGCAAAGAACTGGAAGGTCTGGAACAGGAGATTTTAAGGCCTAAAATGTGGTTTTCAATTATTTGGAATTTTGTTTTCTCTAATTTAAAGTCTCTTTGACACTGAGAGTTATTCTCTCATTCTATAATCTCAGTGATGTAGTTATGTGTGTTGGTTTGCCCTTTATGAATCAACTCTTTCTTTTGATGTAACTGGATGTCATTGAGTTGTGTACTGGAAATCTCTTAAGGGCTGTCAAAAAATGTCCCAACTTTGAAGAGATTTGCACTCATTTGGCCAATCAAAGTATTATTTTCAAAATGTCCAGTAAAGCTACAGATTAATTACTGTGTTGAATTATGTCAACCATCATGTTTTTCAAGGCATTCTTTATGAAGAACAGTTTAGAAGCTTAAGACCGCATGATAATCCTTTTCAAGCGTGTTTATTTTTTTATTAATAGATGAGTCATGCTCCTAAATTACAAGCTGAAAAATAAACTCATTCTCATTCTGTTTCCCAAAGATGCTAAACTTGGCAAGAAATGTACTCTGCTGGACTTGAGTCGACGGCCCAGTGTAGCCGCATCAGAAGCTCAGGGAGTCACTGCGTCAAGCAGTGACGCAAGCGATCAAAACTCATCTACCCTCTCCAAACCTGCAACAGATCATCTGATGTCTGTTGAGGATTTGGACTCTAATGAGAGGATGGAAGAAGAAAAGAAAGAAGCTGTGGATGAAAAGGAAAAGTCTGAGGAACTGAACTCCACAGATGAATCACCGGCAAAGATGGAAGTGGACCCCACCAATGAACCAACAGATGAAGAGAAAAGTATGAGTGCGACTTGGTGTAGAATAGCTTGATAATTAGTTGTAGAGTATGTAGAGTATGTAGAGTATGAGTGGTGCTTCACTTAAACGTACCATATTTTTAAAATACATTTACTCTAATTTTGTGTATTCGTCGTTAACTTTTTCAGTCTGCCAGACATGTAAGACGAATGAGATTGAGTATTTCATTTTTAAAAACGGTGTGAATTAAAGTCTAAATTGATTTTCTCTACAGGATCCAGTATTCAGGAGGATAAGGTTTCCATTAAGGAGGAGCCTACAGAGGGCTCTCCACGGCCTTTTAACTACGATGTAGTGGATGTCAGCAAGGGCTTCCTCACCCGCATTGCCTACAAGAAGAAGAAGTCCTCCAAGCTGGACTGCCTGTTGGAGCGCCGAGTAAAACAGCAAATTATCGAAGAGAGACAGAGGCAGCAAGTTTCTGCCTCCAAACCCCAGATTCCCACACCAGTATCAACCACTTCAGCTCCAGCTCCGAGCACTCCAGTCAGGCCAAGGTCACCACTCAAGCCCCATGCTCTGGCTCAGATGCAGGTTGCACCGGGTGATGCTGTGAAAGTCGGGGTGAAATCTTCCACAACACAAATTCCTGGACCAGGAGAAGTTAGAGAAGGACAAGTTAAAGTGGAGAGTAAGGCTGAACTCTCTAAAACTGCAGATGAGATTGTCACTCCTCCTCTTCCTTCTCCTGTTCCAGACTCCACACCCAAAGACAGTTGCAGTACAGGTACAGACAGAGATTCAGCTTCACCACAAAACCAAACCACCTCCATGCCCCAGAAACTGGAGGCAGACTTACTGGAAAGGACTACGGGGCCAAAAGAAACTAATTTGGGTAGTTCAGGGCAAGAGGGTGTCAAACAGCCTGATGTCCATGAAACAACAGCACAGGGAACTAATTGCTCTTCAGAGCAACAAACAGCCAGTGTACCATCAGATGTTACCAAGGCTGCACATACTGAAAATATAGTGTCTGAGGTATTGAGCATGAAATCGGACTCAGTAAGGACACCTACTAGTGTTGTTGACCAAAAAAGCGGTCAAAACATATTTCCTTCTAAACCTCCTCAGCAAAGCCCAGAAACTTTAAGCTCAGCACAGTCGGGCATAGAGGAAAATGGCACCGGGCCAGACAAGAACCAAGAAAATATGCAAAGTATTGGACAAGGTCGAACCGAAGGCGTCGCCACTCCAGATTCAGTTTCTCCTCTCCCTCAGGTAAATGGTAATGATAGTTTGAGGAGTGAAACCATGTTGAGTAACTCAAATAATGGTGTATTCACCAACAGTCCCCAACCCAAGGTGAACAGTATTGGTAAAGTGGAAGAAGCAGGGCTGGTTGTGTCGTTGAAGGACAGTACACAGCAAAAGCCTTTAGTGAATGGTGATTTGGCCCCTGTGAATGATAGCACAGGGGTTGTGGAAAAGGAACCAAGCCTAGATTCTAAGGTAGAGATGGAGAGCAAGATAACGATATCGGATCAGGATTACAAACCTCCACTGAAAAATATGAGGCTGGAGAACAGCATAGATGCTAATACCCAGAGCACTCTACAGCATAACAGCATATCACCATTTCAGCCTGCAGAGACCAAAACCAGTCCTGCGGTCAAGGTCATCAGAATGGCACCCTCTCCTATACCTTCAGCAGAGGAGTCCAGTCTCAGCGACGACTTTGCAGAAGAGAATAGCAACAGCGGGACGACAGAACCCTCTAAGACCATCGTCACCCAGGTAACGACAACCTCCACGACCACCACAACAGTGGTTTCTACAGCGATGAGGATAGCCAAATCACCGTCAAACACATCTGGAGAAATTCCAAAGCCGGCAGTGGCAACAACAGAGAGCAGCGCAGTGACCACCCTCACTACCATGACGAAAACAACCGTCACCAAAATGTGTTCCTCTGGGCTTGATGGTCAGTCAGAAGTCAGCCTGAGTGAAATGGTCACACAAGAGCAGGGGTCGACGCTCTCTGCCTCTATCAGTAAGTCAACAACTGACGCCAATGGTAGGACCTCAGTGTCAACCGTTGCTGTGAGCCAGGAGGAGTCATCCACAAGGGGCCGCGTCCGCCTCCTCAAATTCTCCCGCACCAAGAAGACACGCTCGGACACCGCCCTTCCTTCTTATCGCAAATTTGTCACCAAGAGTAGCCGCAAGAGTATTTTTGTGTTGCCACATGACGACTTGAAGGTGCTGGCGAGGCGAGGGGGATTCCGTGAGGTGCCTGTATTTAGCTACAATGCCAAGCCGGCCCTGGATGTCTGGCCATATCCTTCACCCAGGCCCACATTTGGCATCACCTGGAGGTAATCTCTCTCTCAGTAACTGGTTCTCTTTCTCACACACTTCATCTTTTCACCCCTTTCACCCATTATGGAAATGTTTTATTTGGCTGTTATGAAACCCTAACTATAAAAAGTTAGGGTCCTCATGCTCACATAATTATGCACCTCACATATAATGGAAAAGTCACTGGTTAAGTTGTGTCTAATTGATCTCCTTGGTGAAATTCATCCTGCAATTGAGCCATTTAAGCTTTTTGGGATCATGGGAAAAAATCTGCAGCATATTTGTGGATTATCTCCAGTTCTGAGGCCAGACTTTTGTACAAGAGCAGTAGAAGTAAGCATTCTATATACATACTATACTGTACATAATTTTGAGTGGGTAAAACAGATGGTCTTAACACTGAATCACTGTGGATATTGTACTATTAGGAACATAAAACTTCAATCCAAACTTCAGGGAATTTCCAGTAACTTAATTTTGATACACTTTTAAACAAAACATAAATTTTAGTATTTGACAGTCAGACATGATTTGTATATAGTGACTCCCAAACAATGATCAAACCCTGGAATGGCAGCACTCCAAATTTACTTTTAATTAAAAATTAAGGCAAGATGAGAATTATGTAATGAATGGCCTTTTCAGGGTGAAATATTTCAAAATGAACTCTAATTGGAGGACACCCCCATATTTTTCCTGGAATTATGTTTTGTAACTGAGCACCCAGCCAGAGAACAGATGAAGTTTTGACGAGATTTGTCTGCCACATGTTCTTCAGTGTGCAGTTACACATACAGTATGCATACAGTCTAGATACCATGAGTCAAAACACATGGCTGTGGTACATGGTACTATTGTAGGAGTTATTCTTTCAGTGGAAACCAACTGCTTTTAGACAACTAGTTATACAATCATACAGTACTGTCTAGTGATGTGGAAATATAAAATTGTCCTAATTAGGCTCATGTTTTTACAGCACATTTTACAACGCTCCTGAGCATTGCCTTTTTGTAAAACATCTATGTACTCAAAAATGGAAAAATATGTAAATGCTACATTTAAGTCCACTTACTTTTAGAAGAGCCATTCTTTTTTATCAGATGACCATATGAAGGCATCTTATTGTTCACACTAATGAGGATACTGGAACATAACGAGGCTTGTGTAGTTCTGTTTCTTAGGAATTACACACAAAACATACCACACACTGTTCTAACAGCCATAGTTTAATTTATATTTACAATGACTGTAGATATAACGACAGTACTATTTCCTATCATCATCCACCTTTTAACACTCTCCTGTTTTCCTCTGTCACGTCTTGTTGATTTGTTGTTCAACATGTCTTCACCCTCCCTGTCTGCTGTTTGTGGCTTTGGCCCCGAGCAATATTATGGCTCAGAGCCTGGTGTCTCTGGTTATTCTTGACCGGACCTCAGAGCTCCGAAGCAGACATGAATCATCTAGCGGTCGGAGAAGTGTCAGGATGTTCACTTTGTGCAATGACCCAACCCTCCAACCCAGGGATACTTTCCCGCCTGTGGTTACACATGGGAAAGGGAATATCTACCAACCCTAAAACATACACACAGCCTCATCTTGATCAATGTTTTTATAGATGTTCAAGATGTTTCAAATGACCATATTGTGAGTGCCAAGTTCTTTGTTGGAACAGCAGGGTCAGCAGTAATGAAGTATATTTCTTCACAGAGATGACGTGAAGAAATAATTCATCGACTGACTGATGACAACCTGTCATCTAATTCTACACTGAAAACGGTTTATTACCTCCTAAATTAAATTAAAAAGGACCAAATGAAGCTTCCATTTTGAACTTTTAGTCAGAGATATTATCTGTTCCTCAAACAAATCAACATATGAAATTATTTGCATTATTAAAGTTGGCAGACAGTCGTCCGGTTTCATTCATGGAAATGGTCATGAGGGGACAGAAAATCACCAAAACCTCAGTCTGTTTTTACTCTCCCTCTTCCTGTTCCATGATCGTACTGCAATGTGTTTTTTTGCAACACTGAGCAAGTCACTGGTGGTTAGTTTTCTTACACTAATGAACTGCATGACACCAGGGCAGTAAGGACGCCAGTAACCCTTCCTTCAATCCACAGCTGCATAACAACTGTTCATTCTCTCAGGAGTGTTTTATATTCACGTTCAAAATATTAATTTGAAACAAAATGTTCAAAGCAAACACATTTGTATTTTCCCAGATTTTCTAAGTGGTTATTTCAGTCTTCTGTTCTTTATTTATTTGTATTGTTTTTATTTATTTTTGAATAATTCTTGAATTTATGGGTGTCATGTCCAGGTATCGCCTGCAGACAGTGAAGTCTCTGGCTGGTGTGAGCCTGATGCTGCGGCTCCTGTGGGCTTGTTTGAGATGGGACGATATGGCCGTCAAACCATCTGCTGCTGTTGGCACAACACGTACAGGTATACCTCCGAAACAATCAATCTAAACATGCCTTCATTCTGGGAGAAAGGGGAAAAACTTCTCAAGTAGTGTAAGTAGGTGCTGGTATGGAAGTAGCAGTAGCTTAGTTCACAAATGAGATTGGAGTTAATTGTGTTGTTTGATATACAAGATTATTTCCTGTATTGTCAGTCATAATAGTCTTATTCTTTAGTTTTATTCATATTGTCACATAATATTGTGGTTGATAAATGCAGCTGGTATCGCCCCAAAATTTGATAACGTTGCCATCAAAAAACAGCATTTCTGATATTTTCTTGTATATATTTTGGCTGTCCTGCACACCTGTGTTTTGGTCCAAAGAAACCTAAAGAAATGCATGACTGAAAAATACTTAGACTGTTTTTATGTTGTATGGAGTGCATTTCCTCCATCTTGTCGGGCTTTCCTCCTCATCGCCATACCAACCCAGCCCTATCCCCACTCATTGCTACAGAGACGTCAGATACTGAAATCACCACAACGGAGATCATCAAGCGCCGTGACGTGGGGCCCTACGGCATTCGCTCGGAATACTGCATCCGCAAAATTATCTGCCCCCTTGGTGTGCCTGAGACGCCAAAAGGTAAAGCATGCTTAAATATTCCTGACACTGAAGAGAGAGATACCCAGATGTATGGGTGGGAATCTCTTGGCACCTCACTATTCAATTAAATCCGATTCAGAAGGCTACCTATCGATTCTAAAACGATTATTGATATTGATATGCATCTCAGCATATCAC
Source organism: Scomber japonicus (assembly GCF_027409825.1). Classification (NCBI taxonomy): domain Eukaryota; kingdom Metazoa; phylum Chordata; class Actinopteri; order Scombriformes; family Scombridae; genus Scomber; species Scomber japonicus. Next base: position 26,253,628 of record NC_070579.1, on the reverse strand, counting down.
ATCCTCATTTTTCTTTCTTACTGTGCGGCTAATTTTTCATCAATTGATACAAAAAGTCAGATAAATATGAAATCCGTACTTTAAAAATCTGAATAAACTTTCAACATGCATGTTAAACACAAATGTCTTCACATTAAAATAAGTAGACCAAAGTAAGTCAACAGTATAGACCTGCCTGTATGAGAGTAACAAACTGAGGGCGGAGTACAGCTGTTTGTTATCATGTCTCCAGCAGTGTAGAGTAGCCTCTTTGCTGCACTGTTATTTCACCTCAGAGTTCACATTGTTTCATGCTGCAGTGTGTCTTGGTCAGCTGCTCCGTTAGCCACTCCGCTAACGTTACGTAAACTGAGTGACAGCGTTTGAAGTTCACAGTAAACTTCACAATCATCTCACAAAGGTAATTATTTTATTTTTTTGTGAGACATGTATTTATTGAAGATCTTCTCAAGTTTTATAGTAGACAACAAAACACACCCACCGCCTACCCATGTACTGGGCCTACAAGTATAGCAGTTGCATTTCACCATCAGCATAAAAGGAAAATTAAATAACAGAGAAGAAAAGAAAAGAAAATTTCAATTCAGCTTGTCATCAATCCAACCATCTACATTCATATTGTTTCTCTCAAGGAAGTTATGAAAGATGTTCCAAATTTTCCAAAACTTATCAAGCCTATTTTTTGCAGTGTAACTGATCTTTTCTAAAGCCATGTAAAATGTAATTCCCTTTAGCCTCTGTGAAGTGGCACAAGGTGTTTCTGATTTCCATGAGGAAGCTATTCACCGCTTGGCTTCCAAAAAGCAAATATTAAGTAGAGATCTTACTTTTTTGGGGGTGTTAAAGCTATCTGGGTAAGAGTTTAATAAACATAATTTAGGATTGATGGGCACATCCTTACCAATGATGTGTCTTGCTAAATCCAAGATTTTTCTCCAGAATATGAGTATCTGTGAGCATTCCCACATACAGTGAAAGAGTGTTCCCTTTTGGTCTTTGCATTTAAGGCAGGTATCAGGTATGTTGGGATTAAAGTGGTGCACAACGGTAATTATTTAGTCATTCAACCAAAAAAAAAAATGCTGCAGTCACTTCTTTTTTTAAGATGAACTAAGGCCGTTCAATTAATCGAAATTTGATCGTGATTACGATTTAGGGGCCAAACGATCCCAAAACTAATGAAATCAGGGTAAACGATTTTTAATAATAATGAAATAGCGCTCAATAACAAAGGTTTATTTTGAAAAGCTTAGACAGGAAGCCGCCGCAGCTCCGTTAGTTTGACAGAAGCTGAAACACACGGCAAAATCTTTTAACTGTAAATAAAAATGCAGAGTTTCCAGCCTGCGTCAGACGATGCAAAGTTTATTGACTAATTATTAAAAACCAGGATGTAATGTGTGAACTATCGTCACAGTAACTCGCTCAGCTGTAATATCTTTGCACATTTTCTGCTGTGTGTTGCTTTAAGCGGCAGATAAAAAGCTGCTGCTGGGAGAGAAAATTAATAAAGCAGAACGGGCAAGAAATGTACAATAAATGCAGCATGTTTCTAAAGTTAAAAAAAAATCGTTTTAATAATCGTGATTTCAATTTTGACCCAAATAATCGTGATTATGATTTTTTCCATAATCGAGCAGCATTAAGATGAACTACAGATGAACTTGCGCGTGTGCGACCTATAAGACTGTCCGGCTGCAGCGCTGCCCTCACAGTTTGGTTCTGCCTTTGTTGTCCTTCAACATCAAGTTATTAACTAATGTTTAATTTATTCTATTCCTGACTTTTTGTAATCGATGCAGAGTTGTCTACTTCTGCATTGCGGTGCATCTTATAATCGAATTTTCCCCGTACCCATGTGTATCATGACTGTAGTTAGAAAAAAAGTGTGAACTGTCATGGGTTTCCATAACCATCCAATAATTGTATTGCTTCTTTGTGTTAAAAACATCATTTGTTATAAATCCATTACTGATATTAGAAATGTGACACAGACACAGTCTTTTGTAATGTCTCTCCGCCACACAGAATGCAGCTGTCTTAAATTTATTCATCTATCTACCATCCCAGAAACTCACACTCCTCAGAGGAAGGGGCTGCGGTCCAGTGCCTTGCGTCCCAAGAAACCTGAGCCTGCCAAGCAAACGGGCCCAGTAGTGATCGAGACCTGGGTAGCCGAGGAGGAGCTGGACCTCTGGGAGATCAGAGCCTTCTCAGAAAGGTCAGAGGGTCACAGGGGTGAAGGATGTGATGCATGCACCTGAAAAGTCAATGATGAAACATATCAGAACATATTTGAAACGCTTAAAGTCGATAATGGATTTTGTTAGTATTCTTCTCCTGAAAGCTTCAATGGTTGTTTTCTCTGTTACAGGGTAGAGAAAGAGAAAGCTCAGGCAGCAGAACAGGCCAAGGTGAGTGAGCTTTAGTTCAGTAGCTCTTACAGAGAAAGCAACATTTCTTCAAAGGCTACTTTAAAAGTACATTCATTCTTTCTTTCTCTCCTTCTTTCTTTCTTTCTTTCTTTCTTTATCATAAGGCATACTTCTTACTTTTGTGAGAGGATGAAGGTGTGCCAGTTGAATCTCTAGCAGCAGATACTTATTGATCACTTCTTGCTGATGGTGTAATTTGAGAAGGCAGTAATCCCCCAAAATATATCACTCTATATTAGCTTTTGACTTTTCTTCTGAACACTTTTGTCATCAGTTCATATATTAATTTACTGACTGGTCTATTTCAGAAACGTCTGGAACAGAAATCTGGCACAGTCACAGTTACTCCCACAGGGACTCCCGCAACACCTGCCGCCACGCCCAAAGTCATTGTCGGTTCACTGTCAGGCCAGGGCACCCCCACCACCAAGGTGGTACTGTCCACCAAGATGGGCACCCCCGTCACATTCCAGCAGAACAAGAACTTCCAACAGTCGTTTGCCACCTGGGTCAAACAGGGTCAAAACACACAAGGTATGTAGCGAGTGTTCGAGTGTAACCAATGGCCAGTTTGTTCTACTTTAACGTGGGGGAGCAGCAGGGACACACAGTGTACTCTTTCTTCTTGCCTATATAAAGGGAAAGAGCATGTCAGAACACATTAGACACATGTTAACAAGAGAGGTGCTATTCACCCTTAAATTTAACATCAAGGTATAATCTGTAGTTATCTGAAACATGCTGTTCTGTTTTCAATTTAGTATTTTTAACTGTGGTTTTATTGTGACTCACTGTAGCTGTGCTGGTTTAGACACAAAAGGTGTGTTTGTTGATTTGAATTAATGAACTAGGCAACATTTACATATAAAGTGTAACGCTCTCTGCAGTGGCGTGCACAGACATTTTGGGGGGCAGGTGCTCAGTGAAAAATAAGGGCATTTTGTGTGGCATGTGGAACTGCCGGCTGCCTTATTATAGCAGTGTGAGATTTATTTCCCTCATCTTCCATGATAAGGGGATGGCCTTTTGCAGGACAGCACAGAGCTGCTTCCCTGCTAATAGTTTTAATAATAGCCTATTAAGGTAAATACAAGATTACTGAGAGTCTTCTAACATAGAAATAACTTATGGTTGGTACAAAATAATATACTTAGCTAATATAGCTTCATGCCATTGGTACAACATACAACAAGGCAGAAGGCTACTTTTTCTGCAGGTAATTGGGAATTGCCTGTTTGTCATTTAGCAAATAAATTACTGCAAGTGTTAATTATGTAGCCTAATGTAAACCTACACAATACTAAATATTCAGCTTAAGTATACTGATAGATTCACATGCTGTACCAATGGAAACTCTACCGACATTAGTTGTGTGGTGGTCATCACGTCATATCTATTATTGATTTGGGCTAGCGTCGCTATAGCTTGGCAACTGAGGCTTAGGGGGCAAACAATACACTCAACTGGATTTATTTATGTGTTACCTGGCTGGTGGGGCAGGGGAGGAGGTGTGTGTGGGCTGCAGCTGTGCACTGCTGCTGCAACGGGTTTCCATTTGTGTCCGCTCTGCGCGTTCACGTTGACAAAGGAAGAGAGGTGTGTGCGGAGGAGGAGGGTGGGGGGGTGGAGCATATTAGGGCATTATTATAACACGCCTTCAATCGTCAAGCATTTATAGATGATCATGTCAACATGGGTCACATACAGTACACTGTTTAAAAAAAAAAATAACTTTCAAAACTGGCTGGCTCTCTGGAAATGTTATTTTTCTATTTCATGTATTTGATTGTGTTTTATGACACTGTTGGTCATTCATCAGAGGATTAGAGCAGGCATTCCCATGGTGGTTAACACAGAAGTAATAATAATATTTGATTTACAGTCGTAACAGTATTAGATTTGTTGTAATCTGTTTGCTTCATTAGGAGCGGGCACGGAGACCACTGTGGCCACGTCCAGTGGGCACACCTTTCATATTACAGGAACCTCCGTGGGTGGAAAGGTAGTGACCACCAAGTTGCCGCTGCCTGCCAACAGCAAGATCGTCACAGTCAACGTGCCAACTTCACAAGGAGGTACAGCAGGTTTTAATAAGTCACACCTCAGAGGCAGACAGAAGGCATAAGTTACATTTATTCAGTGTAGACATTTCTTCTTTCCATCCACCACCGTTTGAGGATGCATTTCATGTTTGTGTTTTCATTGCTTCACCTGGGACCCACAGCTGAGACATTTCAAATGTGTTGAAGGAGCCAAATTAGATCTGGCTCGTTAATTGGATGCCATTGTAAGCAATTAAGCATGCCAACTTATGCACACTGCACTCTAAAGGAACTGAGTCTGTCTTCATTCATTTTAAATGTTGATGCCAGCCACCACAGGCCAAATATTTTGAGGTCTAAAAATTAGACATAAATCGGACATTACTCTCTCCCTGATTGCCTCTAGAGGTGCAACAGATCAACAAGCCCACCATTTGGTCTGTATTGTGGTCACAGTGCCAGTGTGGCTTTTGGTCCAGTTTGTTTACCACACTTGGGAGATGTTGTCTCTGTATTTGGTCTCTTTAGCAAAAAAACGTTTTCTTCCATTCAGGGTTTTGATAATATATGAAGTCAACAAATATTCTTTCAAATGAAAAAGTTACTTGGCTTACATACACATAAAATACTTTCAGTATAACTGCTTTCTTTTTGATTTGTTCAAGTCCAACTCTTGCCTCGTTCCGGCCGGGGATGTGTTTTGCAATATTTACAGACAGTCTCTATTTTTATTGATGACTTTCACTCGCTATTGTAGTCAACGCTGAAACGACAATGTTCCCACACAGCTAACAGCTAACTTTAAACACAATGTTCATCCTCAAACATGACATTTTCTCCTCCACCATTATTCTCTTTGTACACGCACCATTCTGGCTTCTTAGCTCCTGTTGTGTTTCCCTCTGTCCACTTCCACCTCCGACTTATTATTGGTATACTGGCAGTCTCAAACAGCAGACAGGTGAAGTAAGCAAGTAGCAGGTGAACATAGCACAGTGTGTGTCCGCTGCAGAGCCGGATAACACAGCTTAAAAACTAAAGTGAGTTTGGACAAAAGATGATGGCCACTGTCTGAGCAAGAGAGGAAGAGTAAGGAGAGGGTTAAATGACTTGATGCATACTTCAAATGTTAAGCTTAGATAAGTCCAGCCATCTGGTTCAAGTTGCTACAATTTTTAACAGGTGCAACCATTTTAGATGCAGCCAGTCGCTCACTGTGTATGTGCTGCTGTGCAGCAACTGTATTGTGGTGTCCACTACATGCAAACCCCGTGAGTCAGCAGCTTAGTTCATCATGTCTGGTTGTGTCCTGTCGGCATGGTAATCTAATAGAAAGCTGTTATTTTGGTTGGATGGTTTTGGGATGGTAGACTTGTGTAGTCTGAGGATATAAATCCAGACTGCAGATTTAGAAGTGAATCTTAAATTAGGTGCTTCTTAACCTTTTGAAATGTCAATATTGACACCGCAGATGAGGCAATGGTTTGTATTGAGAACTGCCTGCCCTGTCTGTGGTCCTGTCAAATTATCGGATGATGGATATTGCTCAACAACCAGTAAAGGTGGTCTGTCATTTTGACATGCCCCATTAAAGCTGTTGACAGCTCTGCTTTGGGTCATAGGTCAAATTCAGCTATCACCAAATCAATTCAGTGATTATAAGCTGTTTACACCAAATATATTTTTAAATTAAGATGTGAAATTTCAAGCTGAAATGTATGTTTCTGTTGAAATTTGTCAAAAATAATAGGAAAGATTAATTTGGTAATTAAAATATCTCTCTAAGCTATATCCACATTCCCACAAATTGATACAGAGTCCATGCGTACATATATAAAGCTAACAGAAACAGAAATGTGGACAACAAACAACTGGAGAGATCCTAATTTTCAAAAACGATGCAATGATGATGCCATTACAAAACTTTCAATATAGCCCGCCCCTCATAGATCATTTGATATAAACCTGTTTAAGTAGAACATTGCCATCAACAGATAAAACAAAAAATATTCAGCAAGGATACAAAGAAAGTGATTTTTCTTACTTTTGAGGTTACTATGAAGGGGAAACTAAGTTCAGGTGGAGTGTAACCATTTAATGGACATGTGTATTTATCCAGCATGACTGTTGGGCGCCCTGTTTGTTTTGGAAGGGCTTAAGGAAGTTAGGCAGGAAAACAAGTTTACCCTGAGGTCTGCTACCCAGACAGGTAGCCCTCTATAGTGGGATTCCATTTTTCTTTTTTTCTCCGTCATTTTGAATAAAAGTGTACCTCTCCACTCAACGAAGTCCCAACTCCCCGACCTCTCCAAACAGCTAGTCCATAGAAACCAGTGTTTGATGTGTGTGACCAGAGCAGCAACTCCCCACGTCTTACGACCGGGCTTAACGTCCCTGTTTAAAGAGGGAAACCCTTGATGTATAGGTTTACCTGCTTGGTTGTGGTTGAAAAACCACAGCAAGAAGGCAACAGGCATGGAGGAAAAGAGCGACACTCTTGATGTTTTCCATTTCTGCCATCAGTTTCACGTGAGCTCACAGAACCTGGTGAACAAATATGAAATGCTCCCTTTGTCGGAATAAAGTTTAAAAAGTAGGATCTCGATTCATGCATAATTTATGAGCGGCTTGAAGTATGTTGGGGGAAGCCCAACTAAGCTTTCAGTGAGCCTTTGAAGATTTTGTTTACCTGCTCAACTAATATTTACCATTGCTGTGATCAAAAGCTGGCCATCTTGCAAGGAGAGAAGCCCACAAATAATGTATTGAGCTGAGTCAATGCAGGACCTCTGCACAACCGCTCACTTGTAACATGCAAACATGTAACCACTGCATCACATCAGTAATTGTGTTAGGAATATTTAGACTTTGAGCATTTAAACTTTGTAGGTGAATATGTTTGATGTAATAAAAAGGCAGGTATAAAAATAAATGTCATTGATCTCTAAAAATATAAGCTGACAAGCACTTGTAACAGGATACGTACAGTTAAATTCACACATCTTAAACCTGTTCATTTCTTTAAACCTCAAACTTACTTACAGCAGCTTTCTCTTTCACTCTTACTTCAGTGCTGTTTGTGTCATAGCTTTATTTGTGTTTCTTCTTCCCTTGACTCATAAGAATTGACCAACTACTTTATGAAAAAACGCATCTCAACCCTCCAACTCTTATTGTGACTCTTTACCCTCCAACGATGTTCACTCCGGTACCTTTCTGACCCTCTTCTCTTTGCAGGTGTGGTTCAGCAGAAGGTGTTGGGTATCATCCCCTCTAGTACAGCAGGCGGTGCTCAGACCTACACCACATTCCAGCCCCGCACTACAACACTCAACATCAGGCCCAACACCCCAGGCTCCCAGCAGCAGGTACATCCAACTTCTCCCTGCTCTGAAGTGTTCGCACACGTTTTATATATTCATCATTTCCGTGATCATAATTGTTGTCTGTACAAATCTGATGTCCATCTTTTCCCTCTGTTGTGTCTTGTTTGGTTCATGTTTACACATTTATAAAAGGTTCTCACATTACAGACTCTGTTTCCTTTGCTGTTTGCACTTTTTGAACATTCTCTGTATATTATTTAATATCACAGATTATGACGTTTCATGTAATTATTTCTATATTTAGGCAGAAAGGAGAAGTGCTAACTGTGTATGCCGGTTTGTTTTTTGTTACATTCTGGTAGGAAGAACCTGCTGGCTTTTGAAATGATTCATTGGTAACGTCTCTATGAAAATATCTTCTAGGTTCTTGCAGCTGGTGGTCAGATCCGTCCAGGAATGACTGTGATCCGAACCCCAATCCAGCAGACGGGACCCTTGGGAAAGACAATACTCCGAACACCCCTCATGGTCCAGCAAGGTAATGTAACGAGTCAGCATGTTGTTCCCTGCATCTTGCGAAATTACTTACCACAACGGGTGAATGGAATGGAATAACAAACTGCATTTGTGAAAATCTTGCATTATCTATACTCTGTTAAATTTTCCTTTCTCTTCTTAGGTCAGGGTGGTCAGCAAGTAGTGACACAGATCATTCGTGGCCAAGCAGTGTCCACAGCAATATCTGCTGCCAGCCCTGTGGCCACAGTCACTGGACAGGGGGCAGCCAGCCCCACCGCAGGGGGACAGGCAGCTGGCCAAACACCACCCGGCACACCACGAGCACAGGGGCAAGGCCAAGTTAAACTCACCCTGGCACAGCTCACCCAGCTCACTCAGGTTAGTGGGAGACTGACATCTCCAGTATGTCCTGCATCATGAAAATAATTTACAATGAAGGAGAGCAAGACGTGTAACTTTTCAGACAAATTAGTTGTGTATCACTTATATACAGTCACTCGGTCTGTCTTGGTATTGAAAGACTTTTTAAGAGACTTTCTCATTCAAGTGAATAAAAAGGTGTGCTCAAAAATTACACTAGTGCGTGAACATAATTTATCTCTACATGTTTTTATTTAATTGCAGTGAACTGCTTTGTACCTATTTACAAGCCTCCTTCTTATCTCTGCCCCCCACAGAAGCAGCAGGCTGGGTCAGGTGTGGATCGGCAGGCTGGTGTCGGTGGTACCCAGCAGGCTCTGACAGTGATGGTTCAGGGTCAAGGTCAGACAACCGGCCAGCTGCAGGTCATACCTCATGGTGTCACCGTCATCCCAGGGCCCGGTCAGCAGCTCATGCAGGCAGCGTTGCCCAATGGCCAGGTGCAGCGCTTCCTCTTCACGCCCCTGGCTTCAGCTGCTACACCCACGTCAAGCACAAGTATGAGAAGAAACAAGCACAAATCTGAGTTGTGCATTTTAGGACAGATTAGTGTTTATCCTTCCTGACTCAACAAAATCACAAAAACTCTTATGCTTTGACGTTAAGTTTCATTCCCACAATGTCATTTTCATGTTCAACCCACCACTCTCTCTCCAGCCACCACAGTTGCCGGCCAACCCAACTCCACCTCCACCAAATCCCCGGCCCAGCCAGCTCAGCAGGCAGCCTCCCCCGTCCAGGCAGGGACAGCACCGCTGGCCACCACCAGCCCCTCTTCTTCAGCCACCCCACAAGGCCAGTTGCCCCCCCAGACGCAGGCCCATATGCCCATTCAGTCTCCCACCTCGCTGCAGGTGAAAACGCCAGGAGGAACCGCCCAGCTGCAACTGCAGCAGACACCCCAGCTCATCAGCATGTCTGGACTGCAGCAGCAGGTACAGGTATGATTAGAAAAGAAACTCAGTGGTTGGTACTGGAAAGTTAACCACAACGTCAGTGCACAAACAGCTGTAGTTCACATAACCTCCAGTAATTTAGTAACTGGACACTGCACAGGTGGAGCTACATGGTGTCCAGACTGTGTTAGTAAATATAACTGTCACCATTTTTCCATTCTGCATTTCCCAATTCAAACTATGATGTAGCTTACTTTGTAATTTAACCATCTAAATAAATGATTTCTATAAATCAAAACCAAGATTTTCTCTTCAGTTTTGTTCAATTTGTGTACCTTCTGTGTTGTGGCTGCAGGTGTTGGCCCAGCTGCAGGCCCAGCAGGGTGGAGGCTCTCTGCCACAGCACATCAAACTCCAGCTTCCTATCCAGATACAACAGACTGGGACCACCTCAGCTCAGGGAGGACAGGTAGTGCAGCCAGCCTGCTAAACAAGACTAAATTACACTACCTCACAGGACCTTGCTGATGTTTTTTTAATCTCAGTAGATCATCAGAAAATTAGAATTATTCTGTATTTTATACTCCACCTTACTTTTAGAATAGAAATATGGAGCCATACTTTTTACTTTACAGCTTGCTGTAAACTGTTTTACAAGTAAACTGTTTTACTACATCTGTAATGGTATAACTGCAATATTTACCAAAATGAGAATAATTTAATTTGAAAATGTTGACATTAAATAAATGTAGCTTCATTTGATGTATCAGTTGATTGATCACCACTGCTTTGGACATTTTGGCTGGAGTATTCAATCTTATAATCTTTTCTCTGTCTTCATAGATTGGGAACGTGGTGACCATCCAGGCAGCCTCTGTCCAGGAGCAGCTGCAGAGGATCCAGCAGCTCAGAGAGCAGCAACAGCAGAAGAAGAGACAAGCTGCAGAGGCCAAAAGAGAGCAAGCTCTCAATGCAGCCAGCCAGAGCGACATCATTCAGAAACAGGTGTGTGTGTGTGTGTGTGTGTCTGTGTCTGTGTGTGTGTGTGTGTGTGTGTGTGTGTGTGTGTGTGTGTGTGTATATCTGTATGTGTGCTCAAGCAGCCATCATTGCCAGGTCATCCATCTCAGTCCAAAACTCACTCTCTCTGCCGGCCATCAGTACATAAACAGTCACCATCCTTCAACCCTTCAGCAAGACTGGGTTTATTTTTACAGCTCAGACTCTGTCTCTGTATGGTGGACGTAACACTGCCAGTACTACTCACTCTCTCTCTCTCTCTCTCTCTCTCTCTCTCTCTGTCTCTGTCTCTGTCTCTGTCTCTGTCTCTCTCTCTCTCTCTCTCTCTCTGTCTGTCTCTCTGTCTGTCTGTCTGTCTGTCTTCATGAAGACATACTATACTTCTGATTATTGTGCATGTAGTTGTACATATGTTCCAGGTTTTTGTCTCACCATACGCTGGTGTAAGCCTGTGGTGTGGACTACCTGGTCACATTTAATAATAATCAATTTGTCGTACACATAGAATATCATTGAACTGTAAGTATCTTTTCTGCTGTTAAAACTTGATGTTTGCTTTCTGCATCACGTTTTAGGTGGTGATGAAACAAAATGCTGTGATTGAGCATCTCAAGCAGAAGAAGACCATGACGCCAGCAGAGAGAGAAGAGAACCAAAGGTTAGCTGTGTGTGTGTGCGTGTGCATGTGTTTGTTAAGAGACAGAGGAACAACATGTGTAAATCACTTTAATGTGCATATTCTCTACAATTTGTTACTCTGTCATGTGTAAATATGTAAATAGTACTTTGTGGGTGTTCAGAAGTATCTTTTGCTGGGCAAAAGATTTATTTTGTGTTGTGGGTCATGAGAAGAGATAGACTTGAGACATTTTTCACAAATCATACTGAAAGCACTGTGGCAACATGTTTTTGAAGTGACATAGAAACAGAGACAATGACCACACACAAGATGTTACAGTATAGAATCCTTATTTGTGGGATGTCCGCTACAACGTCGTCTTATGTGTCAATTTTATGGGACTGTAACATCACCACCAAGGCAGTATATACATTATCCTTTCCTCTCTGTTTTTGAGTTTTGTCCAATATTACATTGGGAGGCTCTACACAGCATGGGAACTTTTGGATGTGTAACCACCAACAGCTGCACGTCCTCGCTGTGACCCGACAAGCAAGAACATAAAGACTAATCTCTTATAAATGAAAAGAGTTTGACAGGAAAATTACACAATGTCCTTCTAGTCGTATACTGATCTGTAGGGATGTAGCAACTAAAACATCTTTTAGCTTGACATCATCAGACATAAAATAAACATATTGTTCATCATAGCTTCCAACTAAATGCATACTGTCAGGGACCAGCTTCTGTTGGTATACTGGCACTGTTTTGAAAATGACAGTTTTCAGTAGTTATTTCCTGAGTGCTAGGTTTTAGAAAATGAGTTAGTCTATTTCTATCTTGTAAAAGTTGCAGTTTTATTCTGAGTTCCTAGGACAATGAACTTAAAAATAAAATCCATAAAATAAAAGGAAAAGTAGTGCAACGATGAGAAATACTTTCCACCTTCTTTCCTTTTCCTTTTCTATGTTGCAGATAGATTATACTCTGACCTATAGTTGACCCTGTCAGCCATGTGTTTATGTCCACAGAAGGTGTGTCAACACTGTGCCCATTCACACAGACCTGAAATACCAAAACCAGACTAACGTGACATCACTACAGCAACTCTGTCTGTTGTCTGTCTCTTTGCTTATTTTTCATCCTTTTTCCATTTCTTCATGTCATCCTTTTCTCTCACTTTTTCTCCTAAGACACCATTCAGTCGGTAATAACCAGGAGCTCTGACATCAGCTTGCATGTGTTTGTGCCTGCTGTTTCTCCTGCACTTCCACGCTGCATTAACAGTGTGAACTTGAGGTGACCTATCTTTGACCTCAGCAGCCATCATGGATGCGTTGGTGTGTCGTTCACACAAACGTACACTGGACAAGACAGACACTCAACGTGAACCAACAATTTTCAATCTTAGTTGTGAATGTTAGCGAACGCAAGTGAACATACACTGGACGTGGAGCCATAAATTATCTCGATTTACTGTAATATACTGATGCTCAATTTTGACAAAACACTGGCAGTCCCAAGTGATACAAGGTCAAGGTTGGAAATGGTTTATATCTGAGTGTTTCCTTGATTCATATTTATTTTACTTCTCTTGCTTTGCAGGAAATTATGTCACCACACTGTGTTGGATCTTACACATGATCCTGAACCCCCATGTGTATTTTAACTTGTTCGAATTTGCGTGTATGACCTCTCTTCCTCGCTTTCCCATGTTTACAAGAGCAGCGAGGCTTCCCATTAGTCCTCTATCTGTTCATCTCTCACCATACCTCTCTTCCAACTCTCAGCCCCACTCCCATATTACTGAAGCGCACACAAATAAACAGTGAAGAATCAAACACCCCTCCAACATCTGTGAGACACGTGGCCCAGTAACACAACTAGCTGGTTCTCACAGGGATGATGACACAATCGCTGCCAGTTTTAGGAGGTAGCCATGCTAACTTCAGGATTACAGAAGGCTATGTTGTTTGATTTCTCGGTCAATTCATGCGCAAAGTGTTTACACTCATCTGTTTTATTTTAGAAGTTGAAACCATGTATCCCCTGAGCAAGTTGTTTTTGGATAAAACTAACTGTTTTTTGTTCGACTTTTTGTGTTTTAGCCGTTATTTGATAGTTCACAGCAGCGAAAGGAAAGATTTAGAAAGATGGGGATGAGACACAAGAAAAGTGTAGTGAGAGTCAAACCCAGGACCACCAGAATGCCTCAAGGACCAGTGTTGAGAGAAATGCTTTCATTGTTCATTGACACACACATTGCCATTTCTTGCATGTGGAAAGTTAGATGTTCCAATTTTGAAGTAGCCAATAGCCACGCAGGTTGTACTTTCCGAAACATTGAAGCATTGTTTGGATTAATATTCCGCTCCTGCCCACAAGTGTATCAGAGGGATAACTTTCTTCCTCTGTGACTTCAACTGTACCGACTTTCTGACCTCTAGATTCAGATATGTGATAATCCTTTCCCTCCATGCTCTTTGATCCTTCTCCTTTTTCTCAGCAGGAGTATTATGTGTATTTTATTCCTTAAAAATAGCCCTATTCCACTTGGGTCCTCATTAGATTCAGTAGAGCTATTTCTTAAGCTGTGTTTTAGGTGAGTCTTAAGTTTTTTGGGCCTGTTCATCCTCAGCATACAGTACAGTACTATTCTGTACAACATCTTATTTATGATCCTCTGTAACTTATAAAGGGTTAGGCGGATGTAGTTAATTCATCTCCCACTCTCCCTTCTCCTGTCTGTCTGTCCAGGATGATCGTATGCAACCAGGTGATGAAGTACATCCTGGACCGGATAGACAAGGATGAGAGGCAGGCCGCCAAGAGGAGAAAGAAAGAGGAGGTGGTGGAGGCAAAGAGGAGGTTGGCCAATGCCAGCAAGCTCTCATCACTTCTTTACCGGCACAAAGAGAGCCTCAAGATGGAGATCCTGAAGAAGAGGGCGCTTCTCGACAAGGAGCTGCAGCTCGAGGCCCAAGTATGGAGGGAGAGAGGGAGGGACATAAAAGGGAGGGCGAAATCTGTTTCAACTGAAATATTATGTTGTACATTGCACATAACAATAGGTACATGAAAAGTATATTTAAAACATTATTGAACAGAAATGACAACATCTGGCTGTAGCTCATTAAGGTACTCCCCACCTGTTGTAACCTCCTCTGTCCTGGCATTACACTCCTCAGGAGGAGCTAAAGAGGGACCTGTTGCGGATGCGGAGGGAGAAGGAGAGGGCTCAGGCAGCAGCCCAACAGGCAGCCCAGGCCGCCGCCGCTGCCGTCGCTCACAGCCAGCAACAACACACTCTAGCACGCACACACGGCATCACCACTCAGCACCACCTCACCACAGCCGTCACCTCCGCACACAAGAGGAAACGTGAGGAGGAGAGGGAGACGCCGACGACGGCAGCAGCAAAGTCTAAGAAGAAGAAGATGATCTCGACGACGAGCACCAAGGAGAGCAAGAAGGACACCAAGCTCTACTGCATCTGCAAGACGCCCTACGATGAGACCAAGTATGATGACGCGCTGTTCAATACTTCATTACCTTAATAGGGCACATTCAAACACTGTTTTAAAAAATATAATTCCCAGTGAGAAAAAACAACAATCTGGGTGGAGTCTACAGCTCTGAACTTTGCTGGTCAAACATAAGCCTCCATGTGTAAAGCACTCATTCATTGGTTGTAGAATCAATATTAGGACGAGGGATGGAATTTCATTTAAATTTAGTTTGATGTGTAAACGCCAGTTATGTAGCCAACTTCCTGACTAGTCTGGAAAAAAAGTGAAACCTGATTTGTTGCATCAATGTGGCCACGCATCAAGTAAAAAAAACAACCAAAAAACTCAAAGCGGATCTTTGCATCTTGCCTCTCTGCTGCGTCTGCAACGTTCCTTTTTCTAATGTCAGTTCACACAAATTCAGCTCATCTCGAACAAAAAACGCTATCTGTGTAATCTGCCTAATCTACACAGTTCTTCAGATGTGGTGGAAACATAAACACACTCTCTGAAGGGACTTCTACTTCCTGTCTACTCTAGCGGTACACCCTCAGGCAGAGAGTGAAATCTATTACATGTCAAATTTTATTCATATACAATAAACACCCCACTGTGGTTACTACTGCTACTACTATCTATTTACCTTTACTGAATCAGGATGTCTCATGATATATTATCTCTTCTACAAGAGAGACCTGGAAACACCAGCATACAGTCATAAAAAATGTCTTAACTGTGAGACCTTTAATAATAAAACCATCTCTGTGTCCTGCTTTTCTCTAAAGGTTCTACATTGGCTGTGACTTGTGTACCAACTGGTATCACGGTGACTGTGTGGGCATCACAGAGAAGGAGGCCAAGAAAATGGATGACTACATCTGTGTGGAGTGTAAACGAGGCCAGGAGGGCAGTACAGAGGAGCTGTACTGTATCTGTCAGACACCCTACGACGAGTCCCAGTAAGGAGCTGTGTGTGTGTGTGTGTGTGTGTGTGTGTGTGTGTGTGTGTGTGTGTGTGTGTGTGTGTGTGTGTGTGTGTGTGTGTGTGTGTGTGTGTGTGTGTGTGTGTGTGTGTGTCTGTCTGTGTCTGTGTCTGTCTGTGTGTGTAACTAGGAAACACTAGAAAATATCAGTGAAATGTATTTATTGCAGCACCACGAGAGTATGCAAAGTAGGGGTGTGACGATACACTCAGCTCACGAGACGAGACATGATGTTGGGTTCACAAGATCGAGATGAGATTTTAACTATATTTTGAAGAAAACTTCAATGAGGAAATATATGACTTTTATTTTATTTGAAATTCACAAAATGGAAATAATGCAGGTTCATTTTGAAATGTTTTAACTAATCATCTTGTAATGAATCACTTCAGTTCTACTTTCTAATTATATAATTATAATGCAGTATGCAGCAATGTAAAAGGTTTCTCCATATAGATAGGCATTTTATAGATAGATAGTTTTGGTATTAATGGAAACCATAAATACAAAAGTTAGATACAAACACAAATACTAAAAAGTAAATTATAAAGAATAGAAAAAATTCTAATATATAAATATAAATTAAATAAAGTATCCAATTATCACAAATTATAACATATTGCTAATAAAAAAACAAATAAAAGTAAATTGCTTATGCTTGCTACTTATGAATTGTGTTAATTGTGATAATTTGGTAGTGTGACTCGTTTTACTTTTTGCATCATTACGCCAGGTTCATACCGGACGCGGAATAATAATCAAATGCACTGTAGCTGTACTATAAAATAAGCTGTGGCAAATTACAAAGGAGGATATAATCATTTTAAGAAATAAATATGTAAATGTACAGATGCATACCATGTCTTACTCAAACTGGACAGGACAGGAGGTTTTATAGGTAATGCAGCAGTTTACAGTCTTGCTGTTTATCATTAAACTGATCAGACAGACATGCACCTGGTACAGCAAGTGCATGTAATGAACTGTTATGAACCAGCTACTAGGATAGAAGCACCAATGAATGATTTGAAATCACACATTTGACTGTTTATTTTATCCTCTAGTCTTGTTTTAACTCAAACCAGATATGTGACTTTTGTAGCTGTGTAAGTAATGGAATCTATGCTGCATTTGTTTATTTTGGATGTATTTTGCAATAATTGGATTTCCTGTATGCCACTTATTACTTTCCTGTTTACTAAAGCAATTAAGGTCTTGTCAAGAAATGTAAAGCTTATGGTAATGTAGTTTATTTGTGTATACTTAAAAAGGAATACAAAGTCGTTTTAAAAAGTTCCCCCACAAAAAGTGAAGAAAGACTTCTATTGGCTATGATTATAGCCAACATCCCAAGGCTACACCCCCAGAACTGTAACCATAGAAACATAAACAAAATTGGTAACTTCAGCTTTCTTGCAGATGTGTTTGTTAATGTCAATAATGAATCAATATTGGAGGAAATTGACACATATGAAAGCAAGGCAGTCATATAAACTGGTCTGTAAGTAAAAGTACTTCCCGTCTTCCCAGGTTCTACATCGGCTGTGACCGGTGTCAAAACTGGTACCATGGTCGCTGTGTGGGCATCCTGCAGAGCGAGGCCAACCACATTGATGAATACGTGTGCCCGCAGTGTC
The DNA here is from genome assembly GCF_027409825.1 of Scomber japonicus. Taxonomy (NCBI): domain Eukaryota; kingdom Metazoa; phylum Chordata; class Actinopteri; order Scombriformes; family Scombridae; genus Scomber; species Scomber japonicus. The sequence continues at coordinate 26,236,222 of NC_070579.1, read as the reverse complement.
AGTCGACAGAGGACGCCATGACGGTGTTCACACCGCTCACAGAAAAGGACTACGAGGGCCTGCGGAGAATCCTGCGCTCCTTACAGGTGAACAGGAGATACGCAGATAATTCATGTTAACAGTGATGTAGTGGATGGAGTAAATGTGGGTTTGTAGTAATCAAATACACATTGTTTCATTTAACTCAGCCCCAGTCCTCGAGCAGCTGCTGAAGCAGCAGCAGCATTACAACAGTAGTTTTATTACCAGCGATAGGCCGAACACTAACACAGCTCCTCGTTGGCCCACAAAAGTGTAAAAGCACCAAACAAAAGTCCTCTCTGTCCGTCTTATCTGATGGGTTCTTCTCCCCAGAGCACTAGTTGGACAACTGCCTGGTCCAAGGCTTTTTTTTTCTAGTTCCCCTCCTCCTCCTCCTCCTCCTCCTCCTCCTCGTCCTACCGCCTCTCCTGTCATTTTCTCCTCCTCTCTGCAGTGCTCTGCATGTCTGTGTGAGAGACATAGAAGTGGGGAGGAAAGCTCAAGAGAACATCTGTGTTGACCCACCTGCTTCCAGTGTCATTTTCATGGTGCTGTTTGTTTTTCTTCATTGGGTTCAGCTTTCTCAAGTGTCTTTTCTTTCTCGTTATCCCTGTTTCGGCCCCTCCCTCTCTCCCCTGCAGGCACATAAAATGGCGTGGCCGTTCCTCGAGCCTGTGGACACAAACGACGCCCCGGACTACTACAGGGTTATCAAGGAACCAATGGGTGAGTGGAGGGATTAGTGCTGCTAAAAAAAAAAACGTCAAGACGTCGTCTGTATAACACACACACAAACATAATCATGAAAACCTGACAAGAATCTTTGAAGGTTAATGTTTTCCTGCTACTGTTTCCCTTATAAAACTCAGCAAACATTTGTGTCAATGTTTTTGCCCGTTGAGGTCAGTTTTAAACCTGGACACCATCTGGAATCGGTCTTTCATCTGCAATGGATTTGTAATGCATTGTTCTGGTCCAAGCCATGTGTGACATTTACTGGTATGTGTGTGGACAAGATAGAAACTTCTAAGTTCACCCAATACAATAACAGATCTGAGTAGCTTTTTTTTTATTTTATTCAAATGCATATCAGTGAGGAAAATCACTATAATCACTCAAATTCTTTAAATGTTGTCGCTCGTTTTAGCTCATTTACTTAAAATTGCCTATACTTTAGAGGCCATTATTTTCCACAGCATTTCTTTTCAGATTGTGGAATGTGTTTTTCCTCCCTTGCAGACCATTGATTTTCATTCATGGTCGGCTTTATTGTTTTTTTTTTGTTTTTTTCATCAGAAATGCAGCAAACCTATTTTGTAAAGGTGTGTTCTAGTACATGTGGGAAAGTTGGACACTGGACTTAGCTATGTTTTTAAATGCTGGAACCTATTACTAAAGCATGTTGCTGTGAGCCTTTAAACTAGAAAGCGGCACAATAAAACACATAAAATACATAATCACTCCCCCACTGACCCAAAACGTCAGGAAGCTTATAAACATTAGGAAGCTATAAAAGAAAAACTGTGATGCTCTTCAACAGAAAAACATAATTTCTTACCACACTATATCTTATTGATTTTAATCATTAATGTAGGCCTACGTTTAGTTTATGGCTCTGTCATGTAGAGGAAATGTAATTATCAGATTGTGTCTCTTTATTAGCAAATACTGAATTACTCAGACTGGGATTGGGAGTAATCCCTATTCTTCCCAGTAATGCTGTTTTCATTTGGCCATTGCTTTATGCGTTGGAAGTGACACCCAGTTTCTATATCTTAAGCATTACACCAACACCAGCGTCAAGAGGCCAGCAGGGAGGAAGCCCTCCAACTCAGATCAAACCGGCCATGTAAATGGGGACTTACGTCAACAGAGCCTTTTTGAACTTCCACACAAACAAACTGTTAATGAGCTGGTCAGGGTCTGCCGGACTCCCTGTGGAAAGGGACCAGCCCCACACTCAGCTCCTGTTGGCCTGATCCTGGAAACTCTAGTCCTCCTCCTCACGCTTCCACCGCAAGAAAAAGACCTTGTTGCTTTTCAAAAAAAAAAAAAAAAGGCTGTTTGGCTGCTGTAGCTTCAGCCGTTGGTAGTTTTGGAGGGGTTTGAGATGAAATCTGGTGACGGAGAAGAAGGAGGTCTTTGATATTGACCATGAGGTTTATAAGCCCCTGGCCAGCTGGGTGGGGGTTAAGGAGGTTAAGAGTAGGATATGTTTGTTTAAAACGCTACCCCGGGTACGCCGTGCAGAGCAAACCACCGGCGGCAGCAGATTATATGAAGGCTCGGCTGTTGCCAGTTAGCTTCTTCGGAAACTCAATCTTACTTTTATCCAGTTTCTAACTCAATATAACGAGGATAGTAACACTGTGAAACTCTCATTGGACTGTAGAAGAGTTAGATTTTTGTATGGATTTCATTTCTCAGGAATGACACATAATGATGCTCTCCTCAGGAATGACAAATCGGTCAGATCTCAGTTGCTGATGTGAAAGGCTGAGCAGATTGAGGTTAAACGCTGGCAGTGGTTTTGGATTTTTTCTGTCACATATAAAGTGATGAACTGTGCTCCCAGGAAACATATTTGAACGTCTGTCAAGCATATGCCACATAAGCTGCAATTACTTTGAAGCAAGCATGCAGAGTTGTCGATTAGCAAAGCCAGATTTTTATCTACTGTTTCCTCATGTGTGATGTTTGTCTCTGGCAAGTGCTTGTAATCACATTTGTAGTTTTTTGTAAAAAAATTTTTTTAATCCTTTTCTGTTGCAGTGTTCATAAGATTGTTAATCTAATACATTTTTAAATGCTTTTTTCTTAGACCTTTCTACCATGGAGGAGAGGTTACAGAAGCGTGAGTATGTGAAGCTGACTGAGTTTGTAGCGGACATGACCAAAATCTTCGACAACTGCCGCTACTACAACCCCAGTGACTCGCCCTTCTACCAGTGTGCCGAGGTTCTGGAGACCTTCTTCGTCCAGAAGCTCAAAGGCTTCAAAGCCAGCAGGTAAGAGCATGGTGACAATAATGATGGTGATCATTATCAGCATTGATGAGGAAAACACACACAACATTAGGGCCCTATGAAATCCGTTTAAATTTTTTTCCCTATTCTGTTTTCATTTCCTGAATTCTGTGTTTTTAAGCACATTTTGTCCTTAGAGAGTCTTAATCCTGTGGTGGATTAATCAAATTAAAATAATTTAAAAAACAACAGTATTCAAAATTTGTGTTGAAGCATCACAACATTGCACTATTTTCTAATGAAAAAAAGTGCTTCAATATGAAGATATGTAAGAGCTGTGGCCTAAAGTAATCCTCCACATTATTGTGAGTGATCACACTGTGCGCCCTAAAACAATTACAATCACAAAATAACATTGGTTAAACCAGGCTTATAGTTTGGATACTGCTCTGCTCTGAATTTAGCTGTTAGTGTCAAATTCCTGATTTTTTTTTGGATGACCTAGCCAAGTGTCAGGGGGCCTCACTGAAATTGTGTGTGTCTGTGTCTGTGTCTGTGTCTGTGTGTGTGTGTGTGTGTGTGTGTGTGTGTGTGTGTGTGTGTGTGTGTGTGTGTGTGCTCACCAAAAACAAATGTACCATAACGCAATTCAGTTTTCAATAGGTGTATTAAATCAAGCAAGCAAAACAACATTGGTATGTGTTTTTGTGCATAACTTGTCCCACAGAGTTCAAACCACTCGGTTAAGAGTCAGTTTACTTCAGTCCAGTTTCACAAACATAAAAGAAAGATAACTAAAATGTCCACTCTGGGTTTTAGCGCGGATCCCTGCAGAATCAGAGGACAGAAGCTGCAGCAACCCGTGAATGTCTCCAAAACATTTTAGAGACTTACAACATAGCTTTTTTTCCTGTTCATTCACTTTAGGTGCTGTGAAACAATGCTTAAGTGATTTTTTTTTTTTTTTTTTTTTTTTTGTAATACATAAATTCATATTTTTATACACCCTGATTTTTTTTTCTTCTTCATAAATCCATATTTTTGGCAAATTCCATGATATTCCATGTTGATTCCATTGTTATTATCAAATTCCGTGATTCCACCCATGTTTTCCGCATCATGGAAATCATAGGGCCCTACACAAAATAGCAGCAGATGACAGACTAGCCTGAGAGCACTCACCCCACCCCAGCAGGCCATTAGCAGCTCCAGCTGTGCTGCTATGTAGCCGGCCCTGAGCCCTCTGGAGGTTGGGTAGACGTTCTCCATTGAGACCAATAAGATGTTTATTCTCATGATGAAATACATTACAGACACTAGTGGAGTTCATTGACTCCTTCTTCTCTTTGATTTTTCTGGGTCACCATCTTGTGTTTCTTCTTCATTTCAAGGAATGATGGTCATGACTGAATGCTCATACTTCCTGTAGGCTTGTTCTGCCTCTAAAACAATAATGTGTACATGAGTTGTTGTTTTTTCCTGCTCACAGTTTGAGCTTTGAGTCACACCCTTCATGCTGTACAAGTGGATTTTGGTGGTAGCTTCATGAAACACACATTTCATTAATAACATATCAGCTTCAACTTTTCACCATATAATTAAGGTGCATATCCTGCTGCTATTTCATGTTTTTATGGAGTTTTGGAAGATTTAGCCCTCAGAGCTTTTATTAACTTTTATTTACTATAGAGAATTATAATTCTGTTTTAAAAGCAAAAACTAACTTTACTATTTGACCAAACAATTTATGCAACATAGACATTGGTGCTCAACTCAGTTCAAACCTGTTGGATCAGATCTTTTCAGTTTTGGGCTGAGAATCAAAGCTCTATTTCACCCAAACCCATTTCAAGCAATGTTTTTCCATACTTGAGGAGGTTGTGTCATTGCTGCTGCTACAGTACTACAGTACTGCAGCACAGGAGCACCTGATTATCACAGATGGTCCAACCAATCAATAACTCCACTCTCTGCTTGGTGCTTGGTTGTGCCTCTAAATTCACCTCACTGCATTGCCCTCGCTGCGTGATGTGGTTGCTGGGTGGATGCACACTACAAGATTTTGATAATGTTTAGCTGCAGTCAGCTTAATTCATTTATGGATATCATACTTTAATTATACAGTTGTATAAATGGCTTTTGGTTATTATATAATTTACTGAGGAACAAGCTGAGCATTTCATGGTGGGAAGAATTGAGCTTTATTTCTATGATTTCAACTCTGATGTCTTAATGAGTTGAGGAAGTCTTGTGGTTTGCATCCAGCTGTCTGTGCCTACAATGGTGATGTGCTTCACCTGCATGTATTTACACCATCCATTCTCTCTCTCTCCCTCTCTTGCAGATTGTGATGTCAAAACTCCTGGGTGCCGGGGTCACTCTTAAAACAAACAAATAATTTGCTATCCCGGACGTTGCTGTTTTTCACTTCTTTAAAACAGCAATTAAAACAAAACTTTTGTAAGAAAGTTCATATATTAAACCACACTGTAGGTGTGAACCTTTTTTTATTTTAGAAGCAAAGGAAAGGAAAAAAAAGTTTCTACTGTCTAATAATGGCAGCCATGTTGGTAACACAAACGCATTCAAGGGAAAATGTATTTTCTTACACTTCTTGCAACAGACGACCGATATTTTGTTTATGTTTGAGTTGGATATGAGGCAAAATATGAAGTTTAGCTACGTTTGTCACTCTCTCTCTCTCTCTTGAGATTCAATTTTGAATAAAAACCAACAAAAAGCTATTGATTTTGATTGTGAAATCTGACTTAATTTCCACACAAGCTGATAACTTATCTTTTAATTTCATAGAACTGTTGTTTATCTTTTTGGTCATAACATGCTGCAGCAGAACATTTTTACCTCATTTCTTAGCTGAGAGTTTTTAAAAAAGAAGCATGCAACATTTATTAGTTTTTTTTTATTGGCTGTACCCATGTATAATGTTATTTTATGTGCATATTATATCTTTTTGTGAAGGATTATTTTCATGTTCTAAAGGAAATAATGGTAGAATCTGTAAAGATAGATTGGAGAAAAATCTAGTTTAGCTTTCCTGTTCTAAATATGGCGAGCTCGGCAGTCTCCAGTTTAAAACAAGTCCTTGTATATACACTGTTGGGCCGACATCACATCATACACTTCGATTACATTTCACCAACATGGCTGCTTGGTCTATGTCAAAATGTCTGACCCACTGGCATCCAATACATGTTTTTGTTTTGTTTGTTTTTGTTTTTTTGTATTTCCCCTAGTGCATATTTTTGTCATATTGTAAAGCTTTTAATAAAAAAGGAAACAACCAAGTTATCCAACTGTTTTCTTCCTCCTCTCTTTGCCGTCTCTGTAGGTCTCATAACAACAAACTACAATCAGCAGCCTCTTAGCTCCCTCCTAAAAACCAAGTGTCAAAAAGACAACAAGCCTTGCAGTTTCCTCTGAATGATTAAAAGCCCTGTGGTCCAAGTCAGGCTACATCTGAACCTGAACCCTCTCAGGAGAAGAGCTCCCAGCTCCCAGCTGAAAATCAGCTCGCACTGGTGTCACAGTTAAAGCTCAACAATACTGGCACCGTGACTGGACGAGAGCCCATCCTCCAACATCCTCCCTTTTCATCCAAAGTGTCATTGGGACGTAATGACATAAGTCCCACCTTCAAAACGGGGGCAGGACGGCTGTGAACTGGTTTGGCTGTCTGTTTTGTTCTAACAAGCCCCTCTATGAGAAGAAAGATCCAGATGAGAAGTGGTGTGGCAGATAAAGTTGGCAGGCCTGATGTTCAGTGGCAGTCTGATCATACGGCTGCAGCCAACTCTTAAGAGCTGCCATAAATCTGTAGCTGATCACTAACTTTGTGTTTCCTATATAGCAAAGTGTCAGCTTTGTTCTTCCTAACCAGAGGTGCAACTCTCATTTCATCCTGTCACTTTGAATATGTCTGCTTTAAATTATAATGCACACTTTCATGACACAGATATCCCATTAAAATCCTGTTTATGATGTTAATGTCTTCATGTGAGCATGGTCAAAATGGCCAGTTCATGCTGCATATGATGCTTAACATACAGGAGCTGCAGCCTTCATCTTCACGCACCTTGGAGTCCATTCTTCAATTCTTTTTTTTTTTTTTTTTTTTACAATTGCATGACTTGAAACAGCATTTTATTGGTGCAGTAGGAGCGTACAGCTCTCTTTGTCCCCCACTGGAACCAATCAGCATTCAGATCCACTATGTTCAGTTAATGTCAGGCACAGTGTAACCCTCTACATGCCCTGATATTTTAACTGATAAACCATTATTTTTCATTTGACCCTCAGGTGGCCTCATGAAACACATTCAGAAGTGAATGTGTCCATCAGTGGTACATTTTACTACATTTTACTACATTCCCAGTCTCAGTATTATGTTGCTGAAATGCCCCATTTGTTATAGAAGCTGTATTTCAGAAAAATAGTCAAGATTAATTTTTCTGTAAAATTAACATCACCCACGTATGGGTGTAGAGTCATCTCGGTCACTCAAGTAATTCAGGGGTCCTCATTTTGTCTGAGGGCCACTTCACTTAAATGTTAATTTCTAGAGGGAAATACCCAGGACAGGCCATTCCACCCACCACATCCTGCCCCTCCTCTAACTTTTTTTCCCCATTTTGTGTCCTTGTGATATGCAAGCGAAGAATGTTAAATAGCTCTCCTTGAAACTTGACCTTCTGAAGACTGTCAACGACAAGAAACGGGGAAATGAGACTGGTGGAAGTATTAGGCCTTCAGGGAAGGTGAAACTTGTACAAGGCTTAACTAACCCACATGTACTGTACCCTCCCTCTATACACATTCTGTCTTGTCAAATCTCTTGAGTCTGTAAGTCTCTCTCCCCTTATCTATCGGCCACTTCTTCCAGCATATTTCATTGAAGTTGACAGGTTGGCTCACATATGTCTCTCAACTCACCCTCAAAGCATGGTTAAGTAATTAGATAATGGACTTTTCCACTCATCAACTCAGTTATGTTGCGGTCTGTGGCAACATGTCTGGGAGTAAACTTTGAGTGGGGACTGGGGAGTCTTTGTACCATGGGGTTTGTATGAAAATTTTATAGCTGCATTTTTAGCATATTTGGGAACATTTTTGTAATCTGTGATTATCAGATTTGTAGGAGCGGAGCAGTTATGAGACACAGTAACAGTTGTCTTTAAGTTGATACTTTTAAATTTAGGCATTCGGTTTCAACTGTTTTTTAATTTTATGTGTGTTCAACCAGAGTTGAGAGATAATGTAGCTTCTGTCGTCTTTTCTGTGTTTGTGTGTCTTTCACACAAATTTTTGTCACTTTGTAATCTGATGATGTGCTTCATCCACTGTTTGTAATCTTTGTTGTATATGATGACTGTCCAAATATGTAGAAATGAGAGATTTTTAGAGCAGTAGAAACTTTTATTTTTCACTCTTTGAACCAGCAACTAAGCCCGCCTGTATATTTTAACTGTCTATTTTTTCTCTTTAATTGAAGTGAACTCTACATTTAGGTGAAATTGCCATTTATATTTAAAGTGCTGCATATTGTGAGCATAAAGGTTTTGAATGGGGTAGAGTGACACAGTAACTCTTGTGAAGAGTTTTTCTTTTTTTGTAAGAAACCAACCAGTTCAGCATAACTTCTATATTGACATTGCATTTCTTGTATTATTTATTCATATCAATGAAAAGTTCTCAGTTTTTTGAGTAATGTTAAAGAAACGTAACTACAGATTAAAAAGTACTCTATGTTTTTAACAGATTGTGGCAACTCCGAAGAGATTCTCTTTTGTACTTGATAGGACATTTCATCCTAGATAATAAAGTAATGTTTTTGGCACCAGTTTTTAAAAGACTTGTGTTTTCTTTGATTGTCTCTGCTCATTGCATACACCCTAGAGTTCGTCATACAGAGGTATCCAAAATTGTTATTATGCATTGTATTTATATTATTGTCTTGTGGTGTTTTTTTATATATAATATATTTAAAAAAACAAGGAATAACAGCATGGATAAAATTAGTAAAAATGCCACAAAAATTAAAGAAAAACAGGTGGCTCTTCACCTATTTTTAAGGTGTTCAGTGTACACACTGAGCTACATTTCATTGCTGCTGTAACGCCTCTCAGTGTGTGAAGATTTCTGACCGTGTATATGCATGTACAGTACTAGTCAAAAGTTTGGACACACTTTCTCATTGCAGTGAATGGAAAGGTGTGTCCAAACTTTTAACTGGTACTGTATATAGATATGTAGTATATGTTTGTATTAATATATGTGTATGTATACATAACTGATATATTAGTATACTATATATTAGTATATTATTGTGTGTATATTGATGTATATTTAATCATGAGACCTGAGTACTGTATTTTGCTCTTTCGTGTACCTACATGGCTGAATGACAAGTAAAATCCTTGAACATATAATGTATAATTTTGCAACATTATGAATTTTCAGTGAGATGTATAATTGAATATCATCTGCATAGCAGCGATAGGAGGACATCTTAAAAATATTCATGGGGAAATGTATATAAGGCCAACAGAGTAGGACCCAGGACAGAACCAAGGCAGACTACATGGCTTCTCACTTACTTTCACTAATTCATATCACTTTGCATAAGTAACACAGTTTAAGATTGTACAATTACAATTAAAGTTGTTGCTTCATTCACATTTTTTTATTCTTAATTTTTGAGAGATCATTCGTGTCAAGGATCAGGGCATAACTACACAGCAGCAAGGGTAGATTACCAGCTGGACAAATTGGGGAGTGCCCCCAGGGCCCTGGACCCTCAGCATGGCTGAAGGCTCCAGGATCATAGTGTGACCTACTAAGACATCTTCGGACTCTAAAAACACTATCTCTCAAGCACTGGTTTGAGTGTGTATGTGTGGTTTGTCCATTTCACATTATGCCCCTTTTTGAGGCTGGAAATAATCCGATTTTGTCTAAGGAAAAGATTCCCAGAGGACTTTTCCATCCTCCAAAAGGGACAGAATGTGAAATGGACAAGCCGCATATAAAAACTTGGAGATGCTATTTTGAGAGTCAGTGAATGGCTTTTTAGGGCAGCTATGCCTCAAGAGTCAAAGCATCCAGTGACACTGACTAAAGATGTCTCTGACATCATCCCAAGACAAGTGTAGAAGGAAGTACAGGGGTAGAACCCATATGATGGCAAGGCTACGCCGGAAGTATTGGATTACTGGTGTTGGTGTGGCTATGAGAAAGATCTTAGCAAAATGTGTTGTATGTCATAGCTACCAGGTGTTCTGGGCAGCCAACAGATCGCAGATTTTCCACACAATAGAATATCTCCAGATGAACCTCAAGGGGAGTAGATTTTTTTGGTCAATTTGATGTGAAACATGGAAGAAGTCAAGTGAAAAGGTGCAGAATTAGTTAATCAAAGTAGCAGCATCAGTGGATACTGATTTCTTAATCAATGCCTTATACCAATTCATAGCAAGATGAAGAGAAATCAAAGAACTCTACTCAGACAATGGCACTCATTTTGTCAGCTCCAATCCATAGTTGAGAAGGCCTATTGAACAATGGAATCAATCTCAGATCTATGAGGAACTCCCACAGAGAGGTATTAAGTGGACATTTAACCCTTCAACTGGTTCCCATCATGGAGGAGCATGGAAAAGACTATTTCACCCCATTGGGAAAGGCTTCAACTCTGATTTAAGGGTACCAACCCTTGATGAAGAAGGTCCGCACACAGTGCTCTGTGAAATAGAAGTTATTCTTAATAGCAGCACCATCCACAGATCCGAATAACCTAGAGGTTCTCCCAACTGCCTTTTGTTCCTCAAAGCTTGGCCATCGTTGACACCTGGTTTCTTTCAGAAGGAAGAATGCATGCTGTCCACAGATGGAAACAAGTACAGTATATTTCCAATTTGTTTTGAAAAAGATGGACAGTGCCTCTTCTGCAGCTTCAGGAATGTCAAAAGAGGACCAGAGTCAAGCCCAGATTCATTCCTGGAGACACTGTACTCATTGTGGATGACTCTGCACTGTGTAACTCTTGGATCATGGGGAGAGTTATTGAAGCTGTTCCAGATAAGAGAGGACTTGTATGGCAAGTAAAGATCAAGACCAAGACAAGCTGTCTGGACAGGCCTGTTACAAAGAGTTGTCTCCTAAAACTTTACATACAACTTTACATACTGTTCATAGTCAGTCTCTACACCAATTCACATTCATAAATTCCCCATCAGTCATCAACAAATGTATAGAATATGATTATGATTATAAATTCAATTCGAATATAACATGCTTGACTGCTGATTTTTGAATCTTTTTAATATTGAAAAAAAGCTGCAGCACACTGCCTCACTCACTAGTATAGTTTTGATGAGTAGCAACGTACGGTCCCCAGACCTTCATCAGGCGTATCTGAGGGACCGAAACATTGCAAACTACACTAGTAAATGAGAGTGCGCGCAAGCTTTTTTTTAAATTTCTGGTTGCACATACCTCCTATGCACCTGCAACTACTCAGGTGTGCAGACTTTTATTTCTTAATGAAAAATGTTTTAAAAAGTAATAAACACAGGTTAAATGTATACATTTGCATATATAAAAATGTGTATCAGCTGCACAAAAATAGAAATAATAATGATGCATTTTATTTCCATTTTTGCGAGATAGTCACATTAGGACAATTCTGGCTAAAATAAATGTGTACTGTATACAGTCAGTGTTTTTACAGCTCTTAATGGGTTGAACCCTGAACAGTACGTAAGGGTTAAGGAAGCCACAGAGTCCTGATGGATACTTAACATGATCTGTTTGACACGACTGACTTTGGATGTTACTTTAAGCATGCAGGTAAAGATCACTGTCAACTGAATATGTGCTGGTAACGTCTTGCCCAGAGAGAAGTGCATGTGTGTGCCTGGGGTGTGTGTGTGTGTGTGTTACACTTAAAAAAGATCAGCATGTAGTAATTCAATAAATAAAGTAAAGTAAATTATGTGTCATTAAAGCACATGAATTCTTAAGGCCCAATCTTGTGCACACAACTTTAGTGCCTTTATATCTTGTGTGTACTTGATTTATGCAGACACAACACACAGAGTGGGAGAATCAATGAAGACCCACAACTCATTTTTGCTCCAGGGTCCCTTAGTGAGTTAATCTGTCTGTGCATGACCAATTGAAATCTGTAGCTTAACTCTTGTCAATTATCTGGGGCCTTGAATAAAGCTACTTGTGAGCACTGAAAGACAAGGTCATGACCCTGACACACACATACAAAGTCTTACTGTGATCAAATTTCTAACAGTACACATAAGAGCCACCATCAAGGTTGACCTTTCACTCTCCTCTCACACCCTTCTCCCCCTCCTTCCTATTTTAACCCCCCACTCAATCCAAAGTCTTGCATGGAGGCTGAAAGCACCGCACCACAAGCCATAAGTGGTTTCATTCCACCACCCTTGTCTCTTTTTCTCTCACTCCCCCCTTGTGGCTTGAGGGCTATCACACAGGAAGCAAATAGGAGATATCCCCCACCCCCTTCTCTCCCTCCTCCTCGTCCTTTACATCCTCTGCGATGAGGAATGTCCTCCCGCTGCGATAGTAGCCAAGATGTGGAGCAGGCTCCTGTTTCCTGCCCGCCTGCATCTGCTCCCTCCAGCGTTGATCCCAGATAGAGGCTTCTTCGAGCCTGGGAACCGAGCGGCCGAGCTGACAGACGCACAAGAGGGGGAGAAAAGAGGCTCAGCCCTGCTTTTGCCTCAACATCCAAGTTCTCAAGTCAGCCTCTCTTCCCAGAGGCCAGATGGAGACCACGGTTGTTAAACTCTAATTAGAGTGTCTTACTTATGTGAAGGCTCTTTCTCATGCAATCGCTGGGAAAGAAAATCAGGAACGATGTTGAAGATATCCTCCCAGTCAGCAGGCAGATGTATAGTGATACTATACTATAGAGTGTAGGGGTTGTTTTAAAGACAAATAAGTTGTTCAGTTGTTCAGTACAAAACAAATACACATTTTTATTGGGTTCATGTATAATAAAGCAATGTCAGCGTTCAGTGCAAATCTTTTCCCTTTTATAAAAAGCATGAGCTCAGGGTCATACTGCAATCAAGCCAGGGATTTCTGATTAAATATGAAGCTATCCCTTTGGTAACACAAAGGCAGATCCAATACCCCCCTCTCTCTCTTTGTCATTTTATATAACCCTCTTTACTCATTGTCCACTTTGCCCCCACCTCCCTCTTCTCTGAATATGCCTTGAAATTCCCCCTTTGGGATTTGTCCTTCCCAGAGGACTACGTGTTTGTGAGTAAGCAAGAAAACAAGAGCCATCTCAAAGAGGAGCTATTACGGAGGCACTTTTCAGAGTCATGTGTCCAGGTGTGGAGAGGATCAGATTCCTGCGATTAGATTTATGGCTTAGTCCCTACAACAACTCACCCCCTCCTCATTCAGCAAGGCCCCTTTTGATGTCCCAGTCTATTCAGGCAGACATTTCATCGTGGACACATAATTAAAGTTAAAAAAATAAGCCGCCCTCCTGACAAGCAAAGGTCCTGTTCTCTCTCTCTCTCTCGCTCTCTCCCTTTTTCTTCCCTCCTCCTCCTCCTCCTCCGCTGGGGTTTGTTGCTGCTCCTTTTTCAGACTATCCATTCCCTCCCTTTGGTCCTTTTAACACTAATAGTGCATTTCCTGCTCACCAACAACCACAGTGACATAATATGCCAGACTGGGTGTTGCAAAACAATTCAGTGCAATACTACATTTTGCATTCATATCAATTTAAAGGCATCATATATTCATCAAAGAAATCAACCAGATTTAAAATTTTGAACTTGTATAATCACAGCGGGGCTTTCCATGTTTCATTAAATTATTTGTGATGATTTGAAAAGCCACTATGTTTTGATAGGAATTAAGTTTCTCCTCTATATAGGGTAAAAGCGCTGTTTTGGATCAGGTTGTCAATTGTTAAGTGTGGATGCATATTTTGAAGCATGCTAATGCCCAGCTAGAAAAAAAAGATCATTCCTTTATGTGTGTTTATATGTGTGTGGGGATTATAATGCTGATAAGAGGCTGGATCTGACCATGTTTCTTGCTCAAGACAAATGTTAACTTGATTCACACACATTAATACATCTAAAAATGGTCACGTGTATTCTTGTATATGGAGCACATTAAACTTGCAGTGAAAGTAATTACAAAAACACTGTTGACATGTGCTTACATCACAGGCTTCACCTCCCTCTGTTGCAATTTTTGTAGCTGTAAAATGATGGATAAATAGTTTTGAGCGTCACACAACCCCCAGGAAATGACTCGTTCCTCTATCAGAATTTGATCCATTCGGTCCAATAACATTTGGATAGTCTAGAAGAGCCGCACAAATCAATTATTTCATCCCCATTAAAGTTAGCTGAGGGCTAACCAGAAGTTAGTGGGCTTGGCTGGCAGAAGTCTCTGGTGCTTGTGCTTTGCCCATAGAGTATGCTCAGAATGCATTCCCTTTTGACGTGTACTAATTTGATGCCTTTTTAAAGATTTGCTTTTAGGGAATTCATGTACCTGCCATGATTGAATGAGGAGCTCAATTGGAGTTGTCAATATCAGAAATTTTGAGGAAAATTAAATTGGGCTTACGTCAATGGAAAATTCCTGTTTTTTCTATCAAAGAGACCCCGAGCTGAGTAAAAAAAGATGAACATGGATTATGATACATCATTGCAGTCCATATGAGAGTAAATCCATCTCCTTTTTGCAAAATGTCTTCCTTCCTGCACAATACTGAGGGGCTGGTTATGATCAGTTCACATGGGCTGCAATGTCTCTTCCCCTGCAGCAGGGGACAATATAGTCTCATGTTGGGTTCACCTACACCTGGAGCGGGTGGCCTCCAGGGCTTTCTGGTGCCTCCGTTTGTTGAATCTCTTCACGTAGTTGTTGCTTCTCAGGAGGCCGTCTCCGGGCTTCAGTTTACCCCCCAGCAGGTTCAGGAGGTCGTTGGGAAAATGGCGCCTCCGATGGTAGATCTGACCCATGACAATGTATCTGGTCCCTTGAGAAAAAACATGGGTAATGTTGGGAAAAAGTCACACAATGTCATGTTGGCATAAAACAAGGTAAGTGTTTCTGATTCTGTTGATATGAGGAAAACACCCACACAGGGATATTTATTATAAACTTCATGATACATAGGTCTTGAGGGCTGTTTGTACATATTATATGAAAGATTAAACTGCATGCATATCCCACAATATATAGCTTTTGTCTTAAGGGATCAGTGTGTAGAATTTAGAGGTATCTAGCAGTGAGGTTGCAGATTGCAAACAACTGAACAACAACTCTTCTTTTACACCTATACACTGTTCAAATTGGCAACCTTTGAAATGAAGTCAAATGTTATGTTTCAGAGGCTTGAGAGCTTCACTGCTGCACTCACCCAGTTTGATATCCGGGCAGGGTTTGCTGCACTTGTAGGTGTCCAGGACCAGGAGGCGAACTTTGAAGAAGAAGCTGTCTGGGGTCACGTAGAGACGACTCATCTTGTAGAAGCCGTCACTGCTGACCATCAGTGTAATGAGGCGTATTCCTTTACGCAAAACGTCAATGTCATGAACAATCCCATTGACAGCTGTTTGGGGACATGAAAAACATCACCAATATCAAAATGTTGGAAATTCATAACCGTGAATTCAGAAATAAATGTGATCAATTGAATTCTGGATTAACCAATTTCAAAATTAGTTAAAACAAGTGTTTGATTTCTTATTTAAAAAATGTCTTGAATATAATATTGAATAAAATGTGTAAAACTGCTGTTACTTATATCAAACTGAATCTGTTCATCAGTGTCTCTCACTGGGTACATACCAAACTCACTGTAGCAGTAATACTCTCTCTCCTCCTTCTCCTTCCTGCATTCACTCATGCAGAAGGCATCATGTGTGAAATCGGGCTCTGCAGAGACGAAAAGCAGAGGACAGGATAGAGGGATGAGAAGAAAAGAGAGTGACTGTCTGCTCTGCCCCTACGTAGCCAGACTCTCATTCCAGTGTCATTAGAAAAGACAAGGTTGTCATTGCAAAACCTGGCTGTCGCATTGCTCTGCAGAGGACTGGAGGAGGTGGTATGCGATGTGATCACATCATATCTCTGCGTTATATTTTCCATCTTAATTACATATCAGAACACTTGCTTTGCATTAGCCACCCAGGGGAAGAGCAAAACCATCACTGTCATTACAGCTCTCCACTGTAGTGTGTCAGTATATATGATGTCACTGGATTGACTTTTGTCAGGTATTTTTTGTGTGTTTTGAGCATTCATTATACAGGAGACAGTGGAGAGTGAAGAGGGAGATGAGGGAGGATATGCAACAAGGGCCCCTGCCTGAACTCGAACCTGGGACATCACAGTTACATAGTAAGCATCGTAAACCCCTGTAGGCCACAGGGATGCCCTTTCAAATTTGGCTTTTAAGCAATTTTTACTTTTCCTTCAAATGATTGTTTTTAACTTTGCATGAAATACATGTTCATTAGAAAAAGTTCAATCCAGATGCAGCTTTTTTTCACTCTAGTAATACAAAAATGTTGTATTTGTGTCTATGATTATATCACAGAATATCTTAAAGACTTCAAAGCACAGATTATTGCTGCTGGCAATAAATATTGTGACACTGAAAGATTTTCAAAGCTGGCCAAACTCTTGCATAATTTCTAACTTTTGAGATATATGATCCCAAAAGGGAGTTTAAAAAATTATATCTCAACCATAAAACTCATTAGTTTAGTATTAATACACAGGTCAGATTCCAGGGTCAGGATACAACAAATCCTCCCGTACCTCGCCTCAGGATGTCAAACTGGTAAAGCAGGCTGGAGGAGCGCCGGTTGAAGATGACAGATGGACGGCTGTTGTTCCGGGTTGCTGCACCGATACCTGACTGGTAGAGGCTGGACTTCCCTGGGCGGTTCTCCTCTGGGTCCAGCCGTCGGTTGGGGGGATCTCTGCGTGGGGAAGAGGCTGGCTGGTGTGGCTGAGCAGGCTGCGGGTGTGGTGGAGCCCTGGGTCTGGAGTTGGGGTGTACCTCTGGCTCAGTCTGCTGAGGAGGACTGATGCTCGACTGGGTGTCCTGGCTACTGGTTCTCTGCACGGTGCGGTTGTTGGCGGCTGCTGTAGCTCCTGTCAGCAGGGTTTTTGGAAGCAAACCAGCAGCCTCTCCTCTGGTTTTCTCACTGTTGAGCTCTATCAGACGGTCACTCTTGGGGCCCTTCTTGCTCTTGTTGTGGGGACTGTGGTGACGAGGGATGGGAGCCAGGTCACTGTGCTTTGGCCAAACAGCAGAGGGTAGAGGGTGGAGGGTAAATTTAGTATCGGCGGTCCTGCTGCTTTTCTCTAGAAGTTCATTGATAGGCAGGGAGGGCTCTTTAACCACCAGCCTGCTCTGGTTGCTCGCAGCTGGATCCACAAAGCTGCTCTGACCCTTTTCTATAAGAGTGTACAGCTCTGGATGAAACAGGGAAAAAAAGCACTTTAGTTTGCCATTTTGCACATTTTTATATGTCACTGCACTATCAAAGCCTCACTTCCTCTACATTAGGCTGGTTCATTCATACATGATAACTGAGGATCTTCCTTAAAACTTGTATTGACCTTGGATTTCATTTTTATTAGTACTTTCACTGGAGGTTTATTAGTGACTTTCATCATGAAAATATAACACTCTATACTACAATATACTCTCATTAACCTTACTATGCGTAGGTTGGAAAATATTAATTTGATAAGAACCTACAGCTGTGGTAGGCTATTCATTTTTAAAGTGAACCAAAGTTATAAAACCCCCAATCCATCAAATGAGTAAATGATCAACTACCCAGCAGGTTTACTGTTACATAATCACTGTTTTAGCACGTTAAATTTCCTTATGGGAATTAGGTAATTTACTTTTATTTTTAATTTTTTTTTAAATAAATATGTTGGACAAATAACCGAATAAAACTTATGTAATAGATATTGTATTAACGAGGGAAAAGACAGAAATTATTATTATAAATTATTATCAGAGAATGATGTAGTGGTAATTTCCATTATTTACCTTGTTTTTAAAAAAAAGCCACAAGTACACCAGCAAGTTGGCATGTAGGTGCAGGAAAATCAGCCTTTCCTCCAACACAAGTCACTATAATTATTGAAAAAAAAATGTTTTTGCACTCACCGTTAACGACATGCTCTTCTGTCTTGTAAAGGGGAAACACCAGAAACAAGAGGAACAGAGTAATTCCAGTCATCCTGCAGGTTTTCTGTGGGGACACGCTCAGAGGTCTGTTTCAGAGCTAGGATCCCAGCGACTTTTATACACGCAGTTCAGGCATGAGATGGGGTGGGATGGAGAAGGAGGTGGGACGTCCCTAACAGAGAAATAAACAGTGACTTGACACTCCCTTCATTCATACATGTGTTTTTTTAATTTTCTGGTTATAATAAAAGATGAGAAAAGTGGCTTTGTGCAGATCAAAGTAGGATTTAATGTAAAATGTAACATTGGTATTTTGTGTCTGGCAGACTGCAAATCCTCTGTAATGATGATATTTTACTTGCTTGATTTTGGAAGTTTGAACTTTTGAAGTTTGAACACGATTCTTCAAATATAGTCAGTTTATCTACTAATATGTAATGGGTTGAGCTAAACGTATTAAAAATCATTCAGCTTTAATGTATTTAATCACGAGTCATTACTGCCCCCTAGTGGTCACAGTTATGAACTGAAGTACACCATGATATTCGTCAAGCTAGCGTCAATGAGCACATACTAACACTTCTGCTAAATATTAAAAAAAATAATAAATAACAGTCACGTCAATGTATTTATAAATCACATTTAACAATAATAATAATAAGTCTGCCAACATGCTTGACAGAGACAGAGAAATACAATCAAATAAAAACTGATGTAATCAAATAATTGAATAGGCTAATATAGCCTGGTGACCAAAGTGCTCTGCAAAGAACAGAAATGGACATGAAAGTGGAACAGCCCAACTACATACAAGTACGATTAATATTTTTAATGATAAGTAATAGATTATAAAAGCCTACAGCATCTGTCACATCTGCCAACCATAAACAATATCACACTACATGTAAAGACACTGTGTGCATGATTCATTATAATTTCTTTGCTTTTCATTGGCCTGCAGAAGTATTTTAAAACTATAATGACCAAACTGAAGCAACAGTAACATATTATTGTACTAAAAACATGGCACCTCTCATTTTCAGCAATCCATACTGAGGCACAGCAGGAGTCTCATAAAACTCAACATGAACAAATGCAATGTGTGCAATAGCTCATCAATTACCTTTGCACCTTTACTACTACTATATCTCTTCAGGTTAACATGAAACTATAAGACCTGTATGTGCTGGTCTGTTGCTGCCCTCTGCAGGACCGGAGAGCTGCATTTTCATTTTTAATGTAATGTCTTCACTGTTTTTTCCACCATATTATATTATTATAAATGATCAAAATCCTATATGATAATATCATAATAATTTGTATTTAACCCTATAGGATGATTTTATAGGATCTTTGTAGAGTAATGATATGTACTGTAATTCCTAAAGCATTGGTCCCCAAATCAAGTAAAATTATTTAATTGGAAGTTCATTTTCGATTCCTAAAGGATTAGGGGTTCATCTCATTTTTTTTTTTACCATTTTTTGTTTCGACTTTTCCACTGAATGGGGGAACCAGAAAAAACTTCACACCCTAGAATCCTAATAAAAAGCAAGGACAGTGCAAAAATAAATAAATATAAACTTAAAGATAAATTGAAAAGATAAATTGAAAGATTTGAGAAAACGTTAAATGTTCTCGATAAAGTCTTCCAGGAGAGTGGTGTTTTTCCCATTATGGACATTTATTTATTTACTTTGCGCTTTGATGCTGTTCTCAAGTATTCACAAAGATTCATAAAGAACTCATACTGCTTAGCTTTAGCACAGACCAAACAAAACAGGCTTGAAAACCTTTTTATTCAGGAAGACTTTTTTCTGTGTTGTGTGTTGTAGGCTATATTTTTAACGCTGTCATGCACCACTTTGAAATTTACTGCGAATGAAAAGTGCAGTACAAACTAAATGTATTATTATTTAACTGTCTCATACATGATCAACCAGCAGGAATGCTGGGTGACAAATCTCTGCCAATGTTGAATTTATTTTGTGTAGTGACCCTTTATTACTATCAGAGATTACCCAGATAATACCTCTTAATCATTTTATATATTTCTTTTCGCACTCAAACCCCATTTAATCCTGAAAAGGAAGTTAAATGCGACCCAGATGGGACTCGAACCCACAATCCCCAGCTCCGGAGGCTGATGCCTTATCCATTAGGCCACTGGGTCATTACGTCGCAAGAAAAGAAAAACACGTGTTATCACTGTAAAAACCAAAAGTAACGGGCTAGTGTATGCTTCTTTAATTATATATATACTTTGTGACGTACAAGAAATGTTAAACACAGTACAATATGTCTATAAGATATATACCGAAATGCGTGAAATGTGAGATCCAGCCAGCCGACAAGATTAGGTCGATTTATCTCGCGATATTGAAGGCGGTTGCCTCTGACAACGGCTTTCTTGTTTGATGCGTTGTTTTAACAGTGGGCTGTGGGGCGGGGCTTGTAGCAGAAGTGGCCAATCAAAGGTTAGAAAAATAGGACAGTATATACATGACGTCACGTCTGTTGTAAAAAAAAACAAGATATCGGTAAGGTAAGCACGTAGCACATGGTTCTGTAGCGAATTGGGCCTTTTAGTCTTATTTTAAGAACACAAATTGTTTTTTTCTTAACATTTCAGGGTATCATATTTGTTTCTTTGAATTTCAGCCGTTTTTGGGGGGGTGTTGGTTTAACAGACGGGCTCCGGGAAGCCTCCGTGTGCTCTAACGTTATGGGCCACATGGTGTTAGATAACCGGCTTGGCTTCTCGACGAGCGGCCCCTTAACTAAAGCTAACACACCGCCTGCTAGCAAGTTAACTTAATGTTATCCGGAAAAAGCAGCCGTTGGCTCGACCATTTTATTCCTCGCGTTAAGTAATCGTCTTTAATTGTCTTTTAACAGGGTTCTTCGCAGTGGGATCGATTGTCTTGCTCAACGGTCAGGAATGTCAGCTGGCAACGACAGCGGAGCTCGGCTCACCCAGTTCAAAAACAAAGGGAGAGATGCCAATGTAAGCCCGGGACATCACAGTCACCTCTGCCAGGAAAGACCACCCGGCAATACAACAACCGACTGTATGACTAATCGTGTCTTGTGTTTTTTATGGATATCGACTGTTTCAGGAGCTAAGGCGCAGAAGAGCGGAAGTCAATGTGGAGCTCCGGAAAGCAAAGAAGGATGATCAGATCCTCAAGAAGAGAAATGTCCACAGTCTTCTGGACGAGCCGACCTCTCCTCTCCAAGAGCAGGACCCAAACGCACAGGTAAATTAGTCAACTAATGAGGTCTTGGGCTCTTATACACGAGCTACTTTATTTTGGCTGGGGAGAGTAAACAGGGGTGGTTTCAATGTGTTTTCCATGTCTAAAACATTTGCTTATATTACATTTGCAAATTGAACCTCAAGGCTGATATGAAAGGAGGTCAGTGCTGTTTGCACACACTGACCGAAGGTCAATCATAAACAACTTGGAGATAACTTAACTTAAGTGCACTGTGATAACATTAAGGTTTCTCCATTTTCATTTTCAAACACACCAAGTGTACTTAGGAGGAGTCACTTGTCAGTATTCATTATCTACGATGTCATTTTAATACCTGATTGTCTCAACAACCAGGAAATACTAGCTCAAGTCTGTGTTTTTGGTATTGTCTTGACCCTGTAACCCCTACCGAAATATAATCCAGACATGTCCCAGTGTTGTGTCAAGTTATTCTTAACTCCTGTTTGACTTTGGTTGCAAGGCAAGTACATAATCCTCTTCTGCTTCCATGTCTATAGCCTCCTCAGCACTGGACTGTAGAGGAGATTGTAGAAGGTGTACTCAGCCAGATTCTAGATCATCAGCTACAGGCCACACAGGCAGCCAGGTAAAATCATTTTGACTCAAAAGGTTTTTTTTTAGGTGTTAATGTAATAAACATGTTTCATCTTATTTTATTACCATGAGATTTAATGCTCAAGCACAGTCCAGTCAGGCAAGGACTTGGTGTCAATCACATTTTCTTTTTGGGAGGTTACTTTACTTTGATTAACCTTCCATTTGTGTTTTTTCCCACCTGATGTACAGAAAACTCCTCTCCAGAGAAAAACACCCACCCATTGACAGCATCATTGCTGTCGGTCTCATCCCGAAGTTTGTTAGTTTTCTGGCATTGTCTGAATGCCCTCCCATCCAGTTTGAAGCAGCTTGGGCTCTAACCAATATCGCATCAGGCACCTCGGACCAGACCGCTGCAGTAGTGGAAGGAGGAGCCATTCCAGCCTTCATCAGCCTGGTCGCATCACCCCACCCACACATTAGCGAGCAGGCCATTTGGGCCCTTGGTAACATTGCAGGTACTGTAGACTGACAATACTTGAGAACTCTTAGTGTTGAGGAATACTTTCGGTTTTCAGTTTAAGGTTACAGCTCAACCAAATTATTTATTTTCATGGTACAGTAACTTACTGTAATGTTCCTGATGTGAAACCTTCTGTTGCTGTTTGCTTCCTCCTGTTCCATAATAGCACTGCTGACAATGTCTTTTTCCCCTAAACATAGGAGATGGATCCAACTACAGAGACCTAGTGATCAAACATGGCGCTCTCGAGCCACTCCTAGCCTTGCTGGCAGCCCCAGATCTGTCTGTCTTTCCTGTGAGTTTCCATCAAACATCATTTGTACAGCTGGGTTCAAACAGTGTTTTTATGTGACATGGCACTACGCCCCTGCTAAGACCTAGTATGTTCTATCTGGATACGGTTGAAGTCCAGTTGATATTGATCCAAATTCACACTTGGCATCAAATTGTGTCTCTGACATATCTTGAGTATGTATGTTTAGTTCAGTTTTTCTTCTTTTCGGTCACATATTTTAGGAGGATCAGGAAAATGTCAGTGTGTTACCATGCCTCTAGCACACACTATATTTAGTGTGGCCAAATAAACTAGTTCAAGTTCCTCATTAAATTACAGTGAGGAAGTGAACATATCTACTATGCTTTACAACTGAAAAGACATTTTTTCAAAGATGGAAAATATTTTTGTGATGTGTGATAAAAAGTAGATTTGACATTAGTGACAATAGGCCAAAGTCAATTTCAGTTCAACTGAGACACATATTAGTGGCAAGTTTCAAAATATCAGTGTGACTCGTGGTGTGAGGCGATGTACGTCTTTTGAAAAGAAGCCTTTTGAACACAGCAGAAAGGTGTTATGCTTATGTGCCTTTAGCAATGTCAGCCAGTAATTTATTAGAGGAGCCCAGAATGCAGAAACTGCACAATAACCCCCACTGTAAATTTTCTGTTGAGTATTTATTTAAAAAATATATATATTTTTTACATTTTTTTAAAATCAAAGTCAGTAACTAATTTTGTGGATTGATAAAAATCCTGAGACCCATATATTTTTGTTTTAATGCTAATGCTGAAATTGGTTGAAAACAGGATTCTTTCTGTTTAACTTTCCTTTGAGAGTGGTCTTTGAATAAATTGAATCTCATCAATATCATTGTTACTCTTAAAAAATATAATGTTATGACACTTTGATGATATAAAATAACCTTTGACTTTCCACACACCCTACCAGTCGGGCTACCTGCGCAATGTCACCTGGACGTTGTCCAACCTGTGTCGAAACAAGAACCCAGCACCTCCTTTGACAGCGGTGCAACAGCTGCTTCCAGCCCTTGTGCGCCTCCTGCACCATGATGACAGGGAGGTCCTGGCCGACACTTGTTGGGCTGTGTCCTACCTGACTGATGGCTCCAATGAGAGGATAGAGGTTGTGGTGCAGGCTGGCCTGGTGCCCCGTCTCGTGCAGCTGCTAGCCTGTGGAGAGATTTCCATTGTGGTATGTAGTGATGTGTTCTGTCAAACTCAAACATACTTTTATATCTGACATCTAAAGTATATCTAGTGAGGTTTTTACTGTCTCATAGCATAAAATCTACTACTTTCAAAGGAATCACTAAAGGAGATTACCTTCATCTATCAGGAAGTAGCTGCTCTCTGTTCTATTTTGCCATCATGATAGAGATTGATGAAAGTCTTCGTGCCACTTAATAGGCTGCTCATTACTGAAGTACCCTCTCTCTTCAAGACAGTCTTCACACCTCACTCTATCCAACTTTATTAGATTTGTCTAATTCACCCTCATCATAAAGTTGAAGGAAACCTTTCTGCCTTCCCCAGGGGCCTTTCTTTCTCTCACCTAATATAACATAATATAAATGTAGGCTTTTAAGAGTTTCTCCACTTCTGCACATTTAAGAAGGTGAAAGTAAGATGGATCACGGTTGCAAATGTTTTTATTGAATGAATGAAAACCATTATTGCCCCTATGGGGGGTTGCTTTGCATAAATAAAGCACAAAAACCAAAGCTTCAACAGCCATACATGACAAAAAAAGAAGAAAATTAAAGAAGCATCATTTGGCTGATTGATACTAAAATACTTAACAGGACATTAACAGCAAAAAACAAACAGAATATTATTATATTGAAAGCTTCCCTCATTGTTAGTAGCTTCAGATAGGAAAATCAAAAGCAGATAATAATGACAAAGTTATAATCATCATCATCATTGTCATTATCTCTTATTATATATTGTTTTTTTCTCAAGTGTGAATACTCCAAGTAACTCTCTTGCTCTCCTTCATCTCCCAGACTCCAGCCCTGCGGTCACTGGGTAACATTGTGACCGGGACAGATGAACAGACCCAGTATGTGCTGAACGCAGGTGCTCTGACAATGATGCCCGGCCTGCTTCGCCACCACAAACCCAACATCCAGAAAGAAGCAGCCTGGACTGTGTCCAACATCACTGCTGGCAAGGACTGCCAGATCCAGGAAGTTATCAATGCAGGCCTGATGCCTGTCTTGGTGGAGATCCTCCAACAGGTCAGACCGCAAGAGCAGACAGAGAATGGCTTGTTTCATGAGTCAAGATGAGATTTATTAATTCATAATAGGTCAAGTTATATTTTATTGATCAGCATGGGGAAAACTGACCTCTATATTCTGAACAATGAACTGCCAGAGGGCTGCACCTGGGTACTAACTCTGGCAACGGCAAAAGCAGACATATTGCTAATATGCATATACTTATGTACTTAATGTGTTAATAACAGACTCACAGCGTTGTCAGATAAGTTGACATAAACAGATCATGCTGAATAATGAATCAGTTCACTTATGCTTACCTATATTTGTTTCGTTTTGTTTGTTTGTTTTTTGCTTTGCTGCCAAAAGTCCAAACATTATTTTATTTTATGATAAAATCAGATCATTTTTGAGGTACTAATTAATTTATACGGATTTCATGGTTTGTTTATTCATGGCCAGTTTGATATATTTTTAGTATCTCCAGTATATATCTATACTTTTTTGTGGCCTAAAGATGTATTCTCTTCATAGGGAGACTACAAGACCCAGAAGGAGGCAGTGTGGGCTGTCACTAATTACACCAGTGGTGGGACAGTGGAGCAAGTGGCCTACCTGGTCCATTGCAAAGTGCTGGAGCCGCTACTCAACTTGTTGACAGCTAAAGACTGCAAGATCGTCTTGGTTATCTTGGATGCAATCTACAATATTTTACAGGTATATTACCAAGATTTGAAAAAAGGCACAAAATACCGTACGTTCATAAAAATCTGTTCATAACCACTTTATAGTGTGTCATAAACTTTTGTCAGATGTTTTTCTATACTGCTTATAAATGCTAAATAGCTTAATGTAAAGTGTTATTGATTTTGATCTTTGAAAGTCTGCACTAAATTGACATGTACCAGTAACATAACTGGCAAAGAAAATGACACTCACCAAGTAAGAAAAACACTAAAACAGGAGTATTCAGTTAAAATTCATTGAGGTCCAATTTGTGAAAATGTCCTTAAGTGAAGGTCTGGAACATCATAAAGTCTGTTATTTTTCAGTACCTTGAAGTAGCATATAGTTCCATTAGCATTTGTGTCTAGTGGGTAGATTGTAGACTGTCAAATAAGTAGAATTCTAGAATATGGCAACAACATTTAGTATTTACACTCAAATTTGTGGGATTCAAATAAACAATAAAATACATAAAATAAGAATACAAAAAATAAGATAAATACATTTTCTTTTCGTATAGCAAATAAATATAGCATTATAAAATATAGCGCATTGTGCTTCTTAAATAAAGTGCTTAGTTTTAGAAAAATTAAAAAGAATCCCTTTTTACTTTTAAACTTAAACTATATACTTAATTTCACATCTAATAACTTTATAACAAAACATCTCAACAGATATGAACTCTTTTCTTCATGTTTATCTCACTGACAGTCGAGTCTCTCTGCATGTCTGAATGCACGGATTTGATTGACTCATTAGATTGGCTATGCACAGTGGTCTGTGAGTTTCAGAGGGCTGCTCCACTTTTACCCTAACAGCTGGAGAAGCTGTGCCCTTTAAAATGGAAACACTCTGACAAAATTTA
Organism: Scomber japonicus; assembly: GCF_027409825.1. Lineage (NCBI taxonomy): Eukaryota > Metazoa > Chordata > Actinopteri > Scombriformes > Scombridae > Scomber > Scomber japonicus. Next base: position 26,209,519 of record NC_070579.1, on the reverse strand, counting down.
ACAATCCCCGATATTTTATCAGTTACAGGTCCGGGTCCAGATAGTGCGTCTGGGTCTGGATCCGGGCCGCGGTCCACCTATTAGTGACCTCTGAACTAAAGCATATGTCAGAAAACTGTTTTCAGTAACGATAGCAGAAACTCACACACCAGATCATGACACGCTTTATCTCTTATCTTGACAAAAGAGAAGACGCACAGTTGTGTGAACTATAGTGAACTTATACAAAGGATTGGAAAAGAAGGAAATAACACTAAAATTCAAACTGTCTTCAGGGGTCCTTAAGGGTTTAAGGACTAATGGTAGACAATGTCCAAGAATTGCAAGAAGGAAAGGAAGGTATAAGATTGAAGAAAAAAATAGCATTGACGTGTAATCATCTACACTCCTCTGCCAGCAGTTCCCAGGGATAAAATGAAATTCATAATGTGGGTTTCTGAGATTAGGGAACATGACGATATGCAGAATTTAATCTCTGCCTCGTGATACATTAAATTATCTTGACAGTCACAGAGATTAAATTGAATGGTCACAGGTTCATCTCTTGTGTGTGGGAACCATTAGTCTTAATTTTTTGTCCTTTTTCCACAGATGGCATACAAAACTGGTGAGACTGAGAAAATGTGCTTAATGATCGAGGAGCTGGGTGGTTTGGACAAGATCGAAGCGCTGCAGTCCCATGATAATGAGGCTGTCTACAAGTCCTCTCTTAACATTATAGACAGATTCTTTTCTGAAGAGGTAAGTGTTACTGTCTAAATCTTGATAAATTAGTCCATTACCTTGAAAGTACACCAATCAGTGAACTACAGGGAGAGGCAGAATTGATGATTGTGATCAACGCCTCGTTTAAAAACACTACAGAGATTTGAACAGGAACGCAACTTGAATTTTTCCTGTCTGACCATCACAGTTTGTTACTATCCTCAACAAGTCAATCAGAGCACACACGCAGAAAGAATTAAAAGACTGGCAGGCATAGTAAGAATATATTGTCAATTGTATGACTCATCCACAGATGAAATGATCCGTCTCTGCAGAGCCAGCAGGGTGGTGCAGTGTGTCATTACTCCTCTTGTCTCTCTGCTTATTGATGCCAAAGAATGAATGCGGGGTGTGGTACAACACACAGTAGCCTGAGCTTGGATGTTGGCTGGTTACTGCAAGACTACCTTCAGTCTATTAACCCAATGCTCATTTTAATGTTTAAATATCTGGCTTTGATGTCACTCAATTCACAGCAAACGTTGTCCTAGCTGACAGAAACAGCCTTAGTCTGCAAAATTTTTCCTAATCCATGTCCATGAAACGGTGCCCAAACCATGCTAAGACTCGGTTAATCCTCTAATGCATCTCTGTCCCTTTTGTCTTTCAGAATGAAGATGAGGATGAGGCTGTGGTTCCTGAGGCCACTACTGACGGCTTTGCTTTCCAGATCCCTGAAAATCAAAGCACTTTCCAGTTTTAACACGTCCAGTTTGCTATTTGTGTGGGGAAAAAAAGACATTTCTGACCTTGTCGATATTTTGTATTTTTTTTTTGCCATTTCATCCTTGTACAAAACGGTACACACAAAATGTCCCTGTTTTAAAACAAGATTTGTAAATAAATTTTATTAATACACTCAGGGTTTTGTTATTGATTGTGTTTAAGGTAAAGCAAGACATTCACAAGGAGACATGATGGGTTTATTTGATGAAATGATAGGCAAAAGGAGTTCAGGTATTAAGGAGTGGAGAAATGGGATGAGTCCCTGACCAAGTCACCACTAGGTGTCGCTGTGCCTATTCTGTTTGCTTGGCCTACATGTCCCATTGTAATTTTTTTTTTTTTTTTGAATGGAAGCTATGTGCTGTAATGCAGTTCACAGTGTATGGCCATGTATGTCCATTAGGAGAGAGAAAGGAGCATAACCATGCTGCAGACTTGGTATTAGAGTTCTCACTGGACACTTGCATAAATAATATCTAAACTCACAAAAAATCTTTATGCTAATTTGGGCCTACTGGTTGAAACTCAAAAAATAGTTATGCTAATTTGGGCCAACTGGTTGAATGTCAAGCTTATAACATGATTTGTCACATATACCAGACGCATTACATTTCCACAAGTGTAGGTCTGTATGGAACACTTCCTATATTATAACTGCTCCTTCCCTGCTTTCACACATATATGAAGCCCCAATGCTCACCAACTCTTAGTGGTTAATACTAATCCAGTGTGGACTGTCAATATAGATGTGCATCAACTAGAAATGTAAAACACTCAATTAAATTGTAACTATTCACATGAAATGTTTGGCTTGTTCATACCGACATAGGCTGCATCAAGCTTTCTAAATTAAGGCCGGAAATAAGGCATCTTAGCTTCAAAATAAAACCACTGGCTCGTTGAACCATTGTAAAAAAATATTTTTGTCATATAACTTTTGTTTTTTTTTCTGCTGGAGATAGATATTTACAGTACTGGGACCAGTTGTTAACCAGTTTAAAAATGTTTTTCCACAGATATGACATTTGTAGAGGATCTTTTAGGAAATACTGTGTCCAGGTGTTGTATTTGTTATTTTCTATTATATATTCAGTCAGCCTTATGAACTGGCCATATACAGTACAGGTCTGTGTGGCTGAAATGAATACAAATGTAACACATAAATAACAATAATAATAGTAATGATGGCGATTATAATAATAATATCACTCCCATTATGCCATCAACCTCTTAACTATTAACCTGATAATCAACATTTTGCATTTGGTTGATTAATTATTCCTTCTGTCCTCTTTGAATCAATTCAATTCCTCCCTCTTTTTATTTTTTTGATTGACCTACTTTTACCAACTGTCATTTTCATTACCATTGTTATTATCAATGCTACTATTTCCCTGTGACCCTATCATCTTCTTGTTATTATAACTAATCACTTCAAATCACTCCCAGAGATGATAAATGTCGTTTGTTTGATTGGGATAGAAAATTATATAAAATAATATTAGTAAAGATTAGACAGTGACATACACATCCCTTCACGTATATACAGTATATTATTTAAACAAATATGAAATTGAAGACTATGGACTAATAAACCAATCAAACCAGTAAAAGACACTGATTTTTGCATGTGTGAGATGTTTAAATAGCCTAGAGATTTTTATGTTGAAGCTTCTTAGCGGATGTGCTGCAGTGTGTCCATCTTTCACCTGCCTGCAGTCTCACAGTCTCACCATCACGACCAACAAGAAGCAGCAGCATCGCAGACAGAGATGGAGGGGGGACCAAACCTCTCACTTGATCTGTATCAGTGCCCCTGGGTCGCGGCATGAACACCATTTGGGAATGTAGTTATCATTTGAATTGTTTTGTTGAAATTCACGGCACAGGAGCTGAAGAGCGTGTTGTTACTCCAGCGATGTGAAGATTTATGAGCCACCCTTTCTTGTTGCAGAGAGCCAGTCAGCGTGATCCGCTCCTGCTATGCTGATACTACGAGCTAACACCAAGCTAGCACATTTGATTGTTTTGGGAGATACATTTTTTTTAAGAACTCCTACGTTGACACATAAATTAGACACTTTTGTTGGTTGTTGTTGTTAATTGTCATCAAGCTGGAACACAAAGGGGAATGTCTAACCAAGGAGTTAGGAGGAATGGCCCAGTGAAGCTGCGGTTGACAGGTAAGCGAGTTTAAACCTCCTCCTCTTGAAGACGCTAGCACGTTAGCGTGCTAGCCCACCAGGCTAACACACACATATGTGGCGATAATTTCAACTCATACATTGTCTTACATTGTGTTTTTCTCTAGCTGTTTTTAATTATAACTTAATATAACTCTGGCTAATACACTAAGCTGCTCGGCAGGACTATTACAAGCCAGTCAAAGACCCTCGCTCGTTAGCAAACATTAGCTGTGTCTATGTTTATTAACCTAGCCGGGTTATCGTTTTAGCATCGTTACTAATAGGAGTTTCACCTCCTACCAAGACAAAATGTCCCTGCTTTTAAAACAAGATTTGTAAATATATTTTATTAATACACTAAGGGTTTTGTTATTGATTGTGTTTAAGGTAAAGCACAAGGAGACATGCTGGGTTTATTTATATGCAAAAGGTGTCGAGATATTAAGGAGTGGAGAAATGGGCTGAGTCCCTTCAGTCCCTAAAGTTATCTTAGATGAAATACTTAAGCATGATAGCCTATGCTAATATCCCATCTATTCCTTTCCTGGTTAATGTTAGCCCTTGTTTACCAGTGTCGTCATTAAAACATTACTAATAATCGGTGTTTATTAGGACTTTGACCTCCTCTGTGCAGGCATGTTGTACGTAAATGTGATGATGAGGTTATAGACGTGCAATGTTATCACTCATGCTTGGGTGTTTTAGTGGATGTGGAATCACACATCAGATCTGTTTATAAATCTATATTAAAAGCCGACATCACATGACAGATTGTGGTTCCCTAATGGTCTGATGTGTTTAGATCATGTTTTTTTAATACAGTCTGTACATAGGTTTGCCGGGGCTGGGGCGGTATGCATGAGGGATACCACTAACCATTCATTTGCAGTGTGTGCATTTAGTAACAATATTTTCTGGTTTGCCCTGAGGAGCTGTGGTCTTATTGAGCGGGAGACGGCATTTGTAGCACTTTATGTGTCACCTGCATTGATGGATTAATGCAAGAGCCAAATTCCCAGCATTTCATCCCCATCATATTCTCGTGGCAGTGAAGATAAATCTGATGGTGTTCAGCAAATCACAATCATGTTTTTTTAAGATTCACTGTAAAGCTGTATAACTTTCAATTCTCACAGCACAGCATACTGACAGGTGCTCTGTCATGGTATGAGTTAAGTGTCTTCTCATTCAGTGTGCTACAGAAAGGCAGCACAGCAGAAAGGTAGAGTAAAACTGTAAATGGAAATGAACCCTCAAAGTGCAAAGACCTACCCAACCGTCTTTCCTGCTTGCCTGCCCGAGGTCTTTGTTTTTTCCTCCCTCCATATGGGGAACGGTTTTAAATGGGCTGCAGTAGTCTTCAGACGGAATCCCAGGAATGTGAAACCTCAGAGAGGAAATGTGAGTCTTTGCTGATCATAGACACATCCTCTGTCTGTCCTTCACTGGAGAGAAAGAGTTTAAGGAAGACTGAATGTGTGTGAGATGGGGGTTCGCATAGTGGAGCGTAACCAGAATTGCTGCTCACACACTGAGGTTCACTGATGCTAAGTCTGCATTTAGACATGGGCCTTCATTTCACATTTTACACGTGTGTTTAGTTGTGACCACCCTTGATTTATGTGTGCATTTAGACCTAACATTGCATACCAAACGCAGTCCAGTTTTACTCTGTCTGCCGCTCTGTGGTCTCAGACTTTGCATATGCTTTCTGTGTCTGTCAAGGGGAATTAGCTAAACCAAAAGCTTGGACCTGAATGCGTTAAAGTATTTGGAACTTTTGTTATGCTTCATAATTGTTTTTTGGTTTGAGTTTTATCCTCATAAAACAGTTTATATGATAAGCAATAAGAATATGCTTATGACCCCTTAGCCCAAACTCTACCACACATTCCCAATTTCTCGATGAGGGATTATTGGCAGGAATTTGTAGAAGCAAACTGTAGCTCTTATCCAGTAAATAGCTATTCTGTCTGTTTTCCTCACGATAATATAAAATTGGGCTGGTTTTGTGCTTGAAATTCTGCTCCACCTAAAGTTTTTCCTAGATTGGATTCACAGAGACAGCTGAATTTAAATGGTGCTTATAGTTTGTTTTCTTCGCTAGGATCCCCTTCTGACACTGCCGTCGATTAGTTTGCTTAGGGTGGTCTAACCCACCCTGCAGATTTTGACCGGATTCATCCCCAATTTTGTCATCCCACACTGCCTTCAAATCCCACCTTCTAGTTCCTCACAAATGCTTTTTAGAGCTCCTACTTACGTCTAGAACATGTACCTGGGACAGCTGTTCTTTGATGCTTAAATTAATTTTTTTTTTTAAAAACAAAAAAAACCATCCTAGTTTGAGTTTGCTGGTAGGTGGTGTGTCGTCTTGTCCCCACAAAGCTTGCTGCCAAGTTTGTAAAGGAGAGCAATCTCTGATTTTGAGAGCTGTTATTTCGAACGCTGCAAGGAGCCGACAGTTGGTGTAGTCCCCCCTTCGACTCCGGCGCAGTAAGAGCTGGTGTATGATTTACTGAAATTGAACAAGAACAAGGTGTTTTTTCTTCACTTTCCTTCACTGGATGGAATCTGGAGTTTCTCAAATGTGAATGACATGAAATGTACGAGGGGATGCATCCATCTCTCATCCCCTTTCAAATATGGCCTCTTGCTGTTGCTGCCTCTGCTGTGAGGGAGGGAGCCTGTCTATGTGATCCATTTCCTCCATTAGCCTCCAGTTGGCATGCAGTGAGCAGGGAAGGACTGGAAGAATCATCTCAGGATTCTTCCTGTTCTGTGTGAGTGTGAGACACTCACGCAAGCAAGGAAACCCACATGTACATTTTTCATCTACTGTCGTACTTTGTGTGCGTGTGCGTGCCCCCCCTTGCTCTAACATTTTGGGAAGCTGGTGCTGGAGCTTATGTGTGTGTTGAAGGGCCCAGAAAAAGCCAGGAAGCTGGTGATTTAGATAAAGATCCAGCCTCAGTCCCAGGCCTGGCATTAGCACCGGGGCAGAGTGCATTTTAGGGAAGTTATCAGGGACCACTGTCTCAGCATTCACTATCAGCTCTCAGATAGTACAGCTGTGTGTGTCAGCTTGTTTGTATGTGCAAGCACAATGTTTGTGTTCTCAAAACAGAAGACACATGCACACAGACGCACTCCTATAAAGTCGAGCTTCCACAGGAAGTTCTGTCAGCACGCGATGCTGAGCTAAATTAGGCCTGTCGGCTTCCTAAAGTAAGGAGTTAATGTTACAAAGAGAGCACACAATGGTGACAGTGACAAACCAACCAGGACTAACAAATAAAGCTATGAGGCTAACACAGGGTTGCAGGATAATAACACATTACGGATATGTTTTACTCACATTAGGATGTTATTATAAAGTAAAGGACAAAGCATATATTTATCTTGTTAAATGGTAAATATTTACTGCCTTTCTGGCTTATTTGCCTAAGTGAAAAAGCAGTCTGAAAGGAGTGGAACATTTTGAGGAGATTAAGCTCTGTATTGGCATGAATCTGCCAGGTGTGTTATATATTTTTCTTAGTATTTAGTCTTACTTAAAACAATTTCACTGCCATTTCTCATTGACTTTGTCATCCTAGCCTTGAATACAGTAACTTGGTAGTATTGTTTCTGCTGCATACAATGGATGCGAGTCACACAATGCTTTGTTACACTGTGGTTTATTGTATCCTTGGCACAAGCTTAATTTAGGAACAAGCAAAGCTCTGGCAGAAAGTGCAGTTTGACCTAGTTATAAGGCAATTAAAAGGCACTGCTCAAAATTCCTGATCGCTGCAGAAATCACCTCTAAGATACGAGGCTGTTCTCAAGATTTTTCACCAAATACATACACACCCATGTAGGGAGAATATGTTCGAAGAATCCGCCTTGAAAATATGGGCAGCAGCAGCAGCATAGATAAAATAACCTATGAGAAGATGAGAGTGATCAGTCAAAGCATCAGGAACGATCCATGTGTTAAGACTCAGCTAACCACACGCTCAGATCAGTAAGCTTCAGCTGTTCTGTATGCAGCTTGTATCTTTTACTTCACCATGCCGTAAAAGTAGTATCTGATGGTCAGCGGGCAACTTATCTTTGCATTCCTATGTCTTTTTTTTTTTTTTTTTGTATTAGCCTGGGGTTGAGTGCTTTGACTGTATGATATTTTCAAGTCTAGATGTTCATTTCCATACTGCTTATCTCTGGCTTTCCTCTTTCTGGAATAAGACACTTCCTCTTTGACTTGTCTCCTTGGGTTTTTTGTCATTCCTGAACATGCAGGATAATACAGACCAAGACAAGTTTATTTATATAGCACATTTCAGCAACAAGGCAATTCAAGGTGCTTTACATAAAATACTGAAAGCACCAATACAAAGAAACGCACAATAAACACTTAAGTACAATGGAAAAAAAACAGTTGTTAAAAATCCAAGGGTATAGAAATCAAAATCAAGCTAAAATAGAAAAAGGTTATGTTAAAGGTTAATTATTTGATTTAATCAAAGGCAGCTGCAAACAGAAAATTCTTCAGCCTCAATTGAACAGAACTGAGAGTTGCAGCAGACCTGCAGTTTTCTGGGAGTTCGTTCCAGATATGTGGAGCATAAAAATTGAATGCTGCTTCTCCATGTTTAGTTTTGACTCTGGGAACAGAAAGCAGACCTGAGAGGTCTGGATGATTCATAACGTAGCAGCAGATTAGAAATGTGTTCTGGCCCTGAACCGTTCAGTGCTTTACAAACCAACAATAGTATTTTGAAATCAATTCTTTGACAGACAGTAAGCCAGTGTAAAGATCTGAGAACTGGAGTGACATGATCCACTTTCCTGGTCTTAGTGAGGACTCAACAGCAGCGATTTGAATCAGATTTTTTAGGGGGACCCAGAAAGACACTTTTACAGTAGTCAAGTGTACTGAAGATAAAAGCATGGACAAGTTTTTCTGCTGAGACACAAGTCCTTTTTAATTCTTGATATATTCTTCAGGTGATAGTTGGCTGACTTTGTAATTGTCGTAATGTGAAATGTAGAAATTCAGGTCTGAGTTCATGACTGCACCAAGGCTCCATAAACAATTACTTCAGCTTTAATTTGGTTAAGAGAAGAAAAAACTGGCACATCCAATCGTTGATTTGTTCAATGCACGTACTCAGCGCTTGTATTGGACCACAGTCTCCTTGTGAAATGCTGATTTAAATTTGTGTGTCGTCTGCATAATTTTGGTAACATATTTAGATTTTTTCCATAATAGGGTAGAGGTAGCACAATGTGTTAGTCTTGTGCAAGTGTGTATGTGGGCATGGATGTGTGAGTGAAAGAGAATAGATGTTTTTTTTAACTTGGAGAGTGTGTGTACATTCTTGCTTGGTGGCCTGTGTGTGTTTGTGCTTCAGCTCAAACATTTTACATCTGATTTGCTGAGACAAGAGAGCAGCCCATACAGGGCGGTGCCCCACTGCTGCTGTCAGCCCTTCAGTTGTCATCTCTTCTTCCCCTCATCTCATGTTCATTCTTCTCTCATATCTCCTACTATATTTCGTCTAGTAGCACATTTCTCCTCTGTTAAAATCCTCCTTCACTCTTTGCCCTCTACAACACGTATTCCTCTGGCTCACTACTGCCGATTAGTTTTTTCATACTTGCCATGTTCTCTGTGAAGCTAATTTTAAAAGGGCGCCAACTTACTGACTGCCTAAAGATCTGAAGTAGGGCTACAACAACGAATCAATAAAATCGTTAAACTATTATTAAAAGTGTTGGCATTATCGATTCGTTGTGTTGCGCGATTACTGCATTACTCACCAAGTCGCGGAGCAGTTCAGACGCAGCTGAGCAGAGCCGGTATCGGCAGAGGTGGAGAAAACGGTCCGCCCGAAATCCTCTAAAGTGTAGGAGCAGTTCACACTACATAAAACTAGCAAGTGTGTGCTGCATTCTGCCAAAGTAGGCACGAAGTGTGCATCATATCAATGATTTAATGTCACTGTGTGGATCATTAACCTTGTTGCAGTGTGCTCCCTGGTTATAGTTAGTGAACTAACAGCTTCTACCTGCTGAGATCTCACAGTCAGCAGTAGGAGATGAGGAAAAGAAGACAACTACATTTTAGAAGCTGGAAGCTGTACAGCTGTACATTGTTTTGTAAATGACTCTAAACGATTAATGTCAAAATAGTTGCTAGATCAATTTTGTTAGGGCACCTGAGGCAAAAGTGCACGCAGTAATCAATAGGGAAGCAGTTGTAGTTCATGAACTGCGACAGGAGCTAGTTTTAATTTTAATTGGGAAAGTTAACAACCTGTGTTTCATCTGTAGTGACTCATCTGGCTGCAGATGTTGTGACGATGTGTTCACATTTCCTCTGACATTATACATTCATTGCTATAGATTAGTGTGTGTTCACAGTCCTGTGAGGAAAGAGATGATTGTCCTGTATGTGTGTGGAGCACATTGTGTCTGCTTGATAATGCCTCTTAGCTTTTGAGGTTACTGTGTTGTGGTTAGGTTTTGTGGTGCAGTAAAGAGGCCCTATACCCAAACCTCTTCCAGCTCTGTTTAGTCTGCCTCACTAGCATGTACTCAATTGACCACACACAGGTTATATACAGTCATTCAGTGTTCACGTGGGCCCTCCTCATCATATGGAAACGTTCAATCTGTGATGCAACTGTTCCAGCTGTACTTGTTCCAGCTGTATTTATCCTGTCTGTTATCTGTACATCTAAAAGGAAAATACAGGACACAACAGCTTTCAGATGCAGCAGACCAGACCAAAATGACGAAGCCCACATTGCGTAATTTGTGGCCAAAACATGAAACATTCACTCTGCACATATGGTTACCCCAAACAACAAATGAACGAACTAATCAACTCAAAGCTGAACCTGTGGTCGCGTGCCATATTAACTCCCAGGATCAGCAAAAGCTTTTGGGTTTTTTTTCATAATAACCTTTAAATTATGTAAGTAGATTGCTATGGAAATGCAAACCTCCTGCATGTGTGCATGAGCTGTTTGGAAACAGAGCATTTCTGTTGAAACTGTACCTACGTGTGTGCGCTCTGGCTTTCCTGCTATATGATCACAGATAAGGTTATCTCGTCTCATAAGTCTAGTAGTCTAGACGTTTGCATCCTTGTTGCTTCAATGTTGAATTTTACTGCATGTGACATGCTGCCTTGACAATATGAATCTCTAGTAAGTGTAGACAATCATGAGCATGTGTGTGTTTATGGTTAGGACACCTTTTTATAAAATGATACTTGGCTGAATTGTTCAGTCTTTAACTTGTGACACTTTAAACCAACATCCAACAATGCATAATACTTAATTGGTCAGCTGATTGTTTGGTCACTCGGGTAACGCTGTGACGGCTGCACATGAACTGAACTGTCTTTGATTTTTATCTCTGGGTAACAGCAGGTAGAGAAACGTGTTCTTCTTCAATCCGCTGCCCTTTTAATCTGAGCTCTGATGGCGCTTTAATGAAGGGTACTTCTATGCCGACGTTGCTGTTAGAAATAAATAAATGGATTAAACAGCTTTGTGCTTCGCCGATTAATGATGGATGATTGTTTTCTCCAGTTTTTCTTTGATGGAAAAATGTTGGAACTCACCCTGAATCCATGGATTGATCAAGGACCACCCTTTTTGCTTACCCTGTTCATCTTCAGATCGCCCTGTGAAATAAAGTTCTTGGCGAGCATTTTTGTTTTGGATTTTGGCACCGCTGATGCTGATTTATGGGGATGTAATACCACAATGTGGATGGAAAGGGGACATGGAACTCCACGCCATTTGTGGTCATCTCATTTCCCCCTCTGCGCTCGTATGTCATGCTGCGGGGGAACCCCAGGCTTTCTTGTGTGTCAACTTATATCCTGTGCTTTCATTGATACGTTTGTTTTCAGTTGACTTATGGATTTTCCTATTAGTTTTAACATATTTAACACAACCACAGCAAAGCGGACACAGAGGAGCACTGGAGAGATGGAGATCAGCTGTGTGCAGCCGGTCAAGCCTCCATTAATTCAGGATGATGCTACTTGATATCTGATCGGGTCGTAATGATTTGTTTTGAAACATTACTTTAAAAAAAAAACACAACAAAGACTCATTCAAGCTGGCGTAGCATTTCTAGGCAGGCACCGCATGTGTATCGCAACCCTGCACTGTGTTTTGGAAGAATTTGGTAGGACTATGACTCAGTATGAAATCTCACAGGGCACTGCCAGTCTCATAATTCAGCTTTACTCTTCTCCACTCCTGACCTGAGTTTTACCACGTAACACACAGAGAGCTTACGTACTCTCTGCTAGACCATACCTTTTTTGTGCATAGGATATTTGGCTGAAAGCTAAGCTCACTGAAAATGTATTGTGTCTTTATGGCAACCAACTGATCTATTACAAACCATATTTATGATTGTATTATATTGTAATACATATATTTTCCTTTTTATATGTATTAATAAGATCTCAAGATCTCCTACAATATTGCTTTTCTCCAGACAGCTTTGTAAAACTTTGGTTGTTTCAGTCAACTCTGAGTATTATCTGCTTTTCAAATTACTTTTGAACTTGGTGGCATCAGCGTGCTTCTGAGCAGGAAAATGGAAAGACTGAACACCTCAGTGTTGCATAACAGCCTCTTACTGGAGAGGAGGTGGGCTTCAATATGCAGAATACATTAAACTTTCCAAGTGCTTCAGGAGGATTTTCCTGCTGAATATGAAGAGGAAAGCTCACCTTATTCTTTTCTCATGGCCAGAGTAAGACTTAAACCACTGATTATTTTCATTATTAATTCAATTGCAGTTTATTTTCTTGATTCAAAGGTGACATCTTCAAATATCTTATGTCTAATGATCAGTGGAGAAGATATTGAGTTTACTATCATGTATGACAAAGAAAAGCAGGTCACTCTTTGTTGATGGGTTAATAGATTAATCATCTTTTTTTCGCTAACTGTTGCAGCTCTTGGTTGCAGCTCAGGTTTCTGACAGCTTCTGAGAATAATGAGGCAAGGTGGAAACCTGAGTCTGATAAACAAAATTTAGGACATGTGAAAGTGCAGCTAATTTGTCTACAAATGTGATTTTTCTGTAGTCTTGCTCTTTGCACTTTACTGCATCCTGCCTCTCTCTCTTCCTTTCATTGCATGAACTCTCTACCTCGCCACTACAGCTTCTCATCATGTGTCTCTATATCCTGCATTTTTCTTTTCAGTCTCTTACTCTCTCTTTTCTTCTTGAACAGGATGTCCCTCATCTCTCTGTCATTTCTCTTTCTTCCTTCCTCCCTCTCTCACCCCCGGATCTAGTCCAGACAGTTGACAGACGACTCTGCCGGTGTGGCTCCAGCTTGTTATGTTTTTTTTCTTTATCTGTTCTCAACTTGTGATGTGCATGCGCACACACACACACACACACACACACAGACACACACACACACACACACACACACACACACACACACACACACACACACACACACACATACATACATGCACACTTCCTGTCCCGGTCCCTCAACACAGTACAGTACTTAGTGTTTGTCAGTGTGTTGTTTGGGTGCCCTGAGGAGTCTGTTAGGGGATTCCAGGGATGCCCAACAAGAGTAATACATTTATTCTGATTGATATAAATGCATAAAAATAACTATAGTAATGTATTACTGTTATTTACCCACATACAGTATTGAAAGTTATACAATTTGATACCATAAATAATTTTAATAATGTGTTTTGCCCCATTTGTTGGTTTTGCCTTGATTCTTAAAAATGGAAAAATTACAGTGCTTAATTTTAAAGAGCGTTCACAGATCTACCACTGTTGTCAGGCTAGAGTCATAAATATTTTTTTTTTTAAATCCAGTAGAAGCAGGAAGGCAGATTAGACTGTAGGGATCACACTTTCCTCCCCCTCACTGTTCTCCTGCTACTGTTTCTGTGGTCAGACTGCCCACCTTTGTGTGTGTGTTTGTGTCTGGTAGACAACTCAGCATGTCTACTGTACGGACACGAACACACACTGCCACTCAAATCGCATCCCCCTCTCTCTGAGGCTGTTTTCAGTTTCAGTGTGGGAGAGAGACAGTTGGAGGATGTGAGGGATGCAGCTTTTTTTTTTTTTTTTTTTTCAAAGTCGTAGAAATGAGGATCAAGTAGCTCGGATGGCGCCGGTTTTCCACAGCATCCCACTCCACTCTCGACATAATCACAACAGCAGGACTTCCCACCTGTTTATGATGATTCAGAAGAGAAGAAGGATGATTCCTCTTTTGATTACAATTATGTGTTACCAATAAGGGATTTGACCTCTCCGTTATTAACAACAGACGTGTGTCTGCATGAAAGAAAAACCACACACCAATTATAGACAGAGAGAGAGTCCACTTTCTCAGGCCTCTTTGAAGTGCATTGTTGCATTCTTAAAGGCAATTTGTCATATTAGTGATGGCCAGAGATTTCACAACATTTTGCAACATATACGGCAATCCAGCTGCTTGATGACAAATTTACTATTTACATCTGTTTCTCAATAATGCTGAAAAAACAGGTTTTATTGACTGCTACAGAGATAGCCACAAGGGTAAAGATCTGTCCAACATGAGAAAATAGAGATTGAAATCTGTGGGGAAAAAAACTTGGAGGTCCGCAATTAAGCTGTTGAAAATGGTAAAAAGTATAAATACTGTAATTTTAATCAAACTATGGAAACCCATGTTTACTTTAAGAACGGTTCAAGTTAAGAAATATGCTTCTCTGAGCTTCAGGTAGGTGAACATGTTAAGGGATCACTGGGGGATGTTTTTTTGGCTCTTTTTTATGAACCAATCAGCTTGTTTGACTCACAAGTTGACACAACTTGTTCTTGAGATTTGGGAGGTGTGCATGTTCGCTCCTCCACAAACCTCCTGTAACCTGCTGTTACCCATAACATGTTTTTCTACATAGGTTTTCTGAGCATATTAACATGTATTTCACTTTTTGAGCAATCGCAGTAGTTGGTTACTGGCTATTTAGGATAAATTTAGTCCATGTCTGCTGTCTTGTTACAGATGTGCACATCACCATCCTCCACTCGCAAACAACAAAAAGCCCCAGGCTCCAGCATCAAAGTCTGCCAGGCTCAACTGAATATCTTTGTTTACACAGAGATGAGTCTAGCCTGAAGTAACCTCACTCCATATCATCCACGCTCAGAGTGACAGAAAACATAGCACTGCCTCATCTCTCTCTGTTGCTCTTTCTCACTGTCTGTCACCCTTACCTCCAACATCACATAGAGCTGCCACGGTTACTGCATTACTGCGGTAACGTATTTACGTTGAGATGGGACGATAGTTATTCTCTCAAGTCTCAATGTGCTAAGACGTTTAAAGACACAAGACCCATATATAGACATTTAGACTAAAGAGGCTATAAAGAATAGACCACAGGAATATACATGTGAAAAAAGTTTATCATATTTGTCCGAATATTTAACTTTTTTTTCCTGGAAATTTCCTATCGAGTGTCTTAAAGTCTGTTTATAGTGAGTGTGTAAGAGTCAGTCGGTAAAGATGTTACCTTTAGTCCAGTTTAACCTGCAGGAGTTTCTGAATGCCTTTTGTATCGTGTTTTTTTGCCATGGAGGAAATAAATTCTTGATAAGTGAAAACAAGTCCAAAGTATCTTCCAACGTCTCTGCTGCAGAGACAGAATATGTCAAGCTGCAAAATACCACTGTGACAGATGATTAACTAAAAGAAAAAAAAAGAGAGAGAAAATAGTTTTCTGACAGCTTCCAAGAGCCTGTTATGAAAGTGTGTGAGTATGTAACTATACTATGATGTAAGTTGTATTCAGAAAGTATTTTTCCAGAAACCAGTGTTGTCTCATAACTGTGGTCACCTTTATTTTCAGGCCAATACAGTATTTTGGAACCAATTATTTTATGACAAATGAGGTTTAAATAATTTTTTATGGTTGTTACTGCAATGGTTTGATAATTTGTGCAGAAAGGGGAAAAAAATCAATAATGCGGCAACTCTAACGTCACAGTGGCTTCCTTTGTTCTTCTGCAAACACCACAGCTACATGCATAGATAGATCTGATGTACAACTGCCATTTATATTTAAGACATTGGCACAGTCTAATGTCTTGGCACTTTCGCAGTGGCCATATTGTTTGTGGGTCGTGGGCCTCTTGGTGACTGGCGACATATGGGGAGTCATATGGCCCCTGTGTAGAGAAGACAATGTCTATATGGCACATTATTTGTTGGAGACAGTAGATTATTGCTGGTTCAGTTTCTTTCCACTGGAGTCTAAATCACAGTTTGGCCATTTTCACACTGCAATTGTTTTTTGAGTTTGAACCAGATTTCATTTCTCCCCTCCTCCTCCTCCTCCTGGCCCTTCTTCTGGTCTGCTTTGCACCTGTTCATATTTGTTGTGATTGAACAAAAGAAGTTCTGCGTGTGATTATAATTACAGTATATATCTGGTACCTCATCTGACTACGTGCGTAGTATCACTCTGCCGTAACTGCCAAAATTCCTAACATCTGCACCTTACATTAGCAGCTGTGGACAACATGGATTTGTGGGTGAATTTTAATCAATTTGATACTTGACAGCTGAATGACTCAATCTGTAAAAGAAGGGGGATGACTCAAAGACAGGAAGAGCAGGAGCCTTTTAAAACTAGACTTTTAGTAACAATTTTCAGTAAATGTTGACAGTAAACCAGATTGAACCGTCAGACATAACACAGGATGCTGGAAGGATGCAAAAGGATGTGGTTTAGCAATGGGGACCTTTTTTGCAGTTGTTGGCAGAGGACACAATATCTTTTTAAAAACACAATAAAAGTTTGAGTTTGCTTAGATTAATGCAAAATGCATTTTTAATGCTCAGCAATAAACTGGAGACTGGGCCCTCTGCCTTGCATCTAGCCACATCATAGCAGTTATGATGTTTTTCTTTTGTAGCATTTGTTGAAATCAAGCTATGAAATTATATGTCTCTATCTGCATGCATGCTGTCCTGGTTGTTGTCAGGTTTGCTATTATCTGATATTTCAGTTCATACACTCAGCCTTCCTCTTCTGTTTTATTTGTCTCTCTTTGCTCATCCATCACTGCAGTTCTCTTCTTTATTGCTCTTTTCCTCCTCTTAGTGCTCTCACCACCTCACCACCTCCCCACCCTAGCATTTGAATTCTGTTTTCCACTTCATAATCATGGCCGTCATCTCCCCCTGCCCCGGTCTTTTCACCTGCCCCTGTTTGTAATGTCTAATATTCCCTACAGAGCCAGTTAGCAAATGAATCCTGGCAACCATATCGAACAAAATATGCGCACACACACACACACACACCACAGATACACACCGTACTCCTGGAGGACTGATATAGCAGTTGCTGTCTGAAGCAAGGAGATAAGCAGGGTAAGCTTATGTGTAATGCCTGCTGGTAGAGCATCCTCTCAATGATTTTTTTTTTTTTTTTTTGAGTAATTATCACAAGGACAAAAAATATGTATTCATTCTACTTACCATGTTGCACATTAAAGCCAAAACACAATAAGTTACCAAGGTGGTCTAAATTTACATTTTAAAATGGTTTGCACCTGTGACCTTGTTAGGTGAAGAGCAGCAGGCAGTAATTGCAGCTTGTGTGAATCTCAAACAAAAATATACACACTTTCACAGTCATCACTGCCTCCTCTTGACTCTTGATTCTCTCTCTCTGCCTCATGTCAGTGCAGGCAAACTCGCCTCCAGTCCAAACCCACACAGTGTGACCTTGTGTGATTCATATGCAATGATCTGTTACTATTAACCGTGACAATAATTGTCGTACTGTGCATTCCTGAGATAGTTGTTGCATGAATCATATACAGTATAGTCAAACCTTCTGTGCTAATAAAGAATCTGGACAAACTTATATCCATTGAAACAGGTGTGTCTATCGCCTAGTCATAAGCATACCTAATGAGTCATGACTTTCTAGTGGTATGATATTACACCTGACTGTATTTGATTTAATCTGGATGCTTCCTGTATGAGTTTTGCATATATTGTGTGACTCATTCCTTAGATCAGCTTGACTCTCTCTGGCTTATTTCCTCCTCGTTAATGCTTTTATTTCCTTATCCATGCCTGGATCTTTTTCTCTCTGCTCCACGTCACCTTTCTTCCTTACTTTTATTTCCTACCATTCAAACTCTCCATCTGTTCTATTATGTGGCAGCTTGCCTCCATCTTAAAAACGCAATTAGTTCTGCACATCACCTCTCATCCATCTATGGAAATTTCTGTTTTCAGACTATGCCAGCTTTTGAGTTAGGGGTGCAACGATTAGTCGACATTGTCGACAAAAATCTATGAGAGAATTAGTTGCCGACGAATTTAATTGACGATAATTGTCGGTTACGTCATCAGGCGTGTTTTTCGTGCTTTGCGTAGCGGTGAACTCCAGCAGTAGCAAACAAAAGCAGCTGAACAATACACACCGCAGCATTACACAACTTAACCCAACTCTGAGGTGAAGAAAATAACTCGGTGCTCAGTCTCTCTCACCTCAACAACGCTGCGTCCTCTCAGTGTGTTGTATACTGATGACTTTCCCGGAGCTAACTGGAGGCTGCTCTCCCTGCGGGATACTGTGCACACCACACACCACATGTTCTCTAGATTTTGTCACCTCTGTCTGAAAAATCCTTGGAAAACTGTGATGTAACACTGTGGTGCTGTAGTAATTTATCCGATTCAGTGGCAATATGGGCAGCCAGCATCTTACCGGAGGCAGCACGGAGTGCACACACATTTTAAAAAAAGAACAGGTTTCTGTCACTCATTTACGTCAATGATATAATGTCACTGTGTGGATCGGTTTACCTTGTTACAGTGCATGCCCTACTTCTAGTTTATGAACTAACAGCTTCTACCTGCTGAGATCTCAGTCAGAAGTAGGAGAGGAGCATCAGTAGGTTGACCTCAGGTCTCCACTGAGGAGTTTAGCGCTGATGCAAAACATTTAAATCAGTCACACCAAATAAACCACAGTTCATACTGTGAATATGTAGTTACCGACACATTGTTGTATTTTTTCTGGGTTCTGAGTAAAATCATTAAGAATAATGTAAAATCAGTCTTCACACCACCAAGGTGAACTGGTTTAGTCTTAACTCTTAAGTTGACACTGCTGGAGGATGGTAATATTAATTTATGTGTGTTGTTCTATTTGTGTGATATAGGATTTGTGCAGGTTACTTTTATTAGCAATATGTTATAATTCGTAATACTTAAAATAACTTACTTATATGTATGTACAAGAATTGTTTCTAGTCCTTATACTTCATTTTTTGTATTCATGATCGTGTATCACTTTGGTATTTTATGAATGTTATTTCTATCTAACAATCTATGCTGGGTGCTGAAGGGGAGTTAATCCGGGGGCGCCATGCCAGCTAGAACCACCACTGATCCGATTATTCAGTTGTTTCAATAATTGATGACTAGACGACTATCAAAATAGTCGTTAGTTGCAGCCCTATTCTGAGTCAGTGAGCTTAGGGCAACTTTGTACATTTTACCTTTGGGTGCATGGATTGAGCTGTAGCAATACACAACCTTTCCTAAGTTAATTTGTTCTTGATTGCAGAAGGGCCTCGCCACCATAACTATAAATAAAGTATCAAAATATAAATGTACATTTTTCCCACCTGCCATTTTAAGCTGTGTTTTACCCTCTGCTGCCTGCATTAGATTTGTTGTAAATGGATGTAATTGCTGCAAAGTCTCAGTATTGTGATGTGACCCCAGGCCTCATTTATAAATGCATGTATTTCAGAGAGGCACAAGTGTTGATTGAGGAGAGGGCTTTAGATATCGCAAGACATCCTCCTAATAATGCAATCTTGGTGACTGCTGACCTTTTTAAGTGAACTGACAAATGCTCAATTTCCTGTGTGCTCACCATAATTTCCAAACTACATTCTGTTCTACTTTGTTCATTCTTGCATCTCCTCTTATTATCTCTCTTCGCCATCCCTGCTGCTCCTCCCTCAGTGTTTCTACCGTTGCCAGAATGTCATCACTGTCAAAATTCCCCGGTGCAAATTAACTTCTCCACTTTCTTTCACTCCCTCTGCTCTGCCATATTTTCCTCCCTTTTTCTCCTCCTCTACCGTCTACGTTCCACAGATTTGTGACTCTAGATAGACCCCTTTCCTCCCCACCTCATATTCCTCCCTCCACTGTAGATTTCTGTCTCCAGATGAACATTTCTTCTTTACCTTCTCACCCTCTCAACCACAACCACCCTCCTCCTCTGTTTAGCGACTGCGTTCTGTTCCAGATTCCTGACTCCAGATTGTTGGCGTCTCCTCAGGGAGCAGAGAGGAGGTAAAGGAGGAGGGGGGGGAGTGTCAGCTGTAGATGGCTGGCCTCTCAAATGAATGACATAATTGGCATCCCGAGCATTTACTGGGCTAGAGAGAGAGAGAGGGAGGGAAAGGAGGGAAATCTAGTAATGGCTTTTCAGAGGAAGTGCAATATAGCTCAGATCCCTACTTTGGCAACATTGTCCAGTTTTGGAGAGCCATAAATGATCATTCATAGGTCACCATCATTATTTTTTTGCAGCGTGCACTTGGAGAAGGAATGTAAAGTTAGTCACGTAGCCTCTGAATACTTGTGCTTGACATTTTGCCAACATGTACTTTGTGTGTGTGTGTGTGTGTGTGTGTGTGTGTGGTAGTAAGGCTGCATTTAGACAATGCAGCAATCTGACGCTATGACGCAGGGGGCTGCAGTGGTGGGGGGGTGTGTGTTGTTTGAGCTAACAGTGAGACGATGAAATGCGATCCAGGAAGCTGAGCTCAGTTTACAGGTTAATGTTTTTAAGGACCTGATCAGAAGCCAAAACATCTCACAGCAGTATGACAGAGATTTTACAATTCTGCAAAGTTATCATGCCAGCGACTGTTTCATCTTTCATCGCGACAATCACAATCAGATGAACAGTCCAATGTGGCTTTCACGTTACAAAGTCATCCACCAGGAATGTGCTGCTGCATGTATGTGATTGGTCCATATAGTGTGATGTCAGGTTGCTTTCCAGCAAAAGTTGAGCTCGGTTCAACTCTTTTTTTTTTTTGACCATGGCAGGTTTTCTTGCTGAGCCCTCTGCACTCCCCACAACCACTGTGGAAATGCACTGCCCCCAATTTACATGAATGGGGAGGGCTGCCTTTTTTCACGCATTCCCTGATTTGATCTAAACACAGCCTGAGTTAGCTAGCCCGCCAGGGAGGCGTGAGGAAGGGGGAGAGGAAGTGTTTTGTTTAATTGTTGAACAATGCTGTGAATGAGACAGCATGGGGCCGAAACAAGAGTCACAACAGGGGCGAAGGATGTAGGACTTCTCATTTAAATCTGAATGACTCACTAGTGACTCATAGGATGTCAGCGGGTGTGTTAGGAGCATTTTTTGCAAGTTTACATTTTTTTCCACCTAAATAGCCAAATCATTTAGTTTTTCTGAAATGGATATAGAGAACTATGTCATTTATATTTAAAGGGATTTAACAATTTCAGGCCTTGATAAGTTTGGAAATTGCTCAAAGGAAACAGCATATCTTAATATTTATCTCTTTAAAATGTGGGCCTATACGAATGAAACATATGTAAACAACATTATTACTTTCTTCAATACAGCCTCCTATGAGAAATATTATTGTCTCCACCCTGTTACCGTGGTTACAGACCTCACATAGTCAACGTGAGTGTTGTTTTACCCATAGGACTTGTGTTTTAATGCAGTTGTCCATTGTTTGCGATTTGAAAATGTCATCTAAATAATCAGACTCCTGTGAAGTATCTGAGTGTAGCAGCCTGGGTTATTGCACTGCATTGGCTGGCATCAGGTGATGTGTGCGCTAAGGTAAGTTGAATCAATTTCTGGCTTTGGGCCACATGAACATTTCATGACTTGGTAACCTAGATTTGGGAGAAGTGAGGATGTTCCTTCGAGTACGACTTTTTCTTCTGTATTATTCATCTTCCCACTTTGATGGTGTTTTGCTACGTTTTTCTGTTAGTCAAACTACCTGAGGCCCAAAACATTGTTATCAAGACTGCATACTTTTATTACTACTTTTATTTTTAGGTCATTGCCTGTTTCATTGTCCCTCAGGAAAGATTCATGCTCAAGATCAACTTGCCGGTAGACGACCACATCCCCCACCCTAACCCATCCCCTGTCATCGTACACTTTAGTGTTGTCAGGGTGCTGTATTGGCATGATTGCTCTCCATTACAGGGAGCTTTAAAATGATCTAGTTAGATGTAGTAAAACTTGACACGGCACTGTTAAAGATGTCTTAATGGCTCATGACTTACATTTAACACCTTCCTCGCTCTGGTTGGGTTACATTTAATTGCGCTCCACCAGGCTATGTTCCAGTTTTTATTTCAAAGTAGTGAATGCTAGATCACTGAGCCTCTGTTTACTATTCTCTTGTTTTGTTGCAGATTCGTTAAACCTGTCAGAAATCATTTTGAAAAGAAACAGCGGTTCCCTTAAACTTTTCTCAAAGTACTAAAAGAATGGAAGCCTTTTTCTCCCATAAAAATGTTGTCCTAAGGGGGTTCTAGCTGTGAAACTTGAGCCTTTTTCAGGTTTTCTATGCAGCCAAACTCACATTACAGTGTTAAAGATTTACTTTTAAACAACCCTCAGCCACACTGTTGACCATGCTAATATTTTGTAACACTTATCAAGCATGGTTGTAATGTTGCTTTGATTATTTTCCAGCATAAAATTAAATAAACATATGAACTCATTACAGTCATGCTTTGCATTTGACTAAAGATTTGACTTTCTGGAAGGTTGATTACCTTGTAAGATTGAGAATAGCGTCATTATTGACTCAAATTTCCAAAGAGGTATAAGTACATTTATATCTTTAGGATTCTACGTAGAAGCAGGATTTGCTATGAGTAATTTGATAGCACAACGGTTAATCATGACAGAAGTAAGCATGAACAATGTTTTCAATCTTGTTGGCCTCAGTCTGCTATGCTGTAGTGCAGGTGGAAAATATGAAAGTGAAATTTGGCTTGTTTCCCTTACATTAAACATGTGTGAATTGAGGTGCACAAAATGTTGGCTGAAACCAACTGCATTGCCTTCATGCTCTGCTGTCCTTGCTGAAGCAGATCATAGCCATCCATATGTACTGTACATACATTAATCTTATCAGTATCAAGCAGACATGCAAAGTTAGCGAAAGTATCTGAAGTATTTGGCTCCTACACTGAGTAAACACTTTGTTTGGCACACCTATGCAATCATGTCAGACACATAACTTACTACTTCTTCTATGACTTTTCCTTATTAGATAGTTGCCACATGCATTAGAAAGAAATATGCAGGATGAAATGGAAAGATCTTAGGTCCAGTGCTTCTTCAAAACTGTGTTCTTCAAAACAGCATCAGCATTCAAACCCAGCAACTGGATGCTGATGCTGTGCGGGTTGACAGTCATGTCCTGGTAGTGCAGCCACAGACTTAATTGAACAAATGGACCACAAAATGGCTGTACTTGAACATGAAGCTGGTAGTGTACAATCGTCTTTGGTCTAGGGCAGAGCAACTCTGTGGTCTGATGATGTTACCACAGTGCAAGAGGCTAGAGCCACTGTTGGGAAACAAGATACAGCTCATGACCCTTGTCTTGTTCTTCCCTTTCTTTATGAACAAAATACTAACTTCCCACAATGACTTACAGTGCAAGGATCTTCAGGAAATGTGATTGGCTTTTGTCCTTGCTAAAACCACACTCCCTCATCAGTAAATATTAATACAAAACTTTCTAAAAAATAGAATGTTTTTCCAATTTATTGAAAAGGGTTAAGTTTATCTTACAATTAACATTTAGCTATGAACCTTTTGCCATTGCTGCAGATTTTTACACAACTTCTGATCATGTTCTGATCTTAGATCAGAGTGAATAAAATCACAATGAATGAATGATTACCACTCAAAATTAAAGTCTGTGTAAAGTCAATTTATTGATTTACTTCTAAACATATTATACATGTTGGAAAATGGTTACAGAAAACATGTGAAAAGGCTGGTAACTATGCAATACTGAAATTGTGGCGATAGAGCCTTAAACTGTTTCTCACCCTCTAATTTTTCCTGATTTTCTGAGCCTGCAAAAAGGGCTACTCCGTGATGTGGTGGCGTGCCCACGTGACATTGGCCCCTCCGCTACTATATAAGGCCGAGAGTCCTCAGTGGTTAACCTGCCTAGTGGCGAGTTATTGTTACTACATCTACTATTACTACAGTCTACAGTTAGCCAGTTAGCTGAGTTAGCCACCGAGCTAGCAGCTGAGCTAGCGGCAGAAAGTTCTCAGACGTAGCGTCCATGTTTCTGGTAGAGGTGGTGACTTTGATTGACATGTGACACTCCGTAGGGAGAGGGGTTTCAGCTGACTTGGTGGGCACTCCCACAGCGTTTGGCAGCGTTTGAAGCCTAATTTCATATATTTGGTGATTTTTTTTTTTAATCATTCAAATTTGGCAGGGTGGTTAACAACACACTTTTCTGTGGTATGTCAAACTCAGAACTCATATTTATTCTTACTTTACACAGACTTTAAGTGTCTTCATAAATGTGCATTGGGACAGCATTTGATCATTGTACTGCCCTTACAGCTCTAAAAGCAGTATCAATCTAAATTACGGTCAGTGTCCAAAAAGAGGTCCCTGTTGGGTTTAAAGGATTTGAACATTTGACTCCTTCCACCCCCAACCTGTCGTCCCAATGAATAGAGTGACGCTTTAAGCAGCGATTGCAAATGGCAGCTGGGAGACTCCCTTGAGAAAACAAGTGGGATTCCCCTGACAACCCCTCTCCCCCTGACTGTTTACAAACTCTCACCTTCGGACCAGAACTAATGCCAACCTTCAGCCTGACCTTTGCATTCAGACAGACGGAGACGTTACAAAGCTCCCGCCACAGTAACTGCTGTTCTTTGTTGTCAGAGCCACACTATGCGTGTTTTGTAATGAATAATAAGAGACCAGCTTTATGTAATACAAAAAGCAATTATTATACATCATTGAGCAGTAATGTATGTAAATTGCACCAGTTGGGATGTGTTTATGTTTAGTATACATTATGAATGATTTTTTCATACCACAAAATATGATTACATAACATGTATTTAGTGTCTTGTCTGCAGCAAGCATGGTACCCACACAATAAGATGATTTTTCTGGCTGCTGACTGTGTAACATAACAACTTAAATTGCTGAGACACCGAACCAAAAAAAAAGATCTTTACTTTTATATCCTAATTTTTATGCTCTTCACATGAAGGTTTGCAAATTTTAATTAATGTGCAGGTTTAAGTGATGCACTACCAGTTCCCCTGGGTATGGGAAGCTACGGTTGAGCTCTGAAGCCTAAAAACATATTGTATACAATGGCAGGCCGCTGTTCCTCAACCAGACAATGGTAAGGTAGTATCCCATATGTTAATTGCTTTGATGGATAGGCTTGGTCTGGTGTGACTGTTACTTTGATTTATGGCTGGTTTCAGACTGTGGTGGGGCGTCTCACCTACAAATGGCCCCAAAACAGCAGCTGTTTCAAATCCTACTAATGAACAATGGAGCACAGTGGACCCCTATTTAACCTTTTAACTACTATCACAGCTTGGTTTAAAATGAGGGCAAATGTGGGTGGTCGAGTGACTAAATCTGTAATGTTCAGTGAAAAACTGTAGTTAATCTGGCATTTCTTCTCTCTTAGAAGCTGATTTTTTTTTTCCAATTAATGCGCACCTCTCAGCGATGAACTGTGAATATGAGTACTATTAGATTTTGACCGAATACTGAGAAATATGTGGGTTTTATTTGATTAAAAAAATACCTGCCATGATATTGTTGCAGTAAAATGCCTTATATGTGGGTTTTGGTCTTTAATGTTTGAAAATGAGAACATAATCTAAACCTGTGGCAGTTCTGGGTGGGCGTCACTGCCCCTGTAGCAACAAGCCAGACCCCCCAGTCGCCTTCCCAATATATAGTGGTGGTTTCTCTCAGGAACTCAGGACAGTCAGGACTCCCTCACTGACTTCCCAGGTTTTTCATTGAATCTCTTGAAATGGAGGAAACGGTACAGTAGGTCTGCTGCTAGTTGGATGTGATTGTTTTCAAGCTGTTTTGTATAATAAGTTTAAAGTAACTAGAACAGTGTGGGCTTTGTAGGTTATGTTTTGTCATGACATGCATATAGATAAGATCATGTAAGTCATGTATTCAACACATGTATTCATACTTCTTGATGCAAACAAACTTTTAGATCTCTGTGTTATTTTTTAGCCAATATCTCTAATCTGGTGTGTAGATCAGCTACCTAGACCTACCTGTCTGCATTAAACAACTTGAGCCTCGACTAATTTCATCAGATGAGAGAAAAAAAAAGGGAGGAAAACAGACACAGTGCGGCAGTGGTTGAGTGAGAAGATGCAGCAGTGGTAGAGAAAACAAAGCATGTGAATGTGAGAGAAATAAAATGTCGTTTTGTGATTGTATCACAGAAGAAATAAATAATCATCAAACACTCAACAAATGTTATAGTGTGGAGACAGATACTCTTAGTTTCAGTTTCATTTTCCTCCTCTGCATCTCTCCCTTTCATTCATTCATTCATTCGTTATTTTTCCAACACATGCCGCAGTAAATGCAGAACAGGATAGGAGAAATCTGTGTTGGTGTTCCCTCATGTGTTAATACAGCATCTCTAATTGCTGCCATCACTTTTAAATTCCTTATGGATCTAATTTGCATGATCTACTTGATTCCTCTGATATGATAAACTCTGGGTTTAAAGTAATTGGAACCTTTGGTGGAAACGTGGCTTTCGTTGTGAGACCATATCACTAATACGGTGTTAATTAGCACAGGTTGGCTTCTAATTAGTAACCAAAAGATGTGATTTTAACTCTGGGTTATAGATCAGCCATATGTATATAAAACTGCCACGGTTTTAACCAACAGTTTAGAGATCAGAGATAACGTATTTGTAGCATCCCAATCCAAAAGGGGTCCCTGATGATGTAAAACCAACTGATGGGGGTTTCCATCTGGGCCTCTGCTTACTTGTGTGCAGCCAGATTTATTGTCTCTGTACTTACTGTTAAAGTGAGGGGGTTGTGGTGGGGATGATAACCCATTACAAGCGCTGAGGGCAGCTTCACCCAAGGGCTTCCTGATCGTTTACTGTTTCCTATTTGACCTATCTTTCCATGTTAGGATCTGAATGAGTCTGGTTCTTTGCCAGCACTAGGTCATCATGGTCTGCCTGCTCACGTGGCAACTATTCAACATTGCTGGATCCCCACAGGGTGTTGAGCAGAGCTTTGATTCTTCTTTGATGCCAGGATCCACAGTGGTGGAGTCTGCATACGCCCAGATAAGGTTATAATATATTTAGAACAGGACAGACCAGAAAGTATTTATTCACTGAATTTACAGAAAATGCACTATATGTATCATTATTGGGATATGAAATGAGCTACATGAGATATGGGATATGAGATTTGGGTCATATCACACAGCCCTACAAAGCAGTGTACAGCTTCGACTATTGGTCCGTGAATAAATGCCACAACCCCTCAAAACCCAAGACCCAAGCAAAGCTAAGTTCTGTGCCTTGATTGCGACCTGCTAATCAAAGTGCCAGGGGTTAGTCCCCAAGTTGGCAAGCAAAAATTACATGATGGAGCATAAATTACCTACATCTTATGCCCTTTTGAACCTGACCAGGTCCACTTAAGGTGGACAGACCTTTTAAGGAGAATCAGTTATTCTCATTTCAGTGACAATCTCAGTTGCTCCTAAACAGACAACAGAGAAATGTGTGTCTACTGAAACTTGGGAGAGATACATCTTGGTCCTATTTCTGCCTCCAAGAACTAAAACTAAATGATAGATAGATAGATAGATAGATAGATAGATAGATAGATAGATTTATAGAAACAAAATATAATGTTCGATACTTGCTAGTTTGTTTTAGCATAGATTTTTGTGCTACCAGAGGTAATGCCATAACTACTGTCAGTATTTGGTGAGAGATCACTGACAACAATGGGAGGCTTTTCCCTGTGTGGTCATTGTGACTCAGACAGTGGAGCAGTGTGCAGGTAAATCTCTTAATCTTCATTAGCATAGTTTGGTAACCAGACTGCCAAGTCTCTGTTATAGCTCTGCACACGTTAACCTGCCAGCAACTTTCCTAAAACAAGTCCAGTTGCTCTTGATTTGTCTTGTCTTCTTTTGTGGATATAGCTACTTTCCAGATTTGCTTCTTCAGCAATGGAGAGCAACCACGACAAGTCAGCTTCTACCAGACACAAATTGTTAAAAATGTATTGGAGTAGTTTATTAGCATAGCTCCAGAGAAACTGGGGTTGTGGGTCATAACCTGTACAGTGTTTCCCACAGATCTGAAGGCAATGTGTGGTGGTAGTCTGGCGACCGACGGGGGGGGGGGGGGTTGGTTTCGGTAAACCGGCCGACGGGGGGGGGGGGGGCTGTGTGTGTGAGCTATGTGAGAGAGACGCGTGAGTGACAGAGAGACGCAGGGAGAGCAGAGAAAGGAAAAAGGAAATGCAGCTTAACGAATACGATGCGTATTTTTTAATTAGCGTAAAAAAAAAAAAATTAATAACGAAACGCAATATGTGGCGGCCGGTGTTGAATCTGTGGCGCACCGCCACGAATTAGTCTATGTGTGGGAAACACTGCTGTAGCTTCTGGTTGTTATAAATTATGTCATAAATGAACTAAAGCCAGGAATAGTTGTGTTCAGCATTAAGCATTAAGAATTACACACCAATAAATAGGACAAAATCTGCTGCTAAACATCTACTTTTAATAACATGGGACATATATGCTTGAAATAGGATCACACATACATCTTTATGGCAAGGGTTTAGGCCTAGGATGATGATCCACTTAAACTCTCGCGTCTGATTTTGTCCCAGAGTTGGATCCACAAGTTTGTCCCACAGGAGGCTTTTCTGACTGCCTCAGATTTGGCCTGTGTCCATACAGTCGGTTTTGGCAGTGTAATTTCCCCTTACAAGCTGATGGTTAGTGTTGATCCAGTCAGCCCAGTCAGTGTAATTTTGTATGTGTTGCCATTGTCTTTTCCCATGTTGTGATTCTGTCTAGTTTGTCTTGCTGTGTCATTTTGGTCACCGTCAAGGTCTCAACACTGAATGGTTGTAATGCTAGGTTGGTTTCTCAGGCCTGTCCATATCTTCAAACACTCTGATGTGATCTGTTGTGTAATCCATGTACATGTCTCGAACACTGTTATGGCGTAAGGGTCTTTATGGTTTAAAGCTTGAGTAATATTGAAGACTCTGATATAACAAAGTGGCTTTTTGATTAATTGTTTTTATATGACACAAAATCTAAATTCAATTAATGCTTTTCATAATGTCTGCTTAAATTTAGATTAGATTTCTATTTGCTGACTTGTTTCTAATGTATGCTAATATGTAGAACTACAACAATTAATTGTTTAATTGACAGGTTGATGGACAAAAAAAAATCACCAACTAATCAATTAATCATTTTGATTTTTTTTGCTTTTTGGTTGTTTTTTTTTTTAAGAAAACCATTTTCTGACAATTTATAGATCAAACGACTAATCAATTAATCAAGAAATAATCATTACTAACAGCACCACATATATGCTAGCACTATTTTGTCATTAAAATACATTTAAAAAAACTGCACCAGTTCTGTCAGTTATCTGCAGAAGGCTTTAAAGCTACAATGTCTTAATAGCTGAGGTTATTTTCTTGACATAGTTGGTCTTGTGCTCAGAGAGTAAGGTTGGAAAAGAGGGAGGTCACCTGTGCATGTACTAATATAGTGGAAGTGACTGCCCATCACCACAAATAGAAATAAGTGGATGCAGATAATGGATGAGTGAGTTGCTTGCAGAGAAACTGAACGTTGTGTGTGTACGTTTTATTACACCTCTTTGTTTTTCTGACTCTTTGCTTAGAGTTCAGCATTATCCCCACTGAGAGATGAGTGATTTGGATGTTGGACTGTGATGCTTATTCAACGCCTATTTTTACGTTCACTGTAGTTTTTATTACATTCATCTTAGTTTTCTCAGTCACAGCTCTTAACTGTTGGTGCTTGGCCTGCTTTGTCTCACAGTATATTTGTCACAGGATTGTCCAGCCGGCTCTAAACAAAGCATTGGCCTGCGTCCATTCACCTATGTCCTCCTCCAGCACACCAGGAGAGAGACATTTAGGGACACTTCTAAGGAAGACATTGAAGAAAAGAGCAGTTCATAAGGACAAAGCCAAACACAGACCTACCCTTTTAGTGTCTCTGTCGAAAGCTATTGTACGTTGTCTCTGATGCAAACCCCTAAGGACTTGCTTCATACAGGAAAGAGTGCTTGTCTGCTTAATATTTTACGAAGAGAAACTCTAAAAACTGTACTTCTGGCCTGTAATGGGACAGCGAGGATGGACAAACCATATGTAGGCGATAAGACAGAAGTAATTACTTGAAGGAAACTGTGTCAAGTTTTACAGCTAAGACAGAAATTGATGAATAATGAAATGTTTGGGTTAGCAAAGCTCTTGCTAAAAATGTTGAGAAGAACAGTTAGCCTGATCAAAATGTTGCTTAATATACATATGTGAACAACTGTAATTTATAAATGTAGCAAATATTCAATTGTTGAATCTTTTTGAGTTGGTAATATCACTAACAGGATTAGAGAAACAGAAGCCACAGACGGAGACAAATGAAAGGCTAATGATGAATGAAGCAAAACACATGATAATGATGATGATGATGGGTAGAGACTGGGACACGTGCCATCGCTGCTGTTTTTCATGAATAAATGAACTGTCTATAACTGACTATACCCTGAATATTTGGTGAAAGCAAAGTTTTTTTGTGTGACCTTTCTGTATTCATTTTTTCTTGGTTTTTAACCTTACATTTCTTTACATTTCCTCTCTTCCAGTCCTGTGTGCGAAGAACCTGGCAAAGAAAGACTTCTTCCGTAAGTAGAGCCTTTTTTGATCTGTTGCTATTCTTATCCCATTCCTTCTCTTGTGCATTAGCATGGGCTTCATCTGCAGTGGCAGCTTGCTAGCCTTTGAAGCCTTGCTGTAAATGAAGCCCCTCAGTAGCAGCCTGTCTGTTTTACAGACCTTGAGGCCTGACATGCAAAAGGACTCTGTGCTAACCTAACTTCTAGTATCAGGTATCAGGTATACTGGCACAGAAGTGCTAGGCTTAAATAAAAAGGCTGTAATTGAACTAGATAGAGAGGACACTTCTTTTAGTCCAGCCCAGGACCTGAATGGCAGTTACATGAAGGTGCAGACAAGAAGACATTTAATCCAATGATTATTTTTTGTCCAATTATACTCATTTTGTAAACAAGAAAATAATGTGTATGGTTCAAGTAAACCCTGCCTAGCTTTATTGAGACACAAACTAATTACAGTATATAGAAACTGAAGAGACCCAAACCAGAATAGTGAGATGGAATTTTAGGGGATAAAACACTAAAAAAATTCATGTGCTTCGACTGCTCAAGGGTATCGAAGGGAGGAAGTCATACTTTGTTTTCTTTATGGCCTCTAATTAAGTGTTGGTTAACCTTTAGCTTTAGGCCTTTTTGTCAATCTCTGTTTAGGTGATGAGAATATAAGACCATTCCCTGCTGCTGCTATTAATACAAGTGGAGATGTATTATTAGTTCCACTGATGAGACTAGCCTTAAGCAGCCTGCATCTTTTACTTCAATTGCTGGTTAACAGGATTGAGTTGCAACAGTAGCAAGTGTAGCCAGCAGGTTTGTTCCCCATTAACCTTGGAGTCATCTTTTAACATGCACACATACACACACTCTCTTTCAGGGATTTCGCATGAAAGCACAAGGGTGACCGAACAGGTTTGACCTGTGTGAAGTATCGGTGCCCAAAGGTGTATACACTGACAACTGTGAAATACACACATATACACACATGCATACTTACACAGAGACGCCTGATGATAAATGCACCATGAAGAGTCCCTTATCAGATTTCCAACAGATTTCCATCCAGATTTGTTGGAAAGACTTGCCTTTTATTGTAGCTGTTCCACATTTTGCAGCACTCCGTCTCTTTGCTGTGTTTAAAATAATTCACATTGTGGAAAATGTAGTTAACATGTTTTAGTTGCCATTGTGGGATTTATTAAGAGGGATTAAGTAAGATTTGGGGGAAAAACACTCTTAGCTAGCAAAACACTTAAAGTTACATGACCTGTAAGATATAGGGAGTGGTTGGAGTCAGTGGTTGGTGTCCCAAAGCCGATCAACCCAAGTTAAAGCAAAGTATCTGAGA
This sequence comes from Scomber japonicus, assembly GCF_027409825.1. Taxonomy (NCBI): domain Eukaryota; kingdom Metazoa; phylum Chordata; class Actinopteri; order Scombriformes; family Scombridae; genus Scomber; species Scomber japonicus. The sequence continues at coordinate 26,177,377 of NC_070579.1, read as the reverse complement.
ACATGACGAAGTGAGGTGACCAAGATCTACAAACTCAAACAACTGCTAACCCTAACCCTAACCCTAACCCTAACCCTTTGCGTATGTGTTCAATTTGACCTGGTTTCATGGCCATCATCTCAGCCTGAGTTGAACACAGGTCAGACACTGCTTGGCTTTCATCAGCAGGTGTTTCTGTTCGAAACACGTGAGAAGTTGCAAAGGTGTGCTTACTGCATCTATTTTTCTGTCATTTTAAGGTTAAGAGACTGTGAGAAGACGTGTATATATCTACAGTGCCTTGCGTCTCTGTGAATGGTGAAAACCAGAATTTAAAGTCTCATATAAATGGGCTGCCATGTCAGTGTTTTTCTCCATGAAAGAGGTATTGTTGACCTCACAAGAGTTTTCTAACCTTGCCCCCCCGTCTCTTCTGCTTTGGTATAACAGGGTTACCAGATCCCTTTGCCAAAGTGGTGGTGGATGGCTCAGGACAATGCCACTCTACAGACACTGTGAGAAATACGCTGGACCCAAAGTGGAATCAACATTATGATCTGTAAGTACACAAGAGCGCTGGTCTGACATGCTGCTGATTGATTGATTTTGTGTATGATGTCATTTGAAACCACACAGAATCTATTGTTCTTGAAACATTGATATGACAAATGTTTCAGTAATGTAGTCTCTTTTTGTCTCTTTTCTGTGTGGAGAAACGCCCTTCTGTAAACCTTCTGAGCTGTTTTACATGTGAACAAAACATCCAGAAGAGTGAGATTTTAGACATTCCATACCACAGGCATCACCAAAGACAAATTCATACAGTATGAGATTTTTGGCTTAGAAAAAAAAAAAAACCTCATACTGATATGAATTCTTGCATTCTTAAATAACAGATTTAGCCTTTTTTGGATATTTGAAGAAGGGGTTTGCTAAATGTTTTTGCACACCATGACTTATTTCTGAACAATGTCCTCTGTGAATTGGAGTTTGTCTAATTCGTTATTTTTCTGCATTTGTCACCCTCTCTGAGCCAAACGAGGCTGTATAAAGACTGACGCTTAGAGTGTTTTTCTTAAACTTTACTATGGTAATCTGTTTCAGGTTTAACCTTTGTAAATCTATATAAAGTTAAATCTTGAAACTTGATTTTTTTTTTCTATCAAGGAAGCTTTCATTCCACTTTCTGTCAGTCTTAGACATGTAAATGCAAATCACTGGTAATTCAAATAGACTTGATGAATAATGCAAAAGTCAAACAAAAGGGAAAAAAAGCTTATATTTTCTGGCCACATTGCCCAGTAAAGTTACAACAACATGTGGACTTACTACAAAAAGATCTGAACAAGATGACCACAACACTCTGAAATGCCCCCATGAAACTATGAACCTGACTCAGTGGCAGGAGGAGCTGTTTTCACTGGGGCCGTGTGCTGTGAATGTTCTCTGTGCTGAGGTCTGTCTTGACAGGCTGTTACAAGAAGGTATCACCCCAAAGGACCCTAAGGACCCACTGGCAACCAAGCGTATGCATTGATGTAAGATGGAGAGAAAAGGTGGTGAAAGAAGAAGGAGTGAGGGAAAATGAAGCCTCATAGAAACAATCAGGAGCAGTAGAGAGATATAAAGGGCCGTGAAGTCAATGGCAGGCAGAAAAACAATAGAATCAGGGTGACAGTTATATAGTGAAAATATGTATGACAATAGGTGTGTTAGCATAGGGCGGCTCTATATGGGTGAATTTATAAAGTAAAGTTAATTTTAATTATTTGTGGAAAAAGCAGCAAATATAAATATTATAAATAGAGCTGCCGCAAAAAGTAGATAACTTAATCAGTCGATGGACAGAAAATAATTACATTTTCAAACAGAAGTGAAGAAAATCAGGAGTTTTAAATGTATCTTCTTTTTTATCATTTAAAAAAAATTATAAAAATATAAACTTATATTGTGTGATATTCTTTGGGTTTTGGCATGCTAATCATACAAAACACAACTATTGAAGATCACCTTTGAATCTGGGAACTTTTTTTATAGTTTATAGACAAAATGATTAATAGAGTGATAAATGGATAATTAATATAATAATAAGTAATTGTTAGTTTCAGCTACTTCATTAGAATTTTAATGAAACCCAGTTGTGGAAGATCTGTAATTTTCAAGTATTCATGCAGACATTGACTTCACCTCTGCCTGTAAACACCAATACATCTAGCCTTTCTAGATGCTCACTTTGATTCTCAAACCCACACCTGTTTCCCAACGTTTCTTCAGCCCTGTCAACATCAGCCTCAGATCCCCTCCTCTTTTTACATAATTCTGTTCCCTCTTCTGGATCCCCACCCTCTCGAAGGAGTGTGTTCCCCGCCAGCGACCCCTGGCCTCTTCCTCTGCTTCAGGAAATGGCTAACATGCCACAGAAAGCAGATGGGAGTGTGGGCTTGGCAGAATTCCATCTCGCCACACCCCCATATCCAGCCCCCTTTCAGCTTGAGGAGGTAGGGTTTATTCCCACATGACACTGACGCTGCCAGGGGCCACGCTGTCTTATATTACGTATCATAAATACTCTGAAAAAGTTATATTTCCGTTTTGTTTTTTAAACTAAAAATTATGCTCCATAATTCATATTGGTCTCCTGGGCAAAAAACAATGCAGGACACAAAGACCAAGCCAATTTATTTGAAACATTTTGAAGGGTTGAAAGTTGATGAGCTCACAGTACTATTTAGGTTTGATTTGGGCAAGTTGCCTCCTCATGCTGGGCCTCCAACTTTCAGCCTTTTTAGTGGAGGTCTTCACATTGCTTTGTTGAGTAGGTCAGATTGGCTCTCCGCTCTTTCTGTCTTTACTCTATCTTAAATGCTGTACATGTTGCACAGTCTGCACCCTCTCTCCTCATGAGAGCCTGTGGTACTTTACCAGTCTTCCCACACTCTGCCTGAGTGGGATATGCTTTGTCCCCTGTAATAAAAATGCAGAATATGCCGATGGCACTAGCACTGCTACACCAAATTTTAAACTCCTTATGGCTCTCTGTATTAAGAATTCAATGGCAGTAGTTGCCAAGTTGACTCTTTTCATCACATCTACCACAAGCCTTGGAGGTCTAAATGGCACACGCACCACAATATAATCAAAGAGTCAGGCACTCCAGACATTGATCGGTAGTGGTTTAACCTCGGAAAGATTTCTTTCTGCTCCATTCCTGTCTGTAGTGAGTTGGGCAGAAAGTAAGTTGTTTTCTGCTTGCCTTGAAAGGGCCATAGGTTTGGTTGTATATTCAATAAGTAATTTGTCTTTCTCAATCTTGAACTGACAGATAAGGTTCAGCCACCTTTAGGAAGCACTTAAACCATATGTGTTTGGACTGCACCCAGAACTTAATGTACTTTTTGTGAAAGACATTATTGTTTAATTATTCACAGCTTTCTATTAAGAGAGGCAGGAAAAGTCTGTGGAAGTATACGGACAATGAGAAGAAGTGAAATGGTTGGGTCAGAGTAACGGTACAGTAAATTTAAATTTTGAAGGAATCTCAGAAGTATGCTTTGGCATCAAGTCAATATACATAAAACAGATCAAGTTACTTAATATGGATGAGCCAGCGCTGTAGATTCTCCACTCTGATTTATTTTTGTCTTTACAGATGTTGACAACTGAAGGCTGTCCAACATTAATATAAAATATATCCAATCTGGAAAGAAATCTTATTTTTGATTTCCCAATGTAATGTATGTTCCTTGGCAAGAAAAGCTTTGGGAAGTCCTGCAGGTCTGGATTTAGTATGTAGCCTGGAAAGCTAATCTGGATTTGACCCAAGAACATTTTTCTCCTCCACCACTGTTGTCTGCAGGATTAAGAGTGCTAACCCTTATTTTTGTTGTTGCTGTAACCTCCTAATTGTGTGTGTGTGTGTGTGTGTGTGTGTGTGTGTGTGTCGCGTGTGTGTGTGTGTGTGTGTAATTGTTTCTAACAGTTTTCTTTGTGCTCAACCACCGTCTTGTTCAGTATTCAAGAATAATATAAATGTATTCTTAATTAAGGATTAATGTTATATATCTTTTCATTAATTACAGTATTCTGGCATATTATTGTCATCATTATTGTGGCGGTTATGGCATTAGCATTTGGAAAAACAATCAGGATAACTCTGGGTGGGAAAAGTGAAAAAGCAGCGCTTGCCCTTCCTTCTTTACCACCACTGAAGTACCTTTGAGCAAGGCCCTTAACCCCAACCGCTCCAATGGAGCTGCTCAGTGGCCAGCAGATCAGTCTTTGGTTGCACTGGGAAGCTTCCAGGTGTGAATGTGATCAGGTTCTTCCTGCAGAAGAGAGGCTTCCTCAAATAAAGGTTTTTAAAAAAGAGACGTGCAGTCAAACATGGGTCAACATACATACTTTCTGCAGGCTTTGAATTGTTTAAACTATGTGATTTGTTGCATGGAAATTTCTGGGAAATGTGAAGATTATTCAAACAGTGGAACCAGGTGACTGAATATGTTACGGTCCAACCTAGTAAATGTGCAGATATCCATAGATAGTGTTAGAAAACCAAGCTAGCTAAGGACAATATGTTAGAATAGGGATATGAAGAGACACTTGTGCAAACGCAACACAGTCAGTAAGTGATGCAAACCAGTTTCAGATCAGACTAGGTCATATGAGGAGACCTGGTCTGTGAGTTACCAGACTTTTGCATATAGCGGATAAGTTCAGTGTGTCCACCAATTTCCATATTAGGTATGTTGTGGCCTTAAGAGATTGTACTTTTAAAGTACAGCCAGCCTATCTACCAACAGCCATCTACAAAAATATCCTGTAGTCCTGGTGGATTCACTCTATAGTGATATTGTATCATCATCTATCTGCTTTGCAGTACAGTGATAAATCAATGTTAACAATGTACTCTGCCTTCAGCATTTCAACCCACTCACATTTTTCAGTTGATAGGAGTGTTGTACTAGTTCAATATCTATCGTGTTATATCAGTGGACATGGTTTCATAAGACTGTTTTGGCTCAATTATAGTGAGGGAGGAAATAACATTTTATTCTACCTGTTCTCTTATCCTCAGATGCTCAGTCACTGTCTCGTCAGCTATTTCAGTTGTCTCTCTTTTTCCGTTTTTTTTTTTTTTTGTTACTCTAAGGCAGTTCCTTGTACATACACCTCTGCATCACATTGCCCTGTTAATCTAAAAACACTGTGTGGGAAGAGAATAGTCAGAGATTAAATTTAGAACTTCATACTTTATTATTAGTCCTCAGAGAGCCAATTTGTGTAGAATCACCATGTTCAAAATTTGCAGGAAACCAAAGTGAAACATAACAGCACAAAGTATTAACAACAGCACTGATTTGATTAGAAACACGAATAAAATAGAAGTTAAGCCATTCAGCTGTTTCTGTTTTGTTTATTTTTTTGTCTATGATTTAAAAATCCTCCAAGTTGTCCTTACAATTGAAATATTATACACACTCCCACCTTCATATTATGATGTGACAGAAACCTTTTCTAAGACAGTTGTTTCTTCTCTATAAGCATCCAGTTCTCTGCAAATAGGCTTTTAATTAACTCACTTGAATTAGTCAAGAAAAAGTGAAACTTTCATAGCCTAAAACACTGTGTTCTTCCATTTATTTGTCAAACATAAAGTTTTAAACAGCTGGAATGAGACAATAATTAATAAGCATAGCCGCATCAACACCAGATGCAAGAGGACACATTTAAATTGCTAATCACTGCTAATTTTCAGGTAGTTGCTAGAAACTAAATCACTAACTTATACTTTTTGATGTGTTTTAGTAGGGGAACCCCTCACCTTGCTGGTGATATACAGTGTAATATAGAGTTTGGCTGCTAGACTGTAATTAGGTGTATGTGTGTCAGCAATTTGTGATTATGCATTTGAATGTTGAACCCAGTGTGAGTATACTTTTACCATAAGAGCTGTCTAGGTCTCAGACAGTGGTGGAGCACATCACAGGGACTTCCTCTGTTCCTCAACCACGACTAGACTGGCTTCAGCTGCACTAACTGTACACACACACACACACACACAAGCACATAGTCACAAGTTACTTTAAAATCTGCTAATCGGCCTCATTACACAGTCTGAAGGCCTACACCGCCAACACGTTGTGCATTGTTCTCTTGCTGTCAAGGAGAAGTGGTTGAGAAAGATGCAAAATACAAGTATAGTTTTTTGGTCTGTGCTTTTGTTAATGACATGTGTTAATGTTCTGGAAAGTTTTCTTGAGCACAAAGATGTCTTAACTTTCCTGAAACCCATGCGCAATGTTTCATTAGTCGCATAATGTCAGAGTTGTAAACTCCTTTTCATTATGTCATCAATCCCCTTTCCTGTCTTACGGATCTGTTTTCTTTCACATTCGTTCTTCCCCTGTCAGATACATTGGAAAGGCAGACTCCATAACCATCAGTGTGTGGAACCACAAGAAGATCCACAAAAAGCAGGGAGCAGGTTTTCTGGGCTGTGTCCGCCTCCTGTCCAATGCCATCAACAGACTCAAAGACACAGGCTGTAAGTATCCATTTGTGTGTTCTCTGCTTCTCTGAACACACTGAAAACCGGTCACTGGTGTCTGCTCTGTCTGTATGTCCTCACCGTGAGCTTACCCTAAGGTACTGGTTTGTTACTGAAGAGTGACGAGGAGGCTAAAAAGTGATTGGGTGAAGCATGCAAGACAGCTAACCGTTTGTTACGCACGTATGCACACACATCCTGCCTAGTGTCACCAACAGCAGAGACCAACTTCATGTCCGGGAACCAGGTTAGATAGTTAGCTAGCCTGTTGCTACATGGGGAGCTGCCTCATCCCCAGCTTGCAGCCTGCTGTTGCTGCTGCTCCTGTGTTGGCCATTTGTTGCCATTGATTTATGGCTGTGATACGTAGCAGCTCCTTCAGGCAAAGCATAACATAAATATTGTCTGCTGTAGACATCTGGCACCTGGGACCAAATCAATAGTCACAATTTATTATACAGCAGTGGGGCTTGTCTTGATGTATAGTCAACTTGTAATGAGGCCAAGGGAGGGGTTTCTGTCAAGGAAACAATTCACTTTTTCTTGGAAGCACAGTACTGCTGATATACTTGTTGTCACTGTTTGGACCCAGATGTAAATATAGGAAGAATTATGTTGTGTGGAGATACTTGTGTGACATTTGCCTTGATAGTCCTTAGTTGACCGGCAAGTTAATCCCAATATAAATGAACATGAAATGTTTTTGCACAGACACATTCTCAAATGGATGATTTCCCATCTGCATGCATGGGTTTAGATTATTGCCCTTGTGTTGTGCCTTTGTTTTCCAACAGCTCTTATTTTCCCTGTACAGTCCACATGGCCACATGCTTGTTAGCTCTGTATGCCTTGTTGGCATTACCAGTCAGCTGATACTGACACATATGCTTAACTGTAGTCCATACTGTCAAATTAACATTCTTTCCATTCATTCTCCTCTCCCTCAATCCATCTTCCTGTCCTCTCTTGAACACAGTCAGTCAGACAGACATGTGTTGGCATCACCACCCTGAGTTACATTTTTCCCATTTTTTTAAAGTATCCGGCATTTTTATTTCCATTCATCTGATCTACAGAGTCACGCCCTGAATATAATTGCCATTTATTGCACGCTCTTTTTAAATCCAAACTGCATAGCTGGATACTTGCATGAATGACATCTTATGCCAACTCCATACTGTCAAGCTAAATACTTCAAGTAATAGTTCAGAATAGTGCTAAATTGCACCTTTGGCTCATAAAGTCCACCCCCTAATCAACCAAAAACCACAACAGAAAAAGAGACCCTTACAGCTATAGTAGCCTGGTGCCATACTCTACCTCACTATGTGCCAGAGGACATGCCCTCAGATTTACCCACAACATCCAGAAACAGACAGTATAGGCTCCAGTTAGGCTCCACACTTGCCACTTACTGTTCAGCCAACATGCAGAAAATATACTTTGTCACAGCCACAGGAAGTGGACAGACAGACATGATCTATGACAAGACACGGGTCCTCACATAATCCCTTTGTCCCTGCCCAGTACGCTGCAGACTTCTGAACTGTGCCCAGTCTGTGGTCTGACCAAGATGCACACAGACACAAACATGAAAAAACACTCAGACACACAAAAGAGTTTACTGGAATTGTCCTGGTTCCTAGAAGTCATATTCATACACATACATCACTTTGTCATCCAACGCAAACACAAATTGGCACAAAGCTGTTTCACTCCTGCACACACACACACACACACACACACAGTTGTGCAGACCAGAAGGGGACTTGGAGCGATTGTTTTGTATTTGCTAGAAGTCTGTCTGGCTGCACACTGAGCTCCACTTCCTGTAGCATTGCAGACACAAACCTCTAAGTCATCTGCCCCACTTCTGAACCCACAAACTCACTAAGACACACACACACACACACACACACACACACACACACACATACCAGCACTTTTTCAAAATGACTTGACTGACTACACATGTTAGTAAGCCTCGCTTTGAACCCAGTTGTTTATTTATAGTGTTGACGTAATTGCTAATGATTTTTACTGATTGTGATACTGCTGCAGTATGCATGCATTTTGTACATGTTTTTGTAATTAAAGTCAGATGCACACATGCTGAGATGGACGCTCATATGCTAAATGAACAGATATAAAAACATAAAAACAGTCACATCTACACATATGGGTTTACATGCAAACAGGGACGCATATGTAGTTAGTTCATTGCAACACACATTTTTCATAGCTCTGAGGAATTAACTGGTGCGGTGAGAACTTGTGGTTTAATGTCTCAAAATGTTCTGTCTCTCTGTTTCCCTCTTATTTAAGAGAAAAATCTGCTTACTATTCCAGCCATGTAAGGCTTAGGCCATCCCTGTTTAGTCTAGACACGTATCCGGAACAGATGCATGCACGCACATACACACACACACACACACACACACACACACACACACACACACACACACACACACAGTTTATACAGACACACCATGTCATGCACATACAACTTCATACAGAAAAAGCAAAGACATGACAAATCCAAATCCAGTCTGACTTCAGTTTTTGTGCATGGAAAAGTGGGGCATCTCTTTATCTTCCTTTCTCTCTCTCCCACTCTCTCTCTCTCTCTCTCTCTCTCTCTCTCTGTCTTTTTCTGTCCCTTTGCATATTCTCCTTCCTCTCTCCTCTCTCCTACTGTACACTCACATTTTATGTCTGAATATGTTTTTTTTATATATTTAAGTAAGCCAAAACCCTTGCAGGACTCCCAACACACACACACACACACACGCACACACGCACACACACACACACACACACACACGCACACACGCACACACACAAATACACAGATTGTATTGTTAATGGCTATCGATTAATATAACTCCTCTGCTGGTCAGCTGGACTGGTCATGTGCCTGTCTTCCTGTGGGATTTAGTGTGTGAGAGAGACACAGACTGCTGAGTGTGTCTGGATCTTGTTCAGAGTCTTCCTGGGTTATGTTTCTGTGCTGTCTGTGTCTGGCACTGCTGTCCGGTGCTGAGCAGACAATGAATCCTTGCTTATCCAGAAACAACAACTGCTAACATATTTCATCCATATTTTGTGATTTTTTTTTTTGTTTCTCCAAATGTTGTTTTTTTTCATGCAAAATGTTGGCATCATTATTATTATTATTATTATTTATATTGATCATTTATCTCAGTCCTTTTGAAGTCTAAAAAAAAATCACAACACACACAAATCTTAAACCTAGCTTAACTTTTGCCTCAATTAGTTATACAGCAATTCCCTGTTTTAGCCTATCAAATATATGCACCTTGCTGGTGAACATCGCAATGATCACTTTCATAACTTTACAGAGTTGTAACATCCTGTCATTGTATTATAAACGTCTGTGCAGTGTTTTATCATCCGATAAGCCTTTTAATGTCATGGATCTGTTACTCAAGTTGGCCTTCCTGGATACTGTTTCATCATTTCAACAGCAAGCAACACACCCACACCAACACAGCCTGTTGTGTTTCTTTAACGCAGTAGTGTTTGTGGTCTGAACGCCCAATAACATGTATAACATGTGTGTAAAATTTTGAAAGTTACAAATCACCTTAGCACATCACCTGGATGTGTTCATGGTTGCTAATAAGGACATTATTTTTTCCCCTGCAGATCAGAGACTGGACCTAAATAAACTGGGCCCCAATGACAATGATACTGTGAGAGGACAAATAGTTGGTAAGAAACACACACATACACTCACAGTTAAGTTGCATATACCATATGTTGGAATAGAAAACAAGTCAAACCATAGGTATACTGTATGTGTGTACATGCTTCTGTTAGCCTGTCCCTCTGCTGTAAGTAAAAACACAGTGCATTTTAGGTCCCATTATATTTATTAATGTTGAATTTTCAATCACAATTCCTGGTGGACACTTCCAGTAACATCCCAGAGCTTCACTGCACATTTGCTCTCTGAAAACACTGAACCAATTAACTGCTGGAGGACACAGTTGGCACTGCTCCCTAGTGGTTCACTTAGTACAGAATATGAACGAATCAGTATTTTGCAAATAGAAACTTAATCCTCAATCAACTATCCCCAGGTAGGAATATTCACATACCGCATCTTTTCAGTATTTTAAATTATGAAGCCAAATGTTGAACTGATTTGCATCAGACACAACTCTGCATGTCTGGATGTCTCAATGCATTGTGTTTCTCAAACATTCGAGAACACAACTTGACCCAGACTGCTTCATCTGTCTCAATACTCTGAGTCAGTTCATTACCTAACCACTGAACCGCAGAGTGGAATTTTAGTTTTTTTCCTCTGGCTTTATATACAAAAACACAGGGATATATTTATATATTTAATGTCTGCTACCTGCCAGTAAAGTCTTTTCCAATTCTTATTTTTGATTTCCTCTGCCTTGATGTCATACGAATCTTTAAAAAAAATGTTAAGACAGTATCGATGGAACTGGAGTCCAGATAGAGACTTAATCCAAAATGCTGAATGAAACATAGTTTATTATTTATTATTTATCATGATTTGAGAAATATGGATAATAACATCTCACTGATCTACCATCTTCCCCTTCCTTTATTAATTGTATAGTAAGTCTTCAGTCCAGGGATCGCATCGGTACAGGAGGACCGGTGGTGGATTGCAGTCGCCTGTTTGACAATGACTTACCCGATGGGTCAGTATAATCACAGGCGTCCGAATAGTCAGCACATTGCTTTGCTTTTTCTTTGTTTCCATATATCTAGAGCTATTTTGATTGAACATTTAGAATAACTAATTAAATCAAACTTAAAGAAAACACAACCATGGTGGGTTGGCAAGCAAAGGCAAAGCAGCGAAAGCTTTTTAAGTAGTTCTTTTTTTATATGAACATATAAAAGAATTTCAGAAATGTTTGTGTATGCTGTCAATTATAATTCTTTGAAAGAAAGAACATATGTAAAGAAATTAAATAAATCTTTCTCATTAAATTCTTATAAAGAAAGAAAATTGTAATCAGATCAAAATTGTAATCCAAAAGAAATTGCAATTGGTGGATCTCTAGCTGTAAGATGAGCATCTTTAAAGTTGTGGACAAAAGTATCAATTAGATTTTTTTACATTGCTTGATGCAAGATAGATGCATATTGCTTATTTGTTTGTCTTATTTTGTGCACTAAACAGATGGGAAGAGAGGAGGACAGCCTCAGGAAGGATACAGTACCTGAACCACATCACTCGTACCACACAATGGGAGAGACCCACCAGGTACATCTGCACACATACTGCACATATGTTCAATTTCAACTTTGAACCATATAGAATATAACTAAACAGAGCCATGCTAAAATGTAAGCTTTACTGTGGCCTTAATCTTATGATCCTTAATACAACACGGCCTGCTTTTAACACAGTCACACTGATTCATTGTGTAATTCACAACAAACTTGACCTTTTTTAACAAAAAAAAAAACAGAGGGTGGGGGTGGGGGGGGGTAGCCTATTTAAGTGGCTTTACTTTCCGCTACTTCTCTTTTTTCTGAAAAAACTTCCACTTAGCTCCATCCTACTCACAACACAACAATGACAATCTGTTGGTAATGAGTGAATTGCTGTCAATTTCCTTAGTCCTCCCCCCACCCCTCTGCAACTCACACGCACACTCACACACACCCATAAATAAACTAGCCAGCCAGTCGGGCTGCCAGGTTTTACTTGGCCCCTGTTCCTGCAGGAACAACTGTCGCCTTCCTACTTGGCACATATCAGTGGAGCCGTCAGGGGGAGTCAGCAAACAAATCACCACCACCCACCACCTCACCCTCTCTTACTACACATCTGTAGTAGTCCCCAGGCAGCAAAGCGGAGCAAGGTTAGACGGGCAGGAAGAGGTGAAGAAAAAGTTAAGTTGTGGGGCATGGAGGGAAGTGGAGATGGTGAGTTGGAGGAAGATGTAGGAGTAAGATGGTACAGAGGGATTTAATGAAAATCGTTGATGAGGAAGAGGATAAGGTGAGTGAAAAGGAAGAATGGCAGTTAATAGAGGAACTGTAAAAAGAGGAATGAGGTAGTTTTTTTTTTTTTTGCCATTTTTCCCTTCAATATGTTACAGCAGGTGTAGAAAATACAATGTACATTTTTTTTATAAAGCACATTAGCCAACAAGTTACATAAAGGAATATTGTAAAAAAAAAAATTGTCTCTACTTCAGCTCTAAGCTTTCTTTTTCTTAAGCAGACAGTTGTGGGTGGTCACCAGTTTTTTTTTAAATATTCTCACTAATCTTCACTGGCCCTCGTCACTGCTCCTGACTGACAATAAATGTAATCTGGTCCACAAGCTAGTCGTGAGAGTGCACATTGGAGGAGTACTGTGGATGGCTGACACTGTGAAGAAGAGTGATACCATGATGGAATGAGGAGGGAGAGGTGGTACATAAGTGAGGGGTGGGGGGGAAGAGGAAATGGGAGGGAGGAGGTGGATTGACAGACAAGGGTCCAAGGTTTTAGATAGCCAAGGCGTCAGTAACTCTGGACGGCCAGACAGCGGTCAGACTTGTTACACACACACACACATGCAGTCAGTGTCAGTAAGCCAGCCTGTCTGTGTTTGTGTTTGCTTATCAGATTTCTGCTTTCAAAGTCCTGCTCTTAAGTAGCACACAAACACACTAAAGAGTCTACTGGAGAATAGAATCTTTCTGTTTCCTTTTATGCGACCCATAATCCTTCATATCACTTTAATCTTAACCATAACCATGAAATTAATTTCTCTTCTTGAATACTGATGACACAGGCTGGTTTCCAATGATTACACTCTGCATGTGTGTATGTCTAGACATCACTAGAGCAAATAAAGCTGCTTGACACTTAACCCATAACACACCTACAGTGCAACACATGCAAACTCTCTGCTCACTTCCAGGCCCGCTTCAGAGTACTCCAGCCCATCAGGGCGTCCTTTGAGCTGTGTGGTGGACGAGAACACGCCAGTGATGACGCCCGTTAACGGGGCAGAGGCCAGCGGCCCGCCAGGTGAACAGCGACTCCAGGAGAGAAGGGTTCGATCGCAGCGGCACCGTAACTACATGAGTCGAACACACCTGCATACGCCACCTGACCTGCCTGAGGGTTATGGTGAGAGACTGCAAACACACACACACACACACACACACACACTGTCCTTCCACCAACTGATGAATTGTTGAGGTTTCATTCTGTGAACCAGGTAGAATTACAATTTTAAAGTTAAGAATACAGCCTTTAAAAGTAAACATTAAACTGAGAAGTGTGTTTTTGGAACATTTTGGCAAGTCTTTGGAGGATTATTTATATATGTTTTGATATTCAACAGTGTGCTGCGTGATGTCTACAGATCATGCTGCTGTAGATATGTATAACCATGTAAACGCTTATCTCATAGGGACTGCGGACAATCTCCCAGGGTTCTTTGTTAAAACTGGATGGAAACAATTAGATAGTTTAAAATAAAAACAAACCTACATTGCTGAACCAGTCAAAAGTCTTTAGGGCAGCCCTTTATATTGGGGTGTTGACACAAAACTGTATTGACCTGTATAAAATTAAGTTACTTCACAACAATGCACGCGCAGGATTAAGAGCACATGCCATATACGCAGCAGACCCCGGTTCCAGTCCCGGCCAGCAGACCTTTCTGCATGTCACACCCCCTCTCTCTCCCGTAATTTCCTGTCTCTCTATTGTCAAATAAAGGTGTCTATGCCAAAAAAAATCTTAACCAAAAAAAAAAACCTTTGCACCGCGACTGCGTTTTCTATTATTTGCACGTCAAGTCAATCTATCACTCTGTTGTGCATGCACCCCTGCTTGCTGAGATGGTGCCGTGCGCACAGAAGCTGTGAGAGAATGGGAGGGGGGAACAGTTCACCTCTGCGGCTCCCTACTGGAACAGGCAGGGGGGAACGGGGGAGCCACTTAATAGAGCAATACTCTAATGGAATTAGTGGACTAAAGTCAGTCACACCTTGACTTTCTTCCAAATAACGCACATTTCATTCATAATATTATAAATACAGGCCTATAGTTCATGCACATTTTTATTGTGTGAAATGGCAAAAAAAAAGGGAATACAAAATGAATCTGTGCACTTCCAAGGTGAATTGGTTCAGTCTTAGTTATCAATCACAAAATAGGGGAGCAGATTTCATATGATGACATCATTGACGATTTTGCATGAAGGAAGTCCAGAAGTGTCAGGCTTTAGTTGGCTGTTGTGCCATTTAAACTTCCTATTGAATTCCTTCAAAATCTTCACTACAAATGTTATATAAGTCTGGAAAATCATACATGTAAACTGCAACTTGACTAGATGACGGAGGCATACAACCATGAGGTGGTGTTTCGAGCTTCTCTCTATGATGAGAATACAGTTCAGATGCCCTTTGTATCACCTTTTCTTGTTTTCATATTCTGTCTGCCTGCTTTGTTCTTGGGCTCACTCACATTTTTTCTAATACCACCCTCCTCTTGGCCCCCACCACCTCACAACACCACATAATGACAACTACAATCAACACTGTCTATGTATAAATACCCTTCCTCTCCTCTCCTCTCCTCTCCTCTCCTCTCCTCTCCTCTCCTCTCCTCTCCTTAAATACTTCCCATTTGAATGATTTGCCAGCTGATATTCTCACAGTGAAAAGAAGCAGGATATTCCTAGCACAGTGTTTAGCTCCGTGCAGGCACTTTAGGTCATAGGCTATTTTTTATATATGTAATTCTTTAACTGGCCGGCATGCAAACACGGGAAAATAATGCAGAAGCTGCACAAGTACAGACACAGTAAACTTTCCAGCATCTGAAAGTTTCTTCCAGAAAAAAAAAGAACACTTTTCACAGTCAACCATAATGCACCCCACAATACCCACAGAGTCTGTAAAATAAATTATTATTTTAAGTGTGGTGCTGTACGCCAGCGATTTAGAATGGCACTGTTGGACCTGTGCCCCCTTTTGAAATGTCCTGCTGCGTCTGAGGCTCACCGAGGTCGGACAAAGTGAGTCACTGATGCCCAACAACTTAGTGGGCTTTCTTCCTCAGCTGAACCCTCTGAACCGCTGGCTGGGTGTGGTGAGAGCGTGAGAGAGAATGAGAGAAAAGAGAGAGGGAATGTGTGAGGGGGGGGGGGTGAAAAGGAGAGCGAGAGGTGGGTAGGAAATTAGTTGTGCCAGTAGGAAGTTGGGGTGGGGGTGTAGTGATGGATTAGTGGGTGAATACACACACATACCCGTGCAGCACACACACTTTGTGCCAACATTCACACACTCACTCTCCATTCATCCATGAGCTGGATGAAACCGAGGATCCAACAAGCCAATGATGGGTTACAAATGAGAACCACTCTTCTCAGATTCCTTCTTGGTGTCCTCGGTTCCCTTATTTGTTTACAATATATTATATTAGTGGTTTTGGCATGAGTGGCAGCATTTTCCTTTCCATTTCCTCTGGTTTTGGAGATTGATAGGGGTGGATGACTCTCAGAGTACACACCATCCTTTAAGAGAAAACAAGGCAACTAAGATGCAGCAAGTAACTCTCCGCAAGGAAAAACACTCATGGAAGTCTTTCATAAATTTCCTACATATTTTAATTTCCCCATCCTCGTTGGATAGGCCTATTGGAGACCGTAGAGGAACTAATTGATTGCATTGGCACACACCTTAAGAAACTCTTAGGTCAACAGTGTCCCTGCTGTTTGCCTGTCACATCAATTATAAACAGACTTCCTCTTCTCCAAAATACACAAACTCCATGCTCTCGCCCACAAGGATTTAGCTACACTTCAGCAGTCCCTGCAAACAGCTCCAGGCTTGTTTCAGTGCTGTTTTTTGTGCCTTTTTTGACACATTCATTCTAATCTGTTTTCTTTCTTTTTTAGAGCAAAGAACAACTCAGCAGGGCCAGGTCTACTTCCTCCACACACAGACTGGAGTCAGCACCTGGCATGACCCCCGGGTTCCCAGGTAACTCCATTGTGATTGTATTTTTCCATATTTGTCCAGATTCGTAGCTCGCATAGCACTCGAAGTCTCTTTTGATAAATGTTAATAGCTATTAATATGATCATAATTACTTTCAATTAGATAGCACATTGTGCAGTGCTGACAGTCCATATTGTTTTAATCCTAGTATGAATGCTGACACATATTCCCAAAGACCATACTGGACTTGAGTGGGCTGTATCACACTTAATTTCTTATTTAATTGCTTAGTGTTGTGTTCAAAAACACTTATTCGTCAAATTTCAGAAATAATTCAGGGTCAGCCAAACTAATAACCCCTGAGTCTGATCTGGACTTGGAAGAACATTTTTGGACAGATGTTCAGCTGGACACACCACAGGCCAGTGGTTCTGCATTCAATCATAGTGTTTCACCAACTCTCAATAGCCCATCAGTTAATTCACCAGAGACTGCAAGAAGTACTATTGCGTTACATTTTTTGGTGATGTCTTGTCTGTGTAGCTGTTGATCCGTGATGAAGCACATGCGCGTAAAATCCAACTCTCCAACTCACAGCAGTAACCTATGGGTTTGGTCATTTTGGATGGAGAAACTAAAATGACCCAGTATGTTGTGATGAGTGCAACAAGGCATGTGCTTCGTGTCCCTGACTGATGTATCCTCACTTCACACCAGGACACGCATACACACAAATACAAATCCTCCTCTCAGGCTTTGGTGTGATCCCATTTCAGGCTTTAGGTTTCTACTGACAGGAATATCAGTTTAAGTGTACAGGAGAGAAGAAGAATCAAGAAATTGGGGCATTTACTTGGTCAGAGGGATAGTGTTAATGTGTTGAGGCTCTTGAGTCTGTTGAGAGGCTTGGTTGTGTGTTTTGATTGGCTGAGTCTTATATAGCTGCTGTATAATGAATAAAATCCCCTACTATATAGTCGTTTGTGTAAATGTTAATGCCAACCCATATTTAATTACTTATACCAGTTAGATCTCTATATGTGTTGATGAAACGATAACATTTAATCACACTTTAATTAAAAGCAGTGAGTCTGTGGTTTACCATAGAACTTAAGAAATACAGTTAAAAATGCATCACAACTAACAACAGTGGTAAAAATGTAAAACCACAGTAGTGCAGAGCCTCTCGTTTAATTTTGGGCTTATGTTAATTCCACAAGACACGTTTAAGCATCTCTGATAGGAATCAACACCCAAGGAGATGGTTCTGTAATGTTAATTACATAATTACTTAATTATCCATTTTAGGAGGAACATTTCTCCCATCTAATGTGGCCATCAATTAAATAGAATTGCTTTATAATCCTAAAATACTTACACTAGACAAAGTGTGATGATCAGAGCTGTTTGTTTTATTCAGTATGTTTGTGTTCATAGTTGAATTCAGAATTTGAATTCAGAATTTGATTTCATTTTTCGTATCGTTGTTGCTAATAGTTTCTTGTTTTTTTTTGTTTAGGGATTTAAGCAATGTGAACTGTGAGGAGCTCGGCCCTCTGCCACCAGGTTGGGAAATCAGAAACACTGCAACCGGCCGTGTCTACTTTGTCGACCACAACAATCGAACAACACAGTTCACAGACCCGCGACTGTCTGCTAACCTGCATCTAGTACTCAAGTAAGTGTATGAATCATTGATGCGTTCAAGCCTCCAGGTCAGAATATTCAAGGACATTGCCTCGGCTTACCTTTGCTGTGGTTTGAATATGTGCACATAAAAAGTAGTGATTTTTGTTTGTTTTTAGCTTTTTTGTTTGTTTTTTTGGGGGGGTTTTGGTGGTACATTTTTCACATCTTTTCTCACACTGCTTTCAAACATTTGTAGATTTTAAGGCAAATATGAAAAAGCAGATAGCCTCTGCAGCCTCTTTGCACTGCTCTTCACTCCATGTGTGTGTATGTAACACACAGAGGAGAGGACAGAGAGGCAGCACGACCATGACAGTTAATTGCAATGGAGAACTCTCAGTATAGTTTTTTTCTGTTGATTTGGCTTAGGCGTTACACCTAAGTCTTACAATGGTGACTTTGTGTATGGAGTCTCCATGCAAAATGGTGATGTATGTCCCTTCATGACCAGTAGAGTCTGCACAAGTCATTGGTCACTATCAAAGCCAAGTTGCGCCAATTCCAATAGTTTGTAAAGCTTCCCATCGCCACCCATGAATCACTCGACCTCTTATTGCCACAGTAGCAGTGTGATTTAACACAACTGTCAATATTGTCCAGACCAGAAATAGTCAAATATATTACTTCATGCAGATTTAATGTTGCTTTATATTATTTAATATACCCTCTACCTTGACTACTTGAATACATACAATAGTCTCAGTGAAATAACCAAGGGATGATAACTTTGAAGCCATTTCATCATGATCAAGATACAAGATGCTCACAAACAAGCACAAGCAAATCAAAGAATCATTTTTTCAGGGACACTTTTCCTAGAGTATGCAGTTTCAGACTAGTGGTGGTGTTTATGTTTGTATTATATCAGTGTAATGCATCTTTGATATGTTACAGCCAGGCTTTAGAACAAGTCAAATATTGTGTGCCTATTCACTGCAGACAAACAACATGATTACTGTGAGAACTGTTGGCTTCATTCATCTCACCTTATATTTTTGTTCTCTTCCTCTTGTCCCATCTGCCCTATCCCTGGTGTGTCTTGTGTCTCTGCCAATGGTCTTTTCTCTTCCTCTTCTTTCTCACTGACTTTACTGTTTTCATCCGTTTCCTCTCTCTGTTCATGTTTTGGACCTCATCACTATTTTTATGTCTCCCTCTTTTGCTTATTTCCTCATTCTCTTTGTTCTCTTGCTTCTCTCTTGTCCTTCAACTTGTCTCCTCTGTATTGCTCTTTTTTTCTTTTCTTTGTCCTATCTGTCCCATCTCACTGCTACTTTTTTCATCCTGTCCCCTGTTGTTTTCTGTGCTCCAATCCTCTTCTCTGTCGTTCACCTTCTCTTTTATGCCCTTTTTTCCCTCCTTTGTCTCTCTCCCGCTTTTCCTCCCTTCTCCTCTTCTGTTTTCACCAGCAGCCCAAGTCCAAATGGTTCCCGTGTGGCCATGGACAGCCAAAACACTAACCTCAGGTAACCCAAATACACTCATACACACACAGACATTTTGCACAGACAGATGTGTGCCTGCACAAACTTGCATGCAGTCAGTATACTGCAAATGCATACACACATTTACACATGGCCTGACATACATGCATGTGAACAATGCAATCAGCACACGCAGTTTGACGGATGTTTTCGTACACTCAACCCAGCCGTTTGTGTAAAGCAGTTTCAGCAGCCAGTCACTCAAAGCTTCACACACACACACAAACACACTATCTTGAGAGGAAACGCTGACTGTGATGCTTTTCCACAGGGGAATGTCCAGTATATGTGCACATGTTTTGTTTAACCTTCCTCAGGGTTAACTTTCATGTGAATGTCATTCAAGTTCAACACACAAACTGTGGCTGGCTGTCTGTATTGAGGGCTTGTCAGTCCATCTTTCAGTGTATTTGTGCTCTCTGTCAGCAGTCTGTCACTGCTGAAGCTCAGCTCATAGCCGCCTAAACCAGCAGAGAGACCTGGTGAAGCTGACCCCTCTCCGGAAAATAATACTAAACATGTGTTCGCACAGCAGCTGTTAGCTTAGCAGGCATTCTCATGTCCTCGCTGAACACACACGGGCTCAACACTTTAGCACTGTGTTAGCTCTTCAAACGTAATCATTTTGTGAAAATGACAACGAGGGAAGTTGTCAGCGATATTCATGTGAAAGGAACCTGTGATTTGTATTAATTACAGACAAAAACTAGTATAATAAACTGAATTTTAGGGTAGTTTTTCATGTATTTTGGCTGACTGACAGCTCCTTTTATTTTCAGCCTGCCAATGTGTGATGCAGGTTTTAATTGAACAAGAGGAACATAGAAAGATGTGGATATTTTTCCCCTTTGCTTTTTTAGTGCAAATTCTTAGTCAGAACGTCTTGCAATAACAGTGGCTGGCACGATAGACATGTTTGGGAAATCAACATCTGGTCATTTGGTCAAATAGTATCCATATGTGTCAGAACAGCCTCTGGTTGTGAGTTGAAGCTTAGCTATGTTATCCAGTCGGCATCATTAGCTGCTTGTCTGACTCCTTATTAGGAGAGATTTGAGAGCGTCCAGACGAAGTTTCAGAACTTTGAGAATATCAAAATTAACAAGCACTAATTTCTAATACGGCAACTCTTGATTTGTGCTGATTAATGAAAACAAAATTAAAACACCCACTATATGCAGTTTGTATCACAGCATTAGATGTGCTATGTTCAAACTTGAGGATAAATATATATATAAAGGTAAGCAGCACTTGCACTTTATTTGGCAGGTTTCATATGGTCACAGCAGACCTAACCAAATTTGGACTTTTTGTATAACAGATTCTTGAAATAAGCCCAAGCAGATCAGATTTTTATTTTGGCTTTAAGACTTTAATCAGCCAAATAAGCTGCATTTCAAACAGGGCAAAACTTGACATATGAGGTTCAACTGGTATGCTTTGTAAAAAAAATATTTTGTTATTATATGACGAACAACAATCAAGAACAATTTATCTCAAGACTATTGGTAAACAAAAAGTTGCAACATTTATTCTGCCTTAATATTCCTCTTAGATTTGAAATCACTGTATCAGCGGAAAAAGAATTTCACTCACAAAACACTCTCAAAATGCATCTGACAGTATTATAGCGTGTCTACGCAGAAAGCGCCTCAGCGGAGTTTTTCATTCGTCTATCTCAGGCGCATCTGACAGTACAGATACGCTTAGTTTAATCAATACAACTATCTACACTGGCCGTGTATTGGCTCACATGCTTCATGTCTATTTTCTTCCATTTTATCTCTAGGATTGTGTTTTGGGCTCCGAGTGCTACCAAAACGCAGGTGATCTACACTCAATGCTGCGCCTGAATGCATCCATGCATGTTAGACACTGATGGGGAACAGAAGCTGCTGCTCTGCTAACATGCTGCTTTTGTTACACAGGATGTGTAGACATTGCGTTAAAATAGATCAGTGACTCCATTTCTTTTATTTTAGCTTCTTCTCAGCTTTGACTATGATACAGTAAATTGTATTGGATATGCTAGAAAGACTCAACAACAGACTCATAATGTTGGATTATTTACTGGGTGACTTCAAAATTTAAAAGCCCCGAGTGACTGACTACAGGCCCAACAACAACAGGCAGAAATACAGGCCTCATGGTGAAACACATGCACACACTCAATGTGTGAGAATCTGATCATTTGAAACATTTCAGTGTTAACCCCATTATACTTTCTTGTCAGGTCCGCTAAGGCCCTAAGAGAAAAAGAGAAACCAGTACAACCAGTCAAACCACTATCATACTCTGCTTTTACTACCATTTAATCTCTCCTCTTTCTCACTGTCCTTGTTCTTTTTTTATCCCCTCATCTCTACACCTCCCCCTCCTGTCATCTCCTCTGTCCTCTGTCCTCACTCACTCTCGGCGCTGCTCCCCGCCCTCCGCTGTGCTCCAAAAACTGTTAAAGTTATCAGCCTCTCTGCTGGCTCAGTGTCAGGACATCTGTCTTTTATCAACGCCAGGATTTAAGAATATTTCACCCAACATCCTTATAGGACCACCAAACACACACACACACACACACACACACACACACACACACACAGACAGTCACCATGACCCTGCTGTAATGCAGCTCTACATTGACCTGTTTCCATTTAGGGAGATTGAAGGTGATGGTTGATGGGGTTGCATGTCAGGACCAGCTGAGTGCATGTTACCTCGTGCTGCTGTGTGGGATTTAAGCAAAAATGCACCTTTGTTTTCTTTAGATATCTACAGAGTTGCACAGATAGCGCAAGTCTCTGATTTCTTTCAGTGGAAAGGGGGTTGCAAAGGAAAGTATGCATACTGCAGAGAGTACAAAGGGAAATTTCTCTTGCACACTGGTCAGAACAGCAATTAGCTGTTGTCTGCTGGGGCTCTGTTTCCCTCATACCACTGGAAGATGTTTTCATAATTGTTGGAGTGCATCTTTCTGACTTTAATGATCTTGGTTTTTGTTTTATTTTGTTTCGTTTTTCTGGCAGACAGACTGAAAATGAAATATAAAACCAAGATAGAAGTCAGAGATGGTCAGTCAGACACATTTAACAGCTACAGGGGAGAGACTTGCTTTAATTAAATTGTGAGAGACTGAAACAAGCCATGTGTTGACTTAACTAAATAAAAACCCACCGCAAGCCAAGCTGTCAGCCTCGACCTGAAACGAGAGTGATGACAAATGACAACAAAATAATGAAAGTCTGTTTTCATCAGAGAAAGAAAGAGTTGTCAGACAATATAGTTGACAGCGTGTCAGGCTTACATCAAAGTGTGCGTGGTGTTTTGTCAACACAATGTTGACACTATGTCCTAGATTTTGTTCAAATGAGGCAAAAACTTTTCCTTGTGTGTCATTAAATTGAATGAAGTTGTCATGTCTTTGGGGAATCTTCTGTTTAGTATGCTTTTAACAATAGGTGTTATGTTTAATGACACCTATGAAATGAAACCTTTCAAATTAGTGGCTTTGACTACAGGAGCTTCATTTTTTTAAAATCACATATCAAACTTGCAGACTCTCTTGCACTGTCGTTGATTGAATGCGAATGGTATTTTACAAAGGCATTTTTCCTTATTTCCCCTCCGGTGACACAAACTGCATACCTGTTTTTGTTGGCTTGAACCTTGCTATTACCTCCCATTGCTACACCCTTTAGTTGTTTAGTGTGTTTTTTTTGTTTTTTTTTACCCCATGTCTGCAGTAACAGTTTGTGTGTTTGCGAGATGAGGTAGCCATGAACAGATTTGATGTAACTACATTTAGAGTCTACAGTTTGCACCTCAGTCCTGTGATGCACCGAGACACATATTGGTTTAAATGTGACTCAGACGGCCCTGCTCCCGACGACCTCAGACTGATGAAGGCCTTGAATTGTCAGACAGTCAGACACAGCTACATTACTGTGGTCTGCCACACTGTCTCTCAGATACTTAGCTTCTTCAATTGCACCAGCACGTAGTATATGTCTGAAAGATTACGTCATTGTTTGCTGAGGGTATTTTTAGTTGCCACTGAATTTAGATTTAGTGGGCATCAGCAGGTATTTTCCCAACCAATTTATAAATCTTCATGACATTTATGTCAATATTTGCATTGATGTTTGAAGAAGTGATGATTATATTTGGTGCATAATGTGTGTGTAGTAGTATATTTAACCTGTGATGGATATATAAGTGGAGATTTATATGGTTGCCATTAAATTTTATGTATATATGTATAGTCTATACAGTACTAGCTACACATGTTTCTTGACGGTACAGTAAGTGCCAGTCTTCTAAATAGTATGCAGTGTTTAGTAGGGTAAATGCTCTGTCGGTATGTGGTGCATTAAAGGGTTGTCTGTAAGGACCTTGATCAGGATGGTTGAGAGCACAAATCCATTCAAAAGGAAGAATGTCACTCTTACTCTTAACTCATTTTCGTCTTATTACACACACACAAGGTATTTGAGCTATATGAATGTTGAAAGCATTTTTCATCTGTTGTGCTCAGAAAATGTTTTCAAATGTAGCATCTCTTAGCCAGTGGACAGTTCCATCAATGCACTCTGTCTGTTGCTGGTTTCCTCTGGTTTTGAAGCAGGTAGATGTGTTCAGATGTTGGAGCTCAGCAGGAGGGAAGAAAGTGAAAGGTCACACTTTCACTGGCAAAACATACATTATAGAGTAAATCATTCTATAAACACACATGCACACACTCGACTCTACATGTTGTCAAACTCTGCTGCAGCGGTGTTGTTTGGCCAACCTTTCTGTCCCCTCCTGCTGTTTTAGGCAGTAGGTGTAAAGAGAAAGTCCCCAGCTGATACTCATAAAGGGGTCCTTTGATTCTCAGGGCTGGGTGGGGGGTTGAGCGGGTGGTGTTGGGGTGGCTGGTGCGGCTTTTACACCACTACACCTACTCAGCACTCATTACAGCCCACCTGTGCCACACGCCTTGGAAAGTAAGCAAGTACACTTTCTCTTACACACACAAACACACAGATGTTCATTCTTGTGCGTGCACTCTCTCACCCAACACGCACACAGTCTGCCTGCCTGCAAACACTGAAAGAGGATGGAGCTCTATCATGACTCTGCAGGTTCAGGTGCAGGTGATCCAGTTCTGGCAAATGTTCATTTCTTCATTTCTTGACTTCTCCAGATCTTTTCCCCCTGCTCCTTCCACCTTGGAATAACAATAATAAAATCCTCTGGCTCTTATATTGAATTTGAAAGTTTATATTTCTCCCCAATCGTCATATTTCACCCAAGCTGTCACAGCAATAGGAACCATTTCTGTCTTTTGGCCCAGCAGATTTTCAACTTTGCTGTGCTGGTATTTTCTATATTTACCATCAAATATGCAGAGCTCGCCCCCTTTGGAAACCAGAGACGATGAACTATGTCGAAACGTATTTTTAATTACACTGTGCCCTCAGAAGAAAAAAAAAAAAGTGCGCTGAAATTATGCTTTATTATATGGTTCTTAAGCCTTCCAGCCAAAAGCAACTCATTCCATTTTGTTTTAAGGCCATCTTTTCTTCCCTTCCTCCTTCCTAAAGTGGTTTTCAGGACTGCTCTGCTGCAGTCTTACCCTTTCTTTGACATGCTAGGAGCCCCAGCGCTTGCCAATAAAATAAATAGCAGCGGACTTGATTATACAGGGATAGACTGGCGAAACACTGCACCCGTTTAGTTTGGAAAGTCCAAATAGATGAGGCCTTTTTCAACCCACTGAACCAGAGAACCCAAGTGTACAAGGAGTGTTGGAATAAGTGGGTGGCTATGTGCTGCTACCTTAGAAGGCCTCCCTTTCCTTTATATACCAATTCAGGTCTAATGGTGTGCCGCCTTTGTTTGACCAGCCCTGACACTCCACTCCCAGTGGAGGACAGTAGCTTCTTTTAAGGAAGCCCTCTGCTGGCTCAGCGTCTCCTCTCAGGAAAATGAGGGCTGCTGTCCTATTGAAGGGAGAGATGGATTATGTTTTTACGAGGCCCACCCAGGCATCCCACCACCAACACCACAGCGGGGGCTGGAGGAAGCCCAGACTAGAACATTGACCATGGCTCAACTTTGGCAAGATTGTGTTTTATGGAGTCTCATCTTTTTAGAATATGCTGGTCAGGCCTTGAATGGCAAAAGGGGGTTATATGAGTTAAATGTCAGGAGTTGATGCATGCTTCCCTGAGAGTTGCAAAACAAGGCTGCACTTTGGCCAAGCAAACATCAGTGTCTAGAATTCACATTTATCAGAACATCATTTGTAGCTTGAGAGAAAGACATCTTTAGACAGAAACAAGACTCGAAGTTTACAGAAATGTTGGTGTGTGTTTTTTCCCTCCACCTCAAAGTGGAGCGGTGGCAGCTCTAGTGGTCGGATGGTGGAAGTTCCAGTGGTGGTTGGTGGTGGGTAGGGGTACCTACCAGGAATCAAGCTAGGCTGTCAGCTTCTTTATGCTTCAGACAGGAAGTAAAGATGTCTGGAGATGGAAGAGAGTTGAAGACACAGATACACAGCTGGAGTAATGATTTAGGTGGATTTGGCAAACTGAAAGTGGCAGAGGTTAGACATGGCAAGTGTGATGGAGGAGGGCAACAAGAACACGTCAACTTATCTGTCCAGCTGAGCTAGCTAGGCGCCAGCTACTCTTACACCACTTTCCTTTTGTATATTTCTTCCTCTCTCTCTCTTTCTCTTCGCCTTTCTCTCTGCTTACACAGGGTTTATCTCCTTCTCTCTGTCTTTCCTGGTGGCGATATTTACCAAGCGTCTGGTCAAAGGCCCAGCCTGTCCGCAGGTCTGGATCAGATTTACTTAGGGCTTAGGGCTCTGTTTAGTGCTCTTTGCTTTGAAAGGAGTGAGGAGGGTGAGTGCTGGAGAGGGAATTTCTTACAAAACTCCCTAGTTCAGTGGTTAGAGGATATTTGAGCTGGAGGGGCTGGGGAATTCCCTACAGGATGCATCCCTCTTTTTTTTTTTTCTCTCTGAGTAAAAATCTGTTGCGTCCACCGTAGTAAAAGCAATGCACAACAAAAAATCACAATATTCCTGTGAGCATATGACGGTAAGCAGCTGTAATGCATCAAATGGAAACTGCACTTTGGAAAGAAAACAGCTCAAGACAAACTGTTCAATACTGTTGTTTCAGTGAATAATGAATCATACTGACATATGACTCTTCCTTTCTTCTGTCTTTCCCCTCCTGTCCCTTTTGTCTTGTCACTCAACTTTCCATTCACACCTTGTTGATATCCCCGACTGTTCCTCTCCCTCTTCATCCCTCCTTGACTGTTTGTCTTCCACCTCTCCTGCCTTATTCTTGCAGTCATCCGACTCAGTTGAAGGACCAGGTTGTTCCTGGTGTCCCTCAGCAAGCTATGTCCCCAGCCCAGTTGCCTGAAGAGGCAGAGTGCCTGACGGTGCCCAAGTACAAGCGAGACCTGGTGCAGAAGCTGAAGATCCTGCGGCAGGAACTATCTCAGCAACAACCCCAGGCTGGCCACTGCCGCATTGAGGTCTGCCGTGAGGAGATATTTGAGGTAAAAAAACAAAAACAAAATACAAATAAACAGCAGAGTAGAAGATGACACTTTTACATGCAGACACACAGACATTACACAGTCACTACTTACAAGCCTAATGATCTTGAGAACAGTCATCTTCATTTATGCTCACAGATCATGAACCATCACCTGAAACTTGCTCAGCCCCAGAAGTGCACATACCTGTAATGCACCTGAGAGATGTGACACGCATGACAATTGCATGGAAAATGTCTGATGCAGCTCTTTGAATCACTAAAGTAAATTTAGGTGACTTTTGAATGTTATCTGATCACAGCTGCAAATAAATGCATAACAACAGCAGAGTTTACCATGAATTTGCATGATGTGCATTGACTATGTATTTATAAAATGCATCATCTGGCTTGCAAAGGATCACGTGTTGACATGCAAACTCAAAACATCCATGAGAACAATAGCAGAATGCTCACAAACCCAGATCTTTGCATTTTACTAGCATTTTTTCACCCTGTTTACGATGTGCACCAGAAAAGGGCCCGGGGCAGTACTCAGAACCGCTTTATGATTTCCAGGGAAAAGCACACCCAAAAGGCCTTCACGACACCACAAAAAACTCCTTCTCTGTTCCTTTTCTTCTCCTCGTCTGTCTCTCCTTTTCTTTTTCTCCCAATCATTTGTTCTACCAAGGCAAGGCATTCTTTCTGGATGATTTCAGCAGCTAAAGAGATGTGGAGGGTGGGAAGGAGGGGGTGAGGAAAGGAGCTAAGGCAGCAGTGGCAAGTATTCAGGGCCAGACATAACTTCATAACTACAAGTTGAGCAATGAAAAATATGACTTCATCGCCCTTCGACGTGACAGCTGTGGATGGGGAAAGCTAAGTGTGAAACACCAGCCGTGCAGATCCACTTTAGGTTTTCATGCACAAACCAGTACTGTAGTTACCCGTGGCAGTGAGTGCACGTGAATGTGCTGTACTTACAATGGCTCTAGTGTGATTTCATATTTACACGTGTTCTGGGCCATGATTTGACATACAGTACCAATCAAAAGTTTGTAAACACCATCCCATTCCCTTGAATAAGAAAGTATGTCCAAACTTTTGACTGGTACTGTATGATATTTATAAATCAAGTCTTTCAAATGCTATTGAAGCTTGCAATGTACTGCACCAACTGGAGCAGTAAGATACATTATTTGTACCCCTAAGCCTGCAGAATTTGAGTCTTGAATCTGTAGTAACCGATCCAAATTAACTATTTAAGATGTGTCATAGGTTAATAGCAGTTTGCAGTCGTCTCTGTGTAGCCCAGCTCTGTCACACTGTCAGCAGTGCTGTTGCAGTGGCAGATTGTTTACTGTGGCACAACCTCTGAGTCTCTGGACTCCTCTGAGAAGACAGACAGGGTGATGAGTCATATGTAATGTAAAAAGGCAACACTCACTATTTGTTTAAATATAACTATGGGAAAAGGTACAATGAAGAAAAGGAAACACTGAATTATCAAGGAAAATAAAAGTAAAATTGAACATTAGTAGTATTTATAATATTTAACAACTGATGCTGCCCCAAACCTAAAGTACACGCATGAAAATTAGTATGTGAGTAGTCAGTATACTCATGAGTTGGAGACCTACAGTAGGAATCAGATCATTTTTCACCACTTTCCAGAAACAACTTATTGTTGTATTAGTGGTTCTCTCCCTTTACGCAACATGCTAATCCTTGATTATGAATAGGAAATCTGTCCATATCTCCACTGAATACAATCATTCCTTCATGTTGATTTACTTAAGCTTAATACTTCCTCTAACTTGATCTAACTAAAGTGCAGTGACACTGCACACACAGCTGGAGAGAACAGGCTGTTTCAGTTTATTCCTGCTGTCTTCATCCCACACACCAAGAGTTCGTGGTGTCTCTGAAGGTGTGTGTTGGTCTCATGACAGTGTTAGGTTTGTCAAAGTTACACTACTTCACACACTATGTACACATACACAAACACACATATACACACACTAGCAAGCCAAAGCTTCTAGTGTTTTCCATTCAGTAGAATAAACACTGCTGTCCCTCTTGTTATATTTTATTATATTAAAGCCACTCTTGTTTTGTGTGCTTTGTCATATTAAATTTGCTCTTTGTGTTGAACCATAGGAGTCATACCGACAAGTGATGAAGATGCGTCCAAAAGATCTCTGGAAAAGACTGATGATCAAATTCAGAGGAGAAGAGGGGCTCGATTACGGTGGGGTAGCAAGGTAATTTGTCTAAAATGTTTTTTTTTTCTTTTTCTGTTCTAAATACCACCAAACATTCAATGAATGTATGCTTGTCTGATCATTTTTCACCATACTTATGTATTTGTGTGTTTGTTAGGGAGTGGTTGTACCTGCTGTCCCATGAGATGCTGAATCCGTACTATGGCCTGTTCCAGTACTCCAGAGATGACATCTACACTTTACAGATTAACCCCGATTCTGCTGTCAACCCTGTAGGAATCATTTTATTTATTTTACAGAGTCATAACTTCCTGGTAGAAATATTTATCCAGCCATTCATAGACTCAAAGATAGAAATATATTGTTATTATTATTATTATTATTATTATTATTATTATTATTATTATTATATCTACAAGGATGCAAGCATAGAGAAAAATATTATGGCGCAGTAAATAAAAATTGTTTCCAGTCACACAATGCTAGTAATATAATTGTGATGTGAGTGTGTCCTGCTGTAAATTATAATGAGGTTTATCCAGCTACGGAGGGTTGCATCATTTTTTAAAGACTTTTAACACCAGCCGGCAAAGGTTCATGTTGTACACTGTGGGAATTCATTAATTATTAATATCCCTTTTTTAATCTGCAGGAGCACCTGTCGTACTTCCACTTTGTGGGTCGTATCATGGGCATGGCAGTGTTCCACGGCCACTACATTGACGGAGGCTTCACCCTGCCCTTCTACAAACAGCTGCTGGGAAAACCGATCACGCTGGACGACATGGAGTCTGTCGACCCGGACCTCCACAACAGCCTTGTCTGGATCCTGTAAGAATCGTTTGTTTTACAGGCAACCAGTTATTGTCTAAATGCTCTAAACTGGTGAACCAAAGATAAAGAGAAAACACAAAATACAATCCTGACAAAACAAGGGAAAATACAACCAGCATTCATTTTAAAGTTATTTTCTACAACATATGATCAGCATTTAGACTGGGCAGGTAAACCAGCACCAATCTTTGTATTGGTGTTCTACTTGTACCAGAGGAGAAATAAAGCAGATTTTACAGAGGGATTAGAAAAGAAAATGTCTAGATACACAAAAAGCAATAAAAAACAGAACAGAGCAAACATACTTCAGATGCACACACAGACTTGACTACTGTTCAAATGATTGTGGCGCCCTCTGCTGCCAGTTCAGCTCTCAAAGACGAACAGTCTTGCTGTTGACACTTTGGTGAAGTATATTTCTTTTTATTTATATTAGTCTGAGGATGTTGAGTTGAGATGAAATCTGGAGGAAAAAACAGATAATTTCCGCTGAAGCTGAGAGCTGATACCTTTTCTTTCTCCTTTTGCTAAGGGACAATGACATCACTGGCGTCCTAGACCATACCTTCTGTGTCGAGCACAATGCCTACGGAGAAATCATCCAACACGAGCTGAAACCCAACGGCAAGAGTATCCCCGTCTCTGAGGACACCAAGAAGGAGTATGTCAGGTATGAAGGAGGACGTGAACAAGGATGTGAAGGCAACAATTAACAACATATTATTTCATTGTTTTTTTCATCTTTGAAAAAAACACTTTGTGATCTAATTTTAGAAAGATATTCATGTTGTAAATTAAAAAGCAACTCAGATTGTCAGCTATGAATGGTGGCTCTCAGCTTTAATCTCAGAACACGTTGCAGTGTCATTAATTCAATGTCAGGATGGTGATCCCTTTGTGTTTCTTCTCCTCCCTTATCTCTCTTCTTTGTTGCAGGTTGTATGTGAACTGGCGTTTCCTGCATGGCATTGAGGCTCAGTTTCTGGCCCTACAGAAAGGCTTTAATGAGGTTATCCCTCAACACTTGCTCAAAGCCTTTGATGAGAAGGAACTTGAGGTACCTGAGAAACCTGCTGTCTTGTAAAAATATCTCCTATTGTACACTGCTACAGTAAACTGAATCCATGTTGTCACTTCCACTCCTCCTCCTCCAGCTGATCGTCTGCGGCCTGGGAAAGATCGACATCTCTGACTGGAAGTCCAACACTCGTCTGAAGCACTGCACCCCCGACAGCAACATCGTAAAGTGGTTTTGGAAAGCAGTCGAGTCATTTGATGAGGAGAGGAGGGCCCGGCTGCTGCAGTTTGTTACCGGCTCATCCAGAGTCCCTCTGCAGGGCTTCAAGGCTTTACAGGGTACTTACAGGACTCAATGTGTGACTATCGAACTGTTTCCATAAACTGTGATAAAAGGTTTCTTTGATCCTTCTGTGCAAAACCTAAGTGTGAATTAAGTATGCATTGTTGAGCATGTTGGGATTTGATGCTGAACTGCAACTGATGGCCGATCCTTTTTGTGTTTGGACTTCAGGTGCTGCAGGGCCCAGACTCTTCACCATTCACCAGATCGATGCCAACACCAACAATCTGCCCAAAGCCCATACCTGGTGTGTTTCACATACACCTGCACACACAAATGCATTTGCACACACACAACATGCACAAAAGCTTTTATTGTTGTTGAAAATTATTCAAGTTTGTAATTGAAAAGGATACTTTTTAGTGACAGTGAGATGCACAAGAGCAAGATCAACAAAATGAAATTCAGCCACCATTCGTTTTATTACTCACACCTGTGCTTCTTCCAAAAGGTTTTCTCTTCCCTTTCTTTAACTTTATTCATGTGGATTTTCTCTTTCTTTCTCCAGCTTCAATCGGATTGACATTCCACCCTACGAGAGCTACGACAAGCTATACGACAAGCTGCTGACTGCGATCGAGGAGACCTGCGGCTTCGCAGTGGAATGAGAGACACATTGGAGAGCGTGTTTGTGTGTGTTTGTACATGTGTAACTGTGTGCAGGACTCTCAGACTATTACTGTCACTGCGACGTGCCGACATGCTCAGTCAGAGCCTTCGACCAGCCTGCAGTCTTCCTCTTTTCTCACCGCTGTCCACATTCTTCCCTTATCAATATCTGTTTGAACAGCTGCTAGAGAGACATACTGTCTTCTTTTTTGTTTGTTTTTAATCACTTTTTTGGTGTAGTTCATGTGACTAATGGTGAAATAGAGAGAGCGAATCAAGTTAAGAGCTGCAGAATAACTGTTTTGTTTTGGATTATCATTTTGAGTGGGAGTTTGTTTTTCTGTTTGTTAGTGTCGGCTGGTCTTTGCAGTCAGAAGAGGAAACGATGAAAATATCTGCACTGCCTGGTCATTTTGCTTTAGATCAAATCAGTTCAGGAAGCAGATTATCAACTTTACCGCTCAACATCTTATAACTTCCCAGTCATTTGAGAACATTGAGTCACTATTTTGTTTAGCAATTTGAACCCAGTGAATTAGTCTTTGTCATGCCACTGAATTTTTGACACGCATATTCTGCAGGTAGCCATATTCACCTCAAATGTATACACCTTCCAACCCCCACGGCTGCAGAGTAAGTGTGCTTTAGCTTGTAGATGTGCCACAAAGCCATCTTACCTCAGTGTAATGCTTTGATACCTGAAGGGTTTCATTCCAAAATAGTGTGTGACAGATGTAGTTTAAATCTATAATATCATTTTGAAATGGAACTCTGACTTGGATGCAGGTTTGATGTTTTGTGGCGCTCTTGAGTTGAGCTTGTCGTATGTTGTTTAAAAAAAAATAGAGGGACAGACTCTGGTAACGAAGAAGGTATGAATCTTAATTGTTTTCCCTGGATCACTGCACAGTGTGTCCACAGCCCAACGTGTAAACGTGTGCGTCTCCCGTGTTGTTGTTGTTGTTGTTGTTGTATGCAAGGAAGTTAGACGTTTAATAGATGAACTCCACTAGCACAGTATCTGATGCTGCAGAGCTGATTGAACCTCACTGCTGAGCCTGGTTCGTCTTCCTTTTTCTCTTAGTCACACATTCTTCTCCAGCAGAAATGAGTATGCATGTTTTTCCTCTTTTTTTTTTTTTTTTTTTTTAATCCAGTCCTGCAAACTTCCTGTCAGATCACATGTGAAAAGGGCACAACTGTCCACGGGACCAGGCTTGATAAAAAGCTTTTCGAGGCAGACGACTATTTTCAGTCACGTCATCAGTTTAAAAAGGCAGAAATATTTCTTTTTCTCTCTTTTGTGACTTTAGAGCACTTTACAAACTGAGCAGTGATGGCAGAAGTGCTTTCTTCTCATTAGATTAAAATATATCATGTTTCATTTGCTATACAACTACATTAGAAATATACAGAGTAAAAAGTATACACCTGTAATTTTTGAGTATATATGTACAAATACATAGCTATTTTGTATATTGTTGCTTGTTCTTTCTGTTCAATGTCAATGCAAGCATGTTGATGTCTGTCACAGACCTCTTTGCATTCTCAGGTGAAGTTGTCCTTTGTTGTTTTTTTTTTAAAGTTTTTTTTTTTTTTATTATTTTACATTTATTAGGCTAGTATGTGAGGAGGGATAAACTGGTTTTGGTGGAAATTTTATTTCAGAGGCCCTGTCTTTAACCCATGATAGAGTGTCAGTTTAAAGTGATATTTTCTTTCGGTCAGTCACTTTCACTTTTTAGCACACACACACCGTCACAGGAGAACATGAATGTGTGTTTGCTGCTCTGGATGTCTGGATTTCATATTTACATGAGCAGTCTGTATGCAACATGACTTATTAAAAGCAATGAAATGGACTGAATGTTGTCGGTGGCTTCAGATCTTCAGAGCTGCAATTGATGGAGTTGCCTGCTGCTGAACTCCTGAGTGCTACACAGTGAAAATGTTCAACCAAATGAGATATCACTGAAAACCACAGAAAGGCAACAGTGAGGAGCATCTTTTATCAGCAGAGCCTCCATCCAAAACCTCTGTGTGAATGGATGCTCAAGAGATAAAAGCCTATTTATTTGCATAAGTATTACTCTGACTTGGAAAAAATTAGTTAAATGTTCGGTTTTTTTTGGGGGGGGGGGGGGGGTTAAACATGTATATTGCCTGCATTTATTTGCAACCATGGACAGTTAGTTAGCTCATATTCCGAAACCTTGTGTGTTTTTTTTGTGGTCATAGTGGCACAAAACAAAAAGAGTACATCAAAATTGTCGTCTTTGTACAGTTGCAGAGAATTTATTTGATTTTACCTTTAATAACCTGACTCAGAGGCAGAATAGAAATAAATGCATTACAAGTTCTTTTGCACACATATATGCATACTTGGGCTCCAAGTTATAATCGGACACTTCCTTCTATTTACCAAATAGTTAATGGACTGATGATTGATTTTTATGTAGATACACACACATACATATATATAGACACAAACACACACAAACATGTTCTTGATATGCACACGTGTATGTTTGTCCAGTGTACACAATCCACTTCTGCTCTTTGTTACTTTTTTCTCAGCACCAAGGTTTCTGGCTGGTTCAGTCTTCAGTGCAAAGGTTGTGGGGATTGAGTATTTCCAGATGAGGGGAAATCATACTTTCTCCTTAAGACCATTAAAATGGTTGGACATTGTTTAACAATTTTGAAGATCAATGTTCACTTTCTGTAAATTTCAAAGCAATGTGAGGTGATTTTGGTGTAATCCGATTGATTTGATGATTCTAATGGCATTAAATGGCCAAATGAGCGCCAGACCTTTTAAAAAATGACGTAATATCAGATGTTCATTTAATTATTTCATCAGTTAAAATCCACAATGAGGTGTGTGATGTTTAGCAGTCTCTCTCCCTACACTTTGAAGTACACATTTACAGGTTTATGTACAAATTCTTGGGTGTGTGTAAATTACTTTTGATTCAGTACAAAACAGGATTTTTTTTTTTACTGCACCATGTTTGTGTTTCTTTGATTTCCTATCTGGTTTTGTATTTATTATTACAGTATATGTGTTCATAGTTTTTCACATCAGCTGCTCTGTGAGCTTGTAACTGACACCTGTACATAAGGACAATAAAGAAGCAAAATAATAAACTTCTTGTACCCTTGCAGAAAGCTGAGCAATAAAACTATGCTGTTTGGACCTCACAGCATTATGTTTTATAGAACTACATGTGTCGCTGTCTTTTCTTTCCTGCAGCAACATTAGAAAGATTTTGCTGTATTGTGTGTTGAAACATTGATAAAAGAAAAATTGGAATAGTAATACAAGAATATAACATGAGATGCTCTTTTTGAGATTACTGTTTATCATTCTTCAAAGTGGAAAAAAAAAACAAAAAGAAAGGAAGTGTTTTGAGATCTTGTCTTCATATCTCATGTAAAGCTAAAACTATTAGGCAGTTCATGTTTGACCAAAAATAATAAACTATCCTTAAATTGTCATTTTTGTATGTCTTAAATGTAGTTTTTAAACTACGTACATAAATTAACATCACTGGATTTCAGTAGGATAACTACATTGTGCACTTAAGAAAATATTCATGCATTAACATATGTAGTTTATATATTATTTTTAAATGTATAGGTGAAATGTCCCTTTTTCACAAAGTGATCATACACACAATATCAAAAATATACATGTTATACATTTGCAGGAGAAAAGTAAAAAAAAAAAAAAAGAAGCCATACAAAGAAAAAACATTTTAATAAAAAATTAAATTTTAATTTATTCTTTTTGTTAATAGTATATTATAATGGATGTCTTAGGTCAGTGACCTCTGTTGTACACAAAGTTTTAAAAACCCCAAAACGTTTACATACAGGGAACCAGAAGGTAAAGCAGGAAGAATAGACCATTTGAAAGTGTAGTTATTTAAAATGTGTACCTTTAGATAGAGAGGACATTGAAGGAGACCCCTAATTAAGATGTCTCAGCCAACCTCTGGGCAGTGCGTCAAGAGTCTACTTGAAGAGTTTACTTAGTGTTAAGGGGTGCGTGCATTGATCAGCAGAGCGGATTGTTGCTGCTTTTTTTTTTTTTTTTTTTTAAATAATGCACCCACGAAAGTATTGCTTTTCCTTAAAAAAAAAAAATTTAGTATGAATTAATATTTAAATTTTTTTTGACGGGTTCGACAATGACGTTGTGTGTACATTGTACCAGCCAATTAGCAGCCATAATTGCGGGTTGCCAAGTTGTATGTTGTTCCAACGCAGCTATACTGTCGCTGGCACTGGAAGAAATGGAGTTTGCCAATCCTGCAGCTACTTCGGAGCCTCAGCTAAGGGGACGTTATTTGTCCCAGCAGCAAAGTGACCGGAGACGGGCAAAAACGAGGGTCAACATAGGCCAAGCATTCAGTCGATGGACTGAAATAAAAGAGTTCAACGGCATTAAAACGCACGCCGAAATGGCTACGTTTCTCCTTGATCGGTAAGCTAACTTTCATGTTTACTTAACTGTAACGGCTAATGGTAACTGCTAAGGATAGGTGTCAGTGAAAAAGTTACTAGAGTGCCTAATAAAGTGCACTCTAATATTTATTCAGGCTAGAAGAAGTTGAGTGGGTGTGTTAGGGCTGGACGATTAATTGAATTTCAATCGCGATATCGATTTTGGCCTCCCGCGATTATAAAAACATAATAATCGACATAAAACTATTATTGTTCCGCCCGGCGCGGCGCACCTGTGACATAAATCCAACGCCCCATCTTTCCCAGCAAATTCTGTGTCCCGCCCCTTATGTTAGACCCGCTGGAGGAACGGTGTGTTTCTGCGCAGATCTGGGAGATTTAAAATGACAGAAAGGCCTTTGGTTGACAAGAAGAAAGGTAGGACTGGGACATCTTCAGTGACATCTCACACGCGCTGCACTGAGAGTGACACACACACACACACACACGCGCGCCCCCGCAGTCACTCTCTAGCGCGCGCTCTTGCTCGTTCGCTCCAGATTCCGGGAGATTGTGTCTCATGTGCGGGCGTCAGGGAGCAGCTATCAATATGCAGAGAGTTGGGATGTATGGATTACATAATATATTCATTTCTGTGCGGTGGGATCACTTCTCAGCGTGAGAAATGACAGGTGTGGCGTGAGAGCGTGTGAATGGATTTTTGTTTTGGTAGGTTTTGGCTATTTATTTTTATGTATTGTTTTTACATATTGCTATTATTATTTCCAATTATCATTATATATATTTTTCTGGTTATGGTGTTCAAATATATTTCAAGTTGAGTTCTGGTGGTTCAATAAATGCTTATGTTTACACATCTATGAATAATCGTGTTTTATAATCCGTTTTCAATATCAATCAAAATAATCGTGATTATGATGTTTGCCATAATCGTCCAGCCCTAGGGTGTGTATTGAACTTGTTAATGAATTTTGCTGTGTTCAGGCAGATAACAAGAAGTGGATGTATTATGTATAGCTCCATGCCTTGGTCTAATAGGACTATTCCTACTTGTTGGGTGACTGGAATGAGAATATGATAGCCCTATCCAACTTTGTACAAACCTCTGTCTCAACCCTTCTCTCTTCCATCATAGCTCTCACTCTCTGCTCCTCTGGATCTTGCTGCACCCCCCTTCCTGAGTTGAGTTGAGTTTATGTAATTTATGCTCATAATTAAAAACAATTGAATAAAAGCAGAATTTACACAGTGCATAGGCACACATAAACACACTTCCTGGTCTAGCTGTGCCTCCTCTTGCTGCAGCTCTAGGGCCCCCTCTGCCTCCTCTTCCTGCAGCTCTGCCTCTGCCGCCTCTTCTACCTCTGCCTCTCTCTCCTCTTCCTCGTGCTGCGCCCTGCCTGGCCTCAGGCTTACCCAGTGTGGCCTGCTCTCCAAAAGACTGTAGAAACAAGGGTACCATCAGAGCAGTAGCAATGGAAATGTGGAGAGTGGGTTGCCTTTCTGACGCTATTCGGATTTTGATATTTGATCATTAATATGCTTGGTGTTTGAGTTGTGTTTGGTGTGTGTAAAAATGACTTATATGTGCTTGTAGCGGAGTTTCTCCTGTTTAATTTGATGTGCAGCATGACTGTATTGCGACATAATTAGGGCAGCGTTTTATGCCTTTTGCTGCGGAGAGTCTCAGGGTCTCCTAATTGGAGACTCCCACTGCCATTACAATGTTACCGTTACGGTAACGTCGGTACGTTGGCAACGCTATATGACCATACTATATTTTGCCAGTATATATATCAGTTTAACCATCTCTATATTCATTATCACCACACCACTGCCTGACAGCTATCTTTGTGCAAACCTCAGTCTCTCCATCTCTCCATCTGCCTTCAGCCTCACTGTCACTGCTGTGGAAGCTGCTGGTCTGCTCACACTGATCAGGCTACAGAAACAAGGAATCATTTTGAGTTGGGAGCTGGCTAGCTAATCGATTACACACCACACAAAGAAAGACTTCCAGTTGAAGACTGGCTAACGTTAAATACTGTTGTAAAATTAATTGGTCGAAATTAGTCGTTACCCTGTATGATTCATCACTTGACATGACGCTGGCTAATCGGCTGACGCACTCGACACCGGACCTGGCAACCCGACTGCTGGAATTACTTTTTGGTTGTTGTGACTACGATCTCGAGACATTAGATGGCGGTGTTCTGCTCATTCTACATATTCTACCTTTAATTCATCCCCTATTATTTCAGTTTATAACCCATTATTAAATGAAAAAAAATACCCAAAATACGTGCTCTCTCCACTACTCCGAGGGGAGTTACTTGCATTTGTTCAAACTCCTTCACCAGATCCATCCATTTTTCAAAGTTGCCTACAGCACCTTGAAAGTATCAAGAGTGAAAGTCCTCATAATACAGACTGGTTTCTTTCAAATCATTAAGAACATTTTAACGTTGTAGTTGATCATTGTGTAACTGTTTTTGGCACTTTGCATAGGTTAATGGTAGAAAATAAATGTAGGCCTAGTTAAGTAAAAAGTCCAATATTTCCCTCTGAAATGTAGTGGAGTATAAGTACCTCAGATTTGTACTTAAATGGGACTTTTTACACTCTTCCTTATGTTCAGTCATAATGTTACAATGTCACATGTTAATATTAAACATGGCCAGTTTGTCAAATAATGAGGTAAACATATGTTGAAGTAATGCATGTGAACAAAATGCAAAGGCTTTGGACTACAGTGAACGCTCTAATGTTTTGTTGACTCAAGCCTGGCATGCAGCGAGTATTTGTCCATTACGAGACGGGACAAAGAATAAGTAATTTACCTGTTGAAGGTGTGCTGGTTGTCTCCAGCTTTTTATCCAAGAGCTAAAACTGCCTGTTACGGACAGAGGCTGAACTTTGAGGCTGCACAAAGGGCCAGTATAACATAAATAAGGAGTTTTTTAAACTGTGGATCATGAAAGGGGACTCCAGAGGACTCCCAGAATAAAAATATAGAGCTTAGTTATATTCCACCACTGCTAACTGCCATGTTTTATGATTGTAGTTATTGTTGTGCAAAGTCTTCAGAGAATGGACTTGAACAGCCACTGGAGAGGAGCTCTTCAACTGAAAGCTGGTGAGAGGACCTACTGTAAACTACTTATACTACTATTTGTAAATGTTGTTTTTTCTAGTATCACTTATTCATATTGGTTATTGAAAAAGGCAATCTGAGTGTGTTATTTTGAACTCTACAGTAATTATGTTGAACAGTAGTAAAAAAAAAAGAAGTAACATGCCTAAATACACTCATGTGAACTTAATTTACACCCTTGTGTTCCTGTGTTGTTTATTTAGTGACAGTTTGGATGATCAATACCCGCTTGCGATGAGTTCACCGAATAGAGTTGAAACTTCTGTCCAGTCATCTGAAAACAGATTGGTAAGTGTGAGCTGAAACGATTAGTCTGGTAATTGTTTGACAGAAAATTATTATATATCATATTGATCCTTATAATGTTCTGTTTATATGACCTACATGTAATGTGTGAAGTTACTGTGTATTAAATGTGTGCGCCTGTATCCACAAAGCTGTGTGCTGATGGGTTTTTGTTCCATGTCCAATTTCAAGGAGCCAGAGAAAGAAGATGCTGCTGTTCAAACACAGAAAAATCCAGACAAGTGGACAACAGAAAATAAAGAAAATAAAGGTGAGTCACTTTAATTTTAGAAAAATCCCTCTCAAGTTCAAAACATGCTGCAAGCTAATTGTTAAGCATGAAATGTTTTAGTAGTAACTGACTGGGTTCACACACAGAAATTCAAGATGAGGATCAAGAATTCAGCACATCATTAAGTGTGGGAGACGGACGCTTCCTGGTGGATTTGGGGAGGTAAGCTGATGTTAATCCAGTTTGAGGTAATGGGGTCTTCAGGCTTGTGTTGTTAAATTTCTCATTAAGATTTCCTTGTTCCTCCTTCCCACCCATATCATCTCCAGTTTTTAGAATGACCTCATCTATGATCTGTTGTACTAAACACATTGAAATGGAAACTCACAGCTCCTCTTCACCTGACTAACTGCTGCGTCTGTTCTGACTCCTTCAGCTCATCAGAGTTCATCATTGATGAAGAGTGCATCCTTCAGCTTTTCAAGTCATGTCGGGAATGCAGCAGACAGTGTACAGTTAGAAAGACTGTCAAAGGACTAAAGCTTGTGGTTTCCCAGGCTTGCTGTTTCTGTGACAGCCGCTATAAATGGACCAACCTGCCAAGTGATGATGATGAAGACGATGTGCATTTTCAGATGAACCAGAAGATTAAGCAAGTTTAAGGACCAACACAGCTTTATCTTCAATTTCAATCTTCACACCTCTTGGATTTGAACTTTCAGCCTTGATCCAAATGAAGCTGCCTTATTATAACACTTTATCTCTGTTTATATTTTTATACTTTTGAAATGTTTTGTAATTGAAATAAAAGACTGTAACTTGAATTTGCACCTCAAACAAATAACGTAAACCTTTAACTGTGTCATATTCAACCAGAGGAGATGGCAGAGCCCACAAATGTAATAGATAACATCAATAGATGAGGGCATCTGTGTGCTCATTAGATACAATGCACAATATCAGTCAACAGTGTTTTAACATTGTGTTGTTTCAAAACTACCAGGTTTAAAAGGAGAACTCTAACTATTTCACTTTTCATAGGCGCCTTACTGAGAGGAGTTACTGGGGATATCCCCTTGAGAACTACATACATTCAATGGCTTTTTCTTTCTGTTTGCATTAGCACTGCCAATAGCGGATGGTATAGCAACATCAATTCAGCAAGAGATACAACACAATATGTTCACAATATGTTTTGTTCCATTTAAGGCTAAGGTAAGAGTTGTTCATGAGACTAATGTTTTTAAAAAATGGTGGTTGCTGGTACTGCATTGGCTCATGTTTGCAGCCGATCAACGTACTGTACAGTTAAATCACTCAAGGTTCCTCTTGTCTTGTATCCTGAAGTTAAAAAAAAACGTCTCTTAATACAACATTCTAACTACCATTAAAATACGTGCTCTCTCCTCTAATCTCTCCACTACTCCGAGGGGAGGGACTTGCATTTGTTCAAACTCCTTGACCAGGTCCATCCATTTTTCAAAGTTGCCTACAGCACCTTTTGAAAGTATCAAGAGTGAAAGTCCTCATAATACAGACTGGTTTCTTTCAAATCATAACATTTTAATGTTGTAGTTGATCATTGTGTAACTGTTTTTGGCACTTTGCATAGGTTAATGGTAGAAAATAAATAATATAGGCCTAGTTAAAGGTAGGGTTGGTACTCCTGTTCAGAAGCACTTTTTGTTATACTGGGTGAAATGGTCCTTCTATTATCAGAGGTATCAATACATTATGTCTTTAGAAAAAGGAACGGAAAAAATCAGACCTCTGTAGCAGCCACAGGACTGATAAAACCCCCACCAATCCAAGCTGTTCGGTGCGAACAGAAAAAAACAATCACGTGCCTTCCTGTCTAGTTTTGCATCCGCATACAGTCTATGCCCCGCCCCCTCTCTTCCTGCCTACTGCGCGCGTGCACAGTCTTACCCTATGGTCTTAACCTGTAGATGTTGCCGGAAAAAA
This sequence comes from Scomber japonicus, assembly GCF_027409825.1. Classification (NCBI taxonomy): domain Eukaryota; kingdom Metazoa; phylum Chordata; class Actinopteri; order Scombriformes; family Scombridae; genus Scomber; species Scomber japonicus. The sequence continues at coordinate 26,135,026 of NC_070579.1, read as the reverse complement.
CAGCACACCTCTCTGCTGAACTACAGAGTCATAGAAGAACAGATTTAATACTCATTCCTGAGCAATGGCTGAGAAATTACCACTTCCACGGTTACTTGTAACGGCTCGTCCAGAGAAAAAGGCAAGAAAGAGAAAGCCGGAGCATGAAAAGACAGCTAATAAAAAGGCTCTGGATAAAGCAAGAGGTCAAACCAGAGTAAACATCGGAGTAGCATTTGAGCGGTGGAGACAACTGAGGGATCTGAAGGCCCTGAAAAGTGATACCGAGGTTGCTCTCTTTCTGTTGGACAGGTAATTATTTGTTTTGCTTCCGGGAGGATTTGTTATATATATGTAAGTTATGCTAACGTAGCTACTTTTGTAGCTTGTATTAGCGTAATGCTAATATTAGCTTCGCTGCGGGTTACATAAGTATGTGCACATATGTAAATGTTGTTTTTTCTAGTATCACTTATTCATATTGGTTATTGAAAAAGGCAATCTGAGTGTGTTATTTAAATTTGTATGTCATTTTGAACTCTACAGTAATTATGTTGAACAGTAGTAAAAAAAAAAAAGTGACATGCCTAAATACACTCATGTGAACTTAATTTACACCCTTGTGTTCCTGTGTTGTTTATTTTGTGACAGTTTGGATGATCAATACCCGCTTGCGATGAGTTCACCGAATAGAGTTGAAACTTCTGTCCAGTCATCTGAAAACAGATTGGTAAGTGTGAGCTGAAACGATTAGTCTGGTAATTGTTCGACAGAAAATTATTATATATCGTATTGATCCTTATAATGTTCTGTTTATATGACCTACATGTAATGTGTGGAGTTACTGTGTATTAAATGTGTGCTGACGGGTTGTTGTTCCATGTCCAATTTCAAGGAGCCAGAGAAAGAAGATGCTGCTGTTCAAACACAGAAAAATCCAGACAAGTGGACAACAGAAAATAAAGAAAATAAAGGTGAGAACATTTCAGTTTAGAAAAATCCCTCTCAAGTTCAAAACATGCTGCAAGCTAATTGTTAAGCATGAAATGTTTTAGTAGTAACTGACTGGGTTCACACACAGAAATTCAAGATGAGGATCAAGAATTCAGCACATCAATAAGTGTGGGAGACGGACGCTTCCTGGTGGATTTGGGGAGGTAAGCTGATGTTAATCCAGTTTGAGGCAATGGGGTCTTCAGGCTTGTGTTGTTAAATTTCTCATTAAGATTTCCTTGTTCCTCCTTCCCACCCATATCATCTCCAGTTTTTAGAATGACCTCATCTATGATCTGTTGTACTGAACACATTGAAATGGAAACTCACAGCTCCTCTTCACCTGACTAACTGCTGCATCTGTTCTGACTCCTTCAGCTCATCAGAGTTCATCATTGATGAAGAGTGCATCCTTCAGCTTTTCAAGTCATGTCGGGAATGCAGCAGACAGTGTACAGTTAAAAAGACTGTCAAAGGACTAAAGCTTGTGGTTTCCCAGGCTTGCTGTTTCTGTGACAGCCGCTATAAATGGACCAACCTGCCAAGTGATGATGATGAAGATGATGGACACAATCAGAAAGATTCAGCAAGTTGAAGGACCAACACAGCTTTATCTTCAATTTCAATCTTCACACCTCTTGGATTTGAACTTTCATCCTTGATCCAAATGAAGCTGCCTTATTATAAGACTTTTTCTCTGTTTATATTTTTATACTTTGAAATGTTAGGTGAAATGTTTTATAATTGAAATAAAAGACTGTAACTTGAATTTTCACCTCAAACAAATAACGTAAACCTTTAACTGTGTCATAGTCAACCAAAGATGAGTGAGCCCACAAATGTAATAGATAACATCAATAGATGAGGGCATCTGTGTGCTCATTAGATACAATGCACAATATCAGTCGACAGTGTTTTAACATTGTGTTCTTTCAAAACTACCAGGTTTAAAAGGAGAACTCTAACTATTTCATTTTTCATTGGTGCCTTGCTGAGAGGAGTTACTGGGGATATCCCCTTGAGAACTACATACATTCAATGGCTTTTTCTTTCTGTTTGCATTCACACTGCCAATAGAAACGTTGAAGTGACTTAAGGTGGCCAGCGGATGGTATAGCAACATCAATTCAGCAAGAGATGCAACACAATATGTTTTGTTCCATTTAAGGCTAAGGTAAAAATTGTTCATGAGACTAATGTTTTAAACAGATTTATTTTTAAATGGTGGTTGCTGGTACTGCATTGGCTTATGTTTGCAGCCCATCAACGTACAGTTTTATCACTCAAAGTTTCTCTTGTCTTGTATCCTGAAGTAAAAAAAAATGTCTCTTAATGCAGCATTCTAACTACCATTGTTCCCAATTCCTGCAGTACATAATAAAAAGGGAGTAGTTCCTCCAGCAGGTCTTAAAACTTTGAAAACATTACCTTGGTCTGAGAGCACCTAGTCTTTTTACAGGTGTTGAGGACTACTATTACACTGCGTCAAATTTCACCCCTTGAGGTAATTTATCTGACCCATGGACCCACAAAAGGACTGTGCAACTTTTTTACCAGATACAGACACAGAAAAAACCCAGATATGAAGTCATAGGACCATTGATTGACAAAGTCATGAACATTTATAGACTAAAGCAACCATGAGATGTGACAAAGGGTATACATCTGAGGTCTGTGAGCACTTTAATAAATATATGCCAAGTAAAAGAAATGGCCCTGTTATGTCACCAGACCTAAGGAATCATGTTAATTTCAAACACTGATATCACTGACAGTAGTAGTCCAGCCATAATATTCACATTTGAAAAGCTCAGTTGCAGCCCTCAAGTAATGTTTATGTTGTCATTCTGTGTTTTGGCCTGATGCACCACCCACCACCTATCTACCAATCACCAAGCCAGTAGCATTTTAGCAGCCAGGTTGCTAGTAGCTACTGAGCTGCTGCAGCTAGGAACAGGAAATGGCTGATACAAAACCAAAAAGGCGTCGTTATGCCTCTGAAATTCGTCGGGACAATGTGAGAAATAAAACAAGGGTATGTATTGGAGATGCATTTGAAAGATGGAGACAGCTGAAAGGGGAGAAGAATTTGAAGAATGACTCAGAAGTTGCTAATTTTCTCCTGGACATGTAAGCTAAGTTTGGCTAACTTAATTCTACTTCATGTAGGCAAGGTCATTTCAAATATTCTCTGTAGTCCAATAACGTTATGCATAAATAATTAAAATTATGCTGGAAACGAGCAGGCCATTACGGAGTCAGACAGCTCCTCTGTGTGTGTGTGTGTGTGTGTATGTGTGTGAGTGAGAGAGAGAGAGAGAGAGTGTGTGTGTGTGTGTGTGTGTGTGTGTGAGTGAGTGAGTGACGGTTACGCTGTGCTTTGCTCTTCGTGTTATTTATAAACGTTGAAAACACTGAATGGAGGACAGAGTTGCTCCGTCAGAGAGCGGCTACAAGACGATGTTGTGTTAACTGTGGTAGAGTGAGGTAGAGAGGATGAAGAGGGAGGGAGCGGTGACAGTAACAAGCCTGTGAATCAGATCAATAACACGTTATTTTCTGATTATTCCACAGCAGTTACGTTCAACAGCATAAATAAAACTCTGTTTTAAAGAGTACACATGTCCAACAGAGACAGTGAACCAGGTGAGAACTGTGACAGCTGCACTGGTTATGATACTGTAAGTACAATAAAATCTACCAGAGTAAAGAAACAAGAATAATGCTTAACATTTATTTATTTTTAACCAAAAAAAACCGAGTGGTTATTTCAATAGAAATAATAATTGAATTGAAATTAATTTACAAGTGAAAGCCCTGAATTAAAAATATTGCTTAATTAAAAGAACTGGAGTATAATCGGCGTAAGGCCCTTAAAGTATCAAGATAATACATTGTCTCTATGCAGATTAGTTTGTTTCATAGTGTTAAATTATTAATTATAGCAGCGAAGTGGCGCTCAATTCAATAAATGGGAACCAATGTCTTGTCTGGTGTTTCCACACGGATGGAGCACCGTTTTTGATCACCCACTGTTGCTGCAGCATCGCGACTCTGGATGTTAGTTTATAGTAAATATGTTCATGTGTGATGGACACTGAGTGAAAAGGTAAAAAGACATGAATGAATGGACTGTTTCATGAGGCACGGTAATCAGTGACGTCATCTGTTGTGCAGCAGCCTCTTCAATTTTATATGATTTATTATTGATCGCTAACAAATACATGTACAAGCCTTTTAATGCTGTGGTTTATCGTTGAGGAGCTCATAAATTGGTTGATAGTGATAGGACTACATCAAATGTGAAGTGTATCATGTTTTTATCATGATAATACACTTTATATATGTAGCACCTTTCACACAAAGTGCACAACAAAGTTTAAACAGAAAACAGCAGATACTTCTATAATAATAATAGTTAGAATATTAAAAATGAAATGTTTAAAAATCTCAATGCAAAAGTAACTAATAGCCTAACTACAAGTGGGTAATAATGTAGTGAAGTAAAAAGTACAATATTCGCTTCTGAAATGTAGAGTAGAAGTACTAGGTAGCATAAAATACAAGTACCTCAGATTTCTATCCAAGTACAGTAGTTGAGTAAATGTACATTACACCTCTGCTGACTGCCATGATTGTAGTTATTTAGTTTTTAGAGCATCAACCCCAACAGCTACCACAGAGCTCTTCAACTGAAACCTGCTAAGAGGATTTATTTTTTATTAGATCCTTTTAGCAGGTTTATTTCTAGTATTCATTTACATTGTTGTTGTTCATTTAACTATACAGTAATTATAATGTACAATAGTAAAAACAAAAACATTTTTAAAAAGTAACATGCCTAAATACACTCATGTGAACTTAATTTACACCCTTGTGTTCCTGTGTTGTGTTTATTTAGTGACAGTTTGTATTATCAATACCCGCTTGCATGAGTTCACCAAGTAGAGTTGAAACTTCTGTCCAGTCAACTGCCTGTTATGGACAGAGGCTGAACTTTGAGGCTGCACAAAGGGCCAGTATAACATAAATAAGGAGTTTTTTAAACTGTGGATCATGAAAGGGGACTCCAGAGGACTCCCAGAATAAAAATATAGAGCTTAGTTATATTCCACCACTGCTAACTGCCATGTTTTATGATTGTAGTTATTGTTGGGCAAAGTCTTCAGAGAATCAACTTGAACAGCCACTGAAGAGGAGCTCTTCAACTGAAAGCTGGTGAGAGGACCTACTGTATGTGCACATTTGTAAATTCTGTTTTTCTAGTATCACTTATTCATATTGGTTATTGAAAAAGGCAATATGAGTGTGTTATTTTGAACTCTACAGTAATTATGTTGAACAGTAGTTTTAAAAAAAAGTAACATGCCTAAATACACTCATGTGAACTTAATTTACACCCTTGTGTTCCTGTGTTGTTTATTTAGTGACAGTTTGGATGATCAATACCCGATTGCGATGAGTTCACCGAGTAGAGTTCAAACTTCTGTCCAGTCATCTGAAAACAGATTGGTAAGTGTGAGCTGAAACGATTAGTTGGTTAATTGTTTGACAGAAAATTATTATATATCATATTGATCATATTGACTCCACATGTAATGTGTGGAGTTACTGTGTATTAAATGTGTGCGCCTGTTTCCACAAAGCTGTGTGCTGATGGGTTGTTGTTCCATGTCCAATTTCAAGGAGCCAGAGAAAGAAGATGCTGCTGTTCAAACACAGAAAAATCCAGACAAGTGGACAACAGAAAATAAAGAAAATAGAGGTGAGTCACTTTAATTTTAGAAAAATCCCTCTCAAGTTCAAAACATGCTGCAAGCTAATTGTTCAGCATGAAAGGTTTTAGTAGTAACTGACTGGGTTCACACACAGAAATTCAAGATGAGGATCAAGAATTCAGCACATCATTAAGTGTGGGAGACGGACGCTTCCTGGTGGATTTGGGGAGGTAAGCTGATGTTAATCCAGTTTGAGGTAATGGGGTCTTCAGGCTTGTGTTGTTAAATTTCTCATTAAGATTTCCTTGTTCCTCCTTCCCACCCATATCATCTCCAGTTTTTAGAATGACCTCATCTATGATCTGTTGTACTGAACACATTGAAATGGAAACTCACAGCTCCTCTTCACCTGACTAACTGCTGCGTCTGTTCTGACTCCTTCAGCTCATCAGAGTTCATCATTGATGAAGAGTGCATCCTTCAGCTTTTCAAGTCATGTCGGGAATGCAGCAGACAGTGTACAGTTAGAAAGACTGTCAAAGGACTAAAGCTTGTGGTTTCCCAGGCTTGCTGTTTCTGTGACAGCCGCTATAAATGGACCAACCTGCCAAGTGATGATGATGAAGATGATGGACACAATCAGAAAGATTCAGCAAGTTGAAAGACCAACTCAGCTCCGTCTCTAAACAGTAACACTAGTTCAACTAGATAGTTGGATGTTGGAAATGACGCTCCATGTGGACAGTGGCTGTACTGGGATTATGTTGATCAAGGAACATGTTCCAGTGTTTTGGAGCTCACTTGTTCACCGATGCCATTAACACATACAAAAGCCATCTGATGCTGGAAGTTGTTGCCTCAGTTTGCCATGTGTATTTTTAACTTCATCAAACCACAGACATGGAGAATACTTGATACACACTAATTTGACTGAACAGTTAATGGATGTAATGGAAAAGATGAACCATTCTTTTGTCTTGGATGCCTAAACACTTGCCCCTTTGCCCCCTTGATGTCCAAAGTGCCCTTTTGTAAAGTAGTAATTTATATTTAGCTGTACACAGACTGTCCATCACTTTACAGCTGTTAGCTCCGACTGGCTCCCTATGACAGTTTCTGTTGTAGTAGCATGTAGGAGTGGTTGTTTTGTTGCCCCTGTAAGAGACATGGAGAGAACTGTTACTGGTAATAAAGAGCAACCAACAAATCACTGCCCACTCCTCCTGCTGTGCTTGTTTTAAAACAAACAAACCCTCCATGCTGAAGATTGCAGGTAAACTGGGGCTGCCTTCATGAGACAGACAAATGAATCAGTCAGCCATCAGACTGCAGAGCATCATATGATATTAACTAACATAAAATAAAAAGGGGTTTGACAGAAGAAAAGAAAGCAAATAGCTAGCAAGACCTCTTAAGTGAAACTAGCCTATTCAGTAACGTCCCATGTCCCATTTAAACGATAAATAATGTATTTATTTATGTTAACAATTGAGCATCAAAAAACTGTAAATATAATCGAAATCTCGCGGGATCACTGAAATGCCGTGTGGTAGTAGCATCTGTATGGGTAGTAGTCCTGAAGAAGGCATCAATCAACGTGAGGAGAATGACAGGACAACATGCCATACAGTTGTATCTATCCCGGCTGCGGTCTTAAATGTAAAAGGTTCAATCCGGAGACCTTCCATGGTTTGCCGTTTCGCTGGAATGACCCGGAGCTTATACAACAGTGGCTTGTTGTGCTCAAAATGGACATCACTACGCCAGTCGAGACCCTAAAGAAGAAGCGCTACCGTGTCTGTAGCAGACATTTCAATGTAGATGACTTCCATTATTCTACAAAAGGAAAGTTCCCCAAACAGACGACTAGATTACACCTGAAAAGGAACACAATTCCACGAGTGGGGCCACCGGCTGCGGACATAGACGAGGTAAGTTTACTAGTATTTTGTTGATAACGTGTTTGTATACATGTTGGTTGGCGGTGGGGTAACGCTAAAGTTTGGGGAAGCGGCGCAGCTGAACAACACACAATGCAGCATGAAACAACTTAAACTCTGAGGTGAAGACAATAATTCGGTGCTCAGTCTGTCTCATCCCAACAACCCTGCAGCTGTTCAGCGTGTTGGACAGTGATGTCTGTCCCGGAGCACTCCTCTACCAGTGATGGGAATAACAGCGTTATAAATTCACGGCGTTACTTTTTTCAGTAAGGAGTAACCACATTATGATTCCGTGAAATCGGTGCCTTTTGCGTCCCTGACAAATAATCAGTTCTAAAGTGGCTTCAACAAGAAATAAATGTGTCATTTTAAAAGACTTACTGTTAATATAGATCCACTCTTCAATATAAGACTAATTAAAAGCCAATAAAATATTATTTTAAATAATTAAAATCACATTTTATATGCTATGGGTAAGGATTTTGGCCTGTCCCTAGCTATGGTTGTTACTTTTCAACACTTCTCATTTGTAAAATGTTAAAATTATACTATTTTCACAGTTTTATATTGTAGCAAGTGTAATCCCATTGTTAAGCAATGATTTTGACATAAATAGATATCTTTTCATATAAATATAAGTCATTTTATCATTGTCCCCTGATTTCATATCAGTCCTGTTACTATCACCAAAAACCCCCTATAAAATAATGGCACAAACCAGAAGTGACATCATTTCAAGGAAGTGACATCAGTTTGAGGAAGTGGATTCCACAGTGTAAGCAAAGGTAAGTTTCTCTCTTCTTAAATGTCCTATTTTTCATGTTTTATCAGGATTGTTAGAGAGGGGTCGGCATACAACATCAGTCCTGTTACCATGTTTTAAAGTGTGTATATATAAACAATTATCTATTTATCCTAACATTACCAATATCTAGAAGTAATCTTCTTTTCAGATTACATACCATGTGCCTTTCTGACCATGACCTGTTAGCTAGTAAAATAAAAATATTAGCATGGAATCCTCAGTCCTGTTACAATCAGTCCTGTTACTAACCCAGAGCAATAGGGAGCATAGATTCTGGCCCAGCTGCATAATTCAGTTACAGATGGTGTATTTGTTATTTGTGGGAGGAAACATTCAAATGCAATTTAAGGATTAGAACATCAACTAAGGCACATAGCCATTTATAAAGGTTATTTTGTGTGTTATTGAGCAAAAAACAGTGACATATGAGTCAGCAGCATATGAGCATCAAGCACATGTTTAGGTACCATTGTTTGTTTATGCATCTGTTTTTTTTATTTGTATACTGATGCTCCTTACCTTGCTGTCTGATTTGCATAGAATTGACATCACTTTTAATATGCTATACACTTTTACAGTTGTTAGTAACATGCCATTAACTGCAGCCGAGAAGCAACGACGCTATCGCGCTCGTAGAGACCAGGATCAAGAGAGGAGGGAACAGTATCTTCTACGGGAAAAAGAGAAGTATAAAAGAGACAGAGAACAAGGAAAGAGAAAAAGCATAGAAGAATGCGATGAGGCAGAAAAGGTGTTGAGGCGAAGGAGATGGAGAGCAGACAAGGCAAAGACAGCAAGAAAGGCTACTGCAGCTGCAGTCAACAGCCTGTCCACACCTGCAACAGATGACTCCTACGTCCAGGTGAAATGCATACACAGCAGAGGTCCGAACAGATTCTCTTGGCCTATTCGAGATGATCTACTTTGGTACCTATATGATGATGTACTTCGTCTCATCCCTGCTCCTTTGCCAGTCACTGCCCGCCATGTGGAGATACAGAGAGATGTATGGTTAGAGCTTACAAAGTAAAATGAGAAGTAGCTCTGTAATTATTTTAGATCAGAGGGGTATCTCTGTCAAATGAAATTGCCTTAGATCAAATTGTTTACCGTCCGCCAAATATTCTTACTTCTCTCACCACTTCCGTTTTCCATTCCATGTTGTTTTTCCGTGGTACTGTTTGCTGTTTTGAATGGCAGCTGTTTCTTTAATATACATTCAATTGTGAGTTTTTACACGTTAAATACTACTAAGTGCATGATTAACTTGGAAGTTTTTACATATAATTTCTTTTGATGAAATTCCTGTCCTTTGTTGAGGCTATTCTCATGATTTATATACTACAAAAATGTCATACTTACCAGAAACAATCACTTTTTAAAAGTACTTACCCTCGTTATGTCCTGTGGATGATTTTTTAAATAATTGCCAGTTAGCTTTCATATGTCCAAAGATGATTTGTTTTAATAAAGATGTGTTTTCTTCTATGATTGTATTTTTCTATATAATTCTAGATTACCTCCCATATGGAAGTAGATTGGCATGGCCTAATGTTCCATAGGTAACTAGTAGGTATATGGAAGTAAATAAGTTCATAACTCTTGTCCATAATGCATGCAATTAATTGCAAACCCAAACTAGGAGCCTAAAGACCCTCTCGGTTATTGAGAGATCAGTCCTGTTACTGTCATTCATTTGATATTTTAAAAGCAAAAGGACATTTGATAACCAAACAGATGTCACCATAGTAACCTGCACTATATTGCATTTTGGACAAGACCCCTTTTAAAATATCTATCTTGTCAAAGTATACATATTTCTTAATTGTAATGTGATGTCGTCCCTGAAATGGGACATTTTCAGTAATCTGAATGGCAATTATGATATAAAACAAAACATTTCTAAATATAACATAATATGAATGAAAAGAGGGACCAAAATACTACTGATAAATGTGTAAACTGTTGCATATGTGTAATTGGAAGTATTATATATATAGTAACACTTTAGTCGGTAACAGGACTGAGGAAAATATCAAAACATGAAATAAATAAACAGTCATAAATAATAAATGTCATATCTTGAGATGGCACAACACTATTTCTTGTCATGTTAAGAAGTCTTAATGTAATGGGTATTGAAAGAAATCAGTTTGAAACAATTATATTTTTCAAATTTTCAAAGTTGAAAAGGCACCGATTTCGTGGAATGACATCAAAAACTACTTTGTTACTTCTTCAGACCTCACTGAAGCGGTTTTGGCACAACTTCTTTCTGCATTTGTGTACTGAACAAAATGTAAACACCACACTTTTGTTTTTGCTACCATTTTTCATGAGTTGAAATATGCTGATTGAACAGCATGATTATTGCACTCTAAAATGTGCAGTTTTATCTTGGGGGGGGGGGGGGGGGTGTTTTCAGGCACTTTTCACCATATTTCACAGTGTAATGCTGATCCAAAACATCCCATTTATGCTCAATGGGTGGCATGTCTGGTGAGTATGAAAGCCATGGCAAACTTTGAAGTTTTCAGTTATATTGAAGACGGCTTGTGGAGAAACTTTCAGGTCACAGCCACAATTCTGTTGGAGAATCCTGCAGTCAGCATGCCGACTGCACGCTCCCTCAAAACCTGCAACATCTGTGGTGTTTTAGAGTGGCCTTTTTATGTGTCCAGTCAAATTTGTTTATTTAAGTTAAGTTTATTTTGACTCATGAAAAATGGGAGCAAAACAAGTGTTGGGGTTGTATTTTTCTTCAGTATTGGACTGAAATACTTGAATTAATTCCCTACACTGGTATTTTACAGTTGCAAGACTATCGGGTGTTGATGAACAGACCACAGGACCAGTGCAGAAGCATAGGTGAGTCCATGAATGACTTTGTAGTGTATAGGTTCATGTGTGATGAATTGATCACACTTATCTGTCTGCTGTGTTCATGAGACCCTGTCCATACAACACAGAAACCACAGTAATAGGGTTAGGGTTAGGGTTAGGGTTAGGGTTAACCCTGCTTGTGTTCTTTGCTGATATTTTTCTTCAAATCTTTAAAGACTTAAGAATTTTTCCAGCACATCCATTGAATTGTGACACGGGTTTGCCTCACTGCAACAGGTCATTCAGATTTGTCAAAATATGCAAAATCAATTAACAATTATATTTCCAAGTCTTCATTCATATGCTACTAGAATTGACACTGACATTCTTTGGGTACTAGATATTAAGTATTCAGGTCATATTAAGTCGAGCAAACACACAAATGCTTACAATCTACTTGGACCCCAATCATTGCTGCTCAGAGCTATATTTGGTTTGAAAGTTTCTCAAATTTACTTTCTGTCTTTGAATTTTTTCCAACATTCACCTAAAAAGATCCTTTCGACTGACAAATCCAATGTTAATTCATAGGTGTTCAAGTAAATACATCTGAGAGGTGCACTGTGACCACAGAGAAGTAAGTCAAGTAACAGTGATCATATTCAGTGAATCATATAGTTAAAAAGAAACCAGACTTTTCATTCTCTGCTCTCTTTCCCTGCCTCATCTCAGACCCGCTCCGCAGTACCTCGTTGATGAGGAGGCCATCATGCAGCTGATGAAGACCTGTCCGATGTGTGACAGACAGTGTCGCTGTACCAAATACACTCGCGGTCCTTGCTTCATAGTCTACCAGAAGTGTTACTTCTGTGATTTTCAACGCAAGTGGGCCAGCCAACCTGATGCTGTAAACACCAACACTCGTAAGACACACATGTCGCCCAGGAAGAAACTGAAGTCAAATGACAATGAACTTAATGAGATGAACATTTCTGAAACCTCAATCACAGACTCCAACTCTCCATTACAGAGCTGTGTACCAGTGTCAGTGCTCTCTTCAGATATTATTGATGTAAATAAATAAATGATCATGAACTATTTGGTCCTTTTAATTCTTTGAAATTAAAACATGATGATGTTCAGTGTAAATCTGTAGGGCTGTGGCTCCATCTGGATATATAGTGCACTGAATTTTGTCACTTAACAGTGCTAACCACAACCTGATTAGGATTGTTATGGATTTGGGAAACACCTGACCTCAACTATTAGGTACTGTCACTTTGACCAAGAGAAGTCTGACAGTATGTAAAATCAAAGATGCTGCAGGATGACTTTCTCACCCCTGACTGGAGTTCTGCTTAATGGACTGCATTTGAGCAGCACCCCTGTTGATGAGCAGGGAGAAAATTTGACACCATGTTTTATTTTAAATGCTATGAATTGGCTTCAATAGGTCTTTTTTGGGGGGGGGGGTTGTAAAATATTTTTGAAATGTCACAGTAAATGATTGCTGATTTCCATTTAGCTGCTTCAGTTTCAGGGTCCTGGTGTTGTGCATATTTGCTCTTTGTCACAGCTTACTGGGATACCTAAATAGAACAGAGAAGTGGAAATGAAAACAATATTGAAACAATCTGAATGTGAAGTACAAACTGGGCTGATGTTAGAAAAAACTTCAAAGGACAACAGTAAAATTAGAATGAAAATATCCACAGACCAGTTTCTCTTTTACTCAAACTTATGTAGAGGTTTGTATTTCACAACACAGCCAGAGAAAAAACTATTCAGTGGTCATTTGGGCGCCTGACTTGTTATAAGATAGACTTGAAAAATGTTGAAGTTGTCCTTTTTAAATGAAAGTTTCTTTGAGCTTCACACTAGTATTGCCTGCAGTGTCACTACGGTAACAGCAGGGGGCGGTACGCACCCACCGAGAGGCCCTTCCGGAAACAAAGAAGGAACGTCCAATCAAACTACACTACACTTTTAAATAAGGACCAATAATTTCTCCTCCCTGCTGCTACTGAAACCACAACAACACCACAACTGACCACAACTGTCCAGGCCGGGACCCGGACTCCGAATTAAAGAAGAGACTTTTGCGGACATTTAGTTGATTTTTAAGCCCCAACTGCCTCTCGCCGTCAGCTGTTTGATGGGAACCCCGGAGGGAGAGAGAGGTAAGGCGGCGGAGACTGCGAGCTCCGGTCCGGAGAGAGAGCTAATGACGCTAACTCAACAGCTAGCGATAGCTGGCAGGTCATTATTGTTCCTTTGACTGACATCACCTGAACACCCACACACATATGTAGAGGTGATTCTAGATAAGAGACTACAGGCCACAGTTTGACGGTAACGCTGAGGCTAAAACAGACAGACGAGATTAGTAACGTCTGACTACGCTGAAGTTAGCTTCCGATTCATGAACTATAACTTACTTGAACTTGTCAGATTTTATTCATGATCATCTGGTCTAGATTTGACAGGTCTAAGTAGAACTTTGTGGGTTTTGTGTGGACCTGGTCTAATGTAGCCTGGATAGAAAATATGAGAAATCGCCCCTTTTTGTGTTTCCATAAGCATACTAAAGATTTATAAATCTGAAAGTGGGTTTAAACGCCGTTAATGTTTTTTGTTACGATGGCTAACACTTTTTCACAAGCCTAAATTGCGAAAAAACGGATAATCGGCGGCTAAATACCAATATTTATGTTTCCCTTAACCACGAATGGGAAGCTAACTTCAGCGTTAGCTCACTGCTTATCATGAGTCAACTCAGTACGACTCATCGCTGACAGGTAACACTGACTCCACAGACAGTCTTATATTGTTGTTTTGGCACCTAAATTCATCGCCGCCGGGTTTGATTACTATAAAGTGGATTTTTGTCATTCAAACTGATGCTCTTTAAGTTGGAGAGAGAGAAAGAGAGAGAGAGAGAGGGCTCCCCGCTCCCCAGCTTCAGTTTGCCGCGGATGGATAGTGATTGAATTATCACCTCTGTAGGAGACACAGAATTAATCCTGTTTGTGAATGAATGAATGAATATTGTGAATGGATGAATATTGCTGTCATTGACTTTTCATACATGTTACACTGATGGCTCTTATATTTAAGAAGTATTTAACTTATATTTAGAACAGGCTTAAAAACCTTTTTTATTGTCTTTTTCATCTTTAATATTATTTATTTTCTTTTATGCTATATGTTTTTAATGCTGTTAGATTACTAACTAAGATTACTTTGAGATTCATTGTGTTTAAGTCTAGTTAAAATTACATGCATTCTTCTACTATTTCTCATTTTTCTAGTGATCTGGATGACTTAGAGGTGAATTCATTTGTTTCTCTTTTTTCTACAGATTGGGTAGATGTGGCAAATGATCTGCTCAGCAAGTGTCACATAAACCTGAGGCTGAGGAAACTGACGGACTGTGATGCAAATGTTTTTATTGCTCTCTATGAGGCCATCTTTGGGGAGAAAGTTCCAGGTAATAAGCTGCTGATGAACCACAGCCCCCAGCATTATTGAGTGATCAAGTGATTAATCAAGAAACAAAAGAACAATATGAGAAGAGTATATTGAATTAATATGTTGACATATTGGTTGATTTTCTTTGTCTTATCGGACAATAGAAAATCTTAAAGGGCTGAAGTACTGGTCAAACAAAACAGGCAATTTGATGACATCACCTGACCATTAGAGTAAACAATCAGTTAATATAGAAAATAATCAGCAGGTTAAAGTTATAACATTGGCATTTAAATTCAGATCATGAGACCACAAATACTGAAGATAAACAAGCTGTGTGTTATTAGTTGAGAGCATGATCTCCTGATTGTACTTAGTATGTCAGGAATGCTCCCTAAAACCATAAAACATGCCATTGTGGGGATGTCGCTGAGCTCTTTTCTGCATTCTTATTATGGCTTAAGTGTACAAGGAGGTGTTTGTGTATGTATGATGTTGTAGGTTTGTTGTTGTTAAATGAGAACATATCCCTGTTTCTGTGGTCTCATGCATCCAGGCTTATTTTCTGTGTTGTGTGTGTGTGTGTGTGTGTGTGTGTGTTCAGATTATATTGAATCACCATGCAGTCAAGAGGATGACATCCATAATGTCCAGTCTGTGATCGATTCACTGTCCTTGGATTATCTTCAGATCAGCCTCTCACACATTACAGGTAAAATAAACACTGACTTACTCCTCTTCACATGTGTAAATTTCACTTGGATTGACTGAAGATGTCAGAAAATAAGATCAACATATAATTTTATTTTGAGCTACATAACACATAGATGTTAAACGAGCTTAATGATCAATGGGTGTATGCTTGCAGGAGAAAATGTTGTCAGAGGGAACGAAGAGTCTGTCAAAAACATCCTGGAAATCTTTGATGGCTTACTGGAATATCTCAATGAGGAGATAAGCGAGGAGTTGCAGAATGGTGGTAAGCAGAGTCATTTGTCACTTTTGCCACATATATCAGCCTGAAGTATAATGCGTAGATTTGTATGTAACAAAGGGGTTTGTGAAAATATGGATCTGAAGTGTATTTCTGGCTGTGTTTTGTCATTCAAGTATATCAACATTGAAATTCAAATATCAAATTATGCACTTTAGTTAGATTTATGCTGTAGAAACTGAAAGCGTTGGTGTCATGTTAATATTATTCCATTGCACAACAATTTTTTTTTTCTGCTTAAGTGTTGACAAAAGTATCACAACTGGTATCAAATGTCAATCAACTAAAATATATTGAAACTTTTCCATTTCTACGATACATTTTTTTAGTTCTCATCATTAAACAGCATTGCAGAACAGTAGCCAGAGGGCTGCTTTCATTGTAGTCTTTAGCACTCAGTGTTTTGCTTGAAACTTCTTGTTTCCTGATTGAGACAAAAGACTTTATTGAGGTGAACTTGTGTTTCTTCTCAAGCATGAACTGGACATAATATACTGCCTGGCCAAAAAAAAGGTCACACACTTTAATTTTTCATTTTTTTGCAATGTCACAAGATTTATTTCCGTCCAGTGTTGCATTAATTTTTCACCAATCCCATGATTCATCAGGCTCAAATTGTGAAAGAGTGGTTCAGGGAGCATGAGACATCATTTTCACACATGGACTGGCCACCACAGAGTCCAGACCTTCACCCCATTGAGAATCTTTGGGATGTGCTGGAGAAGGCTTTGCGCAGTGGTTCGACTCTCCCATCATCAATACAAGATCTTGGTGAAAAATTAATGCAACACTGGACGGAAATAAATCTTGTGACATTGCAGAAGCTTATCGAAACAATGCCACAGCGAATGCGTGCTGTAATCAAAGCTAAAGGCGGTCCAATGAAATATTAGAGTGTGTGACCTTTTTTTTTTGGTGGCAACTTTTTTTTTGGCCAGGCAGTGTATGTCCTAAAATTAGTTTAAGAGCAAGACTTTAACCGGGTACAGACAGTCCTGCTCACTTGGCAGAACTGAGCATGGCTTTGTGTGACTACCTCATCCCTCAATCCACTGCCAAACAGCAATTAGTAGTTAATGACTTTGAGAGTTTTAAAAGGCCCATTCAGATGTGAAATGTAAACCGAGCTGGGATCTGGTACAACAGAACTGGTTTGTTTATTGTGATGTGAAAGCAGAACTCTTGAGGTTGTGTGCCTGAAATGTTTATTAGTCTGAATTGTAGTGACATTGGTATAGTAGTCTGTCTTCAGTGTCTCCCTGTCACAAATTGCACATCTTCATTTAGTACTCAGTTTAGATAGTAGATGTTGTATTTTCAGATGGTTTCTTGGCTGTGTCTTTAATGTTTGTCCTTACATTTTTGAACTGTGAATGTTCACATCAGTGTCTCTGACATTTTTCTCAGTATGTTTGATGAGATCATTTGAGCTTGTTCCTCTTTCCATGGAGGAGCTATGTTGTAATGACAAGTATTGCTTTACTTAGTTGTTGGTTGTATTTTTTTCATGCTTTTACTCAGGTTTCTGTCTCCGTCTCGGCTAAATGTACTTTTCATGTCTCTTTTTCAGAGGAGCTAAATGACAGTTTCAATGAGGATGTGCTCGGTGAAACCAAGGAGCCAACAAATTGTGATGGCACTGAGCAGAAAGAGACCAAGCTGGATGGAGCATGTTTGTCTTCTAGTGGAGAGTAAGAACTTCTTCTAAATGTACTGCACATACTTTTCCCAACAGTAATACACTACTCAGACAGCAGACATATATATATATATATATATATATATATATATGATGTGAGTCTACTTATATTTCACCTGACCCACATTGGACCTGTTCATATGAGACAGCTCTCATGCTACTTTTCTCACTGTTGCAGAGACTCCAGTCTGCAGTGTGGTTCCACATATTTCACTGATATACCTGTGAATTAAAAATAATTTGCAGGTTAAGTCTCATTTTCACCTCTCTTCTCTGTCTGTATATGTACTTCCTCTCTCTTCTGATCGCCGGCACTTTCCATTCTTCTCTCTGTCTTCTCTGTCCGAGTCCTGCAAGGTCTGGCCCATTACTCACAATTATCTCCATGTCAAAGCCAGACCTGTAAATATAAGAAAGGCAACTCGATCCACGATTAAACACATAGGCTACATAGTCACTCACTTTAAAGTACTTTATGTTTACTTGTTGCACAATGTTAACCTGTGTCTCTACAAGAAGGGCAGAACTGCACACTCACTGACATTCACACATGCTGGGGCACACACAAAGATACGCAGTCGCAGATACAGCAGCACTTTCTCTCTCTCTCTCTCTCTCACATACAATGAGTGCATTTTAATGTTATAATGACTGCTCCTTTGTATGCCTGCAAATCATTTTCATTTCCGACTTCTCCTTTTTTTGACCTGCTACGCACCAGTTTTTCGTCCATTTTTACCCGTGCCCATACCTATGAATTTATATAATTATATTTTTTTACCTGTTATACTAATATTTTTGACACATTTTTTGTGGGTTACACATCCTGACTCATTGCAGGACTTTGCTCGCTCTTTCTTTCTCTTTTAGGTAAATTGGTCAAATTCAAAATTCAAATGGGATGGGTCATTGTTTCAGTACTACAACATTACAGCTTTATTTGAACAATGAATGGTGATAATAAGAAATCTGTAAGATATTCATGACAGCTTGAGTTTTACTAAAAAGGTCACTTAAAATGTTTCAAAAGTAAATATTCCTATATATTCCCATTTATTGAAAACAAAATGGAAATCTAAAACAAAGAAGGAAGTGGGAGACTTCTGTATGTGTTGACCCCTCCCTTAAGCCACACAAAGTGCCAACAAGGTGCTCCATATGATGTGGATCATGCAGATCCGTGCTGGACATCCTGTTGACACAACAGCCAGCTCGGCTACCCTCCAGCACTACTGTAAATATTAATGGTTGGTTGTCAAACATGAACACAAACAGAGGTATAACTCCTGCTCTTTATTCTTTACATCCCACGCTCCTGTGGGGATGATTTTAACAATATGCCAAGTTTATGTTCTAACATTACCATGGCTTCACCTAGGCCTGAATCTTGAAAACTCATTGACTTTGTTTAAAAATCAATCCATTCCACGTTTAAATACAGTTATTCATAGCAAATAATTCAAAGGAAGCCTCTTGTAATTTGACATATTGTACTTGTGTGAACCACTGGTAGATCATGTTGTGTCTTATCATCCAGATCCACTATCCAGTCCAGTAAACATTCCCTCCACTCCTGGAACGCTGAAGAGATCGGATCAACAAGTGATCACATTGGGCTGGGAGTATCGGCACGCACATTCACAACCAAACAAGAAGGTAAAACACAAAAATATAGTCGATTTTAACTTGATTCAACTTGTACCATTGGAAAAAGTGATTAAAAAGAATAGTCATGTGTGTTCTATCACATCATGCTGCCTCCAAATAGACTATCTTGCTTAATTGATTACTGTTTTAAAGGTTTTAACATGTAACATAAATAACCCTTTTATTACATCTCCTTCTTCAAGGATTGGCCCTCCCTCCCCAAACCTCAGATGCATTCACCACCTCTGGCCCCCTGGACACCCAGGACACTCCACTGGCAGAACTGTCAGAACTGCCAGACTCAGCCATTGCCCTGCAGCCGCCCAACCAGAGAAACACTCCGCACAGACCCGACACAGACCCACACTCACTCAGCCAGTCCCCCACAGCTGCTGGCCTAAACCACAAGCACACAGAGGAGGAAGCAGAGCCTGTCACTACAGAGGTAGTCTGCCTTATAATTCAGCAAGATGAAGTGTAATCATTCAGCCCATTTACCTGTTATTTGCATGCAATTTTAAAGGATGTGCAAATGTTATCGTCTCAGAAAGCAATGAGGTATGTTACTGTTAGTGCCAGCATGCAAGACTTTTTTCCTCCATCTTCCCCCTCTCCCTCTCCCTCACACACAAACACTTCCTATTTTAGTGATTTCAGCACAATGCAAGAAGGATAAGCATGTGCTGACTTAGCTTGATTTTACTTTTAAGACTTTTAGACGCTCAAAATAGGTGTAACCAAGCCTGTGAACTGCATCTCACTATAGCACACTTTTGCAGAGGAGTTTAGTCTTGTTTGCTGATCAGTAAATGGGAATCAAAGAAAGGTTGGCAGCCAAGGAAGAGTAATAAATTATTTGAGATAATATGTGCTGATTTTAAATCTGCTTTAATCTAGACAGAGATACGTGTATTTATAACTTCTTAAGGAAGTCACTTGAATCAGGAAGTGTTATCTGACTGACTTACCTCAGCACATTTTGTAGGATTGCCTTCACTAGCTTGCCCTGACATGACCTGACTGATTGCACACACGCAGCTTAACCTATGACCTGCTTCCTGAGAGCACACAACAGCAGCCAAACTTAGAGAAGGTTTTCTTCTTTCCTTAGAGTGCCTGACATGTACTTTCACCAATCACGAGTGTCAATATGTTTTGTTCATTGTTCTAGTCTGATCTCTGGTGGCTTTTTTTTTTTTTACTAGTATGGATGTGAATATGTGACTTTTGTGAGCTGCAGATTATGTTCAGTATTATCTCGCTCCCTCTAGTCAATGTTAATAACCTCCGCTGTCTTTCCTCTCACTCTTGATCCCTCTCACTTCCCTTTGTCACACAGACCTCGAGACCTGTAGCCGAGACAGTTGTCACCAATGGACTGCACTCTACTGGTGAGCCTCATTTACAACAATATGTGGTTTAATAGTTTCATTTATTTAACTCTGCATCACATATCATCAGATTAAAATATACAAAAAAGTATTCCCTGCAAACAGCCAGTGAAATTGAGATTCATGACTTGAAGTTGGATCTCTAAGGGTAGCAGGCAAACTGTACAGTTTATCTGCTTTACCGCTGCTACTGCTACAAAGTGAATATTCCCCAGCAGAATGAAGTATCACTTAGGTCTCGATGTCATGTTTTGCTCAATTTTCAGCTGTGAGTGAGAAGTCTTTGTCCAGCCAGCAAAGAGCCAGGACAGAAGTGGAGGGGGAGACACTCCAGGTATGAGAGCAACAAGTTGTCACATGTACCAGTTTTACAGCAACCTCTGAACCATGCAGGCATGTTGAGTGTTATGGAGGTTGCTCTATTATAAACGCAGAGATGGATGATTAAGTGGCATGTGCAGTTACCTTCAGGGTTAAATTCAACAAAGACTTTTTGCTTAGAAAATGTGCATCCATATTTTCTCTTTCTTTATTGTCTCATTTGCAGTCCTTTTAGAGTGACTTGTTGAACAGCTTTTTCTGTGCTCAAGTACTGTAAATGTGAAATTTTCAGGATATTTTCCTATTGTTGATGTTTGAATGTTATTAAGAGGCAATGTGTTGTGTTTTTAAATATGCAAATATGCACACATTTCCGCTGTTTTCCCTATTTCGTGCTTTCTTTTTAAATTTTGTGTTGTTGACTTGTTTTTTTTCCCTCATCTCAGCCAACTAACGGGGGTCCCAGGAGGGTTTTATTCCGCACCCAGCCAGATGTGCTCTTCCTTACCCTGCAGGACGAGATGGGGGCTACGGCCCCTTCTCCGCCAGACACAGAAGAGGAGGAGGAGGAGGATCTGAGTTATACACAAAGACGACATGAGAAAAGGATGGGTCACACAGATAAGACTGGCTTTAGGTAAGAGAAATAAAGCTGCAGAGAACAGTAGGGAGCTCCTCATAGAAATTATTTTATGCAGGTACAATGTAGTAATGCTGATTTTTTTTTATTTGCCTAACTGTCTCTGCTGTATGGTGTCTTTTGTTGTTGTCTGACTGATCAGAAGTAGCAGGCTGGAGGAGGAGGAGGAGGGTTTTGAGGAGCCTCTGTCTTATCGCAGACAGAGGAACAGGCAAGCAGAAGAGGAGCTGCATCACATATCCGAGAAACTGTCCCATCGACTTGAGGAGCTGGATCAGGTGTGTGTTTGTGTGTTGTGTAATCGGTCACAGCACTGATTGTCATAAATGTTTTATATCCAAGCAAAAAGGACTCTGGACTGTTTTGTTGAAGTGCATTGGTATATGTTATATGGTTATCTGTCCTTTTCATGGCAGACATGACTTGTTATTTACAGTGATATTATGACCACTAACATATATTTTTTTTCTTTTTCTTTTTTGTTTTATGTTTGTAACTGTGTGTGATGTGTTGTGTGATTCCTGTAGATGCTTAAACGAGTTCTGGATGAAAGTGGAGAGTCCAGCGAGGTCAGAGAAGAGGACAAGCAGTCCCACCACAGTGACAGCATCATGGAGTGTCGAAGGACTCCCAGACAGCATACAGGTACAAATACATTACGGCTAAAATGTATCAAACACATTAAAAATCTTTTATTTCAGCCCATCAACTACATATTATTTTATTTCCAAGCAAAGCACACTACTACCAAGTTTTGATATTGTGCCAATGATGTCTATTAAATTCGCAACTGCAGAAAAATCTACTTGCAGGGATTTATAGTTGATGAGTGAAAACGTACAAGCTAATGTGAAACTGTAATTTTAGGGGTTGACAATTATGTATAAACTTAATGTGTGTATTCGAAATCCCATTGGTTATCATTGCTTTGCTACAAAATCCTTTAATTTTTGGAAAATATATTAATAAAAATCATATAAGATTTAATGCTTTGACAGATTTTGGTTAAACTGAATTCAACTTTCATTTAGATATAAGAACTGAACTATAACACCTCCATATGTGCTGATACCAAACATAACTGTATTGAATTGTAACTTTTAATAGTTTCAGGAATACCTGATCCTGAATCCACCCACCGGACACGCTCCCTGTCTCCCTCCCCTCCACGAGTTCGTCGCTCTCTGCAGGTTCAGTTAGAGGACGCCATGAAAGAGGCTCTGAGCATGGATGATGGGAGACAAACTAACCTCACAGCTTCTGATCATACATGTCGAGAGCTACATCACAGACCATCACACAGAAAACATAGCAAGGTATTAACATGGTCATTGTTTCCCTTTTTAAATATAATCACAGATTTAAGACCCAAATGTTCTAGCCATCATGTCATATGCCTAAACAATTAATGAATCTCTCTATTTCAGTACCTGGTGAATACGGCTTATGAGGAAGAGTTGAAACTATATGAAGGCAAAAAACAGGCAGATCTAGACAAGGCACGCCTCAGAGCTCAAGAAGCTGTAAGTCAACTACAGTATGAGTATTTTAAAGAACCCTCTTTGTGCTCTTCCCATTATTTTCTACTTCACATCCCTGTTTAGGACATGAATAGAGAATCTTGTCTTTTGCTGCTGTTAATGACTATGACTGCTCTGTGGCTACTTCTATACTACATGAGAGAGATCACATTGATCAATTTAATTTTGCTGTAACCATATATTATTACAGGCACAAATTATAACAGGTACCTGATTATCACATTATCAATTTCATCACAATGACTAAATTGTGAATATTATGAAACAAAGTACCACAAACTAGTCACAACCTTGACATAACAAGTGAAATTTACCATGATAGGTGCTATTTTGTACCTACACAGTGTGTGTCACTAAAATCATGAAAACAAGTGGTGGAACCCCTTTTTTTTATTCTGATATAAGGCAAAGTTTGAATGTAGGACATGTTAAAAATGTATTCAAACAAAAGTAAGTTTAGGAAAACCTCTGTTCAATATTTACTTGTATTATGAAATATAAATTAGGTCAATTAGGTCATGTGCTATGTTCTACTGAAAGCTGAAGAATAATTCTCTCATAATCTGTCTGTGAACACTAATTTAACTCCAGAGTTTCTCATGTAAAATAGCAAAGAGGAAATATCAGCTGCTGCTTTGTAGTCAACTAAACAAGCAACAATGTATTAATGTTAACAACAAAGCCTTCAGCTTGGTGGAAAATATCAACGTGGGTCACTGAATGCTTTTGACTGTTTGGCTATTCCAGAATCTTAACTGACCTGTGTGCGTGTGTGCGTGTGTGCGTGTGTGCGTGTGCGTGTGCGTGTGCGTGTGTGTGTGCGTGTGTGTGTGTGTGTGTGTGTGTGTGTGTGTGTGTGTGTGTGTGTGTGTAGGAGCAAGAGTACAGAGAGGCCATACTAAGGGATGTGTCCCAAGCCCCCAGACTGTCTCCAGCTAAAATGAAGGCCCAGCATAAGACACAACGTAACCCACAAACTACACCAGGACGAAGGAAGGAAACCCCCAGAAAAGCTCCACCAAGTAAGACAGATCTGTCTTATGGAGACAGATCTTACAGATTGAAAGAGATTTTTTATTGGGAGCTCAACAGTGTGCAGACCTCACTCCTTTGTACCTTGAAATGTTGTCATTTAGAAGCTTTAAAGGCACCAAATAGTTCATGGTCATTTATTTATTTATTTACATCAATAATATCTGAAGAGAGCACTGACACTGGTACACAGCTCTGTAATGGAGAGTTGGAGTCTGTGACTGAGGTTTCAGAAATGTTCATCTCATTAAGTTCATTGTCATTTGACTTCAGTTTCTTCCTGGGTGGCATATGTGCCTTACAAGTGTTGGTGTTTACAGCTTCAGGTTGGCTGGCCCACTTGCGTTGAAAATCACAGAAGTAACACTTCTGGTAGACTATGAAGCAAGGACCGCGAGTGTATTTGGTACAGCGACACTGTCTGTCACACATCGGACAGGTCTTCATCAGCTGCATGATGGCCTCCTCATCAACGAGGTACTGCGGAGCGGGTCTGAGATGAGGCAGGAAAAGAGAGCAGAGAATGAAAAGTCTGGTTTCTTTTTAACTATATGATTTACTGAATATGATCACTGTTACTTGACTTACTTCTCTGTGGTCACAGTGCACCTCTCGGATGTATTTACTTGAACACCTGTGAATTAACATTGGGGTTGTCAGTCGAAAGGATCTATTCAATGATTATTGATACTGATAATTGGTTCATAACATATACAGCAGGAGATTTGTGTCATGTGATGTATCTGTAGTGTAAGATTGAACTGAATATTCATAAAAAACAAGTGAAGGACTTAAAAGCTAAATTTTTGCTTTTGTTGTCAATTAAATTAATTTATGCCACTTGGGAATTGTCTGCTCTCTGACATTCAACAGGCAGATGAAGGGCTTAGCCTGAAACATTTGTGCACATTAAAACATTTAAAAAGTATTTTCTAAACAAGACACAGTTCAGACATTCAGAGTAACGTTGACTCTGAAGTCTTTAACCATATAAACAAAAATATCAGCAAAGAACAAAAGCAGATTACTGTGGTTTCTGTGTTGTATGGACATGGTCTCATGAACACCACAGCAGACAGATAAATGTGATTAATTCATCACACATGAGCCTGTACACTACAAAGAATAATAATCATCATTTATGGACGTACCTATGCTTCTGCACTGGCCTCGTGGTCTCTTCATCAACGCCTGTTTGTCTTGCAGCTGTAACATACCACACAACACAGACACAATTTGAACAAATGACTTCAGGTATTTCACTACTACTTCTAACTTCGAAGTGAGTTTTGGCAGTGATGTAAAATACCCCCATTCCATGTTCCTCATAGCAACCACTGAAGTATTTGGACTCTATTAACCATCATTTTGTGTCTAATTGACTAATGGATTCAACATTTTTTTAAATGACTCTAGTATTGAGGATCAGGGCAGACTGCAGTGTGGTCCTTTGGGGCAATAGTGCACTGTCAATGTACGTCCACTAAAAGTGGCCACTGACCGGCACAGAAGTGTTGGACAACTTTATGGAAAGGACCATACAGAGACAGATCTTTTTCCTTCACATTTTGCTTCTTCCAGTCTAATTGTTATTACAATACAAAATTCTCACAAGAGGTGAGTGATTGTGGGAAGACAATACTGGAATGAGTCTTTTAATGTGGACATTACTAGAACAGACCTTTTTAAAGGGGCTCATCAAATAACTACCATCAGCATTAATGTAAAGTAAGTGATGTAATGTAGGCATAAAAATGGTCTCATAAGATTGTATAATAGGTAAACATAAATTACATTTTTACATCAGGCACGCCCACATTGGCAACATTACCCAGATAATGTCAGATTTTTATATCACTTATCGTGAATGTCAAAGGCTGCAAAGGGAACGTGAATCAATATAGATATATGTACACTTACTGGCTTATTGAGTGATTGTTTTTGGCGTTACCCTGTCATGATTGGAGTGTACTGATGCCGGGTAAACACAGTAACATGAGCTAATGACATTACCTCCACCACTCTGTCTGCAGCAGGCTTCTCCACTCTGGGAACAGCAGTTTTCTTAAGGAAAAAGTGCTTAGGTATAGGATTTCTTCTCTTCTTTGGCTGGCAGTAGTCCTCCCGTTCAAAATGGTCACTGCAGACCCGATGGTCTGCAAGGCGCAGGGTCTTGACAGGAGTGTTAGCATCCATCTGTAGCACAATTAGCCACAACTTCAACGTATCCCTATCCAACAGAGGTAGTCTATGAAAGCTGCGCGAAGTGTTGGGTGACATCTTGTTGGCACAGTTCGGAAATGCACAAACACGAACCATTGGTTAGTTATCTTTTAGCTGACACTACGATGAGCTTTAAATACTCCAACAAAACAAATTCTTGCATCGCTCCTGTCTCCACCTCTCACCGACATTTCTACCATTGTCTTCCTGCAACAAGTCACCTCTCGCGAGATTTCAGACACCGGTATCATAACAAACACCTGAAGAAACTAAACGTGTACAAAAAGGTTTATCTATATAGGATTTATTTCCATGATGCTGTCAGACATTTATGATGACAATCTGAGCCTGTCAGTGGTAAAAACAAAAACAGTTTAGTGGACATTGACGGCTCGTATCGAGGCTGCTGGCTGAAAAGCTCTCGATAATACCAGACCAAGATAATAATTTGTGTCCAAAGCCTTACCTGTGCTGCAATTCCGGGGTCTCCCATCTCTGGGAACAGCTGTAGACTTCAGGTTATCGTGCTTTTTTAAGTCGATTTCTCGTGTATCCATCCCCATCGAAATGTTCACTAGACAAGGAGCACATCGATACACGTATGGAGCGACTCGCTAACCCTAACCCTAACCCGTACAAGAGCGCAACTGACGTGAACCATCTCTTCGTGTTAGCTTCTCGGCTATTTTGATGACTCTGGTGTCGGCTTTTTGTCAGGGTGTTTAAAGGAAAGTTGAGTGAAAATGTGTCTAAAAATGGTCTGATATTTTAAGTAATTGAACTTGAAAATAATGATTCTTTAATAGTTTGCTCCACTTAAAAATAATCCACCAGTTTAGAAGAGATTTCAACCATTACCTCCATTATATATGTGTAACATTAAAAGAAATTTGCCATGTTGCATCTGGTAATAAATGCTCACTTTGTTTTTTTGCAACTGTAGCCACCAGTAGACATTAATGTAGTCTGATCATACTGGTAATGTTCTGATTCGTGTCTCCTCCTTTTCAGTGAAGGTGAAGGAGAATGAGCTCCTCCCTGTGCTGCTGGATGAGTTACCCCATCTTCACATCTCCCCCCACACCCTGGGCCGGATGTGGGAGCAGCAGATGCAGCAGGTGGACAGACTTCACACCCTCTCGTCCTCTCATAGCAAGCGTCGCAGCAAACTCTCTAGCCAGGTAGGATGATGGCCATTAAAAGTCAGAAGGGGAGGGATGGGATGGCATTTTAGGTCAAAATGGTTAGTGAGTGAAAAGACACCACAGAGAACACATTGACGAGAGAACAGCCAATTCTTTCATTTTATCCATTATGAATTTAATGTTAATTAGCTGCAGCTGATTTAATTTGCTGCTGACAACATCTGTCATTTTAAGCAGTCACTGACTGTTGGCTACAAATGAGAAGTCTGATACCTACACTGTATGTTTCGCTCTGTGCCATTGAAAAGGGATAAAACACAGCCAGATCTGTGCCTGTAAAACCAACTAAAGGAACAGATGAAAACGTTAACATCTGTTTGTCTTCCAGGTGGAGGAAGCCCAGAGGAAACATGACCTGCTGGTGCAAATCGTTGAAAAAGACCAGGACCACAAGAGGCGGCTGGTGAGCATCAACACAGAGTGTGATCACATTTTCTTACACTTTACCTGTCAGTGACAAACTAATGTATCAATCCTCCAGAGGGACTTCAAAGAGCGCATCCAGCAGCAGAAGTCGACCCAGAACAGACTGAGAGAACAGAGGCAGCAGACAGCCCGCGCAAAGAAGTACCACAACGACTACCATGTCCAGCACCGTGCCCGTCTGATGAAGGCACGCACCAAGGAGGAGAGGGTGAGTACTCAGGATGTACAGCGCGGGTCACAACTAATGATTTCTCTCAATATTGATCTTTCTTTTGTTTTTCAATTAAATTAAGAATTGTGTTGTTTATATATGAAAACATCAAAGAAGGAAAAAAGACAGTCACATGTTTTCCAGAGCTCAATGTGATGTCTTCAAATTGTCCTACCTACACATCATAACTTAGAGAGACTACATTTTCAATCATATTTCACATATACAAGAAAATCACCAAATCATTAGGCACTCTAGCCAGCAAATGTCTCTCATCAATCTCTTCTGATCTCCAACTCATGTTAGGCCAGTTAAGTTCTTGTGTCGTTGCAGCTAACCTTTTCTCATTTCTTCTTCATGCTTTTTGTTCCACTTGCTCTACTGTAAGTTTGAACATATATGTGTATGTCTAATTATTTGTGTGGATGTTTGTCGCAGAAGTAGTTACAGTACACTGCTAAGTTTAACATTACAGATCATGTGATTCAATGATTGTGTGTGTGTGTGTGTGTGTAGATGTTTCGGCAGCTGTTTGAGGAGGGATTGGAGCTACAGAAGGTCCGATTGAGAGAGCAGAGAGCCAATGCCAGGGAGCAGCGGCTGGAACACCAGAAACGACACCAGGACCAGATCAAGTCCTTGGAGAACTACTACAAAGATCAAGTAGGACATAAAAACACACATACAAGGGGCTTCATGCAAGAACCACTTGTACAAAAATGATGTTATAATTTATATTTTGGTGCAGCAACTTCTGCTTTTCAATAGTTGTTTCACTGCAACAGCTGCCTCTGTGGGTCTTTGCAGGTATCTGTCTAGTATAATCTACTGTTGCTGCTGGCAGTGTAACATAACGTGTAGACTATAATACTCTCACAAACACACAGATTAGAATTGTTTTGAAATGGCAATCAAGTCTTTTACCTTTTTTTTTTTTTTAAATCACTGGGTCATAAGTACCTCTGAACACAGCATGGAAGAAAGTAATTTGATGTCAAGTGCATCAACTCAGGCTTCCAAGACTCTCTAGGCAGTAATATGTGTCAACAGACACACAAATCCACACAATTTATTTGAAAAAAAAGTTTTAAATTCTGGAAGTAGCCAGAAACAAATCTATTGTTTGTGCATAGACACAAATCCACCACTCCTCACACTGGTGAACCCTTGTCATAGATTCTGACTGAGGTGTAACGTGTTTTCTCTCTTGCAGTTTTCACTACTGGCTGAAAAACTTGCACAAGAGCGGCAGGACATCCAGGTTCGAAAAAAAGCTCAAGAAAAGGTAAACAATTGCTGAAATATTACTGCTATGAAATCACAGTTTTTACTGTGCATGTTGTGTTACATAAGGCAGAATATGATTACATATAATGCCTTTTATTTATTGATTTATATCTTGAAAGTTTTAGTCCTCTAATCAGGGATGCTGTGGATAGACCCCTTAAAAACTTGGGGTATGGTCTAAAAATCTTTTATTGGAAAATAAAATTGGAAATAGTGAGAGAGAAACATTCACCTTTCTCATTTGATTGCAGGCTCTGCTGAAGATGAAGCGAGAGCTGCGTTCCAGGATGGAGCGTGAGATCGGTGAACTGCAGAAGATTATCATCCAGAACGACGAGGACGACTATTTCCAGGATTTGGAGGTCCAGAGGCTGCGCAATCGGGTCCAGATGGCTTCCTTCCAGTACAACACTAGCTATCTGCACTGATGCGGAGGAGCGAGTCACACGTGGTCGTTTTAAGCTCCACGCAATCAAAGCTGGATTACTATCAGAAGAACATGCTGCGAGACGCGTTGTTTCTGCCACTCACAACTAAGGGTACGACATTCTGATGGCTGAACGTAACTGTCACCTCAGAGATTTGCACACAAAAAGGAAATTCACTTTGTAAGAACTAAAACAAATCCTGATTAGATAGAACATACAGGTGTGTTGAGACAGAATGTGTTGAACAAATGTTTGATGAACTGAACACACTCCGGCAAAATGTAGCTATTAGCTAATTTATCTTAATTCTTCCTCTCACCTCAGCTGCTATACCTGAACCTAACGACACCTTGGACCAAGTCCCCTTCTACCATGGATTTTAGTACTTGATACGTAAGAATGTTTTAAAGTGACTCCCTCACTGTGCTGTTATTGTAGCAGACCACCAGTAAAAATGTTCCTCCCTTTGCCAAATGGGAATCACAGATGCAAAGTTAATAAGTATGAATGTCACACACTGACAAGACTTTTAACTCTTTTTTTCCCTTTTATGTGCGATGTCTTCCCTTTTTGATGTTTTAACCATGCCAGTGGACTATTTATTTTTTAACTTTTAATGTATTTTGGTTTTTTAACTAACCTGGAGTTGTGCATTCTTATCATCACCAGGAGCGATGATAATCAGTCTTTAATGACTTTTTCTTTTCCTCAGCTCCATTGCATTTGGTTTTAACTCAGCCAGAACTTAAAGGAGATTTCCAGTAATTTTGAACATCAAAGGCCGCTGTTTACAGGTTGACATGAGCACTACTGTGTATGTAAAGTCTTTTTGTGGCTGCAGAAGTCTGATAAATTACCTCAAGGGATGAAATTTGAGGCAGCACCTGTAAACTATAAGTGAAATTGTTGGAATTCTCCTTTTTAAATCTGGTAATTTTGAAACAACACAATGTTAAAACACTGTCGACTGATATTGTGCATTGTATCTAATGAGCACACATATGCCCTCATCTATTGATGTTATCTATTAAATTTGTGGGCTCACTCATCTTTGGTTGACTGTGACACAGTTAAAGGCTTAAGGTATTTGTTTGAGGTGCTGTTTTAATGTCTTATTTAAATTCCAAAAAAGCATCAAATGAACAGTGAACAAATCCTATATTGAAGCAGCTCCATCTGGATCAAGGGTGAAAGTCCAAGTCAAAGAGGTATGAAAATTTACATTGAAGATAAAAACATATATCTGAGGGGAAACAACACATTTGTGTCCTTTTGGGCACAGAGAAACTTTCCCCTTCAGCAGATGAATATGAAACAGTCAAACAAGAAGAAACATCCTGACATTAGGGGGACTTTTAAGGTAAGTTTGAGTTTAACCACCAACATAATGAGTCATGGACAACAATACTTGATATAGCTTGAAAATTACACAGCAATCTTTGTTTCAACAGTTATGGATTGTGTAAAACTGCAAATTGGTACAAAAATGGAAAAGGATCAAAACATTAATGACATATTGAACCTGTACAGAAGAAGTTCTGATGGGAAAGATAAGAACAGCCCATCCTCTTTTCTGTTGTATACATTAACTGTTCATTCAAATTAGTCTCTATCAAGTATTCTCCATGTCTGTGGTTTGATGAAGTTTAAAGACCCGGCAAACTGAGGCAACAACTTCCAGCATCAGATGGCTTTTTTATGTGTTAATGGCATAAGTGAGCAAGTGAGCTCCAAAACACTGGAACATGTTCCTTGATCAACATAATCCCAGCAAGCCACTGTCCACATGGAGCGTCATTTCCAATATCCAACTATCTAGTTGAACTAGTGTTACTGCTTGGAGACGGAGCTGAGTTGGTCTTTCAACTTGCTGAATCTTTCTGATTGTGTCCATCATCTTCATCATCATCACTTGGCAGGTTGGTCCATTTATAGCGGCTGTCACAGAAACAGCAAGCCTGGGAAACCACAAGCTTTAGTCCTTTGACAGTCTTTCTAACTGTACACTGTCTGCTGCATTCCCGACATGACTTGAAAAGCTGAAGGATGCACTCTTCATCAATGATGAACTCCGATGAGCTGAAGGAGTCAGAACAGACGCAGCAGTTAGTCAGGTGAAGAGGAGCTGTGAGTTTCCATTTCAATGTGTTCAGTACAACAGATCATAGATGAGGTAACACTAATTATTAATAATAATAATATATTAAAGTCTCGTACGATGGTTTGTGTCAGCTTAGCAAACGTTGTTTTACCTTTGCTGTGACTCTACAGCAGCAGCAGGAAGGTGAGATGTTGCAGCACATGAGGATATTGCCATTTATAAGCAGTGGTTGAAAGTAGAACTTTTACAATTACATTACAGTTACTAATCCCAGTATTTACCTGTTATTTATTTTAGGGGTTGTCTACTAATAATAACATTCTATATCCGTTAAATAAAGAAAAGGTGTAACATGTTGCTGGGACCTTTCTGTGTGTCCTGTGCCTGTGTGGTTTCTCTCAAGTTAGCCTGGCTTCCTCCCCCAGGCCAAAAACATGCAGGTTAGATTAATTTGTGACTCTAAATACCCATAGGTGTGAATGGTTGCCTGTCTCTATACTATATATTAGTCCTGTGATTGATTGGCAACCGGTCCATGGTGTACCCTGCCTCTCGTCCAATGTCAGCTTCTTGGCTCCAGCTCCCCTTCAATGATGGATGGATGGATGGATGTATGGTTGGATGCGTGACGTGAGTGTGGAGGCTTTGGAGTTGTTTAAATTTGCGTAATATTGGGGTGATAGTTAAGATACAAAAATACTGCCAGAAACCAATGCTGACTTTTCATGGACAGTCTCCAATGACTCTTAAAACCCCCAGGCTTTGTATCCTCATCTCTCTTTTTTTTTTTACTCTATCGTGCTTTTTCAACCTCATCACACAACCACAAGAGGTCACTATTAGCTAGGTCACTATCAAGAAAACTCTACAGTGTTTTCCACCCAATGCTGTTGATTGTCCGGTGTCAAATTCTGTCTTGTTAGAGCTTCTTATGGAACAACAATATTGACCTGATACTGGTGCTAGAACAAACAACACATGGAGCATCTGAAATGTTTTTTTTATTCAAACTAAATTAAACACAATGTTGTAAAATCTATTTCTTTCATAGTTCATGACAGATAAACAAATAATATGAGTTTCTCTGCATTACAATATATTCACAGACCTTCCTAGGGTTTTGTCCTCCTTTTTTTTACCCTACATGTGTAAACAGCATAATGGGAAAAGTTTAGATCAGTTGCGTCACTCCTGCAACAACACACAAACTGCTCTCTGGTCTCCTCACCGACAACACAACACTGATATTTTCCAGAATAAAAAGCTAAAACCCAAAAACAAAGAGTAAACTTTTCATAGATGTAAAATGTCTCTTTTTGTGACTGGAGCAGATTTATTAGCCTAATTCCTTTATCTAACACAACCTGCACTTTAAAACCTATAAAAGTAACCTAAAAACATTTAGCAAAGACAGGGATTATGAAACAATGTGTGAACCTTGTGGCTAGCAGAGAACCATCCACCCACTTCCACATCCCCTCTGTCTCTCTCAGGAAGTGATGTATAAATTCCTTTTTTACACAGAGAGAAAAGAAATATAAAGTAACTGCAGTTCACTTTCTGCTGTCTTGCTAGTATTTCTCTGGTGTGGAAATGAAATACAAACTGCAGTTATACTAAACACAGCCTTGTTGGTGACAGTCGTTTGTTAAGGGATAGCAACCAAAATACAGTGTGAATGTTGTTAACTACACAGTGTGAGAGGTTCAGGTTGCATTGGCCTTGTTAATATTTCCACATAAGGTAACTAAAGCTTGTACTTTCAAACATGAAAACATTTCTGTTTTTAACATCACTGGCCCTTCAATGGCCCCTGATGTTATCTCAGGAGAAGCCAACACCTCCCACTCTCTCTCTGCTGATTACACAATTTAAAATTAAGTGAGATGACTGAAACCACTTTTATATTCATTTGTTAAATGAGGCTCCAGCGAACAGCACAAAAATGTTTAAGGAGCATACCTGTATAAATAATGTAAATAAATGGTTCAAGACATCAAATACATTCTATAAATAATTTCAGTGAAATGTCTGAACTGATAAGATGTAGATCAGAAGAGAAAATAAACCATAAAATGTGAAATGAACAAAAGGACAACAAGATAAAAGAGAGAATGTTAAGTATGAAATATGTATTTTAACTATTGTGTCTTTGTGTCAGTTCTAAATAACATGTTTGCAAGAAGCTTAAAAACCCCACAAATAAAATAACAGATGAAAATAAAGCATGTTTGAGACTTTTTAAACCAAGTGTACTTCATATAAATTCTTGCCCATCTTTTCTGAGGGCTGAGATGCCAACGATTTCAAAATAGTCACATCCTGAAGTACTAATGTGGAAAAACCCTTGAATGATTTCACAACATTACTTACCTTGTTGCATTTAGTATTGACGATGTGTTTCCTCCTTACACTCGGCATTTTCTATAAACAGCACAATTTTTTTGCTTTATCTCTAATCTATGACAACTCTGTGGTTTTTAGTCTGTAATCAGAGAACTTTTAAGTTGGGTAAAGGTTAGAGAACACACAAGTTAGAGTATGGTGTTGTTTAAAATACTTAAAATACTCTAGACCGGCTGAAGGCAACCTAACAGATCATGCATGAGATGACTGTGCTTGGCCCGCTGATGTAATTACTTCAATGTGGAGGGGATGGCGAAGGGCAAGATGGTGCACGACTCCGTGGATGCTAAGGCAGCCTGCTTGAACACTGTGATTTGTAAAGCAGACTGCACCTGCCGAAGGCTACAAAAGAAAGCCTCCACTAATGTAAGAACATTTCAAGCACACGCACCGACTAAGCAAGGAACCTATTTTTTTAAACTGTCAACCATACCAAAATTGTTTGACACAAGACATTTTTGGGGGGCACTTAACATTAAGTCTCTTCCCCAAATGTGATGATATTAGAACTCTGCTTAGCCAATCTCAACTTTCTGTGTCTCAGTGAAACATGGTTGCATGATAACATTTTACATAGTATGATCGAAGTCTAAAAAGGAACATTTGATTCCTTCTATTTATATATTAAATATTGTGACTGTTTCACAAACTCTCTATCTCTAAATAACCCCAAACTAGTATGTACTTTATGCACTGCCAAACAGGAGATAATATCAGAAATTGAATTGTAGCCTGAAAACACAAACTGAAGTGAGGTATTTATGTATCACCATACTGACCACAGACCACTCAGATTCCTCTTCAGCATGTCTCTTTCTTCGGTCAGATTTTTGCAGCTATCCTGAATGTCTGATGTTGTACTGTAAGAACTGTCTGAAAGAGAAGAAAGACTTACATGTAAATTGTGCAATAAGTTGGCCATTTACCACAGAGACATGATTATCAGTTGCAACAGAATTACATCATGACCATAACATAGGAGACAGTTCATTTTTAAACTGAATTTCAATTTAGTATATAAATATAATATTCACAAGATGAAAATTCTGACTTTAAATGGCCCAAAATTTGACAACACCTCACAATATGCCTGCATATCAATCTTCTCTGCTGCCCATGTTGTCAGGTGTGAGAAATGGATTGAAAAGTTTTTTGTGACTGTTTGGTGCAGTTTAGTTTTCAAACTAAACTGCACCAAACAATGAATTTGATGATTAAAAAATCATTAAATTCATTGGCAATCTCTCTTGTTTTGATTATGTTTTTTAATGAAACAACAACTTTTTGTGGCTGCCTGGTGCAGTTTAGTTTTCAAACTTACCACAAGAGAAAAATGGGAAAAAAGATTAATGAGGTCAAATGAATGTGTCTAAGTAAGAATCAAGAATAGTATTTTTTGAGATTAATTCAAATGAACATGTGGTTATGGTGGAAACTTCATGCCTTCAAACATTTGATCAAGTATTTGTAAAACTATGAAGAAATGTACACACACATTTAGAGGAATAATGACAAATTAGTCCTGATGATAGGCTGAATCTTCTTTTTTATCTGCCTCATATTTGGCAAAAAATACTTTGATCTGAAATAGAAGTAATAGTGCTTTAGCAACAATTCAAAGATTACATTTGTGAACATTTGTTGTAAGTTAGTGAGCTATAGTGAGCTATAGATCTAAAAGCTATAGCATTCCTCTGTGTGCCATTGTGTTACTCTTAATAGTGAGCCATCATGAAATAAATGAGTCAAACAGATTGTATTACAAAAGGTCAACACAATTAGTGAATAGATGACACCATATTAAAGCAAATCTTTATAATCTATAATTAATTTAATAAAGGAGACTGATTCGAAATATCAAAGCTTAAGTTGAATTTATTTAGCTTGTACAAGAGGAGCGTTTTACCAATGCAACAGACAGTTAGAGTTACAATAGAAAAGGCTCCTCGTGGAGCGTCATCACATAGTTTTTATACTGTTCTCTACTTGGGCTGTCTCAGTCAGCACCCTCCCATAACTGGCGAACATACCCCATAGATAGCATCATAAAGTTTTCTCAATTCCCATAACCAGGCCAACTCCCCTGACCTGTCTCTAACCCCCCACACAATGGTTGAACTCTCCTTCTGCCGGATTCAGCAAACCATTGAGTCAGGATGACATAACATAGTCATGCAAAAACAGGAAGATACACACATTGTGTAATATAAGACATCTGTAATACAGTATAATCCTACATTTTTATGTCTCAAGTTTCAACTTTATTAGCATTGGTTCTACAGCAAGATATAGATATATGGCAATACAATACAGAAGTTTACATCCTTATTTTCCATTCTTCCTTAACATAAGCTACTTCATATAAGGGACTTTGACTGCTGCTCTTGCTGGTTCTGGGACACATTCTTGATTTCTCTTTGGAATAAAAGGGGGAAAATATATTCTGGGAAAAATGTTTAACTGTGTGTTCTTTTTGCACATTGGCATTTCCTCTTAAAACACACCCAATATGTACCCTTTCCCAATTTAAAACCTTGTAATGTATAATTGGGCCCTTTGTATTACTCATTCCATTATGAGTGGATAAATAACAGCTGAGCATTACAGTTTACTGAGTTGTTAAATTGCTGGTTGTCAATTCATGTATACAGAGTATGTATGCCAGTGCTCATGAACCGCCCAAAACAAACTCAATGGTGTCTCTGTGTTGGAGTATGGTCTGAGGGAATGTTGTTTTCATGTTGAATCATCGACTAATACATTTTAAACTCCTCCATAGGTTTCATTTGACATCAGAGAAAGCACATTATATGAAAAAGGAAACTACACCAAATTGCAGATTATGTACATATGAACTCATTTTCATATGATGTGGGATTGTTAGTTAATGAATTTTGGCTCAATGAGACTAAACCTGGTGAAACTATGCACTGTTTGTCCCATTACTACGATTTTTTTTTTGAAAGCACATATATTTTGCAATAACATGAATTAGAAATTAATCAAAGTACAGATACATTAGAGATGATCATTGTCTGCAAAGAAAGCCATAAATCCAGTAAGATATTTGTGTCTCATGTGTCATTTTGCCTGCAGCTTAGCAATGACCATGTTTCAGTGCTGTCTTTAGCTGAAAGTGGTAAATGTATCTTATCTTCATGTCTTCCACATACAGTAGTAATATATAGTAATAGATGCCATGGTGATGTGTAAGATGAGTTAAAAATATATTTTCTTTTCACAGATCCAAAAGTTTCTATCTTCACAATTTGCATCATTCCAGCTGTTATCGTCTCTGTAGAACATTGTATTTACACAGTCTTCATCTTTTCCACGATAACTGTTCGGCTCCCGGGAGTGCCAGAAGCTGACAACAAGCCAAAAACAAAATAAAATTAAAAAAAACAACACAAACCAGTAAGCATTTAATGAACAGAAACACACAGAATGTGAAAGTCAAACTTTAAATGATTTGAAATGAACATTTCCCATAAAACTGTTGACATTGTAGCCAGCTCATAAAAATCTACTCAGCTACTATTGTGCTTTGAAAGAGGCGTTAGTTTCACCATAAATACTGATTTAGTTTCAATGAATATTTATGTGTGAACCTTATTGTCATCGGGGACCCATCAACCCATTTCCATGTGCCCTCTCTCTCACTGTCAGTCAGTCCAATCCAGAATATCCTGTGGTATTGATTTGTGAAATCCTTGTTTTTAAAGAGAAACAAACAATAATCAACACATTTTTAATCAATTTCTGTCACCTATTACCTTGGTGACCTTGCATTCAACCAATATTTCCCTCTTTGTATGTCTGTCGTAAACACACACACACACACACACACACACACACACACACACACACACACACCTGTTCTTCTTTGGTGTTGACAATCAACAGGTCCGCCCCTCTTCCCCTACAGTCGTAACTACTGTTATACCAGTTTGCCGTAATTGAAGAAACATAATAGAAGCCCCCGCTGAAATACACCCATCCTTGTTGGGAGTAGTCATCTGTCAACAACAAAAAAAGACAAATTTTCAATACACCAATAATAATAAGAATTAATAAATACATTTCTGCTGGAGTATCGAAGTTGCATTCTATTATTTGGGGGGGGGAAGCAAAAACAGCCATAATAAAGAAATCTGTGCCAGAATGATGATATATTACAGTCTTGAAGGTTAAGTTTTATAAGTGTGTTAAACAGCAGCAGAAATCTATGGAGTCATAATAAGAAACTTGAACTGGATGCAGTTGTCACATACTGGCAGGGTTAAAGGACTAGTTCACAATTTTTTGAGCCTGTCCTAAAACAATTGTCTGATACCAGAACAAATATTGAAACTTTTTTTTTTCTTTTTCTTTTTTCTCTAATCTCTCCTCCTGTTATATTAGATCAATTAAGAGATACATTTTTGCTCAAAATGAAGATTGTGGATTTGGTCCCCATCACTTACATTGTAAGCATTTTGAAGTTGATCTTCTAATGGTCAGTATGAACAGGAAAAATGATTACAGCAAGAGAAAACTGCTTCAGTGTTCATTTGACTTCCTGGTTATTGTTTTAAGAGAGATTTGAAAAACTGTTAAACATCTAACTTTGACAAATATGTATACACCCAAAATAAATAATGATTACATGATCAGTTAATAACTGATTTAAAGAGGATCAGTCAATTCAAATGTACATTATTGTCACTTGTCCATCAGCTATATCCTAATAAATAATCACTTATGACATTGGCTACATTTTACTAGTTCAAACACAGTAACAGTCCATATTAGGATTTTTACCTTATACATAATGGTTGTCACATAAGATGATGATGAAACGTTTTTTTTTTTTAAAGTTTGTTTGTTTTATCAATCAAATCAGAGCTCAAGTAGTCGTCTGAGACAACAGCTCATACTATACCTGCATATCAATCTTCTCTGCTGCTCATGTTGTCAGGTGTGAAAAATGGACTGAAAAACTTGGTGCAGTATAGTTTTCAAACTTACTGAAATCAGAAAGCTTCTTCTTCAGCTCATCTCTCTCCTCAGTGAGTGTTTCAATGCTGGCCTCCATATCCAGAGTCTTGTTATCTAAAGAGCAGAAAGAGTAATATGAAGCTGCCATGAAACAGCATCACAGCATGTCTACAGTTAAAAAGATACAGTACTGTACTTTAAGACAATATTGAAACTGTGTTATAATAAGCTATTAATGATGATGTAAAATGTAACATTTTTGTACTGTACATACACCATTCCCTCATACAAAGCTAGTGTAACATCTGTGACTTCATAACTGCAAGACTCAAAGCAGAACATTTTGACTTGGGTTAAATTTTTACTTTGTGGATTGAAATGAATACCATGAACTCAAATCTTTGATTTTCATCCCCTTCTTACTCAGTGGTAGAGTATCACACAAGCTTTACACTAATTACAACGGCCAAACCATATACTGCAATGTAGACTGAGAACATAATCTAAAATGAGGTATATGTTATCATTAATCAAGTTATCTAAATACTAATGAACATATTAGACTTTATTTATTTATATATTTATATTTATATTTATTTATATTAGACATAGACTCGAATATTTAAGAAGTGGTCAGAGCAAGTGATCATGATCATCAGCTTGTAATATAATTTATATATTTGAAAATTCAATTATCTGATGACAGTGAGCCCTGGAAGGGTGTGATTGGGAGGAACGCCCCCCCACGATCTGAACCCGAGCGGTGTTCTGTTATTGGAATTCTGTGCTCGTCACGGATTGTCCATAACGAACACCATGTTCAAGCATAAGGGTGTCCATATGTGCACTTGGCACCAGGACACCCTAGGTCCATCTTCGTTCCTACCCTCGATGATTGACTTTGTAGTCGTGTTGTCGGGCTTGCGGCCGCATGTCTTGAACACTCGGGTGAAGAGAGGGGCGGAGCTGTCAACTGATCACCACCTGGTGGTGAGTTGGCTACGATGGTGGGGGAGGATGCTGGTCAGACCTGGCAGACCCAAACGTATTGTGAGGGTCTGCTGGGAACGTCTGGCAGAGTCTCCTGTCAGAGAGAGTTTCAACTCCCACCTCCGGGAGAGCTTCGACCATATACCGGGGGACGTGGGGGAGGTTCGAAGACCTTCTCAATCCCACCGACACGCCTTCCGGTAAGGAAGCAGGGCCTGGGGACTCGGGTGTGGGCTCTCCTATCTCTGGGGTGGAGGTCGCCGAGAGGGTTAAAAAGCTCCTCGGTGGCAGGGCCCCGGGGGTGGATGAGATCCGCCCCAAGTTCCTCAAGGCCCTGGATGTTGTGGGGCTGTCATGGTTGACACGACTCTGCAGCATCGCGTGGACATCGGGGGCAGTGCCTCTGGATTGGCAGACTGGGGTGGTGGTCCCTCTTTATAAGAAGGGGGACCGGAGGGTGTGTTCCAATTACAGGGGAATCACACTACTCAGCCTCCCTGGTAAGGTCTATTCGGGGGTGCTGGAGAGGAGGGTCCGTCGGATAGTTGAAGCTCGGATTCAGGAGGAACAGTGTGGTTTTAGTCCAGGCCGTGGAACTGTGGACCAGCTCTATACCCTCTGCAGGATCCTTGAGGGTGCATGGGAGTTTGCCCAACCAGTCCACATGTGTTTTGTGGACTTGGAGAAGGCATTCGACCGTGTCCCTCGGGGGATCCTGTGGGGGGTTCTCCGGGAATATGGGGTATCGGACCCCCTGATAAGGGCCGTCCGTTCCCTGTATGACCGATGTCAGAGCTTGGTCCGGATTGCCGGCAATAAGTCGGACTTGTTTCCAGTGAGGGTTGGACTCCGCCAGGGCTGCCCTTTGTCACCGATCCTGTTCATAATTTTTATGGACAGGATTTCTAGGCGCAGCCAGGGTGTAGAGGGGGTCCGGTTTGGTGACCTCAGG
Organism: Scomber japonicus; assembly: GCF_027409825.1. NCBI lineage: Eukaryota > Metazoa > Chordata > Actinopteri > Scombriformes > Scombridae > Scomber > Scomber japonicus. The sequence continues at coordinate 26,093,820 of NC_070579.1, read as the reverse complement.
GTCGGGTCACTGCTTTTTGCAGATGATGTGGTCCTGTTGGCTTCATCAGGCCGTGACCTCCAGCCCTCACTGGATCGGTTCGCAGCCGAGTGTGAAGCGGCCGGGATGAGAATCCGCACCTCCAAATCCGAGGCCATGGTCCTCAACCGGAAAAGGGTGGAGTGCACTCTTCGGGTCGGGGATGAGATTCTGCCTCAAGTGGAGGAGTTCAAGTACCTCGGGGTCTTGTTCACGAGTGAGGGAAGGATGGAACGGGAGATCGACAGGCGGATCGGTGCGGCGTCTGCAGTAATGCGGACTCTGCACAGATCCGTCGTGGTGAAGAGAGAGCTGAGCCGAAAGGCGAAGCTCTCGATTTACCAGTCCATCTTCGTTCCTACCCTCACCTCCTATGGTCATGAGCTTTGGGTAGTGACCAAAAGAACAAGATCACGGGTACAAGCGACTGAAATGAGCTTCCTCCGTAGGGTGGCTGGGCTCTCCCTTAGAGATAGGGTGAGTAGCTCAGTTATCCAGAGGGAGCTCGGAGTAAACCCGCTGCTCCTCCGCGTTGAGAGGAGCCAGATAAGGTGGCTCGGGCATCTAATTAGGATGCCTCCCGGACGCCTCCCTGAAAGAGGTGTTCAGGGCACGTCCCACCGGTAGGAGACCCTGGGGAAGACCCAGGACCCGCTGGAGAGACTATGTCTCGGCTGGCCTGGGAACGCCTCGGGATCCCCCGGGAAGAGCTGGACGAAGTGGCTGGGGAGACCCAACCCCGGATAAGCGGAAGAGGACGGTAACGGACAGTAACTGTAATTATCAGGTGCTCAACCATGAAATCACTGATGACTAATGGCACTGACAGCATTTAAGTGACAGCTTTTTCTAAACATACATTTGTACAATTACAGATAGAAATCTTTGTTATTGTTAGAGTTTATCACCATACTGACCACAATCACTCAGGTTCCTCTTCACTATGCCCAATGTTGTTCTGTAAGAACTGTCTGAAAAAGAGTAAATACTTACATGTAAATTGTGCGATAAGTTACAACATGACCATAACATAGGAGACAGTTCATCTCAAAACTGAATTTCCATTTAGTATATCAGATTCACAGGATTCTGACTTTTGTTTAATTTCTTAAAGGCTCACAAATTTGTATCTCCCTCTGAATGTCAGCCAAACACAATTTAATCTAGAATACTAAACAGGATAGAACTTTTGGAAACTATTATGTTTAGTCACAAACATATATCAGTAGAAACTTAACACTTTACAGTCTTATAATAATTAATGGAAGCCATGAGAGACACAGTGTGAACGAACAAACACAATTGAGACTCACAGAGAGAAAGATGCAGTGAAATGTTGAGAGTAGCCTGTAAGATGCACAGGAGTCCAAAGATCACACCAACCATGATGTACAGTTTTCTCCCTGGGTGCAGAAATCACACAGACTAATTATTACATCTTCCAGTCCAACAACAGTGTTCTTTATAACATGACAATGACAAACAGTTGTGGAGCAGAAACCATAGTGCTTTGGCTAATAATTTCATCTCTTTAGCAGAAAAAATGATAACTGTTAACCATGAGAGATTACTCAAAGGATGACATTTGTACTATGGCATTTGTAAACGATTAATGAGGTCAAATGAATGTGTCTAAGTAGGAATCAAGAATAGTATTTTTTGAGAATGATTAAAATGAACATGATGGAAACTTCATGCCTTCCAGAGGTGGACAGAGTACACAACTTCACTACTTGAGTAAAAGTACAGATACTCCTTGTCAAATATTACTCCAATACAAGTAAAAGTAGCTTAGTCAAATTATTACTTAAGTAAAAGTACTAAAGTATTTGCTTAAAAAATTACTTAAGTTAAAGTATTTAAAAAATATCTCAGGAAATACAGGAAAGTAGTTTTATTGTCATTATACAATACACTGATGTGATTCTGCTACAGACTGTTTATAGCTCAAAAATAAACACATAAAGTCAAGAAGCCTCAGAACACAGACTCAGCTGCATTCATCAATAAATGAAATTTCTTCATATTGTACAGTAGTTACATTTCAACACACCTAACCCCTACCTTGGACTCTTTGATATGAATTGTATAAAAAACATGAACAGAAAGTCAACTTAATCATTCAACTGCACTGCAACAGTTGCCATATGTTAAAACCGTTTAAAAATGGCAACTACTAAAGCACATAAACTTATGTTTAAAATGTTCATCTGCAATTTTACAAACATTAAGCTAGCTAACGTTAGTAGCTACTTTACCACGACATACTTTTTCAGGTTGGAAGACGAGTTTTTGTAGGCCGTGATACAATTTGTTTGCGGTAAGCACAACAAGCATTTAAACTGAAACGAATCCGTTTTTGTGACAAAAATCTCAAACATGGGTTTGAGATAAGGCCACGGGTCCTCGGTGGGAGTTTCTCCAGTTTCTTCCTCCATTTCTTCGTATGGCATGACATAACATAGTACAGGTATGGCAATATGACTAAGACAAACCATATGCAAATCAGCAGAAACAGTTTATTTATCAGCTGACGTGAGCTCAAAAGTAGCGAGTAACGAAAGCATCAATAGAAATGTAGTGGAGTAAAAAGTACAATATTTGTCCTTCGAATGTAGTGGAGTGAAAGTAAAAGTATCCCCCAAAAATAATACTCAAGTAAAGTACAGATATTCAAAAACTGTACTTAAGTACAATACTCAAGTAAATTTACTTCGTTACTGTCCACCACTGATGCCTTCAAACATTTGATCAAATGTACACACACATTTAGAGGAATAATGACAAATTAGTCCTGATGATAGGCTGAATCTTCTTTTTTATCTGCCTCATATTTGGCAAAAAATACTTTGATCTGAAATAGAAGTAATAGTGCTTTAGCAACAATTTGTTGTAAGTTAGTGATTTGAGCTATAGATCTGAAAGCTATAGCATTCCTCTGTGTGCCATTGTGTTACTCTTAATAGTGAGCCATCATGAAATAAATGAGTCAAACAGATTGTATTACAAACAACAAGTAGAACAAAACAGTGGATATATATATATATATATATATATATATATATATATATATATATATATATATATATATATATATATATATATATATCCACTGTTTTGTTCTACTTGTATATATATATATATATATATATATATATATATATATATATATATAAAAGGTCAACACAATTACTGAATAGATGACACCATATTAAAGCAAATCTATACATTATTTTATGCATCATTCACTCAAACATTTCGTCATCAAATCTTGCATTTCTTTCATGTTTATATTGGGATATTGTAAATAAAAACGATTCATATTTAGATTTAGATTAAAACTGAGTCTCAAGATATTTGTTTAGCCACAGGATTTCTGTCTCACCAGGATCTGCAGTAGTCATTTCAGCGTCTTCACCGTTGTGTCTTAGCAGAGTGCAAACTATGCAGTGACTTCCGGAGGAGCTCACTTTTTTAGAGAGGGGCTTCACGTTTTACCTACATGTTCAGCAGTAAATCTGATAACTGCTTCCTCTTTTGCTACCCAGTTTTGGTCTCAAGTTTCAACTTTATTAGCATTGGTTCTACAGCAAGATATAGATATAAGGGAATACAATACAGAAGTTTACATCCTTATTTTCCATTCTTCCTTAACATAAGCTACTTCATATAAGGGACTTTGACTGCTGCTCTTGCTGGATCTGGCTGCACATTCTTGATTTCTCTTTGGAATAAAAGGGGGAAAATATATTCTGGGAACATTTTTTAACTGTGTGTTCTTTTTGCACATTGACATTTCCTCTTAAAACACAACCAACATATACCCTTTCCCAATTTAAAACCTTGTAATGTATAATTGGGCCCTTTGTATTACTCATTCCATTGTGAGTGGATAAATAACAGCTGAGCATTACAGTTTACTGAGCTGTTAAATTGCTGGTTGTCAATTCATGTATACAGAGTATGTATGCCAGTGCTCATGAACTGCCCAAAACAAACTCATTGGTGTCTCTGTGTTGGAGTATGGTCTGAGGGAATGTTGTTTTCACGTTGAAACATCGACTAATACATTTTAAACTCCTCCATAGGTTTCATTTGACACCAGAAAAAGTACATTACATGAAAAAGGAAACTACACCAAATTGCAAATTATGTGCATCAACTTCAATAGGAACTATGAGGTGGGATTGTTATTGTTATTGTTGCAGTTAAAGGTTTCTGGCTCAGTGTGACTTCTTTTCTCTCTGGTTCATATTTAAATACAAATATTTAAAATATTGTGTTCAAAAATATATGTTTCACATTTATGCAATCTATTTCTTTAATTATCAAAATAAAAGGTAGGCTTGAAGAATTGTGGACCTAAGATACTGTGCAGCCCAGGAAGTGATGGAATGAAGTTAAACCTGGTGAAACTATGCACTGTTTGTCCCATTATCATGATGGGGAAAAACACTTTTACTTAGCAATAACATGAGTCAAAGTACAGATATATTACAGCTTTACAGCTTATCATTGTCTGCAAACAAAGCCATGAAGCCAGGTAGATATTTGTGTCTCATGTGTCACTTTGCCTGCAGCTTAGCAATGACCATGTTTCAGTGCTGTCTTTAGCCGAAAGTGGTAAATGTATCTTATCTTCATGTCTTCCACATACAGTAGTTATATATAGTAATAGATGCCATGGTGGTGTGTACACTGAGTTAGGAAAACTTTTTCTTTTCACAGATCCAAAAGTTTCTGTCTACACAGTCGTCATCATTCCAGCTGTTTTCGTCTCTGTAGAACATTGTATTTACACAGTCTTCATTTTTTTCCACGATAACTGTTCGGCTCCCAGGAGTGCCAGAAGCTGACAACAAACCAAAAACAAAATAAAACCTAACAAACAACACATGCCAGTAAGCATTTAATGAACATAAACTCACAGAATGTGACCATGTTAAACTGTAAATGATTTGAAATCAAAAACATTTCCCATAAAACTGTTGACATTGTAGTCAGCTCCAGTGGTGTGCACAAAGGGGGGTCAGGGGGTGGTTAACAGTTAATCGCTTTTGCAAAATGCTCTGAAAAACATCACTTACAGGCAGGGCTCGTTTGAAATGTGCAATCCTTTTGTGGTTAAAGCCCCAAAGCCTTCTTTGGTAAGTACCTAGGAGAGTGACTCACAGTTCACAGTTCAGTTCATTTAAGACATTTAGACACAAGTATATGTATCTGAAACACATTACAGACAATACATTACAGTCATATTTTACCCCACTAATAATAAAAACTAATAATAAAAACAAAGTACAGAAAAATATAAATATACAGGTTTATGACAAAAGCTGTGATGTGTGGTAATCTATAGCTGAGCAATCAAAAAGAGGGTTAGAGCATTTATTATTATTATTTTAATTTTTTGTTTTATTTTATTTTATTTATTTTTTTATTATTAGTACTATTATTATTGTTGTTCTTATCATCAATACTTTCACTGTGTTCTTTCCCATGACACATTCTTATGTCTTGGGCCAACTGTCTTTCTTTGAGAACCCGTTGTAATAATATTGTATCCCCTGAAATATTTCTGTTGGACTTAATGGAAATGAAAATAAAAATTTGATCGCAAAAAAAGAAAAGAAGAAAAAAGAGGGTTAGAGCACCTCCATGAGGGATTTTTTGTGTCATGAGGGACTCATTGTGTCAGATGGGCTGTAACAACTGTAAACATCTAAGCCTCAGGCATTTTGTTAAATTAGATAAGACATCAAAAGAAAAACTGACCATCTGTTGATCAAGTAGGGGTTCTGCACATGATATCAGTAGTCTTTGAAGGGTTTCTGTCTTTTATTACTTACTTATTACTTCATTTGTTGTACTTTATTACTTTGCCACCATGTCTTATTCACATTTCCACTGGGTTACAGTATAAGAGCTGAAACTGGTTGTTGCTTGGCAGAACAACTATGTGTTCTTCTCCATGCTGGCGTGTACTGAGTAAAAGAGAAAGATTCATCACTCCGTCGTGTGTGCTTTTCTTCAGAGAAACTTCTATTACAAAAATTCTACTACAGTGTGATATCAGCACTACTTTACTTGAAGTAAGGAAAGTACTGAAACTGAAAAATGCATCTTTTTGCCTGGTGGGTTTGGATGCACAGCTACAGAGAGAAATCCAGAAGTGTGAAACTTCACAGTTTTCATCATTCCAGCTGTTTTCCAAATCATAATACTTTATTTCCACACAGTTTTCATTTACAAGATTGTTAGGCTCATTAGGATTCAAGTAGCTGAAAAAAAAAGTATTTACCAAAAAACACAACACAATAAACATTTCATTATCGCAATCAATGAATCAATGACATTCAAGTTTGATTCAAAATCGTAACGTTTCCCTTTTTGCGTGTTATCGATTTGTTCATTAAAGAGCAAGTAAGTTATTTGTGTGCTATGATACAAGATACTTTAAGGGCTTTACCTCTGCAAGACAATTTTTTTTTTGTTATTTTAAAAGTGTGCGAACCTTGTGGTCAGTGGAGTTCCATCCACCCATTTCCATGTCCCCTTATTCTCTGAGTCAGTCAGTCCAATCCACATGTATCCTTCAACTGGTTTGTGAAATTCTTGTTTATAAAGAGGGAAACAAATTGTAAACAACAAAACAGAAATAAAATGAATCGACTTTTGCTTGTACTATGTCTTTCGTATGCAGAAATCTTCTTGTTCCTCCTCTGTGACTGCTCTAAAAACTACTTATACTATCCTGATATAGTATTTCAATTCAAATATAGTACTACAATTTAAGGTCAACTTTTGTAACATTGCATCACAATTTACCAGCAGAGCATAAATGACTGCATGTAGGTGTGGTGTGCTTTTGGTCTCTATGCTATAATTAAATGTTCACTACAGCAGTTTCCTGATCTGATATCTTCCAGAGCTTCCTCTTTATCAAATTATAACGCTTAGTTTCAAACCTTGAATATGTCATGGTACTGACTGAGTGGGGGGAATATGAACAGACGTAAGCAGGAGACATCCGTTACTATGGGTACTAATAGATGCCTTTCTCATCTGAGGTCAGATTAACCCAACACTTACTCAAAACAAGACCCATCACATCCCTCTCCAAACTTGAAAAGAAAGTAGTGTCTGTACAACTTCTGGATAATCTATAAATCAGTATAATACTGCTGCATTCTGACTCCAGCATCAGAGTATCAGGTTTGCATCTTAAGTCCTACGTGGGGTTAGGGTTAGGCCACAAAGGTATTTTGGTCAGTGAAAGATTATTGTTCATTTAAATGTTAATAAACATGTTGTGCTTCAAGTCATTGTGGACTTTTTCTGTATTAAACAGTGACCACAAACTTTCTCTAAGCCTAAGACAAGTACTGTCAGTGCCCAAACATAACCATTAAAAGTTTGATTTTGCTTTAGTTTCTACTAATATATATTATACTGCAAGAGATTTTTGTAACATGCCAAATGTGTTTTTTCATTATATTGAGACAACAGTTAATACCTTTTCCATTCCAGTCCTATTATGTACATGCTCCCCCATATAATTAATCGCACTGATTTATCTTACACAGCTGTATCTTTCTTTTAATCAAAGTAACTCCACAAAACACTTGAATATGCTTTGGTGTGATAACAAAATGGATGTCTCAAAATTCTCAAATAAACTTTAACACGTATTCTGCCTGGTTTTATATATTTTGTCTCCTCTGTGCCTTTCGTTTTCCTTACTCTTTGAAACTATTGTTCTGAAATACATCTTCCATGTATGAAAAGCAAATACAAGTTAAAAGAGTATTTTTAGATAGATACCCTGCAAACACTTTGTTAAAGGAAGTGAGACCATAGAGATGCTATAGCAACATTGAAACAGCACATACTAGAACCCATTTTTTCAACCACTAGTGCTCTTCTGGTAGATTCTGATGCCCACATTGCTGTTGTAGTTCTGTATTTTCTGAGGAAAAATAGCATCTTTGCATCTCTTTGCATAAACAACACTTATGATCTTAGATCACTTAAGGCTATGTTTTGTTTGAAATATATTTCATTGCCTTGGTGTAATAGAAATCTCCCCACCTCCAGCTGTGTGTACATCACCAGTTTATAGGAAGAGTTGCCTCACTTGGGAGACTCTCCTGTAGGCTGGTACATGAACCATGTTATACTGTTGCTTTATAATTTAGTTGGGTTATAATTTTAATAGCAGCCAGACTCATAAAAACGAGTATTTGATCAGCCTTCTCTTATTTTGGTTGACATGTGACAACTTGTCCTGTGGTAACTTTTAACTTTTAACCTGTATTTCTACACAGTCAGGCAGGTCAGCTGTTGTGCACAGATTATAATTTAATACATGAAAATTGTTTTTATTTTATTTTAAGAAAAGCCCTTAATTTTCTCCCTTTTTTTCCATGTCATGGCAGTCGTCATAGGGCAGGCAGTTCTCATCCTATATTTGTATGATAACGTACGAAAAGTTGGGCACTACTTTTCGTATGATATCATACAAATTTAAATACATTCATATATACAGTAACACGAGCTATCAGTGCACCTGCGCAACCAAATCTCACGGCAGTTCTTAAAATAGCCCCGAAATTTAATCTGTTGATTAAAATCCAGTAATCCACGAATATTACATATTACTTTAAAAATATAAACGCTATATTATTCAACATTTGACCAGGAGATTTTTTCCTGTTGTGTCTTCATCAGTCCCGGGAATACCGGAGAAATCACTGACTATTTTACTTATATCCTCAACATTTCTCAACACAAAAGCAAGAAAGTGTCCTGGATAACTCAATGAAATGCTGGGCGAATGTTATGACCATCAGTTTTAATCATTTCACCTTCGATTGTGAGAAATACATTACGATTCTGCTGTTTCGGACAATAGCGGTAGTGGCTACAGTAGCCTACCCATGATCCTCAGTGAACGTTACTCGTTGTGAGGAATTACATTTATATACACACACACACATTTATTTTAAATGAACAACTACGAACTCCGGTGTTAGGCTAAGGAGTGGAAGAAGAGAAAGGTAAACACTGATTGCGATGACTCACTACAGATGGTAATTGTACAGTTTTTTAAACAGTTATTGTGGTAAACACACACGGAGGTACTTGTGCAGGGATCCTTTGCATGTTGTGAGCCAATAATAATGACATTTGTGAGCCTGTCTCTGGTGAAAACTAACGCTTTATTTAGACATAGCATGTCTGTCTTCTTTAACTGCACCCAGAACCATCGGACCTCATGGTGACAGCATGGCGCCTATTGTTGAGTTGTCCGAACTCTCTCACCCCCTGGTGGTGGACCCGTGTATATGGTTAGAGTTACAGATTACAGGAAATAGTAGTCAGCAGAGGCGATAGGTGAATGTCTGCATCCTGCATATATATTATTTTAATTTTTCACCCACCTTTACTTTTGAATGTTTGCATTTAGTGATATTTGTTGACTGATTAATAAATTAGGTAATTGAGAGAGAGCATTTTATGTTACATATGTCTTATATGCCTTTACGAGCATTGTATTAGAATGTTTTAAATAATTCAGGGGTAAGAAACAATTTATGTGTGCATTATGACAATTTTTGACAAATTTTTGATTGACTTTAGTATGTTTTGTTGTAGTGTAGTGTAGGAGGTAGTTTTCACAATGTACATCGAGTCCAATAGTTGTTATTTCCTTCAAAATTCACAATTCATTTTATTCTGGCTTGTGCTTTGAACTTTGAGTCATATAACTGTACAAACAAGGCAGTGAATTCCGGCAAGCATTAAGGCAAGTTTGTAAAATAAGGAAATGGGTCTGTGTTGCAATTAGGTTGTCACATCACTTCGAAGAGAATTTCCACATGCGTTTACAGAAGCACCAACTTCTCACAGATCCAGAAGTTTTGATGGTCACATGCTTCATCATTCCAGTTGTTTTCCTTGTCTGGGAACTTTATTTCTACACAGTCTTCAGTTTTTCCTTCATATGCGTTGGGTTCCCCGGGGGCCCAGTAGCTGAAAACCCACAACAACAAAACTGTTCAAACATTTGATAGACAATAACATGCTAAAATTTGGTCAGGTTCATACAGCTAAAGTTTTTCATGTAATTCATTACAGATTAATATATCAATCTAGTCTAATAGAATATATAAATATATATATAAAGTTTTAAGGCTTTAAGTTCTGTGTTGATTAATTTTTTTTATAAAGAGTAATCTCTGAACCTTTTGGTCAGCTGAGTCCCATCCACCCACTTCCATTTCTCTTTTGTCTCTCTCTTAGTCAATCCGATCCACATGGGCTTGAGAAATTTTCTTGTGAAATCCTTATTAACAGAGAAAAACAGTTTTCAACAGAAAATTTCCATTCTGTCATTTCATCTCTCAAACAAAAAACAAACAAACAAATTCACACACACACACACACACACACACACACACACACACACACACACACACACACACACACACACACACACACACACACACACAGTTGTGTTTCCATCTCCTCAGAGGACATTATATTGACTTATAGTCCTTTCCTGCAGACTTACACTAACTCTAACCATAACCTTCACCTTCAACAAAGTATTCACCTAAAATGTTATGATTAACATTTTGGGGACATGCTTTGAGTCCCCAAAATGGAGGTGAGTTCCCACAATGTGACTGTGTAAATGTATGTCCCCACAATGTCAGTAATACAGTCCAAACACACACCTGTTCTTCTCTGCTGTTGATAATCATCAGGTCTGCACCCCTGTGAAGGCAGTTTTCTCTACTCTCTTGCCAGGTTTTCTTGATAGACGAAATGTAATAGAGACTAGATTGGAAATACACCCATCCGTCTTGGAAATAGCCATCTGTTTAGGGAAATAACATAAAAACCATGAAATCTCAGAAATTGGGGGTCTGCCAATTTTGAATTTTGAATTGTACTTACTGTACCTTTGGATGAAAGCTCTCATTATAACTACTTTCAATCCTCATACTTACCTAAGTTAGTCAGTTTTCTTTTGAGTTCATCAGTCTCTTCAGTCAGATTTTTGCAGCTGGCCTCAATACCCTTTGCCTTACTACCTGAACTGTCTGAAAGAGAAGATAGACCTAAATCAGAGACTTTGTGTTAAGCTTTAATTTACATTCAGTTTACCATTTTGTCCAAAGTCCAAGATGCTGTGAAATCTGTAACTGAATACACTGAACTATAAACATGGTTATGAGCTGAAGCATTCATTTTAATTTCATTTAATTTCATGGGATGCCTATTGCTTAGTCTGTTCATATTAGCTTTTTTCTGCTGTTCGTGATTATTTCTATTTCTAAACCTCCCCAAATCTTCTGAAAACCTTTTTCTGAATTTCTGTTCATCAGAAATTCTCCTTCAATAATCAACATGTATCAGTAACTGCAATGTGACTGAATGTTAGTGAACTGAACATAAACTTTGAGTGAACCTAAAAAAATACCATTAAGTTTATCATAAATTAAACAATCTACACTCAGGTAAAATATGTGGACATAAACATACTCTAAAACCACTCAGATAAAGTAAGTAATGCACAAACTCTGCTGTGTGACAATTTAAAACAACAACAATTTAAGACAATTTAAACTCACAGACAGCCAGACGCAGTGAAATGTTGAGAGCAGCTTGTAGGATACATAGGAGTCCAAAGCTCACAGCAACAAATATGTACAGCTTCCTCCCTTTGTGCAGAAATCACAAAGACAGACAGACATAGAATAATTATAAGTTGCCCAGCAGCCTGGTGTATAGAGTTATTAACATTGGTTGGTAATGTTCCTGTTTAAAACTTGACACACTGATTTATCTATATATTTTTTAAATCCATTCTAGGTTTATTGATAAAAGTTATTCTAAGTTATTCTAATAACCTGCTAATGACATTTTTTTATACACAAAAGGGTTATCTTTCAGTAATTCATATTATAAATATGTATAGGGCTTATGTTATTCTATATTTTTCTTACAGTCAAAAAATCCCATGAAAAGGCCATTTTAATGTTCCTATGGTGTCTGTGGCTCTTTGAGGACAGTGTCTAGTTTTTAATAGTTTGGGAACTAACTGTCAACTCATTGTTGGTTCTGCTTTTCATGTGACTTAGCAGACATTTATTTGAATGAAAGTCTTAGATAAGGGGGTTGGGGGGGGGGGGGGGGGGGGGGCCTGGTGGTCGAGCTCATGCCATATAATCGCAGCGTCCCTGGTTCAAATCTGGCCAAGGACCTATACTGCAGGTCATTCCCCTCTCTCTCCCTGTTTCCTGTCAGCATCTCTGCCAGACTGTCTGAATAAAGCCCAAAAATAAATCTTAAAAAAAAACAAATTCTTAGGTAAGATTATAACTTTAAATGGTGCACTTATGACCAGGGTTATTATAGTTAACGAAAACTAAGACTAAAACTAAAACTAAAACTAGCAATGAAAAAATAATTTAGTTAACTGAAATTAAAATAAAAAACTACAATTAAAACTAAAACTAAATAAAAACTAAAATGAACATGTAAAACTAACTAAAACTAAACTCAATTGCAGATAAAATTCAGCTTCGTTTTAGTTGTTGTTTCGTTTTCTTCCTCGATTACTGCCATAGAGATTACTTCCTGTCCTGCAGCAGCCGTGGTTAAAGAATGAAATTAAAAGGACTTATATATGATATGATAAACCATATTTGGTGTCACTCATTCTTTCATCCTTTTCAGCTTCTACAAGTCAAGGCATTCTCTTAATACCTGAAAAACTAAAACTAAGACTAAAACTAAATAAAAACTAAACTGAAACTAGTCAATTCCTCTAAATAAAAATAAAAACTAAAGAAAATTTCAAAACTATAATAACTTTGCTTATGACAGATAAGTTATTGTTGATATTGTATGTCCTCTTTCATTTTCAAATATGTATTTGCTGACTTAACAATAGACTTGATGTGGGCTGACAGCCACATAAACTGTTTCAGTATTTACTGAATTTGAGTGTGTAGTCAGACCAAAGTCAAGCTGCTGTCCCCTAAATAATTTTGTCTGCTTTTAACAGACTTCTTTCAGTTTAACAAGTGGTTTAAGAATTAATAAGTAAAACATGCTACATAAATTAAAGCAAATCAAACATAAATGTAGCATATCAATTGTCTCCAGAATTTCACAAATGACTGAAAAGACATCTATGAAAGTATTAGATATTTTCATTTATACAATAAAATACTGAGAAAACTATTTTCCCTCAGATGTTCTACATAGGATTATCTCATATACCTTGCTATTTTAAAATAATTTACATTTTATTGAAGTGTTTGTTGAATTAAAGAAGTTTAGTCTCACCTGATGCTGCAGCAGTCACTTCACTGTGTTGACCAGAGTGGCTGTGTGAGGCCAGACCTCCAGCTGAAGCATCAGGGAGGTTTTCGTAGTCCACAGTGATCTCAGGCTGATGTGTATGAACAACCCTCACCATATTTAATCCACTGAAGACTGACAGTGGTGGTGGAGAATTTATTTTCTAAAAATGACACAATGTATTATCAACTTCTTCTTTTATTATGTTCTCTATGTCAACACAAACACTTTTGCTCTTCTTCCTTTTTCAGTCAGATGGTTTTGGTCTTTACAAAAGTTTATATCAGATGATAGTAAACATGTGATGCTAGATCTATTTCTGCCAGATCTGATCTCTCCATCAAGCTTTTCCTTTTCAGCTTTTGTCTTCTGTCACTGTTGGATATTAAAGTCAAGGCTTGCCTTTCTGGAGAAAGAAGAAGAGGAAGATCTGAAAAACCTTTTTTTAGAGTCAGACGTCAGGCTGACTAAGGAAGTGAAATTGTAATGATTAAAAAGCATGTGAGACCATGAGGAAATACCCACACATCCTTTAACACATCTTCAAGGAACAGGGGTAAGTAAAACAAAAATGTGTTTTTATTTCAGCTGGTATGATGTTTGGGCACCCCCAATTTCTAAAGCAGAGGCCAGATGTGTTAACCAAGCATGTGCAACAACTGTGAAATTGTGAAACACTGGCTATGCAAATGCCAACAGATGAAGTGTATATAAGGGTGTGTTATAATAGTGAAGCATTGCTGCTTTGTGGTGTCAGCAGTGATAGTGTAGACTGTAGAGAGACAATTTTGCATTATAAAATACCAACCAAATGCTTATTTATGTTAACTTACTGTAAATAACGGTAAATAAGTCGCACAGGTGTATATAAGATGCATTTTTAGGGGGTGTCACCATGCTTTTCTATTAAAGACTGTTTTATTTGAATGCACAAGTAGCTTTTCATTTATAAACACATACATCAAGTTACTCCAAACATTTTTCAATCTACTTTTATTTGACACATAATCAAAAGACATGTTATACCTGATGTCCGGTTAATGGTTAATGGTCCGGTAATGATTTGCTTCACTGAACTGGACCAATATACTAACTGATGAGTTAGTATATCGGCTTTCAGCATTTTACTGGTGTAGGACGCACCCCACTTTTAAATAGCCTAAAAAATCGTATCAAAGGTGTATCTTATTTTGCAGGTTTTACGGTAAATTTGATACATTTGCTGCTCAATTATATTCTTTTTTAGATCAGAGGCATCATTTTATTACCTGTGGTTATTTTGAGTTAATCCTTTACTGTGAAGCACATTGTAAAGTCTTGATATGAGAACTATAAACTAAATCATTAATTGCATTTTGACATTTGATAATAAAGGCTAAGATATCACCCCCAATCATTGTTTATAGGTAGGTTCCATGTGATGGTATGATAATACAGCTGATATAAATAGCAACAGCATTACACAATGGTGGCATTTAAGGTGCTGTGACACTGATGAAGAAACTCATTGATGCAACAATATTAGTGAAACTCTGCTCTTTTTTTCATGTGCACTTCTTAAGACCTTGGAGAAGATAAACATCAGCAAACAGCTGATTAGGACCCTGTTTGCATTCCTTTCTGGTTAACAAGGAGAGTGCAAATCAGGCTTGTACATATGCACAATATATTGCACACATTGTGAGATTCATATCTTTGTGTGTGGAAGTTTTTTTTAATAAATCTGACAAGAAGAATGTGCATGCATATTTCAGCTCTATGTGTGACTCTATACATCCACCCATTGCTTTCTGAGCTGCAGTGTTGGTTGTGAGATGAACAATTTGTCTTTACATTTTTCAACCGCAACACGTACCAGTCAGCAACTAGTTTTCATAATTTCTGTGTTCATACTTCTGCTCATAACTGCTTTTTATTTAATTCTTAAAATATTTTGTTTCAATTATTTCAATACATCAAAATCAATCTTGCAAATCTGAATAGTCTGTGACCTTTTTCAGGTATATACCTGAAGAATTATATTATAGTGTATTTATTCAGCAAGCATAGACATTGTGTGGTTGTTCCTTCCTCTTTTTAAATATTTTTAATACAAAAATATACTCAAAAAAAGGAACTACTAAAACTGCAGTGAAGATTTTCTAATAGTTGCTGTCACACTCTCCTACCATTATTTATGACAGTATCGTTTTTCTGACTTTTCTGACTCTAAAAGGAAAATTATATGCACCAAAGGTTTTGAGTTTAAATCAATTCCTCAACAAGAACATTAAAGAGCTTATTCTTTCAGTCGTTCAAGCAGACTGGATATTTGTATGTGTCAAATATTGTATGTCCACATAATTGTTTCTTCCCCTATTTTAACCACTTCTAAATCTAATGCACTCATTGTGACATGTTAACCATGTTGTAATGGGTGCATTAGCTCACTCTTGAAGAAGAAAAACACAAAAAGAAGAACACACAGTTCACTGATCAATCTGACATCTCATCAGATATTAGGGCAACCAGGAGGATGCCCGAAATAGAGATGTTGGATTATGTTAATCAGCAACCAAGAAATGGGCAGGAGCTCAGTGGGGATACAAATCAATCAGGTAATAAATATCATCTTCCTACAACTGCACAACATGCATTGTATAATGACAACTGAAATGAACCTTGAACCTTGTGGATATTTGTACTTTGGTGTTTACAGCTCTGTTTTAAGTAGACTGGCCCCACAACCATGTCTTAAAATGTTGGTTTATATATTACTAATTTGTGATAACAAATAGCTTTAGCGATAAATCTAATAATGTCACAAAATGTTGATACTGAATGTATGTTTTCAATATCCACACATACCAAGAAAAACACATTCTTAATATAGGGGAAAGAAAAAAAAACTACAATCATTCCTTAACATTAGTGACGTATCTTTGTTGACTAAACCTAACTTAATGCAGGACTCAGTTGATAATTTTTCTTTTTTTTTTTTTTAGAAATCCACATTCTCTGATTCCAGCTTCTCAAATGTGAATATTTTCTGGTTTATTTAGTCTTTTATGGTAGTAAACTAAATATTGTCATTATAAAGGAAGGCTTTGGAGGACATCAAATTCGTTTTGGATGTTTGAAAAATAACAACTTGTTGAAATTGTGTGCTCTTTATTCCTCAAACCTGTTTCGACACAGAACTATCATCAGGGTGTATATTTTTGTAGGTTTGACCATAGACCATGTAATCATAAAACTGTACTCACTACATTAATTGCTCTTAGAATCCACAACATTGCTAAGAATAAGGTCAGCAACAAAACTTCTAGGTTGGTTAACTTTATCTGGAAGGGAAAAAAATGCAAGTGGAAAAAATATGACCTAAAACTTTTCATTACAAGCATCTATCACAATTTATACATTTATATATTCATCTTTAAACATTACGGTGCACTTGTATTTTTACCATCAAATAAAGTGACCCTTTTTAACCATTTTTCTAGACTGCCAGACTTGCTTGTTTATAACTTGTGTGATCGTCTGATGGCTCATTTATTGCCCCACAGGACGTTACTTAAGCAATTACTACAATGTTCCCAGATTTTAGCAATGAAATTGTAAAACTATTTCAACATTTTAATGATTGCTTAAAATGGTTAAGAAGCCTACATTAAGCATAATAATATAATAATAGCTGTTTTTCCATTTCTGTTGCATCAAGAAGACACAATATCACAGAGCTGCTACTGTGGTTATACTCCAGATAATTTATCTTTGCTTGCTGTGTGTGTTGTTTTAACAGAGAGAAGACTCTGCCGCCTGCTTCTCCTAAGCTTTGGCCTCCTATGTATTATACAAGTCACTCTCAATATTTCTCTACGCCTCACATGTGAGTATGTATTTCAAAATATTTGTCGTTGTGTAACTTACTGTAAAATGTACTAGGACAGTTGCATTAACGACAGCACAATGATGCAAACACAGCAACTCTTTGTGGTATAATTTCACAAAATGTTACTGTCACACAAACCATGAAAAATGTTGGGCTAAAAAAAACAACTTTAAAGAATAATTGGGGTTTGAAATTTTTGTTTTTATACTATCAGTGCACTCCAGCAAGGAATCAACCCTCGCAGACTGCAACACATCTCAATTGGTGAATCAAGTGCAGACCAGTTGTGATAATCAATGCAATGAATTACAAGAAAGATTCAACGCCTTGACCAGAGACAGAGACCAACTTCAAAACAGAATCAGTGAGCTCAACAACAACTTAAGGGACGTAAAGGAGGAGAGGGACAGACTGAAAGGTGAGAAGATATAAGGCAGTAAAGTCTTCTCCCCTTAACTTCAATTCCTCTTCATTTCTTTCTCTTTCATTCTGTAAGGTATTGGAGAAGCACGTTTTGCCAGAGATGAGATACCTTGATCTAGTGACGTCACAGATCTTGATCATTGCTGCCCCCTGATGATTTCATCTATGGCTTTGGTCTGAATGTAGACCCTCCTCCTGTTGTGAGGCTTTGCAATTAACATTGTTAACTGACCACCTAAGAACCACCTCTTCCCACCAAGTTATCCCTTGAGCTTGCCTGTGTGTCACACATCTTTTGTTTCTTTGCTGATCATTGCCTTGGTCTTACTGTATAAAGTGCCTCCATTTCATTTGCTCTGTGTCAGTCCACTGTCTCAGACCCACTCTGGTTCAGTGTACTCAATAAACATCCAACACCACAGCAAACTTTGAACAAGGACTTGAGTGATTTTTCAACAGTATCAATGCACTATGACACAAATACCTCTAAATTGTTATTATTTTGCATGTTTGAACATTTTAGTTGATACTGCAAATGGCTGTTTTTCTTACATTTTTTACTGTGATTTTCTGTGACATCTCTTTCTATTTTCTATTGAATGAAACACTCCACTTTGCCTGTTTGATGTATACTCACTTTAACACCATGCTTTTTTTCTGGCTACTATAAAACAATCATTGCTGCTGCTGCAAGAGGCATTCAATCTTCTTCATCACATTTATTTAAATAACTAAACTAAAAAACAAACTACTACAAGCTACTACTGACTCTTATCAACCCCAAACATGAATAATATCACTATGTATGATGATGATCATTGTTTTATCTGTGTGTGACTTACAATCAAATCAAAACAACTAACAAACAAAACAAAAAAACAACTCTAGATTCGTTAATGTATAGTCCATATAACAATGTGTAAAACATAAAATATTTTCTTATTGGGTGTAATCATTTTCCATATTTTTGTTGCCATCAAATGTGGAAGCTGATTTGTGAAGCGGTTATTGCCTCAATACTTTATACATAATAGGTTGAAATAACAGAGAAAAAGTGTTTTAGGTATTTAAAGGAAAAGGTTTTGATTTTACAAATGATTATTATTCTTACACATACAGCAGTGGAGTCCGTGAGACCCCAAACAATAAGAAAATAAAACACATAGGTATTGTAGGCATTGGCTTTGTAATTGATGACTCTACAGTTGTGGTTTAAAAACTGTTTTGTGTTTTATGGTAACAGATATAGAATATAATATTAACATTTATTTCATTTTAAGACATAGTGTAGCAGATTTAGCAGAAATTTTTGTTATCTTAGAATGAGCCCTCCACCATGTTTCTACAATATCCCTGAATGGACAAACCAAACACTTGCTCTAGAGAGAGCCCTTTGCATTTTACTCGAGTGTTGGTGGTGGGTAAAGTTTCAATGGGGGTGTATTCAGTTTGTTGCAATCTGCAACCTCACAGCTAGATGCCACTAGATCCCACACATTGGTACTTTAAATTAATTCTTGGAGCTATATTTGTCGTTACAGCTTACCATCAAAACACTTCAGAGTCTAATCTGTGATGTGTGGTGTGTTTACTTTGTCCTCCAGTCCTTCAGCTCAGGAATGTGTCACAGCCCTCTCCAAAGCGCTGATCATGCTGCTGGGAGCAGTTTGGGAGCTATTGTGAGGGCTCTCTTTCTCGACCAACCATAGTAGTGGGATTGCTTCTGAAAGCAGGAACTTCCATCTAAAACCTTTATAATCATTGTCTTCACCTGTTTCCTAACATATGAGCACTCTTTGTTCATGTGTTCTGGTTGTTATTTTCTTGGGCGTAGTTTGACTGTAATGCTGTTTTTGTTTTGCCAAGAGAATAAATCTTCTGAACCATTTCCTCGGTGTCCTGTTTCTCATTTACACTCAGGTCCTAACTGCACTCTGACAGAGCCAATTGCAGGTGTGTCTTTTCAGCGGTGTCCTACAGGATGGAGAGAGATCACCTCCAGATGTTATTTTCTTTCCACCGAGAGTAAGACATGGGAGGACAGCAGAAAGTACTGTCAGAGTGAAAGTGCTGACCTGGTGGTGATCAACAGTGAACAGGAACAGGTCCAGCACAATGAATCTATATTTGTGTATACTTGTATGTGCTTGGTGTGTGTCATTTTTAATGTGCTAATGACACAGTAATGTCCCCTCAACAGAAGGCCCTGTACCGTCTGGATGGGGATGTTGATCTTCTGTTTTGGATTGGTCTGTATGACACAGCTGGGACCTTCAAATGGGTTGATGGATCTGCCCTGACCAAACCGTAAGGCCTTCAGAAGAACCCAGACTTTCGTTTAGGGAGACTAATTCAAATAGGACCTCAGTATCACAGAAATAAGAGCTGTATAGCAGGTCTACCTGTGTCAATGCTTTGCTTCAGAAATTTTCACTGGTCCAAAACTTTGGACCAGATCTGAAACTAAAGTTTATAAATCATTTTTATTTAAAGAAAGAGACACAATCTGAAAAGGACCCAAATCAAAATGTAATAAACCTGAATGCACTTAATTAGCAAAATAACACAAACACGGGCAGCAGCATGATGCGCCCCCAAATAACATGTAATCATGATTGAAAGGAGGAGAAATTAGTGTCATTTTTCCTACACTTCACACTTTACACTCTAGCCCCAAAAGCACCATGACCACTACCTGATTAGAGCAGCTGGAGAGTCCACAACATTACCATTGAACCTAACACAATAAGGGATGGGGTCATACAAATTTTATCAAAATAGTATAATGTGGACTCGGGTCAAGTCTTGGTTATTAAGAAACAAATTAATCTGTAAGGACGAGGCAGGCACAAAGTGACATAGCTGTAGGTTTGATCTTTCTATTAACACTGTTGAGCCATATATGTCATGATAATTGTGTCAGTCCACATATGTTAGAAACAATAGTAACACTGCCATAGGTTATTACCAATTTCAGTTTTTGGAAGAAGAAATGTTTATGTTAACACCCTGTAAACGTGGCTTATTAGTTGCAAATGCCCCTGAGGCTTCATACATTTCAGTTCAATTATTCAGCATGAATATTTAACCTGTATCTCACTGCTGTCGATAATCGTATACTATCTATTAGGTTTTGGCAGGCCGGCCAGCCAGATCGTGGTGGTCCCAACAACATAGAGGACTGCGTGGAGATGTATCACTTCAACCCAGTGCTGGCCAGCTGGAATGATGCCCCCTGTGGACACAAGCGGCGCTGGTTGTGTGAAAGAGATCCATGTACCGATTCATAGTAGAAGTTTGCATTTTAGAAACCCTGAATAAAAACTGATGCAACAATGTGTAATAACATCAGTAACAAACTTAAATATGGAGGAAAATAAGCGAAACTCTTTCAGAATAAAAGAAAGCAATGAATAATGAATTTATATAATTGATAAAATGTAAACAGTTGCAGCTACTTTTTACAACTGTTAAATATATGTATGTTTGAGAGACACCTTTCTGATGCAGTAGCTTGCTTAGCATTAAGTTAGCACTTTCAATGGCAATTTTAGCTGAAACTGTAAAATGCAACTCATCTTCTTGTGTTTTATTTAGTCATCTGGTGGTGGGTTTGGACGCTGAGTTACAGAGCTGCTGTCTTAGATGGTGAACTTAGATGGTTAGAGATTTCATCATTCCAGCATTTTTCATTTTCATAAGACTTGATTTCTGCATCTATGCCTGATGGCGAACCGTCACTGTCAGCAACACTCGAATACATTCAAACTCAACATCAACTTAATATCTAAATATTTCCTTTATTGAGAGTGATAGGCCTAATAGAGACTGCTGCTGAAATACACCCATTTTTTGTAATCTGTTTGAGATAGAGAGAAAACAGCAAGTTTAATATCACAGTCATTAACAAATTAAATGTGAGCAATACACTTGAATAAAACACGGTAAATAACAGAGATAATATATAACATCTTGGTGTTTATCTGAAATATTTGCCACTATTTTCATCATAGTTGCTAACTTTGTGTATCTGCCTTTTGTTACTGTTTGGCTTACGCATCCTAACATTTTTATAAACAGTGTCTGAACTTTCATCCATTCTTTTCATTTTGATGTGGTAATAAATTGATCAGCTGTATTGCAGGATCAGTTTGGTCCTGTGGTGCCTGAAGAGAGAGATTATATCCTCAAACAGATGAGTACCTTTTAGAAAGAACTTTTGCGGTCACCACAGGTAACTACACCTCCTCCACAGCCCACATTACCTATTTTAGGTCCAATTTTATTCTCTATCTATATGCTCCCACTTAGCCAAATCATCCAACGACACAACGTTTCTTTCCATTGCTACGCAGATGAGACACAGATATACCTTCCATTGAGATCCAGTGACCCAAGAAGCCTAGCTGCTGCTGTAGACTGTCTCCATGATGTCAACTGTTGGATGGCACAACATTTCCTTCAACTTAACAACTCCAAGACAGAAATAATACTGTTCAATTCCCCAAATACAAAAAACTTGGTCCCCTGTCCACGAACATTAAATCTTGGAGTCCTGTTTCACTCAGAATTAAGTTTCATTCCTCATATGACAAAAACTGTCCAGTCTGGTTATCTGCAATTAAGAACAATCTCCAAACTCAAGCTGATGCTCACCCACTCTGACCTGGAAAAAATTATTCAAGTTTCCCATCTGAAATATTTGTTAGTTGAAATTGAACCCATTCTAGAAAAGACTTTCCACAGGAATTTTAATTCTCATTTTTAATCTTATAAAATTGAGCAATCTTCCCAGTTTCATATGATAATAAACTGGTTCAATTCTTCAACGACCCCTAGACAATGAAACCAACATTAGAATATCTGAATATATCTTAAACAGTGCAAAAAGAAATTTGGTTCATTCATAGCTGACACCATTTGTGTTTGGCGATATTTTGAAAAAGATAACTACCAGATTTTCAACAAATGAACAACTGTTTTCCCATCTGTATGGGGAAAATCAATCATTCTCTGCCTTGGTGATAGATATTTAAGATAATTTCATGACCTGCAGAGTTCTTTCTTTATGTACTTAGACTTATGATCCTTGCTGATGTCTGTAATTTCAGGGAATTCCCAACCTTAGATTCTCCACTTTATAACCAGATTGAGACGTTGTATTAACTTCCAAATCATCATGGTTCATCCGATCTTACAGTGTGAAACACTCACAACTTCTGGGAACACAGAGCTCTGAGTTATCTTTTCATCCCATAACATGATTTATTAGCTGATACATTATAAATTCCTCCATAGGTTTCATTTGACACCAATGAAAGCACATTACATGAAAAAGGACTCTACACCAATTTCTGGCCTGTGTACAACAAATTTGATAGGAACTTATTTCTATATGATGTTGGATTGTGACTACTTTTCTCTCTGGTGTGACTGCCTGTCAGATGGCTCCTCCTGTAATATAAATCTTCATCAGAAACGTCTCTGGGGGGTTTGCAGCAGTAAAGAAACTGGCATTAAGATGGCAGCTCTCTAATTCTCGATAAATCAAAGGTCTTACAACCTATTACATATTTTAATCAATCAATATTCATCAGCAAAACAGTTAAACACACAAAGTGCAGGACAGTTTTCTCAAGACTATTAGCATTTTATTTAATTTCTTCATTTTCTTTTCTCTTTTTAATTTAAATGTTATACATTGATATTTGAAAATATTTGTATGTATATCATATGCAATTTTACATCTGTATGTGTATTAGGGGTGTATCTTAGAATGGTATTGGAAAAAGAACAAATAGTGGGTTTTAATGAACATTAATTTTATACAAATATTTTTGAAATTATTTTTTTTCAAGAAGTAAAAAAGAGTGATAACATTCAAAGTACAGATACATAAGAAAAACATGTCATATTTATACACATTTACAAAGGTATGATACTACGGGGTGGGATGTGAAAGAATGAGGTTAAACCACTCTCTGTCCCATTATTATTATGGGGAAAAAACACTTAAAAGCACATATATTTTGCAATAACATGAATTAGAAATT
Organism: Scomber japonicus; assembly: GCF_027409825.1. Taxonomy (NCBI): domain Eukaryota; kingdom Metazoa; phylum Chordata; class Actinopteri; order Scombriformes; family Scombridae; genus Scomber; species Scomber japonicus. Next base: position 26,070,078 of record NC_070579.1, on the reverse strand, counting down.
AATCAAAGTACAGATACATTAGAGATGATCATTGTCTGCAAAGAAAGCCATAAATCCAGTAAGATATTTGTGTCTCATGTGTCACTTTGCCTGCAGCTTAGCAATGACCATGTTTCAGTGCTGTCTTTAGCTGAAAGTGGTAAATGCATCTTATCTACATGTCTTCCACATACAGTAGTTATATATAGTAATAGATGCCATGGTGGTGTGTAAGATGAGTTAAAAATATATTTTCTTTTCACAGATATAAAAGTTTCTGTCGCTACATTTTGCATCATTCCAGCTGTTATGGGATGTGAAGTACTTTGTTTCTAAACAGTCTTCATTTCCCCAATTGTTCGGCTCCCGGGAGTACCAGTACCTGAAAACAAACCAAAAAGAAATAGAACAACACAAACCAGTAAGCATTTAATGAACAGAAACACACAGAATGTGACCATGTTGAACTTTAAATGATTTAAAATCAAAAACATTTCCCATAAAACTGTTGACATTGTAGCCAGCTCATAAAAATCTACTCAGCTACTATTGTGCTTTGAAAGAGGCGTTAGTTTCACCGTAATACTGATTTAGTTTCAATGAATATTTGTGTGTGAACCTTAATGTCAATGGAGTCCCATCAACCCACTTCCACGTGCCCTCTCTCCAATAGTCAGTCATTCCAATCCAGAATCTCCTGTGGTACTTATTTAGGAATTTCTTGTTTTAAAAAGAAACAAACAATAATCAACACATTTTTCACCGATTTCTGTCATCCAGTACCTTGGAAAATGTCACTCTTTCTATGTTTGTGGTAAACGCACAGAAACACACACACACACACGTGCACACAAACACACACACACACACACACACACACACACACACACACACACACACACACACACACACACACCTGTTCTTCTCTGGTGTTGACAATCAACAGGTCCGCCCCTCTTCTCCGACAATAGTGTCTACTGCTAAACCAGTTTGCTGTAAATGAAGAAATATAATAGAAACTTCTGCTGAAATACACCCATCCTTGTCGGGAGTAGCTATCTGTGAAAAACAAAAGACAAATCTTCAATACGCCAATAATAATAAGAATTAATAAATACATTTCTGCTGGAGTATCGAAGTTGCATTCTATTATTTGGGGGGAAAAAGCAAAAACAGCCATAATAAAGAAATCTGTGCCAGAACAGAAAGATGATATATTACAGGCTTGAAGGTTAAGTTTTATAAATGTGTTAAACAGCAGCAGAAATCTATGGAGTCATAATAAGAAACTTGAACTGGATGCAGTTGTCACATAATGGCAGGGTTAAAGGACTAGTTCACAATTTTCCACATCTGTACTGAAACAATAGTCTGGTACCAAAATATTATGTGCATATCAATCTTCTCTGCTGCTCATGTTGTCAGGTGTGAAAAATGAGCTGAAAAACTTTTTGTGAATGCTTGGTACAGTTTAGCTTTCACACTTACCAAAGTCAGACAGCTTCTTCTTCAGCCTATATCTCTCCACAGTGAGAGTTCTAATGCTGGCCACCATGTTCCGTGTCTTGCCATCTAAAGAGCAGAAAGAGTAATATGAAGCTGCCATGAAATAGCATCACACCATGTCCACAGGTAAAGAAATACTGTAAACTGTTGATAAAAGAAAGCCTAAATATCTCAATAATTGAATAAAGCTCAGAAAAAGAGAGATTATATAATAAATAAAATAAGTTAATAATAAATATAATTGCATAATAAAGTAGCTGTGTCCTGTGGCTACTAACTATGAATTATAACAAAACTATAAGTGTCATTCTTATGCTGGCATTTGATGTTAATACAGATGATTTTTCCAGTATTGTGCATAAAAACTGCCTTTTCACTTCCTAGCATCCACGTTGTGTGGCCAACTGAATACTGTATGTGCAGTCATGTTTCTCCTGCTGTCTCTGCCCACAAGTTCCCGCTCAGCCCAGAGACTTTAACTTAGGATGCATCATGCACTTTAAACTTGCTTTTCTAGGCTTGAGGAGAATTTTACAAATATGAAACCTGTGTGGATTAAAAAATAATACTAGTAAGAGTCATAAGTGTTTTTTCAATAGCAAATTCTTTCCTTCTGCAGCTGAACAGGAAACACTGTCTGTTGAGACCCAAAGAGAGAAACTTTTACTTAAAAGAAGACTGAAACTATGGAAGATATCTGCTTCATTTGACTAACTCAGGTGTTTTAAGAGAGATTTGAAAAACTGTGAAACATCTAAATTTGATAAATGTATACACCCTAAATAAACAATGATTACAGGATCAGTTAATAAAAAAATTAAAGAGAATCAGTACATTTTTATTTTCACTTGTTTATCAGCTATATCCTAATAAATCGACTGCAGTTTAGTTTTCAGACTTACCACAATAAGACAGCCTCTTCCTCAGCCCATCTCTCTCCCCAGTGACAGTTTTAATCCTGGCCTCCATGTACCGTGTCTTCCTCTCTGAGAGCAGAAAGAGTAATGTGAAGTTGCCATGAAACAGCATCAAAACATGTTCACAGATAAAGAGATACTATAAACTGTTGATAAAAGAAAGAGCCTATCTCAATAATTAACAAAGTGAAGAAAAAGGATCAGAATAATTATTTTGGTTGTTTTACACTTCATGTTGGCATTTGATGTTAATATGGGTGACATTTACAACGGCAAACATATTATGTGTAAAAACTGCCTTTTGTCTTATTTGTGTCTGCTTGGATTTTTTAATTCTGTTCAGCTGAATTTTCAGTCCCCTCCTACTCATGATACACCCAAGTACCACAGAGAAACCTTTACAAAGGGCCATCAATGTGTTCGTAATGAGTGTCAAAGCTACCCTGAAAAAAACATTAAAATCATTGGCAATCTCTTTTGTTTTAATTATGTTTTTGAATGAAACAACAACTTTTGTGGCTGCTTAGTGCAGTTTAGTTTTCAAACTTACCACAATCAGACATCTTCTTCTTCAGCCCATCTCTCTCCTCAGTGAGAGTTTTAATGCTGGCCTCCATGTCCTGTGTCTTGTCATCTAAAGAGCAGAAAGAGTAATATGAAGCTGCCATGAAACAGCATCACAATATGATAAAGAGATACTGTAAACTGTTGATAAGAGAAAGAGCCTAAACATCTCAATAATTAAATAACGCCAAGAAAAAGAGTGATTGGATAATAAATCAGAATGACAAATATAACTGGATAATAAAGTGGCTGTATCCTGTATTTACTAACTACAAAAGGGTTGTTACTCAAACTGCATTTGATGTTAAAACAGGTAATTTCCCAAAGAGGAAAACTTTTTTGAAAATTGAAACTGTGGAAGACATCTGCTTCATTTGATTAACTCAGGTGGCTGAATGATCATATTATTTTCAGATAAACTTTGAAATACTTTTTTGTTCAAAATGAAGACTGTGTATTTTGTGCCCGATCATTTTTATTGTAAGTGTGTTTGGAGTTGATCGTTAGACAGGTAAGACGTGTCATACCTCTTTGTCACATATATTGAGCCAGTTCGTGACAGTATGAACAGCATATAATGCTGACATTACTTGCAGAGCTCGAGTAGTCATCTGAGACAACAGCACATAACATGGCTGCATATCAATCTCTCTCTCTGCTATTCATGTTGTCAGGTTTGAAAAATGAAGTGAAAAACTTTTTTGTTTAGTTTTCAAACTTACCACAATCAGACAGCGTCTTGTTCAGGTCATCTCTCTCTTCAGTGAGAGTTTTAATCTTGGCCTCCATTTCCAGTGTCTTGTTAGCTAAAGAGCAGAAAAAAGGTAATATGAAGCTGAGATTTGAGAATTCAGTTCACCAAAATGTTCAGCCCCTTCCCAGACACAGAGCGTCTGACAGCAGCTCCTCAAAGCTCTAGATCTCAGACTATAGCCTAGCTCTATACCGCAATTCATGGTAGACATCCTACCTATATTACTGATTATTTGTAATATTGGTGTAAAATCAATAAGAACTGAGAAATAAATCACTTTCACTCACCAATATACTCTTGTAATTCATCTCTCTCTTTGGTGTGGTTGACATTAACAGCCTGTAAGTGTTCTTTCTCATTCTCTAACTGGCTCATCTTTTGCGTCAGGTTGTGATTGAGGTTTTTCATGTCACTGTAACTGCTCTGCAGCTTGTCTCTCTCGCAGGTAAGGTCGGCATTTTCCCCCAGCAGTTGATTTCTTTCCATGATCCAGTTGTTTTTGTCTTGAAAGACTGCAATAGCAAGAGACCAACATGGATTTATCACCCACATCATATATTTTGGTAATGTATCATAGTTGGCGAAGTGAATTTAGAAAACTTACACAGGACCAGCAGGACACTGACTGCAACAAGGAGGAGAAGACACAACAGCCCCAGACACACTGCAACAGCCTTGAGAGGGTTTCTCTTTGTGGAACGTTCATAGACTGGAGCATCTGTGGAAACAAATGATCCATGCTAGCTAATTCATTTGAACCTCTCTACTCTAATTTAGTAGAGGATGGCTTCACCTTTAAATACAGTTCTTCTTTTAGTAAAAATGTATTTAAAGGTTAAATAATAATATAACATGAGGTCTCAGCTGTCTGAGTTAGTCAGAATTGGTTATCTTCCACAGTAACAGTCTTTTTAGGGCTCTCTTGTGTCTCAAGAGACAGTTTTTCCCTGTTCAGGTGAAGTAGGATCATAACAACAAGACCAGTATAAACAAGGAATGATTACATAATAAATAGTCAATTTTATGGAGTTCTTCTATAAAAAATGAATCATTATAGTAGTTGGTTGGTAAGGTTACTTTGAAAATGTAATAGGTTACAGATTACTAGTTGCCCTTTTTAAACATGTAATAATTTTATTACATTTTATTACAACTAGTTACTTTTTCTTTATCAGTAACTGTAATGGATTGCACTTACATTCATTTTTTAATTTAATTATGTAACACCATTACATGTAACTAGTTACTCCCCAATACTGCTTTTACATGTATGCATGTTTAAAAATGCCATGGCTTTGTAGCCAGACTGTTTTTTTTATATCCGCTTTTTAACCACATTTCATATCTGAAAAACAAAATGCATCAACACAAAATGTAAAATTACAAATACTCCTAATAAGTAGGTAAGCTACATACAGTATATTAACATATGAGTCAAACACACAGACAGACAGACAGATTGTTACTTTGCTGTTGGTCCTTAATGTTGTCCTGTGATTTTGGTGGTGGCGGATTCTTCTCGTCAGAAATGACATAAACATTGCCCGCATTATCACAGGAGTCTGCGTTTCCATCCTTCTTCGTCCATTTAACTTTTTTATTGAGGTCGGACATCACTGCACAGTCTCACTACACTACAGAAAATGTTGGGCTGCCAGATGTACTCTGTTCTTCTTGGACCAATTCCACAAGAAAACAAGTTGACTTTATATGGCTGTGCTTTTAGAAATGCAGAAGTAACTTAACATTAAATTTGACTAAAGGGAAGAAAATAGAGGAAATTCACAAAAAAGGGATGGACATGGATGACTGCAGCAAGTAAAGCCAGTAAGAAACAACAAAGCCATTAATCAGTATGTTTTCTTTTTCTGACACTTACAAAAAGGCTGAAGGGTATTTTCTCTTTTCCTGTCTTTCGGTGAAGCAGATATTCATCCAAAAATAATAAATTGATGAGCAAATGGTAGAACAGAAACTACATGTGGATGCATAATTTTAGTAGGCAATGATCAACTTCCATATGTAATACAAATGGAGAGTACTCTCATGTAGCTAGTGGTCACCTAAAATAATGACCAGCAGTTTCCTGTTAATAAGGGCATCTGGTGTGTGAGTAGTGTGTTACATCTTGTTTACAAGGTACTAATTTGTTATATTCTCTCATTTCAGAAGTGCACTCTCTAGACTTTGACAGCTTCAGGCACCACAGGACCAAACTGGACCTGCAATACAGCTGATCAACTTATTACTCCGAAAAAAATGTAAATGGAAAAAAAATGTAAAATGTAAGGATGCGTAACCTGCAGCCAAACAGGACCAGACCTGCACACTCAAGTAATGAACACATACACACAGGTACAGAGTGATGATGGCAGGTTCCTTAAAATATAAAACAACTTGCCTAAAGGAAACAAAGATTAATACCAAGAACAAACATGTGGAGGGTAAAAGAGCTTTTGAGTAGGCCTAAAGGGGAATTGTTGGGCAGTGGATGTTTTTTGCTTAAGACCAAAATAAACCGGTTTCATAAAAAAGAGACAAGAACTGATAGTGAAATTTTTTTTCCCCATCTCTTACCAAGTTACTGCTCCACTGCTAACAGCATCAGACTTCTGCAGTCACTTCACACAGTTTCTAGCAGGATATGACTGGTGGTTTATGGGAGTAAGCACTGCACCACACAGAACCTCTTTCCCTCGAACATTTGTCAAGTTATCTTAATTCCTCATTTCTCCATTCCTCATGCACTCCTATTTTTAATGAGAAAAGCACCAATAAGTTATATTCACTATTTGATAGTCAAAGCCTACAACTGCTTAAACACTCCCTCACCAATATACTTGATTTTATTGCACCTATTAAGGTTAAGGCCATGTTCATCCAGCCCACTTGAAGCGATACCAACAAAGTTTTTATTGAAAGCAATGGAATCTGTTGGCCCCTGTTTACTCTCTGTTTTTAACTATTCCCTGTCTAATGATTGTGTCCTGGATTATTTTAAAACTGCATGTGTTTATCCATTGCTATAAATACATTTATATCCAACATTTTATAAAAAATAGGGTGAAAGCAACTTCTCTCTGTCTTTTGAAAGGTTTCAATCAGGCTTCCACTAGTATCACAGCACAGAGGCTGCACACTCTTTTAATGGCTGCCGATAAGGGCATGTGCTCAATGTTTGTTCTTCTGGACCTAAGTGCAGCATTTGACACTATTGATAACGGCATCCTGCTGAACAGACTGAGACTTTGGGTGGGAATATCTGACACAGTTTTGTATCAAGTATCGTGTGCATCAGGGGTCAGTTTTAGGGCCAATTTTATTCTCAGTATACATGTTCCCTCTTGGACAGATCATTGAAAAGAATGGTGTTTATTTTCATTGTTATGCTGATGATGCACATTTTACCTGGCTGTGAAATCCGCTCAGCCTGGAACTCTTGAGTTCTCTTATGACTGCCTTAATGACAGGATGAAAAATTGGATGGCAAACAATTTCCTTCAACTGAACTCAAATAAGACAGAGATCATTGTCATCGGGTCCCAGCATATGAGAAAACAACTCCAGCCATCTGCTGGCGCCCTTTCAAAAAACATCAAGACTGTTCTTGTACAAAAATCTCGGTGTGTGGTTTGATACCAGTTTAAATCTTGAGCAGCACACCACAAAGCTTGTCCAATCAGGGTTTTACCATATTAGAAACATAGCTCAAATTAAACAAATTTTAACTTTTAATGACACTGAGACCATTTTACATGCTTTTATCTCATCAACCTTGATTACTGCAACCGTTTTTTTACCTGCTTGAGCCAAAAGTCTATAAATCAACTCCAGACTGTAAAGATTTCAGTTGCCAGGCTTTTAATCAGAACTAATACACAGGATCTTATTACACCTGTTTACTGGCTCCCAGTATGTTTAGGATATATTTTAAGATTTTATTGATTACTTTTAAAGCTATTCATGGTCTTTCCCCCTGCTAAGTTTCTGACCTTTCAATACCCTATGCGTCAGTCCGTTCCTTGATATCCTTAGGCAGAGGTCTACTGTCTGTTTCAGAGGCCCATCTGAACACTAAAGGGTAGAGGACGTTTGCAGTCAGGGCCCAGAGGCCCTAGAATGATCTGCCCGAGGAGATCAGAGGCCTGTACTACGAAGCAAGTTCAACATACCCAAGGTATCTTTCAATTACCCGGCTTCACTAAACCAAACATTGGACATCTGGATTATCCGTACTATGAAGTGAGTTATCAACTCTTTCAATCAACCGTGAGTTTTCCTATCCAGCTACAAACGCGTTCATGTGAAAGAGGCAGAGTCATTCATTACGAGCGACAGAAATCAGCACCGTGACTGTACACAGCTGTAGCCTATGATATTAGAGGAAATGGTGAGGCACACATGCGGACAAAAGTATGCTTTACACACTGCAAAAAAGTCATATGCAATGAGGCAAAACATAAACAAGAGTAACCATCTAACCATACAACAGATTATTATTTTAGTAATTATTTAATCGATTAATTGAGTAATTGGATAAGAAATACTTTTGCTTGTTGAAGAGCAACAGTAAACATAGAAAAGAAATGGCTCTCTTAAAATGAACAACTACCTGGTTTTATTTTTAAAAATCAGTGTATACATCTTTTAATCAACTTTGCTGGTGATATGTGCTGCTACTAATACAAAAAGTAAATAAAAACAATCAATATCATCGGCTTTTGGTCTATAAAATAGTGAAAAATGTTGATTACTGTTCCCCAAAGCCCAAGAAAATGTCCTCAAATGTCTTGTTTTGTACAAACCAACAGACCAAAACCCAAAGATCTTTTTTTTTTTTACTTTACTGTCACAAACTAGAAAAAACAGAAAATATTCATATATAAGAAGCTGGAATCAGAGAATTTTGACTTTTTCTTCTTAAAAGAAAGACTCAAAACGATTAGTTGATTATCAAAATAGTTAATTAATTCAACTGTCGATTAGTCATCGATTCATCAATGAATCGTTGCAGGCCTACTGTAAAGCAAATGTATTCTTTCATGTAGTTTACCTCAGACATCATCTTGTCTAATTTAAAAGATGTAAAAACACTAGAAAGGATTTCCAAGTATTAAAAGTAGTTTAGGGCACAAGGAACAGGAATTAGTGTGACTTAAAATATTTATCAGAGTGAGTATTTTTAGCTATTTGGTTTGATAATGAATGAATCATTCTGAATATCTCACATAAGAATAAAATATAGCCTACATAATGTCAAACTGTATCTGCTGCTGAAGCAAAGAGAGGAAACGTAGTTAATGCTGAGATCTATCTGATCCAAATGTTGCATTTATAACCACTGAAGAAAATTAATAGTGTGTGGATTTTTTTAAATAAAAGAGGATCTTCCATTATTTCCAGTGATCATCACACAGTTTTTTCATGTTATTCTGAGCTGCAGTGATAAATCGGAGTCTATAATCATCCTCAGCTTCACTCTAGGGATAAACTATACTTTGCACAATTAAAATACAGCTAAAATAATCATTATGGTGTTTAATGTAGCTACAGTAATAATGATCTCTGTTTGTTAGAAGCTCTGCTTTAAAACCGGAGTGGAAATAAAAAGCCTTGATGTTTCTAATGACCTATAAAAATTTAGCTAGCCTATATTTTTTTTAACTTGTTGCTTTATTGTAATCTCAGGACTTTTGTCCATGTCGGGATCCTGTAGGAATGATGACTTTTTTTTGGTGATGTTATTGGTCAGAGGACAAGGTTTTGACAGGTTTGCATCTTACTCTGGAACTTGACCTGCTCCGGACCAGTTCAGCATCAGTTACCATGGTGATTTACCTCGGTAAGAAGTGAACCACTGTTGTAGTACTGAAAACCCAGAGTTGAAGCTGAAGTTACCTCGCTAACCCCAAATCCTGCTTCGTAGTACAGGCCCCAGGTCAGCCTAGTCAGTAATCTCTTTTAAAACTCTTAAAACATACTTTTATCGGAGAGCCTTTCCTGATTTTATTTGAGTTTGATCTTATTTAGTTTTTATCTATCTCCTGTTATATGCTTTGTTTTATATTATATATGTCTATTTAACGGTACAGTTTTATCCTGTACTATTACTTTTTTGTTGTTGTTATTTTTGTTATTATTATATATATATTATTATTATTATTATTATTATCATTATTATTATTATTATTATTATTATTATTATTATCATTATTATCATTATTATTATTATTATTATTATTATTATTATCCACAAAAAGCTGAGATTCAATTCTGAGGTCCCCAAACTGGACCTACCAGTTGTGCCTTGAGACTGTGTCCATGAAAATCACAAACAGAATCAGAGACAAGGGACAGCCCTGGAGGAGCAGAGCACCCGCTGAGAACAGGTCTGACTTACTGCTGAGAATGCAAACACAGCTCTCACAGCAGTTGTATAGTGAAAGAACGGCCCTGGTGTCCCATACTCCCGCAATACCTCCTGCAATGGAGGCACACACCAACGGCCCTGGCCCTGTAAAAATTACCCTGAAGTTCCTGCAGTGAGAATGCCCTCAACCTCGTGGGGAATGCAGGAGACTTTCCTCCTAAAGTGGGAATTAAAGATCTCACAGACCGGGCCCTCCGGCAGATGTTCCCAGTTTACCCTCACTACTCATTTGGGTTTCCCAAGTCTGCCAGATGAGCCAACTCACCACCAGGTGGTGATCAGTGGACAGCTCTGGTCCTCTCTTCAGCCAAATGTCTAAAACATGTGGCTGCAGGGCTGATGACACAACTACAAAGTTAATTATGGACCTTTGTTCTAAGGTGCTGTGGTACCAAGTACACTTATGAGCAGCCTTATGCCCATCCAGGGAGTCCAAGAAGGCTGAGTACTCTGAATTGCTGTTTAGTGCATATGCACAGACAACAGTCAGAGTCTTTTTCCCAACAGGAACAGGAAGTTGCAAAGAGCCACACCAACTTGATATGATTATACCCAAACAAACATGGCATGATCATTTTCAGAATAAACATTTTCTTTGGTTCTTTTTCACAGAGGAACATAGTGTTCAGACAGACACGCATACACACACAAAAATCATATCTACAACTATAACAAAGCATTTTAACCTTTCAAAGGTTCACACAAGCATTTATACATATTCATACATTCATTTCCCTCACAGGTTTCAGTGAAGGGAAACAGGTTCAATCTTCCTGGAAATGTATAAAAAAACGGAACAGTGCATCATAACAACTTCTGTAAAGCTGCACAACACAATGTGAACAGAGCAAATAGACAAAAGAAAAATTACACTTTTGTATTTAAATGTGTGATTGTTGTGATGGGGAAAACTCATTCTTCTCTACCCTTACTTTCATTACCACAAAATGTCAGATATTTTGATCCATGAAGCTACTACAAGTTTGATTTTTTTTAAAATTCACGCTTCTGTTTAAATTGCAGTGATGTGTCAAAAACATATTTTGCGAAGAAGGCCTATAGCAGGGCCGGTCCTAGGCAGGTATATATGAGGGGGCAGTCAGAAATGTGAAGGGGGCATCATGTGTACACATCATACTCCAGCACTTTTTTCTGTGCTTATAGTAACAATGCTTTCTTCATTGAAAGGGGTCTATGTGTCCAACCCCAACCTGGAGAAGTGGATTGCACTTTGTCAGGCCTCTACCTTCAGACCTGTCCAACTTGGGTGTCCCACCTGAACACTAACTGAGGCATACAACCCCCCTGACCACAATAAGGTGGCAATCCCTCAGGGGGGAAACTGAAAAATAAAAGTAAAATAAATGAATAAAATAAAATGAAATAAAACATTCTTCATCCAGATCTTCATCCAGATTTTATCAACCAACAACATAATATTTATCTTAACTGGATGACCTGATTTTCAAATAAATTTTAACCTAAGGTAGGACTTCTCACACTATAGTAAACTATATATAATACTACATATATGTTAATATTGTGGCAAACTCACGTGGAAGAAGGTGAAGTGAGACTGATTTCTGCTTTATACAACTCCTGCATCCCTTACACTGCATATCCACAGGAGGTACTATTAGGCAACATCAAAATTAACAACAACTATATATGGTTACTGGCCAGATGTAATCAAACACACCAGGAGACTCAGTCGCGGTGGCTACACTACTAATTACAGTTAACATCAAACTTAACACTATGTATGGCCATATAACCTGGAAACTCACATAACACAATTAAATATGCACATAACATCACTAAAACATGGCTTTCCTTTCAAACATTAACAGTACCATGAGCCTTTGAGCTCAAACCAGAGAACCAGCTCAAATTGTCCCAATCAGAGTGACCACTCCCCCCTCTGGTCGCTACAATATTTACAAAACTGAAAGGTAGTCTATTATTCAATAGAATAATAATACAAAATCTTCTCAAACTATTTTATAAAACACAACAGATATACAGCAGAACTTTTTTTTTCTTGTTTTTTTGTTGGCAGCTTAACAGGCTGCTTTGGGGGAGCACTTGTTGAGGGGATGGAGGGAGCTGGTGCAGGAGAATCAGTGCTTGCTGATGCTAAAGGTGCAGTATTGCTAGCTGCTGTGATTATTTAAAAAAAAAAACAGTACAGAACTACAGCCTGGGGCGGGGCTTTACGTAGGGGTCCGTCCATAGACTGTATAAAGGGTCCGTCAGACACAGGTCACTTGTCTTCAGTTTGTCACATGCAGTGGACGTGGGCACTCATCTCTATGCTTGTAACGCTGCTGCTCCTTCAATGTCTAACCCACTCCGTGGCAGTGCTGAACCCTGACACAGGGCTGAGGGGTGTGTGCGGGTGTGTGTCTGTGCTGCGCAGCCTGTGGTGAATACACGTCATAGACAGGCGGGGAGTTCCTGTCCTCTGAAAAGAAGCCAATGCGGAAGTAATTTAGAGCTGCATTCTATCAAAAGGCCACCAGGGGGCGACCGTTTTGTGTTCAAAAAGACGTCTGGCTCTATACAAGTCAATGGAGAATTCACCAACTTCTCACTTGATTTCTAACCTCAGTAAACGTTTTCAAAATGTGTTTATGGTCTCAATCGCTAGTTTAAAGCCTTCTTCAATGCAGTCTGATGTTCATTTGGGACATTTTGGCCTCTCTGATTTTATATTTGACGATAAAGCAGGCTACGTGGCTATGTTGTGATTGACAGGTTGATTGACCAATGTCCTTGAGATCCAGCCCTCGCAACCAATCGCAGCCTCCCCACTCCGCCGTTGGTCCCGCCCATACGTCCGTCCATGACTCCGCCTCATGCCCATATAAGTAGAATCCGTGTTCATTTTTTCCCGGCATGCACCTGAAATTTTCAAGATGGCTCTGCCTAGATTCGATACTGTTGGCTTCATAGACATATATACGTACATATGTATATATGTCTATGGTTGGCTTTCCATATCTATGGCTTCCGAGCAGCAGTCCACAAACCAATGGGTGACGTCACGGATGTTACGTCAATTTCTTATATACAGTCTATGGTCATAGACTGTATATGATACACGCACAGCGGAGGGACAGAGAGATGAGAGGGAAGCCGACACTGTAGGCTATCGTGTGTGTCCCTTTTTCGGCGGATTTTTCCGCTAATGCACATTATTTTGTCAACTTGTAATGTATATTAATTTTGTGAGTATATTAAAATGTGCTTTCTCAACTTCCAAAATTTTGATTTGAGGGTTCAAGACATTTATTTAAGGGGGCTCTGCCCCCTCTTGCCCCTGCGTAGAGCCGGCCTCGTCTTACAACCTATTACATATTTTAATCAATCCATATTCATCAGCAAAACAGTTATACACAAAGTGCAGGACAGTTTTCTCAAGACTATTAGCATTTTATTTCATTTCTTCATTTTCTTTTCTCTTTTTAATTTAAATGTTATACATTGATATTTGAAAATATTTGTATGTATCTCATATGCAATTATACATCTGTGTGTGTATTAGGGGTGTATCTTAGAATGGTATTGGAAAAAGAACAAATAGTGGGTTTTAATGAACATTAATTTTATACAAATATTTTTGATAAAGTAAAAAAAAGTGATAACATTCAAAGTACAGATACACAAGAAAAACATGTCATATTTATACACATTTACAAAGGTATGATACTACGGGGTGGGATGTGAAAGAATGAGGTTAAACCACTCTCTGTCCCATTATTATTATGGGGAAAAAACACTTAAAAGCACATGTATTTTGCAATAACATGAATTAGAAATTAATCAAAGTACAGATACATTAGAGATGATCATTGTCTGCAAAGAAAGCCATAAATCCAGTAAGATATTTGTGTCTCATGTGTCACTTTGCCTGCAGCTTAGCAATGACCATGTTTCAGTGCTGTCTTTAGCTGAAAGTGGTAAATGCATCTTATCTACATGTCTTCCACATACAGTAGTTATATATAGTAATAGATGCCATGGTGGTGTGTAAGATGAGTTAATGAAACATTTTCTTTTCACAGATCCAAAAGTTGCTGTCTCCACAGTCGTCATCATTCCAGCTGTTTTCATCTGTGAAGTACTTTGTTTCTAAACAGTCTTGATTGAGCCAATTGTTCGGCTCCCAGGAGTGCCAGAAGCTGAAAACAAACCAAAAAGAAATAGAACTTAATAAACAATACAAACCAGTAAGCATTTAATGAACAGAAACACACAGAATGTGACCATGTTGAACTTTAAATTATTTAAAATCAAAAACATTTCCCATAAAACTGTTGACATTGTAGCCAGCTCATAAAAATCTACTCAGCTACTATTGTGCTTTGAAAGAGGCGTTAGTTTCACCGTAATACTGATTTAGTTTCAATGAATATTTATGTGTGAACCTTATTGTCATCAGGGTCCCATCAACCCACTTCCACGTGCCCTCGCTCTCTCTGTCAGTCATTCCAATCCAGAATATCTTGTGGTATTGATTTAGGAATTCCTTGTTTTAAAAAGAAACAAACAATAATCAACACATTTTTCACCAATTTCTGTCATCCAGTACCTTGGAAAATGTCACTCTTTCTATGTTTGTGGTAAACACACAGAAACACACATGTGCACAGAAACACACACATACACACACACACACACACACACAGTTGTGTTTCCATCTCCTCAGAGGACATTATATTGACTTAAAGTCCTTTCCTGCAGACTTACACTAACTCTAACCATAACCTTCACCTTAAACAAAGTATTCACCTAAAATGTTATGATTAACATTTTGGGGACATGCTTTGAGTCCCCAAAATGGAGGTGAGTTCCCACAATGTGACTGTGTAAATGTAAGGTGTAAACACACCTGTTCTTCTTTGGTGTTGACAATCAACAGGTCCGCCCCTCTTCTCCTACAATCTTGTCTACTGTTATCCCAGTTTGCTGTGATTGAAGAAATATAATAGAAACTTCTGCTGAAATACACCCATCCTTGTTGGGAGTAGTCATCTGTCAACAACAAAAAAAGGCAAATCTTCAATACGCCAATAATAATAAGAATTAATAAATACATTTCTGCTGGAGTATCGAAGTTGCATTCTATTATTTGGGGGGGGAAAGCAAAAACAGCCATAATAAAGAAATCTGTGCCAGAACAGAAAGATGATATATTACAGGCTTGAAGGTTAAGTTTTATAAATGTTTTAAACAGCAGCAGAAATCTATAGTCACTGAACTGTACTGAAACAATAGTCTGATATTATTGAAATATCAATCTTCTCTGCTGCTCATGTTGTCAGGTGTGAAAAAAATGGACTGAAAAACTTTTTGTGGCTGCTTGGTACAGTTTAGCTTTCACACTTACCAAAATCAGACAGCTTCTTCTTCAGGTCATCTCTCTCCTCAGTGAGAGTTCTAATGCTGGCCTCCATATCCAGAGTTTTGTCATCTAAAGAGCAGAAAGAGTAATATGAAGCTGCCATGAAATAGCATCACACCATGTCCACAGGTAAAGAAATACTGTAAACTGTTGATAAAAGAAAGCCTAAATATCTCAATAATTGAATAAAGCTCAGAAAAAGAGATTAGAGATTAGATAATAAATAAAATAAGTTAATAATAAATATAATTGTATAATAAAGTAGCTGTATCCTGTAGCTACTACCTATACATTATAACAAAACTATAAATGTCATTCTTATGCTGGCATTTGCTGTAAATACAGATGATTTTTCCAGTATTGTGTGTAAGAACTGCCTTTTCACTTCCTAGCATCCACGTTGTGTGGCCAACTGAATATGTTGCTGTCTCTGCCCACAAGTTCCCGCTCAGCCCAGACACTTTAACTTAGGATGCATCATGCACTTTAAACTTGCTTTTCTAGGCTTGAGGAGATTCAAAAATCATACTAGTAAGAGTCATAAGTGTTTTTTCAGTAGCAAATTCTTTCCTTCTCCTGCAGCTGCATTTTTAAATACATTTTTGCTCAAAATGAAGACTGTGGATTTTGTCTCCATCACTTCCATTGTAAGGGTGTTTGGGTTGATGTTCTAATGGTCAGTATGAACAGGAGAAATGATAAAGGTTAGAAAAACTGCTTCAGTGTTCATTTGTCTTCCTAGTTAGAGATTTGAAAAATTGTGAAACATCTAACTTTTACAAATATGTATACACCCAAAATAAACAATGATTACATGATCAGTTAATAAAAAATTTAAAGACTCAACTGCAGTTTAGTTTACACACTTACCACAATCAGACAGCCTCTTCCTCAGGCCATCTCTCTCCTCAGTGACAGTTTTAATCCTGGCCTCCATGTCCAGTGTCTCTGAGAGCAGAAAGAGTAATGTGAAGTTGCCATGAAACAGCATCAAAACATGTTCACAGATAAAGAGATACTATAAACTGTTAATAAAAGAAAGAGCCTATCTCAATAATTAACAAAGTGAAGAAAAAGGATCAGAATAATTATTTTGGTTGTTTTACACTTCATGTTGGCATTTGATGTTAATATGGGTGACATTTACAACGGCAAACATATTGTGTGTAAAAAATGCCTTTTGTAGATCAAAATTAGCTTATTTGTGTCTGCTTGGATTTTTTAATTCAGTTCAGCTGAATTTTCAGTCCCTCCCTACTCATGATACACCCAAGTACCACAGAGAAACCTTTACAAAGGGCCATCAATGTGTTTGTAATGAGTGTCAAAGCTACCCTGAACTGTATACCCAACATTCATGAAAAAAACATTAAATTCATTGGCAATCTCTTTTGTTTTGGTTATGTTTTTTAATGAAAAACTTACCACAATCAGACAGCTTCTTCTTCAGCTCATCTCTCTCCTCAGTGAGAGTTTTAATGCTAGCCTCCATGTCCAGTGTCTTGTCATCTAAAGAGCAGAAAGAGTAATATGAAGCTGCCATGAAACAGCATCACAATATGATAAAGAGATACTGTAAACTGTTGATAAGAGAAAGAGCCTAGATATCTCAATAATTAAATAACGCCAAGAAAAAGAGTGATTGGATAATAAATCAGAATGACAAATATAACTAGATAATAAAGTGGCTGTATCCTGTATTTACTAACTATACAAGGGTTGTTACTCAAACTGCATTTGATGTTAAAACAGGTAATTTCCTAAAGAAAAAAAACTGACAATGTAATTGCGGACGCACTGTCTCGGGCACCTGTGGACCCTTAGTCTATTTTTTCATGCTGTGTCTCATTTCCATACTTACTGGCTAGGCCTCTACCAAGGTGATAAATGCCAGCCTGGTCTCATTCTCTCTCTCTCTCTCTCTCTCTCTCTCTCTCTCTCTCTCTCTCTCTCTCTCTCTCTCTCTCACTCTCTCTCTCTCCTAGGCTCCATGCCGCTACAGGTTCTGGGTTCCTTTTGGCGCTTTCTTTTGCATTCAACAGCAGCACACAAATGTCTCACTCATCCACACACTACATTCACCACTGATGCCGCTACTCTCCACACCTCATGCTTTTTGTAAATAGTTATGTTGTTTAAGTTACAATAAAAATTTTCATTTGGCACTTGAATCCTGACTTGTCTCCCCTCTTTGTCACATATATTGAGTCAGTTCGTGACAGTATGAACAGCATATAATGCTGACATTACCTGCAGAGCTCGAGTAGTCGTCTGAGACAACAGCACATGAAATGGCTGCAAATCAATCTCTCTCTGCTATTCATTTTGTAAGGTTTGAAAAGTGGACTGAAAAACTTTTTTGTTTATTTTTCAAACTTACCACAATCAGAAAGCTTCTTCTTCAGCTCATCTCTCTCCTCAGTGAGAGTTTTCATGCTAGCCGCCATGTCCAGTGTCTTGTTATCTAAAGAGCAGAAAGAGTAATATGAAGCTGCCATGAAACAGCATCAAAATATGATAAAGAGATACTGTAAACTGTTGATAAGAGAAAGAGCCTAAATATCTCAATAATTAAATAACGCCAAGAAAAAGAGAGATTGGATAATAAATCAGAATGACAAATATAACATATATACTGGAACTCAGGTGGCTGAATGATCATATTATCTTCAGATAAACTTTGAAATACCTTTTTGTTAAAAATGAAGACTGTGCATTTTGTGCCCGATCATTTTTATTGTAAGTGTGTTTGGAGTTGATCCTTAGACACGTAAGACGAGTCATACCTATCAGCTAAATCAAGTTGTTAAACTTGCTCCTCAACAGCCAATCCCTGCCATTGGACAGCCATTTGAGCATCTGATCATTGATTGTGTGGGGCCCCTGCCTCGGTCCAAATCTGGACACATATACTTGCTGACTGTAATGCAGTGGTGTGCACGAGGGGGGGCAGTCGCCCTGCCTCGTGGCCCAATTGTTGAAAAACATGCACCAAAGTGCTCTCTTGGGTGGCAAAAACACGTGCTAAAGTGCCCTCCTGGTTGGCAAAATACAACTGCCCTCTTGGGAGGCAAAACGTGGGCTAAAGTGCCCTCTTCAGTGGCAAGAATGCGCCGTATGTGCCCTTTTGGTCTTTTCACCCCTGCCCTTCAAAAAGTCTGTGCACGCCACTGCTGTAATGTGTCAGGTTATCAAGTATCCTGCTGCTTATCCACTTCGCAGTATTAAAGCAAAAGCAGTGGTTGGAGCTTTGACCCAGTTCATTTCAGTATTTGATATCCCCAGAGTCATACAGTCTGACCAAGGTTCCAACTTCACATCCCATCTGTTTGCCCAGGTGCTTAAACAGTTACACATAAAGCATAACAAATCAACACCCTACCATGCACATAGTCAGGGTGCACTTGAACGTTTCCACCAAACGTTGAAATTATTGTACAGAACTGTCGGGTGACTGGGTGGGGTGGGCTGCCCTGGTTGCTGTTAGCAGCTTGCGAAGTTGTCCAGGAAAGTACTGGATTCAGCCCGAATGAGCTGGTGTTTGGCCATAAAGGATACACCTCAAAATCTTAAAGATTATGTCAATGGTTTCAGACTAAAACTGTACAAGACAGGTGAGCTGGCTAAGCAAAAGCTGCAGAAGTCACAGGGCAAGATGAAGAAACAATATGACCGACATGTTTGTGACAGTATGCTGACATTACCTGCAGAGCTCGAGTAGTCGTCTGAGAGCACATAAAATGGCTGCAAATCAATCTTCTCTGCTGTTCACGTTGTAAGGTTTGAAAAATGGACTGAAAAACTTAGTTTTCAAACTTACCACAATCAGACAGCTTCTTCTTCAGCCCATCTCTCTCCTCAGTGAGAGTTTTAATGCTAGCCTCCATGTCCTGTGTCTTGTCATCTAAAGAGCAGAAAGAGTAATATGAAGCTGCCATGAAACAGCATCACAATATGATAAAGAGATACTGTAAACTGTTGATAAGAGAAAGAGCCTAGATATCTCAATAATTAAATAACGCCAAGAAAAAGAGAGATTGGATAATAAATCAGAATGACTAATATAACTAGATAATAAAGTGGCTGTATCCTGTATTTACTAACTATAAAAAGGGTTGTTACTCAAACTGCATTTGATGTTAAAACAGGTAATTTCCTAAAGAGGAAAACTTTTTCTTAAAAAAATAGGAAGACATCTGCTTCATTTGACTAACTCAGGTGGCTGAATGACTGAAAAACTTTTTTGTTTAGTTTTCAAACTTACCACAATCAGACAGCTTCTTCTTCAGCTCATCTCTCTCTTCAGTGAGAATTTTAATCTTGGCCTCCATTTCCAGTGTCTTGTTAGCTAAAGAGCAGAAAAAGGTAATATGAAGCTGAAATTTGAGAATTCAGTTCACCAAAATGTTCAGCCCCTTCCCAGACACAGAGTGTCTGACAGCAGCTCCTCAAAGCTCTAGATCTCAGACTATAGCCTAGCTCTATACCGCAATTCATGGTAGACATCCTACCTATATTACTGATTATTTGTAATATTGGTGTAAAATCAATAAGAACTGAGAAAGAAATCACTTTCACTCACCAATATACTCTTGTAATTCATCTCTCTCTTTGGTGAGGTTGACATTAACAGCCTGTAAGTGTTCTTTCTCATTCTCTAACTGGCTCATCTTTTGCGTCAGGTTGTGATTGAGGTTTTTCATGTCACTGTAACTGCTCTGCAGCTTGTCTCTCTCGCAGGTAAGGTCGGCATTTTCCCCCAGCAGTTGATTTCTTTCCATGATCCAGTTGTTTTTATCTTGAAAGCCTGCAATAGCATACCAACATGGATTTATCACCCACATCATATATTTTGTTAATGTATCATAGTTGGTGAAGTGAATTTAGAAAACTTACACAGGACCAGCAGGACACTGACTGCAACGAGGAGGAGAAGACACAACAGCCCCAGACACACTGCAACAGCCTTGAGAGGGTTTCTCTTTGTGGAACGTTCAAAGACTGGAGCATCTGTGGAAACAAATGATCCATGTTAGCTAATTCATTTGAACCTCTCTACTCTAATTTAGTAGAGGATGGCTTCACCTTCAAATACAGTTCTTCTTTTAGTAAAAATGTATTTCAAGGTTAAATAATAATATAACATGAGGTCTCAGCTGTCTGAGTTAGTCAGAAGTGGTTATCTTCCACAGTAACAGTCTTTTTAGGACAGAGCTCTCTCTTGTGTCTCAAGAGACAGTTTTTCCCTGTTCAGGTGAAGTAGGATCATAACAACAAGACCAGTATGAACAAGGAATGATTACAGCAAACAATCAATTTTCAACTGGATACTTCATACTGGGTCCTTTAATAAATAGTCAATTTTATGGAGTTCTTCTATTAAAAATGAATCATTATAGTAGTTGGTTGGTAAGGTTACTTTGAAAATGTAATAGGTTACAGATTACTAGTTTCCCTTTTTAAACATGTAATAAGTAATGTAACAATTTCAATTACTTAATCAAACTAATGCAATTTATTACAACTAGTTACTTTTTCTTTCTCAGTAACTGTAATGGATTTCACTTACATTCTATTTGTAATTAAATGATGTAACACCATTACATGTAACTAGTTACTCCCCAATACTGCTTTTATGCATCTTTAAAAATGCCATGGCTTTGTAGCCAGACTGTTTTTTATATCCGCTTTTTAACCACATTTAATATCTGAAAAACAAAATGCATCAACACAAAATGTAAAATTACAAATACTCCTAATAAGTAGGTAAGTTACATACAGTATATTAACATATGAGTCAAACACACACACAGACAGACAGACAGATTGTTACTTTGCTGTTGGTCCTTAATGTTGTCCTGTGATTTTGGTGGTGGCGGATTCTTCTCGTCAGAAATGACATAAACATTGCCCGCATTATCACAGGAGTCTGCGTTTCCATCCTTCTTCATCCATCTAACTTTTTTATTGAGGTCGGACATCACTGCACAGTCTCACTACACTACAGAAAATGTTGGGCTGCCAGATGTACTCTGTTCTTCTTGGACCAATTCCACAAGAAAACAAGTTGACTTTATATGACTGTGCTTTTAGAAATGCAGAAGTAACTTAATATTAAAATTGATTAAAGGGAAGAAAATAGAGGAAATTCACACAGCATTATTTATAAACTAGAAAAATCACTAGAAAAGCACCAATAAATTATGTTCACTATTTGAAAGTCAAAGCCAACAACTGCTTAAACACTCCCTCATCAATTTACTTGATTTTATTGCACCTATTAAGGTTAAGGCCAGGTTCCCAGCCAGAAAGCAGCTGTGGATAAATGACAATGTTCTGAGCTGTAAAAGGGTTAGAGAGCAAAAGTGGAAAAGGTTTCATCTTCAGGTTGACTATGGTATTATGAGGGACTTATTATCTTACTACAACAACATGCTTAGGGATGCAAGAAGGCAGTATTATTCAGAACTCATTCAGAGCCATCAACACAATCCGAGAATTTTATTTAAGACTGTCGACCAACTGGTTAATGTACCTTCTCCTTGTGCTCCAGTTGGGAGCGATGTGGATTGTGAAATGTTTTTATCTTATTTGACTAACAAAGTGGAGTCCATCAGAGAATCTATTTCTCCCGGCGCCACTTCAACCCTCAACCACATCAAGAGGTTTTTAAGCAGTTTTACCCTATTACGTTATTTAGCTATTAGACAGAGCATCACATATGAGAGTGTCATCCAGCCCTCTTGATGCAATACCAACAAAGTTTTTATTGAAAGTAATGGGATCTGTTGGCCCCTGTTTACTCTCTGTTTTTAACTATTCCCTGTCTAATGATTGTGTCACTGATTATTTTAAAACTGCATGTGTTTATCCATTGCTATAAATACATTTATATCCAACATTTTATAAAAATTAGGGTGAAAGCAACTTCTCTCTGTCTTTTGAAAGGTTTCAATCAGGCTTCCACTAGTATCACAGCACAGAGGCTGCACACTCTTTTAATGGCTGCCGATGAGGGCATGTGCTCAATGTTTGTTCTTCTGGACCTAAGTGCAGCATTTGACACTATTGATAACGGCATCCTGCTGAACAGACTGAGACTTTGGGTGGGAATATCTGACACAGTTTTGTATCAAGTATCGTGTGTGTCAGGGGTCAGTTTTAGGGCCAATTTTATTCTCAGTATACATGTTCCCTCTTGGACAGATCATTGAAAAGCATGGTGTTTATTTTCATTGTTATGCTGATGATGCACAATTGTACCTGGCTGTGAAATCCGCTCAGCCTGGAACTCTTGAGTTCTCTTATGACTGCCTTAATGACCTGAAAAATTTGATGGCAAACAATTTCCTTCAACTGAACTCAAATAAGACAGAGATCATTGTCATCGGGTCCCAGCATATGAGAAAACAACTCCAGCCATCTGCTGGTGCCCTTTCAAAAAACATCAAGACTGTTCTTGTACAAAAATCTCGGCGTGTGGTTTGATACCAGATTAAATTTTGAGCAGCACACCACAAAGCTTGTCCAATCAGGGTTTTACCATATTAGAAACATAGCTCAAATTAAACAAATTTTAACTTTTAATGACACTGAGACCATTTTACATGCTTTTATCTCATCAACCTTGATTACTGCAACCGTTTTTTTACCTGCTTGAGCCAAAAGTCTATAAATCAACTCCAGACTGTAAAGATTTCAGCTGCCAGGCTTTTAATAAGAACTAAGACACAGGATCATATACACCTGTTTACTGGCTCCCAGTATGTTTAGGATATATTTTAAGATTTTATTGATTACTTTTAAAGCTATTCATGGTCTTTCCCCCTGCTAAGTTTCTGACCTTTCAATACCCTATGTGTCAGTCCGTACCTTGATATCCTTAGGCAGAGGTCTACTGTCTGTTCCAGAGGCCCATCTGAACACTAAAGGGTAGAGGACGTTTGCAGTCAGGGCCCAGAGAATGATCTGCCCGAGGAGATCAGAGGCCTGTACTACGAAGCAAGTTCAACATACCCAAGGTATCTTTCAATTACCCGGCTTCACTAAACCAAACATTGGACATCTGGATTATCCGTACTATGAAGTGAGTTATCAACTCTCTCAGTCAACCGTGAGTTTTCCTATCCAGCTACAAACGCGTTCATGTGAAAGAGGCAGAGTCATTCATTACGAGCGACAGAAATCAGCACCGTGACTGTACACAGCTGTAGCCTATGATATTAGATGGTGAGGCACACACACGGACAAAAGTATGCTTTAGGTACCGCAAAAAATGCAATGAGGCAAAACATAAACAAGAGTAACCATCTAACCATACAACAGAACAAGATACTTTAAAGAAGTACTGCAGCTATTGATTATTTTAGTAATTATTTAATCGATTAATTGAGTAATTGGATAAGAAATACTTTTGCTTGTTGAAGAGCAACAGTAAACATAGAAAAGAAATGGCTCTCTTAAAATGAACAACTACCTGGTTTTATTTTTTAAAATCAGTGTATACATCTTTTAATCAACTTTGCTGGTGATATGTGCTGCTACTAATACAAAAAGTAAATAAAAACAATCAATATCATCGGCTTTTGGTCTATAAAATAGTGAAAAATGTTGATTACTGTCCCCCAAAGCCCAAGAAGATGTCCTCAAATGTCTTGTTTTTTTACTTTACTGTCACAGACTAGAAAAACAGAAAATATTCATATATAAGAAGCTGGAATCAGAGAATTTTGACTTTTTCTTCTTAAAAGAAAGACTCAAAACGATTAGTTGATCATTAGTTGTCAATTAATTCAACTGTTGATTAGTCATCGATTAATCGTTGCAGGTCTACTGTAAAGCAAATGTATTCTTTCATGTAGTTTACCTCAGACATCATCTTGTCTAATTTAATAGATGTAAAAACACTAGAAATGATTTCCAAGTATTAAAAGTAGAGTGAGTATTTTTAGCTATTTGGTTTGATAATGAATGAATCATTCTGAATATCTCACATAAGAATAAAATATAGTGTACATAATGTCAAACTGTATCTGCTGCTGAAGCAAAGAGAGGAAACGTAGTTAATGCTGACATCTATCTGATCCAAATGTTGCATTTATAACCACTGAAGAAAATTAATAGTGTGTGGATTTTTTTTAAATAAAAGAGGATCTTCCATTATTTCCAGTGATCATCACACAGTTTTTTCATGTTATTCTGAGCTGCAGTGATAAATCGGAGTCTATAATCATCCTCAGCTTCACTCTAGGGATAAACTATACTTTGTACAATTAAAATACAGCTAAAATCAATCTTCATTATGGTGTTTAATGTAGCTACAGTAATAATGTTTATGTTTTGTAATGTTTGTTAGAAGCTCTGCTTTAAAACCAGAGTGGAAATAATAAGCCTTGATGTTTCTAATGACCTATAAAAATTTTGCTAGCATATATTTATCTTTTTTTTTAACTTGTTGCTTTATTGTAATCTCAGGACTTTTGTCCATGTCGGGATCCTGTAGGAATGATGACTTTTTTTTGGTGATGTGATTGGTCAGAGGACAAGGTTTTGACAGGTTTGGATCTTACTTTGGATCTTAACCTGCTCCGGACCAGGTTAGCCGTTCAGCATCAGTTACCATGGTGATTTACCTCGGTAAGAAGTGAACCACCGTTGTAGTACTGAAAACCCAGAGTTGAAGCAGAAGTCACCTCGCTAACCCCAAATCTGGCTTTGTAGTACAGGCCCGTTTCTTTGTGTTATTTTTGTTATTATTATTTTTATTATTATTATTATTATTATTATTATTATTATCCGCAAAAGGCTGAGATTCAATTCTGAGGTCCCCAAACTGGACCTCACGGTTGTGCCTTGAGACTGTGTCCATGAAAATCACAAACAGAATCAGAGACAATAGACAGCCCTGGAGGAGCAGAGCACCCGCTGAGAACAGGTCTGACAGCTCTCACAGCAGTTGTATAGTGAAAGAACGGCCCTGGTGTCCCATACTCCCGCAATACCTCCTGCAATGGAGGCACACACCAACGGCCCTGGCCCTGTAAAAATTACCCTGAAGTTCCTGCAGTGGAAACAGGGCTAAGGTCCCCTGAGGGACACGGCCGTAAGCCTTCTCTAAGTCCACAAAAGTACTGTCCCCGACTTCTATGCAACATTGAAGAGGCGCATCAACCATGACAACCACACAATGTGCAGAGCTTTCAGCATCTCAGGAGGAATCTCATCCACCCCCGGTGCGTTGCCCCTGAGGAACTGTTTAATTACCTCAGAGACTTCTGCCAGGGATATGGGTGAAGATTCCCCTCGATCATCCAGCTCTGCCTCCTCCATAGAGGACATGTTTGTCTGGTTTAGGAGTTCCTCAAAGTGTTCCTTCCACCGCCTGACAATATCCCCAGTCAGCAATGTCACCGATGAGCCTCCAGCTGCAGCTCTGAGTGGCTGCCTCCTAACTGAGGTCTTGAACATGGTCCACTCGGATTCCATGCCCTCAGAATGCAGGAGACTTTCCTCCTAAAGTGGGAATTAAAGATCTCACAGACCGGGCCCTCCGGCAGATGTTCCCAGTTTACCCTCACTACTCATTTGGGTTTCCCAAGTCTGCCAGATGAGCCAACTCACCACCAGGTGGTGATCAGTGGACAGCTCTGCTCCTCTCTTCAGCCAAATGTCTAAAACATGTGGCTGCAGGGCTGATGACACAACTACAAAGTTAATTATGGACCTTTGTTCTAAGGTGCTGTGGTACCAAGTACACTTATGAGCAGCCTTATGCCCATCCAGGGTGTCCAAGAAGGCTGAGTACTCTGAATTGCTGTTTAGTGCATATGCACAGACAACAGTCAGAGTCTTCTTCCCAGCAACAGTAAGTTGCAAAGACACACCAACTTGATATGATTGTACCCAAACAAACGTGGCATGATCATTTTCAGAATAAACATTTTCTTTGGGGTTTTTTCACAGAGGAACATAGTGTTCAGACAGACACACACACACACACAAAAATCATATCTACAACTATAACAAAGCATTTTAACCTTTCAAAGGTTCACACAAGCATTTATACATATTCATACAATCATTTCCTTCACAGGTTTCAGTGAAGGGAAACAGGTTCAATCTTCCTGAAATGTATAAAAAAACGGAACAGTGCATCATAACGACTTCTGCAAAGCTGCACACAATATGAACAGAGCAAATAGACAAAAGAAAAATTACACTTTTGTATTTAAATGTGTGATTGTTGTGATGGGGAAAACTCATTCTTCTCTACCCTTACTTTCATTACCACAAAATGTCAGATATTTTGACCCATGAAGCTACTACGAGTTTGATTTTTTTAAAATTTAATTTATGCTTCTGTTTAAATTGCAGTGATGTGTCATTAACAAAGAATGTTCATTAAAAGCAAAATGTAGACCTAAATGTTATTTATCTATATAAATATATATAATATATAAATATTCAATATGGAAAAACGGACATCTGACCATTACTGGGTTTTGTCAAGAAAATTTTTTATCTCAGCCTCACCTAAGAGGGCTTACTCATTGTTTTTCGTCTCTGTTTTGGTTAAATTGCAACTGTATGTTTTGTGGTGTCACTGAAGCCTAATGTCAAAGGTCACTAATGATCAAGAAGATTTAGGAACAAAAAAAAAATCCCAAATGGTAATTGTTTTTAACTTCCTAATTTTCTGCTCTTCCCTTTTTAACACAGCCATCGATGTGAGTGCTCGGCCTCGTCAGAAAACACAACTACTATATCCAGATTAAAACATTTTGTAACACTGGCAGTACAGTAGTGAAATGAATTGTTAAGTTGAGTCTTTAATTAATGTATGAAAGCCATTAGAAAGTAATGTCTGGGAGCCTGTATGCTGAGCCTGGCATCATCAACAAGGGTCGCCATGATCAACACAATAAGGAAGAGAATATGGTGGACATTTATGTCAGTGCAGAGAGCCTGAGGGTGTATGACAACCCATGGATGGAGGGCATGACACCAAATACACCAGAACCTGCAGAGGTTCAGCGCCCAGGTATGGGACACCAACGTTTAGATAAGCTTCAATTTCCTCCATCATTATTCATGTTTAATTTCTATGTCAGTTTCTCTGTACTTTGGTTTCTTAGTGTTATTCGTGGTTGTACTCTTTAAATATACTGTGTTATAGTCTCTGAAGAGGTGTTTAAATTGCTTATATTTAATGAATTGCACTTTCAGTAAAGCTAAACCTTCCTTTTTATGCATTTTTATTGTATTTCATTTTATTTTAAGTTGTCAGCCGAAAGTCAAGAAAGATGGGTCATATCAGAACGAATTCAGCGTTTCTGGGCATGCTGTGTCTTCTCCTCTTGACTGTGATCATCTACCTCGGGGTCCAAAGTGAGTTTTCCTAATTCTGTTTGGTGGTGGTAATAACAACCGCAAAGAGACGAGTATGTCACATGTTGTTGATTGTATGATGATTGTAATAATGTTGCAGTTGCTGTTTTGTTATTTACCTCGCTACAACAGTGGGCAAAGACGGCAGAGAGAGAAATGAGTTACGGGCAATTAACACTGAGCTCAAGACGAAAAATAACCACTTAGAAATCAATAACACTCTACTCACCAAAGAAAGAGATGTCTTGTGGAGGAATTTTTGTGGTGAGTGAAATATTACCACTTATATTTGATCATATGTGTCCACTGAAAATATATTTGGTATATTTGTGTTGTAATTTAAAATGCATCATTCCAGTCACCACAAATGATAAAAGAGCCATGATGTGTCAACAGTTTATTACCATACAAGCTCCTCTGTGTTTCAGTCATATGTTTTTTTTAAATTGTATTCAACATTTTTATCTGATAAGAGACAGCACACTCTGATGAGCTGAGGTCATCTGTACGGTGTATGTCAACATTTAAGACAGCAAATAAACCCAACAGAGTTACAAGACTGAAATCATATTTCACACAACACAATTGCACTTTACAAACTGTTTTTATCATTCCTAATGCAAACTGGAAAGTTAAAATAGTCGGAAGAAAGTCGGAAGTAGGTGTTTTCTTTGTGTACTTTTTGCATGGGGTCACATTTCTGATGTGTAGTTCCACCTGTGCGTCAGAGCTTTATTATAATTGACTGTCCTTCTGTACCTGTTTGGATCTTTCCACTGCTTGTAGCAGCCTGGAAAGGAAGTTCACTCATGAGGGAACTCTGTCTCACACTGAAACAGTGATTCCTACCAAATTTAACTTCTGTTTTTAATTTATGAAGAATGTAATTAATGTGATACAATGGAGTCAAATAATGTGAAATACTGTTAATAAACTATTGATGTGTGACTGTGATTCCCAAAATTCTGTTATCTCTCTGACAACATCTACTGTTGGCTCATGGTTAGCTATGTGTCATTTACGGGTTTAATTTCAAGAAATGACTCTAGTTTATTAGGTTATTGTTGTCATTTAAGCACCAAATCAGAAAGTCACAGTTTTATGGATCATGGTGCACACTGTTTTATGTATGAGCAACCACTCAACAGCCAAGCAGTCAAATGTTAAAAGTATACAGTCCAAGCTGACAACACAAAACCTGCTTTAACTGTTTCAGCTTTAACTTTGTGTAACAAACTCTATCAGTATTAAAGCTGTTTTAAAATCCATCTTTTTAGACTGTTTGAGAACTTTATGTGTTCTTACATATTGTATTTTAATTCTTAGTTTGAAGATTCTTCAAAATTCTTGTTGCATTTCTTGTTATTGTATGTGTAGCAGTGGACAGCTTGTAAATACTTTGGACAGGTGCTATAGAAATAACAACCTAAAACAAAATATCAGCATTGGAGATATTTAAGTATCACATTGCAAATGTCTTACATCTACTCTCATCTACTTTTAAATTTGAACATACATATATTTAGCATGTTTCTGCATTTTTTTGGTAATATTCTGAAGAATGGATGTAGTAATTACTATTGTGTACCAGGGTTGATTTAATTGTATTTTCCTTTGAAACACAGAAAAAAAGAAACCCAAGAAATGTAAGAACCTGGATTTGTCAAAAAATCCCCGACAGTGAAAGCGAGTAGGAAAATGTTGCTGAGACACTGCAGATCACAGAACAGGTGAGTCTTATACTTCCTGGCGTAGTTCCCTCTAGCTATGTGTCCTCATTCAGTCAGGAAATTACAGTATAACTGGCAAAAGAGCAGAAAAATAGATTTGTGGCTTCAACTCCTTTGTAATACAAATATTTTATTTGATTGCAATTGTATGAAAAGCTTCTCTGAGTTGTTATCAATTTTTTGCAGGTGCAGCAGCATGTCACACAGTTTACATCAAGAAAATAAAGACTGTTGTGATAAAGAAAAGTCACAAAATTAAGCTGAGGCTGGTGGGACGCATCAAAATGTTAGGAAAAGAGCACACAGCATCTGTGAGAGGAGAGTTTAGTGAAAACAACCATTTTCTACTTTCTGCATCTGCACATTTTCTTTATATTTCTTTCTTTTTTTACTGGAACTAGTACTATACTATCTATCTACTATACTACTGACTGCTTGCCAGTGTTGTTGTAATTATGTTGCTTTTCGCCCTCCTATCTGCCATTATGTTTGTGAATAATGATAGTGCAATCCAGTCTCCTACAAAATATATTTATTAAATCTGGACAACAAGTTCTCAAGTGTGTTTTGGTTGTTGTTTTTTGTATCAGTTCTGTATGTCCTGTTATCAATATTGATGATAGAGCGTACAAATCATAGAGACCACAGACTGTTTTTGCCTTGTGCATCCAACATTTTGTCAGGTTTAGACTACTTTCATAACTAAATG
The DNA here is from genome assembly GCF_027409825.1 of Scomber japonicus. Lineage (NCBI taxonomy): Eukaryota > Metazoa > Chordata > Actinopteri > Scombriformes > Scombridae > Scomber > Scomber japonicus. The sequence continues at coordinate 26,039,695 of NC_070579.1, read as the reverse complement.
AATTCACCTGGGTTATATAAATGTAACTGGTGATAAAAAAAACTGTCTTGCTATATTTGTATATATGTTGTATTGGCCTCTTTCTCTTAAACATTGTGATTAATCTTTTTTTTTTAAAATTGCATATAGTTTTATAAAATTGTAAGTTTCTTTCCAATAACATACATATCAATAATACTCAACCTATACAATCATTAAAAAGGAATATGTGTAATGTTTCAATGTTGGTCAGAAAATATAATAAATTGTGGAAAGGTAAATAGCAGCCCCATCTTCTGGCAGAGTATTGTATAGCAGTGACAAAAAAAAAAAAAAAAAGGTCAGCATTCAACAGATGCTTTTATGGTGTACAGATAATTTGCTCAGATTCTTGTCCATCACTGCAGAGACCCTGGCATGGGTTTAATGAAAACATCTGAGCATGTTCATGGGTGGAGGAGGCAGAGGGTTTTCATTTTTGCCAATTCACTATACTGACCTGTTGGCTAGTTTCTGGGTAGGGGCACAATTGCAGGTTATACTTATTACACACAATTTGTCAGAGTGAAACCGAGATGCTTGATAAATGAAGCCCTATCAATATATCATAGAAAATTTACACCATTTAATAATATTGACAACCCAGCACAACATCCATGTTCCAACTATTATGTCTGTTCCAGTGGTGGTAAAGTAACTAGGTACATCTACTGAAGTACTTAAGCACAATTTTGATGTACTTAATTATTCCAACCCTCTTTGTAGCCTGTGGGACATAAAGCCACAATGACCTCACTCCATCATTCCCTATTCTTGGAAACATGTTCAAGTTCAGTTCATCTCATTTAGTGCTTCCATGGTGGTTCACGGAGGGCTGCATTCTGTTAAACCAAAGGACATACACACAAGGGGAGTTACATATCGTCGCTACAGCATCACCAAGAGCCACCTTTGTTTATCTATTTCCATAAGCACAGGCCTTCTTTTAATGAAAACCATATTGCCGCACTTATTATTTTCCCATAATGCAAAGGCCCAGAAACGTTCATTCAAATTCACATACAGCAGCAACATTTTGTGTCTATCATTTAGTGTGTGTTCTCTCTTCGTCCGTTGCATGCTTCTTTATTAAGAAATTGTAAATAAAAAATAAAAAGTCCTGTTGCTGGTGGTTTCAATAAAAAATATTTAATCAAAACATATTGTGTTTCTCTGTTTAACTCTAGTCAAAATGTGTTGAGAAGATAGGTCTGTGTCATGACATTTTAGGTGTTTAAATAGCTTGTGATAATCATTCTCTCAGTATATGGACATAAAGTAGTCCCACAGACGGTGCCCCGCCGTGACGCGCATTGATACGATGTTATCCGCCTCGTCTAACCTCACTTCCGTCCCTCCAGACAGACTTTTGTCTGCCGGCATTTTCTTTTATTTTCTCCGTGTCGTTTTTCTAGCCAGTTAGATTAATCGCTTGTTTTTGTAGACCGGCTAAAAGGATTATCACAAGCCTGTCATCCCCTCTCTAGTCTGCTACACAATGCCGGGCTTTTCAGACCGAGATCGAGGCAGAGATAGAGGGTAAGTCAGGTGTCAGTGGGTTTCTTTAACGCTCGTCAAGATGAGCAGCTTAGCATAGCAGCTAACCTAAAACTGTCATTGACATGTCCACAAAACTAGGCTGCTGTTTGGTACTTTTGTCTTGACAGTGTGTTATGTGGCTACATTCGTGTATTAAAACGCTGACAGTGAACAGTTTAATACGACCAGACGCTCCCTGTAATAATATCTGTTTCCTTGCTGATAACAGGAGGTAACATTAAAATGGCAGCTAGCGGCAGAGCAGTTTCCCTGCTCGGTATCTGGACGTGTGACGCAGCGGTGTATTTTCTACAAGATTCACATTTAAGATGAAGATTTGTGTTGCACAGGCCCAATTTTAATTGAACGATATAGTTTTTGATTCGTGGTGTTATCTAGCTACGGTGTCACTTATCCGAGGCCAAACAAAACAACACAACACAAGTACTCCCGGTGTGAAGCAGGTCTTCTAACACTAACTTCAATCAGTAACTTTATTATATATTTAAAGCTCCGAAAAATATTCAAGAGCTAGGACTTTGAAACTGGCGCTGTCAGTGTTGAGTTTGGCTCACATAAAACAGTTTCCTTTTGCTGGATGTTTGAGCTTCACTGTGCAGAGTTTGACAGCAGAAGTTTTTCACATTCATCTACTCAAAGTTTCTGCACAATCACTGAGAATAGACTTAGAGTAAAGTAGGAGGCATCCCGTGTCCAGCAGGAAAAAAAAAATATATATTTAAAAATGTATTAGCATACTCATTTCATGGGTTTTAATTAGGGTGAAGAAGGGCTCGGCGATATTGCCAAAATCAAATATCCTGATTTAAACCAAATACCTCCTATCGTTATTATAACAATATTGTAGGCATGACTATTATTGCTTTCACAAAATATCTACACAATAGGCCTAATCATAAGCAATGTGGATATAATGACAAATGATCAAACAGCTGGAAAATTACCTCACTGTACTGTAATGCAACCTTTAAAACCAGGAAGAGACAACACTAAGGCTATCACAATATTACAATATCTGAAATCTAAGACATTATCTAGTCTCATATTGTGAAATTGATGTATTGCTCAACACTAAGATAAAAGAGGAGATACCTTTTTTTTTTTTTAAACTTTGGTAGACAAACGATTTCAGACACATGACAGTTCCAAGCAAAGTGTTTGTGTGTGCATGTGTTGATGGGACGTTTGTTTCTACACTATGAACGGTTCTCTGTTAGGAAACGTGTGTCACAGATGATGAATCAGCTGTCTTTACAAGCTGTTTACAAATCTAAAGCCACTCTAGCTTCTGCATGGCTGATTTATTTATGTGGTTCCACAAAACAGGAAAAACGTACATGTAGATTGTAAGACAGCGTTAAAAGAGACACTCCTGTTTAGTATTGCACTTTTATGAAGGCAAGACACTCAAAAGATTTTCTTTTAAATCACAGCAGGGCATCAGAGGCCAAGCTGACATGAGCCTGGTAATATCGTTTTGCACCTTCAGGGTTATTTTCATTAACTTGTTGCTTGTCTATAATCACAGCTGTTTTCACAGGCCAATGAGTAGTGACTTGGTTCATCGACCTGAGCCCTAAACTTATTTTACTGCCACTACCAGTGTATTGCATCTGCTGGTCCTGTCGTGTCTTTCTCAACCAGCTGGTACTAAGACCACCAGACCACTGTGATTACTGTCACTGTCATTGTCTTAGTTATATTCTGGGTTGTGCAATATCACGTAGTTGTACTCAGTCTCACTGTCAATATACTTCGTCCAGAAGTCTTATAATCATACGACTGGCTACATGTAACTGATGTAATTCTGTCTTGTGTCGTCTACCAGTATGTATCTGTGTAATCGTAATTGTGTATATTGTTATGCAACCATGTAGCACTATGTGCCCATAACACATTTCCCTTAGGGGACTAATAAAGTTTATCTTATCTTATCTTTCATAAAACTGGTGGAAAGACTTGCTGTTTCTGGATGTGCTTCATGTTTTGTGTCCCACTCTTTTTTTTACACAAGGTATGGTGGAGGACCTCCTCGTTTCGGTGGCGGTGGAGGAGGCAACAGGGGCGGACCTCCCCCAGGAAAGTTTGGCAACCCTGGCGAGAGGCTGCGGAAGAAGCACTGGAACCTTGACGAGCTTCCAAAGTTTCAAAAGAACTTCTACCAGGAGCACCCAGATGCCACCCGCAGACCACTTGTAAGAACGGTTTCACAACTCGCACAACAAAGGGCTTTTCTGTCTGTTTCATGTCACAGCTGACAAAATTGGCAAAAAAAAAAGGCTTTTGATGATTCCTTCAAAAAAAAAGCACAAAGGTTCGAACCATACAAATGTCTATTTTTGCACATTATTACCATGAGAGGACAGACCAACAACAAGAGAGATAGCCACTTGTATTGGTATATTCATTTCAACATGGAGATGTTTTTTAAGAAGATTTACACACATACCTAGTTCCTACACATTACAAGGTAAATAATCCCAGAGCAGGATCAATTTAATGACTTGTAATTGATGCTATTTATCCAGTATTGCCTAACAGGGATTTTTTGTGCAAATGACTCTCGGCGGCCGACTTGGGTTGTGAACTTTCTGCCATCATTACCTCACAATTGTTGTTGAGTCATTTGTTTGTTTCAGCTTGACCCACATTTCATTTTCAATCAATGAAAGACATTGTGTGACTCCTGTCTGTCATGCTGTGCTTTAACATTTTGATTATACAGTTGAATTTTAGAGTAATCGTTGACAGCCCTATTACATTTGGATTTAGTGTACGTACTATTGTTTGTCTGTATTGACATTTTTTAAAATGTCTTCTTCCAATTCCAGCAAGAGGTCGAGCAGTATCGAAGAAGCAAAGAAGTTACTGTGAAAGGACGAGATTGCCCCAAACCAATTGTAAAATTTCACGAGGCTGCATTTCCAAGTGAGTCTAAAATTCATCCTTCACCACCCAAATAATTTTGAATTCTTTTGCCTATCTGCTGAAATTTGATTTCAGCATATTGTCATTGTCAAAAACTTTAATTTAATTTAATTTAATTTGTATATCTTTATTCTTCAGGCTACGTCATAGATGTCATTGCCAAACAGAACTGGACTGAACCCACTCCGATTCAGGCTCAGGGGTGGCCAGTTGCACTCAGTGGCAAAGACATGGTTGGCATCGCTCAAACTGGGTCTGGGAAAACCCTTGCAGTAAGTGTTTCCCTGATTATGATTTTTAAAATCCTTTTATAAAATCCCAGCACCCAAATAGAATAAATGTGTGGTCACCCTTTTTTTCCAAAGGCCTTGAAAACGTAAAAAAACACTTTCACCAAAAACAGACATTGGGCTCTTAGAAAGCGGTCTGTAGCATATTTTGGACTTTCGTTATGTAGTGGGTTTCTAAGTTGTAGAGCAACAACCTAAGTGAGAAAGTAAGCCAGTTAGATAATACAAGTGTGGGGGGTGCATGGTGATCCTGGCTATTTGCCTTATTACTCTTAAATGTGTTTAGGCAACATGAACAAACTGTAACTTGTAACAATCCATAGCTGAAAGAAGAAATACGCTCCACCAGTGTTGAGAGAGTAAATGTCTACTAGCAGGCGGATGCTGTTTAATTTGAAGATGGATATACTCTTTTGTATATTTAGAAACTCAGTCTATCATTTTTTCATTTTTAGTACCTTCTGCCAGCAATTGTGCACATCCAACATCAACCATTCTTGGAGCATGGAGATGGACCTATTGTAAGTACACAGTTGGTCTTAATAGATGATGCCTTGTCTGCATATATCACTGATTGGTGTATTGCACAGCCCTATATATGACTAAATGTCCATGTTTTGAGTTTGGATATGGTGCACTGAACAAAGTGAAGCTGCTATCTTGTAGAGGTGTTTCACTTTGCTGCATGAATTTACCTTTGCAGACAAAATCATCAAGCAGCACTATGATTATGGTGTGTGTTGTTATCTCCCTTTTGGAGGCGGCAGTTGAATTGCTTACAATCACGGCTTGATTTGCCATGTCATGACTAAAACCTACTATATTGAGCTAGCTGAAAGGGCATTTGCGATCCCTGTCTGCAGGTATCTTTCTTTTCTGAAGGATGCAATGTGTTGATAGATTATTCTTTTAAAATAACAATAAATAATTATGAATTATTATTATAATAAATGATAATACAAAATATATGTATCTTCCTGCAGTGTTTGGTGTTGGCACCCACTCGTGAGCTGGCCCAGCAGGTGCAACAAGTGGCTGCTGAATACGGCAGGGCCTCCCGTCTGAAGAGCACCTGCATCTACGGTGGTGCACCCAAAGGACCTCAGATTAGGGATCTTGAGAGGGGTATGCTTATTTTTGTTACCCTAAGTGAACATCACTCAGTTCATTTGACACTTCACTGCTGATGAGCATTTGTTTGATTGGCTCAGGTGCAGCTCAGAGTTTTTCGGTTATTTGTAATAATTGTATTTTTTGTTTTGTTTTATGTTTTAGGTGTTGAGATCTGCATCGCTACACCAGGTCGTTTAATTGATTTCCTGGAGTGCGGCAAGACAAATTTGCGCCGCTGCACTTACCTGGTGCTGGATGAAGCTGACCGCATGTTGGACATGGGATTTGAACCACAGATCCGCAAGATCGTTGAACAAATCCGGGTAAGTTATAGAATTTCCTTCTACTAGGAATAATTTACAAACTGTCACACCACACAACCTCGACCCAGCTGCTCTGTTTTCATGAATTATTTAATTAAACCATTTTAATTAACTGGTTGCATAAAGTCAGAGAGGGGAATTAAGTAAATACTCGTGGAAATAAAATGCAAGCTAACCAAACAATCCCGAAATTTGTTAAAGGTAAATGTGAGTGTTAAATGTAGTTGGAAGCAGGAAGAGAGCTTTAAAGTGCTCCTCCTTGTCTTTTCCAGCCAGACCGTCAGACCTTGATGTGGAGCGCCACCTGGCCCAAGGAAGTACGCCAGCTGGCTGAGGACTTCCTGAAGGACTACGTACAGATCAACATTGGTGCACTGCAGCTCAGTGCCAATCACAACATCCTGCAAATAGTTGATGTTTGCAATGACATGGAGAAGGAGGACAAGTAAGCAGAAAATTGCCACTTTGTTCCCAGCATCAGGACTTTATATTAATGTTGGTCACAAAGGTTCTAGATATCTTCACCAATTTAAGCAGGATTTTGAGAGGAAAGTAGTCACTGGCTGCTTCTTAAAGCTTACATAAGTACATTACTGTATTTAAGTCTGCTTCAACTAGTATTTCAATTCAACATGCACAGTTAAATGCATTCCAGTATCAGTAGGTTACTTTAATCACTATGGCTGTTGTAGTGACAGACCGAAGTTTTTTGTGTCGGCAAGTTTCACCTCAATTTTTGTTTTTTGTCTCTTCTCTGTCAGACTCATTCGTTTACTGGAGGAGATAATGAGCGAAAAGGAGAACAAGACCATTATTTTTGTGGAGACCAAAAGGCGCTGCGATGAGCTCACCAGGAGGATGAGAAGAGATGGGTAAGGACACAAAGGCGCTGTTGTCTTTATTTAAATGTGAAGTTCAAGTTAAGGATATGCCAAATGGAAGCAACTCTTTCCCATCGCTCAAATTTGTTGTTTCATTGCACATAAGTGCAGTGAATTAAGTTGAAGCTGGACTGCTGGTGTTTAATGCTTAAAATGTTTGTCACAGGTGGCCAGCAATGGGAATTCATGGAGATAAGAGCCAGCAGGAGAGAGACTGGGTCCTTAATGGTGAGAATTAATAAGTCACATTGCAAGTTGTGGATTTAAAATTAATTTAAAGAATGATGGTCCCAAACTGCTCAATTATATATTGTCCCTCTCACTTCAGAATTCAGATATGGCAAAGCTCCAATCCTCATCGCTACAGATGTGGCCTCCCGTGGTTTGGGTCAGTATGCCATTGAGTTTCACCACTCTCTTATCAGTGTTACACTTATTTTAAAGAAAGTGGTTTTGCTTTCTTTAACTTTTCTATGCATTTTCTGAGTTTTTCTCACCTTAAGGTGGAGTCTTTGTGGCAGGCGCTAGGCATGACAGTCCCAGGCCTCGAGAGGGAGATGGATGACATATTGGAAGTGCTCAACTGGCTTGCCACCCAGTGGGCCTAGAGAGGTGAAAGCTCTTGTGTGCCAGTGATCTTCAAAAGGCTGTGTGGCTAAGCCTTTGTCTCTGACATGTTGAAATACACACACATCTGTTCTCTGTCCATGGATTTCACCTGACAAATGCCATCCAGCTGTTTCCAACTCAAACATATAAAAAAAAGAAAAGAAAAGATAAGCTTGATGCTGTGACTTTTGCCTTGCATGCTGTTGATAGAGAGAGCTGTATTGCAAGTCACTTGTTTGAGATTTGGAACAATTGTTACCTTTCAGAGCTTATATCACATAGCATGGGTGCTTGTGAGCCTGTCTAAGCTTTCGGTTGTTTTCTTTTCCCGTCAAAGTGCTGGATCTTGAAATGGAGAGAGCAGTTTGAAATCTTGTATTTGTCTCTTGAAAATTTGATGAGACCTGGCACATGTGTTTAGTGGGTAGTGGGAACATCTAGTGAGAGGAGAAAGAGAGAGTGAGACAGCTCAAACCAAAGTTCCTCCCTCGCCTGCGTTTTATAGTCATGTCGAGACCTGCCAACGAGAGACATTTTCTCAAGTGAACACTGGCTTCTTGGAAGATCTTGCCTTGATGAGACTGATGAAGGGGGTGGGGGGAATTGTTCTGTGCTTGCTGAGGGGGGCCCCCACAGGGTTCAATGCTTGGGCCTTTTTCATCTTTTTTTGAAGGGGCCCCTGTCAAATTAGTACCTGGTCTATTTTGTCTTGGCAAGACGTGCAGTGCGGCCTTTTAATATCAAGCTTCTCTTGAGAGTGTACTGGGAAAAACTGACCTGCAAAAATGAACCACAGAATGGTCCCATATTGGCACATGAGGAGGCCCCAGTGCATATCGTGGCCCAACTGCGTAGAAGCTCCTGGATGTCACTTGACAATTTGTGGGGGATTTCGCTGCATTGGGAAAGGACTAGTGAATGCATACTCCTTTATGGTAAGACTTAAATCCATTTCTTTCTCCCTTGTTAACAAAAGGGAGAGTGAGTGTCTTTTGGATCTATTGATTATGGTAAGCAATTGGAGTGTGCATCGTTTCTCTCTTCCCACAGTAGTATTCCCATGGAGTAGATGTGTACACAATATTTATGTTGCTTTAACATTATTCCCTCCGCAGCCTGACCATTTTCTTCCCCCAGGCTTCACAGTTGCTAACTTTTCCCCTTTGATCTGGCTGTTGTGGTGTGCAAAATCCTTTGTGGCCTCCATGTTTTGTTTTGCCACACTGCAACACTTTCACAGATGTGGAGGATGTGAAATTTGTCATCAATTATGACTACCCTAACTCCTCCGAGGATTATATCCACCGCATTGGCCGTACAGCCCGAAGTCAAAAAACGGGCACAGCCTACACCTTCTTCACCCCCAACAACATGAAACAAGCCAGTGACTTGATCTCTGTGCTTCGCGAGGCCAACCAGGCCATTAACCCAAAGCTGATCCAGATGGCAGAGGACAGAGGAGGTAAAGTCTGACACTGGTTCACATTAATAAGTGTAGATATGAGATTGCTGTCGTAGGCTTTACTTTGTGAACATATTATATGTTCCTAACCCTTTTCTCCTTTTTTCCCTCTTCTGTCTTCATCTTACCCAGGTCGTGGAAGGGGGGGAAGAGGTGGCTACAAGGACGACCGTCGGGATAGGTATTCTGGAGGTGGGAGGAGCAATAATTTTGGCGGTAGTAGCTACAGGGACAGGGACAGTGATAGAGGGTTTGGCAATGGGCCAAAGAGTGCCTTTGGTGGCAACAAGGCCCAAAATGGTGGCAGCTATGGAGGCAACAGCGGTAACTCTAGCGGTAGCTATGGCAACAATTATAGCAACAGCAACGGACAGGGTAATTTTGGTGCTCCAGCAAATCAGGTGGGTGCCTTTGGTAACCAAAGCTTCCAGGGCCCCCCTCAGTTCGGGGCCATGCAGAGGGCTGCTCAGAATGGCATGAACCACCCGCCGTTCTCTTTCACTTCTCAGCCACCACCACCACAGGGCCAACAGCCACCACCCCCGCCACCAATGGTGCCCTACCCCATGCCACCACCTTTCCCTCAGTAAATTCGATATACGCACAATATATGGAACCAACATGATTTTTGTTTAGTCTTGAAATCTTACAATATGATGACTATTATTATTATTATTATTATTATTATTAATTATTATTATTATTCTCCTTTTGAACTGTTCTACTTTGTTTTGCTTACAGCAGGGTTTGGAATTATTCAGTAAACCCAGAGCATTAAATTGAGTCATAGACACGTCTCCTACAGTGCAACTATGATTGCTGCACTTTTCCTTGACTGTTTTTTGTTACATTCCTCAGTAATTTATTTTTACTAGGTAATGCAGTGTTTTCGGTTTGTGGTATGTTTAAAGTGATGTTATGAAGATCATATAAAAAGGGAGCGTGTGACCCTTTTAAATAAAAATAAGAAAATGCAAACCATGTGTTGTCTGTCTGTGTGGGAAGTTTGAGTTGGAAAATCAGAACCTGTGTACAGCAACAGCAGTGCGTCATTTGTACGCCGTACGCCTGAACACATTTACAGCATTAACATTTTACATTGGCGTACTAATATAGAGCTCACTTCTAAGAAACAGCACTGCATAGAAATTAAGACATTTTTAGGGGGAATCATGGATGTTTGTAATCAGTGGATGTCCCAGCAGAGTGCCTGAATGGGACTCTTTGGTAAAATATTGCTTCTGTTCAGGGCTTCAGCTTCCATGGAGGACAAGCATTAAAAGTAGACCAATAATAGACATTGTTGCTGTACCTTGTATGTCAATATTATGCAAAACAATACATAGTTAAGTTTGAAAAACATGATTTCTTTTGGAAAATAGACATTAAGTCAATAGTTAGTTGAATAAACAATGAAAAGGTGAAACAATTAAAGATCCTAATTCCTAAAAGATGCATATTAGAAAATAGCCTCAAAGTTTTAGTGAATTTCAAACAGTGCCTAAATTTGTTTTAGCCCAATTTTCATTTAGGACACTGAATGTAACACGTGACAACATTTTGTTACCCGGATGTGAAGGAGATGTGAAGATATGTAAAGTCAAAATGTAAACCCTCAGCTGGGCCATACATTAATCGACCTGAATCTGCTGCTGGAGTAAAAAATCTAACCTGACTGGGAGGAAAGAAACAAAGCAGATCACACCACATGAAAAAATCTCCATGGAGACGCATCTTGCCAAATACAGTCGCTTGATTAAATATTTTAAAGAAGCTGGTTTAGTAGAGACCATTTAACCTTTTTGTGCATTTATTGATTTGACTGCCAATGTACTGCTCCGGTCCAGCAGGTGGTGGTAATGCGGCTTTAAGCTAGTTTGTCAACCTCTAATAAACACTAGAGAATAAGAAATCATTTCCGCTGTGTATGTCCATGGATGCATGAGAAAAGTCACATGTAACCCCTGTGAATTACAAACTTACTGACAGCAGCCTTCAGTGTTTTTCTGGTCGAAAAGATCGGCTAGATATTTTTGTTTTACTAATGCGGATTAATCTCTTCAATACGCAATCTTTGACATTTGCAGCAGGCTGTCATTTGTCTCCAACTTCTCATCATGTTAACTCACTGTGTCAGAGATGTCCTATCAAAGCATACATCTGTTTTTAACCTGAGGCCCTGCAGTGTAACCATGGTTCTGCTGCACACCAGAGGACTATGCAGCGCATCAGAGAGTCTGGATCTGCTGCAGGTCTTTGTGGACAGACACTACATCTCACCGGGTCGGTCTAACATGCAGCTGTGTCAGCGCGGGATGAGCTGCAGCTACGGACCTCTGGGCACGGAGCTCCGGAGAAACATGCTGGATCAGTGGTGGCACTCAGTGAGCAGGTCTGGAGCACAGGTGTTTGGGATCAGTTCTCTGAGCTGCAGCGAGGACAGAGCGCAGGATGGATGTGGGCAAGTGAGGATCACTGACTCTGAAAAATTAAAACAAACGCTGAACCACAAAGAGCTGAGCAAGGATCAGCTACTCCAGAGGGTCCACATGCTCCTCCAGAGGTCCCCATCTGTCAGGACAAACTTTCTTCAAGGTAGAGCTGCTGCATAACAAACTCCGGAAGGAGTCAGTGTTTTACTGTATAATGGTTTCTCATGTAATGATGGCACTTAAGTGATACTGAAAGCATTTAAAAACATTCTGATATCGATAGATCAGCAGATATTCATACAGAATATAGAAATAAACACGTTTTTTGCAACGATCCCTCTCATGTCATTATCAAACAGTTGACAAAGATGTAATAGATGGAGGCATGATATTTTGCAGATAACAATGAACTTTTTTTTAATGAAAGACAGCAGTAAACTTCACTGGGATTTATAAATATATATATATATATATATATATATATATATATACATACAATTCTGCCTGTATAACATAATATATATATATATGCCACTACCAATACATGTGTGATAAGCCAATATTTGTCAATAATATTAGCTGATGGATATATCATTCGGACTCTAATTTGAATGGTCTGTATAACAACCAAACCTAGAGCGGCAACAATTCCTTGATTCATTGATTATCAACAGAAAACTATTTTAATAATCGATTCATCTTTTGTCACTTTTGTCTTTTTTCACACAAATATAATAAAAGATATTGATGGTAATTTTTGACAGTGAAAAGTAGAAATATCAAACACTCATTTCATATAAATGGTGTAATAGAGTGCCAAAGGTTCACCAGACACTGGGGCATCTTCTTCAATGTGGATATTTTTAGGTTTCTTAAGGTTAGTATGACAGTAAACTGAATATCTTTGTTTGTAGACTGTTGGTTGCGACACAACAAGACATTTGTGGAAGTCACCTTGGTAGGTATTCTGTTTAAAGTAGTCCATGAAGTGCATTGCATCCTAATGAAGAAAGGTTTAATGCTACAGATGTCCTAAATATATTGTAAAAAAGATAATTAAACATGCCAATTAGTAATTCTTTAAATGAAAGAACTGCTTTTAAATGAAAGAAACCATAAAAGCCAAACTTCTTAAAGTAGGAGACAAATTAACTTTATAATGAAATATGAAAGTACACATCTGTAAATTTTATTGACATTACAATTCATAAAGCTTTTTTCATTTCATTTTATTTTGCAATTTCATGTCATTTATTATTTGTTCATCATTTAAAGGCAGTATAAGCAAAAACCTACAGCAGTTGAGTTTTTCGTTCACACATTTTGTCCCAGTTTGAGTGACCTAACATTACGTCTCCTAACGTCTCGATTGGTTTGTTCTCAGGTGCTTTGGAGCAGTTCGTCCCCTCGTTGGAGCTGGTGAACAGGAAGCTGCCCTTTGGCCTCGCTGAGACTGGTCTGTGTTTCCAGCCCTCAGATGGCTCCGGTTGGTGAGGCTTCATCTACTTTGTCATCTGTGTGTAGACGCGTACTTGAGAAAAATCAGTGATTCAAACTACACATTGTCCAGATGGAATTTTTTCTTGTGGTGGAGATAAATTAACTTTCTTTAAATTAGCTCCTTATTACTTCATAATGCCTGATGAGTTGAGCACCTACACAACCATAGTCAATCCAGACAGGTGTTTTTTTTACTCATGTTTTTTAGACCTCTTTGGACTCTGAGGGTCAATCAATCAATCTCAATCAGTCTTTATTTGTATAGTGCCAAATCACAACAGAGGCACTTTACACATAGAGCAGGCTCTAAACCGAACTCTTTAGGTTTTAAAGAGACCCAACATTCCCACATGAGCAAGCACTTGGCAAAAGTAGCAAGAAAAAAACTCCCTTTTAAGTCTAAGCCTATAGCAGCATAAGCTAATAGCTCAGAGAGGGTGCATACGAGCTGCTTGTTTAACTCGTTTTTCTCTTTCCTATTTACTGTTGGTATTTAATAAACCCAGCTTCCACCGAATTAGAGGTTCAATTATCAAGAGTAATTGGAAACACTGTGGGTGGGCAGAGACTTTAATGTAATTTTTTGATCAAACTTCAATATGTTTAGTAAATCGTTAACTAATCATTTATGGCAGAATATGAAGGTTTCTTAATGCACCTGAAAAAGAAGGTTTTTATACTTTTGTAAATCTTGACAAACAAGCTACCAGTGATCAGAACAGTGTTTACTGATGATGATGCCATGTTACAATCATGTTGCACACTGTTCATTATTTAACCACTGGAGGTCACACTGACCCTGATTTTGTTGAGCACTATTACACAGATGGTGACAGAAAAATAACATTTATATATTTCATGACAGAAATGACAGACATAGTTTACAGCTAAAATAATTCTTATATAGTGCTGCTGTAATCATAATGTCTTTTGTTTCTGTCAGCCCGGCTGAGGTCACGCAGACGTCTCTGGTGTGGTTCTGCTCTCCTCGGACCTCCTCACAGTGGCTGGATCACTGGACACGACTGAGGCTCAAATGGTGGAGGAAAGTGAGTAGTTGAGGGAATGGTCGCCCCCAAAATATGTTTTAGGTAACAAACCCTCAAAAAAGTATTTTGAAGTCATACAATACATAAAAATACTTCTTTGTACACTAGTGTAGGTACTTTTTTGAGTGAACTAGCCAGTCAAATTGATTTAAACTTAAAACGAGTACTGTTAATGAGTGATACAAACAACGACTTTTGATGCCATGAAAGTTGATTTCTCCCATAGAGAGTGAGCTGGATAAAAAATCCTAAAAATCAGAGAATGATGCTGGTACACATTTCTGCTGTCTGTACAGAGACTTCAAAGATTATCATTAACTGAAGATTATCATTGCTGTATCTAGACTAATACCATATAGTTTGACTTCTATAGTTTCCATAGTGCTACTAGTACTGCAGTTTTCATTTTGTTTTTCTTCAAAGGAAATGTATATAATGTGATTTTTTAAAGTGCATGTAAAAAATAGCGTAGCATTTCACAGAAAATGTTTCATCCCTAATTTATGATAATTCTTACCAGGATTACAGTGTATTACAGAGTTGTTGTTGTTGGCTTCTCGTATGACATTAGCACACTTTGTCTGCCTCTTTGTATTGGCATGTTTAGTTTTGTTAATGTTGTGCAAGCAGAGGAAAATGTTGCTCGTTTTCTAACCGCCTGACTACAAAATATAGTTTAACCCTGGCTTTAGCCCCTCAGGCTAGTAACTGTGTAGTTATTACTATGCATACATTGGATTGTCTGACTCACCCTTGGTTGTTAATTATTATCATTACATTATTTACACATATAAATATATTCTCTAATGTCAGTACAACCAGATAGTCCTCCCAAACCTAAGAAAACAGTTGAGGTTCAACTCTTGGAGGAGATTTAATGATGCAAGGTCAAGGAGTGTGTTGTTAAGATAAATACTTCATGAAGATATTAATTATGTGAAATTATGTTCACCCTTGTTTTCTGTTGCTCATTCTTCTATCCGTCCTCGTCCAGTTTGCACTGTCTCCATCAGACTTCAACAGCAGTGATGTCCCAGTGGAGGAACTTGAACCGGCAACTTCTCGTGGTGTGAGGATCATCTACAACTTCCCGTGGGGTCAGGAGCCCCTGGAGACTCTGTGGAGCAGAGGAGACACCGAGCTGCTGCAGACGTACAAAGGAGTCCGCTCAAAACTGCAGGTCAGTCTGCTTCTTTCATACAGTGTCTTAATGTGTGTTTTCTGTCTGCATGCAGTTGTAATATTCATATCAAGGTTCACAGTATAGTGGGGATTACTCTAAATAACTGAAATGACTGTAACTTGTGATTAAACAGCTGGTAAGAAGGTACAGTAGTTAGTGATTAGTAACATTTGTGCTTTTCCTCCTGTGGAAAAGGCCTATTTGGCCTACGTAAGACATAATAATATAAAGCCCATCTAAAATTCAATGAAAATGATATGAGTTTACTATTTTAAACTTTAATATTCTCATCTGAGTAAACCAATACTGTACCTTGTTCTGTGCTTTGTGTAATAGATTTTTATTACAGGAGATATTCTGACATGCCATTACAGGAAAAGTACAGGTGTAATTAATAACATTTATTACAGCTTCATTCCATTTAGTTTTGCTATATTCAGGACTTTGCTGTTGTGCACGGTTCTATCATGTTAAAACTGTCCGATGAGAAACACAATCAGCCGTTAGCCACCGCTGTTGCTTTATTTCAGTCGAATCACATTATTTGTCCTTTTTAAATGTGTTTCAGTGTCGAGATGGGCGCAAGTCAGTTCCTCACGTTGTGTCAGTAACCGGCAATATGGACCGAGGTCTGATGGCCTTTCTGTCCAACTCATTCCAGCAGCTCAAGAGAGACGACACCAAGCAGAAGCTGAAGCAGAGAAAGGTGATGATAACATGAGCTCACATGTACAAAATGTGTTAGCTATGATTTAATGACTCATTACCTGATTTTTGATGTGATTTTTTTTCAGTGGTCTTTGTTTCACTGTGTTCAGTATGTTTTGGTTCACTGTTGATTTCAGGTTCTGAAGTTGCATCCAGTCTTGGCTCCAGTCAAAGTGGCTTTAGATATTGGTAGAGGAGCCACTGTGGAATTGAGGCAGGTAAGAGAAACCTGCACTGACAGTACACACCAATGATCGATTGATTTACTCTTGATTAGATCTTTGTAAATACGCATCTAAAAAGTGATTTCAGTGCTGTATAAAAAGGATCTTTAAAGCAGGGTTGAGTGATACAGACAAACTCAAACATCACAATATTTTTGACACAATTTGTACACAATGAAATTTTTGATAAATAATAATCGGTAATGTGAATATAATGACTAAGTAGGTAAAAGCAAATAACACTTCATATCATATTTGATATTTAGTCTCATATCACAATATTAATATAATATCAATATATTGCCCAGCCCTACTTTAAAGTGACTGTGAATAATAGAATCAACACAAAAATATTGAATTGAACTTGCTCTCGTTTTCAATCAAAGTGAATTAATGAGTAATTGATTGCTTTGTAGGTCTGTGAAGGCCTACTGCAGGAGTTTAGGGAAGCTAAAATCTCTGCATGGCCTGGGTATCTCGAAACTATGCCATCGTCAATGGAGCAGCTGAATGCAAAGTAAAGTGCTGTTCAGTGTTTTTATGCTGCGCTTCCTCACTGACTGAAAATGCTCTGAAGCTAAATTGATCATAAGGAGAAAATTAGAAGTGTGTTTCTTGCTGTCGACTGATTGTCTCTCTGTGTTGATGCATTGTAGGTATGATGAGATGGGAGTGCTTTTCACTGTGGTGATCGGTGAGAACACACTGGAGAGCGGCCTTGTTCAGGTCCGCAGCAGAGACACCACGATCAAAGAGACAATGCACGTCTCTGAGATCAAGAACTTTGTCTCCAGATACATTTCTGCTGCGGACAATTTCTAAAATGACTTTGTTTGGACGACTAAAAGGACAGTTAGAATTTCAGTGTGCTGCCTCAAGTGTGCATCTCTTTTGGTAACACAACCATTGCACTTCTACAATTTGATGCATCATGAGAAATATTTCCCTGGACATTTGAGTAGTTTTGACCAGGAAATGTAGATGTTTTATCCAGTCAGGTATGTTTGGCTGATGATTGGACATTTTGTTTGTAAGGGCAAGGAGACCATTGTTATGAGAAATCAGAATGGGGAAGGAGATGTGCACAGCAGTGTAATATACCAAAGTACCCACCAGTGCTTATTGAGTGTGACTTCAGGACTATCACTCATCCTACAGGCTCATGTAGGTATACCCCAGGCAAAGAGGTGGATAATTTATGTCCCAACTGTGTGTGATTGGGTTGTGTCACTGTCTGCTCTAAACACTGTTAAAGTAAGTGGTATTCACATGTGAGGAAGAATGCTATTAATGTTTGTTGTGTTTAATTGTCTCACTTTTATATTAAAATATACAGTATATCTATTTGATATTTGAAACTTTTGTTGTGGTCCATGTTAACTCATAGATTTGCTGATTACTAAAGATACTTTTGAAACAATATTTCTCTTGAGGTTCAAAGGTCATTCTTGATCTTGGAAACATCAGATGAGAAAACCTTTTTATTGTAGTATTTGAGATTATTTAAAATATTGTGAATATTTAATATTACAATAAAGCTGTGTTCTTGTTGTGTTCAGCTTTCTACTGTGATTTGAATGCATTTAACATTGTGCATTCAACCTCCACTGTTACATGATATATTTATGCACGTTATATTTAATTTTTGATCATGTCAAATACATTTCATACACTCAATTTATTTGCCCACAGCACAGACCATATTTCCTTTGTATAATGATTTTAAATTATAAATTTCATTATTACTTTGTTTATTTCATTATTTATTATTAACTTACTTTTGTTCTCTTTTATTCTTCTATGTTACATTTGTGGAAGCAAACATCAAGACACATTTGTATGCTACAAACTTGGCTAATAAAGATTCTGATTTTTTTCAGTACTGGAGGTCAGATTTAATATAACAGCAAAGCACCATCTGCAATACTGGATATAATAATTATTTTAACATACAAACATAGTGCCCTCGTTTATCCATGCATATATTATTATTAAAGTCATCAAATTCCTGAGAAAGGGCTCCTCTTTGCCCCTCAGTCTCCTCCCTTCCCCCTAACATGAATGACAACTAAAAAAGAAGACGTCCTAAAGAAGTCCTAAAGAGTAAATAATAATAATAAAACCACGCACAACTTTTACTTTGAAGGCTATTTCCGGCACTCGACTTCCTTTTTCAATTTTCATTGTACAAGTTGGATATTGGAATTGCATTACACGTATTACGACAATGAAATAGGAAATACCCCCAAAATTGGACGTTTCGTTATACAACGAGAACAATGCAGATGAATTATACTTCGTGCACGTAGTAGTAATAATAATAGTAGTATTACACATCCATGATTGAGAAACCAGCGACTTAGTTGATCTCCCAAATCTCGCGATATGTTACCCGTGTCTTTGCCCCTCCCAGAGCATGCTCTTAATACATCTATGGTGTGTAGCTGCCTAGCTGTTAGCATTTAGAGATGACCAACGAGAAGCAAAACGAAGCTAAAGTTTCCCTGATGGAAGAAAATAAAGAAAATCAATCAGATGGAGGACTCGGACTGGAAAGTATCCTTCACATGAAGCTGATGTTTGATGGTGGTTTTATTCTCGATGTCAGGCTCGGAGGCTAACGTTAGCTCGGTGGCTAGCTCGGTCAGAGGATAGGTAACGTTACTTTAGGCTACGTGTCATACTGAAGCAAGAATGAAAAGCAGATTAATTTCGCTTGTGGGACAAACTGTTATTCAAATATGAACATTAAAGCACATAAGAATGTGTAATACTTCAGACGTGTTGATTTGTCCACTTTCTACTGTTCTAACCCCCGAGTTTAGCAGCTACGTTGCTGTCTTTTAATTATACATCTCAACACTACAGTCATGTTAAACTTTATGAGTCTCTACTTCAGTGCCTACATGAGTAACATATTCATACCTGAATATTAATGATAAATGGTCCCTCTTGTGTGTGTATGTGTGTATGTATGTGTGTGTGATGATGGTGACAAGGTTGAATCTTAACATTTGAATCCCAGTCTTGCAAATCATTAAGGAGTCCCAGCAGCAGCATGGCCTCAGACATGGAGACTATCAGAGATACAGGTGAGCTTTGTCCTCTCAAACATGACCCATGAAACTACACGAACTGGACCATGAGAGGCCTGCAGAAAGCTGTATTAATTTTGTGTTGCTGTTCAAATAGAGGTGCACAGTCTGTGTCCTCTATTAAAAGACATGAATAGATAGTATATCTGTTATGTCATAGTGTAAACTGACTTTCAGGCCCTGTTATTTAATTCCTGAATATGTCACAGTATTCATGTGTGAAATCAAGCTGTATGCATGGAAACCTGTGTTGCCATATGGTTCACATGAGACTGTCTTTGAAGCTCACAGGATAATACAATCAGTGGCCACTTTATTAGGCACAGTAGTGCAATGTAATTCATTCCAATACAACAACTCAGGGTTATGGTTCAGTTTT
Organism: Scomber japonicus; assembly: GCF_027409825.1. Classification (NCBI taxonomy): domain Eukaryota; kingdom Metazoa; phylum Chordata; class Actinopteri; order Scombriformes; family Scombridae; genus Scomber; species Scomber japonicus. Next base: position 26,019,941 of record NC_070579.1, on the reverse strand, counting down.
GTCCACCCAACTGATAGACATGAGAAGGACCAAATACCAAAAATGCCTCAATATAGAATACAGTGCCACCATTAACAGTAAACATATAACTGAATGAATACAGCATTAACAAAAACTGAAAACTGCATGCATCCCTAAGTTACAATTTATACCTTAATATACCTTTGTAATTTTTGGTTTTTGTTAACATATGATTGCCTTAGATTGTACGTGTGCACCTTACATAAGTGTCCACAAGTTTACTTTGCACACGTCATTGTCATCTCTTCATCAGTTTCAAAATGGCTTAAATAACAGATGTAGAAGAAGGGTAAGAGATGATCTTTAGAGAATGTAATATAGTTTATTTTTCTATTTTAATGCATGAACTGGAACAGAGGTACAGATGTGCATGATTTACAGCAAATTCTCTTTTTCAATTACATTCCTTTATTTTATCATTGAGAGCCAGAAGAGGCAAAAATGTGTGTGCCTATGATAGTTTTCAAGAACACACTGTATTTATGTGCGTATGTCCATTGCTTGACCGTGTAAACACAATGGTTGTCTCTTTCATTATCATCTGATGTTAAAGATGTACATGTAAGCATTCTTTATTTACTGTAATGAAACAATGTTTGTGTACATTTTTGCAGGGGCTACTGCTCCCGTAGACTGCGTCGCCTGCGCAAGACTCTTGGCTTCAAGATGGGAAACCGACATAAGTTCATTGGGAAGAAAATAACAGTTGAAATGCTCTCTGACAACAGGTGAGTGATAGATAATCTGTGTTGGACATACACGTGTACTAAACTGGCTGATGTGATGGAAGAGTTTGATCCACAAATTATGTGTTTTATGCGTGATGATAAACACATATTACACAGGAGTTTGGCCCAGCTGTCATTTGACACACATCACTGCTAAACTACAGGATTCAACTAGACAATGTATAACTGTGGTGACTGACTTAATCCTCTTACCATATCAGTCATATGTAATGATTATATTTGAGTTCATTTTGTTAACTCGTTAGATTTTCCGTACAAAAGAAAATCCAGGTGACCTGTTTTTGCCAATTAAAAGTTATTGCTACAGGTCACATTTGAAATCCATGTTGAAGCATCTCTGTGATTAAGAAAAGCAGAATATGGTGGTGGGGGATCAAAGAAGCTGTCTGTCTATTTATAGGTGATCAAAATTGGTTGTAAAGGGGTTTAACTTGTAAATATATTGGTGTTTCATCTGTCAGTAGACTTCAGTACTGCTTTGTAAAAACTTTAAGTCATGGGATTGTTTTCATTTTCCTAACCTGGACATGGTGAAAACTGCAGCTCCTGGGTTTGTGTTGTTTGGGAAATTTAATAAATGTATCTAAGAAAAGTGAGCTACTAAAAAAAAAAGTACCTAACTACCGCAAACGTTTCAGGTATTTACTGCTGGTTTTGATGGAGGCAGAGCGTGCGTGGAGCTACGCCATGCAGCTGAAGCAGGAGGCCAACACTGAACCACGTAAGCGCTTCCACCTGCTGGCTCGACTCCGCAAAGCTGCCAAGCACAGTGAGAAGCTGGAGAAGTTGTGTGACAGCCACCGTGTTGACGCTAAGACAAAGCTGGAAGCACAGGTACGGTCAAACCCATGTTGAAACATCCTTGCAGAAACATCCTTAGTTTATTCTTATTCTCACAACAAACCCTAATGATGAGTTATGTTTTAAATTCCAGGCCTACACAGCATACCTGACTGGTATGGTGGAGTTTGAACTGCAGGAATGGAAGCTTGCCATGGAGGCTTTCAACAAATGCAAGTGAGTTTCAGCTTCACTTCCATTTCTTAATATAAAGGACAGAATGAGAGGGTGTGTCACCACTGTATGTATTTTTGTCACATTTGTAAAATACAAAACATTAATTTTGCCCAACATTTGTTTTGCCTTGTTTTATCAGGACCATCTATGAGAAGCTGGCCAGTGCATTCACCGAGGAAATGGCAGTGCTGTACCGCCAGCGTGTGGACGAGATATCACCCAACATCCGCTACTGTGCTTACAACATTGGTGAGTGTAGTAGAATTAACACACAGGCACAAGTCATCCCAGTGGTCTTAGGCTCATTTAGGCATACTGAGGTTCAGTTCATACAATTAACTTATTCTTAAAGTGACATTCGGTGTGTAACTGTGCTTTGCCGTCTGACAGGTGACCAGAATGCCATCAATGACTTGATGCAGATGAGACTGACTGGAGGAGGTGGAGGCATGATGGCTGAGAAACTAGAGGTGAACATACAAGACCTGACATTAGTTTATATACTGGTATCATCAGTCGTCTTAGTATATATATGGGATGCCTAATATTTTCATCAATCAATCCACAAGTTTGGTCTCAGAGAACCGGAGCACGGATTTGTGCAAATATTAAGCCTTTTATGCAAGATTGAATATTAATTGATGAAATTGAAAGATGTTTTAAATTGGATGTAAAAGCAGCGTTATGAAAACTGTTTGACATTTCTTTTCTTTTTTTGTCCCCAGTCTCTGATCACTCAGGCAAGAACCAAGCAGGCAGCCACCATGAGTGAGGTGGAGTGGCGAGGACGGTCTGTGCCCGTCAAGATCGACAAGGCCCGCATATTCTTGTTGGGTCTGGCAGACAACGAGGCTGCCATTGCTCAGGTCAGTAGCGCCTGCTTTGTAGGGGGTAAAAAGGCAGTACTGTTAGCATTTCTTTATAGCATTACATGCCATCTCTATAGAATATATGCAGGTAGTGGTGTGCAGATCATACCAGGTAACCACAACGCTCCTAATTCTGGCTGCTGACCTTTATCAATCAGGCTACATCCTTAACTGCTCTTCCAGTGTGCATACTAGGGCTGGGAATCGATACGAATTTCCTGGATCGATCCGATTCCGATTCGTAAGGTCACGATCCGATTCGATCCGATTCGATTCGATATCGATCTATTTACATACATAATGCAAATAAATACTGTCCCATGTGCTCCATGTGTTTGTGATTGTGTACGTGTAAGAGGGACACAGAGAGAGAAGAGTCAAGAATCAAGTATTTATTTTAGACAAAAATCCAAGTATTATTTGAAATTGCAGTAACATATCCATGGCATTAAAACAATGACCAGAACTAAACAACAATGACCAAATAAAATATAAATAAATTAAAATTAAGTGGCCCTCTATATTGGAAAACTACAAGAACCCCCTGTACCCAGTCTTTGACAACCAGATACTTGTGAAATGCCATTTACAGGTTGTTCATGTAACAGATGGCTTGATTGAAAAAAAAATAAAACGCCAAAATGCTGCCATTACGATCAGCTGACTATCAGCTGATCGTAATGGCAGCATTTTGGACGGAGGGAAAGGGAACCGTTTTCTCCGTTTCATGTTTTTATGTATTTAATAGGTAAAGATACAGTATGCATAGACAGGCTAGTGTTGCCAAACATCAGCCTTCATTCCAGAAGGTGATTTTAGTGGTGCCGTGAGAGAGAGAGAAAGAGAGAGACAGGGAGAGAGAGAGAGAGAGAGAGAGACCAGTCGGTCATGTCAGCTGACTATCAGCTGATCGTAATGGCAGCATTTTGGACGGAGGGAAAGGGAACCGTTTTCTCCGCTTTTAATGTTTTTATGTATTTAATAGGTAAAGATACAGTATGCATAGACAGGCTAGTGTTGCCAAACATCAGCCTTCATTCCAGAAGGTGATTTTAGTGGTGCCGCTTCAGCCATCTCGCTATCTTAAGTTTCGGTTTCGTTTAGCCGGCACTCGCTTTTTATAGTGCACCTTGCGCGTCAAAGAAAATAGTGCCTTTAGTCACCTGGAAAAGATCGATCCAGACATTTTTGGATCGATATCGTGCTTTTTCAGCGTGAATCGATATCGGATCGCGGATCGATTTTTTGACCACAGCCCTAGTGCATACCACTCTTGTCATAAAGTTACACTGTTTTTCACCACTCGTAGCTCTATTAAGAAATGTTTTTACCTGCAGCTCCCCATTTTGTTTTATCATGCTTGCACACACCACCTGCCAATGGTTTCACACTAATCACTGGTCTTTAAATGGCAGTTTTAAAAGTAAAAGCAGGGAAGAAGAAGGCGGTAAGCAAAAAAACATGGAAGCATGAAGAAAATGTAGTGAGTAAGACACCTTTTTAAGATGTAAGGTATGTTAAAGTTGAAGTATGTAACTCTGGCACCAAGCGTTTAGAAATGGTACTGCGGCCCACGTTCAAAACAGAGAGCTGTCACTCCTCGTCCCCTCCTGCCAGAGTTGACGTTAACGATGGTTGCCAGTTGTTAGACGTGATCCTGCACGAGCGCAGGATGCGGAGTGAGGACGCAGCCCACAGTCAGACATTGATCTGATTCACCGGCTTCTTACTGTCACCGCTCCCTCCCTCTTCATCCTCTCTACCTCACTCCACCACAATTAACACAACATCGTCTTGTAGCCGATCTCTGACGGAGCAACTCTGTCCTCCATTCAGTGTTTTGAACTTTTATAAATAACAGGGAGGCAGAATAAAATAGTAGTATCCCCACCTAGAACAGACTGCCTGAGAGCAAAGGAGAGCGTCACCGTCACACACACATAAAGTGAGTTAGCTGCTCTCCTCCATATCAGCGGGTGCAGCTGAGTGCTGTATGACGGAGACAGCGGTGTAGAGGCCAAAACACAGAATGACAACATAAACATTACTTGAGGGCTGCAACGTAGCTTTTCAAATGTGAATATTCTGGCTGGACTACTACTGTCAGTGATATCAGTGTTTGAAATTAACATGATTCCTTATTAGGGACATTAGGGCCATTTTATGATTACTTGGAATATATTTCTTACATACGGCTACTTTAAGTGAGATTAAAAATCACAAGTTACAGAAGAATGCGTCAGTTCTTTAAAACTGCAGTAGGTGGCACTCTCCTCTGTCATCTCATATATCCCCTCACTGCCAACACAAGTGATTCCTCCTGTTTTCTTGTTCCTGAAGGCCGATCACACCCTGCAGACACACCCATCACACCCACATCTACTCAGATCTCTGGCATGCAGCGTCTCTCATCGCATGACTGCATTCTGTGCATTTCTGCCCACACATAAAAGCAGGACTACACCCAGCAGGTCTCTGTGGACAGATTAGTATTATCATCTCTAAACACCTTTCAGTTTAAAATGCATCCTTTTGGGGCTCAGCTGTAGCATCACGGGTCATTGTTAAGCTAATAGCGTCTCTGACTTAATGTAAAAGGAGCCACTTTGAAGCTCTTCCCAACAATTATCTCAAGTGTTGTTCTCTTGGTATTGCTCCCTGTAAATAATATACTACTGCAGGTATCTTTGTGAGTTATAGACTGAAAGTTATAAAAAATGTGCAGGTGGCCAGCTTTAGTGCCACTTGAACTAGATTGTTCAACAGAAAATCTGAGGGTGTCACTCCCAACACCTCAGGCATCCATGTGTGTTTCATATAATCCTCAGCTCCTGGCCTCTGGGGACGGGAAAAACGGCACTGTGCCAAACATCAGTCCTAGTGAAGTGCTGTGTCAACTCGTCCCTCCTCTAATCGGTTAATGCATCTAAACCCTCCCTCTACACAACAAAAATGCTCAACAGGTTGAGCTTGTCGCACAAGGCGTTGCCCGGAGGGTGTGTGTCGTTGAACGGCTGCAGCTCGCACACGTGTGGTGTCCAAACGGGCAGAGCTGCTATTGCCAACCATGTCTTTCTACATAGTTAGACTATCAATAATAGATTTCATATAATTTTATTATGAGTGTGTTTGTTTCACTTACAGAAAAAGGGTTAAGAAGCTTGTGCTCAATTGTGAAAAGTATGAGGTGATGGCAGCCTTTTCTCACATTCAGCCACATACACTCCTCACACCTCCTTTTTTCATTATTGATTATTCTGCTAGTTAAACCCCCGCTATTACCATGACAAGTGAAGAAAATCCCTCCAAGTGACACCAAGTTCCCCAAACGAGCCTCCAAACTAACTGTCACGAAGGAAACAACAAATAAGGAAGCAGGCTGACAGTGGTGACACTTTATATTTTTTCATGTCTGTGAGGTGTTCCACAGATATAGACATAAAAGTTAAGATGAAAGGTGTAATGTTGCTGGTATGATGTCAGTAATACTATCAACAGATCAGAGAATGTATGCAAGACAACAAACCTTTACAAGACATGAAGCTGCGGGACTCATGCAATCTATGTGACTGCTCTAATCTGTTAACATGAGCACCATGAAAAGCAAGGCAGTGTGTCCCAGGCACAATTACTTAGCTTTAACATAGACTTTTACAGTAACTTCAAACTAAATTATACAATATAAACATTTCCTCTGTCTTCACATGCTCACATATTCCATCTTAAGGTGATTTCACATTTTTTGTATTAACATAACACACCCTGCGGACTTCTGGGATTATCATAGAGAAACACAGGCCAATTGTATGAGTGTGTGAATGTCGTGATTGTTCTTCACTTCACCTTTCACTCATCAGCAAAGATTTGAGCCCTGAAACTCCAGTGATAAATGATGAGTTATGTGCAGGAATGTATCAGCAGCCTGCCGGGTCACATACCTGTGTCTTTCCTTCACTTTGCGACAGTCACAGTCCTGGTTAAAGTCTTACTCTTTCTATCTTTGCATCAGACAACTACAACTTCCACAAGGATGAAACGTTTAGGTTTGCATGTGTGGCTTCAATCAGATGTAAAGTTTGTGTTTGTGTGTCAGAGTTCAGATAAAGTCCAATGTGTCTACATTTCTGTTTTAAACTATTTCTGCTCTTTATTTTTAATACATGTTTCTGGTGTAAGTCCTCAGCAGAGGGTACAACCCTGGAACCAGAGACAGTTCAGGTTCAAGTTTGCTGTCAAGCCAATTTGAAATGATTTCGTCTTGTCAAGTTTACAAAGAACACTCAAAGAACAACTTTTCCCCTCTCAAATTCCTCTGGCTGTCAAACTGTTTGACATGGTGTCATGACTTTTTTTTCTTTTTAAATGATAGGTTCACATTTTTCCCTAAGTCTGCCTTTTAAAACAATAGTTAAGTGTCCGTATGAACATTGAATCAGGTTTTGCTTTGGAAACTTTCTGAATCTGTTCTTGTTTATTATTTCAGTAAAAAATGCAATTGGAAACATTCATTGTGTAACATGTTTTCTGTTATGCAGACAGCTAACGAGGAAACCAAAGAGCATCTGTATGAGACCTTGCTGGCCGAGTGCAGAGACACCATCCAGGCTGTGAGAGAGGAGCTCAAAAATGAGACGGTGAGACACATCAAAGTGAATAGTTGACATTTTCTAAGTGAAGGTGGATGTGAGGTTTTTTTGACCTAGACGTCTGTTATGGGAGTGACAATGAGTTATGAGTTTGATTTGCAGTTTGGTAAGATGGGTGACATTCTTACAAGGAATGTGAAGGTTTCTGAGTTCATTTCAATCTTTCTTTTTATTGCTTTTCCTTGTAGAAGCAGCGAGAGAGGAGCTCCGATGCCGACAATGGCAAGGTGTCCAACCTGCAGTTCCTGCACAGGTAAAATAAGCATTTGTACTTCAGGCTAAACACTTGTACTTGTACTCGTAAATGTCTTGTCAGGTTAGACAAGTATCTTATGATCCATTTATCTGCCACCCTTTACCTTTAATTATTTATTAACTGTTTAGTCTAAAGTAGCTACTATGATTTCCCAGAGTCCATATTGGCCTTTTTAAAGGTTTTATCCAACAGTCCAAACATTGTCATATGTAACAAAAAAGGCACCAAATCCTCACATTTGAGATGCTGAAATCAGAATGTTTTGTTTTTTAAATAATCTGTTAGTTGAGGCATTATTAGTCTGATATTGTGCACTCCGATCCCGGCCATGACGGCTTGCAGAGAACATTATTTAGGTCAAAAATCATAAATGCATAATTAGGAATTGATGTTTCAGACCAGCTTGTTGCACTACGTTTTCTCTTACATATATATCCTTAATAATAAATGTTCTGCATGTCTCCTCACACAGTTACCTGACCTACATCAAGCTGTGTACGTTGGTGAAGAGGAACGAGAGCATGGCTCATACACTGCAGGCCAAGCTGAAGGAACCTGAAGCCGACGAGAGTAAGAGGGGGCCCCGCCCACAGGACCTCATCCGCCTCTATGACATCATCCTGCAGGTTAGTGTCTGGACATTAAATGTATTGTGATCATTTTGTGTGTGTGTGATGTAGTTTGATCAGTCTGTCACACTGTAGCTGTCAGATGTGATGAGTCAATGTATGATCTGTGTTGTCAGCAGTGAAGGGAAGGGTACCTCACCTTGTTTGACAGACTGTCATCTGCTGCTCACCGCGTAACTGAACTTCTGTTTCCCCCCTCGTCCACATGTCTCTCCATCTAACCCTCCACTGTCTTTTCTCCTCTCTAGAGTCTGGCTGAACTCTCCACCCTGCAGGGTCTGGAGGATGATCACACCTTCCAGAAGGAGGTGTCCCTCAAGACACTGGTCTACAAGGCCTACAGGTCAGACATTTTTGTTTTTAATTGCTTTACTTGAACTTCATAATCAAATTTTACACATAAGATATTCTTTTTTCTGATAATCCAGCCTTATGTAGATTTTCTGAATTATGTATGTACATTCATGCATTGTTAATGTTGTTTTCCCTCCTTCATTTGCAATTGCAGATGTTTCTTTATAGCTCAGTCTTATGTGCTGGTGAAGAAGTGGAGTGAGGCTCTGGTGCTGTATGAGAGGGTGCTGAAATATGCCAAGGAGGTTCAGTCTAAGGCCAAGAACCTCAACAACAGCCTCAAGGTTTGTAATCCAGCACTGCCAATCTCACAATTTACAAAAGTGATCACAGTAGTATGATAATTAATATCCATCATGAAAAAAAAAAGTTAAATAGTTAAATAAATTTGCCTCCATTTTATATTCAACAAGGAGCAGGATGCCACCTGGCAGGTTTAGGTTTGCGTATAAACACATCCTGTCCGTCAGGGTTTTTAGTCAAACACAATACACACAAGATCACTTTAGCTTGTGTGTATTCATATTACTTGTGACTTTAATGCGATTAACTCTTAGAGTTCAGTTCAATTTCTTAATGTAAGATGTCAAGTTTGACCTTTTATCTGCATTTAACGTAATCCTTCAACCACTCCATAATACTGCAACTACTCGTCATTTAAATAAATAATTGTACTGTTCTAAACATCCGATTGAGTAAATTTGTGCAGAATTGTTCAAACAGGATAGTTCTGATGTAAACAACAAAGAAGTACAGGACACAAAGCCTCAACAAGTTTTTCACACTTGCCCTGGTGGATTAGTCTTTGTGTCAGTTTAACTAGCCTCAGTAAATTCAGTGTTGTGTCTTTCTGTGGTTTCTGCAGGATCTCCCTGACGTTCAGGAGCTCATCGCTGAGGTCAATGCTGAAAAATACTCTCTCCAAGCTGCTGCCATTTTAGGTGAGAGCACTGAACTGTATTGTAGCCCAGCTGTGTTTGTGCTCATCTAGAGAAACACATTCAGCCATGTTCTTTTCTGCTCTGTTCAGTTCTGGTTACAACTCTGAGAAAACCAATTTATCTCTGTTTCAGACACTGATGAGACTGTTGAAGTTCCCACTCAGCAGCAGGTGAAAGACAACACGGTAAGAGGACACTCCACACCATTAGGATTAATGTTGTTTCCTTCGATAGAAAATTCATCATGGACTGCAGATGAATGTTATAACATGAATGTGTGTGTGAATGGTTAGCTTCGATCTGATGAGCAAGTTAGCACTCTGCACGGCAGCCCTTGTCATCAGTGTATTGTGTGTGAATGTGACATGTAATTTAAAAGCGCTTTGAGTGGTCAAAAAGACTAGAAAAGCTCTATACAAGGGCAGTTAATTTAGCATCAATGCTAAACATTTGTTTCTTCAGTAAGTTAAGATTTACATTTTTGTGTAAGTGCTGTGCAATTTTAATTTTTTCTACTCCCTTTAGTGTTTATCAAATCTCTGAAGATAGGAAAAATTAGTTATTTATACAAACTTAATGCTCACTTTCTTCCTCCTCCTTCACACAGCCCCTCTGCAAACGTCTGGAGACCTTCCGCCTTGACCCTACGCTTGTAGGAAAGAAGCCCAATCTGGTCCAGTTCCCTCCTGACTTTCAGCCAATTCCCTGCAAGCCCTTGTTCTTTGACCTTGCACTCAACCACGTGGCCTTCCCGCCCCTGGATGACAAGGTGGAGCAGAAGGGCAAGGGCGGCCTGACCGGCTACATCAAGGGCATCTTTGGCTTTGGCAGCTAAATTGAGTTCCAGGCTTTGTCAAGGCATCCTTAGGGGAGCTACAAGGCCCTGAGTTTACCACAATCAACCAGACTTGGGTCAGTTGTTAGAATAATTTCAGTTGCTTTAATTTTATTTTTAGTGCCTAAGTGCAAGATGGGGAGAGTTTGCAGTTCTAAAGAAAGCAGAGGGGGTCTAATCTTCCAAGAAAGATTATAGGAAAGTAATTGAATCAATTTCATGTTGCAGTCTGACCCAAGTCTACCTGCCACCTTTAGTAATAACATCAGGATGTGTGGATTCCCTCCTTAATTTGAGCAATGGAGGTGTCTCTGTCATACCATGCTATGGTCTTAATACTAACAACAAAGTCCTCACAGTCCTATCAAAGTAAACTAAGCCACTTTGGCACAATTAGAAGTTTTTTCTTTCTTTGTTTCAGTGTTATGTAAGCGCCTTCATGTGATAATATCCTTTTATTTTCCTTATACATGATATGTTTTCAGCATTTCTTCAACCTAAAATTTACAGTGCAGTCTTCTCTTGGCACCTACTTTGACTTAAAAATGAAAAACAAAGTAGAGCTCATGAAATAGAAGAAACTCGAAGTGATGCGTTTCAGCGATTGTCATATTTTGAAAAGACTTCAGCTGTGTCCCATTTCTTCCCTTCCATTTTTCCCTGACTTCTCGTTTTGATCGATGGCTCCATGAACTAACACTTGAGCCCACCTAATCTCCCTCCACAGTGACGTTTTTCACCAAAGCACTCATGCCATGTTTAGGATGGTAAGAAATGGTCAAGAAATGGCTTCATTGAGAACCGTTTCAAATTGTCCAATCCATTAGACACAGAACTGAAAAGGCAGATCTCAACTGTGAAGGCAGTGCAGCTCCCAGACAGCGCACACATTTAAATGACCCTTTGTAGGGTTATTTATTATTATCAGTTCCCATCCCCAGATGTGTTGCAGATAGCTCAACAAAAAACACATGTGTGGTAATGCAACATTAAACTATTAATGAGAATGCATTGTTAAAAGCACAAGAAGACTTCAGTTCATCTTTGTCAGTGTTTTCTGATGTGTATGAGTCATGAGTGGAGTCGTTGATCAGGGTTTCTACAAACTGACGAGACTAAAGGGAAGAACTGGGACAAAGCTTAAAAGTTTAAGGTCATGAATCACAATGTAAAAATGATTTTCTGTTTAAAAAGTTCAGTGTCAATATAGACATTATTAATGTTATATACTGTGTGACATCTTCAACTAAACCTAATCATCATGTCAGACAAGGGTCCAACTGCTTCAGCTTGTCTAGATGAAAGTGCAGAACTCACAGACTCGGTGTCTCATATTTTCAAGGTGATGTTTTTTATTAACAGGACTGGTGGGAAAAAAAAACAATCACAGGTGCAGCTCATCAGATTGTAATGAATTCCTGTCATGTTTTTATTTTGACTTTTTATTCAAGTTTAATTTTGTTGTAGGACAGCAGTTGACTTAAAGGAATTAAGCCTTTCCTTTATCATACCAACACGCCTGTTTGTGCATCATGAGTTGGACTAAAATCTTTTTATCACCACTGAAATGAAATGTCTGTGGACATGTTGTAATGCTAGAAAACATTCTTTTAGTAATGCTTCATTTGACAGTCACAACGTCTTGTCTACACACCAAAGCCGATCACCTCCTTGGATCCTTAAGGGACCTGGTTTGCCTGTGATACCTGCTCAAACACTAGCAAGAGGACTGTTTTCAGTTCCACTCACCTACACCCTTGTGTACTTGTTTTGCGTATTAATTTTTATCAATGTCTTGTTTTAAAAAGTTTTTCCCTCTCAATGTTTTTTGTTGAAAAGAATTGATATGGATTTCACCTCAAATAGCCAGGGGAAAAAATTAGGTAATTAATATTTGTTGGAAACAGATTGAAAGAAACAAAATGATGAGAGAATGTATGATTAAGTTTAATTTTCAGCCCTATAATTAAAATATATTTGCACCAAACACTGGTTTCTTGACTTTCATTCACTTATTCTAGGAAAAATTCAGGAAGCTTAATTTTAACTTCATTTCAACATCAATGATGAGGGGGGGGGGGGGGGGGGGGAGAAGGGCTCATATTGTGGCTGTGCCTGTGTTTATTAGATATCCTAGTAACATTAAACTTAATGTGATGCAAAGTAAAACCTGAATTTCTGAAATGAGCCAGGAGGTGTGTGTGTGTCTACGCAACAGTTTATCACCTCTGTTGTCATTGCTGTGGGTGTGTGTGTAAAGTGCGTAGGATGCCAATGCAGGGTGTGAATGTGTTTAGGTTAACTTTGTGTATATGCATTTTCACAAGTATGACTAATTGCATAGGTGTGTTTGTTACTCAAGCACAAACTTCCATGCAAATGAGTCCTTTGCAATATTGTAACATCCTAATCACTAGTATATTTAATTGAATGAATGAATTACTCTCTCCTCCTCCTCCTGGCATGATGTCTTATCAGCTGTTATCACTCTACACACTGAGATCTGTCAGGTAGAAATGTGTTCTGCCTGAGTGCACTGAAGTTATCTGTGCCTCGATGCGGTTTCGATGAATGATAGTCTGTTAGAAGAAAGCAGAGATAAACACATTAACATTTGTATTAAATAGTTAATTCCTGTCACATCTCTTTGTTTTATTACTGTGAGATGAAAAGATATGAAAGTGAATGAATTGAGATAGGAAAAGATGGTTTGGTATGTGTCTTTAGGCAGATTGTATGGTACTGTACATCCTTGATACTCAAAAAAAAAAGTCCAGTACAAGCATCAAAGCTTCATTATTCATTTACAAACCAGACAATCATGCTGTGTGTAGTTTAGTGAAAGGGACAAACACACCCTGGATGTTTTTCAACTGTTAAGAATTCGGAGACACAAATCATTTCCTGTCATATTTATGTTGGCCTGTGAATCAAAAAGTAATCACTGCCGTTAGGGAATACCATTGACATGACTTGTTATGGTCTGCAACAATTTGTAGAAAGGCGGTACATGTCAAAGTAACAAGAATGCCACGACCCAATGGTTACCAGCAGAGCATCATTCAGCATCACAATTCCTCCACCGGCTTACCTTCTTCCCATAGTGGATCCCGGTACCATCTCTTCCCCTGGTAAATGATTCACAGTCACACAGCTGTCTAGCATGATGTAAAAGAGAACATGATTCATTAGACCGGGCCATCTTCTTCCATTTCTCCATTGTCTAGTTCTGATGCTCACATGCCCATTGTAGGAACATTTTGTGGTGGACACTGGTCAGCATGGGTTCTCTGACCAGTCTGTGGTTATGCAGCCCCCTACTCCTTCTGACACCTGTCTATCATAGTCAGCATGAACTTTTTAGCAATTGTGCTACAGTAGCTCTTCTGAAGAATCAGACCAGATGGACCCAATCATCTAACCATCATAATTTGGCCCTTGTCAAAGTCACTCAGATCCATATGCTTGCCCATTTTTCCTACTTCTAACACATCAACTTAAAGAACCGACTGTTCACTTGGTGTTTAATACTGTATATCCCACCCCCAGTGCCATTTTAATGTGATAATCAGTGTCTTATTTTAACAGACGTACCTGAAGTATTTGAAAGCACCTCCTCTGCTATGATTACTGGACATTAGAGAATTTTAGTGTTGTTGAAATGAAAGAGTCCATAAAAGAACCACAAATTACATAAAGAACTTTTACCATGTAGTCATTGATTTAGTGGCCAAAACTGAAGCCATAATTGACAGAACAGTTTCACCACAAGGTCCATTTAGTAGAGTTTACCAAGTTGGAGAATTGTAGAAGTTAGTTTTTCTGGCCAATTTTACGGACTTCTGGTCCATGTTATTTTAAAAATTGAGATGGAAAGTTAATTCTTGGAAACAGCAGTTGACAAAAAACTTAAAAACTCAATTTTAATTAAACTTTTAAGCCAACAATGCCATTACATTATTAAAACATCAATAAACTGTAGCTCAAATCGTAACCCAGAATATTTGATCAGAAAAAGCATTTTCTTGACAAAAATGTTCACAGTGGCTTCCATACATTTTTAATTTTAAGGTTAAGATATAACCTGTTATGTGTGTTGAGCTGAAAATGCCACCACAGTATGTCTCTGGGCAACAAAAACAGTGTCTGTTTTGCCAGACAGGTGGATGGACGCACCCAGAGAGAGAGACTGAACGACTGGACTGATCAAAATTGTGTGCTCTCTGTGCTGTTCCCCACTCTGCTGTAAGGAAAGCTGCCCGGCTGCATTCCTTGCCATGATTCCCTTTCGTTGCAACGCTGCAGAGAGACGCCCTGATCCTGACTGACTTGCATGTTTTTAGATGCTATAGGACATTGAAATGTATCATTAAACCATGACATGTGCCGCCATATGAAGCCATTGCGTAATAGACTTCCTTTGTGTCCCTCAGGCCATCACATACTGTTCCATTGTTGACTATATACACTGTGTCTGTATTTGTAGCATAAAGCTCACCTGAGTCTGGACTGAGGGTTTACACAGCATAGCTTCAGGTTTAAGATGACCAGAGCAAGTTAAAAACTCATCAGTTTTAGTGTTACATTCAGTCTAATAACATTACATTATTTAACTAAATGTAAAATCTCATAATGCAATATTTGCACATATGTGATTTTTGACCTAACACAGTGTGTTAAATTAACACAAGTAGTAATAGTATTATGATTATTAACTGCACACTACATGTACTGTTTACACTATGAACTTTTGGACATTCCTGGTCAATATTTTGTATATTTTACTTTATTATTTATTTACTTTCTCTATTTACTTTACAATTTTGTTTATTCTCGCTTCCAGTAACAAAAACCAGTTCTCCCCAGTTCAAAGTGTGTCAAAGGTAATCTAACCTGTGATCTGGTGTCTGTATTAGCTTTTCCTGAGGATGGTAAAAATCTATCTCCATAAAGCTTCATAAAAAAGATGTCCAACAAAAAATCTTAAGTATGGGTGCTGGTGGGTGTTTTTGGTTTGGACAGAGCCATGTGAACTATTTCCACGTGTTCCACTATTCATGCTAGGCTAAACTCACTGGCTAGTCATAGTTATAGTTAAAGAACAGGTTCAAAATGTTAAGTGTTTGTTAAAGCAACAGTCAAGCACACAAATAAACCCTGAAACAGGTTTTTCTTGCTGTAATCATTCCTCTTGTTCATATTGACTGTTTGAAGGTCCCTTCATAATTTACTAATCCAAATCAAGTAGATATCTTTCTGTTAGTCTTTTTAGTGCCAGAGGGATTTTAATGCTAAAAAAGACTGTAAATATGTCAGATATCCACTTGATATGACTAACTCAGACTGCGCCTTCTTTACCATTTAAATCACTTTGCATGTATGTTGCCAGCGTCAGCCTGAATTTCATACAAGTACTGTGGAAATGTTTCACTGAAACTCATCTGAACTGAAAGTGTCTCCCACTCACATGGCTGAAAGTCTATTTTTGTACTTTTTGTTCTTATTTTATTTGTAATTTTTTGACCTACAGTACAGTATGTTGCTTACAAACTAACTTGTTATGGGGGAAACACTACAATTTCCATGGTGGAGATAGAAAGTGGTTTTACATTTGGTGCCGGTCTACCAAAACTGAAATAATGTGAATTATAATGTTCCACTTCAGATTGTATAAGAGTTCAAAAATTTAAAATGTTTTTCATAGCACTTAATAGCCATGTTTGAACCACTGCATTGCTTTTTAACATGATGTCTCCCAACTGCATTCATTGGTGTTTTGTTCACTAGATGCATTTTGCCTTGCAGGAATTCATCCACAAATATTTCATTCATGGTAACTGAAGGGCTCCTGGTCCCTGTGAGAGATTTGAGAATGTGTCATGGCCCCGATGAAAAGGAAGGGCAGGTCCGAAGGTGGGGGGAAGAAAGAGTGCAGTAAACAGGTCGGTCCGGTCTTCCTCTGCAAGGTGGATGTCTGGGTGGTGACACACCTGTTAACCTGTCTGGGAGGAGCTGCCGGTCTTTAACACTGTACTGACGTGACTGAGTGTGTGTGAGTGTGTTTGTGTGTGTTTAGAGTTTGTGAAGAACCAAAGGAAGAGGAGTGATAGAGCAGGAGCCACACGGTGAGGAAGACGGAGAAGAAGAAGGAGTAAGAGAGAGAGAGATTTTTTTGTGGGATTTCTGCTTGATCCCCCCCCTACAACCTCCAGGATGTTTAAGAAAAAAGACAGTAAGGAGGGATCGGTCAAGGTCTCGGGCAAGATCAACAAGTGAGTTTTTCCCAGAGTAGTTTATGAATGTGTGTATGAATGTATGTATGTGTGTGTGGTAATACTGTATCTCGGTCCTGCTCCCCCTCCTCTTGTTCCCAGGACGAGAACTGTGTCATGTTCCCAGTGCGTGCAGTTGTCCTCTTTCTCTGTGTAAATGTGTGTTGTGGTTCCTTTTTTCTTACATGATGTTTGGGTTGAAAGAGATTTCAATAAGAGTTTGCACTGTACATTCATCACTGATTTCAAGTGCTGATTTCTGTCGACATTAATCCTCTGGGATGATTGAGAGTGTTAACAGGGCCTGAGGTCAGGTTTACTTTGTAAATAGAAGGTAAGAGACTGTTGAATTAAAGACAGGTGGAACTTGTGAAGGTGTGTCCGTTATGGCTCAAAACTTGAGCCATAACGGAAATGTGCTTGTTTGTAGAAACAGTCATTCTGTCATTTTACATGTGAGCTAAAAACAAAATGTTTCAATTTTTTACAAAAAATCTTCTCAGTTCTTTTTCAACCTATTTCTCAAGCACACAAATCCCCAAAATGTGACTTCATGGGTCAGTCTTTCCAAAAGTTCACAGAGATCTAGGCTTGTGACGTCTATCAAAACGTTGTTATTGGTGATCATATTTCAATGAGAAAAAACCTGTCCTGTAAGGACTGTGTGCATGAGTTCAGTATCAGAGGCTGCTTTGTGTCTTGTCAGGCTTGGCTGCTGTTTAAAATATGTAGACATTTCGGTACTAGAAAATGATGCCTAGATAACAAATCTAGAAATGAGGCATAGAGAAAAAAAATAGGACTTATATAGCGGGTGGTGCTGGGGTACACCATAAGACTTAAGTGCTTAAAAACTTGTTTGACCTTTTTGGCCTTTTTTTATTTTATTTTTTACACATTATTCATTCATTCATTTTGAGGTGAAGACGGTGTTCAAAAAGTTTATTCAGTGTGTGCAAATGTGTGAAAAAATCTCCCAAATCAGAAGTTTCTGATCACTCTGCCCTACACTTATCTAAGTAATAAAAGAAGATGACCCTGACCCTTACCCATTTCACATATGTATTAAGGTGATTTAATTTAAATAATGGCTTTCAACACACCTTATAACACAAATGACAGCCATCATAGAGAAGCTGGAGATACATTCAGCTGCAAAATTGATAGTTTCACCTTCTCATCCCTGTTGGATGTCTCAGTAGTGACGTGGTTTCACAGGCAGACCTTGCTCCTGG
Organism: Scomber japonicus; assembly: GCF_027409825.1. Classification (NCBI taxonomy): domain Eukaryota; kingdom Metazoa; phylum Chordata; class Actinopteri; order Scombriformes; family Scombridae; genus Scomber; species Scomber japonicus. The sequence goes on along the minus strand of NC_070579.1, from coordinate 26,002,117 downwards.
TTGGACATGTCAATCTGCTGAGGTGTGATGAGGGATGGGCAGTCTGGACTGCTCAGCTGGTTCCTTTCTCTTATGTGGGCGTTGGTTCCCAACTGTATATTGTGGCTTGAATAGGACCTGTTGCTTGGTTCATGTAGCCTGTAAGAACCATAAGCCACCAATTAAATGGATGAAGACAATGTAGAAGGGCAGCAACTAACAACTAATCCCATTATATCTCATATAAAATGTAGTCTATTTTTACATCATTTACACTGATACTCACATTTCAGAAACTGGAATGATTGCTCAATCATCAAATTTGATCCCAATCAATTTTCTGTTTATCTATTAATTGATTAACTAATTTATATAAAGTGGCAGATGAAACTGTACTACTGTCGGTAAGTGGGACATTACTCATTGTAAAGTATAGTGCAACTTTAAAAGCTTCATTTTAAATTACAAATGGCATGTTCATCTGTCATAGGCTATTTATGGGGACAGATTTCAAATTTAGGACCAGTTAAATTTGTCCAATTCAGTACAAAAGGTGTGTCCCCCAATTGGTTTAACGCTGATTTTTCAGTCATTGATTAAGGTTAGGCAAGTATATATAGTGAGGGTAAGTCTCCAAGAAATGAATTTAAGTCTATGTAATGTCCCCAAAAGTGACCAAAAGTGTATGTGCGATGCCTTAGTATCCTAGAGGTGGCCATCTTGTGCCTGTCATCACAGCTTATTGATGACATAATATTTTAATGATGACACTGAGTCTGTGACTGATGACTATTTTTGATATTTACAATGAATGATATTCCTCTATTTAATGTGAAAGGAGCTGCTTGTAGTGCTGAACTTACAGTGCAGTAACACTGAACTCTGCTTTCAGCTGCTTTTAGCTGTGAGCTGGCAGGGAATTTGCGAGCTATACCTAAATCTTGGAGTGTATTAGTACAATCTTTGTGATCGTGTAGCTTACTAAAAAATGCAGACAAGCCCTCCAAAATTATGTGGGTTATCCAGTTACCCTTTCAAGGAAGTCAGGCTTAGATGGAGCTATTTAGCTATCTTGCTATGGTTATTCATATAAATAAAAAACCCTCAATGAGTCATCTCTTTCAGTCACAATAAGCAGCATTAAAGGGTTTTATTAAACAGGGCTCTATTGTATCCTTTGAGGGCTGTCCTGTTTCAGCAGAGTCACAGTCACAAGAGTTCAAACTCTCTACAGATGACACGAAGGCCTCACACATTCCTGTCACCCCCGAAAAATATTAAGCTCAACACGCATTACTGCTACAGTACATATAAACACAGACACTTAATTGATGAAGATATTTGTGATCCGTCAATCTGATCCTCATCCACACTTATTGTAGATTACAACATCTATAATGAAATAATAGAAAATGTCAGATTTTCAGGTCCACCTACCTTTATCAAGATGGAGACAATGACAGCTAAACAACCAGAACATATGAGCAAACAACTGATTCTTTTCCTCTGACAGGAGACAAGGTAACTAATATCAAAGACACCCAAAAAAGAAATGAAATCCCAAAACACAAATTTAGTGGCACACGTCAAGAAAGGGCAGACTGTGAAAGCATGTAGATTATATCAGGATTGTGTCACTAATCCAGGCTCTGTTGACTCTTATGGGTTTTTGTAATTACCTTATCTTTTTTCATTTTTGCATGCAGAGAGATCAATGTCTCATCACCTTCAATAAGTTAGAGCATCAGTAGTGACTGAATTTGCAGTTTCAGGTCATAACCAACAAGAGTCCAAGTATTTTGCTCCTTAGTGTATTATTAAGGAAACTTAAGAAATAACGCCTGCGCGTGCGTGTGTGTGTGTGTGTGTACACCACATATCTCTCCCTCCTGCTGACTGAGCAGGAATAAGGAGGCCATTGTCACAACTGCTGCAGAACCAGATCAGCCCTCAGCTCAGTAAGTCAGTGCCGCCGAGGAACACATCTCTGCATTCCTCTGTCTCTTTATCATTAAAGAGCGGCATGAAAATGCATTCAGGCTGTCGTAAATCTTTCTTATAGGACATTTGCTTGTTTTTCTCTCAGGGAGACATGAGTTGTTGTACTGAGGTAGTTTTGGTATGTGAGCCAGTTAACCAGCGAGGTGCTTGATGGTTTGCCAACATTCTTTGGTTCAATGTTACACATCAATGTTATTTCAGAGGTTTAGCTTCATGAGGGAAGTAACTGTAGTAATACCTCTCAGCAAGAGTTTATCTTGTTGTATGCAATTGTGATGTTTTGTGGCTGTTTTTACAGTAAATGCTGCATATTGCAAAAAGCTATCTCAGAGTTAAAGGTTATTACAGTGTATTATGTAATTTGCCGGGCTCTGGTGGTAAAGGGTAACTTGCAAGCGAGCCAGTTTGTGGGAAAGATTGTTTTTATGTCCACAAAAATGAAAAATTGAGTGTTATATTTTCCATGAAACAGTATAAATTCAGTTCAACCTGTAAGTTGCAGCTGTTGGAGAAAACCATATTACCACAAACTTTATCACAATACAAAGTTTGCAAAACTGTTTATGAGTGTCCCTTGTTTAAATCCAATTGATTGCTCTCCTTTTTTCAAATAATTTGATTTCATTTACATCCACCATAACCGACCACACACTATACATCTCCTCTGTTCAAAGCTCTCCCACACAAACAAACCTACTCTAATTAAATTGTAACATCATCCTGTCTTATCTTCATTCAAATCCTTAAATCTCAAATCATTTGATTTTTGACTCTAAAACCACAAATTGAACACCCCCCAACCACTGAAATGTCCTCCTTTGTGTGTCTGAGGCATCACTATACATTTTCTCTGTTACAAAGAGTGACAGTGAGAGAGGGAGTGACTGTCACAGTCACCTGCTGAGGAATGGTAAGCATTCAAAGAACGCTTCGGGCGTGGCATGGATGGTGAAAAGATCTATCCTCGCACTGACCCTACACCCTCCCAACACCCCTTGAGACTTGTGATTATTTTTTTGATCTTGATAAACAGGTCAGAAACTTGACAAAAGTAATAAAAGTAAAACAGATAAAACTGTGCAGATTTTTGACAGTGGATATGCTTTTAAAATATGTGTTGCCCTTAAACTTTATTGTCTTACAACATTAAATGTATCGTGACAATCAGAGTTTACACTTTCAAAACTTTAAGTTTTTTCAGAAAAATATCTTTTTTGTGATCAATATTGAAATCATGATTAATTAAAAACTTGTCTGTTATTGAGAGCCTCTGAAAGTGAACCAAACCTTCATGAACAAATAAAAAAGCCACCTCCACTGGTAAGTGACGGTGCTCAGATGCAGCATTGTATGAGGATTGTTGAACATGAAATGGGAATACTGAACTGATCTTGGGTCAGACATGATTTGATCACTACTTATGTTTTAATCTGTGACCCTCTTCCTTACCCTGCAGGTCCCAAGCCAGCAGCTTGGCCTTGCTGATCGCCCAGATGCAAAAGAATGCTGACCAGGTGGAGAAAGACATCCTCCGGTCAGAGGAGCTGCTGGCTGTGGTGAGAACACACTGAAACACTGGCACTCAGATAGTGCACTCATGTCTATATGTAAAGTGCCCTGAGATTACTTTGTTGTGATTTGGCGCTATACAGATAAAGATTGATTGATTGATTGATGGTTGTCTGCTTTCATCAGGATGCTGAAAATGAGAAGAAAGACCTCCCCTTACAGTATCAGACTGAGATCTCAGGCAAGCTGGGCGAGGCTGAGGGCCTGCTGCAGAACCTCTTCCTGGACGTAGGCAAAGCCAAGAAGCTCAAACACCCACAGGCCAGAGAGATAGAGAGCGAGTGAGTTGTTACACAATGAATGCAATACAGAAGAAGAGACCATGCTGAATATATGAAAATAATAATCAGCTCAAACCAGACAGAGTCATTTCATGATATTTTGAATTTAGAAATCCTAATACACATTTAAAGTCCACAAAACACTAGTTATGTACTCTATCATCAAGTCTCCAACCTAACACCAATACTTAGAGTCATGGAGACTCAAAGTGCTTAATATTAACTAAATACATAATACATTTTCACATTCTTTGTCAATCAAGACAAGTCAGTTTTGTGATTGGATTTTTTCAGTCCAAATGAGCAAACATACAATCATACTTTGGAAAAAGGATAAAACTACTAGACTAAATATTAATCATGGTTCTTCATTTCTTTCTTCTCTGGTGACACTAGTGTCATTCACCTTCATGAGCGCTGGTTGAAGGATTGCGCCTTCTACCGAGACATCTTTGAGCAGATTGACGACGTGTCGTTGATGCCCAGAATTGACTGGGCCCCTGTGTTGAACCAGAAACAAGTAAGTATTACAGCGCTGTCTCAACATTTGGGGGCAAGTCTGCTAAGAAATTCTCTGAATATGCAGGTTTGGTGTGATTCTTTGAGCTTACAGAAAAAGGCTGGCCATGAAGACACCAAAAGCAAGAATGATTTGATCCTAGCCAAATACTGTCCATGTGGACCAAGCTTGATACATCTTATTATTTTGTGGCACAGAGCTCCATTATTGTCTAAAAATGATTACAAACACATCAAATAGGCTGGTTATACTTGGTTTTTAAATACATTTGGGTGATCCAAACACAAGTGAACATCCAAGACACATAGTCATTCACATTTGTGTCTGTCAAGCATCTCCAAGGTGTTCAGCTGACCTCTTGTGTTCACAGTTATTATAGACAAGCACCAGCTTTGTTTAAGCAAAACAAAAATGTACAACTAATATACATGTACATGCAATCCAGCTGTTGACAGGACAAGGTCAATTGATGTTGGCGAGCTGTCACCAAAACAACCTGCATGTCCTGCATTGATGGTGTATTTTCATCTTACTGTATATCCTTGTCAGGGACGCATTAGGACACTACAAAAGATATGTGGTTAAATGCATACTACACATCCTCAGGCAGTGGTTTGAGTATTTGGATCACAATGCTGTCCACTTTGGATCCAATCACCCAATGTGCATCTTAAAACCAAGTATAATCTGTCAATGAGTCACACTGCATTGCACTGGATGACATTTTCCTTTATTAAGATGAACATGGACACTGTAGTTTATTTTAAGTCAATCCTACATACACCATTCTGTCCCCATAAATAATAAAATGTGTATTAATCCACACAGAAAAGACTCCCAAAATACACCATTACTCCTATTTGATTGATGTTTACCAAGAACTACAGTACCCAGCTGTTTAAAGAAATTACTTGGCTTTTTAAAAAAATGAACTATTTGTGACCTCTTTAAAGATGCAGTTTGTAGAATTTAGTGGCATCTAGTAGAACTGACTTAGCAGAAATGCAAAATAACATTCACAAGTATGTTTTAAATTGTGTATTAATTGGAAAATATGAATGATTGTACTTTCATTGCCCTAGACCTAGAGTCCTTTATATCTAGATAGGGAGCATGTTCTCTTCCTCAGAAACCACCATGTTGCACCGTCATGTTTCTACAGGAGGCCAAACGGACCTTTTACAAGTTAACAACACAACTAATAAAAGAGTGACCTGTAAAGACTTTCCTTCAGGTGTTTATCTATCTCTACATACATTAACACTCTTCCTCTGATGTCACTGTTCTCAGAAAGAGGTGAGCACTGAGGAGTATGGCCCAACCATGGCAGACCTGGAGAAGCAGATCGCCGCTCACAATATCCTGCACAAAGAGATTGATGCGTACAGTTCCCAGCTCTGCATTAGCTCTGCTGGCAGCAAGGTGAATATACACTCCAGCATATTTAAATGAAAATATATCCTCATGTCATTATGGGTGTCTTCACTTCAGCAAAACACTCAGAGGGTTGACACTCACCACAGCAGCTGACTGAAACTTTTAATGCCTTCTTTAATCTTAATGAGCAGCTTGTAATAAATAATCATCATCTGTCTGTATCCATTTTGCTGTCTTGTCTTCTAGGAGAAATATACAGCCTTCAAGAAACAGTACAACAATCTATTGGTGAGTTCAGTTGTTCATGTGTAAGAAAACAAAACTCATAGTTTCCTTATTTTAAAATATCATTATACAAAACATTGACTATAATAGAAAATCACAGGGCACTTATTGGGAGATCTTTCAGAAATATCTCGGTCATTTTTGTTTAAAGTCACCTTATAATTAAATTTACTTTTTGACCTCTGTTCTATAACTGACATGCTATTCTATGCACCCATTAATTTTATCCAAAGAGTCAAAGATACACACTTCTTTTATTTTCCTGTGTTGACATTTTAAAAAATGTAATCAAAAAACAGATTTGGGGCTATTCCTTCTATTTTCCACAACTGATACTAATTCAGATACTCTGGAAATGCTGTTTCATAGTTTTCACTTTCAGAACTTCTCAGGTTTTTACTCAGTTTTATTGACTTTCTCCTCAGGACAACTCCAAGTGGCGTCGCCACTACCTGAGCAGCCTGTACGAATACATGCAGGGCTGCAACAAGGAAGTGGCCTTCCTGGAAGAAGAGCAGGATAAGATCAGGAAACAGGACTGGAGTGACCGTATGGTGGATCCACCTGATGTACGCAGGCAGTATGAGGTCAGTGCTGATGGGTTTTTAAGTCAGAGCTGTGAGACGTTGAAATAATAAGATTATGTTACTTGTCCAGAATGATCTAAAGTGAGACCTTTGTTCTGTACTGGGATGTCTAATAATATAAATGACCTTGTTTTGATTTGATGTCAATCAGAACTTCAAGAACAACAGTCTGCTGTCACACGAGAGCGAGGTGAACAAACTCCAGGATGAAGGAGACAGGCTTATTGAGCTGAAGCATCCTGCCACTCCAACAATACAGGTATAAAGGCAAAGCTGAAAAGGACAAAGTCCTGTTACTTTAAGTCTAAAACTAACCCTATTTTTTTTTTAAATCAACTTAACTGACAACTTAACATTCTAAAGACGTATTTGTAAGTCAAATTTTGTGTGCTATTCCAATCCAGCGCAAATTGACTTATATCATTACATTTCTAGGCTCAGAGAGATCTTGTACGAAATGAGTGGCAGAAATTCCTGAATTTCTGCATTTGTCAAGAGACACACCTGGACAATGTGGAGGAATTCAAAAAGGTAAGAATACCTCACACACAGACACAGTTTGTCTTTTGGCATGCATTGAATATATCTCCCTGTAATGCAACACATTCAGGTTTCATACAAACATTTTAAAACATCTTTTTCTGCTATTTTTCCAGTACCAAATGGACACTGAGCAACTGTCAGAGACCCTGACCAAACTCAACAATGGCCTGGACCCCAAGTCTATTGGCAAGAAGAGCAACTCAGAGATACTGCTGCAGCTTGAGGTACACAGGAGCTTTTATAGACATTCACTACAAATACAGAATCAAATACTGCAAGTCAGTACACATATGTTTCAAGACATTCACCTCTGTGAGGTGCTCCTACACAAACACCTTCATCATGTATCTCAAGTTGAATACAGAGAAAACCAGAAATAAATAGATTATAGAGGATGTTGCACAGAGTTCTGATTGTTTTGGACACCCCAGTCATAAAAAGGCATAAAACTGTTATGGTCCATCTTGGAGCAAACGTATAAAATTAGAATTTGCAGTCTAAAATGTCTCACTCCCTCTCTTTTCCCTGTTTTCCACCAGGCAGAGGAAAAGGCTGTACAGAACAGTGAGCAGCTGTTGGCGGACTTGAGGAGGCGCAGCACCAGCATAGCTCCTCTGAAGCTACGCCGCAGTACCCCCAACAGACCCATCACAGTGGAAGCCCTATGTGACTCAGAGTCCGACAAGGTGGAGCATTTTAACCTTAAATTGTTGTCGGGCTGAGCAAAAAAAGGCGAAGACTGTTAAATATATTTAACTGAGAGTTTTCAGGTCAAGTGTTTATACACTCTTCTCTAAACTTCTAGGCATGTATAGAATGATTTTATTTCTTATTCATGTATTACAATCAAGGCATCTCTGTCAAGAGGGGAGAAGTTCACCTTGAAATCTAACTCAGACACTGAAAACTGGGATGTTACTTCAACCGATGGGGCAACTATAACTTTCCCAGGAGCCTGTTTCCAGATCCCACCACCTGATCCAGAGGCCATTGACAAAGTGGACCTGTAAGTATCACAAAGTTGTCTTATGCAGTTAGAATTAATGATGCAAGAATATGTCACTTACTCTCTGTCTTTCCATGTCATTTATCCTTTAGTTTGGGTAGTGAACTGGAAGAGATCAAGAAGAAGAGAGCTGCTCTGGCAGCGTCCCTGAAGAATCACAAATCAGACGTGTCCAGGACCCAGCAATCAGGTCAGTGTCAAACTGAATCTTAAAATATCCTAAATGAGGATCATTAATTACCACTAGCTGCAAATAGTTTGCCACAATCAGATTAGTCAATAAATCAACTTGTTGTTTGCAGCCCCAGTGTCTTCTGCACCACCGGACCCCAAAGTGACAGCGGTTGCTCAGCAGCTGGACAAGTTGGACAACGACCTGGTCAACAGTGAGGAGGCCATGCTGAGCCGCCTGCGGGCCCCACTGAGCCGCAGTGACCCGGCTGGAGACCTGGCCAACAGGCTGAAGAAGCAGGAGGTCAGACAAATAAACTGTTTAAACTCCAACTCTCTGTCACTCTGTTAGCATGTTTTTTGCATACGTTTTCTCTGTCAGCAATGCGTCAAGACAAAAACAGGAAAACATTCATACATAAATCAGGTATGCAACTATTAATTATGTTCATTACCAAGTAGTCTGGCTTGTTTTTCTCCATTAACTGATGACTAGTTTAGTCTATAAAATTATAATTTCGCTTGAAAAGCGGTTCAAATGATTACTTGATTAACAAAAAAGTTGCTGTAATTTTTTGTCAATCACACTGTACATGTAGTATTTCATCATCAAAGAAATGTGTTTAACCCTAACTTACTGAAAGCAAGTAATGCTATTGTAGGAACTTTACTCCTCCTTAATATATTAAAAGCTAAAGAAACATAATTTGGTCATCAGGTGTCTCTTTTTGGAGTTTACAGTTTCTATGTTTGATCAGGGAGGAACACTACATGACCTGATATCTAAATTATCTAAATCTGATCCTACACAGCAAGCTACCAAGGACCTGGATGCTCTAGAGAAACAGAAGCTTGCAGCTCAGTCTGACCTGCAGCCCCTGCTGTCAAAGGATCCCAGTGATACCTCCTCTGCATTGGCATTGAAACTCAGCGCTGCCAACAACAAGCATGACGGCATAGCTGCGCTTGCTGACCTCTACACCAAGAAGTAAGCATATGTTTTGTTTGGCATAGATGCAGTGGCGCAGTGGAGGATTAAAAAAAATGTTAATGAATGCAATTAATAATAAGAACTGCCAAGACAACATAACCTGACGTGTCATATTTTTATAGGTGTCAGTCTGTCTTTTTGAGCTTTGCTACTGAACTAAGTAATCTCAGTTCACTTATCACTACATTTCTCCTTGGCTTTCCTCAGAGCAAATGCATCTCTCAACCTGGAGAATCAGATAAAGAAGGTGGATGGCCTCGTCTCTGGGTTTGAGGAGAAGTTGAGTCAGGACGGTCCAATCCTTGATGTGCCAAATGCCGTCCAAGCTCGTGCTGAGGACATTCAGGTGAGGACATCTGCATTTCTACATCCCTTTAAAGTCTAATATCAACCACATAAAAGGCAAATCTCCCACTCACAGATCTGACAGATCTTAAATTGCATGTCTCCTGTCTCCTCTATATTCAGTCCCAGAGAAAACCTGTGGTGGCGGCTGAGAACGATATGAAGAAACTGAGTCAGGATCTGGAAACCACAGAGCAGCTGTGCAGCTCTCTGCAGCAGGTTCACCAAGAGTACTGCCCCGACATCCAGCGCCAGAGAACAGAGGTCAAACAGCTGCAGACCCGCTATGCAAATGTTGCCAATCAGGTGAAGGAGAGGTAAGAATAAGATCATTTCAGTTTTAATCAAAAACAAAACTTGAGCTGACCACTATATATCTAGTGGTGCAGAGCTTTACAGTTATTATTTTTTTTAAATCATATTGACTAATTCTTTCAGGGAAAACATCTTACAAGAAACTGCAACCAAGAACCAGGAGTTCAAAAGTGCGTCCAAATCCCTGAATACCTTCCTTGACAACCTGCCGAAAAACCAGATAAACCTCAACGATGATCTGTCTCAGGTCACTGCCAAGCAGAGCTCCCAGGAGGTGAGATTGCTTTTTGAATGTACTGTGGAACATGGAGAATAGTGGATGATATTCTAACTGCTATTATAGTAAAATTATGAAATCATAGTGATTAACTTCTGTTAAACATTTTCATGGCAGAGGGTGATGGATGACCTGAAAAGAAAGGGAGATGATATGGACAGAGTGGTGGACCTGTCTCAAGACCTCCAGAATCTACTCAATGTAAGACGATTCAAATGTATTATAATACAATGCAATAAAATACAAGAGAGAATGCACTGGTGATTTTAGGCCTTAGAAAAAGACAAAACCACAGAGATAAATTCATTCAAATTCATAGCTGTTGAATTTTAAAAAACTATTTAAAAATAATCCACAAATGGGAATACGAGCATACTTTAAATAATTGATTTAATTAATTTGTGCTCAAACCAGAAAACTTAACCTAATTCTTCCCATATGTGCAGGAGTATGAGACCAACATTGATAAATACAACAGTATGCAAGACGATGCTGGCACCACTGATGCAAAGAAACCTCATATGCTCACACTTGCCGATGCCGTTCAGAAAGAGGTAATATTTAAACTCCCATATTTCAACATAAGCTCATTGCATTTGTTAGAGAATCAAGGTGGTTGATTATTTTCTGTGTATCCTTTTAATAGGAAAAAGATTTGGTCAACCGTTATGCTGAAGCAACAGCTGAAAACAACCAACGCCAAAAGCAGATGAACTTGGCTAAGAATCTCATTTCACAAGTAAGGGAGCAAGCTATGAATAAAAATATGACTTTTTCACTATCACAAAAGTAAAACTAATTAAAGCTATGTCACAAAACAAATTACTTGATCAGTTACTGCCATTCAATTCATTTATATTTCTCTGCTGCAGAATGAAGAGAAAGTTCAGATGGTGGCACAACAACAGGTGCAGCTTGAGAGCCAGCCGAAGAGTAGTTTTGAGCTTGAAAATCTGGTAAAAGAGCTGGATGAAGAGAAGGAAAGAACAACTCATGCCCAAACAGAGCTGAAAACCTTCAAAGAAAGGATGCTGTCACTGAAGAGCAGAAGAGGAGTGGAGCGCCTTGAGGAAAAAGAAGTCCTGCAGTACTATCGTGACCCAAAACTGGAGAGTCATTTGACTGATTTTCAGAACAAACTGCATGAAGAGGCCCTGAAGCATAGCACCACCCAGGGTGAGATTGAGGTTGTTACCCAGAAAATCACTACCCTGGAGGACACCCTTAAAAATACAACACCCAAACTGGTGACCAGAGAGGTGACAGAGTTTGAAAAAGATCCTCAACTGGATGTGGAGGCCGCCAAGCTGAGAGATGAAATAGAGAGGATGAAAGATGAAATTCGAGTGCGAGATAAGGAGCAGGTTCAGATGGAGACAGAAGTCACAATTCTCCAGCAAAAAAAGCCACCTATTAAAGAGAAGGTGGTTAAGAAGGAAGTGGTGAAAGTGGAACAGGACCCACAGATGCTGAAAGCAGTGAAAACGTTTGAGACAGAAATTTCTGATGAGACCAACAAGAGCAAGCTCCTCAATGATGAAATCTTCCAGACAAGGAGCCAGATTAATGCACTTGAGAGGCTGATTCCTAACATTCAGCCAAAGGTCATCACTAAGGAAGTGAAAAAGATTGAACAAGACCCTGACCTTATCAATGAGTCAAAGAAGATTCAATCCAGTGTGGAGAATGAGAAGACTGAAAATGACTCTTTGTCCAAAGAGCTGATAGAACTTCACAGTCGCTACAAAGATGTTCAAGACTTGAAACCAAAAGTTGAGGTGAAGGAAATAGTTAATGAGATCTACCGTATAGATCCAACTACAGAGATGGAGATAATGCGAATAAGGAAGGACATACAAGACTCCAACAAGCAGCGTTCTGATCTGGAGAGGGAGGTCACCCAGGTCACATCTGAAGTGAAAACCCTTCAGTCTGAGAAGCCCAAGGTGGAGTTGAAAGAAGTTCTCCAAGAGGTGGTTAAGGAGGAAAGAAGCCCTGAAAATGAGAGAGAGATTCAAAGGCTAAATGATCAGGTGGACCATTTAAACACATCTTACAACTCCCTCCAAGACCAGGTGAGACTTCTTAGGAAAGACAGAGATGAATGGAAGGCTGAAAAGTCCAAGATAGAGACCCAACTCGTCACCAGAGACGTCATCAAGTATGAACCTGATCCTCTGTTGGAGAAAGAAGCTGACCGCTTGAGAAGAGATGTACGTGAGGAGGCACAGGTGCGGCGCACTATGGAAGAGATGGTGTTTGACCTGCAAAACAAAAACATCCTGTTGGAGAGACAGAAACCTGAGGAGAAAGTGGTTGTGCAGGAGGTCGTACGTTTACAGAAGGACCCAAGACAGATAGTCGAGCATGAGAAACTCGGCAAGAACCTAGATGAAGAAGTAATGACCAGGCGTCAGCTGGAGCTGGACCTGCAGCAGCTAAGATCAACAGTGGAAGACAAAGAGAGGACCCTCAGAGAAAGTGACGAGCACAAAAAGAAAGTTCAAGCAGAGTCTGAACTCAGAGAGATCAAACTGCGCATGACACAGCTAGAAAATGCCCCACCACCTGTTGAGGAAAGTATCGTTGTTGAGGAGGTACTGAAGGTTGAGAGAGACCCAAAACTGGAGAGGTTGACAAACAGTGTGCGGTCAGACATGGACAAGGAAACCAACAATATCCTGCATCTCCAGAGAGACGTCCGTAATACCAATGCCAAAATTGAGATCTTACAGAAAGAGAAGTCTGGTGAGAAGACGGTGTACAAAGAGATTGTCCGTGTAGAAAAAGATCAGGCTGTCGAAGCAGAGAGGGATCGCCTGAGGGAGCAGGTATCTCAAAATAAATTTGCCAGGCAGGACTTGGAGGATGAAATCAGACGTCTCAATGATAAAATCAACCTCCTGACAAGCACCAAGTCCAGCACTTCAAAAGAGGAGACTTCCCTCATTTCGAACAGAGATGCCTTACAGAGAGAGAGGGACAACCTCACTCGTGAGCTCAAGACACTTGAGGCCGAGAAACATGACACCAGCCTGTCGTTCCAGCAGCAGAGCAAGTTGATGAGTGAAAAGACACAGAAGAGCAGGCAGAAGAGCATTAAGATGGACTCTGATGTCCAGCGTTTGGAGAAGGAGATCCTGAATGAAAAAGACAAAATCCACGTGCGAGACAGCACCATTCGAGACCTTCAGCAGAATCTGAAGAAAGAGGAGAATGCCGAGACGAGGACCAAAGAGACAAATGTCTCCACCAAAATCTCCATTCTGGATCCAGATACAGGCAAAGATATGTCTCCTTATGATGCCTACCTGCAGGGCCTGATTGACCGTGAACAGTACATTCATCTACAGGAGCTGGAGTGTGACTGGGAGGAAATTACTTCCATGGGGCCTGATGGGGAGACATCTGTACTGCAGGATTGCAAGAGTGGCAAGCAGTACCCTATTAAAGACGCCCTGAAGAAAGGCAGGCTGACACAGTATGATTTACAAAGGTACAAACAAGGCAAAATGCCCATCTCAGAGTTTGCCTTGCTGGTTGCTGGTGAAGACAAGAAACAGCCCCAGTTCAACTCAATCACCCCAAAGTCTGCCAAACCAGTGAATTCAGCCCTTCCTAACCTCTCCTCTGTAACAGAAAACTACCCAGTCGCTGGAATAATCGATACAAACACTGACACCTGCTACACAATCCGCAGTGCCACCATTCGTAAACTGATCGACTCTACCACCGCACAAAGGCTGCTGGAGGCGCAGGCAGCGACAGGTGGCATCATCGATGTCAACACCAAAGAGAGATACGCGGTTCACAAGGCAGCACCCAGAGGCCTCATTGATGACAGTCAAATCCAGAGGTTACTCAATGCACAAAAGGCCTTTATTGGCATTGAAGACCCCATGACCAAAGAGCATTTGTCTGTGGGAGAGGCTGTCCAGAAAGGCTGGATGCCAAAGGAAACTGCCCTTCGCTACATGGAGGCACAGCACCTGACCGGAGGGCTGGTCGATCCCAACACTGGCCGCAGGGTCAGCATCATGGATGCCTTAGGGTCCAAAATGATCGACAGTGCCATGATGAGGGAGTTGCAGGCTGACACAACCTACATCAAGGATATTGTAGACCCTCTCACAAAGGAGAAGATTAACTACAAACAAGCTCTGAATCGCTGTAAGAAAGACCCAATATCAGGCTTACCAATGCTGCCGGCTCCCTCCAAAGAGTCCAGCTACGCTCCAGCTTACAACTCTCATAGATATGCAAGATTCTAGATATGTTTACAACATGCTTGGAGTTATCTTATTTGTGGAGCAATAAAATTTACTATTCATTTGAGATCATATTGTACAAAAATGCATATGTTAATTACAGTGTACATTTTGACTCAGGAAAAGTCTTTACTGCAAAGCTTTGTCTAGTGAAAATGATTGCTGCTGAATTGCCTTTGTTTACTAATATCTGAATGGGCAGATGTTTTTTGATTTTATTTAAAACAGAATATGAATGCAGTTTGTTTGATGTTATTGTGTTATTAGGGATACTGGGGCATGGTGCAATGCTATTTACAAAGATTGATTTGACTCTGTATTATTCTACACTATCCTTGACACTGTTCACTTTAAACTCAATCTTGTTTAATACTTTATAAAGAAACAAATATTAATAAATTTAAATTATGGCTAAAAAGCACAGACTCCCCTCACTTTCAATTCTGAGTAGTCTTTTAAATGAAACACACAAGCAGGTTTTCAACTTTTACTTTCATGAAAGGGTGTGTCCCTCAACTGATATCAAATAACAAATAATGGGCATTGCTCCACCCAGTGTACATGAACTGGTTGTAAATATAACCCATATACCAATCCTTCAAATCTAAGTGTTCACCAGATGATTACAGGGATGAGAAATAATAAATTATGGTTGTCATTTAGCTTTTTGTTGTGAGATACTGGATACGTTTACCTGTTTTTAAACATTTTCAATTTTAATGTCAGTGGAATACATCCATAGTTTGTATTCTTTTTATTCATATCACACGGGTTTCACCAAGACCCATAGATGATAGGTCTATTGTTTGGAAAGTTAAAACATTTTGAATGATATTAGACCACAAAGTTAATTCAGGAATGTTAAGTCTGGTAACTTCCACATCCAAATATATGGCAGCACTGAAAAGCCTTCTCGAAACTGAGCAATATTGCCAAAACATCTGCAATTAATTCTTAACTGGCCAAACTTGAAGCCTGACTATCAGTCCATTAATTTGCAGCTTTAACGATCAAATATTATCCACTGAAAAAGTGTAAAAAGCTGTTATGATCAGAGGTCGGCATGATATTCATATAAACTGATGGAACTAAACCTTTGTCCCTTATTTTTTGAACTGAATGGTCTTGAAGTTCATTTGAGCTCACACAACAGCACTGTGCACCTTGGCAAACAGCTTTAAGAGTCGGTTAGGTAGCTCTGACGATCCATGAGCAGTCTGGGAAACTTGATGCATGAAGGCCCAGATCAGGTTGCATCTGCAGATTGTGCAGCATCATCCTGTTTGCAGTCCCTCTCCCTGAAGAAGCTCCTTTGCTCATTAATTGCTTTCTGTAGAAGAGCAATGTTTACACCATCGACACAGTTCAGCACACGGGCACGAACCATCACGTCATCCCCTGTCAGACAAGAAGACACAGATAAAGGCAAATGATAAATTTCAATTTTGATGTGCAAGAGCAAAACACGTAGTCTAAAATGACAGCATTTAAAGATCGGTTTATATACTAGTCATAATAACATTGCTGTTTGAAAATCATAATAAATTCTGTCAAAAGATCAGAAAGTCTTTCCTTACCATCAGTATTTTCTTTCTCACCCAGAACAATATACTGGGCCCCAACTATTGGGTTAAAGGGCTCCACAAACGAGGTGCGTACAACCACATGGTGCTCTTTCGAAGCATGCTGAGCTGACAGTGTAGCCCTGGACTCCTCAGGCTGATAGCTGACAAGTCTGGAAACAAATACAACTTCACAAACACTGAGAATGGACTTTACAGTGAAGTAGGAGACATCTTGTGTTCAGCAGTTAAACTAAATTCTAAAAATAAATATATTTGCATTCATATATTCTGGGATTTTCAATGAGGGACTAGGAGGAGAAGGTTTTTTTTACCAAGATAAATATACTTTCATGTGGAAAACAAAAAAGTATAATTATAAATATAATATTAGACACACGATTGTTCCAAGCATTTTTATATCTAAACAACATGTCGGGAGGGGATCTTTAAACTTAGATGTTCCTACTGAACATAGAAACTCGGCAGATGAATGTGAAAACAACCTCCAAATTTCAAACTCTGCAAGGTGAAGCTCAAACATCCAGCTGAAGGTACAAGAAGGAACATATTTTTGATTGGGGGGGGGGGCTTTAAAGGACCAGAGTGTAGGATTTAGTGACATCTAGCGGTGAGGTTGTAGATTGCAACCAACTGAAAACTCCACCCCTCCTAGAGCCAGCTCCCTATAAAGATACAAAAGGGTGATAATACACTATAAAAACATGCTCTTTTCTGCCAAGCCTGTTCTGCTAGATGCCACTTAATGCTACACATTTCTTAACAAACCTATTGCTACTTCCACTGCTGTTTATGAATCAGAAATGTTTTGTTTTTTCTCCCGGTTCGAGGACCACAACCTCTGATGTTGCTGTGAGTTATAAGCCAAACCCACCTGCCAAAAGTTCTCACTGATGCTCCCTCCTGTACTGCTCCAGATATCACTTCCCATGGGAAATAAGGCACTGCAACTGCGGGAAGCATCGTGGTAAAAGAAAAACAATGCTTCTAAGAGATAAAAACTGTCTCACATTCGGAGACAGTTGAGTACTGTGAGGAGTAAAACGTGTTGAGGACTCATTGACTACTCTGTGTGTGTATCCTCACTTCTGGCCACATGACTTGTCAGTTTCCGCCTCCCTGAACCCAGCTACGTCAGGAGGAGCAGTCAGGTTGAGGTTAGAGGAGGTTATACAACACACTTCTTCTCACCACGGTTTGCTCCCTGATAGAGAGCTATGAATCCCGATATTCTCAGAGAACGGCAAAATGCCACTTTTGACGTCGAAAAACTCACCCACATTTTGGACGGCGGCGCCGAGGTGACCAAAAGAAGACGGGAAATTGGTAAGTTTAAACATGTTTTCTTTGCTCCGTGGGAGTCCTGCTTGCCTGTTGTGGCTACTTTCGACAATCAAAATGTGATAAGATGATCGTAATGATGATATGTGCAAAGTAAAGAGTGTTGTAGGGGTTTGGGGAGCAAGTCAAAAGATGCTTTCATCGCTAACGTTAGCTAGCAGCAGCAGCAGCCCTGCACAGAAACGCCGTCCTATGATTTAGTATCATATGCCAGCTAAGTTAGGCCACTTGTTTGTGATATACCGCTGCTCCCCTCTCACTGGTCTGTGGCACTTTCGATGCTAATCCATAGTTTGTTGGTTGACACCATGGATGTACTATAAGGACTCCTCTCTTTACATCTTAGTATAAGTTAGCACTGCTGCACTGCCTAGTGCCACTTCCGGCTGCTGGTTTATGATGATTCTTAATTGACGCTGCTGTTCCACTGGCACATGCCATTAAAGTTATTCATTTAGTGGTTCAGTTTCAGTAGCTTATTTTTAGTGGTTGATATGAGATTACTTAGTTTAGTTACATATAAGCGAGGTAGCTATCATTAAGTAACGTTACCTGTTAGTGTTATGCTGATGTATTACTCTAAACACAGTGTGGACAATACGGGACAACTGCAAGCCATTTCTAAAACTTAATGTTTAATTGATGTCAAAACCTTTTTTATTCAATGTGGATCAAAGTGTACTTAGGTGTACACAAATCCACACAAAAAGTGTAGCTTATTTTAGATATCTAAGTTTCCATGTCAGCATGAATTCTCAAGTCATCATCCAGGTATGTGTCAATCCAATCTAAGGTAGAGAGTTGTGTACCAAACTCCACTAATGTGGCTATGATAGGCTTGCTCACACAAAGCTGAAAGAAGACACAGTCCTCAAAGACCAGGCATTCAACAGGATCTGAGGCCTCAGCTGAACCCAAACCTCAAATAAGTAGGATCAAACAGACCACACCAACTCCAATCGACCAACTCTGACCCAACACACACACACACACACACACACACACACACACACACACACAAGAAAACAGGTGGAAGTTGGGCGAAGTTCATGTTACAGTTAGTTGAGACATTTATCTTTATGATGGACAATTTGTGTTCCGGGTTAATTGTACATATAACCATATTACTGACTACATTTTAGTAAGTTCTCTGGAGTTTGTAGCTTGCTACAATACTGAATTTCTATCCTGCAGTGACCTTTTCATTTGTCTAGTTCAAGTGATACATTTACTACACTATTGCCTGATGAAAACCTGAATGCAAATACATCACGATCACATGAATTTCCCCAAGTGTACAAACATAGCCAGAACTAGTGTATAGTGAGCAGTGAATTACAAGATGCTGAAGGCAGAAGAGGAGACTTGAAATGATGCAGAACTTATAACATACAGTACCAGTCAATCAATCAATCTCAATCAATCAATCTTTATTTGTATAGCGCCAAATCATAAAGTTATCTCAAGGCACTTTACACATAGAGCAGGTTCTAAACCGAACTCTTCAGGTTTAATTTTAAAGAGATCCAACATTCCCACATGAGCAAGCACTTGGCAACAGTGGCAAGAAAAAACTTCCTTTTAACAGGAAGAAACCTCAGGCAGAACCAGACTCAAAGTGGGCGGCCATCTGCCTCGACCGGTTGCGGTTGAGAGGAGAGAGAGGAAGGATAGGAGAGAGAAGCACAATGAAAATCAACAATGAATCTAGTAGGTCCGGGACTGGTATCTGTCATCCGGACGTCTAGAGGCCCAGATTACCTGTGAGACATTCACAAGCTTTGATAGACTTTTTCAAATGTTTGGGTAAAGATTTACAATATATAGGTCACAACTTTACTTAAGTTGTTTAGATTGAAGCAGCTGTAGATTCATTCATTCATTCAATTTCTACAATCCACTATAGAGTCAATGGTCCTCAGTGACCCGGACTTCAATGAGGAGGACCCAAACTTCCTGTCCCGCAGTGAGCGCTATGACCAGGCTATCAGAAAGAGTGCCCAAATGATCCTGAAGCTCAGAGAGTATGGCATCGCAGACCCAGAGGAGATCTACTGCTATAAGAGGTATGTGGTAAAGGAATCGACACGTGAGGCCACATACTGTAAATCCAGATAGGTCTGTGTGATTGCAAGGCTGATGGAGTGCAGCCCACACACAGTTGAAATCTGCTGTTACTCACAAGAGATTAAGTGGACACAAAATGCCTTCCAGATCGGATTATGTCCTTTTGAAATGCCGGTAGACTCAAAAAAAGTTTCATGTATTAAAATTTTTAAGCTTTTTGCTAAAATTTAGCATATTGATTTGAATATGGGAATTTTGTCACAACAATAGCCAGTCAGATATTCCAGTATTTCTGGTTATATGTCTTTGATGCAAAGCAGTGTGGTCTTAAATAATGGAGGTAAGGGAGAGAGGAGTAAGGAAGTTTATGTGTAAATGGAGCCACTTTAAATGGGAGCTCACCTTAATGTTCAAATTTAATAGAGAAAAGTAATAGGCAGGCACTTATTATGCTTGAATACATAACCACTACATGCTTTTATTATAAAGGAAACTGTTGAGCCCTGTCAGATATAGTACTATCAGGATCAAAGGTGTGTAATTCATAAAATACACATGCTGGATATATCAGACATGTTTCATAGTAATACCACTACAGTCTGACTATGTTAATGGTGTTTCACAGCTGGTCTTTAACTATATTAAACAACTAAGTAATAGGCTGTCCAATAAATATTCAATGACAATACAAAATTCAAAGAATAACTGGAATATGCCCTTGGGTAAAATGCGTAATATAAATTGTAGCTTGACCAGCTATCTGTGTGGACATTGAGTAAGCAAAGTCAGTCAGAGCAAAGTTCATCATGAGATTAAAACTGTGTCAGAGGTTATGCGATCTCCCAGCTTTCACCAGTTATACAGTAGACAGTAATGCAGTGTAATAGATAATCCTTTAAGTATTACCTTGCCATAACATTATTTTACCAAATTAACTATCAGGCAGAGATGTTAGGAATGCTTTAAAGGTACAGCACAACTTCACGTTGACTACATGTAGTGCTTTGACATGTTAATCACATTAATACTTCTTGTACTTTGCTGGCCCTCTTGAGGAGCCAATGATTGTATGACAGGTAGTCAATGGAAAACTTCCATCCCAGTTTAATCAATTTCCAGAAAGAACCCCTAAAAGGCAGCCTAAGGCCTAATGATGCAGCACCTCATCTGGGAGTCATTTTATCTTATCTGATAGTTACTGAAACACCTGAATAACTTTTTCTGCCGACAGAGAGGCCAAGTCACAACAGATAAACTTGGACCTCATCCATAAAAGTAATTTTTGCCTTTCAGGACTTCCATAACACAGTGATGTCACCAACTACACACACCACTTACACAGCATTTAAGTAACAACAAGTCTGAACTTCGTTTTTTTTACCTTCCCTTCACACAGTATGCTTTTAGGCAACCATATTGAGGCGATGGGGCTGCACTTTGTCATGTTCCTCCCAACGCTGTACAGCCAGTGTGACCCTCAGCAGTCCAAGAAATGGTTACCAGTGTCAGAGTCCTTCCAGGTCATTGGCACGTATGCCCAAACTGAGATTGGTCACGGTCAGTCCTGGACTTAGCCCTTAATTCACTGACTTACTTGTTGTTTAAGACCTTCAGACATATAATTGCACTATTATAAAATAGCAAACATTGACATTGCACTGTTTCCCACAGAATTAGATTCTATTTGTGGCGTATGGTTTGTTGGTAATTCATTTGAAACACTGAAATGGGTCGCCAAATATACTTTGGTGGTCTTTTGTATACCTGGGCGACTCGCCCAAGTAAAATCTATGTGTGGGAAACATTGCATCCAAAAAATTTGGATCATGGAACAAAGAGGCCCGAATTGAAACAGATTTGGAAAGCTGTTCAGCACCAGGAATGGGTCTGGTGATTTCTTGTATGTGTTTGACAGATCCAAATTATGTTGACAATCTAAAGTAGTTGCATGTGTGTCCTGATGATTGCTTTAACAAGAGATGGTCATTTCTGCCCAAGTGCATGTAGCTGTAGCTGCGTTATTAACATTACTCGAATAGTAGTTGTACCTTTACACCTTCAGGATTATTAGTATTTTAGATTAGTTAGTCTTAGTCTCGTCTATTCCGAAACATGTTCCCATCAACATTAGTTAGTTCGTTTTACTGCCTTCCTACAAACAACCCTCTCACACCCCCCTTATGTAATAATGTAATCTACTGATGACAAATGAAGCTTGTGTGCATTTTGATTGCTGTGACTCACTTGATTGATTGTCATAATTTTTCAAATGAAGTTTCCAATGATTTCTAATCAGTTATGTAATCATAATTACTTAGCATGTCTCTGGTTCAGCCATTGAAAACTCAACAGTTTAGAAGTCAGTGTGAGACAAGGTGAGGCGGCGGTGCTTCTGAATTAGTCAATAGTGTAGACTAGATGAAACTGGACAGAAAATGAGTTGTGCTTGTCATGCAGTCTGACACAATAAGTAAAAGAAGATGCACACTGTGCTGCAGAGGTATGTGGTCTGGAAGCCTGTAACAAGCTCAGTTCTCATTTCTAACAGAATATCCCTTTGTAATCTGAGAGTTAGAAAACTCTGTGGCCAAAGAGAATGTAGGCCAAGCCAGCTATTGTTTGTTGCTTCTCTGTAACAAAGCCATGTGGATGTTATTATGAATTTGTATTTCATCCATGCAGAGCCACATTGAAAGGTTAGGATGAATGGCCTTGTCCTCACTATGAACATTTTATTCACATTTTAGCAAATGTGAATAAAACACTGTCAAGACCTGATATGACCACTTTTCTTATTCCTACTGTGTTGCAGCCTGTTGGGTGAGGTGTTTTCACTTAATCACTAAAATGAATTCACCTACCCATTATTATCTGCCAAGTCATAATTACTGTGCCCAAAACAAATATCATGTCAGTATACCTCTTTTCAATGCTGTCATGTATGTATTGACTGTGATAAACATGAACTAAAGAGATTTTTATTATAATACTATATATGCAGTATATAATAATATATATCTTCAGTCAGTTCATTGAAAAGTCACTTAAACAATTTTGGTGACTTTTCAAATTGTATCTTTCCAGACTTTCCAGGCAGTGAAGAACAAGACATTTAGTGTGGAAAAAAATACAAAAGGTAGCCAAATTAACCAAATTACTGTAAATATTTGAGGTATTAAAATATGCATGTGGCAGGAAAAACAGATCGCTGCAGCAACTGAACCGTTAAATTGAATTTAAACGAATGGAGCCAAATTATGATTGACTGATCAAATCAGCAGCTCCAATGTGCATGACATGCTCACAAGCTGTTTTAATTTGTCTTTGTCACCCCCGTCTGTACTACTTGCTTGCACATCCCTCTGTCTTATATTTTAACTCTCCTTTATTTTCTCTCCTTATTCATCTGCACTGACACGGGTTTAAACTTTCCATAAAATGGCTTCCCTCCATCTCTTCCATCTTCCTCCTTTCCTTTTTTCCACATTACCACCTGCTTCTTTTTTTCCCCCGTTTGCCCCTGTCCTGCGTGGCCTAGCTGTGTGCACCCAGACAGGCCAGCGCCCTTGGATCTCCATCTGGGGATGTTCCTGCCCACACTGCTCAACCAGGCCACCCCAGAGCAAATGGACCATTTCTTCACGCCTGCCTGGAACCTAGAGATCATCGGCACCTACGCTCAGACTGAGATGGGCCACGGTAAAATGAACAGAGCAGTCCAAAGTCCACGTCCTGTTGTGCACAAGGAAGCGTTTTTTTAGACAGAACTGTAATGATCAGGGATGGTTTGGTTGCTTTATCATTTCCATTGATAATAAACCTCCAAATGATAATCTTTAGAGAGGTGATACTTTAATGTAGGCTGGTGCTACATATTTAGGCCTATGTGTGCAAAATAAACGATGATGTCACAAGCATTGACTGGCAGAGGCAGTTGTTGTCCCCAGGCTAATAGATGATTAGCACATCCTGTTTAATGAACAAACTGCGTGTGAGCACCACTTCATTAAAGACAGTAGTTCAAATATCTGATATGCTAAAGCTGATGATTTATTTACAACCTGTTGGCTTGTGTCAATTCACACACTGAGCAAGTTATCAAATGAAATAGTAGCCAAAACTATGAAAGTAAGACCAAACCTGTGGAGTCTGCCACTAACTGCTACCTCACCACCAGCCTGCATCAGATAGCCCTCTAAGACCATCCACCCTCTCCCGCTCTCTAATAACCTGTTTTTATGTGTTTTTGACACAAATGTTACTAACACTCATAGATAGTTCAGATAGTTTTAGCACAAGCTAAGATCTGTCTTTGGCTACAGACCAGGGAACCGTTTTACAAATAATTGTCACCCACAAATTGGAGATGCATGCATGGGTTGCAAGCATGATGTTAATTTTGATTAACTGAAGCTGTCAAAATTAAATTAAGGGGAAATAATCTCATGTTGCAAGTCACAGCTTGCTTGTTGCAAATGTGTTGAAATGGGCCCCAGTATAGCAACACACTAGCTTCCAGCTTGAATAGGGTATTCAGACTGAAAACTGATTAGAGCTGCAATAATGAGTCAATTAATGGATTAGTCGACTGACCGATCTTCCAGCTTCATAAATGGCAATCCTGGTTTCTTGGGTCCTCTGTCACAGTAAGGTTGTGGACGGGTGTATCTTGGGCTTTGGGAAACGGTGTTGGACATTTTTTAATCGATTAATCTGTAATGAATAATATATCATTGTTAGTTGTATCCCTAAAATAGTTTCAGCCATACCGACCCCCTTCTCCCCATGGACCTTTTATGTTTGTAATAGATTCTATTTCATAGTGTATAAGCAAATGGCATGCCTTAGTCACAGCATGAATGTAACTGTCTTAAAATGAATGTTGTATATGTTTATAGATCTGTCAAACACCTACAAGATGCACTTTCATACTTTATGTTTGAATTTTTTCAAGCGGCCTCATCCATTTTTGTTGTTCATTTATAAGAGTTTTTTCTGTTTATGCATATTCACTCTCATTGACTAAAAATGTTTCCTATCACTTTGATCCATTAACCTATTAGATGTTTTGAGTTATTTTTGTATTTTATGATTGATGCTTAAATATTGTAGGTTTCATTGATTAATCTTCAGTCTGTTCATATCACTTTAATGTTATTGGTCAGTAATGCCTGTAGTGAATATGCTTGGCAGATTAATGTCTTAATGTCTCACCTCCATTGATGAGTAATCATTCATTTTTGCTTTTCCACTGTGTGTTATGTTGTGCGTGTATGTGTTCTGTGGGCTTTGATATGTTGTCTTTCTCTAGGTACACACCTCAGAGGGCTGGAGACCACGGCCACATACGACCCAGCCACTCAAGAGTTTGTTTTGAACAGTCCCACTGTCAGCTCCATCAAATGGTGGCCTGGAGGACGTAAGTACATTAACAGTTGTTTCTGCAGCCCGGAATTTGCATATTGTGTTGGAAATCCTTGGTCCAATAACCAATAATTGTCTGTTTTTCGCTGCAAAAATGTGAAGATGATAGATGTATGTTTAGATTGGAAAGTAAATGTTTCTAATACGACACCAATCTTTCATAATCCTTGCAATAAAGAATACATTTATTTATTGTAAACTTGTTTTATCTTTTAATATGTAGGCTAATTAATATCAGACATTAGACTGACTAATGGTTAGGTAAAGACCATGACTGTTTAGAAAAGGTGGATGCCTTTACAATAAACAAAGCAAAAAATCCACATTCAGAAGCAGCTTTCGTTTTCAGAACAATAATAATGATTTACTTATTGGTCAATAATATATCAGCAAAAGATAGAGTGTAACCTGCATACCTAAAATGATGAATACAATGGCTTAATGTAATGTTTTCCTTGAGCTGTGACAATCCTTTCTTTTTCTGTTCTTGAAACCTCATTGCCTTGCTCTCTCTCTTTCTAGTTGGCAAGACCTCAAACCATGCCATAATTCTAGCCCAGCTTTATACTCAAGGAAAATGCCACGGCCTGCACGCCTTCATCACACCCATCCGTGACATGACCACACATAAACCACTGCCAGGTAACTAACCACTGCTTGTGACTGGATGTAGTATTTGTCTTTTTTTTCTCTTCCTGTACAGTAGCTTGCCGTGTCTGCCTTACTCTCTCTTTTATTTTTTCCTGCATTCATTTAGGTATTGTGGTTGGTGATATCGGCCCCAAGTTTGGCTTTAATGAAGTTGATAACGGCTTCCTGAAACTAGAGAACGTACGAATCCCACGGGAGAACATGCTGATGAAATACGCCAAGGTGATGTCACATTATTTGTTGATAAAGCGTCCGATTCCCTGATCACAAATGGGTTTAAGGAGCTTTTTAAGTTAATGAGATGCAGAGTAATTATAATGTGGGTTCTGATGGGTATTCCACCACTGCCTGTATGTTTGATACTAGTTTGCTCAAATGTAATCTAATATTCATGGATATTTTAAAAGCTACACAAAGATATGCACAAAGACATATACTGACCAAATAGGGAATGATTGTTAAATTGCATTCATGAGGTTGTGTAAATGTTGATGATTGCTCCCTCTATCTATCATCTATCATCATCTATCTATACATGATAATTACTAATGCAGCTTTTATTCTCTAATAAGTTACTACACAGGACACAGTCTGCCCCTTTCCTCTTTGTTAAACATGACTATGAAGTATGACACATTGTTTCATGACGATGTGTCACATTACATGCCAGCAAAACAACTGTAGAAACTAAGTGTACAGTTACCAGTTAGTGATAAGCAAAACTTATTTGTTCTAAAATATCCTGATCACATCCTGCTAACATACTGCAGGGTTTTAAAAACAATCCTCCAGAGGATTTATTGATGATGTATTGAGAGTAGGACTTGTACTCATGGAGGATCTGCATGCAGACTGATTCTCTTTTCTCCACCAGGTGGAGCCAGATGGAACCTATTTGAAGCCACCCAGTGCCAAGCTGACCTATGGCACCATGGTCTTTGTACGCTCCATGATCGTACGCGAGTCAGCTAGGGCTCTTTCCAAGGCCTGCACCATCGCCATCCGCTACAGTTCTGTTCGTCATCAGTCTGAAATGCGGCCAGGGTCAGTTATTACGAATGAGTGCACAGAGCCACTTAAGTAAACAACTACATAAACATTGCATAACTCATGGGAGTTGCAAGCAAAACAGACATTCATGAGAATGGAAAACACAATTATGAGAGTCAAAAGTCTCACAAAGATTTATTATCAAATCAATTTTTTATGAGACAACTATGAAGTAAATACAATCACAGTGATATTTAATTGGCTACAGCAGAATAGATAGTGTAGGATGAAGTACCATGATTGGTTAGAGGAAACAATTTGTTGGTACATTAAGAATTGTAGACATAATTCCAACTGAAAATAGAAATAGCACTGTTTTTGTAATGATTTGATCTTCTATCATCTTGTGTATATATGGGAAGTGTAACTCAAAGCTGCGTGTTTCTGTGCTGCAGAGAGCCAGAGCCCCAGATCCTTGACTACCAGACGCAGCAGTACAAGCTGTTCCCCCTGCTGGCTATGGCCTATGGCTTCACTTTTGTCGGCCAGTACATGAACCAGACCTACCACCGCATCACTGGAGACATCAACCAGGGAGACTTCAGTGGACTGCCTGAGGTACTGAATGTATATACAGTACACTTGTACTCTCTTTAGTGAGAGTTAATGTGTAGCTGGTTGGCAGGCTGTCTGATAGTCTTATGGATTACACTCTCTTTACTGTCTTCAGCTGCTTGTACCATTTTGTTGTGGCAAGTAAGAACTGCTACTTTGAATCAATTTATGTCAACTGTTAAAATATTTTTTTATATTTTCACATCTCCAAGTCATGAACTTTTAGGTATAATTTCCCAGCATTTGCAGGAAGCTATTATCACCGTATTTGTGCTCCCATCTACAGCTCCATGCTCTGTCTGCGGGTCTAAAGGCCTTCACCACATGGGAAACTAACGCTGGCATCGAGGTTTGCCGCATGTCCTGCGGCGGTCACGGCTACTCTCTCAGCAGCGCCTTGCCAGACATTTATGTCTCATTCACCCCAACCTGCACTTACGAGGGGGAAAACACGGTCATGATGCTGCAGACTGCAAGGTACATCACAAGTTCACAAGCTCCAAGGTCTTAAACAAAGCCTGACACAAACACACAGTAGAAATGCCTTTGTTATTAGTGGTATATTATGCTCATACTGCAGGACAGATGTTATTACATTACTTTGCCTTTGTTTATACTCGTAACAGTTAAACATCTACCCAGTTCCTAAATTGTTCAGATGTTAGTACAGTTACTCAAACAGCTGTGCTCACACTGAAGTGCACACACAGAATAATTTGCATTTTTGTCACACATGAACACAAGATAAGCGAGACAAATACAGACACACAGGCATAAACATACTCCCACTCAGCAGCCCTACTGTGCCACAACTGCAGGGGACACACCCGCACTCCACCCACAACAAAAACAAATAGGTCACATTTTAGATCGCTGAATAATAGCTGTTGCAGTTTTGTTTCACCAGTGCTATAAAGGTCAGCAGTTTCATTTCAGAAACCGGTTATGTGATATTTTGTCTTTTCTGAAGGGATATTATTTCCCTGGCAAGTACGCAGGAACATTTCTTGAAGCTCATCACACAATGAGCTTGTACCTGAGCATTAAGTACACACACAAAGTTCAAGGGTGTAGTTTGATGAATGGGAATGCATGAATAGATTGTCATATGAAACCAGACCAGGATTTGGTGTTTTAAAAAGGATTAAAACAAGTTAGACTGGCATGGATCAAATGTACAACCGTGTGTCTGTGTCTGTGTGTGTGTGTGTGTGCGCGCGTATGCCATACTTTATCTGTGCAGATACCTGGTGAAATGCTACCGGCAGGCTAAAGAAGGCCAGCAGCTGAGTGGCATTGTGTCGTATCTGAATGAAGCAGAGCATCGGCGAGTCCAGCCCCAACCTGTTGCTGCAAGACCAACAGTGGTGGACATTAACGACCTGACTAGCCTGGTGGAGATCTACAAACTACGAGCTGCCATGTAAGAAACAAGAGCTGTAGAGATGAAAAGTACCTAGTTGCTTCAACTCATGTCCTTGTTTTCAGTTCTGGTAAAATATTTAATGAATTTTACCATTTGAAATTCATTGTTTTCCATATTATGTCTTTTTCTTTTTTCTTATTCTTTCTTTTTTCTTTCATGTACAATATTAAATATAAATGTTGCCATTTGATGTATTGTACCAGAGTTAGTTTAGCTAATTTTCATCTGCAGTCCCTTGGCAGGTCAAAAGTAAAACATAAAACTCCTTGTCTCGTGGTTGCACAGTAATGAGGCTGTTTATGCCATCAAAGACTGCCATTCAGTGTTTAAGTATCTACTAAATGCCTAAATATAGCTTAAAATCTTTGTTCTTAAAAAGATGAGGGATGAATACAGAGGTAGGAATCACAGATGAGCTCAAAAATCCATATGCCATATACACAATAGATCACAAGAAATATTGTACGATATATATCAAAAGAACTGAAGAAGGAAAAAACTGAGAAGGAAATAGTCAATGTTCATTGTCAGTGAATTAGTTTCATAGAAAATAAATGCCAACAAGTATAAATATCACAACAATGACTAACTGCAACCACAGAGCTGCCAATAGCATTAGTAAGCCTGATAAGAGACAACAGAGAGATTTATTCCTTTTCTGTGGCAGTAAACATAACACACATGTATCCATACTTGGGGCCTGTGCATTGAAAATGTATCACAGGTGGAAATATCGCTATGTGATGCAATATTGATTATTTATTTATTTGTCCGTCCCACCCCTAGATGGTAGGGATATGTTGATACACTCTCTGCTGTTACACAGATTTTGTTTTTTGTGTCTCAGGTGTTGATGTGAGTCAAAGCTTCAACTGTCACCTTTAATCACCCTCATAGTCTAATCTCTTTTCCGAACCAGATCATGTGCCTGAATTTGCTATTCTTTGCTGTCAACCTGATGTCTGCCTTCTATCTTGTCTAATCTTCTCCTTTCCACTGTTAGACATGATATGCTGTCCTGATCACATCCTTGCAGATACTGTCAGCCTTAGTCACATGTAAATCCATTTGGCAGTCAGTGTCAGCTTTGTGTTGAGCACAAACAGTGGCTGAGTCAGTCTGCTGAACAAAATGTGGCCTTACTGTCGAGATATCTAGGAGGATGAGGCAAAGGAAGTTGTGTGTTTAGTAATCATTTCTTCCTATGTTCCTAATAAGGCCCCTGTTTACATTTGTTTTTTTATTTTATTTATTCATTTGAGAAATATACAAATATTTGATTTGAGAAAGGTCTGTGTTTTTTAATAAGATTATAGGTGCTACTGTGTTTTTAAGATGCAGCAGCTCTGCGTGCAGGTGGTTGAGTGGTTAGAGCGCATACCGTATACGCAGCAGACCCTGGTTTGAATCCCAGTTGGAGGTCCTTTGCTGCATGCCACACCTCGTCTCCCTAACCATGTTTCCTGTCTGTTTACTGCTAAATAAAGGTGTCTATGCCAGACAAAGTCTTAAAAACAAAAAACAAAACACAAACACAAAGTCAAAGCTGAATATGTTTGCATGTCAAGCTGGGGAAGTATGAAGTGTCTTTTGTTTTTATTAATTTTGTATTCATGCTGCCTCTGATTAATGTAGATTATGTGTCTCTTTGTAGTCTAGTAGAGCTGGCAGCTAAGAGCATCCAGCAGGAGTTGCAGCGCAGGAAGAGCCAGGAGGATGCCTGGAATAACAGCGCTATCGACCTGGTCAGAGCCTCAGATGTAAGTTCTGTTCTGTGTGTTTACACTTTAAAAGTGATTTATATTTATTCTTAGACCAGGAACCAATATTTTAAAAAGCATAGTTGAAACAGCCCTAAACCAAGAACAAGATTTAAAATAATTATATAATAATATCTTATAGACAAAAATTGGATTCATCATCATCCTTTTATTACTGATAAAATTCAGAGCAAACTGAAATGAAAAAAGTGACATTTTCATAGCTTTGAAATTGAGCTTGGATTAAAACTTTTTAAGGTTCACGATGAGGTCTCAACCTCAGTTGGTTGTTGAAATCACAGATTTTAAATCTTAGTTTCACTCAGTCTTGTATTTCTTTTTCCTGTCTCTTTCTTTGTCATTTGTTACGCTGAATCCCTTTCATTTCTGTCTCCTCCTGTTTTTTGATCCCAGGCCCACTGTCACTATGTTGTGGTGAAGCTCTTCACTGACAAGCTGGGGGAGATTGGTGACACAGCCATTCACTCAGTGCTGTCAACCTTGGCTCTCCTCTATGCACTTCAAGGCATCACAAGGAACTCCGGGGACTTCCTACAGGTGAAAATAATTATAATGTATAAAAAAAGTTTGCTCAAAAGTCTGTGGTTGATTTCGGAATTTTTACTTTGTGTGTGCAAAGCTGAAAATTATTTGCATACTCTCCAAACTGCTGGCCTGTTGGTTTCAGTGTCTGCTCACTTATGAAAGCCTGAATTGCCTCTTTGTTTGCAAGCTAGCAAAATGAAGTCTTTGTGTGTTGGATCAGTATGCCTCGCTTGTTGTGTAAAAAAGGCAATTTAGATTTTGACTTTTGAGCTGAGCTTTCATTTGAAAATGACATAAAAGATGTAAAGCTTTCTCCGAAATCAGAAACTTCACCCGCTGTCTCTACTAGCTACTACAACCTGTGTTTCCTCACCACTCGGGCAGTTGTGTACAATGCAACAGCACATTTTAATCCACATCTGCATCTGTTTTATTTCAGGCTGGACTAATAAGTGTGCCCCAGGTGCTACAGATTTCTGTTCGCATTAAGGAGCTGCTGTCTCAGCTGAGGCCCAACGCTGTGGCGCTGGTAGATGCCTTCAATATCCACGACAGGAGGCTGAATTCAGTCCTGGGACGATACGACGGGAATGTTTACGAAAACATGTTCGAATGGGCTCGCCGCTCACCCCTAAACTCTACAGAGGTCAGTCAGGGTTTCAGCACAATTTTTGAGAAGGTCATTTCTTAAACTGATCAAGTTCCTACAGTGGTCGAGTCCAGAAGTCTGTGTTTGTGGTTTTATACATGTCTTTTATTGCCCGGGTCTCACTCATTAAGCTTTCTTTTTTCTCTAGGTCCATGAGTCTTTCCACAAGTACCTGAAGCCCCTGCGGTCCAAACTGTGAGCACACCTTTGCATCCTGATTTCCTGGCGTTGACCCTTCAACGCCGCTAAAATAGGCACAATCTTAATTTGGGGTGTAACAGTACACAAAATTTGTAGTTCGGTATGTACCTCGGCTTTGGGGTGACGGTTCGTCATGGTTCATTGGTTAAAACTATTACTGAAATGGAAAAGGAAAACAAGCTCTCCGTTCCCCACAGGGAGTTAGGGGACCTGCTGACAGCTGTTTTATGCTGATTTATAGTTAAACCATATATAAAGTAGTTTAACAAGCTCCACCTCCAGCAGCTACAACAGAAACATGCTGTTGACTCATTGAAGCTTTAGAATTAATAATCTAATGATGTCATATATTTGGTCAGAGGGAGCAAACCCCTTTTAATTTCATAACTTTTAACTTCATTGTTCTCTCTCAGAAGTGGTTCTCATCACATGCTGTCTGACCATGTCTGAAATCAAATCTATTTATAGTTGTTTTGAACGGCAGCTGTCACACAGAGGGAAGGGGGAGACGCCATATCATTTGACTATGAAGATAATGGAGCATATTTTAATAATAGTGTTGCACTCTGTCATGTTATGGGTTTCTCATTTGTAATTCTGACAGTAGCAACAGCACAGGGTAACCAGGCTATTTTCATTAAGCCGGGCTAGCATACATGCATGACAGTAATTGTTTGGGTCAAGGAGCATACTGAACCAAGTAAAGTTGCATACCGAACCAAGCGTCCTGTACCAAATTGTTCAGGATGAATACACGAACACCCCCAATCTTAACTGTTCTCACCGATCATATCAACCCCAGGACCATCTTCACTTATCAGCTGATATTTGCTCCATATGAAGGAATTTAGCCCTCACTACTCTTTTTTTCTGTCTTTGTGGTCATGTTGAATGCCATCAGAGCTTACCAAAATCAGCCTCTGTAAAGGCCATGGTGTACTGTAACATTTTGGAGCATTGTAGACAACCTAAAATAAAATAATCTTAAAACAATGTTATTAATGAGGGAAGTGAAAACAGAACCAAGAATGAAATCAATATCTGAAAATCTCCACCGAAAGCCCCCCCCCCCATAAAACCAGATTTAAGAATACAGAAAAATAATCAATTTACTGAAATTTAATAATCAATATTTACAGTTTTAGATTGCATTATTCTCCATAGAAACATTCCATAGGAACATTTCTTAGTATTTCTATTTCCTAATTTTCTGTGGCCTGCCTGATGGCTCCTCATTATGTGCCAGTTAGGATGGAAATATCATCTCCTTTTTTTCTAATTCTATGTCTATGAGAGTTTAATGCTAGGAACAAACCCAAAGAAAAATCACTTTCGGTTGTTTATGACTACAAGGACCATCTTGTTACTGAAATATGTTATTGAATTTTTCCATCAGTTTTATCCATCTGTGTAGGCATCTATAAGGAACTGTATGAGACACTACAACTATACTGTAGTTTACATTAGGAAAATAACCAAATAGTAAATTACAACTGACATAACAGAAACATCAAGTGGAGATTATAAAATATTTCCTGTAAAATGCTGTGACAATATAATTTTGCTGAGTTGTCATTTTGCTTCAAAAAATGTATTTTTTTAGTAGGTGAAACGTCTTCTGAAGCTGTTAGCATGCTTGTAGCGCTGTCCTCCTACACAAAGCATTCAGTAGATAAAACTTCAGCATATATACATCAAGTTCAGTTGGACTTTGGGGTTGTAACAATTTTAATTGTAGCTCCTTTAAAGTCACTTCTCTACTGTTCCCCACAACTTTAAATTACTTCACCCAAAATGTGTACTTTTTTATAGCTCCAATGCTAAGAAGTTTTTACAAGGCTGTACCACAATCACAGAGGTAAAATAATCTGCCTTAATCCTCGCTCCCACCAGCTGTCCGATCTCTGTTGCTATATGATGAATGACAATGTCCTACTTAGGTTACCTACTTCACACTGTTCTTCATTACCAGGCTGAGCTCAGCAGAGAGTTGAAAGGCCTGACATGTTACAATGATACATGGGGGCTTCCAGAGACTTGCTAAATTAGATACAATTAAAGACTTTGGGGTGATATGTTCGCACTTCTGCAGTTTCTGTGAAAATTAGCTCAGTCTCAGGATTTCTCATCATTAGAAAAAATGGTTACACTATCCTGTGTGTCCCTACACCTTTGAATGTAACAGAAAGTGTTCTGCAGATACTGATTAAAGGTAGAATATGTCAAGTGTGTCAGAAGGACCTGTGAGGAAAAGACTGAATTTCTTGAATGTTTGGTGAGTTCACATTATGCACTGAATACGTTCATTAATATTCTCCATCCCTGCTGTGTGGGGCTGATTGTTAACAAGGGCCGCACTGCAGCCAACCTCTGGATGGATTATGTCTTTAGTTTTTAATCAATCACATTTCAAACTAGACACTTTTTAAATTATGCTGCAATGTTGACATCCTACTGTATTAATTACCCTGATTCAATTATGACCTGAAGTGTGTGCCAACTCAAACTTAATGCTTTACTATTTTGTTCATTTCAGTTCCAGAAAAATAACACGTTATAAATTGACTTAGTCTGTTAATAATCATCAGTTTTGACTTGAATTGGTGGGTTTGTACTCTTTGTTTATCTCAAACTTAAGTAGTCTATTTTTTTCTCAGTGAGCCATCCAGTTGTATAAATGATAAGTATTGAGACTGGTGAATAAAAGTAGAACGATTCAAATAACACTCTTTGACTGTAATGACATTATAATGATAAGGGAGAGCAATAACCTAAAGCCTCACTATGAAGTGTAAAGATGATTTGTAGAATGATTATGTGCCTGAGGGAAGTTGTCTTTCCTTAATCTAAGTAACTGAGGTTCTCCTCTCACCAGACTGATAGCAACTCATTTGAGTATTCACACATTTCTAATCAGTTTATCTCCGCTGTAAAGGCGCAGTTCTGAATATATAATGACTAAGCTGTTTGTTAAGCATTATTGTGTGATAATTTGTTGACATGTTTTATTGAATGATGATTTTAATGGTTGGTAAATAATTTGAAATGTAAATTGTATTAATAAAAATGAAATAAGCAATGTGTAATCCGTTTTTTTTTTTTTTTTTGTCTCAATAGACCAGCTTGAATTGATCTTGAAGTCAACTAACAGACTCCATTGGGGGAAAACAATGACTTAGGCCCACTATGCAATGAGCATCTAGAGGTGCAGCGATGAGATGATTTTATAACATGCCAATTACTGTATAATGAGTACATTTTTAGGTTCCGTTTTAGGCTTCGGTGTAGATGGATTTTACAGATTGATTAATAAATAATGAAAAATAGTTAGTTGCAGTCCTAGCACCGTCACTATATTATTATTATATTATTATTATTATTATAGTTTAGTTTATTTCGAACATGTTAGCGAATCTGTGATGTGTTGTGTCTAGTTAGGGTCACCACTAAAGGGCACTGCAACATTGCTAGAAGAAGACTAGCTGAGAGCTAAGTTACACAGCAGCAGTAAAACGTGCTAGTTCATTGTTCATGAAGACTATATATTATATTGAATAAACGGTTAAGTGAAGCCGCATGCGTACGTGTACTTCATGACATGGTGTCAGAAGTGACCTTTTCGGCTGTATGAAAGAAGAGAAAGATATGGAGCCGCGGAATGGCCAAGTTTCACGCGCCGGAATCGTTGACCTTCGCCCAGCCATCGGCGTGGCCGACCTGGAGACAGCTTCTCTCGCTACGGGATTGCAACAAAACTCGATCAAGAAGAAAGTTGTGTTCAAGTCAACACGTTGCTGTACGCTATGGGCCAAGAGGCAGAACCGATATTTAGCACATTCACGCTGGATGAGGACAGCGAGGAGGACTATTATGCAGCAGTGCAAACCATTTGAGAAGAGGCAAGCTAAAGCTAAAGGCGAAACAACACATGAAAACACGCATAGGCTATGTATGTGTACTTCATGACAGAAACAAAACAATGTGGTTTATGGCAAAATTTCTCAGAATTCTGATAAAAAAGTCAGAACTCACTTTTTTCCGCAGTGGCCCTAATCCTCTTCCATAGGCTATAGCTATCTCAATAAATTAGAATATTGTGGAAAAGTTAATTAATTTCAGTAATTCAGTTTAAAAAGTGAAGCTCACATATTGATTAGCTATAGCTTACAGCTAATGAAAACCCCAAATTCAGTGTCTCAGAAAATTAGAATATTGTTCAAAAGTTCAAGTTCAATAATGTAGACTCACAGTGTCACATTCAAATCAGCTTATTAGCTCGAAACACCTGCAAAGGATTCCTGAGCCTTTAGATGATCTCTCAGTCTGGTTCAGTGGGCTTCACAATCATAGGGAAGACTGCTGACTTGACAGTTGTCGAAGAAAGTCATTGACACCCTCCACAAGGGGGGTAAGCCTCAAAAAGTCATTGGAAGCTGGCGGTTCACAGAGTGCTGTATCCAAGAATATTCATAAAAAGTTGAGTGGAAGGAAAAAGTGTGGCAGGAAAAGGTGCACAAGCAACAGGGATAACCGCAGTCTTGAGAGGATTGTCAAGCAAAGGCCGTTCAAAAGTTGGGAGAGCTTCATAAGGAGTGGACTGAGGCTGGACTCAGTGCACTAAGAGCCACCACATACAGATGTATCCAGGACATGGACTACAACTGTCACACTGTTGTGTCAAGCCACTCCTGAACCAAAGACAACATCAGAAGCATCTTACCTGGGCTAAGGATAAACATAACTGGTCTATTGCCCAGTGATACAAAGTCCTCTTTTCAGATGAAAGTAAATTTGACATTTAATTTGGAAATCAAGGTCCCAGAGTCTGGAGGAAGAGAGGAGAGGCACAGAATCCAAGTTGCTTTAAGTCCAGCGTGAAGTTTCCACAGTCAGTGATGATTTGGGGGGCCATGTCATCTGCTGGTGTTGGTCCACTGTGTTTTATCAAGTCCAGAGTCAACGCAGCCGTCTACCAGGACATTTTAGAGCACTTCATGGTTCCTTCTGCTGACAAGCTTTATGGGGATGCTGATTTCATTTTCCAGCAGGATTTGGCACTTGCCCACACTGCCAAAAGTACCAATACTGGTTTAATGAACATAGAATTATTATGCTTGATTGGCCAGCAAACTCACCTGACCTGAACCCATAGAAAATATGGGATATTGTCAAGAGGAAGATGAGAGACACAAGACCCAACAATGCAGACAGACCAACTTAGGCTTTCATAACACCTCAGCAGTGCCACAGGCTGAGAGCCTCCATGCCACTCCACATTGATGCAGTTATTAATGCGAAAGAAGCTCCAACCAAGTACTGAGTGACCATGAACATACTTTTCAGAAGGGTGACATTTCTATATTAAAAATCCTTGTTTTTTATTGGTCTTATGTAATATTCTAATTTTTTGAGATACTGAATTTGGGGTTTTCATTAGTTGTAAGCTAATATTCATCAAGATTTGAACAAATAAAGGCTTAAAATATTTCACTTTGTGTGTAATGAATCCATATAGTAGCCTATATGAGTTTCACTTTTTAAATTGAATTTCCACATTTCCATATTCTAATTTATTGAGATGCACCTGTATATTCACAGCTGGCGAAAATATTAAATAGTTACATTATGAGACAAATGCAGATTATTTAATGTAGGCCTACCTGCTAAAATAGTTGGTCAGCTTATTGTTACACTGTAGCCAATTTCAATGGAATCTGTATCATCTATTAACTCTGTGTGGTTCCATTAATTAACGACTGCAAGTGTTTTAATTGTGTAACCAGGTAAAGTGGTAATCACGTCTACTATGGTTGGCCATATGTGGTTGGCGGCTTTTTGAGGAGGCTGGCCCGGACCCAGCTCGACTCCTCCGTGGGTAAGGCTGCCCGTAACTCCTCCCACTACTCCTCCGTGGAGCTGTAGTCAAGGATGTTGGAAAAGAGAAAGAGGGAAGTAGAAACACACTGGTGGACAGTACTTTACAGTATGATAGTATTTCGGACAAATATCTCCTGCTAATGAATAATAACCCGGCTGTTTCTTCTTGGAGGTGAGTTTAATGAGACTAATTATCGTGTTTATACCGTAAAAGCCGTGAAAAGTGAACGTTAAGAGCATGTGTTTGGGCCAACGGTTGTTAGCGATGATTGTAATTTAAAAATAAAAAGTTAAATATATTTAAAAAAAAATTCCCTGCGTATAAGAGCTCAAATGAGGAAAGTTTTAATAAATGTAGCTAAGTCTATAAGTCAAAGCTTTTTTTAAAATGACATATAAAATGTTTTAACCGTCGTTTTCACCCGGACGAGCAAACCTTAGCCCTTTGTTACTCCAGACAAACTCACAGCCTGTCATTATTCATCTCAAATGTCATTCTTTTATCCCCTTAAAGTTAATTATAGTCACCATGTGCCGACGAATTCATTCGGTGTTACACCCCGCCTGTTTGTTTCCCTGGGAATGTAGGAGGGAGTGTTCAAACCGGAGCTTATCGTAACCGAGACATTTTTATCCGAATGACTTTACATTTTAATAAGCTACTCCATATCAACAAGACGAGTGTTTCAGCTGCTGTGTGATTAACTTACGA
Organism: Scomber japonicus; assembly: GCF_027409825.1. NCBI lineage: Eukaryota > Metazoa > Chordata > Actinopteri > Scombriformes > Scombridae > Scomber > Scomber japonicus. Next base: position 25,963,760 of record NC_070579.1, on the reverse strand, counting down.
AACTTATAATTTTAAGACATGGTGACTGAAATAGTGACTGTGTGTGGTGACTAGCTTCCGAGTTAATGTAGGAATAATAGGTATTACACCTACAATTACATACGTTTATAGTTCTTGCTAACTAGTTCTCAGAAGGGGCTTTTTATGTTTATTATCGGCGTGTGTGTGTAGGAGTTTCTCACATAAAAATAGCAACAGCTGTCTTAACAAACCCATTTGAGTAATGGACTTGTTAACAGCGTTGACTGTCAGTGCTTGAAAATGTGGGTCAGTGTTACTCTGCACAGTTGTCTTGAATGACATAAGAAACAGTGATGTTCACCAGTGGACTGAAGGTTGAGGTGCCATGGTGACCACTTTTTCACAATTAAAATCTAGTGGTTGTGTAGGCTACTTGCATGAGTTTTTTTCAGTAGGCCCTTACTGGTAGGTACATTTTTTGTCCTATGATATTTACTAATGTATTCAAAATATTAAAAAATTTAAACTCACAAACATAAACATGTTAGTTTAGTAGTGATCATAGATAGATAGATAGATACGTATTCATTTAGGCATCCAATAGTCTATGCAACACATAAAAACACCCATTCAGGCTGCAAAATTAATATTGTCCAAAATAGCTAGTGAATGTTTAACTTTTTTCTAGCCATTGAATAGATTACAATTGTTTTTGTGGCTACTGATTGAATTAAATCTGCCAGCTACATGAGTATTTTACCAGAATTTAGCTGATGGCTGGTGCTAATTTTATGCCCTGTAATACACACAAGAATAAAATAATGAAAACAAGTGTGCAGGTAGTGTGAATGCATGGTGATTAACAGTACAAAAATAATTACTACTATAAATAGTATAAATTGGAGATAAATATGTTAACAAATTAAAACTGTGCGTAAAGCTCACAAGTAACCAAGAGTGCAGCAGCCTAATGACAGAATACAGGTGAGCATGGGTCGCCACAATGTTAATTTCACCCTGCCATAGATGGGAAGAGTTGAATAGCCATATGGTGTGGGGGACAAAAGACCTTCTCAATTCTGTCTGTCATATTTAGGGTCCTTCTCTCTGCCAACCACAGAGCCAGCTCTCCTCATCAGCCTGTCAAGCTCCATCACATCCCTCTTCTTAATGCTGCCTCCCCAGCACACATCATCACAGATTTTATCACTGACTAACCTATTGATTCCTCAGTTAATCAATTAGTTATTTGGTCCATTAAAATGTCAGAAAATGATGAAAAATGTCAATCATTGTCCCAAATACCCAAGGCGACGTCTTCAAATGCCTTGTTTTGTTTAGATGTTTAGTTAACCATCGTAAAGGAGTAAAGAAACCATAAAACACATTCACAGCTGGAATAAATGTGGATTTTTTTTTCTCTAAACAAATGACTCAGAACTTCAAAATAACAGGTGATTCATTCATTTGTTAGAACAAGGGGAGAAGTATTTTGTTTAATTATTCTTGACCCTTCCTGGATTCTTGGTCCGATCAGTTAATATAACAGGACTTTTTATAATTACTTTAAGGGATCAATAATAAACAAATGTTATGTCTTAAAAATGTTTTGATATTAATCTAAAGGGTTAGTCTACATGCTGTCTTGACATGCAGGGACTACAGATCTATTCCTGGATTGTGACAGATTGATTCAAACTTTCATAACTCCATTATACATTTATTACCCGGGACAGCACCCCTCTGTATCTGATTTACTGTATGTGCCTGCTTCTCTGTCCAACCACAAACAGGCTATAATGGAGAAGTGTTGCATGGTGTTTTCCATTAGAGTCTACATCAAGTAATCACGCTTTCTGCACTTGTGAAGCTATTCCAGAAAATAAGGAAATTGACTGTAAAAGCAGGGACAGGGAGGGTCTATGATGTACAACGAGATGCTAAAAGATACTGTGCAGCAGCTGCACCTACGTGCATCTGCACCATTTCTGCACCTGTCACTGAGTTAACGGACTGTGTCAAGCACGATTGTAAGTGCAAATTAGAGAGTTTATATTCTGTTGCTATATAAGGAAACATTAGGCCAGCCAAAGGGTCACAAAGTCAAGCCAGCTCTGCTATGATTATAAACAAATCCCGGAAAATGGAAGAGCACATCTCTTGGCACCCTGTTTCATTTTTTCATGTTCCAAGGAATTACATTTTGTTTGTTTACATGTGGTTTTAAAAAAAATGTAGACATTAGAGTGCGACAACAGATGATCATCAGCTCACAGTCTCTCCGCTGTTACCTTCCCTATAACAATTTGCCTTATCGAAAAGACTACTACTTTGCTGTGCTTTTGGTTACCACCGACACTGTCCATTTTCCGCCAGATGATCATTTCCCCCACATGCTCATTTACCCATAGTGCATTGTGGCCTGCTAACCAACCATCACCTGCCCAGCTGTGGTGATTGGTTAATAAAGCAGTCGATCATGAGACTAAATATTCTTGGAAGCAACTATTGTTTTATTCCAGTATATGTTGGATTATGTTATTGTTGGGCACATTGTGTTTTGGACATAATAGGTTTCCGACTCACTTTATTTTTCCTCTCATCGTTGAGCGCCCCTTTCTGCTCGAGGGCTCCTGGGCAGTTGCCCATATTACCCGTATGGTAGATCCGGTTGTGCATAGTCCATGTTATCTAACAATAAAATCTGGTTAATGTATAACTTATTTCACTGATGTTATTAGTAGAAGTATGGAAACTTCAGTGGTATTTAGTGTCTTTCAATTCGTCACAGAATGGGAATCAAACACTGTCATCTCTTCCTCATAGGGGCTTTCCTTTCTGTGATATCTCTTTCCAGTGGCCCCATGCCATGACACACCCAAAAAACACAGTTGCCTGTTTTTCTTTTATAATAACAACACATTTTAGTCACATGAGGATCAAATTGTGGGCCAGGTTGTTGGAATTTTTTCTGCAGCGCTCTCATGCCAGCCCTCGTTCCACAGCGTATGACACATCTCAAAATGTTGGCACACTCAGGAAATGCTTTGAAACCCAAAGACTTATAAACCTTAAAAGGATTCATGTGGATACTGTTGTTTCTCCGTAAAGCTCCCAGTGGCGTGAAGAGTTTGTACAGACCATTTACATTTATTGTGGCTTTACATTTATTCTGGGAATCCAGGAGGGAAGGGGGGCGAAATGTCTGGCATGGCAGTTAACTTGTGACAGCAAGCGAGAGTAGACTACTTTGTCTTTCTCAGTTTTAACAGCCAAGCTGGGCCAGCTGACAGGAATTTCACTGATCAAACCCTCAGAAGTTGGCTGCGTCGCATGGCAGATTGCCTCTCACACACACACACACACACACACACACACACACATGTACACACACACACTCGTAGCACCTTTTACAAATCAATACTTTTTGTTCTATGCATGCTCTCACTGTCTAAAGACGAGTTATTTAGGTCACATCTTGAGGACTGTAAGGAGCTGCTGGACTGAGAACAAGGCTGTTGCTGTGGTTTTGCATAGAAGCTTGCTGTTATGCGAGTTCAGGCACGCAGACTCTTGGAAGATGTTGCAAGGTTATAAACTATCTCTGGAACGGTTAAGTCAAAGCTTGACGGTAATTTTTTAAAATGTATCACAAGATGCCGTGATAGTGAACTTGAATTACTTTCCCTTTAATAGCTTTTAAATGTTAGCTATTGATTTGCTTGAGATGCTGCAGTGCTATTATCAGCCAAGGAAGGGTGGGGGCATATGAAGAATCATGGTTTTGTATGGGGAGTCATCATCATTATCAGATATTGTGGTTTAGTGAAGAGTGTGGAGTGGGAGGGGGGGCAGTTTCAATTGTTGAAGCACACATTCACAAAGACTATTGAAATTCACACTCTCCTACGCTTTTAGCTGATTAAGCGCCTGCTAGAATAATGACTGCCTGCTCAGTCATGATCAGTTTATACTCTACACACATGGCAACAATGCACACAGACCAAACCAGACATGTCCATTGTTGTATAAAGATTTATCAGGAGGAGGAGGATGGTGTTTCATTGGAGCCATCAAAGGTATTGATTGTCTTCAAAAAGGTCTTGTTAGAGCACAGTACTCCCCTTCAAAGGCTTTCTGCCAGCTGGCTGCTGGCCCATGTGTAAGGCACTTTCACTAGTTTTCTGTCCTATGCTTTTCATTTACAACACAGGAATATTCGAAAGTTCAGTTTATTAAAACAGATAGGCTGCATCAGGAAAAATCTGTTTTATTCTAACATCGAAGTGGGAAGAAAGTTCATTTTCATAAGCAGCATTTACTTTTCTATAAATCCTACAGTCACTGTGCTCATAGTAAAAAATGAGAATTTCATCATCATATTTTGAAAACAAGATAGTTTTGTGTATGTTTTGTTTTCAATATCACGTTTACTGCAGTCATGCATTGCTCATATAGAGGCATACAGTTTAACACATATCACACATATATCACACAGTTATTTGACCTCTTTAAGTTGTGACTTTCTGGGTTAAATTTCAAGCAATATAGATTTAATTTACTATAAGTACTGGGCGTAACCGTGACCCAGTTGCTCACTAGTAGAAAGTTGATGCATGCAACAGAGCCAGTGTCCACGGTGTGATTGCAGTTGTGGACATTGTAAACATGTCGTATCCCTCTCTTTACCTCTTTTTTCTTGAACAGAGGTAATTGACTTGGGAAAGCTTTGTGACTTCAGGATTGTTGTGAAGTGGAAATGTATCTGCTATGTTTGCCCATTTTGCTGTTTCCCAATTCTTCCCATAACCTTTACTCCAGATTTGCCTGAGGCAGTCTTCCAAAAAGAGCGCTCCTAGGAGTAATGCTAAAATAACTACACTATGAACATATCGTAAAAAGCAGACATTAGACACCACAAACTGAAAATGAAACTTAGGAAGTGGAAATTTTGAAATGATGATGGCAGAGAGAGTCTATGAGTCAACAAAAAGTACAAAAGTCGATCAAATTCTGGTGTAGCAGGGTGTTACCAAAATCATCTTAAATCATCTGGAAATGTGTTATCTGCTTCAGCCATCTTATCAGGTTCATCAGCATTGTTGGACATTAGAAATATTTATTTGTTTGCTTGAGAGAAACAAATATTTTGGCTCTCAGTGTAACTCCTCATGTTACTGTCTTAGTGTCCACTGCTAGTGCGGATGAGCTCGTGTACTTGATGTCGTTCACACGTTTACTGACGTGTGTGTTTGTGTGTGAGAGTGTGAACATTTTCTGAACCTCGTCACTTTGCTTTAGCTTTGCGATGCTGTCTTTAGTTTTAACAGTGAAGTTAACCCCCTAACCCTAACCTAACCCACCACCACCATTCATGCCTCACGCTGCAGGACTCTGAGTAACTGTATGTTGTCTGAAAAAGATTTCTATTGGCACGTCTTAAACACTTGTTTAAAAAGCTCTTCATGAATTTGTTCAGTTTAAAGTTTAAGGCATTCATGTTTTGCATAGTTTAAACAAACACTCCTCGTACATTAACAGTTACTCATGCCTTTTTGTGCGTCCCTTTGAGGATCTACAGTGGAAAACTGAGTGGATGTTAAGAACAACAAGTGATGAGGCAATGGTCTAAGGGTCACTTCCTCATTTAACAAACAAAAGCGCTAACTATGATAGCTGTTTCCACTGTCAACGTACACAGTTAAAACATACACTGGTTCAAAATGTCATTCTTAAAATGAGTCATTTCAGAGGTACAGTTAGCTTTCAGTAAAGTGTGATTACTGTAGAAAAAGATGGTGTGAAAAGTCAAGTTTCAAGTCATGTAACAGGAGGAAGGATGTTTTGCAATATTGTCTAAGCATCTCCTCGCTCCACTCATTTGACTCTTATCCTCACGTCTTCAGAGGGAGGGACTAAGGCGCAAGATTAAGACTCAAGTGAAGGAAATGAGGAGGCATTTAAGGGAGAGGCAGAGATGCAAAGAAAGAATGTGAGGGAGGATTAATTGAGTAAACACGTTATGGTTCAAAAATAAGGCTTGCCGATTGCCCGGGGCAATTAAAATACCATATCAGCCCAGTAAATCTAGCAACTCAGTTGCCCTATTGGAATAGTGGTTTTTCAACTATAAATGATGTTCTTGTTATGTGGCACAAAGAAGAGCCCCTTCCTCTCGCACACATCAGAGAATATTGGCACGCACCATTGGCCACTCGAGAATTGTAGGTTAGTAGTTTTGACTTATGACACAAACATCTCTCAGGTTTATGTGAGCAGTGTCAAACAGAGGGATCAGTTCAACATGGTGAATATAAATACTCTCGAGAACTTGAGAAATATTAAAGGGAAATCTGAAGGTTTGGAGTGGAAGAAATTTGTCTAAAAATGTACATGTGGTCAAGTGAGTCAGTCTCTGTCATATGAAGGAAACGGGCTGATTAAAAGGACAGTGAAATATGGAGCATGGGTCATTTCAATATGCAAGAAAGTTTGTTGTTTTGATGACACTCTGCAAGAAAAAGTGTACTCTAGGCAAGTGGATTTCTCCACAACTTGCACAAAGTTAAAAAAAACAAAAAAAAAAACATTAACATGGAATTTAAGGCATTTTTTGTGTTTCTGTCACCGATACCACAACTGGCACAGCTGTAAGTCTGTAGATGTTTAGAGGCGTTGATCTGATGTTCTGCCCAAATAATTATAAGGAGGCACGTTACCACTGTCAGCACAGCGATGTCTTACATGCACTGCAACATGACAAAAGTGAAGGTGAAATATCTCTAAAAATGAACTTGCACATTTTATTCTAAATAGATCAATCTAACCACATAAAGTCTAAATAGATCAGTCTAACGACATAAAAACCACGTTCTGACTGCACTTTCTCCACTGGCAACAACCTAAAATACCTAACCTGACCTAACCTTAACCCTTTTTAATGTATGAATTGTTTGATCTGCGTTCAGACTGCAGGCAAATCTGATTCAAATCTGATTCCTTCTCAAATTTTTAGGCCTGACTGTCCACACAGCTTTTAGCAAGTGTCCAAATTGAATTTGGCTCTGTTCAGACTGGGCCACATTAATGACCAATCTGACAGGTTGCCGTGGCAACGTCGTCGGAGCTGAGGTGTCATCTAGCGTGTATTGTGTGATGTCATATAATTGCGAAAGCAACAACAAACCGGATGTAACTAAGAAAGGAGCCATCTCCCCAAAGATTAATTAAGAATTTGGTTTCGTCCTCTGTCCAACGACTATTAAAAACATGTCAGTGGGCCACGCTGTTGCACTTGGTGACATCTTTCACCATGAAAGCAGAAACATTAACTGCAGTTTGTTTAGTAATGCTTCCAAAGATAACAACGATAAGATTTTCAGTCTCAAGAGAGAGACCATGAACGGGAGCACGGCTCTGTTTACAGAGCTTCACCAGCTTGTTGTGATATCACAACCTTTTATGCTTGTTATTGGATGTGAACATCTCGTCTCTGGGTTGAGTTCATAAACATTGTTTTAACAAATATTGTATGTCATGATGTGAAACTTTGCACGTGGTTATTTGTTGAGCTACTGTGCATCACTGTAGCTGAGTAGACAATCGGACACTGCATACTCAGAGGATTTAATAACCAATAAATGATGAGCCTGAATGCTTGAGTGGAATACAGTTCAGTATAAATGATATATTAAACTCTTGCTCAGTGGCTTTGAGTATTGATTAAGAATATTAGTTACAGCCTGCCTACTGTACAGATAGATATCACAGGCCCGTCCTTTGTGTTCAGCCAGTAGCTTTTCTATAAGAAAATCAAATCTCATCTTACATAAATCCTCATTAAACTCAATGTAATTTCCCGTCATCAAGGAAATTATATATTTATCCTGAGCTCTTATTTATAACACTTTTCTTGTGTTTAATCCTTCTCTGGTCAAGAACATGGCCCTGTGGTAACACTTTTACCACTGAAGTACATCTGATTCTTACCCGACTACTATAACTTGATTTGCCGGGTGATATAAAAGCCTTGAATGTGTAAGGGAAAAAGGCTTACAACAGCTTGGCACTCACAATGCCCATAGTTGAGCAAGAGTCTCTCTTTTCAACACATAGTAAGCAGAAAACAAAAAATCACCAGTGTTATGGATGTGCATTGTGGCTCAGGTGTGAGAACAACACAATATCGTGTTGATAAGCTTATGTGGCCAAGAGTAGAAAAGCACCCTTATTTTGCATGCTTGTCTGGTGTTGCCAATACAGAAAGTGTGATTGGCATGAGTGTAGCAGATCAACTGCTGTGTAGAATGAGCATGGCTGAAAATGAAACAAGATATCTTGTCCACACCCTTAACGTGTGGGTTTCGTGTGGGTTACGTGTGGTGTTTGTAAGTTCAGAGCAGTTTGTCCTGAGTGCTGTTCAGAGTGCTGCAGCTCCGAGTGAACAAGCACAGCGCAGCCTGTCTCCCCTAATGACACCTGTATAACACTACTGAGCTCAGGCTAATGGGAATACATACAAACAAACTCACAGTCTGAGGGTAGGCCTCTCCCTCGGGGTAGAGGCTGAACCATGGTAACGCCCTCTGTGAGGAGCATGTGATATCACCAAACACGAGGGGTGGAGGTGGCTCAGACGCACACAGTACAGTCGGACTGATTAATGGTCATGCGCAGAGCTGTTTGGATGAACCAGTGGATTATTTGACCCCAGAAATGCGATCTGATTTGTCTTGTGATATTCAATTTTTGTCATGCCATCCATAGCTGCAGTGTGACATACTGTATGTTATCCACCCAAATCCCATTTGTCACGTTTGGAAATTAAGTTTCACATGTGAGTTGCGGTTCATTCATGAAGAATCCATGTTTATTTATTCTGACTGATGATATTATCCAGACATAGTTTGAGTCTGAGAGCATGTCATGGTCATGGATTCAGCAAATTAAGTCAGTATGTTTTCTTGTTTGTGGTGTCAGTAGAGCAGGATTGCTGCTTAGCACCTGCAAAAAACAAAACAAAAAAAGTCTGTTTTTAAAGGTTTTATTTTTTAAAGTCATTTTTGTGACACTTCTCAACAAATCAATCAAGCAAATCAGACTAAATAATATTAAAGTTGCTCAACAAGACCTATAGCGTGGCATAATAGATTTAATTGAAAGTGATGTAGTTTTCATCCTTTATATTCTGCCCCTTGTTATTTTCTTGGAAGAAAAACTGATATACATATATATATATATATATATATATATTTAGAATATCTGTAATTTAAAGATTTGTACATGTTTTGGTACAGTATGCACAGCTGATGTTGTATCGTCAGTGTTTTTCCTGGTCCCTGCTTAGTACCTCACCTCGGGCTCTAAGTTATCTGCGTTATCTTCCCTCTGGAGAATACAACATGTAGTCCCTTCATATGTCTTCCTCTGTGGATCCTAACATCTGCACTGATAGACTGTGGTCAGCAGCAGTCTCTCCGCCACTTAAGCACTCTGTCCATTAGTGAAATTTCTAGCTATTTCATTATCTAAGTGGGTGGGTTCCAGCCTCTACCCGCTATTCCACTAAACCACAGGTTAGATTGTCATTAGCCTCCTGTCTGTCTCAAGGGGAGCTGAGTCAGGCTTTCAGTCTGAGCTTGTAATTGCATATAATTAAAAACACTTTTGGCAAATTGAAATGTACACCCATATTGGCATAAACATGTTACAGAAATGTAATTTTTTTAGGTGAGGGGTTGGGGCAAAGTAAGTGACACGGACAATACGTGAAGCTCTGTCTAAACGTGTTTTGGCTCTGTGGTGGAAGAAGGAGATTATTGACTGAGCCGGTGTCAGGTTTCCCTGCTGCTGCCATTCCTGCCACAGACACCCGGGGTCTCAAATTGATTTTGTAAACCACAAGTCAAGAACAGCTTCAAGGCTTTCAAGACCATAATAACATAATGGATGTGTTGGCCAGGGTTTGTCACACCATAGGGATATTTCTGCAGCGCTGTTGATTTCTATACTATAATGCTACGAGACAATCTCCAGTCCAGGAATAGACTGGCTGTTTGCGCCGCTGTTGACTATGATTGGTAAAGACTGGAAGACGCCAATAAGTAAGTTTCATAGTATTTTTCTGTCCTTAAGCAGACAGAGAACCGTCCTGGTGCCACGACAACTGTGCTGCTACAACAACTCAAATGAGAAGACAGCGGATGTGATTTTATGATTCATTTGTTTTGTACAGTATGTGCATGCTTGAGATTTAACATGAATAGCACTCACCCAACATTTGGCGCTGTCTATTGATAACAGGTAGTTCAGTATCACTGGTGTGTTTATTGTAAACACTGACAGTAAGAAACACACTGCTCTTTACTGGTACTTTCTGTATTTTTAAAATAGTTGGGTCTACCATATCTGTATTGGCTGATGATCTCATTCAGAGCGACTCCTGTGTGCATCATCATCATGTGCAGTCAATAATAAGCAGAGCTTGGCTGTTAACAACTCAGGAGGAAGGGGGTATAGCTTACTTACCACCTGGAGGACGTGTGATGATTTCAGAGTATTATTGATCATGGTGATGTCATCCACTGTCACTGCGGGCAGCTCCACAGCCAGTGTATCTTTTTCATTAGAGGCTCAAGTATGTGTATGACGTTGTACCGTGCACTATGCCGCCCACTTTTGATCTCTGAGTTAGAAACTTTGATATTTTCACATGCAAACCAATACTTTATTATTTCAGTCTAACTCAGAAAAAAGACAGCAAGTCATCTAATGCAAAACAGTGAGAGAATTTGACATTTTAAATATGTGCATGAATACTGAACTGCAAGCTTACGACGATGCCTGAGGAAGAACGTCACGCTTGGAAAGTGCTGCACTCCAGAGTAGCTGCTGATCCAAACCTCTGCTGTGTTTTTCATTCCTTTTAGAGTCTGTATTCATGCACATATTGAACAGATTAAATCTTGATTTTTGGATCTGAAGGCTCCCTTCCTTTTTTTGAGTATTTCCATTGACCTGTTTGGCTCTCTTTCCCCTGTTTTATATGGATTCCTGCAAACAGTATTATTTAATCTGTGATATAAATTAAACTGTGCATCACTGCAGCTGATCTTAAACCAAATCTTAAACCATGTTTGCACTGTTACTGTATGGTTGGCAGTGACTGACATTTAATATTATTTACTTATTTGTGTTCCCTGTTTGTTGATTGATATTTTTAAGATCACAGTGCAACAGTGTGAAAGGGGCATCTCCCCTTCCTTTCGCCCCACCTCTTCCTTTGTAATTACATTAACTTAAATCAATCACAGAAGCACTGTGTAGAAATTAGTTTTTTTTTATGTTTAATGTAACACATTTCTCATCAGTGGTAAGTGAATGCCGAACCTTTTAAGAGCCACTTAAGAAAATTGGCTTTCTAATGTAATCACAATGTAAGGGAAGTTTTCAATGTTGTTTTTTTTTTAAGATGAAGCTGGAAGAGAGCCAGTCGCTATTAGTTCAAGTGGCTGTGTGTTTAGAAATAGTTTCCTTTTTTATTGTTGGGGTTGGGTTTATTTGCTGAGACAGAGATTAAGACTAGTCCTAAATTAAAGACAAGACTGAAAATATCCATTGAGAAACAAGTCTAGTCTTGGATTAATCTCATTTGGGAAGCATTTGGCTATAATCAATATTTTTTTATTATTTGCAGTAAATCATATGACTACTTCTATGTGAAAGGGGACATTTTTAATCATGGAACCCACCTAACCCAACTCTGTAGTTCCCCTCAGCTCTCCGGAATTTTATAATGTCTTTGAGCTTATTGTATTGATTTCGTGGTCCTCGACTTTACTGTTATTGTTCACTCTCACTGCTCTCATAGTGTCATTTTTGTCTGTAGCTATCAGCTCTCTTTCATAAAGAGTTTTAAAAAATCCACTCTACTCTATGCTACCCACCCAGCTCCAAATGGCAGACAGACAAAGCTAGAGATTCGCTGGTGAACAGTGTGGAGTATTTAACAAACATTTCCTTTGGTGGAGTCATCTGCTCTATGTGTTAATAATAGGAAATTGTTTGCTAACAGGTTTAACCCATTGTCTATTCAGGTGATAATGAGGAAGCGTTGTATTTACAGCTTGTTTCCGCTGATCCTGACTGGCCAAAAAATAAGACACTGCAGGTATAAATATTGAATTCTAAGTATATTCCTCTTAGTCATATCTTGAAGCTCGACCACTTTAGACTGAGCAGTTTAGTGTGGACAATCTCAAGCAGTGCCATTTATTTTGAGTATGATTCCAATCATACAACACCACAGGAAGGCTGATTCCCATTTTAGTTTCCAAAAGTGGTAGCAGAGAAAAATACTGGTTGATAATATTGTGTTGTGATAACGGGTGTGAATGCATTTGAATAGACATGTCACATTTTAGGGACAGTTTTGAAAATAGATAAGGCACAGAACAAACAACTTTGTTTAGTTTGTATTATTGTATAGCATTTAGTTTACATCTGAGGGACATAAATGTTTTAGTTGTACACTTTTGTATAGATAATAACATAGATTATTTTTTATCTCTTCTCCAGCACTCTGATAGGATGGCATCACAGGAGGGGGATGAGCCGCCTCCAAACGGGGGCCAATCAGATAGCCGTCTAAAGAGCAAGAAGCCACCAAGCCTGGTAATAATGATACCTCCACCTGAGGAGACGATGTCCCATGACCCTGCAAAACAGGTAACGTTGACTATATTGACCTCTACTAGTCTTTCGCCACCCGGTCTCTTCAAACAGGTTGTGACTCAAAAAGTGTAAATAGCCATTTCCTCTTCCTGTAGTGCTAATGTAAAGCACTTTACCATGGGTGTTGAGTTAATACTGTGTAACCTTCACAAAAAGATAAACTCAGTGCTTTATCAACACAGTGAAAAAAGTAAAATGTTGCCAAAAAAGAAAAGATCTTTTATTAATGATCCTCCTTCAGTGTTCAGGTAAAATTAAACCCATTTCACTCTTTGATTTTTTTCATATCAAAGCAAGGCCTCCCTCCTTTTTCTTTTTTTAAATGCCTATTTATAAAAGTTGTTGTGTTATGAGTCAAATTTAACCCTGTTGTAATTATGGGTTTTGTATATTGCTAAGCCATCATGAGTAACAAAAATACAACCAAACAAAATAGTAGTAATAAAATCTTCTAATCATTACTTGTGATGAATTCAAAACACATGTTAAACTTGACCCATGAACACAAAGTTTGAACCCTTTTCGAACACAACAGTCGGGTTTAACAACTACTCACCATATGAATTTCTGCTTATTAAAAAATGAAACAGATAAACGGGGTGTTGGGTTAGCCAAGAGCGGATATAAGCAGTATCACAAAAATGAGGATATACTGTGTACTTTTGCTTTGTCAAAGAAGCAGCACTCAGCAACCTGACCTCAGCAGATCTTTAGTATGTGGCTGAAAATAGAGGTCAAAAGCAGAAGGGAGGACTCTAATTAACATGAGTTTTGCTTGGTATGTTGCTTTAGAGGATAAGATAGAAATATGCTCTTGATTTTCTCTAACACTCTTACAAGAGAGAATTTAGCATACAACTATTTTTGTGCACTGTGGTTGATGGACAGATACTGTGAAAGGAGAAGTCATGCCCTACTGATCATTTGAGCCAGAGTTAGCATATACAGGGGAACAGAAAAAGGGCCAGTAATTATTTTTTTAAAGTTCAAATGGCTTCAAAACGTGTTAATGGGGTAGCATGCTCTCCCTCTGTTCCTCTCTATTTGCCATTTGCTGGGGCAGGGAGGCATGTTGGACAGCTGTCTTGCAGTTTATGGGGCAAGGCCACACATTACCCCTTGGAGGCCCCATACTCAGAGCACAAACATTGGCATTTCAGCCACACAAAGTAGTTGGTGGGCAGAGTTTAGAGCATTGCATGCTACTGTTAAACACTTTCTAAGAGCAACTACTATTGTAAACTGCAAGTGTGAGCTCACAGGACGTGTGCTTGAGCCCCGTCAAATATAAATAAAACTTAATTTGTAAAAGCTTTGCTGCATCACGCATGGTGATTAATGCTTTTCTTTCATCATTCTTGTCATCATCACACTTTTAATTTGCATTTTTTTTAATTATGTCAAAAGCCTTTGCACACCAAAGAGGGGGGTCAGGGAGTTGTCATGGTCCTGTTCTACATGTGCACTTATTGCTAGTGAGTGGCCACATTCAGAGGAAATAAAAAAATCATTATTGTAGTAGTCACTGCAATAATTACCTAATAGTCTTATAATTTAATAGCAATTTCATCTGAGATGTTCCTTTCAGGGCAGTAAAGTACTGCAGTCAATCTGTATGTAATTATACAGATTTATACATATTCATACAGTAATACATACATTATTTTTCTCCCCTGCTTAGCTTAGATTATTGGTGCCTCTTTAGTTGTGAATAAATCTGTATTCTAAATTAGTTTTGAAGCCGCAAAGTAAGTAAATGAAAACCTCGTGCACACTGTCTGCATGCAGTGATCATTGAGAACACTGATTAAAGTCTAAATGTTCCACTCTGTGTGGACAGACATATTAAAAGACAACACAATTCCTCTCCTTCTCTGCTCAGCCACTCCGGCCGTCTCTGAAAAAAAGTGTGAGTCGCCAGGCAGCCGGGTCTGCATCAGAGAGCATCGGTGGAGCTGGAGATGGAGGCTCTTCAGCCAGGGACAGGAGGTCAAAGTTTGGAAGACAAACTTCGCTCTCACAAAGCATTCGCAAGTAAGATGGAGGTGTGTGTGTGTGTGTGTGTGTGTGTGTGTGAGTGTGTGAGTGAGTGTGAATGTTTTTCTTCACATCATTCAATAATGGAAGGGCGCTATCCAGCAATTTAATCTTCTTCTTTTTTTTTATAATTCACTTTTTATTGCTTTTCAAGAAACGGTAAAGTCTCACAAAACAAAGACAGATACGATTACAATAAAACTAAGAAAACGGGGGATTCCATTTTTAAGAAGTTTAAGTCAAACCCTACAGTGACTAAAGTACAGACACACAGTAAAAGGGCAATGAACGAATAAACCCATAGAAAAAGGAAATAACTTTCCTACGCCCAAGTGTATACAGGAAATGCAAGTTTAGTTCCTCGCAGGTCATTTACCCAACATATATGTGCAAGTTCAGTTCCCTGTAGTTTGTTCACAGAAACTTCCTCTTCAGGTCCCTCAAATCAATAAAAAACATACAATAAATATATCAAACATACATTCAACATATTCCATGAATCGTGTGGTTAAGCATAGAGGCAGAAATTAAAGGAATAATGTCAAATGTATCGGAGGGTGCTAAAAAGTTCAGTTATCTTTGTTACATTTGTTGTGTGTCTTTAACAAAAGAGGCACACATGAATAGGATCCATTTAAATGTTTTCTATCAGATTTGTCATTATGTTGTCCAGTTTGACTTTGATATGACTCATAGATGCTTCCAAATTGCAAACGCTGTCATTATATTACGCTCCATATACTTATTCACAACAATGTTAATATCATCTGACCTTCCTGTTTGACACTGTGCTATGTGATGCTTAGTCTGCCCTCCTCACTCTTCACCTGCAGGAATACGGCTGAGTGGTTTGGAGTGGGAGAAGACTGTCAGACCAAACAGCAGATATGGCACAGGAAGAGCCTGCGCCACTGCAGCCAACGCTACGGCAAGCTGAAGGCCCAGTATAGAGAGCCTGACACAGCCACAAGCATCGACCAGGGCCTGGACTCCCCTGCCGCACACAAGTTGCCCAAGGTAGAGGCCTGTGATCACTCTGTGCCCTAACCTACACACTCTAATCCAGCTGTCAATTCACATCCTTCACAAGATGAGATATACCAGGGTCTATTTCACAGGGTCTGGGTTTTTTTCTCCCACTGGCATTGTTTAATGTTATGACACTGAAAGGTTTCTGAAGAAGGACAGGACCAAAAAGAAATGGCGAGAGAGTGAAGTTACAAAGGAGAGCTGGGAATAATGTGTCTGGCTTTAATAATGTAGAGCGCTTTATGGTGACAGACGTGGAGCATCTGTGCCCCAGATGAATCATGTCACTCTCTTCAGTCCTTATCAGACAGCCATACTCATCTACTCACCATCTAATATTAAGTTTTTCCTCTGTTGCTTACCTTCACTTGTTTTTTTTTACTCTGCACCTGTTTGCTCTTCTCATGGAGAGGACCATTGATAAGCATCGCTGTTTTTCTTCCTCATACTTTACACATATAAATGCAATCACAGAGGCAAGTGATAGCAGTTCTCATCTCTGAGTGACTCACTTTTCTTTCCTGTATTGAGCTCACTTCCTTTTTCTTCCAAATCAGCTTTTGGAAGAGGATTCATAAAATATGTAGGTTTGTGTTAATGTCATAGTGTAAATCAAATATTTATATGAGGGTGATTATAATCTCTTGATTTTGCTAGATTGTGGATCCCCTGGCACGGGGACGAGCCTTCCGTTGTCAAGATGAGGTGGACAATCGATCCCCCAGGACGCCCCTCACCACCCACGGGGCTCCCGTTACGCCAGGAGTCACCTCACTCAGCTCCTTCACCAGCCAGCGCTCTGGGTACAGCCGCTTCCCCAGACGTAAGAGGGAGTCCGTCGCCCGCATGAGCATCCGAGCTGCGTCCAACCTGCTTAGGGTGGGTGGGGTACCTGTGGGTGGGGTACCTGTGTGTTGTCAGAAAGCTTTCATGGGAATTTGAGAAAAGTTTAGAAATGGGTCGTGTTACAATTCAACTTTAATTGAATCTAGCAATTAAAGTTGCAATCAGTCTGTTAAAGGTGCTGTAAACTGTAAATAGATTTCATGGCATTTTCAGATTGAAATTACTTGACACTAAGATCTGTAATCCGCTTTTGTTGCTTTAATAGGCAAAATTAATACAACTAAATATTAAATAGCAGTAGGAGTGGTATATGTGTGTGTGTATGTATATATATATATATATATATATATATATATATATATATATATATATATACCTCTAACTGCTAGATTATTGTAATGTATTTTGATTTTATAAATGGCATAGATAAATAAAGAAATATCTGATTTCCTGAGTGTAATAAAAAATGTGTATAGATATCAGACACAATTTTATATATTGCCATTATCAACAATCCCACAGGGGTTAACATATTTAGGGGTTGAAGGTTTTGGTTATGAGATGTTGTTTTGTTTATGTTTGTGTGCATGTTTAGTCATTCCCTTAAAATAGAACACAGCTCTGAGTGTTTATATTCCTGTTAACTTATTTCTATGTAGAGTTGAACTGAACCGTTCTAAAATGCATAATGCATGTATGAAATCATTTATTATGTGGTGTGTGTTGTGCAGGGTCGTAGTGGCTTGGCAGGCTCCCAGACAGGTCGCAGTTTCCCCAGGAGGAGCTTTGTCAGGCCCAGCTGGATGGACGAGGACACTGTGGACTCTGCAGATACGTCCGAGTCGCTCTTCTTCAGCAAGGTCAGCAAACTCCTACTCTATCCTCTTAATAATGCCTCCGCAGCAATTTCACTCTTTGCTGGAATACTCTTTAGCAGATGTTTTCTCATTGTTCATTTGAAGGTCTTCCTGTACTTGCTTTCTCTTCTCTAGTATTGCCAGCAGTCACATTTCATTATTTAGATATCATTTTCACTGCTTCTCTGTGTCTCTTATCAGCCTTATTCAGCAACCACTTCCTCAGACTATATATTTATCCTGCTTTTCATCTGTGTTCTTTTCTGCAACACGTTCAACAACATGTCAAAACACACATCTGCTTCCAGATCAGCAGCTGTGCCATCTATATACATCTCTTATTCCTCTCACATTATGTTACGCCAGTCAGGAAGGGCTGTTTCAATTTCTTATCTCATGCTACAGCTTTCTTTCTCCCTTGTAGATTTAAAAAGTTTCTCTCTAGTCTCCTTTTCCATCTCTCCTGCTCAGTCTGACGATTGTACTGTATTTAGTTGCTGCTTGAAAAAGGTCTGCAAAGTGGAGATGAGAGGTTGAACATTCATTTCTAATAAGTGTATATTTGAAAAACCTTCTTAAACACACATAATGCCTGGCTGCTCACTGCTCTTCCTCTTCCTTTGTGACCTCTATAACCTCTGCTGCATAGGTCGATGCCCATGATGAGTTGTACTCTATGGCTGATGATGTATTTGAGTCGCCTCCCATGTCTGCCTCTTTTGCTCCCTGTGACCAGCCTGATCAGGGGTTCCCAAGCCTGTGAGTGATTATTCAACCAAAAACACTATCTATAAACACGTAGTCTTTTAGCTGTCACTGATGCTCCTGTAGTTCTCATCAGATGGCTATAATAATAGATATAGCACTAAAACCACTGAATAACAATGCAGATATACTTTGTAGCTTTTACATTTTCTTGTGCTGTTTATTGCATTGTATATTTGTACCTGTACTTGTCTAAAACAACCTCTTTTGTCTCTTGTCCCGCCCTTTCTCTTTCCATTGTTAAATTTCTTTACTACTTACTCACCTTCCTCCCAAACCCCAGTAAGGACATTTCTCGAACACTCAGGACACCAACAGTATTACCTGAGAAAAGTCATCCTCGCCGTGGTCGTCGTATCGCCTCCCAAGTGAAGCACTTTGCATTCGACAAACAGAAGCGTCAGTATGGCATGGGCGTTGTGGGAAAGTGGCTGAACCGGCACTATCGACGCAGTCTCAGCAGCAACGTCCAGAAACAGTTGGATGACTTCCACAGCCACAGGTAGGGAATTAATAGATGTGAAGGACGTACTAATGGAGCTAATAGATAGAGAGAGAAAGAAAAACTACTGAGTGAAGTCAACTGCTTTAGTGGGTTTTTTTTTTTTTATAGTTGAAGATTTTTGGGCAGTTTTAACTGTAAAAAGCGACACAAAACCTGTCAAGAGAGAGAATGGTGGTGATTTACAGGTTATAGTCATTTTAAGATGAATTAATGAGATTACAAACATTTTTCTCCATTGTCATGTAATTTTTGACACCAGGATTGATCAGTATAGGCCAGTCATGATTTCTGCTTGTTCTACATGATTTACAGTCAAATTGTTTGCTGTGTTTCAGGCCCTACTTCACCTACTGGATCACTTTTGTCCATGTAGTCATCACCTTGCTGGCCTGTTGTACATATGGTTTTGCTCCTGTGGGATTTGCACAACATTCTACGACTGAACTGGTGAGTGAAAACTTTAAAATCTGTTCACACGCAATTACCAGTTTCTTGAAAATTGAGACACTTGTTTGCAAAATATCTATGTGCATTAAAGAATAAGTAGGTCTACTGTGAAATAATAAAAAACAAACCTTTTTTGACAAGCTCTGTAGTGTCAAAAATGCAGTTTTTTAAAATTAAATTGATAATCAAAGCTGGTAACTTTTCAGTAACTATTGACTATTTGTTGCTGAAAGATTGATTATGGAGAGAAAATGTAATGTAAACAAACTGAAAAACAAAATGTGTTTTATTTTTTATTGTCTCATAAATCATCAACACTTCTGTCTGTAACTGCTAAGGTAGTTGTTTTGCTAAGCACTTTCCTTGCCATCTGTGTCACTTTGTCGCCCTCTATAGGTGCTCAAGAACAAAGGCATTTATGAGAGTGTCAAGTTTATCCAACAGCAGAACTTCTGGATCGGACCTAGTTCTGTGAGTCTCTTGCTGGTCTCAGTTTAGCTGCTGTATTAAAATATGGGTTTGTAATTTGTAAGTCAGTCTGGATGTCACCACATATTTTTGATCATACATCCTATTCAAGGTGCTGGGTTATACCCTCATGAATTTGACACTAACTCTTTACTGCATTTCCTGTCAAATGCTGTTGCTATTTAAGGATTTACTTGACCAGACATGTTTCATTAATTTTCTTTTTCATTTTTAGTTTTTCTTTCCTGCAAATCCCTTAAACATGTGTGGGTTTTTGACATTTGTACATCTTTACCATCATTTTCCCCCTTATTAGGAGGACCTGATCCACCTTGGGGCCAAGTTCTCGCCATGCATCCGTCAGGACTCACAGATAGTCCAACTGATCCAGAAGGCCAAAGACCTGGAGAGAGAATCTGGCTGCTGCGTTCAGAATGACAACTCTGGATGTGTGCAGACCCACAGCAAAGACTGCTCTGTACGTGGTTTCTCCCTCACCCTGATGCTTAGTATCTTAGCGTGTCAGCGTGTAAGACTTTGCTCTGGTCTGTCAGTGAAAGTTGGCGGCAAGAAATTACTTACAAAATAGAAACAGTATGCACTCCTAAACACATGCTGGCACATAAAGATAATTACATTAATGTTTTTAAAAACGTAAGTTAACTACCAGTGATATCAACTGTTTTCTGTTTATTATTTAATCCCCTTGTGAACCTATGAAATAAAGCAAAATACTACTGTGTTAAACTATTTAAAACACTGTTTATTCAGGAGACACTGGCCACCTTTATGAAATGGAACAAAGAGCCTGTGGGTACAACCTTCAGGTCCTCTGGCTCTGTTTGTCACCAGGATCCCAGGTGAGGATTTGAAACTTATATGTTAAAATTGGCTCAGCAACATGGATTACATTTTTTCAAACCCTCTCTTTTCCCCCGTGTCGCATGCTGAGAACAGAGTGTGTCAAGAGCCCGCCTCTTTAGAGCCTCACACGTGGCCAGATGACATCACCAAGTGGCCGGTGAGGGAACACCGCTACTATTTTTTTTTTTTCTTTTTTGTTGTTCAGACAAAATAATTTTATGCACCTTTTCCAATTCTTGTTTCTGTGTCTGAGGCTTACAAAAGAAAATGTGGTTGATTGTATGTTGCATTATTTCTTATTACTTGTCCTTTTCCAGGTGTGTACACTTCCCAAGGCGTGGAACCACACAGGCTACAGACACATGGACTGTAACATCAAGGGCCGGCCTTGCTGCATAGGAACTAAGGGCAGGTGAGAAATGTGGGCTGATATTCTTACTGTTGAGTAGTGTTTTACAGACTTAACGGTCTCATAGTGATCTCTAAGTCCCACTCTTAATCATTTGCTTGATCACTGCAAAGTCATCTGGATAAAATTTAAATTTTTCTTGTCCCTTTTGTAGATGTGAGATCACGACCAGAGAATATTGCTCTTTCATGCATGGTTACTTCCATGAGGAAGCCACATTGTGCTCACAGGTACTGTGTTTGCACGTGTTATATCTATGTCTGTGTGTGTGTGTGTGTGTCTGTTAGTGTCAGTATATTTCTGAACTCCTACACTATTTTTGTGCAGGTTGACTGTCTAGATGATGTGTGCGGTTTGTTGCCTTTCCTGAATCCTGATGTTCCTGATCAGTTCTACCGTCTCTGGCTCTCTCTCTTCCTCCATGCTGGGTATGCAAAGATTTACTTTCAGGTTTTTTTAAGGTTAATATTTTTTAACAAATTTTGATGGGGCTCTAGTTTCAATATCTCAAATTGCCATTAGCTTTAAATGAGCCCTTTCAACTGAATCAGCCACTGGGGTATAGATTTTACCACATCACTTCATAACTGCTCAGTAGCACTGAGAAAATGTATGATATGCTGTAACAAAGGGTTAAGATTATGCCGCTGAGTATAAGCTGTGTACAACATTGCTGTTTTAAACAGAACGATAACCAAGTGGTTTCAACATGTCAACACCCTTCAGGATTCAAACCTAATGACATGTTTGTAAATGAGGCCCTGCTGCTCGTGAGCTGTTTACTCACATGAGCAAGACTTACTGTTAATTCCAGTGACCTGGGAAATCCCTCAGATCCAAAAGAGCTTTCAGAAAAAATGCATTGTGTTAAAATTAATACTACTATTAACACAGTGTTGTTCAGATGTGTCATCTTCAGCCTGATATATTTTCTGTGTGTGTAGGCTGTTACACTGTGTGGTCTCAGTGGTGTTCCAGATGACCATACTTAGAGACCTGGAGAAGCTGGCAGGTTGGGTCCGCATCTCCATCATTTACATCCTCAGTGGCATCACAGGAAACCTCGCCTCCGCCTTGTTCCTTCCCTACAGAGCCGAGGTGGGTCCTTACTTGCATGCAGGCTCTGTTTTCGTTTTTTTTAGTACAGACAAGTGTTTTGTTTTTGTTTTGTTTTGGAAAATCAGCCTGGACCAGGATAAATTCATTTTTATTTAGATGACATCACAAGAAATAGATTGGATGGGATATTTTTGCTGTAATCTTGCAGGTGCAAAAAATCTGAAAGAAGCTAACAGTGGAAAAAAGCAGCTTGTCTCACAGATTAGTTTAGAGTTTAATATTAATCAGCAACATGACAAGCACTAGCCTCTGTCAGGATTGCCAGGAAGTGGCTGATTTATTTATGTTACTTAAGTACTTCACACACACACACACACACACACACACACACACACACACAGAATCAAGTGCACATACTATACTGATCTCTGAGCTGCTCAGATGTCTGGGCTGTTAATCCAGTGAGAGGGATTTGAGATATGGACCTCTGCTCCTCCTCTTGAATTAAATTTCAAAGTTATTACGTTCCCCAGATATTAGGGCTGACTATGGTGAATATTTAGATTTAATAGCTACAGCATCCTGGTCTGATTGTGCCATTCACATCAATGTAGCCTTTACATCTCATGTTGACAGGTTATTGGTGATATTTAGGAAATGTTGGTGGAAGAGTAAAAAGCTCCACATCATTACCACATTTCCATTGTAGCTATGGTGTATCCCCTGCTGTTCACACTCACTGGCGTGGCTCAGCTTAGCTCAGCTCACTTACTGGAAGAGCTTTCTCCTGCTGAGGATTATTAGAGCAGACTTGATTTGCCCATCTACAGAGGTCTAGGGGGGCACAGGAAACACTTCATGGTGTTAACTGTGCAAGTGACTGGAAAAACTCGGCTTAAGCTGACAAGTATATGAGACTGCTTTACAGTGGCAGTTCTGTCCAGTCCAGCTCTCTCAAAAATAGGATAAATCTTTCAAAACGTGTCGAGATACATCAAGCATTTTAAAGACCATGATTTTCCTAAACAGACCATAGCTTTTTAATTTAATGAGTACTTTTCTCCAACATTTCAGTCAGACATTATTTTTCTTATGTTGGTAGCAGCTTGTTTTAAATACACTGAAAAGCTGAATTTTTAACAGGAGCATCAATAGATATAATTGAATGGACAAAGAATCAAGTAATGGCATCATTAAAGTATGAGTATGTTTTATGTGGACATTGTTACCATAGTTAATCCACACTGTAATGTCCTGTCGGAAGCACTGATGGAAAGTTGAAACAATCCTCTTGGCACGCAAGATTAAGTGTGTGAGACACATGAGACACCTGTTTTTACACCATATGTTCAAGGACAAAACAGAAGTATACACTCTTTTTGTCCTTTTTTGGGAGTAACTCTACTATTTTCTAATTTTTCCAAAAAACAGCATTTTGATCTGTACAGATGACTGCATGTGAAAAGAAAACAATCTGGTTTACCTACAGTTTACTGGCACTGGTGTTCTTCTCATTGTGTCTCACTCTCCCCTTTAACAGATTAGCCTAATGCTATTGTTTGAGTCCACAATGGCCACTGCTACAGTATTTAGTGAATGGGATTAGTTTATTTCTTTCATACAAAGACAATTGTTGCATAGACTAAACTTTACTGGTGAAGCTTCTGTTCCACACAGATTTTAATGAAAACACTGGCACATCTTTGAAGGAGCTCCTCTTTGATATAATTTTGGTGGATGAATAAAAATATCATTTTACACTTCAACACTGATGTGTTTTATATTACATAATTTCAATTTTAACAAAATAATCTATGTATGACAGATAATTGATGAGAAATGTTTTTTGCCTTTTGGCTTTGTATTTATGTCTTGATGTCATCGAGACATCTGTCATCATCTTCATGAGCTGACCCCAACTGCTCTTATCTGATATTTGTGTGGTGAGACATCAGGTGTCTCTCACTATGACGTTTCTTGACGTGAGAGACAGAAATCCCACCGTGTTGCTCGCCTTAGCACTGACCAATTTCCAGGTCTTCACACCACCAGGATTAACCAGAGGAAGCACATGCAAGGCACAACACAGGGCAGTCAAGCTACTTAAAGAGGCAGTTTAAGTGGATTATTCTGTAACTGTTGAGCTAAGAGGACCTCATGGCCTCAGCATAAACAGCCAAACAACAGCCGTGACTGGAATCTTTTTCTCAAGGGAAGATCAGATTTGATGTGAAAGCACCGCAACTCCAGTTTCTCCTCCTAAACTTTTACAGACAGACATGCAAATGTCAAAGTCAGTTTCAGTCCCTGTCTTCCAGCACGGAGTGCTTTTGAATCTTGAACAGTTATGCAGAAGAAGAAAATATTGCAGCAGCCTTATAGTCTGTGGTTAAGAATATCAGTAATTTCATACTTTTGCTGAAACTTTGGGGATGGTGCCACTAGACATAGACAAGTGGCGGGTCAGATAGATTAAAAGTTATCTCCCTTAAAACACACAAATACTCTGTTTTAGGAATTTAATTAAAATTATGTAATGGAAACATAATAGTTCATTGCAATGTGTAATAGTAAACAATTCATTCGTTGCATCTTTAACGTTTGCTCCCCTACTTAATATCACACCCAAGGGTGAGTGACCGTGGCGCATGGTAAGAACGTGTCAGCCTTCGTGTGGGTAGAGTGCTGCTCCACGCTGCTTTTCTGTTTGTGGTAATCGAACGTCTTCACAGATTAGCCATCTGCCTCTGACAGGGCCAAGCCTCCAAACTCAGCCCCCACGTCACTCTAATCTGCTCACCTTTACTGCCTGACCCAGAGCTCATACTGTACTCCTGCCACACAACTAGATGTTAAATAAAAAAGATTGCATGCAGGTAAAACTGTCTTTGTACAGTAAACATGAATAGCATAGGCTCCCCAAACCAATGCAGTATTTCCCGCTGTCAAGAATCATTTGACTGGAGAGAGATGTTGGTAGTTTTTAAATCCGATGTCCATTCATTATTAGTTAATAGTGTTTCCCTAGGTCAGGATTAAGTCTCTTAATGATGTCTACGTTTAAATAATGGCTCCTTAAATTCTGCAATGTGAACCTGTTGCTAGTAATCAGGTTAAATCTCTGCTGCTCTGGTTGTATACAAACGGTGTGTGGAAGTGTGCTCTTATATTTTGCAAGACGTAAGTCACATCATTTTTCTCCAAAAACATGACTTAAAATGCTTAAAACTATTCCCTCTGTGACAGTGAGAAACAACAGAAACAGAGATGCAAATTTTGATTGTCCCTTGCTATGCGGAAATTTATTTACAACATGATATAAAATTGATAATTAAATGCCATGTGACAAATTTGAACTTTAATCTATTCAACCTGCACGTTTGACCTTCTATAATCTAAGATCTATCTAAGATGACAACATATTCATGGTTCAGGCTGAAACACAGTTCTGACTCAATCAAAAAGCCCTGAGTCATCCGTAAACAGGATGTATGCATCTTATCGTTAGTGCACATCATCGATGATGATGCTCAGCCATACGTGAGTCTTCTGAATGATATTTTTATGTAAGTGTGCCCAACTTCTTCTTGGACTAAAACCAAATAAACTGTCTTTGTTAGTCTGGCTTCACATTGAATTTTTGGGATAGTTTGTGACTTGTCTTTTTCTCCCTCCAGGTTGGTCCTGCAGGGTCTCAGTTTGGACTCCTCGCTTGCCTATTTGTTGAGCTGTTTCAAGGCTGGCAGATTCTAGAGAAACCCTGGAAGGCATTTCTCAAACTATTGGGCATCGTCCTCTTCCTCTTCATGTGCGGCCTCCTGCCATGGATTGACAACATTGCCCACATCTTTGGTTTCCTAAGTGGCTTGCTGCTCTCCTTTGCCTTCCTGCCCTATGTCACATTTGGTACTTTTGACAAGTACCGGAAACGTATCCTCATCGCTGTCTCATTGGTCGCCTACTTCGGACTGTTCTCTTCCCTCATCGTTTGGTTTTATATCTACCCTATTAACTGGCACTGGCTGGAGCATCTCACCTGCCTGCCCTTCACTAACAAGTTTTGTGAAAAGTATGACATAGACCACAACATTGATGATGTGGTGCACTAGTTACTTGGCAGCTAATGACATCCAAGATGACCACAACCTCTGCGCTGCTGATCCAGTAGCTTCTAGCCAATGACTAAGTTAGTTAATTCCAGGCCAGCTCTCAGTGGCCTGAAGAATGTGACAATCATGTTTCTTTTATTACTTTCATCAAAGGAATGAATCAGAGTCCATGTGTTTGAACTGGATCAGTCTCTTCTCAGCCTCTGATTCGCATACCTCCATAAAACTTTATTCAACCATTTAATTCGTCAGTCAAGTCTGGCATTACTTATACTAACTTGCTACTGGTCTAGCAGATCCTCAGAAACAGAGGACAGGAAAAGATACTTGGGACATCAAACCTGCGTAGAGCTGTGTGGACCTTAAGGAAAAAATCTACAGAGTGAGAGTCTGATTCCTTCACTTCATGAAAAGTCACGTCAAATGAAAGAAGAAGACGCGTGTATCTTGCCCACAATCACTATTCTTTTTAACTCCATGTTACATAAAGAGGAAGACTGACGCCATAGTGAGTCATCAGGCATCTCGTAGCCCCAAGGATTCAGAGACATCACATGCCACCATTTTTCATTTTCATTAACACTACAGATGCTGTCATGAAATACTTTCAGAGTTAGAAGCTGTTTGGTTTTTTATGTTTGCTCTTTTTTATGTATGCACTCAACATGTCAATATTCTTTGGAGCGGTGAAACATTATTCTAAAGTTAACAATAAGTTCTAAGTATTAGCTGTGCAGCTGAAGTACAAATATCTTGAAAGAGAACCAGTGGTCGACTAAGGCAAAAAATTACATCTAAAACCACTCTATGCCTTAAACAGACTAGGCTATTTAACAAAGCTGTGTCATTGTACCTTTTGGTATCTAGCTTGTGATCAACTCACTGAATGATACTAAATACATTTCTGACCCTAACCTACCAAAGCAATGCCAAAAGCTGCTTATACTGTATCTGCATGTTTTTTTCTGTATTTGTCACTGACACAAACAGTTCAAAGGGTTCTTAGTCAAGCTTCACTTCCTATATGATGTCTGTCAGATAACACAGTGGTGCCTAAACCGTTTTGTATATTTACCCTGAAATTAAGTATAACAGGTGTCTGTTTTTTTACTGTATTTTCTGACTTGGTGAAAGTGGTCACTTAATCATAAGATGTCATTTATGTTTCACCTGAGCCTTAATATGTTTTTGAAATATACCACAGAAGGCTCTGTTTTTACCATTTACTCTGGTTGAAAACAATGCAAGCTTTGCAACCCAAGGATTTTTAAAATTATTGTTTGTCTGCAGAAATAGCAATTTTTCTCAAACACGCATTGAGACTAAACCTGGATGCTTTTTATAACCCCCTTTCTTTCAGTCTGTCCTTTAGAGCTGATTGCTTGGAAAATGCTCCATTTCCCACGTTAAATTGTCGCTGTTCTGGTGGGTCCCTGATAATGTGACAAGTGTAACAGTTCAGGCACTGACACCTAAATTGAAACATTTAACACATGGGTTGCTGACCTTCAATGTGTTGGATGTGGTTTGTTTTTGTCCAAGACTCTGACATGTGTTGATACCCAGCTGCTGGGAAAGCCTCTGTAATGACTGGTGTGTGGAGGATTATGTGAGTTACCAAGTGAGTTATAAGATTATGTTAGTTAGACTCTGTGGCTGACTCACTGGTTATTTGGTGTTGCTGAAAACACAAGTTATTGACAAAACAGAGTAGGTTGTATTGGACAGATGAAATATTTTAATCAGTTTTAACACCACCATGTTTTGGATTGTAAAGGTCATCTGTTTCAAGTCATAGGACTCTGCCCTCTTACAGTAGGTGGGCAAAATGTAAACCATGCCATCTGCCTCATTTTAGGAAACCTCTTCACTGTGCCTTTTGACATGTGAGTGTTCAATCTGAACCACGACAACCCAACAATCATGACTGCACGCAGCCGTCACACTGCTGCGTTTGCACTGGGACCAATGATTTCATCTTTTCTATGTATTGGAATTTAAAAAAGAAAAGGGAAAGTTCAATAATCAGGTCATAGTCAAGGTACTGTTCTGTTTTTCTTCAGTTTTATGTGAAAATGTATGTCTGTTAAAGCAATCATGTCCAAATAAATACCACTCTAGTAATAATAAAGTATGTTTGTCTGTGAAGTTTGCTTGAGTTCATGTCTGGCATCTTCAACTTGTTAAAATGTCTTTACTTTCAACAAGAATTTTTGAGAACGGTTGCATATTCTGTTTGGGTTTTTTTTGTGATTTTAGGGTGCAAACTTTACAAAAAGCTCTCTTTTCCACGTATCAGTCAGAGAACTATTACTCTCATATGATCGAAAGTTCCAGAACAGCTACTAAATAGACCTTGTGGTGAGACTTTGTCAACTGCTTTTTAAAAGATCAAGAATGAACCTTAACCCTCAACATTTAAGTCCTTTTTAAATTGCTAGAAAATTGAAACTTGAAAATCTACATTTCCATGACAACCAGGTAAACCACATCTGGCTGATGAACATCATCTGATATGACTGAAAGCCCCAGAACAGCTACTGAAAACACCACGTGGTGAGATTTGAACAACTTTTACATTGCTAATAGATTGTAAATGAGAAGATGTAAACACTGACAAGTTATAAAATAAAACTTTTTTTATTTAAAGAACAAAACATTTAAAAAAAAAACTCTTCAAGACTTCGGGAGGCAAAGGTGGTGATTGTCTACAAGGGAGAAGGCAAGAGGATGCTATCAAGGAAAAATCTTTAAATATATTTTGTCTATATGCTACAAAAGATTATATTCAGCCCTTTAAAAGACATTCAAATACATCACATACTGTACACACTTGACAGACATACAGAGCATGTTGAAAATGAGTCATGAACATGCTCCAATAAATTTACAGCTGTAACATTCACTGACAGAGAGACTGGACCACGTACATCTTTATAGTCTTAAAACAACACATTCAAGTCAGTGTGTCGACACATTGTCAGACACACTACATTGTTTGCTTGTATCCCTGCTTTGTAGATGGTGTGATTCAATATTTGCTGAAGTTTAATAGTTTACTTTGGCATTTTACTGTGTAGTTTTAAACATCACTATCGCTGTGCAGCGTTTTACATGAGCAGCAATCGTCTAAAAACTGCTGTGAAAGGCAAACTGTTCATGAAACTACACTTATAGATGTTGGATGTGATAATAACAGGGAGATGATTAAAAATTCACTGACAAAAAATATTTTTTTATAGCGAGACAAACTGTTAGAGGTTTAATAAATATTAAAAAAGCGGGGAAAAAAAAGAAACAAGGCAGCTGCGTTCTATTGAGAATGATAATAAATGTCCAGCATTTATCAAAACATTACATGTAGAAGAGTAAAATAGTTTTTTACAAAATACAAAACTGATATTAGTGTTTACATTCTTTCACAACTTTATAAATTATTGTACATTTGTGTTCTACTCACACTAAACTACAGATCAGGATGTTTTTTGTTTCAGAGCACAGCTGTTGTTGGCAGCTGTATGGCAGTTTGTTGTTTTTTTCCAACCCTCTCACAGTGTGAACACACACCTCACTGCTGCTGAACAAGTCTCACTCACAGTGATGATCACTAACACGAGTGGTGCGCTGGCAGCTTGTGTACGACAAAGCAGCTCAATTGTCCCCTTGTCCTGTTTTCCAAGGAGGACGGGGGCGGGGGGGTCCCACCACCACCACCAACAGCCGGGGAGAATCCACGTTTAAGAATCCCTCAGTCCTCAACAACCACTGTTACGACGCATGAAGGCGTGGCCCTGGACCGGATAGAACATTTCAATGAAGGTAAGGGGCCCCACTGTGATGTCACTGGGGCCATGCACCTTGAAACCTGACTTTTGGTAAAAGGGAACCAGGAAGTCCTCACACATGAGCACAGCACGGCGGACATAGGGCAAGCAGCGGAGGTACTGGAGGTACCGCCACATCAGGATGGAGCCTTTTCCCTGCTGACGGAAAGTCCTATGGACAGCCAGGACGTGGATGTGGACGGTGGTCCCGTGGGGCTTATGGAGAGTCAGAGCATCCTGGAAAATAGAGAAGAAGAAGAGATCTGTTAGACCAGGTGAGTGCATTATACTGTTGGACAGCATGTTGGGTTACAACAAAAACATTTAAAGGTGCAGGAAGAAACCTGAATGGCAGGAAGAAGCAGTGTTACTGATTAGTTTTAACAACAGGAAGTCCAGTTACTCACCACTGTTTAGGAACTAGTTTGTATTTCAGTGTTTAAGTCTCATGGTGTTTAATCTTAGCAAACCTTTGATAAATATTCCCATATAAATAACATCACCAAATGAGTTTGGTGACATTATTGATGCTGTTGTTACACTACATTGTAACATTTTCTGTCACAGTTTTAAGAAAACCTAGATGCAAGTATCTTTTTCATGGCGACTTAGGACATCTTGAACACAAAATGTACCAAAGTTCATTGTAGATTTACAGACTCACTGCTGTGGTGATATTTGAAGAGGAGGAAATGGTGCTGAAGCTTATTCCCACCAGATGTAGGTGAGTCTGTTACTATTTCCTGACACATTCTACCATAAATATGCACTTAAATCTCCTCCACTAATCTGTTTTGAACCTAGTCTTGCATTTTAAGTCACTGTCCAGGTGTCCTCCGCTCTGTCTTACCGTGGTAAGCCTCTCCTGGTCCCACAGTGAACCGATGATGACTGCCACCAGCCGTCCCTCCTCGAACCAGCCAAGAGACAGCTCAGGGCACAGGGTGAGGAAGTGACGCACCTCATCCAGGTGGAGAGGACACTCACCTGACACTGAGATGAAGGCTGTGTGGGGAAGGAGAAGAGTCAGTGAGATCCCCACCAAACATGACACATGAAGAGGCATATTCTTCTCTCTGGTTCTAACAAATATGCAAGTATGATGAAAGAATAAACTAGATATTATAGAGGGTAAATGCACCTTAACTCAAATTACCACTGCATTTGGGAAAGAGGGGTTACTATAGCAACTTCATTTTATGAGATATAGGCTACATGATACCCATTGATATGATCTAATTTTAAAAAATCAAGAAAAGTATTGTTTTGTACATTTCATGTATCAATCAATCATCAATCAGTGGATATATAGACCAACATATAGGCTAGTATTAGACTTAATATGAAACTGTGGCAGTAAATGAATGAATGAAGTTCCTGTGTGCCTCACTAAGACAGTGGCAGCAAGTGATGTAACTCAATGAAGTAAAGCAGACAGACTCATCTTACCTTCTCTCTCGATCTCGAACACACTGATGGCGTCCTCCGGGCTGAGGGAGCGGAACTCGCTGGCCGGCAGCGTGTGGCGGCGTCCCTGTGGCCCCGGGGAGCGCATGTGGAGCGGCTTCATGAAATGCACTGCGCTCACCAGAGACATGATCTTATTTTACCCAAAAAGCTTCAAAGTGTAGTAAAGAAAACTGTGCTGAGATTTGGCTCTCTTTACAGTCAGTTGGTCTCTACTTTAACACGAGTTTCTCCTCTTCTGAAAGCTTGATCTGATGCGTAACGGGACTGCTGGTCAAGACTGAGCGGAGAGTGGCGCACCTTGAGTATTTATACCCACAGTGCGCAGGGGTGGTTGGTTATAATCCTGAAGCGAGCTGGATGACCAAACCCTTCATTCCCCGTGAGTAAGTGGAACAATAAACATATTTACTCGGGGTCAGGAGGGATATTCGTGTGTTGAGAATTATCCTCGTCATGCCACCCTCAAACCAGATTTGGATTTTACTGATCATGTGTTGAGCTTCATACCAAAACACATAACAAACTTTTATAAGAATACCTCAGTCAGGTCTAACTGTAACTAGAGTGACTCACTTCGGCCACAACAGGGATTGTTAGTAGATGAATACAAATAGATTGAGCTAGTAAAACAGGAGTCATTCTGATTGGTTAATCATTTAATGTCAGAGTCAATTAATGTTATTGCACTAAGTGGGCCATCTTAAAGACTCGACTTACCACTCTTCATGTGATTTCACTAAGGGAGACTTTCCACTGGCTGTCCATTGTCCATTTAGGTGGACTTCACGATTTTTCCACGCTTTATTTTCCAGATCTGTAAGAGGATTACAGGGTGTGGAGGGGGTTGTTTGTCACCTCTACATATGTGAAGAATTTCAAGTCGCATTTAAAAAAAATAATAATCTCAGTATCTCAATAATTCAAACTAAACTTAGTTAGCAAGATAACCAACTTTTAAAAATCTGAAAAATCAGGAACAGAACTAAATGGAAATAAACTCCATCTCCAGATAAACGCTGAGCTCAGCACTTAAAGCTTTGTTTGAATACGATATTCTTGTAATCAAGCTTCATGTCAGGATTCCCATAGGTTTAATCAGCTGTCTGAACAATTGAAACTTACCTGCTCATATCTCTTCATTCAGAATATACAGACGTAAATCACAAGCTCAGAATAAAAACACATGTTCTATTTAAAATGAGAGGTTTGTCTTGTTTCTTATTCAGGAATTAAACAAGGACATCCGATTTCACCTTTCCTGCTCTTGCTTGGCGGATTAGATTAGAGATACAGAATCAATACAGAATCAATACATTCATTAATAAAGCTTTCAGATATATCAGCCTTTGACCATCATGTGTATCCAGCAGCTCTTGTCCTGAGACAGTTTGTTTTGGAAATGTCACCATGTTGGAGAACATACTCCTGAACAAAAACTAGAATGTTTATCTCAAAGGAAAATACGTTTTCTATTTATATCTCCACATATAATGAGATATGAGAAAAGATTGTTGAATCTTTGTCTCATTGGAGGCAGACTCTTGTTTTTTTTCTTTGTTTTTTGTTGTTGTTGTTGAATGAATCATCTTAGTAAGAAACCTGTTTTTAGTCTCTGCTAGGAGTCCCAACTGGCCCTGTTTTAGAGTGAGAAGATGAAAGAACAATTTAATGAGCATCATCATAGCTGAACATCATCTTTGGTTTTTTTCATTTTCTTTGCTTTTATCTTTTTCTATTTATGTATATGAATGTAGCTATTATTGTGTGTTAAGTCATTCAATTAAAGGCAGAGAAAGACATATAAATTCTGTTTTCAGATTAATTTTCCCTCTCTCTCTCTCTTTCTCTCTCTCTCTCTCTCTCTCTCTCTCTCTCTCACACACACACACACACACACACACACACACACACACACACACACACACACACACACACACACACACACACACACACACACACACACACACACACACACACACACACACACACACACGACTTATTTTTCTTGAACAAAATTATCTTTCAGCCAGATACAAAGTGCATTATTGTGAAATTAAACGTTAATTCAAATATATAAGCTTTAGGTTAAATTATATCAAAAAACTTTTTATATTATAGGGGAAACTTTTGCTTGGTTAATGTGACTGTATGAATGTGAATAATAACACATTCAGAGATATGACTTTCAGGCGTAGTTTTTACCCCACTCACAGTTACAACAAAATACATACAGTCCTGTTTACCTGTTTTAATTGATTTGAACAGCTGCATAATGGAGAATACCAACTTCTGCCCTCTAACAGATGTTTGAAATCTATCAATTTAAACACAACAGGCTGAAGAATTGTTTGTCTTGCTGTTAAACAAAGTGTGCTGCTGTGAGATCTGAATCCTGAAGATATAATGGGATGTCTTTGGTGTGTTTTGTCTTTTTGTCTACAGCAAGTTTCATATATGTAAGTCTATATTTAATCTAAACATCAGAAACAGAGCTGCCAACAGATGCAAAATGACTTTCACTGTAAACTGACAATAAGGTGTGTAAAATATGCCTTTTTTCATGTTTATTCACTTACAGCATGTGACAATAAGAGAATAGCAGAGTACACTTAGGCTTATCATAATGAAATAAAGATAATATAACAGGTGTGACCTCACTTTCAATTGGTCAGTGTAACACATTACATTTCCAAATTAACCTTCCCAACCCTATAATATAGCCTATTATGCAGAATTTTGTGTGCTTCTTTCAGTTTGTTGTGGATAACAAATGGGACAAGTCACGTTGCTTCTTTTTGATTGTTGGAAAAATTAGTCCCTCACAAATTTTAGGGTAATAAGTCATTTTCATTAATAAACAGATTTGTGGCTCACACTGCCGCTCAGTGGAGATACAGAGACAGGGAGGGAGGGTCCTGCGTGATGACGCTTTCACATTGGTACGCAGCTCTCCGTAGCTACGTAAACACGTGCACTGCTTCCAGGTTACGTTTTTCTTTTTTTCATACACCGTCATCCTTCCTCGAGCTCCAGCATCACTCCCTGGCAACAGCAGCGATGGCGGAGCCCGTAGCAGCAGCATCACCCCCCCGGAGCCCGGGCCTCTCTCCCGCAGCCAGCCCGGGTTCGGAGCCTCCATCCTTAGCTCTCTCCCCCACGGCGGACGGCTCCCAGCGGCTGCTGTTCTCCCACGACCTGGTGTCAGGGCGGTATCGCGGCTCGGTGCGGTTCGGCCTCGTACGGATGATTCACGGCGAGGAGGACTTCAACTCGGACTCGGACCTCGATGATGGCGGAGGGAGAGGAGGCGGAGGCGGTGGTGGAGGAGGAGGAGGTGGAGGTGGAGGCGGAGGACGAGCCCCCGGTGGCTCGGACACGGAAAGCCCAGTGGACACCCTGACTCGGCCTCTCGGGAGGGGGTTTGTCCGCGTCCAGTGGTACCCTGAAGGAGGGAAGCAGGACATCAGAGAGACAAAGGTACCACACAGCAGCCACGGTGTCACCTGTTCACACCGACACTGTCTGCTTACCCCGGCCCGTTTTTAAATTGCTATAGTGTTTTATTTTGTGTGGAGGAGATTATGAGACTAGTTCACTTTACGTTAATCCACCTGCCGCCTGAAACCCACTACCTATCCTAGCCCGCTGACTGCCTAGCACACATGCTAGTTAGCAGGTTAGCTCATCACACCCTCATGTCTCTCAGCTGGTGCTGACAGGCTGAACAGGGTTTGTTCCGACTCACTGCGTCCAGCTAATGCATCACATAGACAGGAGTGACCGGCCGGGCAGCGGCTCTCTATCTAGAGGTGTAACTACAGGCTGTGGCAGCAACCTTACACCTATTGATCTGAGTCAGTGTGGATCCTCAGCTGGGTGTGACTTGGCCTGAGAAACAACACACATGTGTCAGATCAGCCATTGTTTTTATTATTATTTTAATAATATCTCAGTTCCTCATCTCTAATACACCTGCCACTCATTTCAAACCAGTCTGACCTGTCATAATAAGTGACAGACAGGGTGGAGGAAGCTTTAACTTTTGACTAGGGGCTAAAATGATTAGACATTTGTTTCCAGCCTCATATATGAAGCTCTTCGGCTTACTCTGGTTTTATATAATTAAAATTGAAGATCTCTATGTTTTGCACTGTTGGTCGGACAAATCAACACATTTGTGTAAGTTGCAGCCCTGATAACATACATTTGGGTCAATGACGTATAAGGATTTTCAACAGGTCAATTTTAAAATAATAAAAATGGGAATATCTATTGCAATAGTTCATACATTAAGAATGATGACTACACATACATCCATATGAACATACTAAATTAGGTGTTTTATGTGCGTTTTCATCTCGATGAATTAGAACTGACCTTTAAAAAAAAGTCATGTGGTGCGACCATGATCCATCTTAAAATTAATGAATTTCCTTGTTTGTTTGTTTTTTTTACAAGTTTTGAGTGTTAAGAAACAAATTATTTGCATGTCTTTTGAGTTTTTGTAAATAATGTCATATTTATGTTGTATAATGTCACAGTTGAATTCTTAAATGTATGTAGGACTTATTTTTCCTGAAATGAAAATGAAAATGTCAAAATACAATTCAGTTAAGCATACTGTATCAGTGATTAATATTACTGCCACAGAAAAGTGATATTTTACTCTGAATTTAATACAGATATTGGTGTTATTGGTCGCACCACATGATGAATGGTCGCACCAAATGACCTCCATATCATTAAAAATACATGGAAAAAAAACAAAAAAAAACAATGACTTCAATACAATACAAAATAGAATTAAAACAGTGGTTTTATAACAATTTCACAGAATTTTTATAAACTCAAGCATTTCATAAACATTTTTTAAAACATAAGTGCAGCACGCCTTCATGGCTTTGTCATGAACAAACATTTCATTTAACTTGACAATGGAATAAATCAATTTTGATTATTCAATCATTTAGATCAGAAATACTTATCTAGTGATATAAAGCTGACTTTATTTTATATATTGAATCTTTCCCTACTGTTTTCTTCATTGGTAGCTGAGACAGAAATGCAAAGTCATGCCATAAATCTATAGTGTATAGTCTATTTTACTTTGAACTATTGATATATTTTATTGACAAAAGTATTGATATACACCTCTTAATCATTGAATTCAGGTGTTTCATTCAGACCCATTGCCTCAGGTGTATGAAATCAAGCATCTAGCCATACAGTCTGCATTTACACACATTTGTGAAAGAATGAGTTGCTCTGAAGAGTTCAATGAATTCAAGCTTGGTACTGTAGGATGCCACCTTCACACTAAGGCAGTTTGTGAAATTTGTTCCCTGCTAGATATTTCACTGTCAACTGTAAGTGGTATTATTGAAAAGTGCAAGTGTTTTAAGAACAACAGCAACTCAGCTGTGAAGTGGCAGACCACATCTAGTTCATCACAAAGATGGGGTTGAGATTATGAGCCAGGCCTTCTCATCTAACATTGATGTCTGATCTCAGAAATGCTCTTCTGGATGAACAGACAAAAATCCCCACAGACACTCTTCATAATCTTGTGGAAAGCCTTCCAGAAGAGTGGAAGCTGTAATAGTTACAAAAGGGGAACTCCATATTATTTCCTGTGGATTTAAAAGGGATATCATGAATGCTCATGTAGGTGTCATGGACACATGGTCCAATACTCTATACTCTATAAAGTGTAGATGAACATGCATACAAAAATTGCAATCCTTTCAGGTAATGAAAAACATACAAGAGTGATATGTACTTCATGATGCTTTATTTTTAGCTTTAATTTTTTTACAGTTTTTACCTTTCTCTTCTCCTAGCAGGGTACACACATACATACATACTTGCTGCAGGGTCAGAATTAACACACTGCCAATGGCAAGCAGTTTTTACCTTGCATGGGAGTGTGATCTGATAAAATAGATTTATAACAGTTAGAAGTAAATAATACGTTACTAATAAATGCAGAATTGCCAAGTGTATTTTTCTCATGATATTTTACAAAAATTAAACGTAAACTGTTGCTTCTGAAATATTCGAAAAAATCACTCAAATTTCATAAAAATATATTCCAAATACTAAAATAAAGGAATGAATGCAAATAAATCATTGACTGAATATAAAAGTTGCTAATCTAGGACATATCTGTCATTGAAAACACTCTGCAATGGTCGCACCACATGATATTTTGTCACTTTAAATAACAGAAACATTACTAATAACTTGTAGGTTTTGAATTGTTAAGGTACTAGACATATATGGTATTTCTTTTATCCATTTAAACCTTTTTCTAACTGAAAATAATGCAGTTTGGCTTAAAATGTAGGCGTCACGTCATTGACCCATTTACTATAAACTCTTCCTCAGTTTCTGTGAGTTAGCTCTTTAAAACAGTGAAAAATGCCTAAGGTGATATTTGGACACAGTGTTCCCCAAACCCCCAAACATATATTAATATTCCATTTATATTAAACAAGCTGAATTCAAGGTAGACTTGCTTAAAAGATGATTCATCAAAATAGGGTTATTAGAATAGCTTCCAATTAATTAATCTTTGATCTCATGGAATATCGTCGAATCTCAGCCCAAAGCAGGTGTGAGTGTAACCTCTGGTGTTTGTTTAATCACATCACTTCACACCAGCTGGATGAGTTTATTAGTCACAGTGAACATGGCGGTGGTAGGCTGAAAGCAGGTGACAGTGTTTTGGAGTGAATGGGTGTTAAAGTTCGGCTGGTTAACCTGCGTACACAGCCATAGCTGAAGCCCCTGACTCAAAAATGAAGCATGATGTAAAAACACCTATGTAGGGTGATACTGAGCACAATAAATGTTGAGTAACTTTGCAGTCGCTTAATTAATCTGCTTCTTGGATGCCAGATATAGCACTTGCAAGTTTGGCAACGTTTGTTTAATTCATCATTGAATGTGCAAGTCATCAGTTAAAGCTGTAGGATTTCAGAGTTATGGCTCGATTTTTTTATTTCACGCTGCAACAAGAATGAGTCCAATTCTTAATTAGCATAGAAACGTTGAACCTGCTGTCACCGACATCCAGATTCCTCCTGGACCGTGTGGAAAAAGGGGGTCACATGGTTTTAAAGGAAGACTGGTCTGGAAACAGCTCGTACTGTACAAGCTGAGCTCAGAGGCAGAGGATGGGACCAGAAGAAGCCTATTTTTGGTGCTGCTATAGCCTTGTTTTGTCATTTGAGCTAAATGAGTAAAGTTCTGGCCAGAGTGTCATTCAGCCACTGTCACAAAAAAGGCTCAGTTTGAACAATGACACTGATGTTTGCCCACCACACGGCCTGTTAATGCTGTGTCATTACTCGCCTGTGTCCCCAAACAATCTAGTGTGTGCTAGTGTGCCCGCGTGTGTGTGTGTGTGTGTGTGTGTGTTGATCAGGAGTCACATGTGTTTGGTTGCTTAATTTAGACGACATATTGGTCATTTTTGGTCGATATCTCTGTATATCCTGAGAGCACAGCAAAGACTCTAATCAATAATTTACGACGACTCCCTGCAGTATGCAAAGTTGCGTATCTTTCAAGATGATATTTCCACAAAATCTTTCGCCTTATAATTCATAAGGGATGCACCTCAGCTAAAACAAGAGAGAACCGACGCTTTAAAACCAGCCACCTTTTGTCAGACTTTCTCTCAAGGTTAATAAAATCGGTTTTCAGAGTAAAACCAGGATTTTAGAGAAGTTTGTCACACAGCAGCAGCCATTAGATGCAAATTATTGATGAGTCAAGGCGATGAGGATACATCCTAACTAACTAATGCCATTCCTACTATCATTGTTGCTTCGTTATATTGAATAATAAAGAAAGTGACACCAGAAGGAATAATGAACAAACTCATGTTTAACCTTGCTGGTGCAGGTTTGTTAGAAATGATACAAGTTTAATAAAGTCGTGTCGGCCTGCATGATGCACTGAACACATCTACTGGTATTATTTTGACAAGATGGATTAAAAGACGTATGACCAACCGAGGTCAACGTGTAAGTTTATCTGCATCGTCCAGATTCTCTAACAACTATCAGTAAAACACACAACCAGCACAGGAGAGCTGCCCTCTCTGGAGACTGCTCGAGCCGCGCTGCTGTGTGGCCGATCCAACCTGTGAACATGGCCGCCGCAATGCAATTAAATAAATGACAGCCTTAGACTGTAAAAACGTAGTTGCTCATTTGTATAAGTCATGCTAACATTAGCCTCCATAGAAAAACGAGTTAATGTGCGCCATTGCGATGTGCCACTTTCTTTTTTGCACATCTGGCATTCATCTTTTTGGGGGTCATCTTCAAAAAATGAGTTAGTAAATTATATAGTTAGTTTTTATAATTTATTAGTTATTGCAGACGAACAATTTAATGATTTTTTGGACATTTTTGCCAAAGCTGTAGTCACATATCCTGTGTGGTAGATGAATCAAATATTTGAATACTGATTTTGACTACTGTGCTTCAAAGCTTTGAGGCATTTGGGTCAACTCTAGTTTTATCTGGTTGTACTTAATAAAATACTTTAATAAGATATGAATTTATATCATAATATATCGCATGATATTGTAATACTATATAGAACATGTGTCATCATTTATCACACTCTACACATCTTTCCACTCAGTAGGTGGAAAGATGTGAATGGATGTAAACAGATGTGAGTTCAATCAAGACGACACAAATGAAATCACTGGAGCATCTGTGTAGTGTTGATATGGCCATATGTACTTAGAGACGTTATTATTACTATTATTATTCTCATCATGGTTTATTTAATAGGGACAGATACAATATACATAGACAGGCTAAAACAACTGTCTGATACAAATAGCACAATATATATTTGTCTCCTGACAGAAATAATAAGAAAGCTGTTACTTTAAAAGCTTTGGGTGTGTCAGTGCAGCTTTATGGCAGAATTTGGATTTTATTCATAATTATGTTCATCAGTTGAGGATATTATTATATAAGGAGGATTAACCAAAAACAGACACCTGACTGGTTATTTTATCCATTAATAGCTTCTTAATTGATTTACCATAAAATGTTGTCTTAAGGATTATCACAGTAGGTAACGTATAATAAAATAAGCTTTGACAGAGGGTTTTATCTACTGTGACTCCCCTTCATGAGCATTAGAAAGGCCTGAGGGAAATGACTAGACTGTAGTCCCTGTAAATTTTGAGCAGTCACCCAAACACACTGGACGCTGGTCTTTAGTGCAGCTGATAGTTAGTAGTCGTTGAAATGTTTGCACTGTCAGCTGAAAGTAAATTAACTGCAAAACTACACCTGTAATCAAATTTGCACAAATGAAGCACCATCAGTCAAACTGTAGAAACAAGGGGGACGGGATTAAGTTAGCAGCCTGACAACGGGGAAATATGTGCAGCAAACTCTGCCCGACTACAAACCTGAAGTTAAAGGTTTTAAATAACTGCACTCTGCTTTGGTTTCTCAGCCGTACACATTGTTAATGAATGAGGCTTCAGTGTCTCTAAGTCCTGTATTTTAACCAATTTAAGGACAATCCAGAGAATCGTGGATCAATCGCGTTGTCCGCTATAAACTGGTACTTACTTCATCTGTGTACTATCAGCTAACCTGATCATGGTAGATGCTAATAATCTGAATCACTGTGCTAACACTAGCTGGAAGGGACAACAGACTGACAGCCTCCTCCTCTCACTCTAGCTCTCTCGCTCTCTATCTCAGGTGCTACATTGCACACTCTGTAGCGAAGTCATAATTTATATAACTTCAGCTTGTTATCTATACAGTAAGCATTAAAAGCATGACATCAATTTCTATGATTGTCTGATGTTTTTGTCCATTTTTTGGCCACTGACAGTACAACTTTCACCTTAAGTGCTACTTTTCTACTGCAGAGGTGCATGAGACCAGATGCTCAGTGTGTCTGAACCTCCTGTGAGTTTTAATCAGAAGGTAATAGCAAAGTCCTTCTAAGGCAAGTCAACTCACTCGGCGGCAAAATTGGCCACGCCTCCGGGCAGCTATTTGGCCATAGGAAGACCAACCGCCTATCTAAATGAATAGGGAGAGAGCTGTATCTCCATTTTCCGAGGTCTAAGGGACATAAAAAACATATGTTTTGAAATCCCGATGAAAATCAAACTATAATCACTGAAAGGGTTTGATGGTTTGGTATCAAATTAACGTTTTAAAAGCCTTTTTCCTTACAGGCATCTTGGACTGCGCATGCGCAATACTTCACGACAGTCTTCATTTACGGCAGGCACTGACAGCAAGACGTCATCTTACGCTCACAGCAGAGACAGGAGTTTGCTCACAGTCACACTTTCCCACATCATGCCACAATTTTGGATAAAGCATTACAAAATATATGTACACAAAGTAGTATAAACTGCTGATCATGTGTTTTAAAATGTCGCTGTTGAAAATGACTTCCAAGTGTCGCAAAAACGTGACCGCGTAGGACCAGCAAAATGATTGGAGCAACGGCACCAGAAGAGGCGGGACATGTGCAAACACCGGCCATCTTGGCGTTACGTAGTTTCCCTATGCATTTCAATGGGAGTGATATGTCTCCTCTTATTATAATGTCTCTGGTAATAGATACTGTACATAATCGCTTAAACACAAGGACACCGCGTTGTCACTGATTCAGGTCAAGATTATTATTTTCCTCACTGACCTCAAAACTACAGTATCAGTAAAAAAGTTTGAGACAGACTTTCTCAAAGCGTGTCCAGACTCAGAATACTTAGAAGACGGAGGCATGAATTAAATATGCTTTTGTGTATTTGATTTCTTTGTAATGATAGTCAGACGCTGTGCTCTTCTTCAGGGTCGAGTAGAGAGATAGAGAGATGGTTACGAGGA
Organism: Scomber japonicus; assembly: GCF_027409825.1. NCBI lineage: Eukaryota > Metazoa > Chordata > Actinopteri > Scombriformes > Scombridae > Scomber > Scomber japonicus. Next base: position 25,921,477 of record NC_070579.1, on the reverse strand, counting down.
GGAGCTGAAACATCAGATGAGTGCAGAGATGTTTGAGATGAAATTTAATAGCTGTATGTCTTGATGAACTACGTCTTGTGTCCTGATAGTTTTGTGAGTTTGTGCAATATGAAGCCTGTGCAGTGAAGGATTTTCTACTCTTTGGTTGCCATGGCACCCGGTTAGATGTTTTTTTTTTTTTTTTTTACCACTTGTGATTTTGATGCTTGAGGTTCATTTTTATGTTTTGTTTTGAAGGAGAACCCACTCTTTATTTTCTAAGAATATCAGAAGCCAGAATTGTCACTTTCACGGTACGCCTTGAGTATCTGCCTACTGCGGCCGGGCCCTTCACCATCACACAACCAAACACTTGCTGCAGTGCAACCTTCAGGTCTCCACCAAAGGACAGAAGTGCATTGCTGCAGATAGGAAGTGGTGGGATGCAGAGGATGCCCGAGATTTCATCAAGCACCATTCGGTGAGATTGGTCTAATAAGCAGCAACACAGAGCTATAAGGATGTTTTGCTCTCACACTCTGCATTGATAGTCACACAAACACACACACACGCACAAGCGCAGTCACTCTCTAGCGCGCACTCTTGTTTGTATCTCATTTGCGGGCGTCAGGGATCCGCTATTCATATGCGGGAGACTCCCGGAACTTCCAGGAGAGTTGGGATGTCTGTGCTTGCAGACAGTTTTCACTCCCTCGTCATTGTATTCAACGGCGAAACCGAAATTAACCCATACCAGAGATTTGAATGAAGCCGGTGCTTCTTCAGACTTTTGCCTCTCAACTCCTCCACTAGTACTGGCCATACCTCTTTGTTTTCTTTTTTTCTGCTTCTGTGTGTGAGCTGCACTTTGAACCTGGCTCCAGTTTCAACAGTGTGAGAGGGGGTGAATAGGTGGAGGCACAACACAACAGTGATTGGACATTAAGTCGTGGGGAGGGCTTTTCACCTGCCTGGACAGACTCACACACACACAGTGGCCTATAAAACATCAATGCAAAATGAATTGCAAAACCGATCACTCGCGGTCCATAAGGGCGCATTGTTCCATGCAGAGCGGACCGAACGGTTCAATATTTTACAGAGTACCGTTGCATCCCTAGTGTTAATGCGCTGCTGAGACCTCCAGATGGATTGTACACTAACTCTGTGCATTGTGTGGTGATGCAGCAAGTCTGGCCTGCCCTGCTGCCTTAATTAAGGCTCTGCTCCTTGATAAGGTGGGAGTCAGGGCAAGAAGGGGGTCGAGGTGAGGTGTGACGCCCCCGACCATGAGCTCCTCCCCTGGAAGCAGCTGCTATGATTGTGGGGGTGTAGCAAGTGGAGGGGGTGGAGGAGTCCAGGGGGGTAATGAGGACAACAGCCCTTCCTGTTGTCCTGCAGCAGTCAGGACTGACTGTGCTGCAGAGAGAGAGTGAAAAAGTGAGGAAGTGGTAGGGAGAGATGAAGAAAGGCAAGTACTGAATACCAATGAAAATGTCACCTGCATCTCAAACTCACAGACGTGGAGAAAGAAAAATAGAAAGAAAACAAAAATGTGTCTGGAGAGGCAGTAATGAGACAGGCAGGCAGTCTGGTAGCAGATGGCTGTTATGGTAATGTGCCGGCTTTTAGTCCTTGAAATGGTAAGGGCCCACCCTCTGCTCTCCGAGCCATTTTAAATTCCTGGCCTGTTCTGGAGCGCTGACTTAGCATGCTATCCTGGTCCTGCTGCTGTTACAGAGCCGTCAGGTTAGCAGCGTGACTGTACACCGTCACACAGAGGCACTTTTCTGAAGTCTGATTTTAAGTTAAATACATTGAACTTCTCCGCGTCATTGTCACATTTGCTTAAAAGAAATCCCTGTATCTTATTTCATGCTGCAACCATTTAGTTGTAACTATCAAACGATGTCATGGACAGTTGATTTTAGTTGAACATAATGTTTTATGAAGTGAGCAGAGACTCCCGGCTTGTTTTTACCTTTTTATTGGGCTTTTTTTTTTTTTTTTTTGTCAGAGACGCCACCTGCTCAGCAAATCCGATTTTGAAAGTAATGAGTCAGTTTGAGGAGCTTTCTGTACACATCATTGGCTCATTGTATACACGTATACAGAATGAACTGGTGACAGCTGCAGGAGCAGAAGAGTCATATAAAGTCTGTCAGAGGGTTTTTGTGTAGAAACTCCTTGGTTTTATTTACACTGGAGGTAAATCTTTTTGCAATTAAAAAACACTTAAAGTATCTTTTATTGCCCTTTTAACAGTGGATGTAAAAACATGTGTCACACAGGCTTTTTGGGAGGGGGAGGGGGAGGGGGATCAGGATCAGTTTCCCCACCCTAGTCTGAAGGCGGGTGTGGTTAACTGGCTGATTTCTTTTTTTTTTCTTTTTTTTTGAGGTCTGTTGGTGATATATGGGAGGCTGTGAAAATCAATTTTAAATAGGAAGAGCACTGCAGGTGCTGGATGATGTGGCCACAGGGTGACTCCCATTTTTCAGCCTGGTCCTGCCCCCTACCCCCTGCCCCCCATCCATCCAACTGCACAAGTCTAAAAAAAACCAAAACATCACCGCTGACTGGAGCTGAATAACATACGTCTTCACACACATTTCTTTCAGCTCCCATCCTTCCTCTGCTCCTGATTATGATGACTACAGTGGACTCTGAATTACCAAAATGCATTCAAGATAGTCAAATAGTTAAATTATTGTTTTCTCTGTCACATAGTTGGACAGTTTCACCACTTTTAGAAACACATCACAACATATATGTATACTTTTTAACTCGTCCTGCAGCTCTGCATCTACACCCATGAGTTTATAAATGAGCGGTTAGAGTATGTTTTGAAGTGGCTTTCGGCGGTGTTCAGAGGCTACAGCAGCTCCCCACAGAGCAGACTGGAGCCAACACATTCGCTACTTCTAGTTATTTACCTCACATACTCTAATTAACTTAGCAGTGAAGCCATTTACTCCGTCAGCTTCCATATGCACACGTTTCACTCCTAAATAATCACATTGATCTTTTGTGTGCTTGTGTTAACCCTCCAATATGGTCACTGGTGAGCAGTGATGGTATAGTAAGGTGTCTCTCTAAATTACTACAATAATTGGTTTAGCTAATCTCGACAGTAGTATTATGTCTTTTTGAAGCTGATGTCATGGTTTACAGTTACTAACAGTCACTGCTGGATAATTCAAACAGTACAGGCGGATCCAAATTAGCAGCATAACATCCTTAAATGAGTTTATGACGGTTGATATGCATCCTTGAGCGCTGTTTGCTCAGCCACCTGCAGGTGTTCCAGGTCAAGGCCCGCCCAACAGCAGGCCCATAAACAAACCAGAGCGCCACCAGACACACTGGCCATCAGGCTTTTTTCATCAGCCATTGAGCGGCTCAACGCTTCCTCTACAAAGTACAAAAGCAGTTTTTGTTTCTGGGCTGGAGTTTCTTTCTCCACAAAGTCCCTGGATCTGCTGTCAAACACCTCCAGGCCCTCTGATGCTACTGATTTTATTTAAACGATCCCCATTAGCTGATTTCATGACAATCATATTAAAAACTACTATTCAGTCTATCATCTGTATAGAAGTGGATGATCTGCATATTCTCTCTAAAGGTGCAGCTCGTTCTAGTAGCTTTAAAGGACTCAATGTCATTATTTGTGAGAAGAAGCTGCTTTGGTTCATAAAGTCAGACATACATAGTTCTTTTCTGGCTTTGATGATTGGCTTGTTGAAACCTCAACGTGGCAGAATCACCCCTCTCTCAGCTCAGGCATCATCTCCTTCCTTTTCTTCCTGATAAATTCAGAGTCGTCTTCATTAATGTAAATCTGTGCTCCTTTAAGTTTCTAAGCCTGCGATTGTATCATCCGCTCGTCCTTGTAGTGCAGGAGTTTTTACTATGATCCGTCTCGCCCTACTTTTATCTGACTTCCCGACTCTGTGGGCTTGTTCTATATCAGTATCCTTCACATTCAGGCCCAGTTTCTTTCCTGGTTTTTCTTGTTCTTTCATTTCTGACATTTCCCAGTTATCACCTTTTTTCCTCAGGGATACCATCGATAACGATGATACTCCATCTTTTCCTCCATCCCATCAAGGGTCTTGATAGATTTTGCCAGGTCTTCCTCCAGTTGTCTGAAAGTCCTGAATCTCCGGATGTAGACCAGACGCTGGACCAGCCTTGAGTTTCTGTATCTCTTATGCACACCATCTGAGATCATTTCAACACACGTTCTTACTTTGCCTCTCCAGCAGCTCTCTGTAAATATATTTAGTTGCTTGGATTGAAAAGTAGACGACGTCAGAAGCTCTTCCTCTAAATATCTTTGGACTTCAGGCGTCTTGTCAAAAACACAACAGATGCACTTCAGTCAGTGGCTCCAGTTTGTGACCCGAAGAAGTAGACCTCCAGGAAACTGTTCAAAATCTATCTTTGTGAGCTGCATCCACAGCTCTTTACTCACAGCTGTGTTTGGCCCACATAAAATGAGTATTTGATTAAATAAATGTTTGTACGATTTGAATTGTTAGAAACTGAAACATCTTTTTTTGTTTGCTGGTTGTTTCAGTACAGATACACCCCCCCCCCCCCCCCCCCACACACACACACACACACTTCCAGGTAACAGCCAGCGTGGTAACTTTGATGAAAATATTGTGATTTCTACATCAATGTGATGGACAGATCTTGATTTCTTTGACATTTAATTAGCTGGATTTAACACACACAGATATTTCCGCCTGGTGATTTTATCCATTTACAAACTAAATAATAAAGATGAGGGTCCGCACATTGTAGCTCCATTAGACGCAATTTAATGAGACATCCGCAAATGAAATTGCATCAAAGTGTGTGGACCTTCATCCTTCTTAGTTAAATCTTGTATAGGGTCCAGTATATTTTTACACTTTTTGATCCATTTACACACTCCCAAACATTTATTACATCACAATGAATATCGATACTGTGACATTATATTCAAATTCACTGTGATAAAGGATTTATTGTAAGGTGTATGTGAGGTCTCGTGCTTGTATCAGATTGGTAAAGTTACTGCATGGAGGATGGTGAAACTCAGCACTGACGCTGCATCAAGTACAGCAACCAAAAACATCTTCATCAGTATCACAAGAAATCCTGAATCTACTCTTTTTTTTAATTGAGCCAGCATGCGTGAGGATGTTTGGTAGGCGATGAGGCCTCCTAGCAGGTGAAGGAGGAGGTGCAAATTTAGCAGAAAGAGGGGAGGGTAAAACACAGCTCTGACCATTTCTTTTTTTTTTTTTTTTTTTTTTTTTTTTTAACAATTCAAGTTATAATTTATTGTTTCATTCACAAGGGTTACATAAATCAAATTCAGTTTTGAACTAAATTGTCTCTTTTTTTTTTTTTTTGTATTATCTTTTTATTGAAGATAATGCGAGGACAATCATATAGGAAAAGACAAACATTTTCTTTTACAGAACACAAGTGAACACAAATTTCCCATCCCCCCACCCCTAACCAAACAAAAACCTGAGTAGTGTAAGATACATATAAATAGAAGTTACAGTGTTTTTAGGAAAACAAATTGTACAAGTGTTTAAACAGAGAGAAGAATACAAAATAAAATGGAGGTCATGTAGGAATAAAAGAAAAAAGAAATAAAGGAAATAAAAGAAATAAAAGGGGAGTAGATGAGGAGGCTGCACTAGACACGCGTTGTCATGTACATATATATATATATATATAATCATCCCACAAAAGCCATAATAGTCATGGTGTCATGGACTGTCGGGGAGGGTTTTCAGTTCGTTAATGAAAGAAATTACTGGATCCCAGGTGGTGTAGAACAGATTTTTTGACCCTCTAAGAGTGTATTTTATCTTTTCCAGACTTAAGTAAAGCATAATGTCACTCAACCATAAGGAGATGCTGGGCGGTTTGGAGGACTTCCAGAGTAACAAAATCCTTCTGCGAGCAAGAAGGGTGGCAAATGCAATAATGTCTTTATGTCTGGTCGAAACCTGCTCTACCATTGGCACCGTACCGAAGACGGCAGTGTAAGCGTTGGGTTGCAAGTTTAGAGATAGTGCCTGTGAAAGAATACTGAATATTGCCGACCAGTACCCTGAGAGAGAGGGGCACGACCAGAACATGTGTGTTAATGTTGCTTCAGCCGCCCGACATCTAATACAGGTCCCATCAACATCAGAATAAAATTTGGCCAGTCTAGACTTGGAGAGGTGGGCACGGTGTAATACCTTGAACTGAATAACACCCAGCCTTGCACATGAGGTAGTACTGTTAACTCTCTTTAAGGCTTCCGTCCAGGTCTCCTCAGGTATAACCTCCCCAAATTCTCTCTCCCAATTCTCTTTAATTTTATTGAGAGGAGTTACTTTGATAAATGAAATGTTAGAGTAAATTCTTGAAATAAAACCTTTTGGGTTGGAGGGGATTTGGAAGATGTCATCTATGGCAGTAGGTTGAGGAGCATTGGGGAGCTCTGACCATTTCTAACCCTCCTGTGGTTCAGAGCTTTCACAGCGAGACTGACTTGTTGTCCGTGTGAAACGGGACAACTGTCACCTCATCATTCTCCTCTGCTTCACTACTAACCAGACCAGTTTCTATCAGCCACCTTCTGTCTGTCTATCACTTTCTTTCATCTCCAATCCTCTGTCCTGTCCTTCATGTCCCTTTTTTTTGCACCTTTGCTTCCACACTGTTTTCACTTTCTCTTGTTTTAAACCTTTTAAATATTTAATAATGAGAAATGATTAATGTAGTATTTTGCAGCTAAAACCTACAAGTCTTCACATGTTTATCAATAAAGCAAACACGTGAGATATGGATGGTTGTGAGGTTTCTTTACTTTTATTATCAACGAGTGATTATTGGTCACTGGTTATTTTTAGGTCGTTGACAGCAGAGTTTATGTTGATGCATGTCTGTGTCGGACACATCCAAGCCTGCCCAAAAATTCCCACATGTACCACAGTGGGGGTGACATCACTGGTGTATTTAGTGTAAATCTGACATGATAGTCTCTTCCCCACCTACCCCCCGACCCCACCTTTCATTTGTTTTTCTCTTTTCTCTCACCTCCATCTCTGTTTTCTCCTCAGCCCCTCTTCCTCTTCCTATTACTCTCCTGCCCTGCATCCTCTTTTCTCCCCCTCCCCCCAATGACTCCACCCCCCACCCCCCATTCACCTCAGTCCACTCCTCCCTCTGTGGTCCCAGTAGACCAGTGTTGGAGAATGTTGACGTAATATGGTGCTGACTGGATGGTCGTCCGGCTCCTGCCCTGAGATAATGGATCTCATTTGATCCTCTCTTTCTCTCGCTGTATAGACCACACATGCACGCACACACGCACACACGCACCACACACGGGGGAATAGACAGACTCTAAAGTGACTTGCCTGCATCCATCCCACCAGCCCTTTTTCCTCTCCTGTCTCTCCTGTCTCTCCTGTCTCTCCTGTCTCTCCTGTCGTCTCATCCTCCCCTTTTCGCTCCGCAGTATCGGCCCTGCCCAGTGGGGAGACTGTCTGCTCTCTCTCTCTCTCCCTCTCTCTCTCTCTACCCCTTCTTACCTCCCCTCCCGTCCTTTTTTTTTTCTGTCTCACTATCTGCTGTGTTTGCTGTGCTCTCGTCTATTTCTGGCACTTGCTTTTCTTGTTTGCCTCTCTGTCTTCCTCTCTTTCTCCAGGGATCTGTCTCGATCTCCCACTTGTTGGGCTGACTGTTGTCTCCTCTGCACCTCCTTCGCTGCTCAATCTCGATTTTCTCTCCGTCACACCCTTGTCTGCCTCTCCTTGTACCCTCCTTCCCATCGCCATCTTTTTCATCTGTTTCCTCTGAATTTTTCCATTTATTTCTTCCATTTCCATGATTGACTCTCTTGAGTATCCTTCATATCCGACTCTCTGTCTCTCCATCTTATATTCGCTCCCTCTTTGAGGCTCTGTCTCTCATTTAATATTCTGCCTGTTTTCCTCCCTTTTCGATACCTCTCTTTTGTTCTTGCTTTTTCAGTTGGCCCTTTTTCATTGAATCTGCATCAAACAATACTGTAAAGGAGACTGCTCTTTAATAGATGCTGTGTGCTATACAGTGGTCTGTGTGGGTAAAAAGCCTTGTGGCTTTTATAGAGCTGTGTGCAGCCTTCCTGTGTGTCCTGATCTATAGCCTCCAGTTAGTCAGCACTCTCTTGTGGCAGCGAGCAGAAGGTATCAGGCTGTAAAGATGATTGATTATTCATTTGTTTATTGCTACATCAACAGCAGCTACAAAGACTTGCTGTTTATTTGTATTTTTTTCATTTTTTGCCTCATCCCACCAGAAGAAAAGCATCTGTTACTAATTTTTCTTAAAATTTGGATGGATGAATTTGGAAATATAATGGAATTCAGCCATAATAATTTCTTTATTTACACGTTTCTACCGTGACATGTTAAATATGCTTTATGTCAGTGAACTAAGATACTTAAAACTGAACTTAAAACACCTGCATGGATGCGTGGAGTCTTTAAAAGTCCACCATAGCTCTATAAATGTGCTCACATAAGGAATAAGACTTATACGGTTTGATAAAGTCGTACCCATTAAAAACCCATTAGTCGTCAAATATGGAAGTTGGAGATCTTGGCTATAAAAAAACAGCAGAGTTGAGGGTGAGGCCTCTCTCCAGAATAATTTGAATTATTTTATATTACCCAAGAACTGTGACGATGCAGCAGGCTGAAAGCTGAGGTGCAGGATGTAGCGTTGTATGGAGCCACATCTTCTTTATCATGGATCGATACTCAGCAGCGTCTGAATATATAGTACAGGGAAGAGTGTGTATACCTGTTACTACTGAAGCCACCTGTGTTTAGTTGGCTTCCTCCTGCGGCTCACATCTCTTGGCAGTATTAGATGAGGATGAAAGATGAGAGAGCCTCGTACAGAAAAGCCGTCAGAGTGGAGAAAAGGCGTGGCCCCTGAGCCTGAACCGCAGTCCTCTGCAGTGCCCCCCCCCCCCCCCCCCCCCCCCTCCTCCTCTTCCTCCTCCTTGTGCAGCACCTAAATAATGACTAGTGTTAATTAGGCCAGGGAGTCAGAGCAATTACTGTCCTCCATCGATTACATTTAATCAGTCAGGCCTCTTCTACATTACTGCCCTGGATCAAGAGGTGGCCAGTGTTGTCTTCTATCAACCAGGTGCCACATACACACACACACACAGACACACCTAATATGAGCAAGTGGGCCTCCTCTCATTCTCGCTACATGAGCCATAGCAACAGTCAGCTGCTGCTTTGTTTCTAACCTCGCCGTCTGGTTTTCTGATAATTTTGCAGTGAGCATGTGAGACTGAGTGTGTGCATATGAGATGAAGAGGGAAAGTGTCTCAGTCTTGTTCTAATGAGTGCTATACACTCTGCAGTATGGACATGCATGTATCTGAGACTGTGTCACTGAAGAAATACATAAATCACTGCAGATACTGTGTGTGTGTGTGTGTGTGATTTCTGAAGTCAGATACACAGCTTTGATTTCAAGGTGCATTAAGGAGTTGTGTGCTTCACATTAGTAACATTGTATTTGGCATTTTGTCAACATCCACTCACACACTGAGGCTGCGTTCACACCTTATCAGTTTGTCACGGTTCCACCAAACTCTGTTCACTTTTTTGGTCCTATTTTGTTTAGGCTGGTGGTTCGAAAGCTGACAATGAAACTGAAACCACTTGAAAAGATGGATTTTATTATACATATGTCATAAATTACCTTAAATTCAAAAGATTAAAATCCATCTACTGATTGCTTTCTTGACAGTTCACAACCCGAAAACGCCAACTCATTTTGTAACCACGGTAACACACTTGAGGAACAGGAATTTCCCCGATCAATCTTAAAGTGAAAAGATGTGTCGTGTTGTGTGTGCATTTTTGAAGTTCTTCATTAAAACTGAGAGGAACTGCACAGTAGGCAAGTCAAGTGAACTTTCTTCTCATAGCAGCTTTCAACAGCAAGGCAATTCAGAATAAATCAGATTAAACAAAAGAATAAAAATATAAAGCGAGATATGAAAGTGTCCCAAATATAATTTAATAACAGGAAGTAAGTAAGCATCCCCCTATGATGTTACAGTACTAGACGTCCCCATTCTTTGTCCTGTGTGTACCTGTTCATCATTATTTATAACATATGAAGTCCAGTTCAGTCTACACTGATGCTCACACTGAGTTTCTTCTTTGTGAGCTCGTTATGACTCCAGAGAGCATCAATAAGTTCAAAAAGAGCCAAACAGCTGCTGTGTGACTTGCTTTCCATCTGATTTTTCCACATAGCGTCCAGGTGTGGCAATAAAACAAACCAAAACTAAAAGTAATGTTCCTCGGTTTGGACCAAATACACCAAACTACAACCTGAGAGAGCATTTCTATTTTATCAAACCTGTGATACAATGGGTTTTTTCTCAAGTGAAAGGTCACCCAATTGTTTAATCCTCTGTCACAGTTTGAAACTCAACAGTACACATTTGACGTAGAAAACACAAACCTGTAAACAACTGTAAATGTTTTCTACCCACATTCAGATAATTCAGCCTAATGCAGCAAAGCAGTTGCTCCTGTTTAAATCTCTCCTCAGTTATTTTTTCTCTCTCTCTCTTGCTCCCTCACCATTCACCTGTTCAAGCATCACAACACTTCTATCATTCATGGGGAAGTAGCAGCCTAATGAGGGGTATGAAAGATATTTTTTTCAAGTTCATGTTACTATAATGAGTGAGATAACTACTCTCCTTCCTTTTGCTTGTTTCCTGGAGAGTAATCAGGCCCACTGTGGTGCAGCGGAACAGAATTTAGGACAAATTGTGTAACTGACTGATACAGTTGTTGCATGGTGGTGTATCTTTTAAAAAACACACGTGCATTAAGAGTTATTTAACTCTTCCAACCAGCCATTAATAACCAGCTTGTCGACTAGTACATTCACATGCTGGTCATGATTTGTAATAGAAGTTAAGGTCGGGGTCAGAGTGACCTAAGTTGTTGTTTCATTGTGTCTTCGCTCTCTCTTACAGCATGCTATTGATTTTAAACAGTGTTTTTGAACTGTTGAGGATGTGTGTTAGCACAGCAGCGCACTGCAGCATGATGCACTAAAAGAATATTAATGAGGAGGATGGTGTATGTGTGTCTGTCCAAAAAAAAAAGTTTCATACTTTATACCCCTCCTCCCTCTTCATCTAAACCTTTTAGCTGAGAGAAGCTCAGTTGTGTGTGTGTGTGTGTGTGTGTGTGTGTGTGTGTCTGTGTGTGTGTGTGTGTGTGTGTGTGTGTGTGTTTGTGTGTGTGTCTCTGAGTACACTCTAACCTCCAGCTGTAGAGACATGAAGAGCAGACAGGCTGCTGTTTAATAGATTACAAGGGAACATGGCGACCCATCGATCGTATCCCCTACACACACACACTCTCTCTGTCTCTCTCCCAGAATTCAGTGGGGTAGGGTTACAGCAGGAGAAAAAGCTGAAGCACTGCAAAGCCCTGGAGCGTGTGTGTGTGTACGCAAGATTTTATATAGCTTAAGTCAAGGGTAGGATTTGATATTTTACTTTATATCAGAACATTTAAACTGATTTTAATGGATCGTTCTTACAAGTATAGAAAAGCACTGTATGGTAGAAACATGTCTAACTGAAATGCTAAATCATTGTAAGATTAAGATGTGCTGTATGACTTTAATATGTGTTTTAATATTTATTATCCATCACTCTGTTTATTTAAGAGTGTATACATGGATGTTACTTGCTGCTTCCTAAATGCTGTTTATGTAATTTTGCTTTCATAATTTTTAGTTTTGGGTCTGTAGGTTGAACAAAAGGGAGGAGATTTGAAAAAAGTAGCCTCTGGGAAACAATATGGTTAGTTCCAGTCCCAGTTGTAATTTATATTTACCTCTCCTCTACCTGAAGAACAGTTCGTCCTCAGTTCTGAGTTGCAACTGCTTTAAAGAATCAGGAGAACCTACAGTGTGAAAAATGTGAAATCCTCTCCCTAGAGCGAGGTTTGTCCATTCTGGGCTACCATGGAAACATGGTGGTGTAACATGACAGCCTCTTTAGAAGATGACCTGCACCCTATGTAGATGTAAAGGGCTTGATTATAGGTAATGAAAACACAATCATTATTACGGTCAGGTGATTATACACTAATTAAAACATACTTCTAAATATTCTGACACATCCGCTCTGCTAGATCCCCCTACATTGTACACACTTAACCTTTAATCTTTCCTGCTATAAGATTTTATCAGCAGCCAGCGTATTAATTGAATTCTCTTCCAGTTTTCCTAATTTCTTTGCTCTCCTTACTCCTAATTACATTCTTCTCTACTTCCATCTGTCTCTGTCCAAGCTCTGAGGCTGTCGGTTGGCCGCCACTTTGCCGTCTGCTGACTGCCAGTAGAGCACCTTCTTATGTTTTAGCGTGTGGATTAGAGCTGGGCCTCACTCAGGTAGCTTTTTGTGAGCAATTTCATGTACATATATATTTTTTTTAACTGCTCACTTCCTGCCAGATGTGATCATCTCAGATCAGGAGATATCACAGAGAGATGATGTTTCCTGAGTTCAGTCATCGTCTTAAAGCGGATATCCATCAAGAGTTTCTGTAGATGACGTTTCAGTTTCTGCAGCTGTTGTGTATTATTTGTTTGTTAAGCTGTTGTTAGGCTAGTTTCTTTGACACCACAGAAACCAAAACCTAAAAAGAGTAGGAAGTCGCTGTACTGTGCTATATTACTACATCTTTACTGTAGTTCCACACTGCAAAAAATAACTTCCACTACTTTTTAATTTCTCCTCATTTAAACAACACAATAATGTTTTTTCATTATGCATGAAATCTACTGCGGTAATGATTAGGCTGCAATTATTATTTTCATTCTACATTAATTTGTCAGTTATTTTCTCAGTTAGTCACTTTGTTTATAAAATGATGAAAATGATCAGTTTCCCAAAGCCCCAACGTGATATCCTCAAATGTCTTGTTTTGTCCCAACCTACCTAAAAATATTCAGTTTGTCACAGAAACCACAAAATATTCAGTTGAGAAGCTGGAAACAGAGAATTTGGACATTTTTAGTTGCAGATTAGTTTTCTGTCAAATGATCAATCAGCTAATTGTTGCAGCTCTATTAATGTTTCATATTAACTGCTTAGCTAAAATCATGATATGTTTTTTTTTAATCAAATTCAAACTTATTAAGTATCATTTACTGCAGTTTTATTTACAAGCACATCAGCCATAAAACATTGCAGTGGTGTTTAAGAGGTGATCTCCGTGCTCCTCAGGACTGTGCGCAGGCGTTTAAATTCAGTGTCTTGATCATGTTTATCTGGTGGATCGACAGTGAAGATAATGAGGGCTGAAGAACTGCAGAGACACTGTGAGGAATAAAGAGCAGCAGCTACTTGTCCTGAATAGTAAATGGATTATGTTGCTGTGAATGTTGGATGACTGTCAGTGTTTCACTGCAGAGAGCTTCATGAAACGTGGAGCTGTTTTTTTGGAAAAGAAAAAAACTGAAACAGAATAAAATGATACATTTACCTCACAACACTTTGTCTATCATGGTAAAATGTTGTCTGATTCATTGGACAGGAAACACTGTGGTGTTCTGCCGTTATCGCTGTTTAATTAGAAATGGGTCAAGTAAAGTAGATCAGTGGTGTGTTGTTGAAGGAATCAGCTGTTCTGTTTTCTGTATCTCTTGTAGTAACAGATGAAGGCAGAGATAATCAGGATCACTGAGCTTATTTATAGGATAGTACATTGTTTTGGTTGCTAACTCACATTGCTCATGTAGCACATTAAGCTAGCCTCTCTCAATCTGAGAAAATTACGTGTTACTAGTTATAAGCTGAGTGTGGAAGTTCATTCCTGAGCTTAGCAACAGTAGTTTGACTTCAGGTCGACGTCTTCATCAGGGATTTGCTGCGTTGTCATGGAGATAGAATAGTTTTCATCACCTCAGCTCAGTATGAGCAAACTCCAGAGGCTGAAAAAAGCTAAAAAAATGGACTTAGATTTGAGCTCTTTTTTCTCAAATTAGTTGCCAGCAATTTGAGGGAGCATTATTTATTTAAAAACCATTTCTTTAAAAAAAAAAAAAGAAAAGAAATTGTGCTGCAAAACAAAGACAGAAAAAATTAGAAAAAAACTAGATGGACATGTGTTCAACAGGACAAAAGACGTGCTGGATGGTGTGATGAGATGAAAACATCACTGCATGGAAAAAAAACGCAGCCTTAATTGAAACGAGGCCACAGAGGATTCAAGGAAAAAACCACAAACAAGTCATTCAGCTAAAACGTTTAATGTAGCATTATTTTTGCCAAAATGTGATGTGTCGTCATGCAGCGAGGCGCTGCTTTGGCCAATGACATATGTGCACACATTCTAGTATGTCGTTTTTTTAATGTTGACACCTATTTTTACATGGTAGAGTATTTTAAACTACTGAACTGAGTTTTGGAGTCTAATAAGCCCTCAGAGTCTCACTTTGTCACTTAAACAAGATTTTTCCTGGATTGTACATCATCTGACTTGTACCTGAAACAACACCCCAGTACCAGCACAGCCTTTTAACACAGGGCTCTTCGTTCTGAATGCATGGTAACAGTCGGAGTGTGACACAGCAGAATTTGTCTCACAGGAACATGGTTTCCCACTGCGACCTGGGTAGCTGAGTTTGTGCCAAGTATAGCTCAGTGTCTCCTGATCTCTGAACTCTATTCTGTGTCTCTCTGGGCTTGTGGTTCTTGATCAATACTATTTTGGCTTCATCAGCCCATCTGTCCTATACTTGTAGGCCATACAGTTGATCCAGATCCTATTTTTATGTCCATGTTGATTAATAATTAATGGTGAAATATGTTTGCTGACTCCTTCAGTGTCTGTGTGGCCTGTCGTCACACTGCTGGATTCTCACACTCGAGGCTCATGCCGGCCAGCTCAGTGAAATGTGTCTCTGTTTAGACGACAAAATCATTTAATCTGCTCTCGGGGGGGCGTCACGGCTCCGCTGACTGTGCATGTTTATGTCTTCGTCGCTTTGAGCGAGGGACGGGCAAAGGGTGTGACAAATCACATCCGTTAATGTTGTCATGGTCTAAGTGTGAATGTGATTTATTCCCAGTTGGTTAATTTCCAAGTTCTTTTCAAAAAAGGTTCATCACAGGGTTACAGTTCCCCTCTGCAGTGAGGGTTATTTTAAGAAAATGATGATTCAACAGAGGTGATGAGGCCAGCTGTGTTAGCCACCATTTTCTAAACTTGTGCACTCTTTCTTTTCCAGCTGAAACTTGAAGACCGATCTATCGTCATCCGAGACATCGTGCGACGGAACAATTCTAACGTAAGTGAAGTCCTCGGCCTGCATCTTTATCTCTTTCTTCTTTTCACTTCACCTCTTCAATCTGTTGTGCTCTTTGTCAGTCATATCACTATTCAACGCTCTGTTCCATCTGCTGCATGGGATATGACTGGAATATTATTACAGGTTGACACTTACAAAGCAGTAAAAGGAGACTCTCTGTTTTAAAGCAGCCCCTGATTATGAATACAACATTGCATTTTAATGAGACTGTCTTCTGGTTGAAATTCAGTGTGTTCTTGTTCACACACCATCAAACCAGTGAAGCTCGCAGCCAAAGGAGCCAGATGTTTGAACCTCTGTTTGTTGTACTTACAGGACAACCAGTGTGGCATTGTGACTAACATCGACATCGAGTGTGCGGTGAAACTGGTGGGAACAAATTGCGTACTATATCCAGTTAACAGCAAAGACCTGCAGCACATCTGGGTAAGAGAGCATATCACTGCAGTGTTGAAATCAGGATACACAATATATCCAATAATGACCTGAACCCACAAAGAAGCTATTTTAGAAATGGAACTTGCTCAACTTATCCCCTGTAGCGTGTCACAGTGAATTACAAATGACGCAGCCTCTGTTACAGCTCACAGCGTCCCGGCTAGCATGTCAGAATATTTTAGCCTTCTCTCATCTAGTTTGACACCATCTGTGTTTTGTTTCTTAACATATACACTCACAGCTTTAAAAGCACTCGCTTTCAACCGACTGGTAAGAAAAAGTGACGATGTGAGTAGTGAGTGAGACCAGGATCACATTCATTCATATAATCATGATTAAATACTGTATGTAAACTGATAGAAAAATTAAATACAAGACTGAGGCTGAAACCAAGTCCAAAAGTCAAAGTTGCTTTTATTCTTGCAAGAAGGAGCAAATCAACAGATCCACCGCTACCAACAGCGGACAGAGAATGCTCAGAGGGCAGTTCTCTGAGTACAAGCTTTATACCTAACAAAAGTAACAAATCATCTTTATCAACAAGTGTTATCGGTGCGCCAGGTGGTAGTCTGTTTTCCCTCTGGAGGCCATTCCGCGCCGTGTCTCCCACCACTACTGCGACCTTCACATTCTCTTAGTCAAAACGGTTCATAACACATGATGGAAATTTACTGCAACAAAGAGCAAGTATCAACTTCTTGGCCTTCTAGCACTGTGGCCTCTTACAATCACAAGCACAATAACTCTACTCTAAAAGTGTGGAATGCAAAGTATAACGCATACATTTTGAATCATTAATAGGGTCATAAGAATAGTCATGCTAATTATTCTAACACATACTAATATAATGCATAAAAGTACAATCACCAATAAGCTAGATATAATGCTGCAACTGATAATGCAAATGTAAGAATGAATATAAGACTATAAGGTATTACTGGTTATAGGAATGCAAAATGAATATAAGAGATTTGTATTTTCCCATCATAAACTCACTGTCGGCGTCACATAACAAATCAGGATCCAGCTTGTAGTCTTTCCAGGTCACAGCAAACATTTATACTATAACTGTATACACAGTACTAAAACATACTGTGTAGTCTGTTATCAGCATTACAGCAAACATACATTAAATAAAATAATATAAATACATGAATTTCTCTGATATCACAACCAATACTATTAATTACTTAATGAATATTCTATGTGATTCAAAATGTGTAAAGATGATGAAAATACAGCTTTTTATTGTATGGTCTGACATTCAGTATATGTAAGAAATGTGTTTTATTGTTTTATTATTTATTGTTCCAGTATGTTAAGGATAATCTAATGTTCAATGAATTACATACATTGTGTGTTTCAAGGAAAATGAGTCATTGATGTCATGTTAAAGGATAAGTCTAGAGATACTGTAGTCTGGTTCTTTTTATCAGCAAATACAATGAAAAAAAACCCCCACAATCTACCATTGGCTGATCCTACTAATTTGCATTATGTATTTGCTTCATGGGAAGAAATGAATATATTCTTTTAACAGGATTGGTGTGAATAATTGGTAAACATCTGTAACTCTGTACCAGATAAACAGACTGCAGTACAATGTCTCAGTGATCCAGAGTGTTTTGAATGTGTAGCTCTGGCAGCTTTGGTGCATCAGAGTTCTTTACACAATGATACTGACCCACAAGCTGTGACAAAAGAAAGTCCCTTTCTAATGTGTGTGTAGAAGAGAAAGACTTTATTTCAATGTGAAGTTGACAGCTATCCTGTTGTCACTGTGTTGTTTCTAGTCTTTTATGTACGGTGACTACATCGCCTATGACTTCTGGCTGGGGAAAGTGTACGACCTGACTAATCACATCATCCTCAAGCTCTCCAATGGAGCCAGGTAGACTCTTTGTGTGTGTGTGGGTGTGTGTGACATACTGTGACCATGTGGTAGCCTGTCTGTTTCTGCATGCTGGCACAGAGCCATCAGTGCCAAAGCCAGTGAATGTCAACCTCCCGTCTCTCACCTCCCTCCAGGTGCTCCATGAGTGTGGAAGACGGTGCCAAGCTTTACGACGTCTGTCCACATGTCAGCGATTCGGTACGTAACTATCACCGCTTATCTGTCACCTCTGGTATGTTTGCTTTCTTTGTTCTCTGCTCCTGCAAGTTGAACAGAACAGCTGTGTCACATCAGCTCTGAAAAAGTTAAAACCAACATGATTTCTTTGGCTGTACATGGATCTTTTTTTTGTTCTGTTTTTTGTTCTTAAAAAAAAAAAACTAAATTTCTCTCATTCCAGCTTCTTAAATGTGAGTATTTTTGGTTTCAACAGATTGATAATTAAAGTAAATGTTGTCAGTCCTAGTTCTCAACTTAATTGACTGATTTAAAATGAACAGATAAAATATTTGCATACAGACAACCTGGACTCAGTTTTAAAATCCATCCAAAGTTCATGCTGCAGATTGTTTCATGCAGCAGGTGCAGAAAACCTGAAAGCTTTCAATCTCAGTTCTGTTCAGACTTTAGGAACAAAGAATCACAAAAATATCCTGAGAACGGAGATTGTAATTTGCATATTTCAAGTTAAGTCAGTAAAACTTTTGCCAAGAATGGATTCGTAAATACATACACATACTTAAAGTGTACATAAAGCAGGGCAGTTCAGTTCTGAGTATAATACACAGTGGTGAGTAAGACCCACAGTTTGTAAGGGGTCTCGGAGCCCCATGCTACACACTGTCCAGTATGTGAAGACGGTGAGCAAAGACATGTACAACTCATTACCATAATCAGTGACTGGTAAAAAGGTGTAGTTTATCTAGTTTTGTTTCACATGAAAAGAAAAAAAGCAAGATAGCAGCTTTAAAAACCTGAGGTATTTAAATGTTATCATCCAGCTTTAGACTCAAAAGGTTGGACATTTAAATGTTTATTGGTCTCATTTGTATGAAAACAAAGAGGATAAAGTGAAATTGTTACAGTTGTACATATTGAAGTTAACTCAGTCCTCAGTTCTCATATTAAACCCTTGTTATTGCGTTTTGTTTTTTTCAGGGTCTGTTCTTCGATGAGGCGTATGGTTTCTACCCAGGCCAGGTCCTGATTGGTCCGGCCAAAGTCTTCTCTAACGTACAGTGGCTGTCAGGGGTCAAACCTGTGCTCAGCAGGAAGTGCAAGTTCAGGGTGGTGGTAGAAGAGGTAAAATGACAGAAGTCCTTTCCTCTTCACAAATAACACAGATCTTCAGTCATCAGTGTGAGAGAATGCATTCGGTCATTGTATCAATTTATTCATCTAGCTTTCATTTATCACTTCCAGCTGTAATAGGAGAGTTCTTATGAACGGCGACTGACGTACACTTTGAATGGTTCAGTCCCTTCTATCTAAAGCAGTTGTGGTAGAATTAGGTGAGATGGGTGGAACGTAGATTAATCACAAACTAACAAAGCCCTTAGTGAAACACATTACTCTTATTAGTGTTAATTAAACCACTACATCACTTTATCTTTTCTTTTAAACATCTTTCAGTTTCTAGCTCCTCAAGCTCTGCAGTACACAAAGTGCTCCTCTGTTTTTCTCTTTTCTACTAACTATTGGATTTATATACTTGATTAAATTGGGTTTACGTGTAATTATGTATCTTAAATTGTTTAATTGGTTTCCATGGTGTCATGCTTTCCTCAGGTAAAGGTGGTTGAACTGAAGGTGACGTGGATCACCAAGAGCTACTCTCCCAAAGGCTCTGACAGCGTCTATCCACCTCCCTCCACCATCACACAGGAGAATCTCTGCAGGTCGGTGCTGTTATCCACCCACGTGCTCTCACCTCATTCACAAATATGTACTTCTTTCTTACAACTGTTGTCGTGATTTTTTTTCAAGTCATCTTATAAAGCAGTTATTGTTGTGTTTTTACACTGCTCCTCCTACAGATCAGCTTTGTGTGTAAGACTGAGTCACAAAAAAATACAGATCAAATCCAAACTGACACTGGGTAACATTACTCTCCTGGTTGGGTTTAGGGTGAGGCGTCTAGGCTACTATGACCACACCCAAAGGCAGCTCGGAGAGAGGGCTCTATACATCTTCCCTGCCAAGGGGGACGCCACACGCATCACATGTGAAGGACCAGAGGGTGCCCCTGTCCTGCCAGAGGACCCTGTGGCCAGAAGGGTGTGGATAAATAACATATTTAATTGTGCTCTTGTATGAGAAAGGCTTTATTTCTTTATCTATTAACTGTTGTAAATGTTCCTTTTGGACTATATTGACACTTAAAATCACCAGTTTCAGACAGAACATATACACAGGAAATGATATTAAGAGAATATTGACCTCGATTGTTGGACACCCCCGTGGTATTACAGTACATGTGAATTGCTCATTCTCAAACTCTCACTTTGTGTGTCTGTGTCTGTGTGTGTCTCCTGCAGTTGAAAAGAATGTTCAAGAAGGATTCAGGAAAGAAGACGGAGAACGCAGATACACAAGGTGCCAGACAACTCTACAGGGAAAATGCAGAATTCAGAGGAACTCAGAGTTCACCCACACGTCTCTGTGTCTCTTTGTCGCCTCTTTGTCGCCTCTGACATGAACTTCGCAAGACTGCTGTTGAAGAATCTCACTCATCTAAAAATAGAGATGTGCGAATGAGAAGGCAGATGTGCAACTAGGAATTTTAAGTCTGACTAATTTATCATCTGGGACAATGCCATCAGGCAACTTTATTTTACTGCAGGGCACCCCAGTGGCCTAATGGTCAATGTGCAAACCATATAACTGCAATGTCCCCATCTCAATTCCTGGCCATGGAGCCTGCATTGCATGTCACCCCCCTCTCTCTCTTCTGTTCTGTTTCCTTTCTCACTGTACTGATTCTCAAAATTTAGTAAATCTTCAAAAAGCTTTAGCTTACTAAATGTAAGAACGTGCACTTCAAACATCCTGAAAATACGTCTTGAGGATTATAATTCAATCATGGCTGACACATGATCACATGATCATAAAGAGGAGTGTGCTATTGATGTGTGATCATGAATTATTCATCGGATTTTTAAAACTATCCATGCATGCTTCTCCTTACCATATACTGTTCATAATCTTTATTGTTGACACTTTTTTATTTTTTTCTGCTTTTTACAGCAGAAAAAAATAAAAAGTGTCAACAATAAAGATTATGAACAGTGTATAAATGAATGCATGTTGTCAAAAACATGATCATTTCCTTTATCAAACAGGCCATTAGTCAGTTTCTACTATTCACAGTAAGACAGGAGAGAGAACGAGTGCAGATGAATGAGTTTTAAATGAATATTAAATCTGAATTGAGCATAAAATAAATTCTCCCTCTCATCTCTCTCTCACAAACATACTAATAGTGCTTATTGATTGATCATTGTCAGAAAAATGAGCATCATTTTTTGCTGACTTCTTCCCTGATGTAACTGCAAACTAAATGTCTCAACGCAAAGCAGTGGCAGGATGATTTAATGTTCCTGTGAGACATCAGGCAGAGTTCTCCACAAATGGGACTCAGCACAGAGAAAATAGACTAAATGGAAATTGTGCTGAAGAGCAGCTCACTTCACCAGATAGATATACTTGTTTGCATGATCCAGTAAAGTAGATGATAACTGTGTTTCTCTCAGACCATCACAAAATGAAACATCAAGTACTTGGACTGTGAGATATCTTTTTCTTTCTTTTCTTTTCTTTTTTTTTTACAGTTTTAGCAGAACGATCGATAAGTATTTTTCTTTTCAGTGACACTCTATTCTGAAGTCTGAATGATTCAGGATGTCTGAATTATTTATTATATACAATTTCATTTCACCTCTTATTTTTAAATCCTAAAGCATCCTCTTCTGTTTTTATCTCTAACCAGGCGAGCACAAATCAGAGCAGACAGACTCATCTCATCCCAACAACAATGGGCCTGTGTCAGCCGTGCAGAACACTCCCGACTCCCAAAACATTGACACCTCTGCCGAACACGGGGAGCAGGACGCTGACGACGAGGCAGCAGAGGACACTGACGACACCAGGTCTGTAACATTTAGTGTGGTGGTCACTGTGGATGAATGGTGTTGACACATTTGTGTGTACGCATGTGTCACTTGAAAATTCTGTCACAATTATATTAACACTGCTAGTAGAGTGTAATGATGTCTCCTTTTTGTGAAATCTTTTACTGTATGTAGACTAACTTTGAACAGCTGGCTTTAGTACAATAGCTTTCTAAAGCAGATAGTTTTAGGACCATTGTCTAGTTGCTGCGGACAGGTCTACAGTGTTTGGATTTTGAGAGAAGTCAAATGACCCCTCTACACCAGGCTTTCAGCAGTCTGTGCTAATTCATCTGTATGTTATTCATCAGGCAAAATGACTTGCAGTTTAAGTTTAATAACATTAGCTTTTCATTGTTGATTTACTAGTTTTATTTTTATTATAAATGATGCCTGATCTGATTATTTGTTTAATGGGGAGAGAGGCAGGAACAAACAAACAAACAGTATTGAGTTTATGTTTAATTAATTTTTCTTAATCATTTTTTACTGAAATATGGGGTATAATTAGATAGGAGAATTATCCCCTAGATATTAAATATTGAAATACATTTTGTCAGTTTGGCAAACAAAGGCTGAGGCTTGGATTTTAAAAGTTACAGTCTGAGCCTGTTCAGTCCCAAAAGTAACCCTAAAGCTGAATCAGCATCTTTTTAAACACAACCCCGACAAAATGTGAACCTTGAAATCGTCATAAATGTGGTATTTGTTGCAGGTTTATTGTTACTGCATGTCATTGTTTTACTGTTTCTTCCTGTGTTTGCAAAAATATCTGGCAGTCCATCATTTAGTGCAGTTCAGTCTTAACACACTAAAACTAAGGAGCTCAAATCTGTAACATTGTGGATGAATAACCTGTGACTGTAACTTGGTTGCAGCTCTCTCACATCATCGGCGAGCTCCACGGCTTCCTCTCAGAGTGGCGGTCTGGGAACGAACCGCAAGAAGAGCATCCCGCTCTCAATCCGCAACCTTAAGAGGAAGCACAAGAAGAAGAGGACCAAGTTCTCCCGCGAGTTCAAGCCTGGTGACCGGTGAGTTAACAGCAGGCAACACACCAGCACACAAAACTTCCACTTTGTCCTGTTCTACTCTTCATTTCTTTGTTTTCTCAACATGTTTTTACCATATATACAACAATTTACCACCATTGCCTTTTGTGTCTTTTTGCTTACTGTATCCTCTTTAGTTATACCTGTATTTCAATATTTCTATATTCACCTCACCTTTTAAAGTAGGAACCTCTCTTATAAAATCCTCATAGAGGTAACCCACGCTTACAGATACCTCATTGCAGAACATTACAATCCTTACAGGACATTTATAGAGTCTTTACTCACTATTATAAATCCAAAAGCTCTGGAGGGCGTGACACTCAGCCTGAAGTTACATATGGTCAAAGCTTTTATTTTCTCACCTTTTCCTTCACCTGCAGATATGGTGGGCTGCTGGGGTAATATCTGTAAACCAGTACTCCGTATTCTGATCCATTATTCGACATAACTGTCTTTGATATTTCATGTTGGCTGAATGTTTCTGTCATAGCAGCAATGACTGTGTTGGCTTAGGCAACATTAAAGAGTGCTACTTCAATGTAGTATGAGAAATAATTGACTACAAGAAGGAGAGGATTTTCTCCCAGAAGAATAAGTCTGTACTGACCCGTTGTCATGGTCCCTCTTGCTCCAGAGGTCAGAACTGGCTCTCTCAGCTGACTGATGTGTACAGACAGTCCTGACCACCAGATAGACTGGTGGGCCCCCTCCCCTTGCACTTGACAGTACCTTGGTGACCAATGCGGACGTTATGGAGGATTTTGTCTCTCATGCATTGGGGCATCACAGATGGAGCCCTCCAGACAAGGTGAAGCTTTCTCTTTCAGGCCAGTACGGCCCCAGCTCTGGTGAGAGGACTCGTTTTTCAGGCCACTCAGTCTCACAGTAGTTGAGCTTTGCACACACGGGGTCATCTTTGATTCTCCTGAATCTCTTTCAGTCTTTGAACGACTGCATCCACGAACACTTTGACATCTGCCTCATCCTTCTCTGCTTGTGTGAACACGTGTTTCACAGGGGCCCTTGAATAATGCATCTGCTGTTATTAAGCAGTGACTGGGCACATGCACAATGTTAAAACGTGAACTTTGACTGCCGCAGTGCTCTCAGAGGGAACTCATCTAGTCCCTTGGTACTCAGCAGTTGCACTAATGGTTTGTGAGTTGTCTCTAACTTGAACTTCATTCCCAGGAGATTGGAAAACAGATGCCCACGTAGCTTCTTTGTTACTGTATAATATCTTTGGGTCTTGAACAGGCCTCTGGAGATGAACACAGTCAGCTTCTAATATAGTCCATATGACTACATACCATATCTCAGCTTTAATCCCCTGTCACAGAACAGATAGGTGTGATGATGGTGCTTCATACGCATTTAGTAACCCTTCCTGCTGCTCTGGCAGGACATAGATGTCAAAATTAGACCAATGACATCATGTGTTTTACTGACTGGTTAAACAAACATTTTCCCTTATTGAAAATCTGACAACAGTTTGTTTGTCTGTCGCTCCAACCTCTATCTTGTTTGTCAAAGGGCTCATCGTGTACAGTGTCAATCTGACAGACAGTGACACTGGAGCCTGACAGCACCAACACACAGTAAGTCTTTCAGACTACTGATGGTGTCATATCCTCAATCACACACACACACACACACACACACACACACACACACACACACACACACACATCCTCAGCTTACATAACGCTGCACACAGTCATTCTTGCATTTCTACAGTAAACACACAATCTGCACAATTTCTGTTCTTTTGCTTACAAATAAAATTAAAGGTTTTCAAAAAGCTAAAATGCATTTCACATTCAATTATGAGATATTTTAGTTTTGATCTGCATTGTTCTTTTGACCTCTGTGTTTTTGGTGGAGTGATGTCTGATGCTGAGAGAGGCAGAAAACTAGAATTCAAATCAAAAGTGCTTATTACCCAATTGAATCAGTTGCCTTACATGAATGGTTTTCCTGACTGTGTATTGGACAGATTTCAAATGTACATTCCTTTTCTCTAATATTAAATAATAACAAAGGCATCAGTTTGAGGCTAGGTGAAATGATTTGTACACTTAAATGACAGGACAACTATAAAAACATAGTTTCCTGTCTGATGCATTGTGTTAATCAATACAAATACATTTCTTTAGTAGCTTTTTCATTTTCCACCAGTTTGGTTTTGATTGATGCTCCAGCAACAGTTTGCTCGCTGAGGTAAAGGAACAAACGATCGAAGGAGCCGGATAGCAGCGAAGCATGAAAACAATGATGGGAGGAAGGATTCAGAACAAGAGGAAAGAAAGAATGAGGGTCAGAATTGAAGTCCCAACATGCCGAGGAGGGAGACATATGTAGTGGTTGAGTGAAGATATATGAGGAGCAAATGTCAGAATGGCAAAAATGTCCCTCTGTGGTTATCCTCTTCTTTTGTGATCAGTGAAATGTAGCTAACCAAGAAAAAAATGGTCCTCAATAATAAAAATGCAAAACAGTTTTAAAAAACTTTTAACTTTTGGCCTCTAAACTCTACACTGAAACAGAGAAAACTTTTTTGCTGCTCCTTGAGACATATTTGTGAATTTTTTTAGGCTTTATGAAAAAAGAAACATGTGACTTGACTCTATGTGTGTGTGTGTGTGTGTGTGTGTGTGTGTGTGTGCTTTTGTGCAGGGTTGCAGTGGAAGTTGTGTCCACAAAGACCACGGCCGATGTGATGTGGAAGGACGGACGAGTAGAGAAAGGGATCCGATCAAATGACCTTATCCCCATCCAGCACCTCGACAGCCACGAGTTTTGTCCAGGGGACTTTGTAGTAGACAAACGACGTGAGGAAAATCAATTGAATTTTATTTTTATTTTTTTTTAATGATTCTGTTTTTGTTGTATTATTTCACTTTGTTCCATTGTACTGTTTTAGACCAGGAAAGATGCAGCATGTGTTCGATTTCTGTCCCTGCAGACTGTAATGAGGTGTTTTTATTTAGGCCACTCAGCAACCTAGTGCTATAGTATCTAGGTCATTTGCTGAAACTATACCAAGTTTGTGTCGGTCAGTAAAAGTGGACTGAAAATACACAGATTTATGCGGATGCTCTTTCAGGCATTTTCTTCATACACATTTTTTATTGCTTTAAATCATTGCATGTAGAGGTTTCTGGTGTTGTATTTTGTGTTCTCGGTTTTGTTCTCTTATCTGTACATGTATGTGTTTGTGTGCTCAATTCAGCCCAAGCCCTCCAGGACCCAGGGGTGTATGGTGTGATCCAGTCTGGCGATCACAAGGGCAGAACATGTGTTGTTAAATGGATCAAACTGAACTCCTCCAGTGACGACGTGGAGGTCAGTCAGGAAAGCAAGAGAACAATGAAATACTGGATGTGTGTGTGTGTGTTAGTGTGTGAGAGAGAAAAATAAAAAATAAGACAGTACTATTATACTATTATTAGGGAGGAATGGGCCTTAAATTCATGTAGGGAGAGCAGTTTTCTGGTAGCCATAGCAACTTGACTAGCAGATTTTATGTAGCGATACCTGCTTGAAATGTAATGAGCCTGAGCTTCTTTTATTTTTTTGGTTTTATCCAGGTTATCGGTATAGAGGAGGATGTCAGCGTGTACGATATCTCGGATCACCCAGACTTCCACTTCCGTACCACCGATATTGTCATCAGAATATGGAACTCGGAGAACGGACAGAACGAATGCGAAAATGAGGTGAGAACAATTTTGAAAACCTGTCTTTCTCCTGTCTGTCATGTATAAGCTGTCAAGTCCTTTACATTGAGGATTTTCATGTGCCTCACTTGTATCATATGGTCACATGTAATATTTTGCGACTTATCTGCTGTGTTTTACGGTAACTACGGTAATGTAGACACAGTCATGCTAGTTTTGTTTAGGACATTTAACTTTTTCTCTGTGCCATCTTCAGGCCAAAAATGTCAAGTTTGCCTATGAACTGTTTCATAATCCAACTAGCAGATTATATATAGGCACAGATTGTTCTGATTGTAATGATCTCATGGCTTTTCCTTCAGGGGAATGTTTAGGGAAAAAGCAAATTTATTTTTTTCTACTCCTGGTAAGGCTTTAAGAATATCAGTCATCAGTTTCTTCTCTTCATCCAACTGTATTTAACTGTGGTGTAAAAAGACATTGCAGCCTTTGTTGTTTTGTTTTTGTTTTTATATAATAGCCTCAAACATTTTATCGTGGGTTGTTGGTTGTTGGTCTGCCCACAGACGTCGGTAGGCCAGGTATCCAGGGTGGATGTGAGCAGCAAAGTGGAGGTGGTGTGGGCGGACAACTCCATGACTATCGTCCTGCCACAGGTAAAAGTTTTCTTTGATGAAACAACCTAATTTTTGATATTACAAAGCAAGCGTTTGGATTTACATTTGGAGCTGAACAGTGGCTGATAATCTTTGTATAATCACACACACACAGCACCTCTACAACGTGGAGTCTGAGATCGAGGAGACCGACTATGACTCGGTGGAGGAGACGAGCAGCGTCCTGTCCACTGAGGAGTGGGAGGATGAGAGCGACAGCTGGGAGACGGACAATGGTGTCACCACTGAGGATGACAGCCACATCAACAATGCAGATGTCGCTGACACTGTGACCCCGACCCCCACACCCACTGGCACCACCATGTTCATCATCCCACCTCAAGACGGCAACAAAGCAGGGGTCACCAGCCCCACTAAAGCAGTATCTGGAGAGGAGGGGGAAGCGTCTGTGGCTGCCGCTAGTCCTACTGCTGGAGGAGGTGGGGAGCTGAGCTTTTGCAATATTTATAATATTGTTCATTTCACTTCCTGTTGTTTGTTAATAAAGCTTTACAGGATTGTCTGGTAGTCTGTCTCTTTAGGCTGCAACATTTCATATACACATATATTTACTAAGTGAGATACAGTAGAATTTGAGCTGGAATAGTGTTGCCAAAGCAGATTTGTGGTTCTATGTGTTCAGATTGTGAAACGCTAGACCATCCAGGCAACAGTGTCATCTCCTTGAGTAACAGTTATTGTTGCCATGCTTCACTGTGATTGGCTCAGCTGTTTCCAAGCTATGAGACCAGAGATATGACTGACTGAGAGGGAAGTTATTAATCACCACATGCTATGATCTATATTCACCTTCACACAGCCCCTTTGACACTTGGCACTGCTGCTCATACATGAACCAAAATATCAGTTGCTCTTGGAAACACCCACACAAGATCTATCATTGTGTGCTTTTGCAAAATGGAAGAATGGATGAAAGAAGAAAGTTTGAAGAGAAAACAATAAAGTGATATAAGTATGGTAGAAGTACTTGCTATAGTTTATAATTGCCTTAAAATGTAGCTTGACATGTGAAGTGAGCATTTTGTTTTGATCAGACTGATTTACATGGTTGTTTGACGTGTCTCTAATTTAACGTTTTGCTCAGGAACCACTCCAGGAGGAGCTGTCAATGGAGCGGAGAAGCCCTGTAAAGATGGCGCCTCTCGAGGCTTCAGGGAGTTGAAAGAGGCCTTGAAGATCCTGGAGAGCCTTAAGAACATGACTGTGGAGCAGCTCTGGACCGGCGGCTCTCCAACATCCCCGACCTCTGCCGAACCCGCTTCCACAACTCATGTAGCAAGTTCAGTGACGCCCACGGCCCCCGAGAAACCGACCAAGGAGAAACGCTTCCTAGACGACATCAAGAAGCTACAGGAGAACCTGAGGAAGACGCTGGATAACGTGGCCATCGTGGAGGAGGAGAAGATGGAGGCTGTGGTGGAAGCAGGAGGGGGTGCAGGAGCAGGAACGGAGGTACGTCTTAAATAAATCCTCAACATGGCATCAGCCGTTACCATGAGTGAGCTCAGTGATTCTCAATAGTTGATGTATCTTGTCATTGATTGTGTCTTTTATGCTGGTCTTGCTGTTCAGGTCGAGAGAGTCGGAGAGGAGAAGCCTCAGCAGGAGCCACAGACACCAGTGAGTGGACAAGAATGGCCCAGCGAGTTTCTCAGCGACACGCCTGTACTGTGCCAACAGAGCGGTGGCAAACCTGGCGTCACCTTCACCAGTGCCAAGGGAGAGGTGTTCTCTGTGCTGGAGTGGGCACCAGGTGAGAAATAGGGATGTATATGTACAGCTCTTTCTCTTCATCTTCCCCTCTGTTCCTCCATTCCTTCATGTTATCTCTCTTTATCGATTTTTCCTTCTTTGAACCTTCCATTTGTTTTTCCTTTCCTCTCTTCGCTGTCTTCTCCTTCTTTGAAAGTCTTTTGTCAGTCTGTGTTATCTACTTTAATTGAATGAATTAAAACACAATCAACTAAACCAGATAAGTCATTGAACTATGCTCACAGGGTCTTATGTATATTACCAGATAATTTTCTTCAACACTTCATTATCATGACTGACAGCAGCTGCCTCCCGTTTCCATTCAGTAATCAAACTCGTCCACAGACCTCACACATCCTTCAACACAATGAATTCTCTGACCATTCATGTCAAGTTGTTTGTAAAATTGAGTTTCTCTCCGTATTGCAATTCAATCAACATCTCTCTCTGCTGCAGACACACACTCTTTTAAGAAAATGGAGTTTCAGCCGGCAGAGGCCAAGAAGTTCTTCAGCACAGTGAGGAAGGAAATGGCTCTGCTAGCGACATCACTGCCAGACGGCATCATGGTCAAAACCTTTGAAGATCGCATGGTGGGTTTCCAGTTATTAATATGACATTATTAATAATAATGTCCTTGATGTTTAAGAAAAGAAAAAGGATTTATGGGAAATGTATTCATATTCAAATGTATTAATATATTACCCTGTTTACTCTTCTGTCAACAGGGCTTTACTTGATTATAATGTACATCTTGATCTTTCTCATTTCACATTTCTATATCTTTCTCCGATATAGGACCTGTTCTCAGCTCTGATCAAAGGGCCGACTCGTACACCCTACGAGGACGGTCTCTTCCTGTTTGACATCCAGCTGCCCAACATCTACCCAGCTGTGCCACCTCTGTTTCGCTACCTGTCTCAGTGCAGCGGCCGCCTCAATCCCAACCTCTACGACAACGGGAAGGTGTGCGTGAGTCTGCTGGGCACTTGGATCGGCAAGGTGAGTGTTTTGCAGGTTAATGTGTGTACAGAAGTGACACTGACTTGACAGCTTTCAGTTCATGTGGACAAATGTGTCTTTTTAACTTTAGTTTTACATTTTTGGTTGTTGACTTCTAATCAAAGCAACATTGCTGAAGTGTGACACCTACCTGAACCAGTTTGTACCCATTATTTTCAACCAGATTGAATTAGTCTTAGTTACAAGTCCAGTATTGAAAGACGTAAAAAAAAAAGAACCCCTCACACATTCAGTGTTTATTTGCATCAGTTAAGTTTTTCTTGTGTTTTTGTGTTTAAAAAAAAATTAATGACAGTAACTAATTGAAGATTGAATAGTTGTATGTGGCACATATTGTAACTGTGTATATATGATTGACTTACTAATTGAAACAATTAGTTAATCAATAAGTTGATAAACAGAAAATGAATGCAGCTGAGGATTTGCTGCTTTTCTCTGTTCTTACATCATTATACTGTCTCTTCTTTGTGGTCTTGAACTGTTGGTTGGATAAAACTAGATATAGATAGGCAATGTTTTTTTTTCTTTTTAAAGACTAAACAGTAAATCCATTAATCAAAATATAAAAAGTGTTAATATAAAGTAAGCAGAAAGTACACCGCATTACTTGTTATAAACTGTGTAGTATTTATACATTATGGTTTTGCTCATTAGTATCCTTTTGTTGACAGAGCAATGCACATGTGACCATGAATCTATGTTTGGACTATAACTCATAAGCGTGCCTTGCTGCTTCAGGGAGGTCTCCCATAGCACCAGCAGCACATTCAGTTCATTAAGCAATCTGCAGTTCAATCACACCTCCATTTTCCTGTTGTTCTCAAAACGTTGTGCTGAATTGTTGTTTTGTGTTATTGTGATCCACAGGGCACTGAGAGGTGGACCAGCAAGTCCAGTCTGCTGCAAGTCCTCATCTCCATACAAGGTCAGTTAACTCTCTCTCTCACACACACGCACACGCCTCCATTACCCTTCTCTTCTCTGCGGCACAAAATGTTTTATTCATGTGTTCATTTGCTCAGAAGCGCAGAGTCTCACACAGTCATTCAGCTAAATGCATCTGCCTCACAGACAGACGTTACACTTTCATAAAAGTTATCTGCTATCTGGCCGACATATTCAGCCCAGATTTGAATTCACTTATATTATCAGATTCTCGCATGTAAAATGTGTCTTTTAAACCGTGCACCGTGCTGGATTCACTCAGGTTCATGTTCTTCATCTGCCGACCAGATTTGGTTCAAATCCCCTTCAGCACACGGTCACACAGTTTAATAACGACTCTGAACATACCGCTACTATCTGTTCACACGGTTGGTTTTAAATTGACTCCTCTGGCATCAATCTCATACGACAGAAAGTGAATGTTTAATCTATTGAATCAACAGGAAAAGAAAAAGAAGATCAACATTTTGTTTTTAATGATATAATACCTGAAATAAGGGATACAAATCAGACAGTGTGCAGGAACAGAACAACAGCCTACCTAACCAAGCAGAGCTCAGTGGCTGTAACACTAAGTAAAATAAAAGCAGATTCAGTCCTTTGATCATAAACATGGCATTTATAATTTATGGACAGAAAAAACTTCAAACCTGGATAATTTAATAGTATAAAACCACTCTGTGTATGTGGATCATAGAAGATAAAACACACTTGCTGCATCATGTAGACTCATGTCATTTAATGTCTGACTCACACTGGACACACTGAAAACAGGAAAAGTAGTTTGTCAGCAGTAACCAGGATGTGTCCGTCCGTGGCGCTAATGTGCAAATATTGCAGATTTTCTGGAGCAGTGAGGTAGATAAACAGGACAGTGGCACGACACTTCAACCCTCGATGACGTGCTTCTCTATGCATCATCTCTTGCATTGCCCTTAATATAATTGTTAACCACAGATGAACTTCTACAACTCTGACTTGTGTGCGATCGGGATGATTAGAGTGGTTGTAGATTAGAGTGTCATCAACATATTGTTTAATCACTATTAGTGCAAAAACAACAAGCATCGCACTGAACCTTTATGGTCCCTAAATGCAAGCAAAGTTAACTGTGAACCTTTGATACTACCCTAAAATCTACTTAGTTTTAAGAATGTGTGATGTCAGTGTGGTGGAAAGACCCCAGGCCAGTTTTTAAGTTCAGTTATTACTGACTTAAAACACTGAAACTGGCTTCACAACCTGTATCTTGACTTTTGTTTCTTCTGTCTTGGTTTAACAGGTTTTCATGTATATTAGCCTGGCTTTGATAATAAACTGCATGTATGTTTTCTGCAGGCCTTATCCTCGTCAATGAGCCTTACTACAATGAGGCTGGCTTCGACAGTGACCGAGGCCTACAGGAGGGATATGAGAACAGTCGCTGCTACAATGAGATGGCCCTGATCAAGATGGTCCAGTCTATGACACAGCTCCTCCAGAATCCCGTGGACGTTTTCAAACAGGAGATCCAGGAGCACTTTATTTTGAACGGCTGGCGGCTCGTCCACCGCCTGGATGTGTGGCTTGAATTGAACGATGCTGCTGAGAGGAGTCACGCAGCACACGTGTCCTCCAGGCCTCACCACTCGAAGGAGCGACCTTCATCTGTGGAGCCTTTGGATGAGCAGCTGCCTCTAGGATCAGTGTCAGTGGCCCACAGCAGCCCCTGTAAGCCTGGGGAGGAGGGGGTCACAGGAGCAGTTGTCACCAGTATTATGGAGGAGGAGCTGGAGGATTCAGGGCTGAGCCCCTCAACTACAGCGGCCTCTCAGCAGGAGCTGAGCCAGAACTCAGACTGCGACAGCACCCAGGGAAACACCTCTCTGAGTGGTGAAAATAAGGGCTCTGGTTCTGTCGTCCGCAGTGGGACGTCAGAATCAGGTTCTGCCACAGTTGGGGCAGGAGGGACGGGCTCCACAGGAAGCCAGCCAGTGGTGCGACCAAAGAAACGGAGAAAGAGCTACCGGAGTTTCCTCCCAGAGGGCAGTGGCTACCCGGACATCGGCTTTCCGCTCTTCCCGCTCTCTAAAGGGTTTGTGAAGAGTGTTCGAGGTGTGCTGCAGCAGTACCGAGCTGCGCTGGCCACCGCTGCC
This sequence comes from Scomber japonicus, assembly GCF_027409825.1. Taxonomy (NCBI): domain Eukaryota; kingdom Metazoa; phylum Chordata; class Actinopteri; order Scombriformes; family Scombridae; genus Scomber; species Scomber japonicus. Next base: position 25,888,295 of record NC_070579.1, on the reverse strand, counting down.
ATCCCCGATCACATAGAGGACAAGTAAGTGCCTCCTCACCCGCTCCCCAACACACCCCTGCACTGTTCCCTTCGCTTTTCCTCCTCTTCTACCTTTTCATCTGCCTCAAGCTGTAGAGGAGGATCCATTACTTGTCTGGCGGGGGCTACGACTTTAATTCTTCTGTACGCCTGTTCAGAGCTGCACTGTGCCCCCAGCACTGCCCCCAGTTTTGCTCTTTGCCTCCATTTCTAAGTCTTTACTGCCCCCGCTGCCCCAACTCCACAACGCTTTGCCTTCCCCCCCCCCCAAAATTCCTCTCGATCAAACCATGACAGCAGGAGAGAGCAGCACCTTTCCATCAGGAGAGTTAGCAAGTCCTGGTTTGGATGCGACCTGATAATGTGTTTGTTCTCCTTCAGTTACCCTGCAGATATGTGCGACGGATAAAGAACGGTGGACCTCACACCCTCTGTCACGCAGAAACGCTCATCTCTCATGGACGCTTCACGCAGGTAAACACACAGAGCTTCTCCTGGAGGCAGATTCTCTCTTGAGTGGCCAAGTGATGTGGATGCAAAAAAGGAATGAATGACATGAAAAATCAGTGCCATGAATCCTCCTCCACCTCCCTCATCCACATAGCAGCCTCCATCATATGGGCGGGGATTTCCTGGATCACCACCGCCATCTCAATCAGGCTGAAAAACGTCACGCAGACTGGTGATTTTCGCTATATTTCAGACGAGTTCAAAGATGGCTGGGTTCCACTGAAAAAACTGCAAAGCCGAGCTTTCCTGACTGCTGGGTCAACTGCGGCTATCTGTAGCACTACTGATACACTTGCTGTACCATCCTGCACTACAACAAACACACGGACAATCTGGTCTTGTGACGTCGTATGAATAAATATGCCGACCAGAAGGACTCTTTAAATAGAAATCACTGGTTGTACGCTTTCTGCCAAATTCTCTTTTTTCCACAAAAACACACTCACACAAATATTCAAGTAGAACGTACTGAATGTCAGTAAAACTGCCAACCACGACAGCTTCGCCACTTCTTCCACGACACTTGCTGGTATTTCCCATCGCCAATCACTCACAACCGAACCACGCAGCAAAACATCGAGTGACAAAGTTTACACACGGATCACCTCTGGAGGTCACACGGCTGGAGCTGATTTGGTGTATTAGAAGCCAGTCAGGTGGCGTCACGTGAAGCTTCACAAAGCCGTCGCCTCCAATGTACAAAAGTTTAAAAATCGCTCTCTGAGGAAGTTAGCAAAGTCGGTGGTGTTTCGATGCGTTTAGACGTCATTACGCTCAGAGGCTGAAATTTAGGTTTCAGACTGGAATTTTACCCACAATGCTCCACTCCTCCCTCCAGGCTTCACTCGGTGGGCGACGGAGGTGAATCCACATCACTGCAAATGACACAATTTAAAGAATTAAATAGTGAAAAAAAAAACGACAAAAAAAAAAAGATACCTGCATCCATTCCGTCATCTCATGTCAACATGTTGCCTTACTTGAATTGTTCTTAATGATCTCAGACCATCGTGTATAGAGCTGCTTGTGTCACGCTTTAGACATTAACCCACACAGGCCTAAACACACACTAGAAGACCACTAAAGACCACTAAAGCCGCGCGCTCCAGTGTTTTTCCTCCAATAGTGCAGATTTTAATCATCAGTCTCTCACACCGCGGCCATTGCTGTATTCCTTTTCTTCAAATTGCACGTGCAGAGTTTAATCACATTACAAACCACAGCAAGTGTGACGCTGAAGATTTGTTGATTATAATTATGATTGATTTATTATTTTCTATTATTCTGTGTTTTTGTTTTTTGTTTTTGTTTTTCCTGATTCCAGCTCCTTATCCCACGAAGATGTCTGGTATTTTACTTGAACAAAGAACTTTGACGCTGAAGAGTGTTTCTGAATGAGAGCACATTGTGCCATTGTGAAACTATGAGTGATGGGAGAGGATAAAAACCATGAGCCAAAAGTTGCTGCGTTTTAAAGAGACTTAAAAAAAAACAAAAAGAGGTCATGAATGAGGGTATTTTGTTTTGTCTTCCAGCCCCCCTCCCCCCCTCCCAAAATCCCCACTATCCACTCCTAAACTGGCATTCCTGTACCAGATGTGGCAATCAGGCTTCCATGACATTTTGTCCTCTTCCTGGATTTTACTTCATTTATTTCACTGCCTTTAATGCTACAGAGGAAGATGTGTCGTCTTCTTCACTGGCTGCTGTAGCTGTAGCATGTAGCCTTGTCTGCTTTCTTGTCTTTCTTTCTTTTTTTCTGCCCCCCTCTCCCCCTTCCCTCCCCCATCCCACATGCTGCTGTTTGTAAAATGTCACCGTCTCAATTCTCGGAGGAGTGTGTTTTTTTTCCACCTTTTCTCCTAATATTCAGAAAAAAGTAAGGGCCAAAGAGTGACAGTGTTTTGGAAAGTACACACACACACACACACACACACACACACACACACACACACACACACACACACACACACACACACACACACAGCTCCACCAAGAATTGAGAGGTGACTTTATTGCCCCGTTTTTCAGCCTCCTTTGTTAACACTCGCAGAAACAGAAAATGTGAAGCTATCTCGCTAGATCTGGAAGCAAAGTCCGGCAGGATATTAAGCACATGATGCTATGTACAATTTTCTGTGTATGTGTGTATATTATTCAGATTCAAACCATTATTATTATTATTATTATTATTATTATTATGATATCATTATTATTATTATTACTGCGAGAAGTTTGTTTTACAGCCAAAGCATGTAACATGTTGCTTTAAGCCTTTTGAATGGGCTACACACAAGACTTGACTGTATGATGTCTACATTTCCACAGTGGCCTGTTATTGATATATTAAAAAAAAAGAACTAATAAAGTTATGATTTGTAGCCTGATTCCCTCTGTACAGACATCATGACTATGTTGAAATCTATAAATACAAACGGTATATATTTAACACAAACTTAAGTTCTAACGAGTCACGTGGACGCTTGGAGCAAACAGTATATGAACAAAATACTAAGTGTGTATTGTACTTATGGTTTCATTTTTTATTGGTTAACATTTGTTGCGTTAAGACAACTGTATAGTGATGTATTAAACTTTGCAAGCAGTACCATAGTAACATTGTGGCTTTTTAATTATTTGGATCCCTATATTAGCTGTTGTGTGAACTGCAATGAAAAAAAAAACAGATTTCAAAAGCAGCTGATGATGTCAGAAAGCACACAGGCTGTTTCTCATCATTCATTTTATTTTTTCGATCAAAAACACTAATAATAGAAAATTACAGACATTTGTCTAATGGAAAAATAGATATATATCTCTTTGAATACAGAATCATTCAATCTTCAGTGTGCCAGAAGAAAATTAAAAACAACGACGGCAACAGTTGAGGAGCAGCAGGTAAAGACTTAAAATCAACAGTCGGAGTCTCTCCTTTTGTACATCGGGTCCTTCATCATCTGAGACTTTTATTAGTCTGATCAAACTGGGACAAGCCCGACTGACCCTCATTTGGATTTCCAATGACACTGATTCACACACAGAAATTGGATTCTGTTTTTGAAGGCTGTCTCTCCAATTTCTTCTCTTCTCCCCCACAAGCAATAAAGAAGTTATTTATTGATTCATATTGATGATGAGGTCGCACCATGGCGATAGAGATGCATATTCACAGAAAAGCACAGTGCCAGAATAACATTAATTACACAGAATATCATATTTCTTAACATAATGACAGATGCTTTATATTTTCATACCAAAATATTTTGACGGAAACTTCAGTTTGGTCGATGTTGCCCATTTCTTCCAAGCACATTCAAGTTTTTAAAAAAGAAATGGTGGTGTGAAATGATAAACGAGTGAGCGCACCGCCGTGTTCAAGCCACCAGGGGGCAGCACAGTCAAGGCACATCAAACGGAAAAGGACCACTGCATCACTCACAGGCAAACTGACTATGTATAGAAAGAAACCAATGAAAGTGGTCTGAGCTCGCATCAAATAAGCTGAGCAGTGGTTCCCAACCTGCAGGCCAAAGAAAAATGTTTCTGCTGCACAAAGTTATGTATATTTTTTCTCCTGAATTACTGGATCATTTTACATCTCAGGGGTTTTAAAATCTCTTCTGACCACCACTCAGTGATATTTGCAACCTGCGAATCATAAATTAACATAATGGATTTGTTTTAAGGGATCACAGGTCAAAAAGGTTGGGAACCGCTGCGTTGGATATATGTCCATTTTTTAAACAGTCGAGTGCCTGACCTCAAGTTGTGCTGCTTCAGACCAAAAACCGCAGTGAAAAAATGAAATAAGCGTGTCTTCAAGTACTGTTTCCATCTTATGTACTTTTCACTCTTCCGCTGAATTCCTGTTGCAGAGTCACTCATGAGTAAACGTTTCAACTAAAGAAGCCCATGTGTAACTTAAACCTCCTTCGTCCCTTCAAGGCTGTAAAAACGGACGTTGGCAACAAACGTACTTTGTCCAAATGTTGACAGAATGTGCAAAGACATGAACAGAGGAGTATTTCTTTAAAGGAAATACATTTAGGTGTTTTCTTATTTAATTGAACAGTGTCAATCGTAGTCATGGCATGATGGTTAAAGCATTTTTACTGTTTTATTACTTTCAAAATCCCACCTTTCTGGTTGTTCTACATACTTAAAATGACCAAAAAGACCTCACCCTCCACTTTCTCAGCTGCTGTGTGTGTTGATGTTGCAGGTATGAAACACACCCTTCCTCTCACAGTGTCAGGACTGTCTGCTAATCTCTTGTAGTGAGGAGGAGGAAGAAAGGCACCCTGACAGGAAACACAATGCTGCCTACCTCATGCAGCATTTACAAGTCAATACCACCCCCCCCCCCTCCCTTCTTCCTCCTCTACCCTTCCTTCTCAAGCTACACCCTGCACTCATCAACGTGCTGTTTAACCAGCTTCGACCTCTCAAACCATTATTCTTAAGGCATGATTACTCAAAGCTCATTTCACTTGATTCACACAGGCATTGATTTTTAACGTCTTCATGTCCAGATCTGATCTTTGTGAATTAAATAAACACATTCAACATAAATTAAAAATAATCAAAGTTGGATCAGAAACATTTAAAAATCTGACTTCTGCACTCTTAAGTCCTCATTTCCTCTCTGTGACTTAAAGCTTAATGTTAAGGACACCTAGGTGATGAACAGTAATAAATCTCCCATAGGGACACGCTGGGACTGCTCTGCAGAGCACTGCAGTGCTCAAAGCAGCAGATGGATGGATAAAAGCAGGAGAGAAAGAGGAACTGTGGTTTGTTGGGATGGAAGGAGAGAGGGAAGATGCAGCTGTGGAGAACATTGACGCACTAAAACCCATCAATCACCTGACCAGAAACCCACCACCCTGTAAACCCTAACTGTAAACTGATCTGATAAACACAAAAATAAGAGAAAGCACCTCAAAACAAACTAATGGTGAGTTCACCCAAATTTCACATATTTTTCTCTCTTACCTTTAACTGAATCCATTCATGCAGACAGTTCAACACAACCGAGACAAAGAGTTTTTTGTTTGTGGTCGTAACAGAATTGAAATTTTCCCCTTAATTATGCGTTAATGCAAAAAAGAAGATTAAAAATGCTAAAACAAAATTTAAGTCCAATTTGAAACTTCTGAGATTGTTATATCAGTCTTTTAAAACAATTATGTAAAAAAATACATGAGCAACATGTCACTGTACAATTAGACTAAATATTTTTCTGCCAATCCGTCAGTCACCTCTATTGTTTTGGGAATAGAGGGAGAAAGCTCAGACTGATAAATCAAAACATTTTCAAGTAAAATCTGGATCCACAATAGGTACGAGAGAAAATATGTTTATATGCATAATGGTGTAATTTGGATGAACTTACCCTTTAACTGGTGGGATTTTTCCATCACAGATATTTGCTATGGTACTGCTAACAAGACGTCATCTGCATTAAGACTTTCCCTTTAAATCATCTGACAGACATGAATCTGCTTACATGTGAAATGACAGTAACATGATCGGTTTAGGAACCCAAGACAGAGCTAGCAAGGCTTTAAGGCAAAAAATATGAAACAGTCTGGATCTGGAACTCTGGTGCTCTAATGAGAGACCACAGAAATATATAAAACAAAACAAATACACGAGTACAAAATCTGATCAGAGAGCAGACAAGTTAAAGAACCTGAAGGATCTCCAACAGTGCAGATATGACGAATAAAATGCCAATATTCTATACAAGTGGTCCGATTTAACAATGAATTACGCAATGTACTTTGTTGGGATCCGAGTTATTTTCTGTGTGCCATGTTGGATCAGAAGAGCACCATCATCCCAGACTCGACATACTGACCCATAAACAATTCAAGTTAAAGACTTTTGGCCTTAACAGAGAGTTTGAGGCTCTGTCTGTTGGAGAAAAACTAACAATAGCAAAGCCTGATCACCTCTGTCCAAACCAGGGCAATGACAGCACACACACACACACACACACACACAGTCTGCATCCTACTGCAGAGGAGCCATGAAAGCATAAATCCTGTTGCATAAGATGCTGTAATTCATGTTGATATGTCAGCTTCAGCACAAAGAAGTAATACTCTCCATGCAGCGATAAGATGAGATACTGGAGGCTAAAAATGGTGATGGATTTACTTTCAGTGGAGGTTCAACGCTTGAAAAGTGTGTCTGTATGTGTTTGTGTTTTATCAGTAAAGTGATGCTGATGTATCTAATGCTGTATGGTCAATAATGGATATGGAGACCCAAAGTGTTTAATATTAAATTATAGAGGAATGAATCCAATTGTGAAGGAGGTTTCATACATAGGATTATGAAAATTAAATGGAGGGAGAAAAGCAGACAGTCCTTATCTGGACAGATGAGAGGTTTAACGAGGCATGCAGACAACTCTCCTGCAGACTTTATGTGACATTTTATTGTCTTTGATTAGTAACTGTTGTCTCATTGATCGATCAAGTTTGTCAATAAATTCTTTGCTTTGAGTTTCTGAATTAGCAAATCCAATGTTTCTATGCCACCAACTCATCTTTAAATCTAAGCTCACTGAAATGACATGTGATTTCATCCTGTTTCTTTCCAAAATAACTGCATTTATTTGAGGTTATTTTATTTGCTGCCTTTTCCTTTAATAAATCATTTTTTAAGTGTCCCATAAACATGTTTTCTCATTAAGTTTTGGTTATTTCAGGAGAAATTTCACCAATAAATCACCAATGAATCAAAAATGTGTCGATTACAGCTGTAAAACTGACTAACTAAAACTTTGGTAGTTGTTTCTTTGGTCATGAATATTTAATTATATAGACACATTCTTTGATTTCAAGCTTTAGAGGACCAGTCTGTAACATATTTACTATAATAACTCATATAATGACTGTAACTTGTTATCAAAGGTTATGTTGTGTTATATGGACCTGTGTCTGCAATAAAGTTTATTATTATTATTATTATTATTATTATTAAGTAAACATGTTAAATAGCAATACTGGCTTCTGTGGCTATATTACAGCCAGTATGTTCTGATGACAAACACAGTCAGTGATGTGATTGGCTGCCTGCTCAGTGGGACAAAATCAAAAGCCGATCAAAACTGTGACTACAGATTATTTTCATTATTGATTCATCTGCTGATCATTTTCTGGATTCATTGTTTTGTCGATTAAATGTCAACAATATTGTCTCAAGGTGGTATTTTGAAATGTCTTGTTTCAGCTGATCAACAGTCTGAAATATATCCTATAACGTTTACTATCATGTAGCATGAAGCATTAAAGCTGCAGTTGGTAAGTCTTATAAAAGTAACTTTTTGTCATATTTGCTAAGACTGTCACTATGTAAAGACAGCATTACATGAAACTAGTAATCTGTAAAAAAACAAAACAAAAACAGGCTCATTTAGCCCCACTACTGCTCCTACTGCAAATTGCCAGAATCCATCGCGACCAGACAGAAAGACCCAATCAGAGCCAGGATTGTGTCTGATGGAGTGTCTGACAGCTGTCGATCACTGCTCACGCACACAGCCCCCTCCCCCTTCCTCCTCAGCTCGGTCAAGCTCATATCTCTGAGTTTCTAGGTACGGTATAGCCATGTGAAAGTCACTGTAAAGCCTTTTATATCTAGCTGTGTGGAGTGTAGTTCATGTGTTACCCATCGCGTGCACATCCATGGTTGCGTGCTGAATAGGATGAAATCACATTTCATAATAAAGAGCTAAGTTTGAAAAATGTATTTCATTATTATTTTAGTTTTGTGTTTTTATTCTTTAGTTTATCATCATTTATTTAGATGATTTCTTTTAAAATGTCATTTATTTATTCATCTATTTATTTATTTGTTTATTTAATACTAACACTTTGGCTCTCCGTACACTTTCAGCCAACATCACCACAAGTTTTCTTTATACCGCTGAGAGTCGAACAGCAGCAGCTAAAAGTGAATCAGTGTTACATCCTTCACTTTGCTCCTATACCTGTAACTCTAAAATGTGTTTAGTGGGTTTGTTTGATTCCACGTCGTCGGCCTTTAACAGCAGAGCTGATGTTTGTTCAGTTCATCCAGTGATTAATCTCGCCAGCCCTCTGTGTACCTCTGCTTGCAGTGGCCCGTACTCCACAACCTCCCCATCTACTGTTATTATCCCTTTGGGTGAATACGGCTCCAGCCTGAGTGCCCGCACCTTTGTGTACACCAGATGTTGACAGTTTGTAGCCAGATGTGCACCTTTCTCCATAGCTAGGAACAGCCTCAGCAAAGCAGTACGGGATATTCCCGCTCTGACGTAGAATAGATGGATGGCGCCGTCATCCGAGATGGCACCTGGTGCTGCCAGCAGGTCCTCTGCCAGGTGGGACTGGTACATGGCCAGCATGAGGACAAAGTCTTCCTCTGGCACCACCACCCAGTCGCTGGGCAGCGGCTGGTCCAGAGGCAGCAACAGCGAGTCAGGTGGGCCAGCGAGGGCTTTGGTGGCACTTCTGGAAGGCGTGCTCTCCGTCCTCCTCACTTTGAAGGAGTTGTTGGAGTGGCAAGAGTTGTGGAAGGTGTTGCGGAGGGGAGAGTCTTTGGACGGGCAGTTCGGGGGAGATGCTGGACATAGGGAGGAGGCTTGATTGTTGCGGTGCGGTCTCATATTATTTCTCAAACCTCGTCGGTTGTTGCAGTCCTCGGTGACGGGCAGATACGCCAGCTTGCCCTTGTAAACGCGGAGAGAAGCCAGCCTCACCAGCGTGCCGACGGTGAACCGGGCAGCTCCGACGTGACGGTACTTTTCACTCTCGATGTCAACGTCCGCAACGAAGCCCCAGGCCAGCGAGAGAAAGGAGAAGAGCCGGGGGCTGGAGGGGAGATGGATGGAGACCAGGTCCATGGGGGATACTAGACCTTTACAGAGCAGGAAGCCACAGCTGACCAGGAGGTCCTCACTGGATACCGGTGAGGATCTGCAAGGACAACAAAGCAATGAGTTAGTCAGAACAGACAGAGCTGGACCTCCTGAACACATCTAACTTCAGAGATCTGCGGCTTCGAAAGAGACTTAACTATCATGATATCAGTTACAGTACACTGTAAGATAGATCTTCACATGATCACAAGTCTGAAGATCTTTAAATTTCCCTTTTTTGCTGAGCATAAATCCTTCACGTTCTCCACATCTATTTAATAGTTAAAACTGCATATGATGACGAGGATCATGAGATATGATTAAGAGTTTCTTATAAAGCTCATTTAGCATATCAAAATTAATATTAATTATTATTAACAAAAAAACCTGAAGAAAGAATGACGGAAAGGAAGCTAAACTGAAACTCCTGCTATGTCTGCTGCAGCAGCACAAAGTAGCAGCATGCCACTTAATTTCTAAAATAAAACAAACACCACAGCATTGCTTCCATCTCAGGGTCCATTTACTCAATATATCTTACCAGAAGCACTTGAATGTGTGACAGGCAGTGTTTACAGCTTCAGGCTTAGCAGTAGGAGCTTGTATTTAAGGCAGCAGTAGCTCTGCTCTCATTAACCTAAATGGGCAAAGGCCTCTAAAGATACAGTAAATTCTAAATGGACACCGGTGTACGGCTGCACCTAACAATTACTTTCATTATCAATTAAGCAGTCAATTATTTTTAAGATTAAGCTGTTCAGGCTTCATTTACAACCACCAGTTTTGTCAGACTAAGAAAGAAACAGCATACTGTATGTTGAGCATGTTTCCTCGATAAATCACAAATAGGCTATGATCAAACATGACACAATCCGTGAGTGTTTTTCAGTCTTAAGAACCCCGTTTCTTTTTTTTCTTTTAAGATTTTCTCTGGAATAGACACCTTTATTTTAGCAGTACACAGACAGGAAACATGGAAGAGAGAGAGGGGCGTGACATGCAGCAAATGACCTCCGACAGGGATTCGAACTGGGGTCGGCTGCGTATACGGCATGCGCTCTAACCACTTGACCACCTTCGCGCCACACCCGGGTTCCTGAAGTAAGATGTTGAAATGAAAATAAAAACACTAAGGCGCACTTCATGCTTCTGGGTTGGGAAGTGGGTTGAGGCTGTCTGTGTCTGAAGAGGAGTGTTATACAATCCTGGGATAACTGTGACCTTATTTCATAACCGTAACTACACAGAGGGGAGAGAGCAGGTAGATGTGGTGTGTGTATGTGTGTGTGTAAGGGGGGGGGGGGGGGGTCCCCCAATAAAACCAGGAGGCTGAGGGACAAACAGGGGGTGGGACAGAATCAGATTATGGGCCTTCAGACATGACAGGCCAGTGAGACAACAAAGACAACCCCATCTGGAAGAATGGAGACAGGGGGGTGGAAGGTCAAGATAACGCCTCTCTCTCTCTGACACACACTCACACACTCACACACACTCACACACACACACACACACACACACACACACACACAGATTTGCCTGCTGTTACCACCCACAGTCAATTACTTCGATGACTGGACGTCTCAGTGGGGTTCACTGGCAGATATATCCATATTTATCATCCTGGATTTATCCTCCAGTCTGTCCAAATAGTCTCATCTACATTTCCACGGCTCAGCTACTTTCTAATCATTGTTTAGTAAAAAGGTCAAAAAATAATATGACTTACATCTCGTCTCCCTCCTGCTGTTTCATCTCTTTTACTGCACCTCAGAATCACTGGTGGAAAGTACTTCCCCTTTACTCAAGTTTATATTTTCATTTTATGATACTTCATAATTCTACTTCACTACATTTCAGAGAAGTAGTTTTTACATTTCAGAGAAGTAGTTTTTACTGCACTACATTTATTTTGCAGCTATAGTTACTGGTTTCTTTCAAATTAAGACTGTACATGAAGAAACATTGTTGAAGATTAAATGAGTGGTTTCCAACCTTTTCGGCTTATGGCTGAATCCCAAATTTGCCTCAGGGGGATTTACAAACTGTGCAGCAGACAACATGCTCTCCTCTTAGACCCCACAATTCATTAAACTTCCCCTAAAAACCCTTTAATGAGGAAAAAACAGAATGATCAAATTATACATAAACTGATTGAGGCTCCTTGTCAGAAAAAAAAGTCCAAGATATTAATACAAATTTATGAAGCAGAATTTTTTTTCTTTCCTCTCATCAATCATTTCACACCTCCTCAGATTTATCTTGTGGTTATTTGGGTGTTGAGCCACTGAATCAAACTACCAAACTGTATTTTATTTAGTAAAACTAACTCAACAACTACTAACTAACCTCAACAAGCTCCAGCTGTAAAAATACTGATTACACTCATCTGCAACTATTTTCATAATCAATTGTTGTTTCTGTCATATTTCAAGCAAAATAGACACAAATTCTCTTCAAGCTTCTCAAATGTTAAAATTTGAGGTTTTTCCTTATTGTACATGACGCTGAATTCAATATATATTTTGGTTTTGGACAATTTCTAAAACAAAACGAGCAAACTGAAGACATTGAAATTGTGAATGCCGCTTTTTCATAACTTTCAACACTTAAGCTGACATAATTTATTGAGAAAATAATGAAAATAAGCATTATTTGCAGTTCTAGTTGGATCAGTATTAATCATCTTAACGTCAAATATGATAATAGATGAGTCACAGGGGTCAATTTGAGTCATTTTAACCATAGCAGATCTTTTACAGCTGCTGAGAATGAAACAGAAAATCAAGTTTAAAGTGAAGCAGCTTGTTTCCTCTCAAACAAAGACAGCTCACTTTGCAATATTTTATTTATGCAGTATCTGTAAACCACCAGGGGAGGGAGACTCTCACTCACGTCCAAGTGTCACACCTGTCACTTCAGAGACCGTCAGCAAGCTCACAGATGATGTTCTAGCTCCTGCTCATTATATTTGTTGTACAGAAACACATTAAACCCTCACTCAGCAGACCCCGTTCAGAGCATTGCATAATACCAGATATGTTCTAGCTGTCACTCGTTTGATCCACATGCAGCACGTAGCCTCTGTGAACCCTACATTCAGCTGGGAATAATACCAAATACATTCTGGCCAGCGCCACCGCAGGACAGCCTGCAGCAACCAGAGAGAGAGATATTCTGGATACGGCGGGAGTGTGAGAGGAGAGTAAACAATACAGAGTCTGGTCCCTTCCTCTCATTGTTGCTGCTGCTCTGCCTGGAAGACCATTGTTTGATGAGAAGCTGATTGGCAGATGCATTTCAGGTGATGAATCAATGTCACCCTCAGTGTAAGGAGTTTTCTTTAATATCCTTTTATTGCCACTTTATTTAATTTGGCCTTTATTGAATCGTGGAAAAATTAAATCTGCTAAAACCAACCAAAACAAACAAACGCTGATTTACAAAATGACTGATTACATAATAAGTAAAAGAGTAAAAGGTTAAGATAAAGCTCAATGTGACCTACAAACAAGCAGGTGTAGCACTTTATGAGCTTTTTAATTTTCCCACGTGAGACAATTTGACTTGAGAGTAAAAAGGGCATTTGAAACACAAACAAAAGCAAACACAGAGTAAAAGCTACCATTGATGACTAATGAGAATTCTAGTTTACATTAAGAGCGATTGTGAGACCATACAAACGACCTACACTGGTTTATCAGGAGAAGAGAGAAGGTTAATGTACGGTTGAATATTAATCTCCCTCCATAACAAGGTTTTTTCTCATAAGGGTTCATGACCTCTCCAAAAGCTATCAGAGGTGTTACAACTGAGACAATAAAGATCAAACAGAGATATTAAAGCACATATTAAGACTTATCTGCCCTTCTTACTCTGAAGGAACTTTTTTTTTTCACCCCCTTTTTGTATCAATGCTAGCAGCACAGCCCTGTGTATGACCATGTGGATAAAGACATTCATGGTTTCCAGAGGATGAATGCTGATTACTTTGGTGACCTTCTGAATTTTCCTCTAACACCAGCAGCCAATCAATGATTTCACTTATCTGCTGAAATATCTCATCTACATGGACTGGCACAAAATCTGGGACAGACATTCATGGTTCCCCGAGGATGAATCGTAAAGATAGACTTAAATCATTTTGGGGCTCCTCTAATGTCTTCGCTAGCGCCACCATCAGGTCAAACTTTCAGTATGTCCAGTGTGCTGCTCTTGTGTTTAGTACTAAGGTAAGGGTTAGGGCTAAGAAAAAACATTTAGTTGACAAAGCGTCCATAGTGTGTTTAAATGAGCGCATGTGTTGTCATATCTGGAGCAACAAATCTTTTATTATTAAAATGTAATCTAATATTTACATTCCATTGCAGGTGAACAAAGGTTCATTCTTTTATGCATACAAAAGACAGCAGTTTACAGTAGATCAGGTGTTATCACACATATCAATCAGTTTTTCCCTCGTCTGATTGTGATCAGCTGCTGTTATCAATATTACGGCTCATTTGCTCACTTGATCTTTCTCCTTCTCTTTCTGTCCTTCTCCTGACTCTTTGTTGTTCTGGTTGAATGAGCTCAAGCAATCACTCAAATGAGGAAATCATTAATAATTAATTAAGATGAGATGAGTGCATTTTACAGAGAAACTCAGCAGGAGGGGAAACTGTGTATGTCTGTGGTTCAGTTATAATGAGGATATTGTATTTATAATGATACTAAAAAAAACACTACATGACATGACACAAAAACTGTATGACAGTTGATACATGATTGTAGTACTAATGGTAGACACACACCATCAGTACTACTATCGACCTATACAGTAGCAGACCCAGGAGGACTAATGGTCCAGACCTTCATAAAGTACAGGAAGCTCAGTCTGAAGGGGATAAACTGGTATTTTTGGAGCTCAGCTTGGCTGAAACTAGACATTGCGTAACCTGATTTTGTATGTAGATACTAGTGGCACGCAAATGAAACTCAGTGCTGCGCCTGGAATGATGCAGCAAAAATCAGTATGTCACGTAACTGGCTAGACTGGTTTCTGTGAAGTTGTGACTAACCCATGTTGTGGGTTAGTCATTATAGAGTAACAGAGATTAAATGAAGCAATATTTCAGAGGTTGCAACACTTTTAATGTTCTTTGCTGCAGTAAATCCTTCAAGAGATGAGTGATATGTTTGTGTAGCCATGAGGCAAACAGTATCATAACTACACCACTACCTGCAGTGCTGCGCTGCTTTTATCTATGAATCTGTATGTGACTTACCCAGAGTAGTAATGTACAGATGCAGCCAAAGCATTGCCTGATCCGCCAGGAAGTATACCTAGCGGGGTCCGGATGGCCTCCTCCCAGTCTGATCTCTCCAGGAGACCATTAATCACCTGGCAGGCACAGACAACACAGCTTTGATTATTAGGTGGACAGACAGAAAAATGTGAAGTAGTTAGTCTTTTCACAAATTTACCAGCATTTGCTTTAACTAATTCTTGAACCAGATAATCTGAAATATATACAAATTTTGGACCATATTTTATTTAGGAATATATGTCAAATAGCTGCTTGTGTTTAGACACATTTAACATTTCAAAAAGTTGTATTCTTGACTTGTTAAATGAAAAAAAGGGTTTTATAAATAAAACATATTCATATTGTATGAACATTGTATAAACATGTTCATATTATTTAAAGTATCCACAGCACTTGGGTACCTTTAAGGTAAATAAAATAAATCTCTCTATTTTAAAGGTTTCACACACTAGTTGAGTGGTCTGTCTACTGTCACCACTGTGGGCAGTATTCATTGTGTCATCAACAACAAGACCACCATCACCAGATGTACAAAAGGCTAATTAAATGTCTTAGACATATTTATGAGCTTTATTAATGCCATAATAGTACATATACAGTGCAGAGCTTCCCATCCAGATGTTACAGATTACTGAGCTATACAGAAGAATTCATTTAAAGATTTTACAAATTACTTTTTAATCCCTACTCAGTCTAGCTCTGCTTTATATGTTATGTCTTTTTACCCCTCTGAGACCCCTCAGATCAAAAACAAAATGTTGTTGAAGGTTCAGAGGGTCCATGGTCCATCCAGGCTTAAGAGAAAGAGGATTACACTTTTACTGTTTTAACTCCAAACATCCCCACAGTATCACAGTTCATTAGATCAGCTGAGTCATTTTAAAAAGCTTTTAAAAACCCATTTGTGTAGACCAGCATTTTTCATCATTTCTACTCCAATGGTTTTATTATCTTGTTTTTATGCATCGTTTTATTGCCTTATGTTTGTCTATGTTGGTTTTCTGTACACCTCTGAAGCACCTGGTAACTCTTAAAGGCACTGCAGAAATAAAGTTTACTTCCTTAAAGTAATAGATGCCAAGATATATTTGGACATAATTTAACTATAGAACTATAGATGATGACAATGTTCATCAACATCTACCAAAAAACAAAAAGAAAAAGTGAAAAACTGGACTGACCTGAGTCTATTTGCCAGAGAGTGGAAAGGCGGCTCTATTAAAACAGGCCAAGACTGTTGGTAACTTGCTAGATAGTCTGCCAATGTTGGATGTCTCTTTATTTTTTCTGTAATCTCTGATGCACATTGACATCTACATTCATTTAAAGCCGCACAGTGTGTGAATATAGTGAATGAGTCTCTTTACCTCAAACAGAAGTCCATCTCCTGACATGATGACTAAAGCATCCCACTGCGACAGGTCAGCCTCTTTCACCAGCTCTCGGGCGTGATTCTGTCGCTCTGTTAAACACACACACACACACACACACACACACGCACACACACACACACGGAAATATTACGACCGTGCTCATGCTGGGGTGTTGCTCTTACATGAGAAATCTAAAAAGAGAAATTCGTCCTGTCAGCTTCCTTCTTCCACAGAGGGGTCAAAGGTCACGGTCAGCTCTACACTAAAACAAGTGTTCTCTGTCAGCATCTACTTATCCCCCTGTGTTACTCAAAGTACAACCTGGCCTGTGCGCATAAACAAGCGATCAAGTTTCTCATGACACAAATACGTAGGTTGTATTATAGTAAAACATATCTGAGGTAACACAAAGTTCCTAGTGCTGCTTTTAATCTTCTCTCCTTTTTCTCTTCAGTTCCCAGTTAAAGTATCACCGTGGGAGGGAAAGCTGATATATGGTCTTGAATGACACGTTGATCAGACTGTCAATTAGATGGAAACAACTAAAGTACACAGGAGCACTCCTGTAAATTAACCTAGGGCTGGATAATCTCATGAAGTGTGGCCTTAGTGACAGAGCTAGCTTCTTTGAAACTTTTTGAATCACAGCAAAACAGGACCATTGTAAAAAAAACAAAAAACAGAATGTGTAATAAAATACTGTGGATTAAATGTGACAAGCACAAAAAAACAAATGTGCAGTGGCAGATTTGGATTTTGATAGAACTATTAATTCACATGTTCTCCCCAAACAGACACACAGGACTTCAAGTGGTGACAAAAACATTTGATTTTAGAGGTTCAGAAATTCCTTGTAATGTTGTAAATGTCTCCTGGAAAAAGACAAAACAACAACTATAAATTGGTACTAATTATTGGGAAATAGCTGAAGTAGTACAGCTAGTAGCTATTTCTAATTAACTGCTTGAGACCATGACATTCTTCTATAGTCAGTGAAGAGCTGAACATGCAAAATGTTCAGTATCCTTCAGTATGTAGGAAGATTTTTGTATTTCTGTAGGTAAACGTAAAATCTATAACTGTTGATGTAACTGAAGTGTATGTGGGAAGATAATAGAGATAATCAGTATAGATAAAACAGCAGTAGCAGTACAACATATTACTATATAGCAAGTAATATGTTAAGTCTCCTCTTGAGTGTGATGAAAATAAAATATAATTATTCTTTTATTGAGACTTCATCTGAAACCTTCTCAATGATGTCTGAGCCCCAAGACCACAGTCCGAGAACCTGTTTGAGATTTAACCTGTTTTTATGTTGTTTTTATGTCTGCGTTTGACAAGAGGTGAGATTAAGATGAAGCCAGATTAGATACTTTAGCAAGATCTGCTTCCTGTTAAACTGGAGTTTCTGAGCTCAGAAAACAACAAACAAAAACAAAACACAAAAAAAGAGTTTTGTATTATCTTCACATAGCTTCAGATTGCTTTCCCTGGAATCAAGTTTTACTCCTGTCTGTTTTGTTTTGTGTCTGTGTCCTTCTCAGTCTGGCTCTCCTCCATGAGAAGGTGAAAGGGCAGAAGAAGAGCTGTGAGGTGTGAAGAGAAGCCAGTCAAGTGCACTCGACCGTCACATCAAACTCAGTCACAACTCTGTCCATTGTTTCACCTGCTGAGACGTTCTCCTCTGTCTCTACTCCTTCACACCATTCTTCCTCTCTTCATTATTTATTTATCCGGTTCACAGTATAGAATTTCCTGTAATTTCTGTACTTTTTGAGAGACACAAAGTGTCACAGCTCTGTGCTTTTCTGGGGTGTAAAAAGTAAAAACAAAAATGGATGTGATGAAGCATCCAATATGTTTCCTAAAGAACAAAACCCATCTACAGAGCTACTGCCACAGCCTGCATGAGAATGAGGAAAACAGGCCCATCGGGTGATGGATTATTTGTTTTAAAGCTTTTGTGAGCTGAATTTGAAACTAGAAGATTTTGGTGAGTCACTAACAGTAGAGAGTAGTAGAGTTTTAGATCTATACAAACCTCCACTACTGTATGTACAACATACATGAAATGAGACGCTTTTCCTTTATAACATGAATTTTTGTTGAATGTTAACAAAAAGACAATCTGTCGATTTTACTGGCCTTTTTATGATGTTTGTACGGATTAAACATCATTTACCTGACAGATATGAGACTGGCATCAATCCTCTCCTCCAATTCTCAGCAATAAGGGAAATAATTACATTTGCACAAATGTCAAACAAGCTTTTCTGTTTGCAGATGTCAGGACTCTTTCCAATTCATCATGCAACTTCTAAATCTAAAATGTAATATTCCACATTTAAGTTGATATCTAATCATTATTTTTGAAATCCGCTTAAAAGTTCACAGATACATTTCACTTCACAATTTTCAGACCTGAGCCTGCAGGGACCTGACAAATAAGATGTCCTCTTTTGTGTCTCATGCATGTAACTACCTTCCTCTGTACTTTAATGCTCCCATTATACTTATCTCTCTCTCGCTCTCTTTCTCTCTCTCTCTCTCTCTCTCTCTCTCTCTCTCTCTCTCTCTCTCTCACACACACACACACACACACACACACACACACACACACACCCAGAGTCCTCTGGAGAGGGATCTTATTTCTAGGCCTAAACTCTGCAGAATGAAGGAATCGATTTCTTCTTATCAGTCCAGTCACGTCACATTTCCTTATCTATGCAGAGGCTGTACACTAAAAAGGACTGAAGGGCCCAAATGAGCGACACAGCAGCGCAGGGACACTGCAGTGGTGGAAGAAGAGGCTGACACCAATTTTTAGTATGCAACTCTGCTTCCAGTTAAACTGATAAACGCAAAACGAAGGGGTAGAACGAAGGGGAGGAAACGGAAAACCAAATATCAGAGACGTAGGGATGGATATAAGTTACACAGTGCTTGTAATGACTTTTATAGCTGCGGTTGCAGAGAGGAGGAGAGGAGAGGAGAGGAGAGGAGAGCTGTAGTTTTGTCCAGCTGAGTTTTGTCCCTATGGGTTGAGTCAATGGATTGTAAACTCATTACAGTTATGCAGGTCTCTGCTTTATTACTGGCCTCTAGTCACAGGACATGTCTAAGGAAATTTCCTCAGAAGTTTACAAAGATGAGTAATCTGCAACCTCCCAATAAATGAATCACTTTATCTTAATGAGAATAGATAAAAGTACAGGTATGCTTCTCATGTGGCTTTTGATCTAAGAGTAAATGTTGAGTTCATGTAGAAAAAGTAGCAGCAGCACCATGTACGCACATCTCAGAGTTTAAGTCATATTGGGGTCAATCAGAACTAGTTTGTATGATGTACAAAATCAAATGTGTTTACAGTTGTCCTAAATGGCTACATGTGAAGGGAGACTTAATATTATTTCAATTTGAGAATAACAGCATGTCTCTCCTGGACGACGTTCATAAGGTTGCACTCAGCTGTTCACATTAAACGTGACTGTAATGGTTATGGCAGGTATGTAAAGAGGAGATCTAGAGACCTAAAACCCTCATGACTTTCTCAACTACACACAGCTCACTAATCTCTGGTTTCACATGGGTGTGAACATTGGATCATTGGTTTCGGAAAAAAGTTATAAAAATGGCCTAACACCCGCCCTAGCCTATTCCACTATCTGACAAGCACGTCTAATGGAGTACACTGACTCTTACGGTCACTGTAATCATTCCTCCTTCTGTCTATACTGGCTGCAAGAGATCCCCTCCCAGAAGAAGTGAGGACAAAATAAACAGTCAGAAAGTCTAAATAAAGAGGACTTCTTAAAAGTGTTGTTTTATTCATAACAAATTCTCTTAGTTTGTGTTCCCTGCTGAGCTGTAGCAGGACACATAAAAGGACACATAAAATCAGTTAAGCACTAAAATCATTTTGGTATAAAATCCAATGAATTTGACAAACTGAACTGTAAAATGCTTTCTCTTGTCCCTATCTCTCAGTGTGTAGGACACACATGGAGAGAAACCTGAACTTTAACATATGAGTATGAGTATTGTGTTAAACCAGAGCTGAAATTAATTAAGAATTAAAATAACTGCTAGCCATATCCCAACAGTAACATTATGCAATAGATGCACATATTTAAAAGCTCCTTGAGTGTAAACCATAATAAAAGCTTCGTTGGCTTCTAATGAGTTGACAGATTTAAATGCTTCCATCGAGGCGGTGTAGGTGAGTGCATCTGAGGTGCTGAGCTCTGTCCTTGTGCTGACCTTGTCTCCAGATGAACCTCCACCCTGCTGTCACACACATCCTGACTGCAGCTCTCTTCAAGCAACACAGTCTAGCTGCAGTGCTCTTCCACCAAAACGACAGCAGATGATGACAGTTAAATAGCGCTGCTTATTGAGTGTGTGTGTGTGCATTGGTTCAGAAGGAAACATTATAAACACTGTGACAGCTAACTCAGCTGCTGGGAGGAGGCTGAGGGTGTAGCCACACACACACACACACACACACACACACACACACACACACACACACACACACACACACACACACACACACACACACACACACACACACACACACACACACACAGCGCCTGAGGTGTGTTACATTGACATACTTAATTATTATTTTTGACGTGTGGTTTTCTAGGTATGTCCCTAACTGTTTCCTCTTACAAATGAAGACGAGACTGTCTTTAACAAATGACACTGAACTGCAGTTAAAACTGAAGTTGGATTAGAGAAATCAGAAACCTCAAACAGTTGTTGAGTCTTTTAACTGTGAAGACCCACTCCCAACTCCCAAGCACACAATGCTTGCTAAGGCATGCTAACATGCTAAAAACTTAATACACATAATACTGTGACGTAAACACCTCCACGTTGACACATCTATACTGATGAGCGAGAAGTGGCAGAGGAGATGTTGCGCTCTTTAAAGGAATCTTAAAAAGTATATAGTTGGATATCAAGCTGGACATCAGGTGCCATTAAACACACCTGGACTGGCTGTATTTGGCATGTTTACATAATTTATAGCAAAAGAAAATGCCTCACATAAAGCTGCAACAGTCACTTTATTTATTAGTTAGTTAGTTTACTATTTGGATAATCAATAAATTGTTTTGAGCCATTTTATTTTAAAGAAACAAATATCTAAATCCTCTGGTTACAGCTTCACAAATGTTCTGGTTTGATAAAAAGTGATCAACATGCTTCTACATTTTCTGATATTTTATAGGCCAAACAACCAAACTGTTAGTTGCAGCCCTTGTCTGACTGCATTGTGCACAGGCTGTGGTTGTGTACATGTTTCCACAGCTTCGCTCAACACCCCTCGACACACAAACACAAGTGGAGTCTTAATCTGTTTACTGTAGCAGAGATAAAAAGTAGCTTCATAAATCTTATATTCTAATATTCATGCTGCTCCGCACACTGTAAACATCTCCAAAGGAGGCTACTTACACCCTGCTGTCCTAACACTGAATGACTGATGATGTGTTTTTTTTAGTGGTTTTCCTCTCACACATCACAGATCCAGAGAGAGAGGGACTTGAATGGGTTTTGCCGAAGGCCAGACAGACTCTTCCTGTTCTGACGATGCCCTTGTGAAGCCCAAACCATGGAAGAATCAGCTAACAAGACTTTTGTGGTCTGTCAGTGGAAAAAATACCTAAACTGTGTGATAATCAAGATAAGTTTCAATCTAAAGTATATTTACAGTTCACCAAGCTGCAATTACACAAAAGCGGTAAAAACCACATTAAACAAGCAAATCCTGGAAATGATTCCCTTTGGGTCACAGAGTGATGGTGGAAAAACCCTGGGCCTATAGGGGCAGCTCTCAAAATCCATAAGTGACTTGGAAATCTGTATTACTGCAGAGCATTTCCTTATAGATGAGACAGGAAGTATTTAGACTTCACAGGGAATCACTTGTCCACCTCACTTGAAACTATTTTTAGGTTAAGAAAAACTCATTTTGTGGTCAGGTGCACCACAGTAAACTTTAACAGCTGTTAGTCAAAGCTGTCAAAGTAGTCCTTAGGGTAAATTACACAGCTTGGCTCAGCTATTACATGTTAATGTGACATTAAGACAGAGTGATTATGGTCCAATGCTGCAACCTTGCTAAAAAATAAAATAAAATTTTGGGAAACCAAAATTAAAAACCAAAAATTAAATTGTGGGCCAGATGTAAAAATGAAATCTAAATATGCGGGAGGCCTCATAAAAAAGGTATTTTGGGCCAGATTTGCCTGAATCCACCCACATGAAGTAACAAACCATAACTTTTACACAGAAATAGAGCAGTAGTGAGCAACTTCTCCATCCACAGACAACTAGAAATTCTGAATGTTTTGTCTTTTGGATTTTTTGTGTGTTTTTACAGTAAGATTCTGCTTTAACAGGATAAACTGATATATTAATTAATGACTTTCATTTTCTTATACTGTAAGATCCTGGATGCTTCCAAGAGCCACGTCCTTTCCTAGAGTCCATGCAGTAATTGTCTTCACATCCTCACATGGGCCACGGCACAGTATGTACAGCATCATCACAGTATGTACAGTACCTTGTTAAATGAGCCAAGACATTTTAAGAAAGCATATGAATTGTTGCCATGAAAGACAGAACAAACAACTCAAAGAAAAAGACAGAGCAGGAGGTTCAAGGGTTGTTTGCCTTCTCTGACAAATATTTGTAATGTGTTTTGCAGATGAGACTGAGCACGAAAGGAAGACGAGCATGTTGCTGTCGTTTAATTAACACTGGCTGACAGACATCTTAGATGCCTGAGCAACGATGGAGACTGCCTGAGAGGAATTAGTGTGCCGTCTTAACTGCCACAAAGACACATGCAGAAACTCACTAACAAACACACAAAACACACACTCTCCCTCTCTCTCTCTCTCTCTCTCTCTCTCTCTCTCTGCGCAGGATGCCCCCAGCAGTGCAGTCATCCTTCATCTATCCTGCACCCCTGGCAGCGCCCACAACTGCCACACAGCCAAGGATCCAATAATGAGTCTGTCCACTTTTGTTAGCAACCGCATACAAGAGACTTCCAGCGATACAGCTCACACAGATGCCAACGATGCACAATATACACAGGAACAGATGCTGAAAAACATATTGTTTGTAGCGAAACATAGAATAAAACACATTTTTCGCCGGTCAAATTGTGTGTGTCCCAGTTGTCTGTTCAGTAAAACCTTCTGCCAATTGCCAAACATAGCAACATAGCAACATAGCTTAGAAAGTGCATAAAGGATACCAGTGAGAGGGATAGTACTGTAGTAGCTTTTTTAAATTGCCTTTCCAAGAACAAAGACCAAATGCAAAAGAGTGATTAATGGATTAAATAGAGTGTCTGTGTTCTTTAAAGTAATCTGAAAACATTAGCATGTCTGGCTAACTTGCTCACTACCTGCAGTGGTAACCAAGCATTACTCCAGGGCCAAGAGTTAGCATCAAAAGCTAACTCTGTTGTTATGTGCTGTTACAATTGAAATATATGCTCAGGTCTGACACATACTTTTGGAAACAGTGTTTTTGTCATGATTTATGTGGGTGATACAGTTTCAATATCTGACATCAGGAATTAATAGTCAGTCTACAATGTTTAAATCAGAAGTGCCTGCTTTTGCATTTTTACCACAGCATCACTCAGATTAAAGTTTTACGCACTGGCACTGCTTACTACATTATTCAGTAAATGCAGTAACAGCTTGATTATGTCCCTTTTCTAAAACAAAGTGATGCTACACTTGGAAACAGATGTAGAAACACCTGCCAAAAAGCAGCGTGTGATCCCAAATTGTTAAAACATGAGCATTGCAGTCTGAACACTGAAGAAGTCCAGCTCATTAAAAGCAGAAGAACTCATGTAGTTTCAGGTTTCCAGCAGTTCATAACATCATTTTATGTTTGATCATTTAATCAGCTTTAACAGCAGCTACAGTACCATCTCTCCATCTGTCCTCCTGTACAGTGTGTTTCATCAGGTGCTCTCTCACAGAGGTTTTCATTTTACTAATTCATTTTACTTCAACTGTGGAGTCTAAATACTCCCAGACTGCTCACGAATGGATCTAAAATATGAAAAATATGCAAACAGCTGTTCATACAGAGCTTTCTGTGTGTAATGTTTGCTATAGAGTAAAATCTTTTCAGTACCCCTTCCCAATAAGGCACCTTTTATAAAATGTTAAAAAGCTGTGACTAACAAATCATTTAAAGTGTTAATGATCACATTTTGGTTGCCACATTCTGAAAATCCCCTTTGGAATAATCCCTGAAAGTATAAAGAGTAACGATATTCTTAACATCAATAACCATTAATAACAACCCTTGATAACCATTAATAAACACAAGTACATTTTATTTTATTTTATTTTTTTATCAAATAGCTCAAATGATCTACCACATTTTTCCAGATGTGGTCAAATGGCAAATTTAAGACTTAAAAAGACAAATTACGCTGGAAGAGGTGAAAAAGAGATTTTTCACAACCTCCAAGTTATTATCAATGGCTAAGCATTAGAAAAACCCTTGTAGGGCGCGCAGGTGGTCGAGTGGTTAGAGCGCATGCCATATACGCAGCCGACCCCGGTTCGAATCCCGATCGGAGGTCCTTTGCTGCATGTCACACCCCCCTCTCTCTCCTATGTTTCCTCTCGGTCTACTGATAAATAAAGGTGTCTATGCCAACAAAATCTTAAAAAAAAAAAAAAAAAAGAAAAACCCTTGTAGAAGCCAATAATGCAATAACAGCCTATAACGTAATAACAGCCGATAACACAATAACAATCGATAACGTAATAACAGCCAATAACGTAATAAATTTGCCCTTTCTTTAGTTATTAAGTTATTACGTCATAACGTTATAACCCTAACGTATTACTGTACATTATCAGCCAAAAGTTATAACGTCATTGGTTCAGGGCTTTTATTACGTTATTGGAAAGTTATTACATTATTGTCTTGTTACATTAAAAAACGGGCACATTTATAACGTTATCGGCCGTTATTATGTTATCAGTCAATATTATGTTATTGGCTTCTACACCCCTTAAAAATGACGCCTTATTAGATAGGGTTAGGATACAACTTTTAAAAGATTTATGCTTGGCTTTATTAAACAAACCCAACAAATCTAATAAACATTTATCAATAAAAGAAGATTATGTGTATGTGGGATTGCTTTTTATTATGTGGCTATCAGTGAGGTTTCTTGAGGAATTACTAGACTGCATGTAAACCAAAATGTTTAATGCTCTTTTACTGAGGTTTGTTCAAGGTTTAAAACTTTAGATTAGAGTGAAAGATTTATCTCAGAAATCTACGAGTCAAAGATATTGTATCCAAATTTCTGTGTCAGTAGTTTCTGTTTCTGTCTTTCAGTGATGCAGATTTGGGAATTAAATCTATTGTTGTATATTCTCCAAGATTAACTTGTCAAAAGTGTGTCTCACACAAATCTCTCTTTTGAGTGTGTAGAGTATGTGTTTTCCGTATTTTCAGCACAGCACCAGAGCTGCATGTGCAAGGATTACTGTCTTTCTTCTTCACTGTGCTTCTCTCCTTCTGCCTGCCCTCTTTTCTCTCTCTGTGCACCTCCCACTGCGATGAAAGACATACTTTTTGTCTGTTATGTGACGCTGCACTGATTTGTAACCAGCCCCAGACAGAGGGAGGATATCAAAATGACAGATGAGGGAAAACTCAACAGAATAACTGTAACAATCAGGCTGAAAGCATCTATAGCACATCTGCTGTGGAGTCTATCTGTCCTCATACTATATATGTGAGTAAGCACTGCTGTGTAATCATTACCATCCAGAGTAGATTACACTGATGACTATAAACACAAGATTATATCAAATCTAATCGTGGAAAAGGGGGCTTTTCTGTGAATGTGTGTGTTTATCATGGATGTGTTTTTATCCATATGTGTGTCTGACTGTGTGTACACATTTTTATTATGTAACAGCTCTGCATGCATGTGGGTCAGAGGCAGTTGATCAGCATAATGTTGGTGACAGCATTAAAAAACACGCAGAGGATTTAAACTAGTGGAGGGGTACTGGGACAGAGAGAGAGAGAGAGAAACAGGGATGTGGAAGGAGGTGTTGATGTTGTTACTGGGAAGTTTGTTGAGTTCAGTGTACTATATGATTGTGTGTGTGTGTGTGTGTGTGTGTGTGTGTGTGTGTGTGTGTGTGTGTGTGTGTGTGTGTGTGCCCTTGTGTGATCATCCATTGATATTACATGTGGGAAAGTAATTTCAGAGAGACTGTTTTGAAAAGTTTTGAAAATGCTTTTAAGAATAATTATGATGACATGATTACAGCGTGATTACAATCAAAAGGGATCCATACTGTGTGTGATTTTCGTTTGTGTGATGCACGTGTGTGTGTGTGTGCCAGTGCATGTAAAAATATTTTCTGTCATTCAAGGTTTATTTATTGCGTTTGGCAATCAAGCAACTCAATCAATAAACCAAGAGATGCAAAATCCCAAGATTAACATATATTTATTTATTTATTCATTTATTATGACGAGTTTCTTTCCAGGCTGCAGTCCAAGAAGGGATTAAATATCGTGCTCAAAGACACTTGAGCATGTATGGAATTAAAGGGAATAACGGATAACAGATCAGCCCATTGTCACCAATACCTGATTCAGCTATTTTAGTTTGAGTATCAGACCCATATCTGATATCTGATACAGGTATCAGTACATCACTACTGTAGCCAACGCATTCATTGCTGCATCAGATCAAAATTAAAGGCAAGTGAAACTGAACCAGAGAATTGTCATTTACATTTTGCCAAAAACAAAATAATTGGATTTTGTTTTGTTGTTGACTAACTAATGATGACTTTCATTTCATCAATAATATGAATAAATGATGATTATTTATAAATTATAAATAAGCTGTTTGGTTGATAAAATCTTAGAAAATGGTGAAAAATGTCGATCTTCATTTCTCAAAGCCCAAAGTGATGTCCCTAGATGTCTTCTGTTGTATCTACTTCAGACTCTTCTATAATGATGAACAGTAATGTGTATATTCTTATGCTGTGTACAGTATGTGTGTGTGATGTATTCTTGCGTCTCCAACTCACCAGTGATGACGAGTGTGTGTTGGACCCCAGCCTCGTTGAGCATTCGCTGGATGTGGTTGTTATAGAGAGTGAGAGCCTGTCCCTTCCCGCTCTGTGGATTCACCAGCAGCATCATGCGGCACGGACGAGACAACTTCCTCATCAACACACCTGCATAGAAAAAGCACAGTGATGATTGACAGCTACGACAACAGGAAAGACGCACTGATCAAATAAGTCATCGAGTCACATTTTAAAAGTAGATTCTTAAAACAAGTTGACTAATCTTTGAAACATTTTAATCAGCAGTAATTCAAACATAGCGTGGCAAATGACTATCACACCTCACATTAGTGAACAGTCAACACGCTGCATGTTAGTGAGTCATTACATTTTTTACATGCACACAGGAAACATGGTTAACCAGTACAGCATGTTGACATTTAATTAACTAAACTTATTACTATCAACTAAAATTTGCATGCAGTTGGTATAATAAAAAGGTTGCTTGTCCACTATCCAGTAACACATTGCTGCATCAACAACTATGAGGGATATTTTAGCATTTTTATGTTTTGTAGCAAAGGGTTAGATTTGGTTTTAACTGTGATGAGACTTTTTTTTTGCTGGACAACCAATATGCACCCTGTTATTTTTTATTATAGATTCATCTGATTATTTTCTTGATAAATCAATTAGTTATTTGGTCTGACAATGGTAAAAAAAAAAAGATTACATCCTTGTCTTTTTTTGTCCCAACTGACAGTCAACAACCCACAATTATTCAGTTTAGTCTTAACGATTAATCAATTATCAAAATAGGTGGTGATTACTTGAGTTGTTGGCAACAAACTGCGTTGTAGCGCTAAGTAGATTAAGAATCAGGTTATCCAATTAAGGTGGTGTACTAATTACTGATTCCAGGCCTGTTTACATGATGTTTAAGTAAATTCTGTTTCTACAGAAAGTCAATAATAATCAGGTTTTATAGTGTTGTTTGAGGAGTAAAAACAAGCAATGGACAGAGTGACTGCACTGAATATTTCTACAGAGAACAGAGTCAGACAGGTATACATGGGTGATCTGTGTGTACTGGTATATCTGGTAGGAGACACCCTTATCTCTCCTAACAGACTTTGGCAACGAAGACTACTGTAAAGCAGAAGGTGTACAACGATTGTTGGTGCTAAAATATTTAATTTATTTCTATTCTTTGAAAGGAAGGAACACAGAACAAGACTGGTGCACTTTGGGAGGAGAAGACGTACTGCTGGGTGTTCTGCACAATTACACTAATAATGTGAATTGATTATTCCATGAAACATCCGTGTATATCTTCTCCAACATCAGACTGTGTGATCACATCATCCTGTATATCTATTAATGAAAACCCTGTTTCTGTTTATTTAGTATATTTTCTGTGAGATAAATGTGATCTTTTTTTCCAATATATTAATTTATGTGTTGCATAATTCTCAGAGTTATTATTAACTACAGAACATTATATCATGTTTGCTACTGTAATAACCCTGCTGTGGTTTCATCTAATCTGATGTGGACTGGATAGAAGCAATAACAAAGATGGTCAGTTATACACCGTACACACGTACACACACACACACACACGTACACACACACACACACACACACACACACACACACACACACACACGTACACACATACACAAAACTAATTCTGCTTGCATCTGAAGATGAACAAGGCGGCCGTCTCTTTGGTGAAATTTTAACTGCAGGGTTGATGTGAAAAATATGTTGAGGATCAAACAGATTTCAGAGGGTTATGCAGGGTTTCAAAGATCTAACAAACAGAGATCCTGAATCTTTTTAAACACTTTAAAGATTACAGTCTCTCAGAGGCACAGCGTGAGGCTGAAGGGAGGGAGGATCTGGGAGAGCTGGTTTTGGCCTTGTGTCCCACAGTGCCTGCAGAGTATTAATTGAGTGCTGCAAGTATAAGACTGTGTTTTGCCAAAATATTCAATTAGGATGTGTGTGAGATACAAGTAAAACGAGACAGAAATGTGATGGAGGTCATAGCATGAGGATAAAACTGTTCAGTATCTCAAATGTTAAATCACATCACATCATGAATCTCTAAGTACTGAAATTCTTTTCCCACCTGTTGCTTGTCTGATCAAATTTGGATCTAACTGCTTATTCATCGCCTCCTCTTTCCCCCTCTCCTTTAGAGACATGTTTTTCTAAAAGCTCAGGTGGGGGAAAAAATCAACTGAAAATAGAGAAAAATGTTACAGGAAGCTATCAGCCACATTGGACACAGTGCAGCTGTGGGATAAATTTACAAATAGGTACACAAAATCCTCTCTGTGAAAGAAACGACACGCTCCAGTAAGACTGTTTTCTATATCACGTCTTGTCAACAAACACACACAAACAATGGATTTTTTGGCCTGTGATCATAACCCTGTGAGCATGGAGGGAGGCAAACCATACAAACAAGTCTGGCAGTTGATGAATAAGTAACAATCGGTGGAATAACTGAAGTGCAGAAGCTCCAGGGATCAGCGCATCTAACTGGCTCACAAGCATAATTGGCAGGTTCAATTTTAGTGGATACCGCACTTCCAGAAACTAAAAGGATGCAGTTAAGCATGTAAAAAAACACCTTATTGCACTTTTCCCTCTGTCTTTCTGTCCTGTTGTAAACTCCTCAATCCGACAGGCTTTCTGTTTCCTCATAACTCTGAATGTAACTGAAAAGCTGATATCATCTTCATCACACTCAGTTAATTAGGCACAGTAGCTAATTGTCTGGCTGCATAATGCTTTAAACATGAGCGAAAAATTTCTAAACCAAGCCAGCAGTGGGTGAAAATCCAGAATCCAGAACATGTTAGGGCTGCTACTGATGATTATTTTCATGATCAATAATACAGTTTGTCTATAAAATATCAAATAACAGCATGTATGACACAAAAAAGCTTCAAATTCTCACATTTGAGAAGAAAATATTTGCCATTTTTCCTTAAAATATTACTAAAATGATTATTTTATTATCAAAATTGCTGATGATTAATTTTCTACATTACTACATATCATTGCTACTACATATCAAAGAATGAGTATATAAATCAAAACAGGAGCATGAGAGCACTCGGAGCATTACTACTTCTGAAATATCGCACTGCAGCAAGTCACGCAGCAGTAAGAAGTGCAGAATAGGGCTGTAACTAACAATTGCTTGGAAAAATGACTAGTTTTCAATTATATTTACATTGACTGACAGTATATTTATCAACTAATCATTGCAGTTCCACTAAAGAACTGAAATTTACATTTTCTTGCATTGCTCATATGCCCAGCTGCTCTCTCTGTAGGATGAGTATTACTGTGGAGACTGGAGAGACTGGACTCTTGAGGCCAAATAAGTGGCCTCATGAATCAGCGGGCATGACAGCTGGCACTGAAAGGCCCTGACCTTGCTGTCTTAGTGCCCCCAACACCCACGCAGACCTTGTTGGCTAAATCCAACCCCATGCCACTTCCTGTGTGCCACCCCTCCCTTCTCATAGCATTCCAGACGGCTCTATCTATCTCCTCGTCTCTGTCTGTCCACGCTCTGGGTTTCCTCCTCTATCATTAGCTCAGTCGCAGTCGCATTGTGGCATGGAGCCAAAGTCTGACACGCGTCTAATAAAACATACTAAAATCATCACAAACGTAGAGAAAATCTATTTTACAAACCTCCCCCACATCTATAATTATACATCATCTACCAGGCTGGACTTTCTGTGATGGATGTTTTAAGCGAATACGGGTTATTCTTCTTCAAATAAAGACTGGTGGGTTATGACAGCAGATAATGTGTCTGGTTTGTTTGTATAGGGATGGGTGTAGCCCTGATTGTCAAATGATAATATATGTTGTTTATTTTATTTAGACACTTATTTTCACTAATTCCTGTAGTGACTTCATTCTATTCATGTATATTTATGTAATCTGCTAATTGACATAAAACTTCAGTAAACAGTTATGACTGAGTCTGGAGATTGGAGTCATCCAAACAAATCATTTAAGGAACAAAAGCTTGTTACTGTGTTAAATAAAGTGATGAAATGAATGACACTACTGTAGTTTAAGAAGCAAACTCCTTCATCATCATCATCATCATCATCATCATTATCATCATCATCACAAACAGCAGCCAAAAAACGAAAAAGATGAAAAACAACAACAACTGCAACAAACGCTCCGCTCTGCATCTCAACTACATTCACTTGATCAGTGATTACAGACGTCTCAAACGCTCTCTTCAAACCCAGAGCATGGGAACTGTCCCAGATCTTAATGGAATAATCACTACTGACATATTCGCCATAGGAAATAACAGCCTAAATGAAAGGGAAAAACCCTAAAGCCGGAAAAAACACATTTTCCGCCAAGGTTCCTTATAATAGCAATCTGGGTGCATATAGAGCCTGAGAATAGACAACTTTCTTAGTTGTGTCTGACAACTCTCCCATCCACTCAGCCATGTGCCAGTTTCCCTGAGCTACAACTTCAACGCTTCTCCTAATTTTCCTTTGAGTGCAAAAAACAGCACCATAAAACAGGTATTAAATGTGTGTTTTTATATTTTTTCAACATATAAAATAGAATCATTTTCTTTAATATTTTAATTGTTTGTATTTAGGCTGCCCAGATAATTGAAATGAAACATGTCACCATTAGTCAGCATATTGCACATTCATTATTTAAACAGATAAAACTATCCATGACCTTACATGGTCAATCTTTCTATCAAAAGTGTCGTCATTGCTTGACGACTCACACTGACTCATTATGTGCATATGTCAGTTGTTACGGGTGTCTTGCTCCTTTCCGCAGTGAAGCCTGACCAAGCATTAAACTGTGATTAAGGAACGGAGAAACAATCTCTATTAAAACTGCAAAAGCACCAGACTGCCGTCACGCTTAGCTGAGCCTAACAGACGGCTCAGCCGGCATGAACTACACACTCAGATGGGACCCCTCCAGATTTTATCTCATTAGGGATTTAAATAGAGAGAAGAGACATCAGGACATGTTTGTTTGCCTTGTACTTAGATGTGTGTTTTAGTTTGTGAAAAGGATGGCAACGTGTCCTGCTTCATGTCAGCATACATTAAAAAAAAAAACACAACATCTATGCAACACACATAAAACTACAGACTACAGATGTATGTTTGAATCAGTTACAGACACACAAACTGTACAGTATATACAGGATGTCACTATTGAGAACTAGTTCTTCTGCTGATTTGTTGCTTAACTGTGAGACCCAGTGGGAACAAACCATTACTAAGTCAGTAAACAAGAGGAGTTACAGCTAACGTCAACATGCTAACATGCTGACAATAACCACACTAATATACTGATGTTTAATAGGTTTGATGTTAACTGTCTTAGTTTAGCATGTTAGTATGCTAACATTTGCTAATCAGCACTAAACGCAAAGCATTTACTCAAAAACAAAAGTATTGAAGATTTGGCCTGGCTTTGATAACTGTTTCAAATTGTATGACAATCCACACAATAGTTGATGAGATTATTTATGTTGGGACCAAAGCGGTGGACCAACCAACATTTATGTTACTATTGTGGCTAAAAAGCTCATCTGGTGTGCTGACTGACATGTTTACTGTTTACTGTCTGTAGCAGTGTCACTCCCTTAGTTTCCTAGTCAGTTTCTCTCAGTCTGCACAGGACATTAGACTGAAAATGAATAAGAAAATGATCCAGTGCTGCAATTTTTTCCTACGTTAGCTCAAACTTTGCAGTAAATGGGTACTGAAAGTATGTTTTTGTCCACCTAGTCACTAAGGACCACTCTTATATTTCTGCCTATTGCTCAGTGGTGATGTGATGTGGGCTCTAAACACCCATTAGCAGGGAATCCCATTTCCATAGTTAAGGGATTAATGGATTAACATGTATTTGACCTGGTACTTATTCTCTTCCTGCCACCTGTATTATGACAGATAGGTCCAACTGCAATCTAATAAATTTGAGTTTTGTCCCAGGCCATCTGAAGAGTCAGCTACTAGTCTCTAAGTCTAAGGCCAAGCACAATAATAAACAGCAATTACACATACTAAATGACATGACCTATACTATTGCGGGACGACTCTATGCTATGCCCATGTCGTCCTCTAGTTTCAGCTTCAGCAGATATGAGATTGTCATCTGATAGCTGCGTAATGTTCAACCTCTAAACCGAGCTTCAACAGAGTACTGTAGTTAGCTACATACCAGCTGTAACCTCACGATGGAAATCCAGAGAGACAGAACAATGACTGGGGTGTATCCATCACGATTATAGATGTTCCTTTCTGCTACTGGTGATCTTATATATCAAATGTCAAAGCATTCACTGTAACATGCATCACAGAGCAAGACTTCGATCCAGACTGAAGTGCAAGCTGATTTAGACCATGTGTCACTTTTTACATTATGTAAGGATATATTTTTGGTTTTGATCATGTGATTAAACATGCCTTCTTATTTATATGTATTTATATTTACCTAGACTGAAAGACCATTTACAGCATCAAAAGACCAAAAACTTTAAGATGAATATATTTTTACCACAATAATTAATGTCACTAAGTCATTGAGTTAGTCAAATTAATAATACAATCAGTAGTCATTTGTACCATTTAATTTACAGGTTTATTCAAATATGATTAAAGGATCTGACTTCCTGTGTGACATTATCATGAATGAAAATGTAAATCTGTACTGATGTGAACCTTTCAGTGTACCAGAAAACATTAAAAACCTGCATTAAGGTCCAATTTGATCAGATCAATTTGAGAATGATATAATTTCCAGTCTTGTATATTGTATTTTGGTGGTGGGACTACCTGTTTGTTTGTTTGTTCACAACTCCATCACAGATTGCATCTTTAAATCTCACCTCACCATCATCCCATCTCACCTTCATGCACCTCACTGCAATAACATTTAGGTACAGTGAGGTGATAACTTGTGTCCATAACACCATGAGTAAATCAAAGATAGGAGGCTGCTCCAGCACGCTAGCAGACTTCTGCTGAGCCAGACCACAAAGGGTGTGGAAGGAGGAGGAGGAAGAGGAGGAGGAGGTGCTGGTGGTTAGCCAGCAATAGGTCTATATTAAGAAAAGCTGAGAGTTTATGACATTGAGGTTTTTATTAAAATCATCCTACACTGTCTGTCAAATAGTTGTATGTAAATCTCTGATATACAGAGGTGGATGAGCTGTTAGCTGTTAAAGAAATGATGTGTCATGTGGATATTTTAGTCCACAGGGTCAGATGAGGGAGGGGAGGTTAGACTACTGCATAAAAACAAACTCCAAAGCACAAACTTTACACAAGTCTGCTGGTTACATCACCACTAATTTAGTGTTCAGTGTTAAGTTTTCTTTGAATGGGAACTGCAGCTCAAATGCTTAATCAATGCATTTTGCTCAACTGTATGTTAACTTCTGTCAGTTTTAAATAAAAACATGCATGCAGTAAACAAAACTGCAAACTGTTAAAAAACGACAAAATATATTCTGTGAAAAATGAAAAAATGGGTTTTGTGCCAATGTATTTAGGAAATGGACTTCCCACTATAAAAAACATAACCACATGTTTCTTTTACCAGGCAAAACTGGCTTTCTCTGAGGTGAAGCAGCTGCTCTGTAGTCTGAAGGGTCATTTAGTGGTTGCTGTTGTCATCCGCATATCACAGAAGTACTTGAGAACATTTCTGAGAATAGCAAACACTGAATGATGAAGATAGTTGTCAAGATTTTTTTTACAAGAAGGAGATGGACAAAGTTTCAAGCATTTCCTTTCCAGCATGTTGCATTTGTTATTTAAGGAAGCTGAAGACAGAGTGTATTTTGCCAAATTTTACCAGTACACTCCATCATTTGGATGTGCTCTGGGTAAGAGGAAGGGCAGGACGCTGTCATTACTGACACAGAGCCGCTTTGAGCCCCCAGAACAACACAAAGCCCTCCAGAGAGGGAAAGAGCGGCTGAATCAGAGGTCTCGACAGCACGTCAAGCTCTATCGCAGCGTATGTCTGATGAGGAGAAGTCTTCAGGGAGAGGAGTGCTGCTACCACTGTTATCTGACCTCACACACACACTCACACACACTCACACACACACACACACACACACACACACACACACACACACACACACACACACACACCTCTATTGTTCAAAATGCATAGGGGACTGTTAGTATATCCTGAAATTATTGTTTTTTCCTTTATTAGCAGGAGTGACAACTGGTTGTGGTTTCTATTGCAAAAGAATCAGGAGGTTTCATCAGTCTGGTCTGTTACAGTCTGATTAATCACAAGGGTGTGATCCTTGACGGGATTATAAGCTTCACACACCTAGAAAACTGTACAGTACCTTCCATGAGGCATTTAAGCACTAAAGTCTCTAAAAACACCCATACAGTAAATACTGTGTGACAAATTTGTGAAAAAGCATGTTCACATGTACTCAAACATCCTAATTAATTAGAGTAATCAGCTTACAGTAAGTTAGTTTTTTTAGGATTTTTAAGGTCTGTAACAGAATGTCATTACTCATATGTAAAATGGTTTCATAAATCTGTGCCTCGTCACTGGTCAATCAAAGCTAAGAACAGCTGCAGTAAATGAATACAGTACTGATTAAAAGCCTCAGCATCTTTGTGTTTTTTTTTATTACCAACAAGTTTAAAGAGAATAAATGTGTATAAAAGTGTTCAGTATTTGCAAACAATTTCTTATCTTATTACACTATTAAAGTAGCTTTGCATCTTGTTTTGCATTCAGTCAACAATTTCAGCCTGAGAACTGTCTGACATGTCTCCCCGCTTCTCCTGCAGCACATTTCTCTCTTGATAAAAAATGATGGACTGCTTGGCCAACTGTCATATATATATATATACTTATATTATGTGTAACCCTAACATCTGCAAAGCAACGTCAGACAATGACAGTGCCTTCTCCTTTTTGACAGGCGAAACTAAACATAAAAGTTGTTTTGACAGTTTCTGAATATCACAAATAACCAGATATTTCAGATGTCTTATATGATAATAAAATGCAAATCACATCACATATACCTCTACTTTCTGCTTGTGTTTGAGTCTAAAAGAGCCAACCAACCACTGTCCCAGCCTCAACTCCGCCAGAGGTAATGTATTAGTAACAGGATTGATTGGTTGAGAGAGGCCTGGATTTGGCTGCTAAAAGGAGCAGCACCAGTTCCCCCGAGAATGTTGAATAAGGTGCTTCTCATCTAACTTCCATCACTTCTGTTTCCATGGTTTTACATTGAATTAACAGCTTTATTCAGTTATTGCATCCACGCAGATCCTTGTGGTGATTTAAAAGCCTTTTAGAACAAAGATCAAACTCTGTGTGTCACTGCTGTCCAACCACAATGAAACACAACCTGGATAAAAATCTTAATCTACAGTGTGATGAAATGCAGCTGCTGTGTGAGCAGCATTTTACTGACACTGATGATAATGAATACCCAACTATAGGACAGTCAACTATAAAGGAGGTCAAAAAACAGAGCGAACAAGCAGTAGCATGTACAGTGTCAAGACATAAAACACTGATACTACTCAGCCCCTGTGTTTACCCCACAGCTACTATTTCATCACATTCTGCTGACTACACTGATGATGCTGAGCAAAGACCTTATCTAGTACATGAATTGTGAAGCCATTCAGGGAGAAAAGAGGAGAAAAGTGAAGCTATATGTTGGACCAGATGGAAGTGGGATGCAATTACAAAAGAAGAATAACTCTACTGAGCCACCATGGCATTAAAAAACTGCTGATACATGTTGGGATTATGGAGCCAGTTGCATCACCTGCTATGTGGAAATTTGCAAATCACTAAATTACAACATTTTGCACACATAAGCTAGTTCTAATGTGGAGATTAGATGTTATTCATATTTAAACCTGCTAACTGCCGGGTGTAGCTGTTGCGTAAGATAGCTGAATGCACTATTTGACAAAGATAGTTAGCTCGCTAATGTCTGTCCAACACCAAAAATACAATAAACCTGAAATCACAAAATTTTATGCCAACAACAAAATGATTAATTAGCACCACTTAGCTCAACATAATCAAATATTTCCCTCTCACTGTAAACTGGATGAATACTCCTGACTCTAAAATTCATATATTTATTCAAGTAAACATAACAAACTCATACCTACAGTACCAGTGTAAAGTTTGGACACACATTCCCATTCACTTGAATGAGGAAGTGTTTCCAAACTTAAGTTTATTTTATCTTTTGGCTCCTAAAACTGTTATTTTTGGAATTAATGTTATAGCTTGTGATGTTTCAATGACTTCCTGTTTAGTTGATTTCTTCTTATTGAATAGCTCTACTGAAGTTTCCTAGCAACAAATTTACACATCACTAATTCTTCTCTTATCTAGTCAACACTTGTAATGTGTTTACTAGATACAAGTGTTAAGTTTCAATGGTGCAACCTGATTTAGTAAATCACTAGTTTGAAACTAGCTAGTACTAATAACACTTACATCACTTAGTGATGGAGTTACAAACAGCTGAGGCAACCCAGTCCAGGGAATTGCTAAGTGCTCTGAACATTTTGAGAAAGCACTGAAGTTTTGCTGCCTTCTGGGTTAGCTCATTTGACAGTCAAAATCTTTTTATTTGACATAAACAGAATCTCTCCAACAGCTTTTATCTGATTTGAGAGCAGAGACTTAGTTAGAGGATATGATTTCCACCCAAAGAACATGATAATATGCTTTGAAACTACAAAAGAAAAAAACTTTTAAAAAAAAGCCATTAAGATCTTTCTTGCAACAGCCTACAAGAACAAAGTGAAACTGAGAAGGATGTTGTGTCATCCTTGCTTAATGTTTGTGATTCATGTCCTGGTGTCACAGACAATATTGAGAAATTGATCAGAATGATGCCTCAAACTAGTATGGATGAATCAAGTCTCATGAAAAAAAAATCTGCATGGATGTAAGCTCCCGGCTTATGGTGCTATCTGGGGACGTCTCTTCAAAATGAGCAGCCGATTTTGTCAGTGATACCATGGAAGAGATCAGCTCCCTA
This sequence comes from Scomber japonicus, assembly GCF_027409825.1. Classification (NCBI taxonomy): domain Eukaryota; kingdom Metazoa; phylum Chordata; class Actinopteri; order Scombriformes; family Scombridae; genus Scomber; species Scomber japonicus. Next base: position 25,849,921 of record NC_070579.1, on the reverse strand, counting down.
TCACACATATATACTGTCTGCTAGGGGTGAACCTTTTCTGACTGGCCCTCTCTATCAGTCTTAAAGGCCACAATGTGGTTTCATATCGACCATTCCTATGAAGACTACCACAAAAAATGACATTATGTCCACTTTAGTCCAGAGAATGCAGAATGTGATCAATGTTATTAATATATGATTAGATAGGATAAGAGGAGGTAGGATCACTGCTATTTTTTAAAATATTTTGTTATTTTGATTTACCTGTACCCACTGTTTCCTTCTCCAGTGTCTAGCCTGACCTCAATGGCTATCACCAGTCATGACTGATTGAACATTTGTATTAATAATCATGCTGATCATACTGCTACTGACTTCACTGACCTATTAGAAAACCAAGAATTTACTCAGCTTGTCACTGTAGCTTCACATCAGCTTGGACTCAGCATCTACTAGAACTGGTAACATCACGAGGGCCACGCAGTGAAAACACTACAGCATCTGACCCAGAAACAGAAATCTTACACAATGAAAAGGGTTGAACAACAGTCCCAGTGAGCCTGTATCTGTGGGTGACAGTGTTGGTGATTGATCTAATATATTCAACCCCCAATTAATTGACTCCCATTAGTTGGTAATGTGTTGTAATTTATTGTCAATGGACAGTGGCAGCCAAGTACTTAGGCCAGATGACAACCTACAGTGATTGATTTGATCAATACTAGAAGCTTCTCTGGCTGCTGTCATCACCTGACTGATGATGATAATGCTGTCCACAGCTGACCTGAATCTATTTATTGACAACATGGAATTAATACTATTTAGGAAATACTTGGCAATGTAGCTTAAGTGTCAATTTTAATTGACAGCAGAGATAAAACTGATGGGAACTTAAATCAGGCCTCTGATATGCTCAACTGATCACAAAGGATGAGAGTTGACAAAGACTGATGGACTGACTGTTATCAGCTGTTGAAAGATAAACACGCCACAAAGACCACAGCTGACCGCCAGCTGACTGCCAACATGCATGCAGAGTTAAACCGATCAATCAATTAGTGGATTAACAAATAACAATCTGTTTTGGTAATTGATCAATCACTGAAGTCATTTATTCTAGCAAACAGAAACAAAAACATGCCTCAGATCCAGCTTCACACTTTTCACTGCTTTTCTTTATCTCTTTCTTTTTTCACAGTTTTGACATACCAAAGAATTAATTGATTCATTGAGAAAATAATCAACTGATTAATCTGTGATACTAATATAATGTTTAGATGCAGCATTGCATGCATGTACAGTATATTCTGCTCCTGGCTGAAAGGAAGGAAATAACTAGTCGATGGTCAGTTGTCAAAAACTATCACAGAAAGACAACCAACCCAAACTAACCAACCATCTGATTACCGTCTGATTATGAACTTGGACTACAACAGATTAATATAACAATGATTACGGTGATTTTAAAAATGAAACCGTAAAATCCTTGCCACTTAGTTTGCAGCATCATCTGTAGCCTTTGGTCAGCTTTCTCTCTCACCAACTTCTTTCCACACCAATTAACAAAGAGCTGCAAAACCCACTGCAAAAATGACCACCAACGGTCGGCTACAGAGGTACCCGGGAGTCAACTGAAGGTTTGTTGTGTGACCCTAACAGATGCTTGGTGTGATGGATGATGATTATCATGCAAAGTAGTATTGATGACATGAACCGAAAAGTGGAGTCTGTCACACAGTTTGACAGCATCGTCTATTAAAGCAGAGATGCTGTGCTGTGCAACCTGAGTATGTGACAAACATCAAACATACACAACTCCTGTTTGTGAAAAAGCAGAGTCAGATGAATGCAGACTGGAGTTTCATATCATCTTCTACCTGTCAGAGGTTAGTAAGTAGATCTGGTGGAAACAGATGCTTTCTGGATAATTCTCCCAGAACACCAGACGTCAAGCCAATGACACAAGCGCCAATATTGATAGAGAGGTCAGACAGGCAGCACTGACCTCATTTAGACTAATGGTTTGGATGCAGAGCTCCCAAAAATGATTTAGTATGGTTCACTAGTTGATTTCTTCAGCATTTCTGGTTCTCGTCTATGTTGTATCTTCCTCTATGAAATCCTTTATCATGATATATGTCATTTTAGATTATAATATTGATTCTTTATGATATAATACATTTTCTGGACAAACATTTGAGAGATAGTTTTTAATAGATGAAATAAAAGAATGGAACCTCCTAGCAGTGGTCTTTTGAGCAGTGTCACCAGGTTGGTCCAAAACCATCATTTTTAGCCATAAAAGACTATGAATATATTGAAAAAACATAAGAAAGCATCTGCAATATGACAAACCCACAACCCACCGAGCTAATTTTACCAACATACGTAATCCATCCTAAAGCCACCCAGTTGGGCAGAAAATCACCCAAACTGGAAAAATTTCTTGGGTGTAAAACTTTCCTCAAAGCCTGTTATTTTAGGCGTGTGGTGTTAACCAATACGGAGCCACCAGGAAAATCCAAACATATTACATGCATGCCACCATCGGGCGTAGAGCAGTACACCCTTTGGCACATAGACAAAGACCGTAGGCAGCATTTTCTCATGAGTCATCTCATTTCTGTAATTATGTATGATTGATGTGAGAGTAAGGACTGGAATTTACACACACAACATTAACAAAAACAATCTTACATTAAATATGTATTTCACAATTGGAATTACAAAGAGCGGCCACACCTCAGCACCCTTATTAGACCACACACACCTCTGGTCTAAATTAAACTAAAGTACAAGTTGTGAGTTTCAGTCTTAATAAATCAGGTAGAGTGAGAAGTCCGTTACATGACTACAGAACAGGTTAGGCCATGGAGACATTTGTGTTTGGATCTTTGTACTATAAAGGTAAAAACTTGTTAGGTGAGTGTCTCAGGTTAAGCTCTGGGCGACTGATTGACAGCATTTTTCAAAGCAAATAATAGCTTTAGTTATCAAAAGTATGGTATTTCCTCCACTGATAATGACAGGCAGTGTAGAATTGCAGCATATTTTGTCTCGTTAAAAATACATTTGTGCAGTTTGGGAAAAGCTATCTGGGTCACACTGTGCCACTGATACCAGAGCTGTGTGGAGGAAAAAAAGTTTGTTACATTGGATATTTCTTCCTTCAGACGGGACAGCTTGGTGAAGAGGACAAATAACGAGATAACGTATCTTTAGAAATCTCCAATTATAGCACGTTTCCCTCCGGAGTAATTATACCTCTTGGCATTGCATGAACTCAATAGCAGGAATATTGCCTTATCATTCTCAGGTGTCTTTTATGTTAAAGAGGTTTGTTTGCCTTACTGGGGTTACTGAAACGTGACTCTACATACCACACCAATCCTACTGTTTTATTCATTTCAGTAGTAGGTTAAAGGTGATGCAACAGCCTGTTACAGAGCAGAGTTGATAAGAAACAAGAATCCAGTTTATACAGGATAGACCTCTTGACAGGTAGTGGTAATTCTACTTCGTGTTTTTCAGGTATTTTTTTATGTTCAAATGGTTTGTTTGTATTCTGTGGTTACTGAAATGTGACTGTACCAGACCTGTGCTATTGTTTTATTCATTTGAGGAATAGCTTCAAGCTAATGGGAAAAAAGCCTTTGACAAAGATAAAGCTGGAAGCATTAAATAAGCAGCAGAAACTTTTAGCTAATTAAATAGCTGTAGGGCAAAATCAATAATCAAAATCATGTGAATAAAACAGGAACGATGAAATGCTGTACGTGACATTGTTACTCCAAATAAGTTTTTCAGTTTGAATAAACTGACGTAGATTGAAACAGATTTCAGAAGAGAGTTGGTTCTTCTTGAGAAATGACTGACTAGCAAATAGTTAATGTCTGACTCATGATGGACTGTTCGAAAAACAACAGGATCCAAATTTTTATGTACAGTACCTGGAGGTAGTTTCAGTATTTCTAGAGTAGCCTATCTTTCAACAGTGTAGTTAAACATTTATTTAATCATAAGAGAGAACTGACAGGATCACTTCTCCACGCAATTCATTCAGGTTATTTCAGGTAAAGTGACTGAAGAAACAGCCACAACAATGGAGCAGAGCTGAAACCATCAGTCAGTTAATCAAGTTAATCATCACCAACTATTTTCTTTATTGTTTAAGAAAATAAACATTTTCTCTTTCCAGCTTCAGAGTGATTTATGAGATGTTAAACTGAATATGTTGAGGTTTTAGAAAAGAATTGGACTATTAATCAAGAAAATCAGCAGATTAATCATTAATGAAAAATAAGTTATGTAATAATTGTAGTAAAATCAGCATCACATTGCACTGCATTATAAACCAGTAAAGCATTCTCAAAGGCCCTGAGACCATTAAAAGGCCCAAAAGCTCCAGATTAATCATGTGACAGATAGTGTGTGGTCATTTCATTCATTGCAGATGTGTTTGTTAGTACACTATGCACCACTAAAGTACACTATAAACTGGCAGGCTTGAGGCAGCAACTGCATGTATCTAATCTTTTAGACCCACCTTGTATTTAGAGTAGAGGGCTCAAAGATCTGGTCTGAAGCTTAGATTAGATTCCAAGCACAATGTTAGCTCAATCCAGATAGATTGTGTGAACATTTATCATTTATTTAAGTAGGCTAGGGCTGCAACTAACAATTATTTTCATCTATTAATCTGCCGATTATTTCTTTGATTAATCAATTAGTTGTTTGGTAGAAAATGGTGAAACGTGTCAATCGAAGAAAAGAAAATAATTTAAATGAATAAATAATGAAGAGAAAGTGAAAGAAACAACTAATTTTTCCTTCAGGGTCCCCTCGTGGCTTAAGAATCTACATGTGAGCAGCATATTTTCACCTCTTCTTTATAGTGAAATTTTGGCAGCTGTATTTTTCTGTTACTTTCTGTTTGTTGATTATCATTATGCAGCATAAATTTGATTCTGATAAAGATTTTTTTTCCTGAATGAAGATAATCAATCAATCGATCGATCAATGGATCTGGACCTCTCTTCCTCAAGCAGATACAGAGTCTCTTTTCTCTTCAAAGTAAACTGTAACTGTGTTAAGGGGGTCCTGAGACTTTAAGTCCCCCCACCCCCCTCCCCTGTTAACTTTCAGACATCTCCTCCTCTCCTCTCTCACCGTCTCTTATGTGCTGCTGCCGGTCACTGCGCTCCCGGACTGCTCTCGCCCACCTCTCCGCCTCCTCCAGGTTGTCTCTCGGGTCCTGCAGCACTGCGAGCCGAAAGCTGTGCTCCACTCTCTGCCGTGACACCCCGGAGCTCACCCAGCGCCGTCTGAGCGGGTAAAAGTACACCACCAGGTACGCCGCCGGGTCCGCGTTGTCATCCTCCCGGTGAGCCCGGCAGCCGACGCAGTCCTTCAGGCTGAGTACCACCTTGTTTCGCCCCACAGGTGCGGAGGTGAGCCTCTGGACGATGAGCTCCTTCTCGGTTAGACTCACGGAACACCTGACTTTTCGGTTCCCGGTGACCGTGAACTCCCCGTGCAGCGTGGCAGGGCTTTCACGGTCCGGTTCTGCTCTCCTCGGGTCCATCCTAAGCGGACGGAGTTGACCGGGATACAGCAGCGGCCACACGTTCACATATCTGGCCGCCTGGACGATGCGAGCCAAGTGGGGACCACAACACTACTGGCAGCCTGCTGCGAGCCTGCGACCGGTGTCAAACGCAACAGAGTCAAACGCACCACATCCGCTCACATTTCAGAATAAAAGGCACACCGGGTTCTCTTTCATAGTAAAACAAAAGTTGGAAAAGCGTGATGTGCGAAATGTTATTTTACAGCTTTGTTTTCCTTCTTCCTCTTTGCACTATTTGTGCTCACAGATCACAGAAACAGTTTAACCTGTTTATAGACACTCCTTTATATTTCTGAATTAGTTTTTTCTGTGTGAATACATTGAATGACATTAAACTGGAGTATTTTTGTGAAACATAGCCTACTGTACTTGGCCAATGAAGATGATTATGATTCTATAGGCTATACGTTATTAAATATTAATATTAATAATAACAATAATAATAACTTTATTTATATAGCAACTTTTAAAAAACAGAGTTTTTAAATGTACATCACAGGCTGCAAAACCTGATTTTTACTGTTTGTACAATAACAATAGGAAAATAAATGACTTCTGATAGTGTAATGAAAACATATAATCCTCAATCTTATTTTGATTGTCATTAAGTGATTTTTTTTTAAAGGCTGATGACTCTTTTTAGCAAAACTACTAAAACATGTTAAACTTTTTTAGCTTCATACTCACTTTTAATTCGCTTTAGAACAGCAGTTATTTAGTGAATTTACAACAACAGGAATCAGGGGGGCTTATAGGAGGTCAGCAGTTAATAGGGGTCTAATTTTTCTCCTTTATCAGGTCATTCACAAATAGCACTGAAAACTGTCCGTTTTCATGTTTTTTTTTTATTATTGGGGGAGGGGGAGGGGGTGCGGTGATGTACTTGATAGCTCTGCTCTTTGCTCCTCCTGTGATGCCCAGCTCTGTGGACTGAGTGACCCACAAATCCTCTCTAGCCTACTCTCGACAGTTTATCACCAGATGTTCATATTTGGTCCTCTTCCTTTCGTGACCCTCCCCCAGGCGATCCTCCCATGGCACTGTCAGCTCCATAATGATGACTTTCTTGCTGTTGTAGACCAGAAGGATATCTGGCTTAAGGGTGGTGCTGACAATGTTCTGTGGGAATCTCAGCTGTTTCTCCAGGTCCACTGAGAGCTGCCAGTCCTGGGCTGTTGCCAGGATCCCTGCAGCCGCCTTCTTGTGACCTGCCCTGGGTTGCTCCCCTGCAACAAAGGCGATTGCGCTGGTGGTGTTGCGCACTTGGCTGCAGCTGATGATCCCCTTGCTGATGGCACCATAGTTTTATTTTTAAAGGCATAAACGACCAATTTCATGGAGTTGTTGTGGAAGTTTTTTCCTGCTTGACGCAGATCCACTTGGCTCGAGTATACATTGAACTTTAATTGAAAAGAACATTGAAGTGAAGTGTTATAGTTCCCTCTAGTGGTGAATTGAGTGAACAAATTAAATCCTTGAATCTTATGTACAACATTTATAGTATAATATACTACTAAGGGAACTCATTTAGAAGATGCTGTTAAACTATTAGACAACTTCAGCTACATGAAGTAATATCTGGTCATGAAGCTGCAAGCAGAGAGGACGGCTTCTCTCCTACATGTAAAACTGCTGAGTGGTCATGAAGCAACACTGTCTGTGGCTGCTGTGATGATTCACTTCGCTATAAACGTGTATGTCACATTAAAAAGCAATGTTTTATGATATTTTGCCGGCAGGCCCCATATCAGGAACCTGAAACTGAAGCAGCTAAATGCAATTCAGCCATCATTAATTTTATTATTTACATGTATTTCCTTCTGTGACATGTACAACTGTCCCTGGTGAAAATTTCTATTAAAAAAGTTTGTTTACTGATCTTTGTTTTGTACAATAGTTTAATCTAAGTGTTCATTAACTATTATAGGGGAGAATGGGGTTGGTAGTCACACTTTTTACTTTCCTTTGAATTCCTCATAAACTGTAAACTGAATAAATTCCCTTTTAATTTGTAATGAAAGCCTAAAGTGTCAGGTAGGGATAGAGTGGTCTTACTCACCTTCAGCTGATTCTGTTCAAAAGATATGGGCCGTTAAATATATCTTGTGACAACCAACCCCACAATGGGGATGGTTGTCACACACTATGGGGTTGGTTGCCCCTGTGTTATTTTAATGGAGAAAAATAAAAAATGTATAGAGTCTTAAAAAAATATTTAAAATGTTTAGTTTCATTGAAATACAACAACCTAACACATCTCCTGCGCCAAGAGAACATAAACAGGAAAAAACATTCCGTTAAGTGCCTTTTTTGTCTTTATATGACAATATTGTTAATTTTCATCTCTCTGACTGCTCTGAGCATCACATCTGGTGGAGTCTGGCCTTGTTTGTCTTCCTGACAAAGTTCCTGCTCATTTTGCTTTCTTAAAAGAAAGAAAGAACTAGATATATAACACCACATATGTATATGCCAACATTTTTGCTACCAGCAAAGCTAACAACCACATGTTTTGGCATAGTTCAGAAAAAAACCTATCTAACTATGGCTATCTCTTCATACTTTTTAATGGTAATGATTGTTTTATTATAAACTCATTGTGTAAAAGCCCAGAAGAGAAACACTGAAGAGTTGGATATTTACATTTTCACATGAAAAACACAACAACAATGTCAAGCAGTTCACTCCAGAAATTACCTCTGAAGTAACTCACCTAAATTCTGAAACGTTCAGTACCAAAACTTTTTAACAGCGCCCTCTAAGGCCCGAGATCTGATGAATATGACAACCAACCCCGTTCTCCCCTAATGTTATATTGACTACCACAAATGTAATATTTCTTGACAGAACAGTACATAACTATTACCATGACCAGTTTAACATGCACAGTCATGGCCAAAAATATTGACACTCTGCACTTCTGTCAAATAATGCACCACGTCTACCAGAAAATCATTGCAATTACAAATGCTTTGGTATTCACGTGTATTTATTTTGTTTGCATTGGAACAACACAAAAATCTGAGAAAATAAGTCAAACCTGATAAAATTTCACAGAGAACTCAAAAATGTACTGGATAAAATTATTGGCACCCACAGCTTATAATTTGGTAGCATACCCTGTGGAAAAAATAACTGAAATCAATTGCTTCCTGTAACCATAAACGAGTTTCTTACACCTTTCTACTGGAATTTTGGACCACTCTTCTTTTGCAAACTGCTCCAGATCTGTCGGATTTGAAGGATGCCGTCTCCCAGCTGCTGTTTTGAGATTTCTACACAGGTGTTCTCTGGAATTCAGATCTGTTGGCCATTTCAGAACTCTCTAGTACTTTGTGACCAATGACCAATGACCTCTGACCTCTGGTAGAGAGAGCTTTGTGACACTGGGCACTACATTACAATACATCTTTAGTTGTCATGAAATTTCATGATGCCATTGACACAGTCAAGGCATCCGGTGCCAGAAGTGTTCTTTTCTTTTTGTCAGTAATGGTCTCCTACCATGATGTCAACTGCAGGGGTGCCAATATTTTTGGCCATGACTGGATTCTTATATAAATACTTTGAAAAGTACAAGCGAAAAGTAAAAATATATATAACAATACATATAGAGAGGCAATGATGAACAAAATACACTTTGAAAATTAAGTAAGCCACAAATATAACAGTTGAATTGTCTTCTGGTCTGAGTAAGCAGTTTCTCTTCTATAATGGATTTTGCCATGCATGATTTATGAGTATTGGTTCAAAATTTGAAGCAATAAATTATATCAGATGATCAGAAGTACAACGTGTATCTCTCAGGGTTTAATTAGTTTCCCCACATGCCTACAAATGGACACATGGGCTGCTAACTACAACTGAACAGTATTTTAATAAAAACTAATTTGATTATCATGGTGTCCTTAAATACATAATTGGAAATCTGTCCACACAAATTTCGGCAGAAGGATGCCTGCAAGCAGAAATACTTAGTTGAGGGATTATTTAGTAAGTTTCATAAGTTTATTATAGTTCAAATAATTTTAGATTAGTTTAGCTTCAATCCCTCACATGGAGATGGTGATAACTGTGTGGCATAAAACTAGAGCAAATGAACTGAAAATGAATTGATAAGAGTGACTATAAGTGTCACACAGAGACGAGCAAATGTATATTTTGGGATTTATTAAAATACATTTGCTTTGCAGAGTTGAAATTGATGCTCATATGTATATGTAAGTGGCTGCTGCAGTTTGCCCACTCAAAAAGTACCCTCAGACAGACAGCCAACAGTACTATGCAGTTATAGAAGTGTGTAACCAAGTACATGTACATTGTACTTGCTTTTATGTCCATTTTAACTTTTCTCTATACATCTACTGCACTATATTTCAGAAGGAAAGACTATAAGTTTTGCTCCACCATATTTCGACACTTTTTAAATGAAGATTTTACACACAAAAAACAGCGGAAACAATAACATGTGTAGTTAAATTAACCAGCAACATACTGTACAAATAAGTTAAAAATTCCTGGACAGCTAAAAAAAAACTGCTTATGCGTTAACAATAATAGCAGTTCAGCTCATATGATAAATGATTCAAGTGCTAAAAAATATTTAAATATTGATAACAAACTTATTGTTTTTATACTTTTTAAAAGAAATGTCTGTACTTACACTAGTATGTGTAGTATGTACTGTATAATGCTTTATCATCTGATGTTTTATGACTCATATTGTTGTAATTAATTCTCTGTTGATTGCTGGTTGTCTGATTATGAATGTTTCTTGTTATTATGAGGTCTCTCTTGAAAAATCACTGCCTGGTTGTAGTGCTGTAGATAAGACAGATGTGTTGTGGTGATTAAATTATATTTTTGTATTATGGTGATTGGTATATTGTCATGCTTTATGTGTTTTTTGTTTTCTTTAATTCAGTTAATACACACTGAGCAGCATCACCATGACAAATAATCTAAAACATGTTTTTCACTGCAGTTATATTAATGATACAAAACATAACTCTAATAATGTTTTGTATCATTAATATACCTGGGAACATGTTTAACTAGGAATTCAATGAATGTTTAATCATTTTCTTGTAATTTCAATGGTCAACACCAATAAACAGTCAACACTCAGCATGGGCAGTCTGTTCTTAAGTGCTTTGTGCATTCATCTTCACACTGTCTTTGCTTCCATGTATGTGCAGTAAGTGTTATGTGTAACACTACTGCTGTTTAATTGATCATTTTTATAGTTATGAGTGGAGCAGGTACTTCAGTTCACCAACAGATGGCGATGTTAGATTTAGAAAGGGGCAGCTAATGCCCACCATGCCACAATGCACTGGTTTGAAATCTGAATGTTTTTCTGAAAATACTCAGACCAAACATTACGCAATATGAAACAGAAACTGCACACTAAGCCAATCTCCACTAATGACATACTCAAGAAAAATATATCTGCCATATTAATACATGTTGTAAGCACTTAATATTAATTTTGAGGCACTAGCCCTTTACTTTCTATTTTTTGAGATGTTATATATGTTATACTACTAATGTTGTACTTTTTACTCCAGTGTGTGAAACTAGACTTTGTATTATTGGCTATAATACTTGGTTTAAGTGCATACAGCATGACAAAATATGATCTATTTTGGGGTTTAATTTATTATAAGTGCCCTGTATTGAGCACCTACAACTTTAAGATATATTAGTTTTGATTCTGATAATCCTTCTTTAACTTAATTAAAGGATATGATTACTTTTACACTGCTTGCATGATGTACATTGAAAGCATGCCTTTATATTTTCATTATCAGTGCCACTATAAGACCATAACTGGCACTACTATTTATCTTCTGTCTTTATGCTCTGACAAGTATATTGCTTTGAGAAGATAATAAAGTCGTTGTCTGACTTCTCTAAGGGTCAAATCAAAGTCATTCTTGCATTCTTGTTATGCTCCAGGCACTTTCACATGATCTACAAAAAAGAAAAGGGAGAGTGGGAGGAGTAGGAGGAGGAGGTAAGCATATATGCAGATGGGAATTAGTGGTCCCAGTAAACACCTGGAGCCAGAGGGGGAACAAGATGAGATCTTATTCACATGCTAGTCTTGTGCCACAGAACACATCACTGCTTTTATCCACTTCACACCAAAGGATAGGTAGGCATCACCTTAATTCCTTCTTGGGTTGTGAATTCAGCTTTTCCTCAAAGCCATTCAGGCTCTACTTTGAACATAAGCATATTATGTAATTTGCTGCAATGGGAGAAAAAGCCTCTGAAAAATGTGCATGTTTTTTCAGTGTGAGATCATTACACACACTATAGCCTTCACAACAAAAGAGGCTTTTCATTTCAAACTGCAGGGTAGACGCTGATTTCCTAAAAGCTATTGATTGAAAATGGCACAGCTGAGGAGCGGGAGAGCTATGAATGGAGACAGTAGATTTTCACTTCCACCGACCTCCAGCTGTGAGCTCTATTGCTGCCTGGCCTTGAAGGGGGGAAGAAGGCCGTCCTTGCATATGGTGTTTTTCACAGGATTCAAGAGACAGGGCTGCCACCCCATATGTACTTGGGCTTATAATTTTGAGAGATTTCATTTCAAAAGAACCATGAAAACAATATTTTTACAGCATACTTTCTGCACACATGCCCCAGTATGCACTAATTGCCATCACTGGCATTCCTAACCATCTGGTTTCATCTTCCAAACATGAGACCATTGACACACACTTAATAACTGATAAGCAGCCATTATCTGTTGTTAGTTCACCACAGATGTCAACTCAGTGCATATCAATAGTCAATACCTCATTATTGCTTATATAACATATAACTCACTGAGCCTTCCTCTGGCCTGTCATCACCCCACACCCTTAACACACACACACACACACACACAGGGATAGAGAGAGAGAGATAACTGAGTGGGAGGAAGGAATGTCATATACCTCGGCATTTAGTTAGCATTGGCATCCAACATGACAGATTCCCCGCCTGGGTCGCTTAACGCTGATGGCTTGCAGAAAGGGTTCGCCTGTCTGCCTGGCTCTCCTTCAGTTGCCCCTTAATTCTGCTCTGTTTCTTCAGATGCCCACCCCCTTTGTCAAGGCATTGCCATAATTATATAAGAGTTATGCAAACCTGTCTCTTGCTGGCAAACAATGAAACATTTCTTGCTCTGAAATGATAGGTTTAATGGTGATAACCATGAGGGATGTACAGCCACAAATTGTGAAATGTATCATTTAAAACCAATAAAGATGTCGCTGCCAGGATGCTTCATGGAGAATCATATTATTTTGTATAATTCCATGCAAAAATATTCTCTATTTGCTGAAGATTATCTACTGAGAAAATTGAAAATGTAATTTTAAACAGAGTCCACAAAAGCTCTTTGAGGCTGTATTTAGGTATTAAGGTGCTTTGAGCTAAATTCTAATGTTGTTATGCTAACATGCCCAAAATAAGAATGCTAATATGCTGATATTTTGCACTTGCAGGTGTAATGTTTACCAGGTTCACCATCTTAGTTGAACCTGGCTGTCATTACAGTAGTTTTGCAGGAATTGATTTTGACCTGAAGTCAATAACTGAAGAAAAGTTGGAGAGTATTAAAGTTATAACAAGTCGTCGTGATATATAGTAATCCATCCAACAGTTGTCCAGAAATTTTACTCTTAGACCATAAATGTCAACCTTGTGGTGATGTTAGATTTGAAGTTAAAAACCCAAAGAAACTCAATTTATGACCGTAGAAGACTTGACAATAGAATAATTTTGGCTTCAACATGTAATAACTAAGCTTGCAAATAATTTACTGTTGTTAGACGAGTTTGACAGATAAAAAAAAGCACTTTAGAGGACCCACTATGCCAGTTTTCAATCCAACTCAGTCTAATTTCCCAGCTGCCACCCAGCAGCCATGAGACATCCAGAGGGCTGAGTCACTCGCTGAACTGAAGCTATGTCAAGAGGTACAGACAAGGGGAAAGCCCCGGCCTCTACCTCTGCAAAAGGGGAATCACTCCTCATTATACAGTAAGTGGACATGGCTTATTGGGTCACCCCCATTCTCATGGCCTGGTTATTGAAGCATGATCGTAGGGGATTCAAACAGAGGCAGCTGGATTAGCATGATGGTATGAGCACTGATATGTGTCACAGAGGCTGATATGCATTCTTGCAAAATGACTGAACTAACTTGCCTGACTCGATTAGAGGGAGTCCATGTAACCCTTGAAATGCAGTGTTGTTTTAGAAACACATTGAATATTGCGGCCAGTGGGTATGAGATATGTGTCCAGGGAGCACGTTCACTGCGATGTGGTCTTGTGTGCTGCAGATGGTGTAATGTGTTGGCAGGCAAAAGTCACTTCTCTGCAAATGCCCTTCAAGATTAATTAATCATTTCTGACCTGAAAACCATATTCACAGCATGTTCCACTACATAAAGATCATTTCTGACCAAAACATTGTTTTTTCATGGGAGGTTGTGGAGATCCTGACAACAGGTCTGTTAGGCCAGTGGATTTCCTAAAAGCCCCAAAAGCACGTAAAGCATGTCTGTTTAAATATACACTGTGCTGAGAGATTGCCTAGCATCGGGCATGCTGATAAGTAACATACATGAAGATTTTCTATAGTGTCATTGCGGAGGTGTACACACAAGCTTTTAATGTTGGATCCTCAAACCGAATTGACTGAGCTGAATGATTATTGTTACTGGCTGTGTTAGTGTGTTAGCATAGCTGTGATTCTTCTTTAAACACTTACAAGACTGTGACTAAACTTTTAAGCTGTGACATTACAGCGTTAGTGAGGAAATTGCTTGTTGATGTGCATTTGAATGCATGAACAAACTTACAAACTGCACTAAACAAAATTATTTGAATTCATAACCCTTAGTCGTCTGACCCACATGTGGTACACTACAAGGCCAAGAGTATATGGACACACAGCTCTGCTCCGGCCTTTAGTTTAAACTGATGGAAATCATAATGCTTCAGCATGCAGTAATGTTTTAGACATCCAACTTAATGGAAGCACAAAAGCTGTTTTCCTTATTCAGTGAGATGAAGAGATATATAACCTATCTATCAAAGAAAAATGTTATTACAATGATCAGGTTAAAGATGTACAGATATTTAAATATTTACAGTTATTATGTTTCTGTTGCTGGTCAAAATCTTTAATAGTGTGTTAGCTATTTATTGCAGTGGCTACATGCTATCAGGCAGCATGCCTTTGTGGTTCTCCATCATCTCATTACCTCCATCACAGTGTCAACCACAGGGTCACTTCTCATGATGCTTGTATGTGACCTGTTAGAAGAAGCTCTTCTGTATATCGCTGCTTGTTACCTGAAGTGGCATCCTGCCGGTCTGAGAGAGGAGAACAAACATATCATGCTGGTTGAGAGAACATGTTAATATTCTCACAACCTCTCCAAACCGTTGAATCCTCCCGACAAAACCTCAACCTATAAAACAGTCCTCTATAGAGACAGTGTGTGCGTGTGTGTTTATGTGGGCGTTTTCAACTGTGGATGTCTGTGGGGGCTGGTTGAGAGTTTGGAGAACTATTATTGTTGCTGGTGCATACTAATTGCCTCTGAGTGGCATCTTATCAGACTTTTGCTTGCACTGCAGGAGGCCGCTACTCGCTGTATCCACCTGCTGCTGATTATGAGGATGACTGTTTGTATGACTGCAAAAGCACATTTATTCAAATGCATTTGGGACAGCAGAAGAATAGAGAGGTGATATTTGGACAAAAAGACTAAATAAATCTCTGAATGCTACTTTCTCGTTGCCAGTTTTTCTTCAAAATTCTACATGGACATGACAATTGTGTTTTCATTTACCGAAAAAGTGATATTTAACTCAATTTAACTGAATAAAATGCAACATTCATTAAAAAGAACTGCAACCGAACAGTTTTGAACACACACAATCCAAGCAAAATAACTTTGAATGCTGCTACACTCATAAATTCATATGCTTTCAAACTAACAATTAAATAAAAAGCAAACATGCACAAATCACAGGTACCTACAAAAGAGAGAAGTAATAGAATAATTAATATTTAGAAGAGACAAATGTAGACATTTTGATAACAACAGAGCACAACAGAACAAATCATATCAAGCCATTAGACAATAGAAGCAAATTAGATGTTCCAAAAATGTATCAATGTGTATGTATATTTCTGCCAAACAGATAAAAACATGTCCTAATGTGATTATTGTCCTACCGTCTGTATCGGCCTATTGGCAACTTTCCAAATGATTGAGGATAATTGAAAACATACTACGAAAATTAATGTGGCCTTGCCACATCATTTGACTTTCTACCACCTCCATATGTTTTACTTTCATAGCGTAAAAGCTTTTACATGATTTTTCACAAATCCTCTGTAAATAATAATGTAGTGTTCATGTAAATGACATAACATCAAATAATAATCACCAGAGGAGAAACAAACCAAGGTCACTTAGTCTCCTGCTGTGCCAGGATGAAAAGCCCAGGTGCCGAAATAAAATTAAATGTCAGTAAAACCCTGTTTGACAATGAAAAATAATTGTTTCTCATAAACACAAAGGCTTTGCAGCCTAACAAAACGTTGATGATATCATTTGTCTAAAAGATCTTCATAAACAACAACAACAGCAGCACTTATTTTTAACCATAACTAACCACTATTTATTATGTGTCAGTTACATGCATTAATGTATATGAGCCATTCTTTTGCCAAATGAACATTTGCTGTTGTAAAGCGCCATTAAAAATAACATCTGCCCTAAAATGTTTTTCTTTTCTTATGTAAACTGATAAAACATGTAGGTGTAACTTTCCACTGTTCTTGTAAAGATGTTGTTCCCTCACCAATGAATGGCATTAAAAAAAGGCAGATGGTTGCCTGCTGCTGACCTCTGCTTTATGATATCATAACATGAACATATACATTAAAATGTGCCTGTAGGCTACTATGATCATGACAGATAACTTTAAAACAGATCACAATATTGACTTGATGGCTTAATGCATCCTGTTGACATCATCCTGCCAACAGTCAACCATCACTATATTCAGAATCTCAGGAGACAATCAATTCACTGCTCCTTTGACATTTTTTCCTCATCCTCATTCAAGGTTTGTATATTTGATTTTGAATCTCAAAGTCTTGTGGGGAGATGTCTGTGAGATTGGGGTGGAAAGGGTCTCAGTATTGGAGTTTCCATCAGTCCCGATCTCTCTCTCTCTCTCTCTCTCTCTCTCTCTCTCTCTCTCTCTCTCTCTGTGATGCCATTAGGAATCATGGCTTTCTCCCCGTCATTAGATTAACTCCCATGGTCTGCCAGTGTGTGCAGGAAGACCATACTCATTACCCAAGCTGCTCCACTTCACCAAGTGCACAAAAGCCCCGCTTTCACCTTGTAATTTGAGTCAGACAGGCTCATCAGGGCAGGAGGCAACAGCGAGATATGGAAGTGCGGCTGCCACTATCAGCAGATATTCATGTCCTATATACCGCCTTGATTACACAGGCGAATTTAGAGTGCATGCTTGGCAGAGGCGATGTTCCTGGGGACATATTAGGAACATTAGCTCCCCCGGCTTCTGCCAGTATGTTACTACGGCTGCAGGGACTTGTATACAGTTGTCACGATGACAAACAGAGGCATTTACGATAATAGAGTTCTTTGTAGAGGGGATGCATATCAATTGGCCATATTCCTGTCACAGTGGTGGTTTTGGTCTCTGCTCTAAAATAACTCTGTAGCATGTTGGTCCCAGTGGAATGTAAATTGAATGCACACTGGTATCCCCACGACAACGAACAGGAAAACAACCTTAATATCAACAAGGATCCAATCATTTATGTAATCAGGCAGGAAACAACAAGATCTCATTTGTCGACAAAGGAAATGGCCCGACTCATAAAAAGATGAAAAACAGCATTAATTACTGAGATCCTGCACATAGGGGCGTAATTGTCTTCACTAGAAATGTTTGAGAACTCACGTGCACAGGTTTTTCCACTGAATGAAAATGTCCAGTGATACAAAGGAATGACCCTGCTTGCTGTTTTTGTGCCACTAACGATATGGGTGTGATATTTCCTCAAATAAAGAGGCAACAGGCTGTGTTCTTCAAGGAAAACATTTGTTTAATTTAGGTCTGGCAGCAGAGTAATGACAAAAAAGTTAGCAGTCAATTACAGAGAGGTTGGAAACAGTTTCCTTTTACTCTACTTTTTATTGCTAAAGGGACAGTTGAGTAATTATACTCTCTGGTGTGAAATTACTTTCCTCTCCTGAATGTCAAACAACAGCTTAAGAGAAGAGATCCATGAGTTCTGTCAGCCATGGCATGAGTCCTATTCCAGTTTTGATGCCCATGACAAGTTTGCGGTGCTGTAGGTGCCTAATCTTTGTTGGTTCTTCAATAAAAGCTCAGCAAACATTTAAAGCAATCAATAAGACAAGTTTTAAGTCTCTTCAAAGTGTCCGTTTGGGACAGAGAAATGTGATTCGTCTCTATGGATCAGCTGGTTGACTGGAGAAAGACCTGATGCGGTTTAAAGAAGATGGAGGAGGGCACTCTGGGTTGTTTCCACATTCATAATGAGGATATTTCTCCATAGAAGCATTCTGGGAACAAGAGAAGGTAGGTTAGTTTGACACTTCACTGCACACAATATGTTAAATAGGAACACTTTCACAAACACTTGTATAAATGGCAAAGAGACTATGATTTAATTATATTACTGTCATCTAGAATCAGCTGATCTCCAGTCATCTTACAACCAATATTTGAACACAGGACATAGGTTTACATTGAATTCAAACAACAAAAAGGGTTTTTCCAGGAACCTGATCGACTTACCAGTTGTCTCATCATGGACCCCAGGACACCCTGCACATCTAAAACCCACATCTGTGTGGAAGAGATAGAGAGATGGAAAGGGAGGGAAAGGAGAAAAGGGAAGGTGACAAATGAGTAAAAGTATTTCATCATTTTGAAAAGTGGAATTGGCTCATGTTCCTCCTGATAACAGCAGAACCAGTTATGGTTGAGAAAATATCAAGTAATCTCCAGGAAGCATGTTATAAACCCTAACACTAACCCTTAATAGACAGGTTGTTCAGTTTGATTTTTGATTTTATTTTTTTACTACTTATTTATCAAAGGACATATAAATAACTCTTAATCTCAGAACACTTTTCTTTTCTTTCCTTATTATATTTTAAGGGTTCACAATTTTCATGTCTGTCTTACAGTGATTACATTATTTATATAACAACCAAATCAATTACCTGCATCAAGTGCTTCACATGAAAATGACATTAAAAGAAAAAAACTAAACATTAATAAGATGGAAAATCAAAATAGTAATAATTGTACAATAGTCACATTAAAGTAGTTAAAACATGGAATAAATAGAACATAAAAAGTCAAGTAAAAGACAACCTTCTAAAAGAAGTACAGCAGTGTGAAGATGACTTGAGAGAAAGCTAGTTGAAGGCTGTAGTTTTTAGCTTCATTTTAAAAATATTTGGCAAGTTGACCTCCCTGATATCATATACATCATTTGGTTCAGTGGAGATGCACAGTTGTGTATCATCCGCGTCACTATGGAAACATACATTGTCCTCTCTGATGATGTCATCAAGTTGCAGCATGTAAGGTAACAACAATAACTCAACAATGACTCTGACATTTGAATATTGCATATTTGTTTAGATATACCTATGGCTCAGGTAAATACTGAAATTGGGAAGACATTCCACTACTGAACCTTATCAATGGCATTAATTACATATTATTTTAAGACTTGAATGTCTCATCCCATTAGAGGATTTTGCACTTTTAACCTCAAGTCTATTTAGTGATGTCTATGGTAGCTGATTTTCCTTCCATTGGTCCTGGCTCTGCTTGTTATCTCTCTCAGATCTCTCTCACTAAAAAGGTTTTGACCTAAGTGAGATTACCTGGTGAAATAAGTTTCATATAATTTTGGATTTTAATATCAAGATTCACACACAGCTGGAGACCGGTCTGTACCCACGGGCAGATTTGTCCTTGTTTCTGTGATATTTACAGTACTGTGAGCACAGCATGGTGTAACATTGCCTCATAATAATGGTGTCATGCAAAAAACAACAATTTGTGTTGTTCATTAAGAAAGGTAATTAATATCTTAATAGAAACTGTGGTCATAAAGAAAGAGATACAGCTTTATCAGACCACCTGGCCTGATCTCACATAATTCTGTTAATAAGGAGGACAGACAGAAAGAGATAGATTTTGCAGAATTTAGAATTGCAGCTATATTTTGTGATATATTAGTAGATAATGAATATAGAGGCCCAAAAAGGAGTTTGTCCCAATTGAAGCTATTTTTTGTCCCAATTCTGTATAAATCCTACACTAAAAACTACTATTACTACTTTTCACATTTCCAAAGCAAGTGATAATTACATTTTCCCCAGCAGCTGGAAGAGCTGGAGTGGTGAAACCTCTGAACAGGTATGATGAAGTATCTACTAAGAAGCGTCCATTGAGATTCACAATATTTAGTTCAGACTTCCTCGTGAATGCAACTCTTTGTTTCTCATTTTTGTTTCACATAAATGGTACTTGTTATTTTAACCACCTGGAATCCCCTCTATTGTCTTGAAATGACTTTATGTGCAGAATACGCACCTGTTCTGTACTTCAAAATAACTGTTTATGTGATGGTGTACCTGAAGAAATCTAAAAAGGCACTATATTTTTACCCCTGTATACTTTTCAGAGTTTGAAAATAGCTCAGTATCCCTTGACTAACGAAGGCGCTCCTGTAGATACATTTATCATCACAGCTCCAAAACCAATGAGACACAGCAAGTCAAACTATCATTTTCGCATTAATTGTTCATCATGCCTTTTTCACTCAGGTTATGTGTGATTTCTTAAAAAACACACACCTAATAGAGTCATTAAACAAGCACAGTCTAGAGATAAGCAGTGGCATTGATTGATCTGCTGGACAATACCCAAAGGCATTGTACATAAAATACATAACAGATTGACTTAGTATTGACTGCACTGGGAGAAAACAATGCACACCACCTGTGAGTTCAGTCTGAGGTAAAGCTTTTCCTAGAAAACAAGAGCACAAATTGTTCAGGCCGTTGTGTGTGAGGACAATCTTACTCTGTGGTTTTGTCTCTTCTCTATGCTCCACTCTCGCACATCCCTCCAGTGTTCTGGCAAATATTCGTCAGCTACCCGGCTGTCTCCCCTCCTAGCCATGATGTCTTCTCCACACAGTGTGTCACCAAGCCAGTGTGCTGGGTCACTGCACTGACCACGTCCACCCCCTCAAGTGTCCAACACAGTTTTCCTACAATGTAACTTGATTCTAGAAACGGATACTCTTCAACACACAGCCAGCCACACTGTGGGTGGTAACCATGAACAAACTCATTCTGCTAGTAAGATAAACTGTAGCAGTGAAAATGTTGTGGCCACAATACCGTCCCATTATTAGTCCAATAGTACCTGTAGCAATAAAGCAAAGCCAAAAAAAAAGCATATCTTTAAAGGAGATCTATCATGCACATCTCCAGGGCTACATTTATATTCTGGGGCTGTGCTTGAATATCTTTGCATGATATACAGTTAAAAAGGGAAAAGATAAGACATAGAGATATGACATAAGTGATAAGACAAATTCATGTTTTAGACCAAATGGGGGCTTTAATTTTGTATTAGCTAGTTATTAAAATCATACCAAAATATTTAAGCCATTTTGCTCTATGTCAAACCTGAACATGTCAGAAATGCTTTAAGTGTGCATGTGTGGAGAACTGCAGTTTATTTATAGTGCATTTGTGGTGAATCTCTTTACATTTTGAAATATAAACCCACTCACAGACAGAATCCCAAAGATAAAGGTAAGAGTGTAAATACAGGGCCTGAATAAAAAAAAACAGAAACACCTTAAAATAATTTCCTATTTGCTTTACCCCTGGATAACTGCCTTTTTCCTGAATTTGTTATGGAAATAAACATTTGCACTGCATTGA
This sequence comes from Scomber japonicus, assembly GCF_027409825.1. Classification (NCBI taxonomy): domain Eukaryota; kingdom Metazoa; phylum Chordata; class Actinopteri; order Scombriformes; family Scombridae; genus Scomber; species Scomber japonicus. The sequence continues at coordinate 25,828,232 of NC_070579.1, read as the reverse complement.
AATCCTCTGCTGGAGAGGCACATCTGGAGATGCTCACTAGTTTCTGCCTATGAACTCAACAACAACTCAATTTATTGCTACTAAACAGGAGTAAATAGTGTATCTTTTTGGATGTATTGCAGGGGTTGTTGTACAGGATTGCATTAGATTGTACAGATCTACTGAACAAGCTGTTAACTTTATTGACCGTACACACTGATGATTTTGATATTTTGCCTGTAATTAAAAAGTACTCAAATAAAAATAACAATGTCTAATTTTCAAAACACTGACTGTCTCAGTTGTTTCTTCACCTCATTCATTAGACGAGAGAAGAACACCTGACCTTTCTGAACGATATTTGAGATGTGGTTGGTGATTCAGAGATAAAACAAAGTACAAAGTAAAAGCGTCACCACTAGACAATTAAAATGTGCCACTAAAGAAGATATGGTGCGAGGGCGTCGTCCTCTGTTGAAGTAAACAGTGTTTCAAGCTGCAGACCACAGGGTCGACATCCCAGACATCCCAGATTGTCACAAAAACAGAAAAACAGCACCTGTGACCTGGTTATGAGAGATTGATGAAACCAGATGGCATTATATCTATTACTTTTTACCTGAGCTGGATGACTGGTAGCACATGTCACTTCTCAGAGTTGCTGCTCTGCACATTAGGCGCCTCCTCCTCCCCCTCTTTTGGATGGCTGAGAAAAGAAAGTGATGGAGGTCAGCAGAGGTCAGAGTGGTCAGAGCAATGATTAACATTATAACACATGAGGTGAAGGAGAGAAACACTTGTGTAGATGATGAGCGAAGTGATGATGGTGGGATAATCCCTCCAGGTTAGGCTCAGTAATCCGCTGTCAATTAAGAATTATGAAGGAGAGATGTGGATCAATGTGCGTGTGTCTCATTTTCATTTTTACATTTCATAAACAAACCTCATCATCATTTGAATATAAATGCAAAGTGAAAGCAGTTTACTCTACACAATCACTCTCTGGACCAGCAGTGATGATGTTACTGCAGTTTATAAAATGAACTCAGTGCAGTTACTGTGTGAGTGCACACAAAACAAATTAGATTCCTTGATGATGTCTTTTAATCCAGTCAGGACTGGAAACATTTGTAAAAGCTCAATCTGTGTGTAATGATGAATATATTTTGCAGCAAGTTTTAATAATTGTTGTCTTCTTTCCAAGCTGCCACTGGTTTCCATTAATTTCAACATGGTATTAAAAACAAAACTAGACATTTGCTTGAGACTAAAAGTATAATCTATCAGTCAATATTGCATTATTCTGACTGATCAGATTATAAATAAAACCATTAAGATAGTAAACAGGAATTTTGGACTACTTTCAACTGTGGATTAATATACATTTGGTGATGAACAGTTACCCACTGCAACTGTGTGGCTCACTAATTTCTTTTTGGATGGACGTTCATGGCACAGAGGAATAAGCAATATCAGGCATTGACTTAAAAGACAAGTCAGGGATTGATTTATTTTTGATTTTGGTCTTTTCGTGGGATTTGTAGTCAGTCGGAAAAATACACAGTATCACCAGCATTATCCTGGAGAATGTGTTTTCATTAGTATGTTGATAAAAACAGAATCTGGATGGTATTACATTTCTCCATTTATAAATGTGATTGTTCATAAGCTTAGTTAGCTGTTTTGTTTGTTGTGAAAAAAAAGGAAATTCTTCTTCATTTCCCCTCTCATTGTTATTCATAGTTCCTTGTTCTACAGTGCAGCTTATTCATGCTGCATTTATGCTTTCAGCCATAACTATAGTACAATCATTTCTTATCTGTTTGCTTATCTCACGTACCTGTATAATTAGATAAATTATCAGTTTGGATCTTTGGCAAATGTGTTCCTGAGAAAAACAAGTCCATCACAAACATTCAATTACAAGCTATATTAAGCATCACAGCTTTATGTCAAGCTCGTTCTGAAATCTCATTTTTTAAAAGTTATTTTACACATATTTTGATGTGTTTGAAAAATGCCTGTGGAGGGATTTTAATATGATTCACACCTAAATGCAATAATGCTGCACTGGGAATTATACAGGTAGTATAACAAAATATCAGCCTCGGGTTTAGCCTGTATTAAAGTGTTTGTTCTGGCATTTATGTAAAACAACCTTCAACTTCAAAAAGGACATCTTAACCCAGCATCAGCGTTTTGAAGCTGTCATTGTTATCGCTGCTCTCAACATAATAATCTTGGCATTTGCAATCAGTATTTACCAGTTTCTAGTCAGCCCAGAATAGCATTTCACTCTTGGAGATTCCCCTCAGTGACAAAACAGTCACATTGAGGCTGACTAACTGAGGGAGACAAAAACATTTCACAGTAATAAGCGCTTGTTTCCCGGCACACAGTCACCTTGGAATCAATTCAAGCCCCACACCGTGGTGTTATTCACACCACATAATTGCTTTGTTCATCTGTAGATGCTGAGCGCTGTAATGAGTTTAAGATCCGTGGACAGACCCTGCCTGCGGGCTGAGTATCTGAAGGCAAGGAGGACTCTTGGAAAATGAGTCATGTAGTGGCCCTTACTTTGTCATGCTCTGGCATCAGACATGGATCTCCAACTGAGACGCCTCACCTCATTACACATAATTGTGTTCAGAGATCAATATCTGACATACTGAGCATGATGACATCTAAAGCCAAAGCCATTTATTCTCAAACATTATAAAGACACCTGCACATTTAGAACACCTGAGGAAGGCAAAACCATTTTACTAAATTTAAAAAAAGAGATAAAACGTGAAACTTTCAACCTGAATCTGAGAGCTAAAGTTGTACCAGCCGGAACGTAAATCAATGATCCTCAACACTGCTTATGCCTAAAAGCCGGCTTGAGAGGAGAAGTGTGAAGGTTTTGTTTCTCATGTGATCACAAAACAACACTAATTGGGCAGGTTTTCTTTAAAGCTCATAAATTAAATCAGGAGTGGGCATTCTGAGACACATCAGACATTTAAATCAAAGTCCTTGACTATTAGGTTCCGGACTCAATTAAGCAAGATACATTTTAACCACGTAGTTTATTAGTCTTAATTAGTTAGAGCATATGCACACAGCACAGGCCTGAGGGTGCTCATTAAAGCTGCAATGGATCACAAAAAGGTCAAAATTTGGTGAGGATGGGGTGTTTTTGTTTTGACAAGCTCTCAATGCAGGTTCATTAAATTTACTTTGTGGAGCAAATTTATAAAAAGAAAAGAGTAATTCTGTTTGTTATCATTTCTGCTTTCTGCAGCAGCCCAGCATTACATAGAGGTCATGTCCTCGTAATATTTCTGGAAAGTTTGGGGGTTTGATGAGTTTACATTCTACAATTACACACATATTAACCATGGATTTTAATATTTTAGCTTACTTTTTAGAGAGGAAAAATATGCATGATTAAAAATAAAAACCATGTAATGAATATGGGCTCCAGACAGATAATATAATTTAATTAGAATTTCGATTATTATAGATTAGAATAATAAAAAAAAATGATTTTTTTGCTAATTATTATAAAATACTGGGTAAATGTTAATTTGTGACTTTTCTTAGATGGATGGGATTCTACTGGGAATTTTGTATTATCACCAGAGAGATAACATACAATTTCATCAGCAAGTAATAAGTAAATGTACTATTAACTGAAATGGTAAAAAGTTACAACACAAACTGTATGTACACAGTGAATGTCAGCATAACCATATCCAATCATATTAGCTAATTTAGAAGACATTACTGTTTCAAAACTGATACAATTTTGCTTTCAAATCTGACACAAGCCTCCAGTCAACATCTCTGTTATGAAGTGTTATCTTTAAAAGGTTTCAATTTCCAGTAGAGATAATGGGTTAACAACATACAACTGTTTAGGTTTAGTTTGATTATATAAAACTGAATAAACTTGAATTACAGCAGCATAAAAAGCAGCATGGGCAACTAGCAAAGCCTTGCTTCAATAAAGGTCAACAACAACAACAGCAACAACAACAACAACAACAAACAGAGCTTACGTCTTGGCTCGGGCGAAGAAATGTTGACGGAATACAAGAGCCAGAGTGGAGAGGACCATGATGGTGGTGCACATGGTCCCCAGAGTCCACAACCCTCTGTTCCAGGTCTTGCTCTGTGTCTCTCTGCCTGCCTGCCTGGCCGGATCAGGAACATCGAGGGATTAGTCAATCCCAGATTAGAGAAGATGACAGGGTGCATTATTGAAACACATCACAGTGCTGCACACCTAAGCTATGTTATGATGTGTGTGCACTTATCTTGCATGATTCAGATGTTTAAAGCATTATCTCCACAGAAAAGCACCTACCTGCATTCAGTATTTGGCTCTCATAACCACTGGATCAGTGTACATGCTTCTCAGCCTTATATTTTGTCCATGTTATAATATAGTCACAATTATTGGTCTCCGACTTGTAAGCAGCACTCACATCAACATCCAAGTAAGTATGACTGGGATACTCTGATATACCCGACTCCTGTTATTCATAGTCTATTGTTCAGTAAATAAACCTACGTTTAATGGATATGCTCTATTATCAATTGACAATATTTTAACCTTCACGTAACCAATTATGTAATCTGTCTTGAGTTGTGAGTATGGAGTGTCCCCCCGCCCCCCACCTTGTTTTTGTGTTTTGTCTGCATACTCCCTTTTTTTGGTCTTTGTTGATTGCTTACCTGTTGCTAATATGATTCACTGGAGAGCAAGAAAACCACAATGTCTTTGATTCCTTAAACACATTTAGGAACAGATCTAGGAGCAGTCTAGAGGTGAAAAAATATGAATATCTCATGAAAGGTAGAGAGACAGAGAGACAGAGAGACAGAGAGAGAGAGAGAGAGAGAGAGAGAGAGAGAGAGAGAGAGAGAGAGAGAGAGAGAGAGAGAGAGAGATCTTATAAAGAGCTTATAGTAGAGAAGACATATAACAAAGGGCCCTGGCTGTATTTGGACTGGAGACTGTGGCGTTCATGGTCAGCACCAAGTCTGGCAAATTGCCTCATGTTTCATCATTTTGGTGAATTTTCAACTAAGGCTGAAAAAACAGACCTCAGTACTGGAACTGTTTAGAAGAAAGTAAATTGTCTTGTTGCCTACACCTTGCTCTTGGGTCAGACTTGTTACATTCATAACAAACTGAGGGCAACAAACTATTCCCCAACAGACTATTCCCCATGATGACCAAGTGATAAAACCTCCTGGAAGATAATCAGATAATCTGGATGCATTTCAGCCCATAGCATGGCACAGTGTTTCCAACACAAGCCAATATGTTTCCCACTGTGGAAGTAGATAAGTAGTTAAAAAGCAATTACTTACTTTAGACATTTACTTTATTCATGTTGTGAATCGTGAATAACTAAACAGCGTTTTAAGATGCATTTCAAGCTGTTTCCCACTCAGATACAATTGCATGATGACCATTGTTAAGTGGAACAAAACAAGAACCTGGCAACATAATGAGGATGGCTCCAAGATACAGAGTGGCTGTAAATTCACACACAAACACACACCATGGATACACACAGACACAAATCAAATCCTGAGCCTTCCCGTCCTCTGTCTCATTAGGCTGAAGTTATATTTTTTGCAGACAGCAGGACGTGGATATTCTGAAGCCAGTGATGACATTCCTCGCAACGGCATCTGTGACTGCACTGTCGCCACTCTGTCACAAAACCTCTGGTGCATGGACAGCAGACAGATGGAAGTTCACCCAAGTGGCTGTCAAGAATGTTAAGTTGCAGCGATGTGGCTGTGCATCTCATCTGCAGCTTTGAGACACGCTCACGCCACCTAATTGGAAAATTCTTCAGGCCTCCTCTCAAGCTTTGTGTTGATGGAGTGATGCACGGCCTCGCCATCACCTAAAAGTCAGGGGGTTTAAGTGTCACAGAGCTGTTATTTGTGTTGACCTGTATATGCTGGCTTGCTTAGCCGTGCTCTGGGTTTGCTTGAGTCAAAATGATTTATTGGGCCTAATTTAAAAGCATTTTGAGCTGTTAGCTCTCAAGAAATTTCAGGAATTGAACATACAGATGATGTAAGCCAGAAAAGACCTGCTGTCATGTTCTGTATGCTGCACAGTTTTGTCCTGTGTGCTCAAAGCTAAACCATGTTTACCTTTTAGACTGCAGGAATAACGCGCACTATTAATACTGAAGTACCTGTACACCCATACAGGTGTTTTCAATTTCTCTTGTTGATTCAACCTCTACTCAGGCTGAAGACAGAAGGAGCTACATCAGGAATAGCACAAACCCCCAAACTCCATGTAGGCCTACTAATAAAAATGATGAAGGCAGTTAAGTTGCTTTCCCCCAGCAGACGTTCAACAGGAGAGTCAGGTACAATCTACACAGAAACAGAGTATTGAGAAGGTAGTGACAACACCTGTTGAGGTGAATATGCATGTATGAAACCTTAAACCAAACCAGTGTCTGTTGGCATGTCATATATGTTGTAGTCATGCACATTTACAGTAAAAGAAACAACACTGCACACCAAGGATGTAGTCTATCACCATGACAACCGAGCAAACAAAAGTTGATATGGCCTGCATGATTAGCAAACAGGTGAATATTTACACATCCAGAAGCTACAGAACAACATTTGAATTGATTCGGGGGGGGGGGGGGGGGTTTCTGGCCACCCGATTAATGTAAGTCTAATATTTAGCTTTGTTTTGCCCTGCATCAAATCATCAGGGAAATATCTGGCTCTTTAGCTGCTAAATGCTCCACCATGTACACCAGCTTGTTGCTAAATGTGTCCGCCTGTTGTGTGGAGCAGGTGCAATAGTGAGGGCTTACTGCTGCTAGACATGAAGTTGATGAGAGACTGAATCTAACAGTAAAGTAGGTACAGTAAAACAAACACAATGAGCTGAAAGAACCTGATGGGGACTGCAGAGCTGGATAATAATTCTCTGGTTTGCCACTACAAATGACCCCTTTTACTTTTTCTATGTCAATTGAACACATTCTTGATCAAATAACACAGCTTTAAACCAGAATTAAAACACTTTTTGGCAACTTGGGGAGTTGCGAAAAACACTGACACATCATTACCTTTTAACCTGATATGTTGAGCTTACGTATATCCAACAGTTGCTTATTTAAACATCCAGCAGTTATGGAGCAACATTGTACTTCAATATGGAGTCCTATTCTGTCCGCTTGGTGAATATAAGTCCATTATTCTCTGTCTGTTGTTGGTCTCTACCAACTCCTAAGGGAAATATTTTACTTTTTAGCTATTAAAAATATTTTCATCAGCTACAGCTAGTCACTAAATGTGTTTGTTTTCCATTTGGTGCAGAGCAGGTAGTATACAGTGGGTTTTTAGAGCTTTTCCTCTGAAAACAGCTGCCAACATGACAAAATGAGAGCACTGAGAGTGAACCAAAACAGTATAGTTGCAGGTTGAACAGCTAAACAATGAGCTGAAAGAGTGATAATTGTGTGATAATTCTCTGAATGTTCATCTCTCACATTGCACATGTTCATTGGATGTTTTATTGAAATATTTCAATGATAGTTGCCTTAGAGATAACTCACTTCATTGCCTTATTACAAATGAAACTACTGATCTTCAGCAGTGTATCTACTGCGCCTCCTGCCACCAGTAATAAAAAGCTTGTAAATCCCAGCAGGTGACCTCTCATCAGGTTCTGCTGCTGTGTCATATTCAAAATAACTCGTTAATTCAAATATCTCATTATCTGCTGACAGAGACAGATATGTGCAGGTGTGTGTGCTTGCACCCCTGATTAAATGATAAATGTTATTGCACTTTAAAGCTTAAGTAGCTGAAGTCTGGTAATATTTTTGGCTTTGGAGTAATGTGTTCCTCAGATTTAACCTATTATTAGCCTCTGTGTGTTTCCAGGTCAAAGTGGAAGTAGAGTTTGTTCAGGTGTGTTTGCCCAGCCGCCCCATGGGGTCTGATGATCCCACTGTTTCAAGCGCTCTCCAGAAATGACAATATCTGGCAGTAGGAAAAATGTGTCGCCATGGTGACAAGTCAGTGTCCTGTCGACCAGCTATGCAGGATGGAGACACTCATGGGAGAATGGCTCTCAGGGTGTTGTTTACCTGCTTCACCTATTTATAATACTCAAGCCAGGCAGAGAGAAAACAAATGTGTTGTCCTTAGTGTTATATTGATTCCTATAGGCAAGGTGTACATTTTCAACCCAATCATCACATGTCACTAAATGCTGAAATATTCATCCAAAAATTATACATAGCTGAACTCTGAAATACAGCATGTATGAATGCTTTTTCTGAATGCAGAAGACACATCCCTGCTTACAGATGCACATACAACAAAGTCTTGGCCATTTAAAGACAATATGTACGGTTTTAATAAATTACTGTATAGATTTGAAAAATGAGTGTCTTCCTCCCTGCATGAACCTCCCACTGGAGCCTTAGATAGAGTCTCGCCTGGAGCGTCAAGCAGAGAACAGGCGACCATTAATCATTGATTATGAACATTTACGTCTCATTCCATTTAATTATCTCTTGTTCCTGAAACAGTGGGACTGCCAAGCAGAGTATCTGCACAGACTACCTGCAGGCGGGAGGTCTGTACTAGGTTGGGTTATCTGGGTCAAGTTCACCTTTGGCTGGGATGGGTCTTTCTAATTACATTTAAAAACGCTGATTAGATAGGAAAAGAGGCAGCAGAAAACTTTGTCTTTGAAGGTCAAAATCATAAAAAAAACAACATCCAAGAGACTGCAAAGAACTTTGTTTCTGCTTGAGTCCTCACTAGAAAGTGGAACATTTCACCAGTTTTCAGATCTTTGCCCCAGCTTCATGTGTGTCAAAGAATTTATTTTAAAATGCGACCAGTTTATAAAGCACTTTTCACACATTTGTGATCCGCTGCTACATTATGAACCAACCAGACCTCCCATAGAGAAGCAGCATTAATATCACATTTCTGAAACACTCACAACTCTCACTTCCATAAATATAAATGTATGTGAATTTCAAAAAATAGAATGAACATTTATGGTATTTTGTAAAAGCAGTTCCTCCCACAGACCAAAAACATGCAAAATTGCCAATTAGAGCTGGGATTAGCTCCAGCCCCCCAACCCTCTGTTGGATAAGCAACAGTATGGAAAATTAATGAATGAATAAATGAGTTCTAAGAAGATGGCGTAACGTTATTTTGTTTATTTTATATGTGGTAATTTTATACATCACATGACTGATTAATATATTAGAAACATTGGAACCTCTGAGCTGAAAACAGGACAAATGGTGTACTGGAGAGGAGTGGTGCAACATATATAGAAGCAAAGTTGAAATTAAAATGATTTTTTTCTTATTTAGTCTTATTTAGAAAAACTGTAATTACTAAAAATAAGTAACATTTGCAGTGGTGAAGTTAACGGACTACCTGTCGCAGTGAGTTTTGATGTTGTGGTTTTCCGTCACCACCACTGGGATTATGAAAGAAAGACAGTTAATGCTAGGTTGACCCATGCCCCCACCCCATTTCCATAATGCATGTATTGCTGATGACTCAGGAGATGTTGAAATGACATGAACGAAAAATAACATCTCGTGGGAATCAGTGCTTGAGTAGTAGTATTAGCAGTAGTAGTAGTAGTAGTAGCACTAGTAGTATTAGCAGTAGTAGTAGTAGTAGCACTAGTAGTAATAGCAGTAGTAGTAGTAGTAGTAGTGGTTTAGCAGTAGTAGCAGTAGTAGTAGCAGTAGTAGTAGTAGTAGTAGTGGTTTAGCAGTAGTAGCAGTAGTAGTAGCAGCAGTAGTAGTAGTAGTAGCAGTAGCAGTAGTAGTGGTAGTGTAGCAGTAGTAGCAGTATTAGCAGTAGTAGTAGTGTAGCAGTAGCAGCAGTAGTAGTAGCACTAGTAGTAGTAGTAGTAGCAGTAGTAGCAGTAGTAGTAGTGTAGCAGTAGTAGTAGCAGTAGTAGTAGTAGCACTAGTAGTAGTAGTAGTAGCAGTAGTAGCAGTAGTAGTAGTGTAGCAGTAGTAGTAGCAGTAGTAGCACTAGTAGTAGTAGTAGTAGCAGTATTAGCAGTAGCAGTAGTATCACACATAATTTGACACCTCATCTCTGAGCTCTAAAATTTCAATCAACCCCTTCTACAGGAAACACCCCTTGAGTTTTATCCTGACTGAAAAAAAAAATACACAATTGCTTCATTATCATTATAGTTTGCATTTCCTCACACAAAAAGAGAATGAGGAGAATTAAATGTTTTGTTGGACTGTAATCTCATTTTAAATTCTTGTTGTGTCCATTCTCAAAGATAGAAATTAGGTAAACTGAGCCATTAGGGTAAATTACATTCAATTTTACACTATTTAAATGTTAAGTGACTCATTTTAGCCTGATCCACTTGAGATTTTGGTGACTTTAATCTTACGCTTCCCTTCGCTGCAAATCTAAATAAAAATGTGATTCAGGTACATAAATTCAAACACATTTTCCAGGTGATGTAACCTGCATGTAACTGTCTCTGGTTAGCATTTACTAGCATTTGCCGTGAAAAGCCAATTGCCACAGAACAGGTTAGCTCGTGTGCTCATCATTTCACCAGGAGTATTTTTGGCTGAATGTTGACATGTTGACAACATTAGAAGAAGCCGGAAATCACATCATCACCTGCATCATATATGTGTCTGATGCATTCTTTAAAAACCCATAAATTAACATACAGTACAGACACAAATTTTATAAGTATATTTTATTGATGATCATTATTTCATTTTCACCAGGTCTGCGAAGGTACAAGTCTGTGGTAGGCTGTGCAAACATGCTCAAAACACTACAAAGCCACTGCACTCGCTCCCACCAACAACGCAGTATACAATGACATAATCATATACAGTATTCAAATACGTGGAATCCTTCTCATAGATATATTTAGAAAAATATAAAGTCCTAACTTTTAAACTGATAGACAAAAACATTGCACGACAAAAACACAGAGTTCCACATATGCTGTGATGCCCTTATTTGCTGAAAGACGATGAATGTGTGAGATGTTTTAATGAGCAAAGTGATGCTTGTTTAAAGTTCAGCTTCAAATGACTGAAAATATATATGGATTAAGTGCTGTTGTAGTTCACTCGGCATGCGAAGACATGCCCAGCTCGGACAAATTCACAAAAGACCATCAGTGTGTGTGTGAGAGAGAAAAGTGATTGGGATGTGTCTGCACATAAGAGACGTGTGTGTGTGTGTGTGTGTGTGTGTGTGTTTTATAGTGTGACAGGGAAAATGCTGCATGTAGACAAGGAGGGACACAAAACCTGCAGCTTTGCAAGAGCAACGGTAAGTCTCCGTTGTGTGAGTGTGTTTGCAGACGTGTTTCACACCACACAGTGTTACATAAACAAAATGTCGGGAGGACTGTGCTTAACAAAAATGGTCCTGAACCAAGAGCTGCTTGACGAGACCAAGGGACCTGACCTCAAAGGGACGCTGACATCCAAAGTTGGGCGAAGAATGGGATTGCTATGTATTTTGAAACAGATCATTTATGAGCTATTTAAGCCAAAGTGGAGATAGTTTACCTTGAGGTTTGTTTGACGAATGCATATTTTTATCCACTTGTCTGACTTACCACTGTGTGACATAAACCAGTTCAACTTGAAAAGGGACTTGTTTAATAGAAGCTTTTAGTGACGTCCTGCAAGAGTTGGAAGTAAAAGATCATTTTATAGATACAGAAGCATAAATTGGCTGAGGCCGGCATTATTTTCTAAAATGTCTTTATCTCAAGATCACAAGTAAAATGTTTCATTATATAGAGTTAATTATCTCATTATCTTAAGCAAACAAAATGCTGTTCTCTCGAGGTATTAACGTAAAATAATGGGATTAAAAAAACTGTGATTGCTGTTCTTGGCTTCCATACACAGATATGTGGATTAAACTAAAATAACATTTCAGATGCGATATACTGAGATTACAGTAACTTATCTTTAATATTTTCCAGTAAAATTCCTGAAACATTTAAATAAATGTTCAACAGTCAAGTTTCCATTGAATTGTAGTTTTTAAAGTTTTAGCCAAATTTCCAGAAAACTGGCAAAAGAAAATGCATCCAGATAAAACACTAATTCACCAAGTTATTCCTTTTACACTTTCCTATTATTGATACTCCAACCTCTCAACCTCAGCTGAGCATTAAAACTTTTCTAGATATTTTTTCTATATACTTTCTTTTGACCACAATTTACACTCAGGTATTATTTTAATGGGCAGACTGAAAATGTGATTTAAAATAGGTGCAACCACACTTATGTATGTATGACCAGGAGAAAAACATGGAGTGAAACTAAACTTTATCAAATGCTGTAATTGGCACATGACAGAAAAAAGTTTGAGGGTCACTGATAAAACGACATAAGTGGCATACTTCAGGACATCTTCAGGAAGTCACTGAAAAAACATTAAATGTATTTATGCTTAGTTCTATTTAATCTTGAATGTAACTGTCTTACTAAATTTAATTTCCTGTAAGTGAATTAAAGATTTTTTTATAAAGCATTGACAATGGCTGACATGGGGTGATGGGTTTAAGACCATTTATCCAGTCATAATTGTCTTTGCTCTCGGTGACACAGTCTCCACAGAGGCGATGGGAAGTTACAGTAGATGAATGACCAAATGAGGAGGACAGGAGACTCATTACTTCCTCATTAATGCCAGATGCCGATGCCAAGGGGGGTCAGATGGGAGATACAGGACGTCACTGGAGCAGATGCAAACTGGAGATTGGATCAAATGTCCATCCTAAACGAATTTGCGGTGTGTGTTTGGGAATTTAATAGAGAGAGGCTCATGGATGGGTGGGTGACTGCAAACGGCAGTGCATGCAATCCAAAGACTCATGGCAACGGTGACAAAAATGTGAGGTTAAGTGAGGTAAAGGAAGGAAGTTTGACATGTATACAGTAGTATGTGATCTGAATGTGATGCCAGAATTTAGAGAGATAATTTCCCTTATTCAATATCAAGAAATCATCTACGGCGTTAGAGCGGATGCAATACAATCCACATTATTCATCTCACGTGTCTGTATGTATTTGGGCATCATTTTCTCTGTCAGACGGGTGAGACATCTTAAAGAAACAGAGTGATGGCACTTCTAGAGCTGACATGTTTTTCATAGACCTCCGGAGTGAGTTTCTAAAGCCCTTAATGGAGCCTTTAAAGCAGCAAGTCTATCTGACGGGGGTTTGGAGAGATAAACTAACTGACAGTCCTGTAAATATTAAGTGTGGGAGGTCTTATAGTATGCCTGTGTGTAAATGTGTACATGTGTGGTTGCGGATTGTGTCCACCTGCTGATAGTTTCCATCTTACTTTTACAACGTTAGTGTATGTTGTGGAAGTGTTTGCGGGGGGGGGGGGGGGGGGGGGGGGGTGGAGGAAACTTAAGCATTGTTGCAAGTCCAAGACTCTTAATGAAAAAGAAAAAGAAACAGCCCTCCTCAGCACGTCAACAGATCAGCGTGCCAATGAGTTGTAAACAAAGGCAGAAGAGTATGCACGTTTGCCCACTGTACACTTACACAAACAACACCTCAGTAAAGTTAAACAAGACATTAAGAGCACGTAATGCATCAATAGAGAGAGAGAGGGGCTCAGGTCCCCTAAACATGAGGATATAGTAGTAGGACACAAAGAGAATCTATTAACAGTCAGCAGCTCCATGGTCCCGTAGCTGGGGCTTCGACGGCTAACTGCCCCCCACCCTCTCATAGCTTAAATATCATTCCTTGTCTAAACTTTTCTTTCTTTTGAAATATCATGAGGTGTATTAATATGTGCGGCTTTCCCAGAAGATGCATCTCTCTCACTGCAGGTTTCCACAGAAATGAATTTTGTTAAGTAATAATCCGCAGCATTTTCATATAAACTAAGGATGGAGCTAAAAATATGAATAAATAAATAAACGGTTTATGCCATTTTCCAAAAATGACTGCCCCAAACAGCAATGGTAACTATACGCATGACAAGTCTGTCAAGCTTTTAACTGAATTCCCCCACATGCTGAAGTGGTGTGAATCCAGCTGGAACTGTTTTCCATATTTATCTGTTGGATCTTTTGGATTTTTTTATCACCTCTCTAAAATCAAACATACAAGAGTAGTGTCAGAGTGTTTAAGGAATAACTTCCAGGACCAAGGAGAATAGTATAGTATAGTATAGTATAGTATAGTATAGTATAGTATAGAATAGCATCAGCTAATTACATTTAACTGCATTTGTGTGATTATGTTGGAAAAAGCTCCATTATGGACAGGCATCATTATACAATGATGCTTTATCGGTATTTTTTTACATCATATTGCACCATATTACATAGGATGCTGACTTTTTACTTGGGACATGTAGCTTTAATCTTTTGGCTTAATATCATGTAGATGTTATGTAGCCTTCAAGTGCATATTTAAGACCCTTTCACAGTCTTCAACTAGAAGACTGCTCACTTTTTTTCTCCCTGGCTCTGTAAAATAAGGGACCTTATGACAAACAGCTGTGAGTGGTAAAGCTGCAACCTTTATCATAAACGGCAAAAGCTTGGCAGCCTTAACAACAGTAACTAGCAGGACTGAGGAGACAGTCGGTGACAAATGAATGTAACAGTAATTAAGTCTATACATGTTCATTAAAGTTTTTGGATTTGCTCATCTAAACACTTGGTTGATCCCAAATCACAAAGGTAATTTTCTTATATATACTTTTGGCAGCATTTTCTGTGAAATAGACGGGGACAAACTAGATAGTATTAGCAGTGACAGTCATCGTGGCTAAAAACACAAACCAAAGCACCACTTAAATAAACTAAAACATAATTAGGATAAAGGTCGGATGTTGTCTGGCTACATTGTTTAGTGTCCAAGTGTTTTCTGGAAAGTGCAGTGTAGAAACAAAACAGCAGTGAAGGTTTAGCACCAAAATAAAAAGCCGAACTGTGCGGATTACCACGTTAATCTCATCCATATCTGTGAAACCATCCTCACAGATCCTGTTTACAATTCCACTCAGCTCCACAAAATATACATGATCACAAACACATCATTGCCTTTTTTTCCCCCCTTTTTTTTTCTTTTCATTTCATCAAGTCCACTGGAAACTCATATACTCCCCTCGTCTTCCTCACTCTTTACACCGCTGAGCTGGAGACCTGGAGCCAGCCTGCCTCTGTGTAGGCCCCGGTCACATGCCAGTACACCGCTCCCATTAATTTGGTCCAGACCAACTGCACCTCCGCCGTGAAGAATTCTGGAAAATCTTCAGACAATACCTCCAGCATCACGCCGCTCAGGATCTGAAAAGAGAGGGAAAGAAACTTGGTTAATATGGAAAAAAAGAGTGAAATTGTATGAGAAAGACAGGGATAGAAAGAGAGTCAAAGGGGAGAACTGTGTATATAGCTATCAAGTTAATGGTAGGTGGATGAAAGAGAGAGTGTAATGCAGAGAAAATTATATTCAGGATGTAAAGTGGAAGCATGGCTGGTGAGGGGCCAAATTCACTGTTATAGAAAAGTGGGCGAGACAGGTGAGAATTGAAAATGATGAGAGTAAAACATGAAAGCAGTGGGTGGACAGGCATTACAAAGAGAGTGAAAATGACAAAGGGAAGAGAGAGAGGACAACACAGGTGGGGAGTGAAAAAGTACATATACTGTATCTATAAAGGGAAAAATAAAGAGGGAAACGCGGATTTAAATGTGGTAGGCAAGCTGCGGTGTTGAAGCTCGTCTCCCACATCATCAGCTGCAACAAACACACACAATATCATTTAACTGCAGTGATCAATCCATGAAAACATGCAATTCTCACATCTGTCTGGCAATAAAATCTTTACCAAATGAAATGATGGAGAATTGATGCGTGTTCAGAAACGACTGCTTGGAGCCTTGTGAGGACTGTTTTTATCATCATTTCACAGTTCTCCAGAGCTCATTGTCACATCTTCAAATGTGTTTTGTTGGACTGAAAAGCTCAGAACACAAAGATATTCCCTTTCCACTATATTTATATAAAAACGAGGATACCAATAAATCATCCTTTTTGACAAGTTCTGCAAATTTAGTCATCTAGCTTGATAAATGACTTCATTAAATCTGAATTTTCTGTGTTTGATGGAAACCTTCTAGCTCATTTCAGTTCTAACTTTGAAACTAACTCTCAGATTCACTCTTACTCAACCAAACAGTCATCTTCCTAGAACGAGCTGTCCGCTAATTGGAAAATTGTTGGTTCAATCCCCAGCTCAGTGTGTGAGTGTGAATCAGTACTAGATTAGAGACTAGATTATAACTACTGATGAGCAGGTTGGCACCTTGCATGAAGCCTCTGCTATCAGCATGTGCGCAAACACAGTGTGTAATGTGCACGCTGAGTGGTCGGATGACTAGATACAGGAGCCCTAACATATGGAACTATAATACTAATTTGGTGAAAATGTCATTCTCCAGAGTTTATTTTTATAAAGTCTGACTCAGTGTGAAAGGGGTCCAAAAGTCTGAGACCACTAGTCAAGACCCCACTGCATATACATGCTGTGTACTGTATAGAAAGACGTAATCAATAAGCACATTTGTACAAATTAACCTTTCACAAACTGTGCTGTATCACATGAACCTGTCACCATAATCATAGGACAGGAAGTGGAATACCAAAAAATACTGCATGAACTGAAGGGTTCACCCTTCTACACATGGGCTTAAGACTTCAGGATTACACAGTGGGCCTATCCATTTAATGACTTATTCACACAGTGATCAATTAAATCTTAAACTCCATTCGGAAGGCAATCGGAAGCCAGCGGAGGGATGCTTAAATGGCGGTAATGTGTTCTCTTCACAGCTGCATTTATCAACCAACTGCAGACGACATTCAAAAGACTTGAGGAGGGGAAGCATATGCTTCCCTCTTCAATCAGATGAAGAGGGATCATATTTGATTTTCAGCTGAAAGATTATGCAACCATATGCTCTAAATTAAACACTGGATCTTAAACATTTATGATGATTCTTTTTCTGCCTCAACAGGTGATCAGCACTGTTAAATCTGGCAATAGTCGGACCCTGAAATTATTTTTCTTAACATTAACAACCTTGACAACTGCTTTATTTTATATATTTCAATTGGGGGCTGTATGAGACTTTTGCCATGTTTTATCTTCAGATTTTAAATTCATAATCACTGCTGATTTCCTATGTTGTGCATTACATTAACAAGTGATTAAAGAAAGGCTTTTGAGTGAAATGTCAACAACTGTCATGAAATTTGATACAGACATTCATGTCTCCCTCGAGTTCTGTAATCCCATCTTTTCATCTCACACTTTTCATATCCTATTGATTTGATCTAACCATTTTTTAATGTTTTTTTTACACTGGGTTGTAATTCATATTTTTTTAAAGAGCAATTTAAATACTGCGTGGTCGCACGAGATCCCGCACAGAGCACATCTATTGCCGGAAGGCACCAGTAGTAGTAGTGAGGAAGGAGCAAGAAGCGAGAGTGAGAAGACATCAACGTGAGTAGAAGGATAGGACAATATGCTATACAGTTGTATCTATCTACTACTACTAGTCTCTTCCGGCAATAGATGTGCTCTGTGCGGGATCTGGCCCAACCACGCAGTATTTCAGTGATCGCGCATGATTTCGACAATGTTTACAGCTTTAGCAGTAGCAGCAGAGTAAAAGCCATCAGGTAAGTGTTATTTTAATAAACTCCTGGTGTACTTACAAACTTTCCAATGCATCGACTTATGAGTAAAGACCCTATTTGTACTACAGTAGAAGTTTGATAACAATCGAGGCATTATTAGTGGGGTAATTTACGAGATACACTGTTGGTCCCATTAGTGCCTGTACTAAGCCATTCGGCTGATGGCTCTAATTCCACTAATTTGCGACCAAATTTTAAAAAAGGGGTGAGGGGGTGTTTAGATAGACGTAATGGTGCATATGAGGCTAGGTCAAAATTACCCCGAACCATTGCTTTAACAGCAGCTGAAAATCTTGTTTTGCTAACCTCTGGTGATTTGACTTCTTACTTTGCTGCAGTGGTGTAGAAATGAACTCTAGGGTGAGTCAGTACATTGTGTGATGACCTCTGGTGTCATCTTGGTTGGAACTTGTGATTTACCTCTCTGCTTTTGTCTCTGCAAGTGCTCGTTAGGGCAACTGGCGATTCCTGAAACAGGGTTGCCAAGTGATTAAAGTCTGGGCTGCAGCTGCGGCAGTCCCTGTCTCTCTCCTCTGACTGCTTGCAGGTCTCTGCTTCTCTCCTTAGGCATCTGTTCTTGTTTGGTCCAGTTATGTTGCCTTCGTGCACTTGACAACCCCTGCACACGCAAACGCACACACTCTCGATTCATGTATGACACACCTCACACTGATTTCCCTGACCTCCACCACACCTCATACTGTATATATTTAGTTACACCTTTCAGTCAACTTTATGTTCTCTCATTTGGGTTATTTAGTTTCACATGGTGTGTCTCCTCTTTGTTGTGGGCACCTGAGCCAGGTCATGACAAGTGTGACATCACTGTTGGACATGGTTACAGGTGCAACAGATGTCTGACCACACTCAACCACGCCTATTAGTAATGCTGGGTGTAGTCTTTGATGAAGCACAGCCTGATATTATATTAATCTTTAAAGTAATATAGAGTAAGATTAATTTAGATTTAGATTAATTCATATGATGTATGGATATATTTGCCTCTCTTTGTCTGTCATATGATTACATTACACTTCTATTCAATGTGTGCTCAGTAAAACCTAAAGAAGCTCGGTGTGAAATGAGTTGTTAGTGCCATTAATTTCATGGATGGATAAAGTATAATTTCTTGAATTGCTACACAGCGAGACATGCAGTTCACAACAGTTTGATGTCTTTCTGCACACATACCTCACAACACCAGGGACAATTCAAATTCCAGCGCTTGGCTGACTTTAGCTTTCAAGCAAATGCTCGCAGCACAAAAATTTAGGAAATAGCTACATTTGGGGAATAATAAACAGATATGGGTACAAAAGGGATAGGATTTGGCCTGAATAAATGCAGCCCATCTACCAAATAGCCAGCAGAATCCCTAGTGATATTAGATTTGTAAGGAGGATTTCTTTGGGGTGCTTTGACAATTCAAAGCTGCTGAAGCAAGAGATACTCCATTGTGCTGCTTCTCCAGGAAAGAGAGAGCTTGACAATTACCTTGCAGGACAAGAGTTTACTTTGTTTCATGTGTGCACCAAGTGCCCAAAACTGGGAAACTAAACTTTTCCTAACTGTGAACCAACTCCCAAATTTGACATAATGAAAAATGCTTTCTTAGAAAATAGCCATACTCAACATTATGTAACTCAACATTACCCATAAGCCATCTTGGGTCAAACAAGTTGAAGATCCATGGTTAGTACAGACACATCTGCAGTAACAGCAGGACTAAGAGGAAGAATGTATTATGGGGCTTTTTTCCATATTCAAGAGATGGTCTTTCATTTTTAAAGCATTTTTGAATGCATCTGAATGAATGTCCATGCTCTTGAATAGAGATAGGAAAAAGCCACATAATGCATATGTTTTTTGTATGCTCACAAACTAATTTTATAAACCTACATTGATTGATTTTTTGCCAGCTGGTTGCAGGGGAAACAAGGTGTGAATACATTACTGACACATCATAACCTTTTAAGTTGATATATTAAACTAACAAACAGTAAGGGTTTTTTACATTATCATTTATTTGGAGTCATGTTTCTGTCCACCTTTGTCCACCATGTTTCTGTTTTTGATCTCACTCAACTCCTCAGAGAAATATCTGGCTCTTTAACTACTAAATTCTCCACTATGTTCACCTGTTAGTTGCTAACTTGCCAGTTGGTGCTGAACAGGTAGTGTACAGTGTTTTGTTGTTTTTCTCTGAAAACACAAATGTTATACTTCATTACTAAGTATTTCCTGAACTTCAAAAATGAATTATTTGAAAAAGTTTAATAGGATCAAAAGTTACCTTGAAGTACATGGGTTCCACTTTGTGTTTGATAGCATGGGCCTTTCCCACCAAGGCCAGTACTGACGACACTTTCTCTGGGTCATGGAGGTTCTCCACCACAGTATTGATGGCGTTCATTACCCTGCGGGCATGGTGCCGAAGTTGGCTACTTCGCTCCATCTCCTCGGGATCCTCCATGTCCTGGAACTGGCTGAAGTACTGTTTGGCTGACGGGAAGTTCACAAAGAACCTGACGAGGCAAAAACACAACGAATACTGACTTTTGGTATAGCCTTAACAATAGGTCAAAGTTTTCTATTAACAAGTGAAATTTGTCCATATCTCCTGGATGAATTGATGATGAATGCACCTAAATGGCTTTGATCCATTGACTCTCTACAATACAACTATAAACAGTATTGCTGTGAAATTCATGTTAATGTTTGGTTTGTCTTCCCTAAATTTGGGGACCTATTTATCAACACCACTGTGTACATAAAAATCAATGCAAACTCTATGCACCATGCATACTTTTACATCAAAAGTCGGTATTTAAAAGTGTTATGCTCTTGCTAATAAGGTGTGGTGTGGGCTCATATAATTGGATGTCACTGAGAACAACAACAAATTCAAGTGGTGGATCAATTGAATCAACTGTCATGGTTTGAGAGCACCTGTGACAATGGTGCCTAATGGCTGCTCTAATGCCACACAAGGCTCATTGGAGATGCTGGACACACAGCCATCTCTTCACTAGCAGCTGCATCTATTGTCTGATCTTCCTGAAAATGATCAATAAGAACCAAAACCTACTTATTTGTTAGACAAATCACAGGTGTGAAATGTTAACTACATGCAGCAGCTGTATACCTATGTTCACCAAAGAAGACTTTTTCTTCCTCCTTCATTTTACTATAACATTTCCCCAAAGAAAGACAATTAAATGATAAGAACTTTAACTTAGATTAACTGGGAAATAGCAAAGTACTATATACAGTATGTATGTGTATGTATAGTGCAAACACTGCAATAATAGTATTAGTTTGTCATTTGCTTTGCTGTTATGGCTGCTTTTTGTCAGTATTTTGCAGTGAACTAAGGAAAAAAGGGCAGCAGGGAGAAAAAAAATGATCTTTGTGTCTATAATGTCTATGCTGCTCTTCTAGAGGAAAGAATCTGACAAGAAAGATAAGATTTAAAATCCTGAATATGAACAGACAGGGGTTAGAGAGAAGCATTAATACCCTAAGTTTATTATATAAGAAAGACATTGTTGTTAGTACTATTTATTATTTAACTGTAGTTGGAAATAAACCCAACAAGATGACAGCTGTGACATCTATTAAGCTTAACTGGCACAAATCCCATTAGAAGCCTGCAACAAAGCCAGTGGACATGTATTGTAATGCAAACCATGCATGCATCACAACATTTGACCTAAGTTTGTGGAGAGTCATGCTTGAAAATTAAGAATTGAACCAAGAAACAAATGGCCCGAGGCTACAAACTCATACTGTTTCCTTTTTCATAAGACACTTAATAAAATTTGACCTTAAGTCAGTCTGTGAATAATATCCTGAACATTTTCAAATTAACCCCATGCCCCAAACTCTGATCAAACCTCTTGTGATATGCTCCCTTAAAAAGTAGTTTTGTGGGGGTTTTTTTACTAAAATGTGATCCACACACACACACATGCTTTGTCATGACTATAAAATGTGTAAAGCACCTATGCATCACCAGTATAAAAACAAAGTGCCAGAATCCTTCACAGTATTGTAACGCTGAATTAAGACTAACACGGAAAGAGCTAGTTGAACTGTGTAATTGGATGCAGGTGAGCGAAAGAGTGATGTTTAATTTTCAAGCAGGTGCTGTTCATATGAGGGGATCAACCTAAAAGAGACACACTCCAGGTATATTATTAAGCATATTAAGAAGGTGTATAATTCTGCCTCAATGTCCTGAATTTTGTTTCATTTACTGAATGATACAGGATGGTTGGTTGCCTTCTTGCATGAACATTATCAAATATTTAGTCTATGATCGCTGTTGAGAGCAGCAGACATGGTATATTTGATGTGGTAGTGTTGGAACTGTAATGTAATGAAGTCCTTGTCATATTGCCATCATGGCTGTTCTGTAAAAGTGAATCAGCCACCATGTAAAATTTACATTTATGTAACAATGAGCATGCTCGAAAGGAGGTTAAATTACATGTTTCTTTAGATTTCTGTTGTTAACAATTTGCCACCTTTTCTTTTGAACTCCATCAAACATGAACACAAATAATAGTCTGTAGCTGTCAGATGTCATCAGGGCATCCCATGGCTGAGATGGGAAAGGGTTCCCATGTATAAAACTTGTGTGTTCATGTTGCAGGACAACTCAGGACATTTGTGTGATGTCAGAGCGGTCGAGTGAGGGTTGAAATTGGTGTACATTGACAATATACCACCATTTGTGGATTTAATGATCTTGAATGACAGACTTTTGCTGACATGAGGGTCCCTAGGGTTAGGGTTAGGTTTAGGGTTATTTTCAAGCACTTCCATATTATGATATTATATGCCATGTTGTATATATTGAGGCTTAGAGTTTCATCAATTTATCCTCTGGTCATCATAAATGTCTGAACCAAATTTTATGGCAATCCATACATTTATTGTCAGGAAAATTCAGTCTGAATCACAGTGGTGGACCAACCAGTCGACTGGTGTAGCTTAAAATGAGAACTAGTTTAGTTTGTTTATGCCTGTCTCGATATCCTCTCGCAAACCTAAGAAACACTTTCAGCTGTACATGTAGATACCTGGTCTTGGCCAAGTTTAACTAACACATAAATTTGATGTATCTGGGTCATGTTTGGGGTCTGCCAAGCGTGTACCATGACTTATTTTAGGTGCAGATGTAGTAAATTCCACTGTTGAACCACTCAGGTAGATGTAAACGGAGAGATAAATAAAGGATTCTAGCTTTGTTTTGGTTCAGGGGTTTCACAGCGCTCACCACAGCCGAGCTCCCGGCAGCTCAGTAAGAGAGCAAAGTGTGTAAGCAATAAGAAAGTTTCCACAAGCTTAGCTGAAGGGGTATGTGAGAAATTCATAAGGTGCAAAGTATAGTTGAAAACATATATTTACAGACATTAAAGATTTACATAAAGACCAACAGACCCTGACTGAAAAGATATGGATTTACATGTGTATTCGCACAAGTACACACAGACACGCACTTATGCTATGACCCAATTTAAATCTTGCTTGTACAGTTATTTCCCAGTTGGAGTTTGGCCCTTGGCAGTCCTGCTGCACTACATCCACGTCCTCCAGATCCTACAGTATGTCATGCTAGGCCAACAAAGGCTTTGCTTGCCTGCAGCACTCTGAGCTTGGCTCTACCAGCTGTCGAAATACATACACTCTTTTCCTCGGTGACAGCAATAATACAGACTGTCTAGTAGCTCTTGTTCTGCTTAGACAAACATTAAAGTTAACTGTAGCGCTTTAAGAAAACAGGCTCCTACTCTGATATTTTCTTTGAAGTTAAAAAAAAAGAGTTCTTTTTGTGCATGTCCTCTTGTGTTAGAGTGATTGTGTTTAATACCCTGTAGCAAGGGCATGCTTTTACAATACATTAAAAGAGCATATGCAACAGGCACAGTTTTTTTTATCTTGTGTTTCTTAGTCTGAAAAGTTATTTTAAATTGGATCCATTGACCTTCATAATTTTAAGTTTTGAATGGTTTACTGTTATTATAGGAAGTACTTTATGGTCTCTTAAAGGGGACACAGCCTATTTATTAGTTATCACATCTTCCAAATACAATTAAAAGCCTCAGTACCTTGAAAGGAAGATAATGAAGGAGAAAGAGCGATAAGCGTTAAATCAAAACTAAACTACAACAACTTTACTTGGTCTGTATTTCATTATTACTAAATAAAAGAATATTAGGATCATTCCAAAAGCCTGTGTATGTTAGAAAATAAGCGAGAGAAAATAGAGATGGAGAGAGAGACAGTGATACTAAACAGAAACCGATACACATCACTTTGCATTTTCTTTTTGGTTAAGAATAACTCTAAGCAAGACTCTGCTGGAAATGTCCACAGTGACAGAATCTTTGATTGCATCACAGATATCAAGTATGTTTGATTTGTGGGGAGTCTCTCTAGAGTCAGTCGTATCTCATCAGTACAACAGGGTGTCGATCACATCACAGTAGGTGATAACAAGTGCCTGCCAGGGGTGTATTCTGGCAGGTGCCTCTGGGACCAAAACAGACTGGCTGGATCAGCTAGTGTCAGGCTGCCTTTACCTACAGTACCATATGATCAGACGAATGGTGGAAAAATAATTTATATGATGTTAAAAGATTCAAACTTTACACAATTTAAAAGGCAAACCTGAAGTTGATACTGTTCATTTTTCTGTGGATTGTAGATTTTTATACTGTAGCCATGGAAACTCTAATTGGCACGTCACTTATTTTTTAGATTGTAAATAAATACCATTAAAACAACTAAAACAAAATTGTGTTAGTGCATCTCGCAAACTTTTCCACCCTGTAATGGTATGTGACTCTCAGTTTCTTTAAAGATTTCCTTAACACAGATTGCACTGTAGTTTTTGCAAATGTTACTCATTTGTTAGGATGTATTTTCAGTGGGAGATTATTAAACGTTCGGTGATCTTGTGAGCATGTAATGTGTTGTTTTTTTTAATAGTTTAAGTGAGTTAGTATAAATGAGTAAAGCAGTGGTTGGGGTGTCCCTGTTGAGTAGATTTGGTGTATCAAAGATGCGAGCAAAGCAACACATACATAAAATAAAAAAGGCAATAGTACATAAAATAAGCAGCAGCAACGTCAGATAGGTTGGACCACTGCATTTAACTACATATCTTTAATATTACATTTACAGACAAAAATTACGATAAAGAAATAATAAAGTTTGGGGATGTCACATTTCTCCTCAATTCAGATCTACTGCCTGTTGTTGTTACCATGATGTAATGGTGATTCAGTCTATATTGTAGAAGCATGGTGCATGAGGAACATTTTGTCCCTATGTGAGAGAAGTGTCGTAGGTTAGTACTTTGGAGACCTCTGATCACATTCTAGCACCTGTCTCTGCATTTAAATGAAGTCATCAAAGCCAAAGCAGGAACATTAGTGGAGCCTGTAAATCACACTTTGATTAGACTGGAAGGGTTTTTATTATCTTTGGAGTGCCATAAACAACCTTCAGCCTCACTACCAAAACTTAAAGCCAACTCATTGACTTAATAGCTCTGGCTCAACTCTTGACAAACAAAATATCATCAGTTTGAACCATCAATTGAAAAACCCCTCATTCAACTTGCAATTTGTCAGTTGAATTACTGAATTACACAGTGATCAGTAACTGTAACAAAACTAATGACAATCTCATCCTCTTCCACTGTACTTTGTGTTTAGAATGAATGTTAGCATCATAACATACTAAACTAAGATGGTTTACATCAGGGTGTTTAGCATTTAGCTCAAAGTATAGTTTAAGAGAGCTGCTGCAGCTGCTGCAGCTGCATGGATGTAAAAACTATTGTCTTGTTTTCTTCCTTTTCCCTACATTTTATGTCCATATGTTGTGTTTTGTATTGTATTTATATAAGTTACTATTGATGTATCTGCTTCTTATATTTGTACATAAAAATGCTGAAGTGTATCTGGTGATTACCTCATCAGATACCAGCATCCAGTGTCCTGTTAATAACATTTTCTCTAATACAGCAGGAAATAAGTGGACTCTTGGGTGATAAGCCAATGAGCTAAAAGAGATCCAAATAAACCAAAACCAAAATCAACCTCAAATTAATAAAGTGAGATTGAATCAAATCCTGTTCATTGTGACACTTTAATATCCTCTGCTTTGTGAAAATGTTCTTGAATCCTCCAAGCCCACCACTATCACTACCATTATAGCAATTGAGTTAAAGTCTGTGTAAAGTAAGAATAAATGTGTTCTGAGTTTGACATACCACAGAAAAGTGTGTTGATAACCACCCTGCCAAAGTTGAATGATTAAAAAAATCACCAAATATATGAAATTAGGCTTCAAAGTTGTGTGAAAATCTGCCTCTGTGTCTGCTCCCAAACGCCCGCCGAGTTCGCTGAAACCCCGCCCCCTACCAAGTATCACCTGTCAATCAAAGTCACCACATCTACCCGAAACATGGACGCTACGTCTGAAGTATAAATCAACCTGAGAGCTTTCTGCTGCTAGCTCAGCTGCTAACTCAGCTACTAGCTCGTCGGCTAACTCAGCTAACTGGCTAACTGTAGGGTTAGTAGTAGTAGTGTGCGCTGAATGTATTTATACCTACAGCAGCAGGGGAGGGTTTATGCGATTTTCAAACCCGTCCACTAAATCCTGAACACAGAAATTTTGAAACAGTTTATGAAGCCTAGCTCCACAATTCAAATCTAAATGGTTGAAATTCTTTTTACAGATTTTTTAGAAATACATTGATGACCTATTTAATGTGTTTAGAAAAAAATGTCTGAATTCACTTTACACAGTCTTTAAAGTATGCAGGGTTCAATGTATTCACAAAGCTGCCATATGCACTATTCTGCTGACGCCTGGGGCTCTCTCACTCTTTGGTGCAATTGCATTTGTTCGCATTGGTGAGATGAACTGGAGCTACTGTCACCTTATATTCTCTGCATGCATCCAGGCAGATGGATCGACATGAAAATGCAAATCCGTTTTCACATGGGGGATGTTTTGCACTGATCTCAAAAAAATTAATTAAAATAATAAGATCTCAACCATGCAAGACTTTGACCCAGCCTCAGGTTATGTTGGGTAACTGAGGAATGGCCAGCCAACTGTTGATACATACAGTATTCTCCATGTGCATGACACAGAAAGAAAACAATGCAAATATAGCTGTGAACAGAGATGAAACAGATGGTTGAATTGATTAGTTGATTAATAGAAAAATGTAATTGGGAGTACTTTGGTTGATATTTTTAGTAATTTATGAATCAAATATGCCAAACATTCACGGTTTCAGCTTGTGAATGTGGAGATTTTAAGTTTGTCTCTGTATGATGTGATTGCAGTCCAGGCAGAACAGTTATTGAGTCATATTTTTAAGGCCAAATATATGTAAAGTTTGCCTTTTTACAAACAAGAATTCAAATAAAAGGAATTTAGTAATCCCAACAGATACATCAGTGTCGAAATGACTTTGAAATAACATTTTGGGGGATAAAATACACTAAAGTGCTATTATTTATAGATGTTCTTCTGATACACGCCTGTTTAAAACGCTGCACAGCAACAGTGAATAAAAAATAGTGGGAACAGAAAACAGTGTGCGGATTATACTTCTCGCCATGTCTCCTGTTTATTCCAGCAGTCTCTGAAGAGTTTTTTGGATGTGTGTACTTGTTTCATTCTTTGAATACTCAATTTTATTTAGTGGTTTTATATTCATGATGTTAGCGTCTTAAAGGCCCGACGACAGCTCTGGTTGCAGTCATAGTTGTGTATATTCTGTCACTGTCTGTATTGCACACTGTAACACATGTTTTCTGTAACTATATACAAAATGAGCAAAACAAATGCCTGGATATATAATCTGCTTGGAAGCTTTGAAATAATTGATTTTGATGGTCATAACAATCAACTGAAATTGGGAAGAAGGCCATTTTTCATCAAGAGAGGAGAAAATGGCAAATTAAGGAAAGAAAGAATGAAAGAGTAGAGGACAGATAGCAAGGCATGGAGGGAGTCATTTAAGTGCCAAAGCTCGTTGCTGTCAACCCAAGATAAGAGCACCCCATACTCACACACACACACACACACACATGCACAAAAGCTGCTCTTTGCCCCTCTTCCTCCTCAGGGATCCTTGTCACCCCAAACCAAAAATCAGTTTGTCTCACTCACATCAGTCTCCTTGGCAACGACTTGCTGTCCATTTTAATAAGCCCTTAAGGGCTTTCTTAGTGTAACACTGAGACAGTTTAGCTGGGGACATTCAAAAAAATCTAGTCTTTCTTCTTTGACATATAAGAAAACATGAAAAGAAGCAGAAAAAACACAGTCGAGCTGTGTCACATCCAGTTTATATGAAACATTTTTCACTGGTGCTTCACAGAGAATTTCTGCCTGTTGAAGATTAGGGCCTTGCATAAACTGTTTGATTTTATGTTTATGAATACATTTTGACAACTTAAGAAGACAGTAGCAATGGATGAGCAAGAGCTGTGAATAATACGAAAACAAGGTGCTTACAGTATATCCAAAGATGAGGCATAATTCTCCTGTACACACTGTCACACACAAGCTAAATGTAAATGCACAAGGCACAAATTCAACAATTCACCATCTCTTAGACATTGAGTGTCTTGCAAGAGTGAAAAAATAAAAAGTAAACTGTGGATTCCTTTGACATTCAGTTAAACATGTGACAAAACAGGGACAAGAGGTGGCTCCTGTGTCTTTTTTTACCCACTACTCTGTTATTTACCAACCAAGGACTGTATCACTGATCCAAGCACAACACTCTCCACCCAAATGAACGAAGCTCTGAACACAGCCCTCAGACAATCTCGTCCTGTCTGGAGAATATTAGAAAAACAGTTGATTCTCATGCCCAAAACATTTAGGACATGAGCACACTCTCTTGGACTACAGACAGAAATGATGAGTTGCAGCGCACCAAAAACCTTGAAGCAGACAAAATGAACCTTCTTGTGAAAGCAGAAGTTCTAGAAGATTAGATCTGAAGGTTGTCAGGATAACTTGTCTGCTTAGTAGACCACAGTACTCTGACTGCCAGACAGGTTGATATAGTGGCATATGCATCTATTAACTCGTTGTGGAATAATGTAAGTCCACTAATCCCCCATCATCCTCTATCTGCCTTGAAGAGCTGTTGTTTTTTTTAACCATGAGAAGATCAATTCACCCGTAGTCAGTTTCTATAAGAAATGGCTATGCTTGATAGATTATTTCAAGAGCTTTTGAACACTAATTCTTAAATAGAAGAGGAACATTATATAACTATACAATATTTGTATTCACTATCACACACTGTTGCTTAACGTTATTTATTTAGAAGACCTTTTCTATTTTCTTTTGTGCTTTATTTTCTTATCTGGAATCAATGTCTTTGTGTATTTAATTTGTATCTTTATGGACTTTTAAGGTAAGTGATGGAGGGGATGGGTGAGAGGTGAGGAGGGATGTTTGTTTAATTGATTGTTGAACATTGAATGATAGTATCTGTCCTTTAATTTAAAAAATAAAACATTTACAGAGAAAATAAAAAGATGTGGACTACAGAGAATTTCTTCAGCATCTTAATGAGAGAGGAGAGGAATGTGATGTTCCTTTCTTCCCTACACATCACAGCTCAGTTATTGGTGAGAGGTTGAGGAAATGGGCGTAGAACAAAATGTGTGTGTGCGTGTGTGTGTGTCTGTGTGTGTGCCTGTGTGTCTGTGTGTGTGTGTGCGTGCCTCCATTATCCCTGGGCTTTCTACATAACGTGTCAGCATGTGTTCATGCTAAGAAGCTCTGTAGTACTCTACAAAGATCTTAATGTGTGTGTGTGTGTGTGTGTGTGTGTGTGTGTGTGCGTGTGTGTGTGTGTGTGTGTGTAGGTGTGTGTGTGCATCTACAGACCTTGGGAGTGAGGAGAAAAAACAAACTAGAATACAGATGGTTATGTTTGATGGTTATGTTTAAGTGTTATCCTTGAGATAAAGTGTGTGCAGTTGACAGTGGTTATGCTGAGGATAGGTAAGAGCTTGTTGCTGTAGATGTTCAATATGACCACTGTAGTAAGTAATGACTATGGTTCAACATGTGTATCTTGTAGGGAAAATGGATCGACACATTAAAAATGTTACAATGAAAGTTGCTCAATAGGAAAATACACTCTCGGGCTTCCTTGTTTTTGATCACATATCCTACTCTCAATGAGCAGGACAGACAAAAAGTGATGCTCTGGTAACATTCATAATCATTTTACAGCTGTACCTTTTATAACAATTGTGCATGGGAAAAATCTTTTGGGGGCCGTTGGCATCATGTGACCTGCAATTCTGACTGTGGCCACTATGCCAAAAATCGCTTCACAACTCACTACAGCTCAGCTGGAGCTTTGTAGAAAGTAGAAAGTTGCATGAATGTATGAAGGTATACTCTATGCTGAAGTTGTCTTCACAACACTGTCTCATGACCCTAAAACTTTCTGTCTGTAACCTGAGGAGATGGTGAAGAGGTCAGTCCATACAAAAGCTATTTTTCATTAGTAAACCAACACAGACCAACACACCAGCACAGTACCTTTCAATATACTGTACACTGCTGATTTCACACCAGTGCCACATTATTCATTTCAGCAGATTCCCTCTCTACTGTGATTATAATTGCTACATCCTCCACATAAAGATTAATGGAAATTTGGTCAAACATGACAAGCATATCAAATAGCAATATTTGTTTTAAAAAATGACAATGAAATGTTTAAAAAGATCGTCATTGTCATTAGAACCTCTGTGTTATATGATTCCATTTCTTCCTTGGACATCAAGAAATCAAGAAATGTAGCAACACAGTCAAATCATGTATACATGATTTGACCATTTTCCATTTCCATTTTCCATTTCTTATAGGAATATGATCATGAATCATGAGGAAATATTTTACTCAACTAATTCAATTTCATTTCATTTTTTATTTGGTTTAGATAGCTTCTATCAGTACTATAAGATATGTTTAGATAATAATATTTATATCAAACCACACTAATACGATCTATACTTTTGATGCACTGTTCAGATGTGTTTAGTTTGTTTTTTCTTACACTTCAATTTTACAAAACAGCTGGTCACATTTCACCACGTTTTGGATAGCTTATGTTATCTCTGCATGTATAGCAACAAGAAAGAGAGGTTGTTGAGGGAAAAAAAACTCTCAATTAACACAATTTAATTCTCCATTTTATCAGTAGAGACATAAATAACTTAATATAACCAATGGGTTTTTAATGTGGGGGCTGTTTCTCAGCTTACAAATAAAACATAGTAAAAAAGATGTGATTCATTGTTTTATTTTAAGCACATTTCAGGACAGAGAACCTATAATTTAACAGTTGGATTTGATCACTGACAATTAGTAGAAAGCAACCACTGCAAGTATAAAGCATCCACATCCAAAAATAGCCACAGATACAGAGACAGCTTCAACAAGAGAGGACCTGATCTTATGGGTGTTACATCAATCATACAGCTTTAAACTTGAGCATCTTGAACTGTATGAATATTGAGTCATCTCATGTGGTTAGTTAGTTTACCCTCTCTGACCCAACATTTGGAGTTTATAAAAGGCTTTCTTGACAAAACTCACCTTATGAGCACGGACACCCCCACGTCCTCACAGTTCTTGTAGACGTGCCCCCACGTGTCCTGGATGATCTCTCTCTCGGCATCGGACAGCGGCTCGGCCCGCTCCGGACGATCGTCACACTCCACCTCCGCTCTCCTCACTCCGATCAGCTGCGGGGTTGGAGGTGGCGACGGCGGCGGTGGAGACTCCCTGCGAGACATCCTCCTGCGGCGCAGTAGCCCGGAGGCACCCAGCAGGGCTCGGGGGAGGTAGGGAGCGAGGGAGGGGGGGAGGGAGATAGAGAGCTGAGACCCCACGGCGGGAGCTGGGAGAGGAGAGTCGGGATGAGAAGAGGAGTAGAGAGGAGGAAGAAGAGGTGGAGGAGGGGGGAAAGGAGGAAAAAAAAGAAGAGGCAGGCGGCGATCACAGCCAAAAGAAAGAGAAGAAAAGGGAAGGAAAAAAAATGAAGCCCCCCCACTGCCTCCCGCCAAGCTCTCACTCCAAACTCACCCTTGCACTCTCTCCCCTTCTCCTCTACCTGTTTGTCTTCCCTCCACCAAAAAACTTATTTCTCTCACTGTCCTTCTCCCTCTGTCTTCTTCTTCACTCTCCTCTTTCTCTCTCCCTCTCTTATCCTTGCCCTCTCCCCCAGTGAGGGAGATCCTTGTCAGTGAGGCTGATGTTGCTCCCCCGTCACTTCTCCTCTCCCTGATCCTGTCGCTCTGATGGAGGAGATGAGGCGTTTGGAGGATGTGGTGTGTGTTAACTTGAGAGAGAGAGAGAGAGAGAGAGAGAGAGAGAGAGAGAGGTGGTGGAGAAATCTAAAGAGAGGGAGAGCGTCAAGGGTCTCTGACAGCCCCCTCTTTGCACATGTCTGAGCACACATATTGATATATCCAGCCTTGGAGAATGGATTTGTCTGATTCTATGTTCTGAAGACAAACTGTATGAAAGTATAAGTATAAAAAACATAATTATTTTATCATTATTAGTATTAATATCCCATTTATAGAATGTATAATTACCACTGAGGTCACTAGTTAGGCATTATTCACACTGACCAGCTGCTTCATTAGGTACACCTGTGCAGTCTATGCAATCCAATACAAAAGCCATACATTCTACATTTACGAAGCTTATACATTTTCAGTTTTGAAATGACAAGTAAAAAGATATTTTTCCTCTGCTTTAGCCCAAAATATGAAACCATTACCATTAATGTGTGTGCAATCGTAAAATTAATCTTTATGCAGACAAACACTCTTTTCTGTGTTGTTTTTTTGTTCAATTAGCTTCTGAGAAATTAATTTAAAGTTGCTTGGATCAATATTTTTAACAATGAATTACATGACGTCTCTATGCTGATATTCCACTACAGAGCGTTTTAGCCGATTTAAGCGTATTGTTTTGATTTTACGGCAAAGTCCTTCACTGTTCTGGTTCACTCTCACTGTTCTCATTAAACTTTCTTCCACACAGTATCTGAACCAGCATCAAACAGCAGATAGATAAATGTAGTAACTAGCTACTGAACATTGTGAAGCATTTAGCAGCTAAAAAGCCAACATCTGGTTCTGGAGTTGATGGAGACCAAAACTGAACTCAAAGAAGAATAAATAGTGCATATTTGTTAGTTGGTAGGGTTAGGGTTAGTCAAAATAAATGCGGATGCTGCTGGCCAGGCTTACAGGAGGTTTATTATAGTATAAGGTCTCCCTCCTCACCCACCAGTGCCTCCATGGAACTGCCCCCACATACCTCAAGGACCTCCTCACTCCTCAGACATCCACACGTTCCCTCCGTTCTTCCTCCACCCATCTCCTTAAAACCCCAAGGACTAAGCTCCACACAATGGGTGATCGGGCTTTCTGCTCCGCCGCCCCCCGTTTTTGGAACGCCCTCCCAGAACACCTGAGGGCACCACAGGCTACTGACACTTTTAAATGTGGCCTGAAAACCCACCTTTTTAAAAAAACATATGATTGCTGATTTTATGTGTCGTTTTTACTCTGTAGCACTTTGAGATTGTTTTTATGAAAAGTGCATTACAAATAAAATTTATTATTATTATTATTATTATTATTAACATGTGTCCAGACAGTAAAAAAAGCACATTTTTGCCACGCCTCACCCATGCATATTTGATATCAGTTCTGTTATCCAGTATTTTTTTACCCCAATATGAAAACCTTTTTTAACTCATCTGACGCATGTTTGTGTCGTTCCACTGACTTTGTATGTAATCGAGTCACATCTATAATTCCATTGGCCTTCTAAACACAGCTGAAAACTGCAAACTTGTACCTGAGATAGAACATACAGAGATAGATGGCATCTGGCTTGATAAGAAATTCTAACATTTAAACAGGGAAAACCTTGTTGGGAAACAACGTCTGGCTTGTTGTACAGAATCAGTAGCTTCCCTCTGACTTGTAAGAAGAAGATTGTTGAAGCAGATTTCCACTCACTTCGGGATTAGGGAGATGTCAAATATGGACATGCTTCTGGCTTCCCTCTGAGGCCCCTCGATTTCATTTACCAGCTGGCCCTGAGATTCATCACTGGTGATTATTATAACATTCACTACTGCTTTCTATAGGATCAAGTTGATAGGCTTCCCCTGTCTGAGTGATACACGGTAATAACCACAGGTACTGATCCAGCCATGCTATTGTTGGAAAATTGCTTTCTCATATCTCATCTTTGCTCCTCTGGCACTCTGGCCCATGTTTAACCCGCTCCGATGACTGGCTGACGCTTCAGGAGCTCTGAACCAGAACTGATGTAAGAAAGACTGCCTTCACTGTCAGTGCAGCAGTCTCATGCAATAATCTAAAATATCTCTGAAATATCACTTTCACCAACTTGACAATCACTGACCATTCTTAACTATTACTGAGCTTGTACTGTTTTTTCAGTTATCTGTTTAATTAATTGCACACTGTCTAAACATGATAAATATGCATTAGATTGGATGTACTGTACATCTTAGGAACATAACACATGATGTTAAGATAAAACATTCAGTCTATTATGATTTTCTTTCATAGGTTAATTCATAGGTTAATTCTTTTCTTAGCTAATCAGTGTGTATCATACTGTATATTGTGTTATTTGTCTTTATCCACTATTTTCCTTTATGTGCTTTAGCAAGACAAATATATTGCTTGTACATGCCATGCCAATAAAGCAATGTGTGTATAGTTTAATGGTGTCTGGTGTGTCTCAACCACGATGTCCACAAACTCTGTCTGGACATTACAGCAAACAGGAAGCTAAGGGGAACCTGATGCAGGACAGAAGATAAAACAGAATGTCATTACTGTCAACGCACCGGTTGCTACATGATCAAATTTCTGTTTTTAACCCTTGATTCAAATTGAATCAATCGCCGCTGTCATACAGTACCACAGTAATTGATTAAGTCTTCAAAAATAAATCATGGTTGAAAAAGAAGATATTTTAGAAATGTCATGTTTGTCATGAGTCCCAAAATCAGTAAGGAGGCATCAATAAAGTAAAATAAAGGCTCTTCGATGTTGAGCTTATTTTGGATTTGTCATATTTTGTATAGTTAACAGTTCAGTCTTTTATTCTTTAGATATTATCACAATGGTCGGAATGTCTCAACTCCTTTTGCACAGGAACATAAGAGTCTACAAACACTAGACTCAGCCTATAAAATAATCATAGCGTGGTATGTAAATTTTCACCATGCTGTGCACATGATCTCAGTGGCTATGGTCCTGTCAGAGTCTACTGTGTCCCATAAGGAAAGAAAACAACTTTTTTTTACCTGTTTCCAACAGAAGCTTTATTTATTTGAGAATGAATCATTTATACAGGGACAGGACAGAATAACTATTACTATTACTTATTATTATAATTATTAATATAATATAATTATTTTTCATTGGACATAGGTGAACTGACTTTTCCCCTGAAGAAAATGAGATTTTTACAACTCATAAAACAGACACAATTACTCATTAATATGGAGATGTATATAGAGAGCAAGTGCCAAGAGAGCCCATCAATCTATACTTGTGCAGAAAATGGAAGACAGGGCCTGAGGAGGTCAAACATTTATCTCCAACCAATCTGGCAGGGTGGTATTGAAAAAGCTACATTTGACATTCCTTATCTACGCTTGTAAGGAAAAAAGAGAAGATATCTCCAACCTTTTTGTTTGATAAACTGCTGTCTAGACAAAAGCAGGAGAGGGATGGTGGAGGACGATGCTGATGACAGGTCTATTATGCCACAGAGGCGACTGGAGAAGCCAACAATTGAGAGATGGAGCTGTCACAGCATTTTGCAAAATGGCAGATTTCTGCACCACACCAAAGGATGTCACTCTGTCACTCGTCAAGACTAGATGAAATTACTCGCTCAGACATCTTGCATCTGTCACTCAAACTATGCAAGTACTCAGTATGTGACATGAAATTTAGAAAGTGTGGCAACGTATGTGTGAAGTGATGCTATGAGTGAACTTAAGGGAAGCACACATGAGGACAAATAGACAG
The DNA here is from genome assembly GCF_027409825.1 of Scomber japonicus. NCBI lineage: Eukaryota > Metazoa > Chordata > Actinopteri > Scombriformes > Scombridae > Scomber > Scomber japonicus. Next base: position 25,792,258 of record NC_070579.1, on the reverse strand, counting down.
AAAATGTTCCTGTACAAGTAGAATCGGCAATCTGACATCTTTAATACATGTTTAAAACATGCATTAATTCAAGTTATACTGTTTCAGTGGGACAAACACAACAGTGTATTTGTCATGCAGTTTACAGTATGTGAAAATGTGAGTAACAAATGCATTAAGGCTGCGGTCCAGTTAATGAAGACCATGTATAGATCTGTCTGGCTGATGGCTTACAAAGTTTTTCATTTACCTCTGCTGCCCTCTACTGGCTGCTGCACTTATAAACAAAGAAACATTTAGGTACATAACCAAAATATTTTTCAGTTAATTAAATAAGGTAATGTTTGTTTTTTAAAGTGTCACCAGACTTTTATTGCTGTATGCAATTTGCCATTTTCAATTTTCATCTGACAAGTGGAGGCGAATGCTGTTGATTTGTTATAATGCAATATTTAAATCCACTGCTACGTCACTTAGCTGTGAGGAAATTAACAAATACAATGCTTATATGATAAATATGAGTTTTTGGGGAGGGAAATATATCACTCACAAATCACAACACTGATTTGTTAACCAAAATGTAAAAGTGCAGCATAATACTGTATAACAGAGTGAGTCAGCAGGGATGGTGGTTGGTTGTATATCATCTTTAAAGCTACACTGGTCACTTTTTTCTTACAAAAATCAGTTTGTAGTCAGGGTGACATACATTTCAGATGTGAGTGTTAACTAACTATTGTAAGTAGTATAAATGAATACTCAACTGCTGCTTACACATTGTTGCATCAGTATTAATACTCTAATAATGTCATAAAGTATATATATATATATCATAATATATCAGTCAGAAGGATCAAACAAATACTACTTGATACCTTAATTACATTTTGCTGCTAATATGTACATTTTTACTTGAGCAGATTTTTTTCAAGCAGGATTTTTACTTGTAATGGATTATTTTAACACTGTCAAATATAGTATAGGTACTTTTATTTAAGTAAAGGATCAGGATACTTGTGTATGATGATCCTCAGGGTATGACGCCCTGTGACCTGGATGACTGAAGATCTGAACATAAACCTACCTACTCTCTATTGTATCTGTCCCACAAAACATTATGGTATAGTCTTAAAAATTAAATCTTTAAGACCAAACATCTCATCAAACGCCTTTATCCATAACTAGCTATGACAAAACTACTGCTCTGATGTTCCCTCTGTGGCTCTCTGACTCTATCATGTGGCCAACAGTACTAAGTGCAATCTCTGTTTGCATAAATGCCACCTTTGTTCATCCAGATTGTCAAAATGAGTCACAAGTCATGATGAACCTGTACTGGTGAGCAAACATGGATCAGTTTGTGCTTGTGATCTTATGCTAAGAGGTTTAACCACTTAACGCACGCTGTTCCGTCTAAGGAACGGGACGGATGTTGGGAGGTAGCCACAAGTTCTTCTGGATGTTTTAAACACCAACCCTTAAACATATATATTCATGCCGTACATTGTTGGAAAGCTTAGATTGTCCTGATTCATTCAAGACCTCTCTTATATGGTTGCTCACAGCCGTAATAGTATTAGCGATTAGCTCGGCTAGCCCCTGAGCTAAGTAAGAAAAGCTATAATGCTACATACCTTCAAAGTCTTCCCTTTATCCACAACGATCATCTTATGACTCAGGACTTTCTGTACAGCTCGCCAAGTATCCATTCTTGTGAAATATGAAATCCGTTTTCATAAAACCGAAATACTTTCCTCAATATGTCCATGTATTTAGTCCAACACGTAACGTAATAACACAAATAACAAACCATAGACGGTCCGTTTACGTCATTTCCTGACCTGCGCGCCCATCTCAGAGTACACGTGACTAGATGTTTACGACCGTGAGCCTCTTCTGCTTCTGACGACACCACACACCAGCCAATCGGTGTTTAGGATTAGGCAGTACATGTCTCCAAAGCCAATGAGGACATGTGACCGATAGATATGGCCAAACAAAAAAATATGGTTATATGTAATAATAATAATAATAATAATAATAATAATAATAATAATAATGATAATATTAATAATAATAATAATATGGTGTCAGCTTTCATTAGAGACCAAGATTTTGATTGTAGGCAAAGGGGATGTGAAGTTATAGGTGTTTGATTGTGGTTATACAGCTTTGGTAACCAAGTGTCCATTTGGAGTCTCCAAAAAGGACCTGAGGAAAACGCATGGACATACCTGTTGAAAAATAACTCTGAAAAATTCATCTTCTGGTCTTTTGACTCCAAATTTGGACTGCATGAAGCCAAGACATGTGGCTGTGGCCTCATTGTGTCTATATCCTGCTGAGAGGTCCCTGAATGTCTGTACACATGTCATTGTAAAGGCAAACCTATGGGCGAGTAAACAACCCCATCATTGTAACCTCTGCCACTCTTTGTCAGTCACAGAATCACACAGACACTTTTACAAGAATCCTGAGAGTGTTTCCTTTCCAATGATACCAGACACATCTCTGAGTCTCAAACTATGTGGGATCTGTGCTGTTCACAACTTGGGCATGTCGTTTAGGCTACAGCATAAAAAACAGGGGCGTGTGTTAAGTGGATAAATGGTTTTGATCAAATAGAAACCAGGCTTCCTAGATTACACTCAGTTTAATCTCCACATACCCCCAAATTTAAATTGGTATCTCATAATGGTAATAATGACACTAATAACAATAATAACTTAATAGAAATGATCTTTATTGATTTAAAAAATGGTTCAGATCATTCTGGGAGGTTATTCTATAAAATAGACTAAGCGGACTCCTCAAAGAGTCGGCTTAGTCTATTCTAAAGGAATCCACTAGAAACTAAATATTGTTAATCTGCACAGAGCTGCAGTTCCTGAATGACAATTGTGACCAGTGTGTGTTAACATTTCTAGTGGAGCAACAATGACATAATGACATTATTAATAACATTAATTACAACTTCATGATATTTAAGTGCCACAGCCTAATAATTATGACACTTTCTCACACCCAACACATGGAGTCATTATTGAATTAAGTTACACACATGCTTTTTCCTGCCATGAAAAGTTTTTGCAGTGAAAAAGGTTTATGGCTTAACTACACTGATGCATTAAAGCAGTGTTTTACTATATCCCTATTTAGAAATGTTAGAGACCAAGTTGCCCTGTACCAAAAATTGTGCTGATGTCTCATTTACTAGTTGTATGAATAAACTAAATGTTATGAATAGAGACTGAAAAGATGAAAGATAGAGAATACCTGACTTGCATTTTTGTAGCTCTTCATTATGGATTAATTTTAGACGGGCTTGTGCACAGTCTGCAATAGTGATGTCTATGTTAATGCAGCAGGGGGCACTATTTAAACATAGAAAATCTGTTGTCAACATCATTTACAAATCATTGCAAGCAAAGCAGACATAACAGAGAGTGGATATATGTTACATTTAAGATAAAAGACAATGTGAGATAAGTTAAAATAAGTTAAAAATATATAAAAATAATAAGAAAGCCCAGTGGTTACAGTAGCATCAGAAACACACCAGATAATGATTCTGAAAAGAAAGGGTTTAAGAAAATTTGAAAAAGCAAATAAAATAAAATAAAAAAGAATAATCATAAAAACTGCACAATCAAAAATGATAGCTATAAACTCCATTAATAGGAGCAACATAGAGTTATGAACATCTTGTTGTGAACAATCCTTTGGCTGGTGTTTATCCTCCTACACATGTTTCAAATTTCCATCAGCCCTGCAGTTACCTTTCTTACTCCTTAAACTCATTACCTGCAATACTTTCCCTCATCAGATACTCACTGCTTATACCGGTCCATTTCCTTTGTTCTCTGCCAAATTGTTAAATTGCCATGTGCTTCACGTCTTGCCTTCTGCCCTCTATATTTCGTTTGTCTGTTGAGACCTGCTACCTTCCTGTTTTGGACCTTGCTTGGTTAATGGACTTTTGATTCTTGCCTGGTTCTGTAAACTTTTATTCCTCAATTTTGTGTAATAAATCATTGCACTGCATCTAGCTCTGCCTCAGACATCTGCATTTGGGTCCTTCCCCTGTACCTTTGTGGCACTTCTTGCACCTGCCATGACAGAGCAATCTGGCCAATAATGGACCCAGCAGATTGATTGTTTTCTCAAGAACTACGTGAGATAACTTCTAACCTTTTGTGCCTTTGTAATGACTGGAAATACACCTCCAGCAGTGAGGACAGAGAGGCAGCTGTATCACAGACAGTGTCTTCAAAGTATAAGAACAGCGTCTTCAAAGTCTTGGTTAAGGACTTTATTAACACATCATATCCAGTGGTCACCCTTTGAAGGGATTCACCTTGCCATTTTCATGGGACGCCATGGAGTCTGCAGAAGTGTGGTCCCCATGGCTCCTGGCTCCAGTGCCACAGTGGCTTTTTATTGCCCAGCGCCTCTCCATTGCCCAGCGCCAGTGTCCTGTTCTTTGCTACAGATATCTTTGGTTTCTGTGCTGCAGCAGACTTCAGTACCTGTACTGCAGCTGTGTCCTGTTCCTGTGCTGTATTAATCTGCTGAGCTGCAGCAGTGTCCCCCCTCCCATCACTCTAGTAAGCGGTCCTTCATTTTTTTCATTCCTTCATTACGCACACACACTGCTAAAAGAACATGGCCATTTGCAGCCCAGACCACCTAGGAATGTGTTCTGAGCAATTTGACCTCAATATGTCTTGGGTGCATTCACACCTGTTGTTAGAGCTGTCCTGCCCACTTGTGATCAGATCAACCAAGATGCACAGCGGATGGCGCGCGTGGCGCACGTGTCTTTGTTAGTTTCCCCCGGCGCAGTTGTCATTTTCTCGCCCTCGTCTAAATAGCAAATGCACTTGCACCAGTCTGTGCGCCTTTGGGCATGTTGGTCTCAAAATGAGGTGTAGTCAGGCGCATTGCTATTTTGAGGCAGAGGAAAGCTATTGCGCTACTGACCAAAAAAAAAACAAACAAAAAAACAGGTCTAAAGTCACTGGTCAGTGAGGTTAGCAGCTCATCAGCCAACTTTCCTTTCAGCAAAAGTAACTCATGGTATATTATTGAAACGCATTGCTGGGTAGATGCGCTGTTATAATAGCAATCCGCCAATGTGACAGCAGGGAATGGGAGATTGACACTCTGATTGGTTTACCGCGTGTTACGCCTATGATTAATGAGGGGACTTAAGTCCATCCCTTTTAGACCATGCGCCTGGCGCAGTGACCATTTTCCCGCCGTTACAATAGCAAAAGTGGATTTGGATACGCCCCAAAGGCACTTACGCCACACTCTTCACCCCATGCGTCATAGATCGTTAAAATAGGGCCCTCTGTCTCTATCTCCACAACTTGCTACTTCCCCGGACCTGCCATCCTCAAGCTGTCCACTAGATGCCCTCGGACTTTCCCTCTTTTCTCCATCTACACACCTGCTCAGACCTGTTCCCACCTCTCATATATCCTGCAGGTACTCTGCCCGCTCCTGACCTGTAGTCATTCCCTCATCAGACATTCATTACTGGTCCATTTCCCTTGTATTCTGCCAGATTGTTAAATTGCTATTTGCTTCATGTCTTGCTTTCTAGCCTCTGTGTTCTGTCCGTTTGTTGTACCTGAGACCTGTTGCTTGTTGTTCCTTGTAGGATTTATTTGGTCTGCCTTCTCTTTTTTTAACCCTCGCCTGCCTCAATTCTGTAATCTTTTGTTCCTCCATTTTGTGTAATAAATCAATGAACTGCTTTTAGCTCTGCCTTCCCTGTTGCATTTATTGCACATGCTGGATTATTGTAAAAACTTAATTTTTAATTAACGACTTACTTCTTAATGACTTAACATGAACAATTACAGGCTTGTTGGCCTATCAAAAAGTGACAAATTCTTGACAGTCAGTGAGATTATTCACAATTTATCAACCTGTACTTATTAATGGTTAGTTATCATATCTTTATTAACCATTACTAAAGCCAGGAATAATGATATATGATACATAATATGACATAGAAACAGATATGTATTTGTATTTAAACATTTTAACATTTTGTATTATAATAGCAGTATTTTACCACAGTTATGTAGCTTAAATGCTAACAAATACTACTATTACACATACTTAATTACTGCAAATGTAGTAAAATAAGACAATGTGCAATCTGCAATTGCAAATTTCTCATATTTTTTTATTATATTATATTATATTATATTATATTATATGTAAGTGGACTATAACATAAGTGAAAAATTGAAAATGCTATTAATTCAAACCAATCATCTTACACCACACCGCAGCAGCATCCACTGAGCTGCAGGTGTTGATAGCTTGAGCGGCAGTCATCAACTATCAAAGTTTTGGGATGGAAATTATTTTCGACCAATCACGGATCGACATCAGACTTTGAGAGCCAATCATATTGCAGATTTGTGTTGTGGGTGCTGCCCAAAAAGAAAAAAAAGCGACTGCGGCTGAGCGGCGCATCCTCCTCCCGGCAGCCCGGCGAGAGTTCGGTTGAGAGGGTGCTGGATGGTGGGGGGAGTACCATTGATGAGAGAGGGACTATTTTAAACACACATTGGAGGACCATTACTCTTGTCTACTGGGTACCAATAAAATCCTGGGAAGGGCTTCTTCATCTGCTGTGTGCGGTAAGTGGAGCAGGGAAGCCGGGGTCATTTTAAAGCAGGATCCAGTTAGATGGCGGCTAGCAACAGTATCGGTCCCCGTTAGCTAGCGGATTATTGTGCCGTGACTTCTCAATGATGGAGGACCGTCAGCCTCTGCTAATGTTAGCCGGCGCCGAACAGCCTGTGTGCTATTTATTTAGTCACATCAGAATCGGAGTTGTATTCATATTTGAATGAGAGATATCAGTGTGTGTTAGAAGTTGGATCTTTTTAGCGCTACAGTGAAGCGGTGTGGTCATTGTCCGCACCCAGCCGTGCTGTAAACCACCCACACCCATGATGCCCGAGGAGGCTGCTCTCTAAAAAAAAAACCCCTCAAACTTCAATTAAAAAATATAGACTATCTTTTTAATTGTTGTTTACCTGATAATGACCTCACGTTGTGTGAACCAGCCCCTGCAGGGCTCCCATTGTGATGAATGAGTTAACCAGTGCAGTGCAGTCCCTTGCAGGCTGGGACATGAAGCACAGCACGACAACTTCTCTGAGCTAGCCTTATAGCCAGCTAACCGAGACGATGCAGCTGTTTGGCCTGGTCCACGCCAGGAATATCAGTCATACTACGAGCTAGTTTCACTGCCAATTGCACACTCCCAACCCTCTTTTGTTGAGATATTGCACCGGAGATGCTGCATACTGCATTACTACAGTTCAATGAGGGATGAAAGTAAGTGTTTTTCCAGCTCTGAGTGAGGGGCTGCGGTGACAAGGCAGCCTGCAGCAGCCACCACACTGACTGATCCCCCCTCCATCCCGTGACCTGACCCAGTTTCGTGTCTAACCAGTGCCTGGTTTAAGCATGGGACTTGATTGTAGGTTAAATATCTCTGAGCAGTCATCAGCTGAGGTTGTCTCAGATTATTAAGGAGCAATCTGGAGTGGTGTTTTCCCTCCATGGCTAACATACAGACTTGTCTGAGGGCAAGTTTCACAAAGTTACCCTGTCCTGTTCTGTTTTCAGCTCAGTTTGTGGAAATATTGAATGAAAGAAAGCATAAAACTGCTCATCAGTCATTTTGTGTTACTGTATATCTAGCCCTGCAATTAAGTATTATTGTCTTGTCCTCACCGTTTCCTAAAGCCAAAGGTCTTCAAGTTAACCAGTATTTTCATGATTGATTATCTATTTTCCTCATTAATAGTTTGGCCTGGAAAATGGCAGAAAAAAGAAATCCCAAGGTGACATTTGAAATTTTCATTTTGTCCAATCAGCAGTAAAGAAACAAAATATGTACAATACACTATCAAACAAGACAAGAAAACCTGCAAATCTCTTTTAGTTTTTAGCACTATTGTCAGAATAGTTGCTAAGTAATTTTCTGTCAGTCGACTAATCTTTTAGCTCTAATTATTTCAAAAGCAAGTCCAAGGTTATATATGTTAGGTCAATGCTTTGGTTCATTTCTTTATTACACAACACAGTGGAGGTTTCCTTTGGCTTCTGAAGAGGCTCAAATGGCCAAGTTGCTGTACTGTAGATGATGTGGGTTGGTTATGCACGAGGATGGAGGTGTAAAGCTTGGAGCTCTTGCAGCAGTCTGTGTGGACCAAACAAGTAATACTTTGAAAATAATGCAAAACCCTAAAGCAAAGAGAGAGCAAATGAGCCAAACTAAAAGAAGGAATACAAATAATTCACATTATATTATTTATTGGTTTCAGTTTCTGTCATATGGTAAGAATATATAGTTTGCTTTTCTCAGAGTAACGTAACAGGTGCTCCCTCTAATGCGCATTCTGTCACTGTTTATTTGAGGTGTTGATTCAGAAGGCTGATTGAAACTGTTGTTGTATTTCATGCTCAAACATTTTTTCTTTTTTCATTAAATGATACATACACTTACTGCACACACACTGGCACACCGGTAGGGTCCATTAGTTGATTTTCAAAGTGAATCAGCAATATTTTAAGGAAAAGCTGGCTCCATTGTCTGAGATGTGAGGATTTTCTACTTTTCTAAACTTAATATGTTTGGATTTTGGACTGTTGCTGGGACAAAACAAGCTGCCACTTTATAGACAAAATGACAAATTCATTAATAAAGAAAGCAATTGACAGATTTATGGTGAATATAATTATTAGTTGCAGGCTTACTTATTATACCACAGTATCTCTCCTGTGAAACAGTAATGTTGAGATTTTCACCAAGGCAAACATTATAGAAACGATGGCATTAGTTATTGGCAACATAACTTCTTGTGGAAGAAATATAGTCGCTTAAAATAGAGTCCAAGTTTTCCTGGAACCAGTGCTGAGCAGCCATTAGAGAAACTGCTTCATCACGAAAGCACTTTACCATCAATTTTAGCATTCAGCTGCATTGGCAGCAGTGAGGTTGAATCGATGTCTTACCAGAAATGGTCAAAAAGTGAGTCAACATGCAATCACCCAGCAGGCATTAGGCAGGCTGTTTTACTGTGGTAGCTCTCCTTTAAACATCTCTGCTTGTATTTGACCTTCGTGGTCAGTTTTCAAACCTAGGAGCAGGACTTCATGGCATTTTTTGATATTTTTAAGGTATTAAAATGTCTGGATTAACCGAAATGACATATTTATCTTATTTATTAAAAAAAATATCTTTCTTTAGATTTATCATATATGATCAGCCAATTAAACTTTACGCTCAACACAAACTTTAATTACTGGTGTGACACATTTGGCCTTTTTCATGAAAGACATATCACAGGAGAAGAAGCACAGGTGTAAATAGTCGAGTTAATGATAATCTATGAAGCTGCTTTTGTTTCAGGTGTTCATGCTATTGTTCATTTTGGCTCACTGTCATGTTGTCATGGCTTACTGGAACATTTGAATATAAAATGAAGACATAATTAATGTTGTTAGTAGCACCTCTGCTTTAGTTACTATGAGATGGTAAAATGTCCACTGTGAAAAATTAGACCTAGTGAAAGGATGTTTTTAGTCCTGAGTCAGATTGCTGTGGACTGAACAGCATGAAACTGTTTGGCTAGATGAACATTAAACTCTGTCTCTTCTCTACAGGTGGCCTTGTGTGTTCTGCGTCTGGTTTCCAGCAGAAATGTCACAGAGGAGTGGGCAGGAGGACCCGGAGCGGTACCTCTTTGTGGACCGCGCCGTGGTCTACAACCCGGCTGCACAAGCTGACTGGACTGCCAAGAGGCTAGTATGGGTCCCGTCAGAACGCCACGGCTTCGAGGGTGCTAGTATTCGTGAGGAGCGTGGAGATGAGGTGGTGGTGGAGCTGGCAGAAAATGGGAAGAAGGCGGTGGTCAACAAGGATGATATCCAGAAGATGAACCCACCTAAATTCAGCAAGGTAGAGGACATGGCCGAGCTTACCTGCCTGAACGAGGCCTCAGTGCTTCACAACCTCAAAGACCGCTACTACTCTGGCCTCATCTACGTGAGTATTTTTCATTTATAAGAAACACTACTAACAATTAGTAATCCTCTTATTTATTTTAGGTTAATTTCCCTTGAGCCAAAGGTGCGGCTCCAGTCACAGCTGCAAAATAGGAGATTAATGCTTTGCTCAACAAATGCTGCTCAGAGTTTTCCTACCACTGTTCTTCATGTTAAGCTACCTAGTTCCAGCAATTTAGGGTTGTGAGACGTTCAAAGACAGATCAATTGAATGTTAAAAGTTTGATGCCTGAGATATCCTGACTTTTACTCCTAAGTATTAGCAAAGCTTCCATCATGCAGCGGCATCTTTCATTAAGCGCTCCACATCTTTCTAACCTCAGTTGTTAATGTACAGCAGGCCGTCTGTCTCAAACTAAAGTCAAGCTTTGTTAAGTTGACTTTGTCAGACTTAATGAAGCTCCTCCACAGCTACAGAAGATGTTATTCAACTTTTCTCTGAGGCTGAATAGCACTCCTTGTTCCTATGAGACAACCTAAATATTTCTTCTGACCAAATGATTTAAAAATCAATTAACCTTTTGGTTGGGAAACTCAGCGTTCCTCAGTGAGATTATTTTGTCTCAGTACAGTCCGGTGGTTGTTTGAAGCTGAGCTGCTGTAGTTCCAACTGCAGAATGACCATACTGTGTGTTCTCATCCTCAGAAGTTTGTGCTCCCAAGTTGGACTTACCATGTCCGAACTAGCAAGTATACAAACCCGAACTTGGCGTACTTAGTATTGAGATAGGCCCTATGATTGTTTTTGTGTGTGTAAGCGCTAATGTGACGTAGTGTAGCGCTTATGCCCATGCCACCGCACATTTTGCAAATTTGAAAACGCCTAACAATTAAAATGACATATATTCCAAGCTGCATTAACATAATAATTTAATTTGTAATAATAAGTTTCTCGATTGTCCCAGACTCCGTATTTTTGTGTCTCAGGATATCCTTAATGTCAAGTGCTGACAGTATATATGTAGTATGATTATCAAACAAATCTGACACATCCTAGTTATAACCTCTACAAATATTATTTATAGCATTTCAACTCTTCTCTTCAAAAGACTCAAAACGTATTTCCTTCCATGAATAAGCCATCACGTCCTACATAAGCTGCCGATTTCCCCTGTGATTATGACCCACTTAGTGACATGCATTCCTGGAATAGCCCAGACACAGAGCTAGTGGGCCACCTGAGACCCAAAGAGGAGGCCGGGGCCAAGAGGTTCACACTAAGAGGCCCAGTCGCAAAGACAAAACCTAGCTTGGCTAAAGCAGATTTTACCTGTGAGAAGAATGATTTGTTCCTTTTCCTTTCTTATTGCCCCATAATGTACTTGTTGTAAATAATTAGCATATAAATAGAGCACCTTTCCACTCATGAGTTTGACATTAAACAACAATTAATATCCTACATGTACATGTTATTTTCTAGATGTAGGGTTTATGTGTAAGTTGCTGAAGTAATGTGGGGCTGTAAGGGAGCTGCAGTTGTCGTCCTCTGCTGTTCTCATGAGATTACTCTTGTGGTTTACTGCCTTAATTACTCAGTCAGATGGAGGATTGGAGACGGGAGTGATAAGGTCGTAACATTTGACGGGTTTACGAGAACACTACTTTATGTTTCTTTATGTTGAAGAGGCATGATTACATCAGTGTCATCTTCCGCTAAATGAACTGCAAAACCGCCTGATCATAAGTTACAAACAAACGCTCATACACTAACTTGCAATGATTTGTGAGGTTTGGTGGTAGACTCTCATCAGGCAAATAGTTTGTGACAATGAGAAGCCATCTTAAATAGCGAGTGGCTGTGAGCCTGCAACCAATTACATTCACCATGTGCAACAGGAAGGCATGAATAGATAACTATAAAATAAGACCCTAAAGGCTAAACTGCATTCACAAAATGATCCATTCCCAATACTGCAGATTACAGTTATGGATGAACCTGTAGACTTATACACGGCATGTGAAAAAACAGCATCAATAATTGTTGCGGATCAGCTTTTTCTTAATCGACTAATCAATTAATGGACTAATTGTTCAGAGACTATGAGTGATTAACAGATTAACTTATATTACAAAGAACTCTAAAAGGTTTCTGACCTTTTTTAGTGTTTTATGCCTTGTTGGGGAAAAGCTCTTCCTGTTGATGTCAGCATGGTGGGGGATGCTGGGACCATGGGAGGTGTGGCACTGTGAGCTCTGCCATGTGACTCCATGCCAAAGGCTGCTTGGATGTGAACTATGATCAGAAGTTGTCTCTCACAGTATTAAATCAATGACGGCAAAATACAGCCCAAAAATAAAGAAAATCTTTGTATTATTGAGTATTTTTTTAGCAGGCCTAAGTGGAAAAAGAAATGACCCCAGTTCTGTCTCTCAGCTAAAGGAGGCCAGTGCTGAGTCACACTGTCATCAAGCCGCCTTAACAGAGTTCTTTGTGCTCCCTGATAAGAAACATCTGGCTGCTCAAATAACTGAAATTCTTCTTTACAGTTTTGCTGTCAGACAACTGATGTCTAATTAACAGAGACGCCATGTCAGCTCTTCTCTGGCCTTGCAGATCCACTGTGCATGCTTTGTCTTTTTTTTTTTCTTTCTTTGCTATTAAATTACCATTGTTTTGATTTCTCCTCAAAGCCACAGAGTCCTCAAGTGTGCAGCTAATGAAGAAGGAGTTTTAAGAGGTTTTAGCTGCATCATGTGTGTGTGTGTAGAGCTGTGTCGGTCAGCTGCTTCCGTGTTACTGACTCTGCATGTTTTCCCCAGTCCTGCTTTGGAGGATTGTGTGACCTTTAAGTCAATATCACATACAGTAGCTCTGCCCTTTTCAGTGACTTTCCTCCACACAGCAGGAAGTGGATGTGAAGGTGATAAACATACTTCAAAGTTAAAGTTAAAAGGATTAAGAAAGCATTCCCAGACATGCTCTTAACATGTCTGAGTCAGTGAAATTTTGATGGATGTATCACCTCTTTGCTGTCTTTGCTGATTCAAAGTGGCTGAGCAATTATGTTTCAACCCAGTGGCTGAGGAGAAAGGAGGACCGGATATAGTAACGATGGTGCTGTGATGTATTATTGAATGCAGGCCACTATATGCACATCCTTTGTTGCAGTGGTGGTGCGCCCTGAAGAGGATGGGAGGATGAAACTCCAGGCTGAGAGCTTTGTGTGGATTCTTGTATATCTTCATCGACAGGCTGTTTCTCTGTTCATTAAGCCGGCCTCACACTGGGGAACGAGTCTCTTTATTCACAACTGAAATGTGTACTTTTTTTTTTCCTCTAAAATGTCTGATTCAGCCATTATGAGGCTTGATTTCTAATTTTGTCCGCATGTTTATACTGTTACAGGGCTTTCATATCAAAAAAGAACAAGTTGGACATTGCACATTTCTCATGGCGAGAGTGGGTGTACTTTCCCCAGGCAGCTGTGCAAGCTATAGCGGTGTTGATTTTCAGCCAGGTTTCGCGGCCAAAGTTCCACTAAATTGAACTCCCGACTCTAAAGATGCTGACTGTCACATGGGAATCTTTTCATTGTCAGAAGACAGTAGTGATGCCGACAACAACTTCCCTGTAGAGAAGAATGATGGAAAAGTAAATTTTGTGCCTCTCTGAACTCCTTGAGTTATATAACACTCCCACTGGGACATGTGATTATTTATGTTTCGATGTAGTTGCTTTGTAGGAAATGTTGCAGGTTTTCATTCTGCACAAACTATTCGCTCAATTGCTCATTTTGAAACTGCTTTTATGTGTTTTCTGAGCAGGAGTTGTTTGTCTTTGCTTTACTGATGCTGCACAGCCACAGCACCAGAAATCATATGGTAATTACAACTCATTCAGCTCTTGCCGTGATTGTAATTCCTTTGCCAGACGGCTGGGAGATTTTGGTAAAACCCCAACTCAGTGACTCAAGCATCCCATTTTCAATATTATATTTCTCTGTCTACACAAAAAAAGGGTTCTGCAGCTAGATGAAGGCTTCAGAAGTCGTCTTTTCCTTTTTTTAATCCTGTCATGTGCCTTGTTACATGTACCCGGGTAGCATCCCCTTCTCTCTGCTGTCACAGCAGTCTGAATTTAGGTTAGCTCCCTCTCATACGCAGTCAAAAGCACACAGTGATGACAGGTTTGTCATTTTAATCAAGTGCTGTTGAGTGAGATTAAGAGCACCTCAAGATTTAGAGCAAATGTAAAACTACGAAGAGCTTCTCTGTCTGTCTGGGCACTACTGGAAATAATTTGGATGTAATGTGTAAGGCTGCTTTAGTAGTCCACAAAGAAACATATGAGTTTTTTTAGGGTTTAAAAGACACAGTAAAGCCCTTGTTAGCCCAGTTATGTCTGAATGAAGCACGCTGCTTCATGCAATAGCAGGAACCCCCGAAAATGTCTCCCCTTTTCTCACTGAGAGAGAGAGAGAGAGAGAGAGAGAGAGAGAGAGAGAGAGAGAGGGAGAGAGAGCGAGAGAGGCCCTGTTGCTAAGCACTGCTTGGTTCACACACATTTATTTGGACATTTCCGGAGGGCTGGGAACCCTTTCAACTGTGTCAGAGTTCTCCTCTGTGGACCATAGTTTCTCTAGGTAGTGGACTCAGAGCTGTGACTAGCAGAACTTCTTCTACCAGCCTACAATTATGAAATATTAATGCACAGCAATCAGCAGATATTTAGTGTTTTGTGTTTGTTCCTTTTGTTGTTTTGTTTGTTTCTTCCACAACACGCTTTCTGGCTGGGGTCCTGTTATGCCTGCTTGTGTTGGCACCCAACTCCTTTGCCCTCAGAGCACCACTAATCCCCCAAGTGCCCCCCCTGGGATCCACCATCAAGGATAGCCAGCTGAGTCATTCCTCTCCCCAATGCCAGTGGGCCATACTGGGTCAGTAGCGCTGATCTGTCTGCCTGGCGCTGTGCCCACCGTAGGGGGTCTGGGAAGTGGATATTATGGTGGGTTAGGGTTTGCAGGATGTATTGGTAACAGCCCCACAATACATCCTGCAAACTGTTTATAGTCAGTGTCACTTAGCAAGGTGTGAGTGTTGGCCCACGTACAGAACAAAGTTAGAACTCATTTGGCAAATACTGCTGAGTAGTCCAGACTAACAAATCTCTGTGTGGGCAGGTTGTGGCGCAGAGCGGTGTCTAAAGCATCTGTGCACATTCAAGAGGTGGAGGGGGGTAGTTGGTGGCCATCTGGTGATCTTACCGCCCCCACCTTCCACACATATGTAGACTGTAGCACATCCCTAAGATATATAATGTTCTCGATTTTCAGTTATAAGTGACACAGAAATCAAAATTTTGTCTGTTCATTGATTTTTTTAAAATTAGAATTAAGCCAATGTTTTTATGTATCATTTACTTGATTGTGAGCTACAATGTTTATATGAATTCAGTCTTGTCATGGCTTCATTTAGACATGTGGTGATAATGATATTAGATTATTTCACAGCCCTGTTGCAGTAACATCACAATGTGAATTTTATGGTCCACAGTACAGACTGCAAATATCTGTGTTGTGTATGTGTGAATATGTGGTGTGACTCTCCGGCCAGATGACAGTTGTGATGTGTTTTTCAGAGGACACGCACACACACACACACACACACACACACACATACACACACACAAATCCACACCGCTTCCCCAGCATGCAATAGTCATGTCGCTATTGTTTGTTCCAGCTCAGTAACAGGGTTAGCAGGCTCTGGGCCCCCTGCAGCCTGCACTGGCTGCCACAGACAACATGATTAGAAGAATGTGTATCCCAACCAAGCAGATAGATTAGAGAGGTGAAAATGAAGGTAAGGATGGAGCAAAAAGGAGTGGAAAGCAGACAGAAAGGTGACACCACAGTAACAGAAGATACTGCGGTAAGAGAGGATGCCCGTTTTCTTGGCAGATTATTCAAGACTTTTGATCCCAATCATTGATATGCTATTCAAAAAGCCCTAATCCGGCAGTATCTACTGTATGTACTTCATGCACTCTTGAGTTAATGGAGAGCTCCAGCAGCAGCAGACATGTCAGGGATTAACACTATCCTGGCCTGTCCGTCTGCATGTCTGCCTGCATTATACATACTGTAGTGGATTAAAATCTCCACCTACTGAGTCCGATTTATGTCATCCATCAGTCAAAGAAGACTTGGTGGAAATGTGTAAGAAAAGGACATGTAGAATAGACAAATATGAGGAGGATAAGTACATGGAGGAAGAATCTTTAAGAAAATTGTCCTGCAGTCTTGCACGGTTCTTTGGCATGATCTGTGATTTCATGATCTGCCAAAAAAAAAGTATTTTTAGCAAACAAGAAAACTAAGTATTAAGCTATTATTAAGTAGGGCCCAGATGAACTGTCCTAGCTGATAAAACTGTAAATTGCATTTTCTCTCTACAGTAAGCGTTGTCAGGGTGCAATAAAATCCACACTCAGCACTTTCCTCTTAATTCCTTGTACCTCATCTTGTTCCTTTGACAGGACATTAAAGGAATAGTATGAATCTTTTGGAGTGGGGTTGTAGAAGGTATTTATCCGCAGTCACTGTATCACCTTCAATAGATATACCACTGTGGTCAGGGCCTGTGGTGGAACATATTTTGTGTACACTATATTTAGAATATTGTCACCGCTTTACCTTGCTGTCAAACAACCCTTTTCTTTGGCACTAGATTTTCTCAGCTGTAAAACTTCTGTATTACTACGCACGCTGCAATTAATTACTCTGTGACAGCACTTTCTGACCCAAACAGCTGGTCTGCGACGTAATACATTGTCCAGCATGCTGACCCCCATCTACTCAAGGTATGACCATAGATAAGTACCTCAAACAACCCCACTTAAAAACATGCAAACTATCCTTTTTTAAAATGATCTCTTTTGTGCTTATTCATTGTCCATTAAGTCCATATTAAAATGCTCTAAATATTAACTGACATAATGGAGACATTTTGGTTGCTCTGTGATGAATTAACAGTCAATCATTCTCATCGGCCATGTTTTCTCTTTACAGACATACTCTGGTCTCTTCTGTGTGGTCATAAATCCCTACAAAAACCTGCCCATCTACTCAGAGAACATCATTGAGATGTACAGGGGCAAAAAGAGGCATGAAATGCCCCCTCACATCTACGCTATCTCAGAGTCTGCATACAGATGCATGCTACAAGGTAAGTCTGAGTGTCACTGCTGTGTGTGGGAGGTTCTTCTCTACCTCAGTCCACTCTATTTACAGGAGAAGTAAAGTATGAAAAACAAATAAATACTTTTTAATGTTTTTTTAGGTGTGAAATACTTCAAACAATCACACCTCAAAGTCTATTTAACTTAACTGTTGTGGAGCTGTCAATCATACTTTAATTAGACCTGCAACTAATGATTAGTTTCATTATCGACCATTTGATGTGTAAAATATTAAAATATGTTGAAAAAATTGCATTCACAATTTCTTAGAGGCAATGGTGACATCTTAAGTTTATTGGTTGTGTCCTACTAACACTAACCAAAAGATAAAGATTATTTTTATTTTTATTTGTATTTTATTTACTCTAAAATATGACAAAGAGAAGCAGAAAATCCTCAAGTTTAAGAAGCTGGAACCAGAAATATTTTGGATTCTTTTGCTGGAAAAATGACTAAAACAAAAAAAATGTTCTGTCAATCAACTAATCAATTCATCAGCTAATTGTTGCAGCTCTATTATAGATCACAGCAGACTGAATTAGCCTGTACAGGACCCATAGGATCCATATGTGCGCACATCAGCACTGTTATAACTTAAAGTACCTTAGAGTTGTTTCAGATAAGTTTATTTATGTTCTTCGAGTCATGTACAATTGGCAGGTTTGGTGACTATCCCCCAAGAAATCTGTGTATTTTAACATCATTTTGGACCATTATCATCACAATGTACATAAAAAAACAACACAGGCTGGTGGTTTTTACAGTACACTCAGACATTTGCAAGAATAAAAGTTAAACAATTAAACTCACTGATGGTAATTTATAATTCAAAACAGGATTTGAATTGATTGATATTGCAAGTATATAGCGAAGCACCTTTTGAGCAGTCCAATCCAGTTGCAGCATAAAAATATCAAATATATAAACTCAAAAAAAAAATCTAAAATGTCAAAATGAATAATATTTCTGACATCCAAATACTGAGTTAAGTTTAGAAAGAATGACAGACATCAGTCACTATCAGTTGTCCATCGTGTCCTCTGTCCTCCCTCTGCTACGGCTGGGATTCACTGCCTGCAGGTAGCACTGGTACAGAGAGGATGTCACAGCCAGTAGCTAAGGTTACCAGAGTTTGACTAGTTTGAAGCAATGCGGCAAACTAAGATAAACAGCTAGACTACATACAGACAAATTTGGTTTTAGCTCGTTCATAACAATTCGGTATTGGCGTAAGAAGCACAATGTGGCTGTGTAAAGCATACTGGTGATGGACGGGTAACTATGGGCATAACATTTGAAAGAAAATCACTTTTCCACATGTTTATGCTTGTTTGACAGGTGTTTTGATAAAATAACTCTTTCCAGTTACTTATTCATGTTGCATCTTTTGGACTAAAAGTGACCCTTTTAACCTCGACACAGTTTCAGCTGTGGCATCCAGTCTGTCCAGCTGTAGCTTTTCTGTTACAGTTTTCATTTATTTAGAAACATAAAACCTTGTAAGATAAGACAGTTCAGGCTGAATGATGTCTTCAAAGATCCTTGCCTGGTAGTTGGCAAGTTTCCCAGCTCTATGAGCAGTGACTGACTGGGATCAGACCAGCGAGAACAGAGAGGGTGACCCCATTGTGCTTGACAATAGGTCCTTTGTGTGATTGGAGGGCCGACCAGTGGGGGTGGTGACAAACTGGACAGTCCTGTCAGTCCTTTCAGGCGTTACTTTCACCATGTTGGTAAACAGAAGGAAGTTTCGGTAGCTTAATAATACCTTTTTCCTCTTGAAACAAAAACATGTTAACATGAACTATAATTTGTGGCAATTGCAGGATTTTTATAATGCCTTCCTTTTTAACTACAAATGTTTTTTTCCACTTGAGTCTCTTGTTGTTCTTTCTAAACTTTGAGTAAGAGATGCTTGTTTTGATGTTAATTGAAAGGTTTTACCCCTGATGATGTACAAACACAGGGACAATCTGCAGTAGCCCAGAAGTAGCTGTTGTGGATCATCTAGTCCAGCTAGTTTCTTGCTGTTAACTCCTCCCTCCTCTTCACACCCTCTGTCCTCCACACACTGCTTTTCTACATGGATGAACATGGACGCATGGGGGCAGGGTTTGGCAGCCTGTCAATTAGTGATACTTTGATTCCAACATATTTTTGTATTATTTTACATCAATGAAGCAATGGTCTCTCTTTTTTTTATGCACTTTTGCCTTTATTAGACAGTTAGTATAAAAGCGGGTAGGCGGACCTTAGCCAGAATCGACCTCTTGATGTTTTAGTTATACACCTCGTCCACACCAGCTACGCCTTAAGGCCTGATTTGTAATTTTTAATGCTTTGCTATTCCAACCTATTTCCAGTTGTGGCCATACCAGAATTAACAGTGTTGTGGTTGAAAAAGAGGTTTGTAGGTTGGAGATTAGTGGATGCCAGCTGCTGATCAGCTGTGGCCTTGAGCATTTCAACAACCTGATTAATATTAGTGAATATCCAGCTGTATAGATGAGCATTGAAGTCTCTGGAAATCAGAACACATTGGCAGATATCATCCAATTTTTCAGGTGTCCTTGTTAGGAGCGGGCAACATAGAAACCCTGAAAAATGTATCATAGTATTTGTTGTTTTATTCTGCAATATAGCAATGTGCAATATTGTAATTAAAACGTACATAATACAGCATCTTAACAGGCTGTGGCAAAATAGTTTTTAGGCCAGTTTGCAAATGTACTCAGCTATTGCTAATTAACATCGATTAGCTAATAGCTTAATGTTAATGCTAGCAAAACAGCAAAAAAAAGAAACTCCTTGCTGATGTCTGGTGAAACACCTCTGTTATGTCAAATATTGGTTAGCGACCAACAGAGTCTTTTTCTGCATCATTGCCTAGAATTGTCTCAAATGGTTGACAAACTTACTCTCTTGTAATATGCTGTATCATATTACCCAACCATAGTTATTTCAGATTGATTCATTAAACTTGAGTGATTAATATCAGACCTTTCACACCTCGTGTTTAAACTTAGCAGCGTGAGTTGCCAACTGAACAAGAAAGAACGCTTGAGACAAATAATTTATTGCCTTTTTAATTTACGACCTTTGAAGCTGAGCAGATTGTCAAATCATATTTATGGCTGAAGGGTGTCTGAACCTCGCAGGGATCCGTTAATTACCTCAGCATTGCTGTGAAGCCCGTCAGTGCTCAGATGGGAGGTTAAATGAGGTGTTACCTAACAAAGACTGGATGTGTAAGCAGACCAGTAGAACCTACTGCACATCTGTCATTGATTAGTGTTTCAGATACTTTACATAATTGCACCCACTGTTCCACTGATGCGAACTCGGAGGTGTACAAGAAGCTGATTTTTATCATATCTGGATTTATGTTGTAAAGAAATTCTGCTGAATAAAAACATGTGTTCAGGGACCAGCCACGTCAACAGTCATGATGGATTCCAAGAGTGGACATGCATCAACAGCCCTGGAGGTGTCCCAAGGTGGAGTTGTGAAACAGGGGGTCTTTGTTCGACTAAAAATGGAGAAAGACCCCCTTCTTGAGTCTCTCCCTGGTGTTTAATCAGGGCGTTAGGTCAAGTCCAGCTAGATCCATCTTGGCTAAGTGAGGTTTTTCCCAAAGCACAACTCTTTGATTTGTCTCCTTGAGGTCCATTTTATCAACAATGAACAAAGCGCTCCTCATCTCGCAGGTCAGCAGCATTACTGATATTAATAGAGATTAAATGAACTGTTTAAAGAATGTAAAGTATGCTCCATAAAGTGAACTCTACACTGTAACCTATACTGTCAAGAATGTGTGATAAAATGGACTTGGGAATGTTTATAATGGCAGAGCACGCACACACTCAGCAAACGCAGGCCCACCTGGCACCAATCAGGTCTATAGCAAACAGTAATGGCTTTAATGGCCTTTTGAACCGAGACTTGATGCCTGGTTCTTTCAACCTCATGCCTCCTCCTGGGTACACCAGAGCACACAAAGTACACAGGAAAAGTTTTGGTAATCGTTTGAAAAAGATGCAGCTAAGAACTGTGGATGAGAGAGAGAGAGTCACGATCACTGAAACTATTGTTCTTTCTCTCCCAAACATTTCTTTTTTTTCTCTACTCCAAAAACAACTGGAACAGATGTGGTGGTGGTGGTGGTGGACAGTGACTGAAGCCACTCCTGTTTCCTCTGCAGTAAAGCTCAATAATGCTAGCATTTTTGTCCCAAATGGTACTAGCACAGCCTGACTTATAAATATCACTGCTATTCCTTAAATTATTATGTTAAAAAATTCCTCTGTATCCACATCTAACATCTACATCTGCTGTTCATATTAAGGAACTCCTTGGAGAACACAGAGCTAATACTCACCTTGCTGACAAATAGACCGGCATACAGCACTTCTTTGAAATTGTTCTTGAAGGTTTTTTATACATTTTAACCACAAATGAATTATGTAACCCAAGAAAATGTAACATGAGGTACACTCATCATTATAAAGTAGGGCGGAATTTAGCAATTATTTTCATTGCTGAGAGGTCTGCAGATTTCTCTATTAATAATCGATTCACCTTTTTTCAAGGGCAATTTGCTGTATTTTCGACCAATTTTATTGTCCAATTTCCCAAATTGACCTTTTGAAACAGCTTTGTTTTGTCTGAAAAGGGTTAGGGTTAGGAAGTCTGGAGCAGATTACTTTGCTAAACCAGCCGTCTCTATAGCAGCAGTTGCCTTGTTCTCAAAAATGTTTTATAGAAGCACAATCAACATTTCCAACACTGACAGATTATGAAAAGAAGTAACCCACTGTTTGCTGTATAGACTATGCAGGGGTCTCCATGGCTCCAGTTAGGCCAGAAAAGAACAACCTTTATTTAATATTAAAACCTCTTGTACTATATAACCCTCAGTATGTTGTCGATCCTCTGATTTTCCATCTTCTCACCTCCAGTCACATCTGTTTGGCTGCCACACTACCTGTCACCACTGATTTATTTTGCGTATCATGTAAATATTAAGCACAAAATTCCTAAATGATTTTCTAGACCAGTTTCTTCGCTTCAGTTTGCGTAAATACCTTGAATAGAATAGAAATACCGTTGACAGTATTTCTCATATACAGTTAATCTCCCTGTCAGATTTCATGACACTTTGGTTCTCAGTAATGCTTGTCACAGGAAACCAAATACCCTGGATCCTCATTCAGTTTGTTTTCATCAAGTCTTTGGCTGAAGCATTGGCTCCAGTTCTGCCCTCACCAGAGGCTTTAACCATTATAGCCCTAAAATTCAAGGTTTAAAATGATTGACTGCTTTAACTTGAAACTTTATTGACAGACACCTCTGTGTCAAGTGATCCAATCCATTTTGAGCAATAGTAAATGTTTTTATTCGTTTATTTGAAAAAGTATTGGTTCATGCCACTAAAAACATAACTATAGCTCTCTTTTAATTGACTGTAAAGCCCTTTTGACACCCTGTCATAAGCATAACTGCTCTGAGGTACTAAACTAATAAACAGTCACAAGTCCCCTCTGCTTTATAGGATAGTTTTTCCATCCCAGAAATACGGATGAACACGTCAAAATAGCAATGATAAAGATTAACATTTTGTTATAGTTTAGATTCATGCCAACACTCCTGCTCCATCCAAGAATGCCCTGAAACAAATCCCATAATTGCCACATGGCATACTCACCAACTACTTCATTTTAGCTGGAAAATCAAATATGTGGTAGTCCAGGCATGGTTATTATGCAGTTCTTGAAGTGCTTTTTTGTGTCTGGATGCATGGCTAGATTTGCAGGATTGCGTTCATTCTGGGCTTATTCATTTCAAAATGTACAGTACAGGGTTCGAATTAGTCCTGATGTATCTGTAGTTATAGTGACTCTATCAAGACAACATTGAAGAACTGTGGGATTTGTAGAACAGACGAATTTGGGGGGTGGTGGGTTAAAGGTTAGAGAAGCTGAATTGTGAACAAAAGGTTCATGTTTAGTGTCCAGGCTGATCCAGGCATTTAGCACCTTAAATTATAATGTCAGGTATATACACAGGTGTATTATTAGAGTTCAGACGTTGTTCTTATATGATATTGGCAGTATGAGCTTGAATGCTAGAAATAAGTTTGGTATCTGCATTAGTCCAGAGTGCATGGCTGTTAAGGCTTTTACACACAGGATGTGTCTGGGCCGTGTCTCTCAGACGACCATCTAGTCTGATGGAGCAGATGCACTTCTACAGCTGTCTACACAAACTGTTCATACTTTCATACGTTTGTGCAACTTGAAACCTATTTTTATGTCTTTTGCTTTTTTTTGTTTTGTTTGCTGGTGTAAATAAAGTGGTTGTGATTTGAGCTCTGGGCACACAGTACTGCGCCTGAACGCATCCTGTGGAGACACTGACGTAGGACTGATGCTGCTGCTGATGTGCTGCTTTCACTGTGCGGCCTGTGTGGACTCACTGTTACTTTTAAAGCCACAACACACGCACACAGGTGTCTTTAATTATGTTGCCTGGGTGTGTACCACCTTCACCTTCTGTTACACCTGTTACACCATGTAATTATGGTGTATAATTGATGTGTTTTTAAAAAATACGTTCTGCATGCATTCTGTCATACACCATAGACGGTCCTCTTTTTTTTATGTGATGAGGTGTATGACCCACAGTCATATAATTGATGTTTAACCAACATTTGTTATATGCTTGACAAAAAAGTACTATGGACAGCTGAAGAGGAAATGAGATGTGAGATTTTCATTTTACAGCTAAGTGGATGCTCCTTACTGTAATAACTTGTATAACTGCTAGTTGATGATCTGGGTAATGGATTGATATACCATCTGTACCCGAGCACACATCATCAGTGCTGTTATATCCCTTGTCTTCACAGTCAGCATAGAGACAGCAGTACTTCCTCCTGATAATTAGACAGCATCCTAGTACTCATGGATTCGTCTTCATTACCCTCCACATTCTGCGTTTTACATTACAGTGGTTTTGTAGAGGCTTTTGTCCTGCCATGACACTTTACTATCAGCTTGATCGGCATGCAGGACTGCTTTCTGAGGTGAGTGTTTGCACTTCATTGCCACTCCTAAATACAGGCATTAGCCATCATTGGCGGACACTGACCCAGGCCCAGAGTGCCACAGCCTCACAATGAGCTCACTGTCGTGTGCTGAGATCAGCTCTCCTTCTTCCCCCGACGACTCCTCTTCTCGCCTTACAGAGAGAGATGCCACATGCAGAGCTGCTGTGTTCACGTCAAAGTCGCAAGACATCCTCAAATTTTTCACTCTCAGTAGTTAGACTTTCTCTGACTACTTTAATCGACATCTGTTTAGCAATATTCTTTTAATCTGTATATTTGAAATACTTTCTTCAGTCCAGTTTCTATACCATATTACCATTGTATTTTATGATCTTTATGAACTGTTTTTTGCCCTTTAATTCAAGTATGTAAAATGATTTTTCAATTGTGTCCAGCTCCACTTTAACTAATAATATTTTATGTCTTTGGGGAATCTCTACTGCCCGAGACATAATGGAGTCATGTGAAGCTGGCAAGAGCATTACCAATCATGCGAAACCCACAAAACAGTCCTTATGACCATCAAGTAATGTTACAGAAATAACTGCGCCTGTTTGAGTACTTCTCATCTGCACAGACCCAGAGTCTCTCTCTCTGCTAGTAATCAGCGTTCTACAGTCTGGAGAGGTTGTTAACATTGAGGCATGTTGGTGAATGGAAGTGCAGAGACTCACAATGACTGGATCATATCTGTTTACTGTGTCTGCAGTCGGATGATAAAGGACACACAAGCTTTCTGAGCGCTGCTGTGTTTGTGTCTGATTCAGATAGGGATGTGACTAAAGAGAGATGTGATAGAGGTGCAAGAGGCTAATGGTGGGGGAGGCTGGGGTTGTGTTTGCATATGTGCTGTCATGTATGCTGTCAACGGGATAGCTTGAAAGAAATCCTGAAGGATTGGACTAGCTTTAGTGTATTTGTGTGTGTGTGTGTCTGTGCTTGCATGCATGTGTGTGAAGCCAGTCGACATTGTCACAGCACTTAACTTCAGGAAGTTCCTGGTTAGAGCCAGGAAACACAGGTTGTCCCTGATGAGCCGTCCAGCTGTGTCCTCAGTCAGATAACCGTCTATCATTTTAGCCCGAAAGGAACACAGTCAGCAGCACTGCAGTCCAGGAAACCTTCACCTCTGGCAGTGTGATCCAGTCTGGGATGCAGCATGTACGCCATGTGTTGAACTGTTCACAGCATGACTGAGAGATGTCTGTCTTAACCTTTATGGCTCGTGACAACTAATCACAGGTTAAAACTTTTAATTGTGAGTAGTTCACCAAAGAGCTTTTGAATGCTTAAATTTTAGCACTTTGGGAGGCTTTAAGAGACTTGAAGTGCCCAGTATCTGAATTATTATTTTTGTTAGTCTTCTTGCGACCCCTTTAGAGCTGCAACAGTTATGCAATAGTCATATAATCATTTAATAATATTAAAAATGACAATCATTTTCATCATCATTGTTCTTCCTCTGTACGAAATGATGAGACTAAACATGCTGAACTAAGGTGGTACAGTCACAGTCACCTCCAGTACTGTGATGTTATTCATGCACATCTTGTTAACTTGTCGCAGAATCTTATTTAATGTAGAGAAAGTTTCATAGTCTTCATCAACAGAGAAGTAATATGTTTTCTGTGTTGCATCTTCCACAAAGTAAATTTGCAAGATGATACTGAATTAAGTTTAGAAAAAAATAAACAAAACAAAAAACAACAACTTTGTTAGGGCTGCACTTAGCTTGTTTATTCAAACCACTGCATTTAAAATCAGAAGATGTGACTTTCCCAGTGTAACTGATGACTCACCCCTCTGTAGTCAATCTACTAATGCACCAGCTTGCCAATCATTAGTAACTCCTTCAATTATCTATCATGCAGACTTTGCAATACAATCACAGTATTAATGACCTGTGAGCTCAGGCCTCTTGATGGATAGCCATTTATTCATCAAGCAGAGATACAGCATCCTGTTAGCAATGATAAAACAGGGTAGATGCATAGTTATGCTCCTGCAGGCAAGAGTATTTCCACTTGCAGAAGCAAGTATAATGTAATTGCATTTTGTAGTTTTAGGTATATCCCCATGTTGTCGTGGCATCATTACCCATGGTAAAAAATAAGGTCTTGCTTAAATTCAAATATCTAAATCTGTAATATACAATTGGAGGCATTATTTGGGCACTCAGAAATCTTCAAGTGCATAGTAGACGGACCATTTTGTTTTTAATAACTAAAACTCACAGTTGCAGCTCTTGGAGCCAAATTTGTAGCTCTGAATGAACAATTCAGCATTACGTTTGTTGAGTAAGTATTGAGTCAGCAGAGTCTGATGACTTTGATCTAATCTTCGGACTACTTGCTGCGCAGCCAGCCTTGTGACTGGACAGGAGGCCATGCTCTCGTGGGGGGCATTGATGGGAAGATGTATGTTTTTCCCATGACATCATCACCATTATTTTCCATTATAGGGCCTCTAAATGACTCAGATTCGCCTCACTTGAAGCTCACAAGACACACCAGACTAGAATACCCTGGAGACACATTTAAATGTCATGTCTAATTGCCACATGACCACAGTGGCAATTGCCCTCAGCACAACTCACATTCAAATATTCAGACAGACTTGAATCAGTATTTGTGTTGCGAGTGATTGATGACATATTCAGTCAGACACATTTTTGTCAATTGGCTGCCTTCATTATAATAGTCTGTATCCAGTACAGCATGTCCCAAAAGCCCCAGTTAGTCTTCATTAATATCACTGAAATCTGGTCGCTAGTTCAGCCATAAAATACATCCTCCAGGACTTTCTGTGCAGGTTGGTCCACAGGAGACAATTTAGAAATGTGCACTGTTGGTCCAAATATGTGTAATGGAAGAAAAGAAGAGCTTGGCCATGACTGCTGTTGCCTTTTGTCATATTTGTTTCGATGAGCTTAGCATCAAAAACACATTATTAAGCAGTTTGAAGTTTAACACAAAATGAACTTTACAACATACAAACCAAATCACAGCTAATGAGTGAGATAAATCAAGTAGCTAGAACGATTAGTCGACTAATTGACCATAAGAAAAGTAATTAGCGACAATTACAATAATTGGTTTATTTTTTTAATCATTTTAAAATAAAAATATCACTGGTTCCTGCTTTTAAAATGTTTAATATTTGCTTCTTCTGTAATAATAACTCAATTATCTTTGGGATTTGGATTGCTCGTCAAACAAGAAAATGGACTCTGAGAAATTATTATGGACATGTATTACAACATTTAGTTAACTATGAATCAATTAATTGAAAAAAAATCATATATAATTATTCATATTCATTTGATAACGAAAATAATCATAAGTTGCAGCCTTAAAATCCAGCACCACATCATTTAAAATCTTTACATTTCATACTGAATAAAGCTGCTATCATAAAGGAAGTACACTTGAATAAACCCACTAGCTCCAATTAATGTTAGCATATAGGAGATTCTGATATTATGTTAAACTTTTAAAAAACGTATTTTTGATTAATAAAATAAATGGTATATATTGGTGGCAGACACTGCTAACTAAATTGCTAAATGAATGTTTAAGTTGCAATTAAAGCACTGGCATTATGTATGTTCATGTAAGTTTTCACTCAGAATATGAAGCTTTACACAACCTGAAAAAGCTCACAGATATTTTCAACTATATCTTATCCATAGTTAACATTTACATGTGTAAATGAAGGTTCCTTCATGGCCAATTTTTCTTAAATCATAATCTGCACCAGACGTCATAAAATCAGGAATAACTAGTCCTAGTATCACAATGATACTCAGCATTTCTCTATTTACCAATGTAAAGCTGACATTATACCCACCTTATCTCAGCTGCACAGTGATTTGGTTTCAGTGCTTCATTCACATTACATTTCAGGAAATACCTGTGGTGAAATCCTCTAAAGCTGGAGCTTACTGAGTGACATTTCCAGATTAAAGTTTTTTTATTTTCCAGATTTAAAAAAAGAAAAAGAAAAAATGTCAGGCTGCAGAAAATGTGATATTTAAAACATCTGACAGCTCATATCCACACCCTAAGGTTAACTTTGACCTTTAAATCCACAATCTGCTGATACAATGTTACTTTTGGTCCAACATTTTGGTGACATTGTCAATCAAACTGCACCAAAGCTGAGTAGAGACTGAATCAAAGACGGGGTGCTGATGCTGACTTTTTTTTCTCCTCCTCTTCCCCCCTTCTTTCCCTCTCTTGTTGTCTACCTCAGATCGGGAAGATCAATCCATTCTCTGCACGTGAGTATACAGACTTTGCTCTCTGCTGCATGACACAACCTACACTTTCTCTGCTTTACTCAAACTGTTATTTCAGCACACTGAAGTTATTATTGATAAAATTATTTCAGAGTTAAAGTGAGCCCCCTGGACTAAATTAATAGCATATGGTTCATGGTTCATTCATTACCCTCACGCATGTCTCCTTGCAATTAACATCACACCCTTTTTTTTATTGTTGTTGTCTGATTTAAATGAAATTGAAAGTGACAATAATGAATTTGTTCGTAATTACAAAAGGTCATGTGCAGTGTCAGAGGACCAGATGCCCTGAGACCGTGTCAGTTATTTTCAACTCCAGTATCTCTGTGACACTGACCAGACTGTCACTACTTGAGAGAAAAGTGAGAAATGTGGGTCTGAGAATCGCCTGACATTTCTGTTACGCAGCCCTCTGGCGACATTTCAGTGACAAGTGTGTACAGATGACAGGAATGTAGACCAAGAAAATGCCACAGAGGTATCAAGACATAAACCATGACACATGCCTGTTCTACACGCAGAGGGAGCAGTTAGGCGTTTTACATACATAAAGTCAAAATTACTGTCACAAAAGGACTGTCTTTAATACAATAAACTACCACAAACAATTTATTGTAGGGCTGTCAAAGAAATTTGAACTAATAGGTAAATTGAATTTATTCAAACTTAACTCATGTTACCTAATCTAAAATAATGCTGTATATTTAAATCGTTGCTCTTTTTATTTATGGTCTTTCTATTGCCTCATGTAAGGGACAAGATAACAAGCAGTTTCTGACTTGTTGTCACGGTAACGGTACTGTAAGGCGATTGCATTTTACAAAGTCAGCAAATAGCCTTACCTTTATGGTGTTAAATCCAAAATGCTTCCACACATGCCTGCAGAGTATTAATTCATAAAAGCTGACTAGTTTATTTCATTATACATTAATAAAGAGTCTATTTAAGATGTAAGACATGGCCTGCTGAATTTACAGTATGCTCTGTGAATTTTGAGCATGAACATTTTCAAAACCTTTTCACATATCTGTATATTCTGAATAGGAACAGCTTGTTAAAGATAAAAAACTACATTTTTTAAAAATGTTTGTCTCTGGGAAAGCAAAAAATAGGACCCACTGACAATGACAGTAGAGAAAATGTGGAAGCAAATTTCTACATTTTTGATATTTGGATAAACTGACCACATATGGGAATCTAAATGGTTACTATCTTGACTGAAATAAATGTTAAAACAAAACTCTGGCTCTGATATACAGCAACTTTTTACAAAATACAAAACGTAGAGGCTCCACAAAACATGATTGAGTCAGCACTTGCTGTTCATTTGGCTTGTCTTCTGTAAAGGGGGAGCTGAGGAATCTAACACCCAGCAGTTCAAGGTCAGCAACAGACACATTGACGCAATCCCTCCATGATTATCCTTCACACTTCACAGTGGCAAACAAGACTGACAGCACTTACACACACACCGCTTTCCTGGTCTTCACTTTGAGCCACATCACGCGCTCTCATCCTGAAAGGAAAACAATATTTTGTGCATACTTGGTGCATGCAAATTTGCACTTACTGTAAAACCTCAGGCATGCTCTAAATCTAAACGGCTCCCCAAAAGTTTTTGCATGGGTTTGAAGACTTGAGAAGATTTTGTCCCCTTTTTTTCCTTTAATCCATGGTCACTGAATGAGAGACCAGTTAAAAAGCAAGTCCACATGACCACAACCACAACCACAGGTGCTGAACCGTGCAGACCCTGACCAAAAATTTTGCAGAGAAAGACACACGATCAGATGTGTACAAGTGATTTGATTCAACAGGCATGTCAGTCTTTACAAGCCTGAGAGAGTAACTTCAACCCACCACTTCAACCGTCCACTCAGCGGTGAAGCGGAGATCAACTTGACTTGACTGAATTTTTACATTTAGCTTGTAGGGTAGATGTAGAAGGACTCATTCTGAACAGTTAAAGTATTTCCATGCCCTCTTTTGAGCAAGACTGTTTGTGTGTACTTCTTTTGTCTCACAGAGGTGAGTCTGGAGCTGGCAAGACGGAAAACACAAAAAAGGTCATTCAGTACCTGGCACACGTTGCCTCCTCCCACAAAGGAAGAAAAGACCACAATATTCCTGTGAGTATTACCAGAATCTGAACACTCCCTCCTTCCTCATTACATACTTCAGGCTGCTGTAACCCATAACCTGAACAAACCCATACAAATGTGTTGCCATGAATTGACATACTAAACTTAATATTGGATTTTAATTGAATGATTAATATATGTCATCATGTATTTGTCAGACCATACAACCAGGTCACTATTTTAAGTATATTAGGATTAAATCTACTATCAATAGCTCTGTAACTGTAGTCCTGATCACTACAAATGACATAGGATAGCCACACGTTTATAAGATATATATGGATAATTACACTTAGATTAATGTACCTACCCTTTGTGCACCAGATGTGTGCACACACCATCTAACAATTTGCATTTGTTTATCTGTAACAAACAGCCAGAATCTCCTAAACCAGTGAAACTACAGGCAAGTCTTTATGCTTTCTTACACACCATGTTCATATGCATGCTACACTGACATTTTCCTCTCAAACAAACTTCCTCTATAGACTGGACTCATTAAATGTTTCATAATAGCCTACCAAGAGTTCAACACTGAATGCACTGTATCAATTGAAATGTATTTTAAAGACTGACATGTAAACACTGCAAACAGCATATTTAGCATTTACTTTGTCCCTCTCTCTGTCAGACACAAAATGCAATTGTAAGTAACTTTTCAAACTAGCATGCATCTCTGTTTATTGTGGGGGGGGGTTCAGTCAGTGACCTATAATCACGAGCATGCTGTTTTTATTTGTTGTGGTAGCACCTCAGCTGTCATCTTGTGCTGTATGAAATGTAGCAATTTTCTGCCTGAAAAGTAAAAAAAAAAAAATGCTTATTATAATTTAAGGTATATATGTTATTTCTGTTTAGAGCTGGTGACCACACCTTCATTTAAAGTTTAAAGCATTCAGAAGTTAATGTTTAGAAGGTTTTACTGCAAAACTCAAGTGATTGTCAGTCCTGGTCATCAGGACCCAGAGCCCTGCAGGTAGTCCTTGTAGTCATCTGACCAGTGACTGAACTACAGTATACCTAAGACACAGGGTACAAACAACCTGTTTATCTAGAACACCAACAGTAATCTGTGTGTTGAGGGCCAGGATTACAGACCACTGAGGTATTATAATAACACCTGTTGCTAATGCCATTCATAGACTGCTTAGACGCTAATGCATAGTATGAAATATGTTTAGCTTCAGCTACAGGTTCACTTGTTTCCATGACATTATTATTTATATTTTACATAATAACAATTGAATCTCCCCATGTCCTACAGAGTGGACCCCTGTTTTATGTGAGTAGTATGTAGTTTCTCACCTCTTTCACCTTACTTACAATATAAAAGGGGTGCTTTACCCACTCTGTTGCCATTTACTATTTTTCCACAAAATGTATTTATTAACCCTTTATTGTTAACTGATGTTGGGCAGTTGATGGTTTCTATCCATCTTAATCCAGCTGCTGTAGTTTTGCTTTAATGTTTTGTATTGCATGCTGTGTATTTTCTGTCCTCACGCTGACAATAAGAGCTGCTTCTTTTAAACGTCCTAACACTTACATTTCTTGCAATTAGAAATTCAATCACTGCATTAATCCTCATTTAATAAACTATTGGACTACTAAGATAATGATTTGCCTCTGTAATGAAGCAGGTTATTGACATTATATCTACTGACTAATTCTGTATGTTCCACTCAGTCTAACTTATAAGAATCATCAGAGTTTACACTTTAGTTCCCTTATGGCCTCAGAAGAGACGAATGTGAGAGATGTGTGTCCAAATCCACAACACATTCTGACTGAATATGAACAATTTGAGGAAAATATCTAATTGTCTTTGTCTATACGATGAAAAACAAAACAGATTTGCATCAAGCATAGGCATATATCTGTCTTGTTGTCACATGATTTGAATCAGATCAAATAATACTGAAGTTTTTAATTTCTGTTGTTGATCAGCCAGTCATTGAAAAATTACACTTCATACTAGTCAACAAAGCCCAACTTAACTCACATTAATAAGACATTAAATTAGTGGAAATGACTCAGCAATAATCAAATATAATCATGACATTTAAACGTGTTATATTTATTGATAACAACTGCATTGTTGACTACAGAAGTTATGAGGACAAACTGCTGGTAAGTTACAGCTGACAACATTTTGATCTTGCATTGATGACTCCAAATGATACTGTTCACAGCTGTGTACTACTCTGTACTATAAGCTAACATTAGTTTCACAGACTGACTGGACAAACTTCTACAGGCTCACGGCACAGAATACTGGAGGTCTGATTTCAGAGTGTTCACTGTGAAACGCCACTTTAAAGTTTAACTGTAACAACACTGTTTAGCTTAGATTCATGCAAATAAATGATTGCCGTGATTTTCAAACCAGTTCATCATAATCACTCGACCTAGTGGCGAAGGGAGAACCTCTTAAGTTGGAGTCAGTCTGTTGGCCCAGATGACTTTTTCACATCAGCTTGTTCCCGTCCACATTTAAGTACTTTGTGCCACTTCCAAGTAGCTTGGCTTTTTCTTGCTGGTGAAAAGAGCGACTTGTAATATTTGTGTGGCCTTGTGGCCTCTGGAGCAGATGTTTAGCAGCGAGTACACATCTATGACCGACCTCCATCTCAGAAGATTTAATGGAACACTTTTGACTGATCCTCTTTTATTTCTCTCAATCTGTCGTAAGGCCTGCTGCCCTTCCTGACAAACAGCTCCTGATAAGAGACACACTAGTTGCTGCGGGCTGTAAATGTTTCCTCTGAAGGCAGAGACGTGAAGAAAATGAAATAATTAGTTAGGGGGGAAAGGACAAGGATTTTCTTTTGGCCTCAAAAGGATGGGGTTTATTTGTAGTGTGGACAGATGCTTGTATGTGGCCACAGCTACACAACAATTGGCCATCTCAAGTGGAAGAGCCACTTATGATGGCTCTCCGATGTCTGACACACTCACTTGCAACAGGAATGTGGGTCAACTTGTAACAATGCTAAATTGGACCCCCGCTGGTGTTTGTAATCTGCTTTTTGTTTTTGTGTGCATAAAGCAGACCACACATATGAGTAGAGGTTTCCAATTAACAATTTCAGCTACCAACTTGCACCACAGGACTGTGTTTATATAGCAACAAAGACTTTTGGTTTGAATCCTCTGCACTCTGCGGGCTGTGGCACTGCTCTGATAGTTGGAACAGGTCCAAGTATTATCCAGTTCAGCCCTCTTTCATCCCAGCTGCACAAAAACTCAATTAAAAGCAGCCCATCATGTTCTCTAGCCAAAGATCACATTACATATCTCACATCCTGAGTGAGACATGTGGAAAATGGCCCCCTCAGACCTTCAGTGTGCATGGTTATTTTTGACGAATTGGGAAAATATTTCACTCGGCCACAAGAAGAGAAATAAGGTTGCAGAAGGAGCTGTTTTTTTTCTCACAGACATTTTGGATTCTCTGGTTATGACAAAGTCCACAATGTGGCTTACATGGATACATACAGTAATGAGCCACCTGTCTAAACAGCTGCATAAGTCACGCATTTATTTATTGAGCCTCTTAAAGTGTCCAGTCTGACAAAAGGTTTATAAAACAAGCTTAGAGTCTGTTGTTTATTGTGGTCAGATGAATCCTAAGAGGACGGAGTCACTGTCCGACTTCTCTGTCCTTCTCCAAAAAAGATGATTCTACTTTCACCAGCTGGAGTAGTCTGTTCTTCTCCCATTTGGCTTTGAATCTAATGTCCCATAAAAAAAATCTCATTTACTGGTTTTAATCAGTGCGGTCAATTCACTTCAGCTTTTTTGACATCATTCACAACACCAGAAACCTGTTGAATGTGTTGTCCACCACCATCCACAAAGCATAAAGTTGTTACAATATTTATGACCAAGCACCTTCAATGTTGTCATGATGATTAAAGGATTAATTTACTTGAGTCATATTAGTCTAAATATTTCCATACGCTGCCTTGATCGTTGTGCCTGAGTCTTTTTTAAATTATATGTTCAATTTTAGCAAAGTCAGATTATGTTTAACCTAGTGTGGAGTTTTTAGTCTTCGTCTGCATGAATACCAGATTGAAATGATTTTTAAAACAATTGAATATGGACAATTAGTGTTTGTTCAATGGCAAATAATAACTCCTCTTCCTACTTAGTTTTTTTTGTTGCACGAGTATCACAATTGTGATCATCATCTCTCTGACTTTGTGTCTTCAGTGTATGTACACAGGGATAAAATACGTGGGCTCAGTTCTTCAAGTGTCTGCTGTCTTTGTCTGCATGTTCTTCAGTGTTTCTCCGTGTGTTTCAGTTGCCAGTGAAAATGAATGCCTCACAATTAATTTTCTACTATTTTTCTTTGTTCTTGACTTTCATGTGGTGATGAAGGACTGCTGTAACATCCCTCTTTTTTTCAGGGTGAACTGGAGCGTCAGCTTTTACAAGCGAACCCCATCCTTGAATCTTTTGGGAATGCTAAGACAGTGAAAAATGACAACTCGTCACGTTTTGTAAGTATTGAAAAATGAAATGGTGAGGGTGAGCAGCAGTCTTAATGTGCGTCTCAAAATGTGAATAGATCAGCTTTAGGTCACATGCTAGCATCTTCACGACTGGAGTTCATTTTATAGAATAGGCAGAGGTATTATCCTACTTTTCCTGTAAGAAATGACTCAGACCATATAGTCTGAGTAAGGCGCCTGCTAGTCATTAATGAAGCCTTTGATATACTGGAGCCTTTCAGACCAGAGGCAGCTCCACTCAGCAGACCTCTTAATAGTGTCATAAGGACATGCGGGACGTGAATAAAGTCTTGGCTTAAGCATTAATGTGGCAAATGTATTTTTCAAATTTAAGAGAAATTCTTCTGTAATTACTGACTTACTGTGCTGCCTTGTAAAATGCTGACCAGAATTTTTTTTTCTCAGCATTAGCCTTGGCCTACTTAGATGATACAAATAGCCAAAATATCTTCTTAGTTAAAGTCTGGTGGATCACATCCTGCTGGAGAGGAAATCTTGTTTACAGTTTTTACTTCTTTGTCTCAAAACCAGACCTGTATTTTATGGCTTAGGACATGCTTTCATAGAAATGCTTAACATTCATTGATGACTGTATTGGCTCATTATTGTATATCAAAATAAAGTTAAACATAATATTAAGTGATTAAAAATGTGTTTTTTACAATATTGCTCAGGAACTTCTCAGACCTGTAGATAACTCTGTATCAGTGTTCATGTTAATGGAGGATAAATGATGGTTCTTTGTATATCACCCCCCATCATTCATTTAATTTATTATCAGACACTCTTCACCAACAGACTCCAGTGTGTGTTACAACTGAGTCATTATATTGCTGATCATTTTTTGTCTATCTTGTCTTATGCACTTCCTGAGCGTTCATCTTCTGTTTCCT
Source organism: Scomber japonicus (assembly GCF_027409825.1). NCBI lineage: Eukaryota > Metazoa > Chordata > Actinopteri > Scombriformes > Scombridae > Scomber > Scomber japonicus. Next base: position 25,756,021 of record NC_070579.1, on the reverse strand, counting down.
GCAGGGGAAATTCATCCGGATCAACTTTGATGTTACTGGATACATTGTCGGAGCCAATATTGAAACCTGTATCCTTTATCTCACATTTAAAAATGCAGCTGTGGAAATGTGTTGCCAATATTGTAGCTATATAATTGATCAAAATTCCAAAAAATAAATAAGGTCAGCAAATTTTGATTTTTGTTTATGAGGTGATATTAACATATTTTGAACAACACTGACCCAACAGATTTTTTTCCCTTGACTATTCTGTGTTAGACTTACTTGAGAAATCCAGAGCAATTCGTCAAGCCAAAGATGAGCGCACCTTCCATGTTTTCTATCAGCTGCTGGCTGGAGCTGGAGAGCACCTCAAATGTGAGTAGACTTGGAGTTGAAAGACTATGACACGATGTAGATACTTAATATTCTTTGCTGTCTGTTAGAAATTTAGACCACAACTAATTTTGGCAGCTTTACTGTGTTAAAATTAGTCAAATAGCTATATAGGTAAATAAATTGATAGATAGTAAAAAGCATACATTTTGACATTACAGAGTTACACTTCAATTCACTGAAATAAGTCACTTGCCACCAGAGTCCTTTTCTGAATCCTAACTATGCTTCTAAATGTTTTTTCCACTCTTCTGTCCACAGCGGACCTGCTTTTGGAAGGATTCAACAACTACCGTTTCCTGTCCAACGGTAATGTCACCATCCCCGGCCAGCAGGACAAAGATAATTTCCAAGAGACCATGGATGCCATGCACATCATGAGCTTCTCCCACGAGGAGATTCTGGGTATGTTTTCCATTAAAGGTTGCTCCACTTGTTCCATTTCTTTTATGTCCTGGTGGCATCATTTAAGTATAGGGCAACAGCCTTTGATACAGATTACTAATCAAAGTATCTTATGTCGTTTCAAGTCTTAGTGATGTGAAGGAGTGATACAGAATAAGTGTCAGAGAGTAGTTATGAAAGGGATTTGATCAAAACATTCAGAAATGAATTGGGTCATCCAAAAGTCGACGTGACTTTGAGTAATACTATGCAGCTGTAGAGGACTGTTCACTTGCACCCACTCTAGGGATGAGGGAGATATTAATAAAACAGACAGCAACGACCCTCTTTTGGAAATGTAAATTAAGTTTTTACAAACACGTCTAAACAGCCTTCCTCTATGATATTGCTTTACACGTAACTACAACCCACGCATTAACAGTCAAGCATGTTTTTAGATACTGTGCAGGGTTAGCAAGTATGCCCAAATCAATGAATTGGAATCAATTAATTTATGCTTTAATTTATCCAATTTTAACATTAAATAGTGAAGGATGTCGTCTAAAACATTTAAACATTTTACAGGAGGACAAGAGACAAGAATTTAGATCCAAAAATACAACTTAAAAAAAAAATACAGTATGAGGATTATACAAAGAGATGCCAGAACAGTAAATAGAGAAAAATAGGATTAGGACTTGGAAAATAGATTCTTTTAATACGTCCACGCCCATGAAACCACTTCATGTTTGTCAGTTTGACAGCTGAGTGGCAAAATGGATGATATGTTATGATAATAATTCAGTTTTCTCTGGATTTGTAGCCATGTTGAAGGTGGTGTCATCAGTGCTTCAGTTTGGCAACATTGTCTTCAAGAAGGAGAGGAACTCTGACCAAGCCTCTATGCCTGATAATACTGGTAGGTACAAGCATGCACACACCCACACCCACACACACATACACCCTGCTGTCCTTTTACATGTGCTTCACAGGTCAACCATTCTACTCCTCCTTTTCCTCTTCCCATACACACTTCAGCTCCTTTCCTTTTCCTGCCTCCCTCACTTTTGTGTACCTCATCCACACATCATTATTAGGATTTACTCCTAAAGGAAATTGGGTACAGCCTTCCAGTTCCTTCACATGTGGCACTGCATATTTGGCATTTGAAAGAAAGAGAGAATGAGTTTAATGCCCTTGACGCAGCTCGTGGAGATATTCCCAAATGCAACAAGCAGAACCTGGGCCCGAAGCAGATGTTTTTTTCTAGTAGTGAAATTTGGCTGATATGGACTACTTTTTCAACTTTTCCACAAAATCCAGCCATGTAAAATATGACATTTTCTCTGTTACATTTCATAAGAAATCTGAAACATCTTGTAAAGATTTGAGATAAATGGTATTATCATTCAGTAATAGGCAAACAGCGTTGTTGACCTATCATTGTTTGGGCTGAAGTTCTGTTTCCATGCCTTTTAGAAAATATATAGTAATTTATCTGATTCTCAAACAGTGCTATCAAAAAAGTACTGAGTAAGATCCATTAACAAATCATTTCTGATTTGTGTTTTATTTCTTGTGTTGATGAGAAAATTGAACACACAGGTTTAAGTCAAATGTACAACTTTAAACTACCTACTGTTTATTCAGTTTATTCTAATTTAAATGATCTTTTTTTCCCTTTTTTGTGTTTTTTTTCTTTGCATTTATGTCTTCCAGCTGCTCAGAAGCTTTGTCACCTGCTGGGTATGAATGTAATGGAGTTCACCAGAGCCATCCTGTCACCGAGGATCAAAGTGGGAAGAGACTACGTCCAGAAAGCACAGACTAAAGAGCAGGTCAGTACTGACTGGCACCATGAGTGCTAGAGTTTATATCTCAGGCTGAATCTAAGAAACCTGAACATGTATTAATCTGAACCAGGTTGGAGTACTGCAGTATAAATACAGTATAATGCTCTCTTTGCATGTTTACCCAAACAAACAATATGGAGACTCAGTTTCATATTCTTATACATGAAAACTCTTATTATTTCAATGCATTATAGAGTCACGTCCAGGTTTGCCTCTGGTTCACTAGCTTCTGTAACTCGGTGCAATCGCTCATTCAGCATGTCTTTCATCTGTCTTTCAGAAAGAATAAAACATGTCACTGAGGTTTCCTTTCATATTTTCAGACAAAACAAATCAGAATCTCAACCTCCTTTGTTACAAGCTGAGCTCTTCAGTAACACTGATGATGATCCATTATATCATACAACTGAAACTGGTCTTTTGTCTGCTATTTAGTGTCAAAGGAGGCCACTGAAGATCTCTTTTCATGTTAACCCATCATAATGGATAAAGCTTTTGTCTGGGTGTTCCAGATGATAATAATTTGAGTCTGACATTTGGAGCATTAGGGGTATACGGACCTGCCAAGATATAAGATTCCATTTCTCCTGGGTAGATTTCCTGGCAGCATGTCTGATAATTTCATAAACACGCACAAACCACACACAAATACACGTTATACTTTAGATCTCAAACTTTGGTCATGTAGTTTCCTTTTCTATATTGTCCCTCCATCTTCCATTCTTCCTTCCTCCAGGCTGACTTTGCTGTGGAGGCCTTGGCCAAAGCCACATATGAGCGTTTGTTCCGCTGGCTGGTCCATCGCATTAACAGAGCTCTGGACAGGACCAAACGACAGGGCGCCTCCTTCATCGGCATCCTGGACATTGCTGGTTTTGAGATTTTCCAGGTTTGAATTGAAATTATTTCAGTTTTTAATCTTCAAAAACAACAGTTTGTCTAGTTGTTGTTAGAGGAAATTCATAGTGTTTGTATTTGTTGTCAGAGGGATTTGAGTTGTGTTGTCTGCACACATTTCCAGTCAGAGTTTTCTTATGTTTGTATTTCTCTCCCATCCTGTAGCTGAACTCGTTTGAGCAGTTGTGTATCAACTACACCAACGAGAAGCTGCAGCAGCTCTTCAACCACACCATGTTCATCCTGGAGCAGGAGGAGTACCAGCGTGAGGGCATCGAGTGGAGCTTCATTGACTTCGGCCTCGACCTGCAGCCCTGCATCGACCTCATTGAGAGGCCGGTCAGTGTGATTGATCAGCTACTATCAATGAAATTACTCTCTACTCTGATTTTCTACTTGACCATGAATTATTTTGCTATGCTGACAAACAGTTCAACAGCAAAATAATAAAACATGTGCTATTTTCAGTTTAAATTGTGAAGGAAAAGTTAGTGTATATCTTGATTTTGTCTTTTATTGGGAATCTCATTGTGATGTCTGATAGAGATATTTCCATTTAAATAAAGAGGACAGGTTGTTGTTTGTGGCCTGCGGGTTTAAAATGCTGAATGAACAGTTGTTGTCAGACTGAGTAGCAGGAGTAGGTCATGCACCATTTCAGTTCTGTATTGTGTTATTATTCCTTCAGGCGAACCCCCCAGGAGTGTTGGCTCTGCTGGATGAGGAGTGCTGGTTCCCCAAAGCCACAGACAAAACCTTTATAGACAAGCTGATCCAGGAGCAGGGAACACACTCAAAGTTCCAGAAACCCCGCCAGCTCAAAGATAAGGCCGACTTCTGCATCATCCACTACGCCGGCAGGGTATGCTCATTTCATCTATTTTAAAATCAAGCTCAGCAGATTTCTGTCTTTGCTTCACTATAAATAGAGTGTAAGTATTTGCTTGTTTAAAAGTTGGACGTCCACTCTTGGCAGGTTTTCAAAAGAAAAAACTAAATTGGGTTTTCCTGGAAAATTACAGTTTACTGAAGAATAAATAAATACATTTTAGAGTTTGTTTTTAAAGCATGGGTCAGACTCTCTTCTGGAATAGAGGAAAAGGCAGACATGTACACTCACTGGCCTCTTCATTACGTACACCTGTGCAATCTTATGCAATCTAATACAGCAGCTCTGCTATAAATTCTATATATTTATGAAGTTTATACATTTTCAATTTTTGTTGACATCAGGAAGGTGATAATTCTGCTTTATGTTTATTATTGAGGTTGTACTAAGTGATGGTGGTGTATTAAGTCCCATTATATTGAATGGTATCCCAATATTTTGTCATGGCCATTAACATACATGAGAGGTGCAAAATATTAGGAACGCCACCATCACTTAGTACGACCTCAGTAATAAACATGAAGTAGAAATATAACTTTTATGTCAATGTCGACAAAAACTGAAAGTGTATAAACTTGAAAAAATGAGAATTTATAGCAGAACTGTTGTATTGGATTGAATTAGACTGCACAGGTGACAGTAGAAAAAACAATCATATAGGTAGTCACAGATGTTAGGACTGATACATCATTTTTATGTTTCATTGTTACTGTGTATACTAAGGGCCTGATTTACTGAGATCCCAAATAGTGGGTACTAAATTGCGTGCACAGTGCAATAGATTGCACGTTTCGTTTGCGTGTGTGCGAGCAGAAAGCTGCAAGTGCAAAATGACAAAGTTAACAAATATATTGAGTTATAACAAAAACAAATATTACCAGATAAACCGACATATGGGAGATTATTTGTGACAAAGTCAATGCTGTTAGTAAAACCAAAAATATTCCACTCCAAAATTATTAATACAGGTGGAAAAACTCCGTCCTGTGCGTATTCTGTCATTGTGCCACCGTCTCCTCCTCTCCACAGTAACAGAAGTCATCTGTGCGCAGTGCACAGCCGGTTAATACCTGCCCTTCAAAGGTATTATTTATAGATGCAGTTAGTGTCAGAAATAATGCCTTCAGGTTTGGTAAATCACAATGCGCGTGCTAAATAACATCAGCTTGCACATTTTTTGCACACGTTTTTACACACGCAGACCTTTAGTAAATCAGGCCCTAAGACTTCAGTTGCTTTAGTAATCAACTTGTGTGTCAGCATTCATTCATGACGGCACAGGTTCAGTTTCTTAATATTCAGATAATAAATATATGACTCTCTTACTTCCTATTGTATCCAAGTTCTGACCAGCTTCTTTATTTCTGGCCACTTTCATTTTTTCCAAAATATCTCCTTTCCTCTCTGATCTGATCTGCAGAGATCAAACAGTAAGTTTCTGCCAGTCGGAGCTCAAATTAAAGTTGTGACGTTCTTTTGCGATAGAATTTCAGGGAAATACTGAGTCCCGGTTTGATTTATACAACATTGTATTGGAGTGGATTTAAACATCATTAAAGTTGTTATGCAACAGAACTCAACATTTGTCAAGGAGAGACCTGCTGAGCGCACATCTGCTTTCCATTATGTGGACTGTGTCGTTTTACACCACAGTCTTTCAAAAACTCCCCAACATTCAAGCTCCAAGGAAAAATATGTGAAGCTGAAATGCAGAGCCTGAGGCCAAATGTTGTAAATGTTTTCAACATAAGGGTGGCCTCTACATGAAACCAGTATTTGACATAGACCACCACGATGTATGAGATGTACAAGTATATATAGGCTTATTCTAAAACGTGCCTGTGGCAGGGTTACAGCATCATTCACTGATGGAGAGTCACTGGAATGCTAATGCTTCCTCATTACATTTCCCTTTTCTTCTGAATGACCTTCAGCACATCCCATTGCGTCATAGTTTAGGGATATAAAATCATTTTGCCCAACAATTAATTTAAAATATGAACAAAAATGATTGCTTGTTAACACATCCACAAAGACTTCCAGTTAAAGCCCAACCAATGTACGATTATTAAGGCTGTTAACAATATTGATATCTGAAAGTTTTAAAAATGTTTTTCTGTAAAAATATTTTGTTCTTTTGATAAATTGCACCATTGGGGTTTTGGATCATATAGAGCGAATATTTTTTAAAGATTAATAAATGATGAATTCTGAAAAATGTCGACTTTCTAGAACAAACATTAGTTTTTAAGTTTAATCAGGTGGTTTTGGTTTTTTGTTTTTTAAATATCAACAATATATTATGATAATTCAGTGATATAATTGTGTTCATATCACAGAGGTTGTTCCATGTCGTTGCTACAGGTGGACTACAAAGCAGATGAGTGGCTGATGAAGAACATGGACCCCCTAAATGACAACGTGGCAACGCTTCTGCATCAGTCCACTGACAAATTTGTGAGTGAACTGTGGAAAGATGGTAAGTACCCACCCCCAGTCATTTCTAACAACATTAAACCATAGTGGATACTAATAGTAATACATCCTGTAAAATTCATGTGTGTGTGTGTGTCTACCTGTTTGCTTATTAACAAGCACATTGATTCGTCTCTCACTCAAGCCCACTAACACTAGTCTTGTCTGCCTTGTTGACTCAGGCATATACATTTGATTTCCAATAATTTAACATACCCCTCCCCTCCCTGTCTCTCTCTCTCTGTGTTGTAGAGATTCAGACCATTCAAAGGGCTTCATTCTATGACAATGTCACTAGTCTGGATGAGCCGGCAGGTGAATGACTAGGTCGTGCTGTAGCAGACCTGGGCCAAAATAGTAGCTGAACATGAACAGTGTGGTGAAACCAAGCTGTCGAAGGGCTTTGGAAGCTTAAATACAAGTGCTTCCTAAGTAGTTTAACTAATTTAAAGCATTTTAGTATATTTTTGCCCAGATCTGGCTGTATGTTTCATGCTTCAACCGGCGCTGTGTCTTGTCATAGCTGCACATTTGCTTCCAGGCTGCATGGCTCCCTTATCTCAGCCAAAACCAGTAGTTTCTAATTCCTGAATAATTTAAAGTAGAATGTAGTCAGTCACTCCCTTTAGTCAAACCAGTGCTTTCAGTATGTTTGTGGGCTGACATGGGTCTTGTGATCTTTGATTGGTCAACAGCCCTGAAGCAAGCATTTAGGGTTTAGTGCAGCTGTCGTAGCTTATCTCAGATATTCAGTCTCCTCTGTGATTTGATTCACAAGCAAATTAAGGATTTGAAGCTTGACTGAAGAAAATTTAATGACATTAATTTCCCGCCTTCCTCCTTCCTAGATTTGGTCACAGTAGCAGGGAATTGAACCCAGATGTTTCTTTCGGTGTTTGTTTTGGCTCTGAGCTCAGACGGCAGCGTACAGCCTCCAGACAGCAGGGCCATGCATCATTTCAGTTTAAATGTTGAAACTCCAGCTGTTTGTGACTCATCAAATTCTTGTGACTTTAATGCAGGTGGCGGAACATTAATAAGTGACAATTTCTAGAGTTAATTGAGCATTAAGTCATAACTCATGTGCTGCGTTATTTGCTCAAGTTGTTTTGAGAATAAGTCTGATCACATTACTGCCAGATTATATAAAGATGTAATATTTGATGGATTATTCGGATGATATTCTGTATTTTTCTTGTCAACAAATTCCATAAAAATACCAAAACCAATAAGAGTTAATTCTACTAACAAGTAATAATAATAATAATAATAATAAATGTTATTTATAACGCGCTTTTACAAGTGCTCAAAGTACTGTCAGTGCAGCCAAGTCCTGATTTAGTTCACTCCTCAGTGAGCCATACAGTTTACTGGATATGTTCCTTCATATGATGAATGAACATGGATACTTAATTTAATTTATTGAGTTTATTTTGAGTCAATCAAACATTAACTGTTCTCCTGGCATAAATACTCATTATAGAACCAAATCTGAGGCTCATAATAGTCCCCAAAACCATACAATTTAATCCTATTTGATTAGCATTAAAAACACTATGGTGCTTGGCTGTTTTAGAATGATTTAGCCTATGTTATAAATAAAACTATATGTTCATGGCCTTAAATAGGATAGGGAAGTCTTACAAGTATTGAGATTTTTCAGGGATTTTGTAACAATAACAAAATATATAGTTATCCCTAGTGGTACTTTCAAGAGACACACAAGAATGATCAAAGTTTATGAGGCAGAAGCAGAAAGTTTGGATCCTACATTTCCCATAATGCTCATTTCAGTAGTTCTTCTCTGCCTGGTGTAGAAGAGATTTTTTTTCAGGCAATTTGTTGATGCAGCTTTTTTGTCATAAACATTAAAATGTTAAAAAGCTTTCATGTGGCTGTCATCAAGAACCGTTTCTCATCCACAAGGACATGAGAGGAGCATCTCCGTTCTAGCAAATAACTTTGTAAATGTTAAGTAAGTTAATTGTGATTTAAAAAAAATAGTCCTGGCTGTGCAGACCCTCGTGCTAAGGAATAGATGTGCTGTATTTCCACCTGCAGAAGCTAGTGGTAGTTTTAGACTTTAAATGCTACTCTGTTACACTGGTGCTGTTGGACAATAGTGCGTACTGTCTATTTCATCCATCTGCTCTTGGTCATGTAGCCACATTATGTCACTGTGTTGCGACTGCTGTTCCTACAATGAGTCTGTGCTCCCTGTGAAGTCTCCCCGCTCTGAACACTTCTCTCCATCTCCCCACCAGTTGACCGGATAGTGGGTCTGGACCAGGTTGCAGGAATGAACGAGACAGCTTTTGGGGCTACCTATAAAACAAAAAAAGGCATGTTCCGTACAGTGGGACAGCTCTACAAGGAGTCACTCACCAAGCTCATGGCCACACTGAGGAACACCAACCCCAACTTTGTCCGTTGCATCATCCCCAACCACGAAAAAAGAGTAAATACATACTTCAATCTAATTTGTGAGGGACCTATAACATTTGTATTTATAGGCAGTTGCATCTACTGTTTATGGTCCAAATGTGTCCATGGCAACAATAAAGATATCCTGTAAAGTTGCCATGTAGATCCAAAAAAAAAGCAGAGAAAAGGCTCTTTGTAGAGTAGAAATGTAGAAGAGTACAAATGCCTGTTTCTGTTTTTAACAGTGTTTGTTTCCACCTTCAGGCGGGTAAACTGGAGCCTCACCTGGTTCTGGATCAGCTGAGGTGTAACGGAGTCCTTGAGGGAATTCGCATCTGCAGACAGGGCTTCCCCAACCGCATCGTCTTCCAGGAGTTTAGACAGAGGTGACAAACAACAAATAAACTTTTTAAACTCTTTAGTGCATTTTCCAATGAGGGAGAGGTTGGCTTCATTTTCTGTTTACATTTATATTGTCTTCACAGATATGAGATCCTGACACCCAACGCTATCCCCAAAGGATTCATGGATGGGAAACAAGCCTGTGAAAGAATGGTAGTGTGTTTTGTTTCTTTTTTTTTTTTTTTTGCTGCATTTCAGTTGCTGCTAGCCTGGAAACTTATAGCCTGCAGAGCTGCTGACTGTAGAACTAAGTCTAACTCATGTCAAGGGTTCCAGTTCCTCATTTAAAAAAAAAGTGCATGTAACTCTGTCATCTGAACTCTCTGTGTTCCTTTTTATAGATCCAAGCCCTGGAGCTGGACCCCAACCTGTTTCGTATCGGTCAGAGTAAAATCTTTTTCCGCACTGGTGTTCTGGCTCACCTGGAGGAGGAACGAGATCTGAAGATCACTGATATTATCATCTACTTCCAGTCTGTGTGTCGTGGATACTTGGCACGCAAGTGAGTGTCAGATCTCTGTGTGAGCTGTTACACACATGCTGTAAAAAGTTATAGCCAGAGTATAAGGAGATAGTCTACAGTCTGTAGTTAAATATGTAAGTAGTGAAGCAGCTGTGCTTCCTCTCTGTCTCATACCTCCTTGTACATAGGCCTTTGTGCACTACGGCTAATATATCACACACACACACACATCACATACTTAATAAATAACACTTTTTGGATTCATATAAATGCATCAGTCATATAAAGTTGCATATGTATATTTTAAGCTCCATCCAGTAATTCACACTTTGTATGTATGCAGTGCTGTAAAGGTTTCTAACATATTTAAATTAGCTGCAGGTGTTCATAACACATTATTTCTTAAAAATCATTAAAGTTCAAGTCATGGGGCGTGCAGGTGGTCAAGTGGTTAGAGCGCATGCCACATACGCAGTCGGTCTACTGTTATAATAAAGGCATCTATGCCAACAAAATCTAAAAAAAGATCAAGTCATGATTAATATTTATAACAGAGCATAAAGAAGAACAATTCTTACTACTTCACTTCATTTTACTGCAATTATATCTGATCTGTAAACTAAACACAGCCCTTTAAAAACACTGCCATACCCAGACATTGATTTATCGTATGTTATTGTACCATTGTTCTCCTCCCGTAGGGCCTTTGCTAAGAAACAGCAGCAGCTGAGTGCACTGAAGGTCCTCCAAAGGAACTGTGCTGCTTACTTGAAGCTGCGACACTGGCAGTGGTGGAGGCTCTTCACCAAGGTAAGAACCCTGACAGCTACGTCTCCTAACAAGTGCATGCAGATCTACATCTCAGCCTCACCTCTCACAGGTTGTAAAGTGCATTTTCAGAAATTGGATGGTTTCTTTTTCTCGCAGGTGAAGCCTCTGCTGCAGGTCACCAGGCAGGAGGAGGAGATGCAAGCCAAAGACGAGGAGCTGATAAAGGTGAAGGAGAGGCAGCTCAAGGTGGAGAATGAGCTGGTGGAGATGGAGAGAAAACACCAACAGGTAAACACATCCTCTGTTGTGGAAAGTAAATTGTTTTACCTCGTACAAACGAAAATAATTGTGCTTCTGATAAAAGCCTTATTTACTCCTTATTTATTTAAAAATAGTCCTGAAAATGGTGTGTAAGGAAATAAATGTACTTATTGTCTTCTATCAAAGGTGTGCTGTTGAATTTTAGATTAAATTTTAGAAATGGTTCTGTCTCTCCAGCTCATAGAGGAGAAGAACATCCTAGCGGAGCAGCTCCAGGCGGAGACGGAGCTGTTTGCAGAGGCTGAAGAGATGAGAGCTCGTCTGGCTTCTAGGAAGCAGGAGCTGGAGGAGATCCTTCATGACCTAGAGTCAAGGGTGGAGGAAGAGGAGGAGAGGAACCAGAGCTTACAGAATGAGAAGAAGAAGATGCAGTCACACATTCAGGTTTATATTTTCATTATCTCCTGTTATTTTTTTGACACGCACACAAATTATTCAAGTTGATATGATTTGTGATATAAGTTTGGTTATACAGTCATCATGTGAAAAGAGAATTCTCTTTGTACTTGCCCTTCAAAAACATTGTACATAGTCACAGTTGTCCTCATTTAAAGATTTAAAGCCCTGAAAAATCATTTTTAGTAGTAACACATTTCTTACTATGACTGATGGGATCCTGCCAGAACACACAATTTTCTACCTAACAGTTTCATTTTATGTAAATAAATCTTTCTCTGCAGGATTTGGAGGAACAGCTGGACGAGGAAGAAGCTGCGAGACAGAAGCTGCAGTTGGATAAAGTGACAGCTGAGGCAAAAATCAAGAAATTAGAGGAAGACATTGTGTTGCTGGAGGACCAAAACTCCAAATTCATCAAGGTGAGCAGATTCTAGCCGGAAATTATGAAAAGTTATCACCATTACAGTTAAAGTGATGGATTATGTATGTAATGGGATAGATATTAGAGTTACTTACAGTTTTAATACATGTTTATTTGTTTTGCATATAAACCTTCTGCTGTTTCTCATGTCTGTGTCACTAAACTAAAATAGCACACGAGTATGCTTAAAACTGGTTCCTGCAGCCTCAGAGTCTACATGTAGTGTCACATGTAGTGTCTGAAAGGCTTTAGTATGAACCACATTCTGATTTCACCTAACAGGAGAAGAAGCTGCTGGAGGACAGGATCAACGAGGCAACCTCCCTGCTCACGGAGGAGGAGGAGAAAGCAAAGAACCTCGGCAAGGTCAAGAACAAGCAGGAGATGATGATGGTCGACCTGGAGGGTAAGAAACTCCTGCTGTCACTGCCTCCATTAAGTGTCCACATCATTTGGAAGTTCACTGTGTGACTGGGTTCAATTTCAGATGCTTTGCTTAAATATTTAACATCTTAAAAAAACCTCAAGAGGTAAGTAGGCAACGTCACACAGAGAACATGGAGTGTCACAGGTTACAGTGGGGTCATACAAGTTTACAAACCACAAACATCTAATTGTTAACAGCCCAACACAACTAATGGTAATCAGATTAGCTGCTTTGCAGTTCATTAACTCATTGTAGAGTGGCAAAAAAGTAAATTTGCACAATTGAGGCTCATTAACTGTCATCATGGATGTCCTATGTTTGACCGTTTTATTTTTCTACTCTAACAAAAAACCTTCTTCTTCTCCCTGTTGAGAAATCTGTTAATTTAATGTTTGAGAGGGATTTAGGGATTTAATGTTTATGGACCTTTTTTATGACCCATGTGGTTTTGCCTCCCTGCAGAGCGTCTGAAAAAGGAGGAAAAGACACGCCAGGAGTTGGAGAAGGCCAAGCGCAAACTGGATGCTGAGACGACGGACCTACAGGACCAGATTGCTGAACTTCAGGCACAGATAGAGGAGCTAAAGATCCAACTGGCCAAGAAGGAGGAGGAGCTGCAGGCTGCTTTGGCCAGGTCAGAATTCATAAACGCACATAGCAAGTATTAAAGTAAATACATAATAAATATACATGATATAAATGAATAACTGTCAAAACTGAAAGGATGACCTTAGACACCTTCTGCAGAAGATGAAACACTGAAAATGAAACCCAAGTACAAACATAGTAGCAGCTGCAGTACTAGTAAAAGTATTAAGGTTCAATAATTAACCCTAATAGATGCTGAAACAATATAGTTTAAGTTTGTTCACTTTTAGTAGTTTTCCAGTTGCATGTTTTCATATCGGACATTCTGATTATTTGCACTGTGAGATATTCATGGTCCACTTTGGTACTTAGTGTGGTTTCATTCAAAAATCGTGTACCAGACTTATAAGTTTAGTCATTTTTATGCAGCAATAAAATATGTAAAAGTAAAATATTTGAGACAATGAAACAGCACTATGTTGCTCAGCCTGTTCACTCACTGTAAAACAAAACATTCAATTCAAGCGAAAGATACAAAAGATATTTTCTCAGCTCAACAACTGTTCAACAGATACAAAAGGATGCTGCGTAGCTCACAGCCACTTCCAAGCAGATTAAACTACTCAATACAGTATCACTGTTTGGTAATGTTGCTCATTTTAGTATGTAATGTACACACACACGCTTTCTCACCAGTGCATTATATCCCATTTCCATGACAACGGCAAAGCACTGAGGTACAATAAGAAGAACAGAAATAGACCTTGCTGTTGTTGAACTCTGAATGAGTCGACTCTGGACTCGCACATATTTTCTTCACCTTTCTCTCATTTCAACCCTTCCTGGCTCTGCTCTGCTCTCTGCTCCCAGCTAGAGTATTTTCCTTTAACGACACTGACCGAGACCTTTCATCTCGTTTGCAGCCATGTCTGATTACAGGAAAATTGATGGTGATTGAAGCTCTCAGTCGAAGGCTTTCAATTGTTTTTTTTCCCACACGAAGGAATAATGAGCCGGGCTAAAAATGTTCGTCATTTCACAGTGGAAGAGAAACTCTGAGGAAGCAGGTGTTTTATCAGTAGAAGATTTGAGTCTTCTATGTCTTCATTGAGGAAAAACGTTGCCAGTTATGGCTGGAAGAGACCTGCTGCGTCTTCCCACTTGTGAAACCAGCATCAACATATTTTCTTAATTTAGGTCACTCCATCTTTGATCTGGATTTTCCACACTGCTGGATAAGCATCAAGAGCTACATGTTTGGTTTAGCATTCATAAGATAAACAGATGTGCAGGTCATTTATCTGAAGGTCAGCTCAGATCATTTTAATGTAGCTTCTCAGTGGTTTCCTCTTAACAGCAGGCCACACATTCAGACTGCAGGGGTCGATGGCAAATGTCTGTCTGGCTAATTTCACACACAGACATCATCAGTTAGTCACAGCTCGAGATAATTAAGCTTCCATTACACTTGATGTGCCTCATTTTGAATTCAGCGGCCGCTCAGAGAACATTTGTAGTATCTTTGTTTTGACAGTGGGGAATTACTTCTATATGGAAGTCATTAGTGCCTTTAATCAAAGCGGCAGCCTTTTTTAAATTATATAAGTGAATCATGATGACATCCGGGGTGTAATCAGTGGGTTTCTACATAAGCGAGGAATGTTATAGAAACGCTGCAGCCAGCATGAGTTTTATTTAGTCTCACTTCCAGCAGCAAACAAATGAGCCGTCTCATTTTTGACAGAGAATAGAGGTTTGTGTGGACAGCTTGCTTCACTTCAGCTGTGTATGGTTTACCACACTGCCACCCTGTGTGCACTGCTAAACTCACTTCAGTAAAAGAAAAAAAACGACATCACTGACTTTCATTTGATGTGCTCATCATGACTTCAGGCTGACAATAAAAGTTTGAATAATGGCAGGCAATAAATTTACATTATTGTGGAAAAAATACTCACAAAATGTGCTCGCAGAGACATTTTGAGGATGAAAATATTCTCCTCAGAAGAAGTTTTCATGTAATTACTGCTGAAAATTAGCAGTGGAAACATTTGAGATAACTAAAATACTGAAAGATGTTGAAGTGGCAGTTGAAATCTATTTACTGAAAGGAGTGGAAATGTAGTTTCAGTGAAAGTTCAAGCAGTGAAAGGAGCTGAAGTGGCAGTGATAAATTGAGCTGAAGTTGCCAAGAAAAATCTTTTTAATAGTTGTTTAAAGGTGAAGATGTGAGACCTGAAATGATTTGAGTGTCAAAGTGTGAACATTGTACAAGAGTTGAACATACTCTTTGTTCTTTTGCTCATCCTGTTATTTTGAGGATTAGTATAATAAAAATATAACACTCATATTGAGCTTTAAGATATTAATGTTGTATAGGAAAACTGATTTCAAGTGCGTTTGTGTGTCTCCAACCAGGAGTGACGAGGAGGCGGTCCAGAAGAACAACGCCCTGAAGCAGGTTCGGGAGCTGCAGGCCCAGCTGGCTGAGCTCCAGGAGGATCTGGAGTCGGAGAGGATGTGTCGAAGTAAAGCTGAAAAACTTAAGAGGGACCTAAGTGAGGAGCTCGAGGCTCTGAAGACAGAGCTGGAAGACACTCTGGACACCACTGCTGCCCAGCAGGAACTCAGGTGTTTAAAGCTGGTTTATAAATGATCTCGAGGTGTGTTTCTGATCATCTCAGAAGGCGTCCTCCCCTCCTAACATACTTCTGTGTGTTCAAACCCCAGGACCAAGCGAGAGCAAGAGGTGGCAGAGCTGAAGAAGGCCATAGATGAGGAGACCAAAAACCATGACGCCCAGATTCAGGACATGAGACAGAGGCACGGCACCGCATTGGAAGAACTGTCCGAGCAGTTGGATCAGGCTAAAAGAGTGAGCAGCTACATACAACATCAGTATTTTTAACAGACACAATCCCAGCAGTGTATTTATCTCAGTCTAAATTCAGAACATCACACAGAATAACTACAAATATAAAACCATACTTTTTATTTTGTCCTGTGTAGTTCAAGGCCAACCTGGAGAAGAACAAGCAGACTCTCGAGAATGAAAACAAAGAGATGGGCAGCGAGGTGAAGAGTCTGCAGCAGGCAAAGGCCGAGTCGGAACACAAGAGGAAGAAACTGGAGGCCCAGATGCAGGAGTTCATGGCAAGGGCCACTGAAGTGGAGAGAGCCAAAGGAGAGCTGGCTGAACGCTCACACAAACTCCAGGTAAACATGAAATAAAGGGATATATAACCAGAAATATTTTCCCAGTTTCATGTTAATTGTATTTTCACTGCATGCTTTGTTTTCATTTATTGTGCTTTGGTCATAATCACATTCTTTTTACTTCTCCGTTAGACGGAGCTGGACAACGTGTCGGCCTTGTTGGAGGAGGCGGAGAAGAAGGGCATCAAACTGGCCAAGGACGCCGACAGTCTGGGAAGCCAACTGCAAGACACACAAGTATGAAAGACAGCGTTATCATCATCCTGTCTGTCAAAACTAAACCACAGGAAACTTTATCTACAATCACCAGGGCTGTTTCTAATTTATATGCACAGGGAGAAAACACTAAGATATATAATACATAACTGACAGGGATTTTCTTGGTGAGATCAAAAAACCTGCATTGGCTTGTGAAAGTATATCATCAAAGAAAATAAAGAAATAGGAAAGAAAAAAAAGAATAACATTAATACAGACATTTAAAAAAACAACAATACTCTCTGAGTACTAATGAAAAATAGGGCTTATAGGATTATTCATTCCATAACGTGACTAATCACATCCAGGAATTAAAATGAACAACTTTAAACAAAAGACAAAAGTAGAACAGAATGAAAATCAACAACAAATCTACATGGTGTTAAAGTTTTTATGGTGATGTTGGAATCATGACATGCAAAACTAGAGCTATACAGGAAAATATGTTGTTTGTTTTGATGTGTTTAATCCATTCATCATTGAGATTCGATCCTGTAATAAATCTTTAAACCAGTTAGTTCTGAGGTGTGTCTTGGTTGAAAGGCAATATGTATTCACTTTTTACACCAAATGACAGGCTTCTCAAGCTGCCATTCCCTAGAATCTAATCAGCTTTACCTGTTTGAGAAAATCAGCATCAAATTCAAAACCCTGACACCTGCTTACAAAACAGCAACTAAAACAGCTCTCACCTACCTGAACTCCCTCATTCAATGAAAGACGCCTGGTACAACATCCACAATGGGGCCCTAAGTCACTAACCAGACTCTTCTCTTCTGTAGTTTCCCCAATGGGTGAGACAAGTTAAAAAGAGTCTCTCTCAATCTTCAAGAAAAGACTAAAGACCCAGCTCTTTCACAAACACCTACGCATTTGATGGACTGAAAATGAAAAACAATAGCAAAAATAAAACCCAACTGCTTCTATGGACTCTATACATTGCCTCATTGCGCTGAGAAGAAAATGAATCTTTACCTGAGTTCTCATGTACTTACAAATCTGTTGCTTGCTTTGATTACACCTCGCTCATTAGTACATACTATGCATAACAGAAAGCTTTTATGCTAAGTTTCTTGTCTCTGATCATTTCTCTGTTTGTGTTCTTGTGTGTAGGAGTTGCTGCAGGAGGAGACTCGTCAGAAGCTGAACCTGGGCAGCCGGGTCCGCCAGCTGGAGGAGGAAAAGAACACCTTGCTGGAGCAGCAGGAGGAGGAAGAGGAGGCACGACGCAACCTGGAGAAACAGCTGCAGACAGTGCAGGCTCAGGTATGAGGTGGAGGACGCGGCCATGTATATTCACAAACATTAATTAGACGAATAAGAATACATGTAGAGATACATCCACATCTGCAGGTCTGACACACACCAACGTATGAAGCAGGCACACGTTTGTGGTGCTTCTGACACTCGACTGTGTGCCAAAAGGGAAGCGTCAGGCAAAAGTTTCCAGCTGTGAACACCTGCCGTCGATGTGCAGAGCAGCATGCAGAAAGTTGTAAAGCAGTGAGGCCTCGCAGCAAATTAAAGACCTCATGAAGCGAAAATCTGAGCTTGGTTCAAAACATAACATAACATAAATACGTAGGCAGGAAATTGAATGATGGGAGGGCTTGTTGCTGGCCATTTGCCGAACAGCAGTGAACATTTAGAGTAATGAAGTGTCACCACATATATTCTACATGCTCCAAAACAAACAGCTCGTTGTTCTTGTTTATTTATCCCTGTCATGTTAATCTGAGATTTATGCTGCTTTAAAGACGGATTGCAGTGAGTCAGAGTTAACAGCATTTTACGTACAGTCGTCACAAATAAACTTGATGAAGAAATTCTTGCATCAAAAGTTTTAAATTGACTGCAACGTAAATTTAAGACAGACTGCTAACTGGGTCTGAAATTACAACAGCTGGGTGTGTTTTATGGACTTCATCAAAGAGCGCCAGCTGCTGCGAGTCATAAACAGTAAGGTGATCCGCGATTGTACTGTGTGTTAACTTGGAGCTGTGATATGTGATATTATCTCGATGTGACCTGCAGAACTTATGACAGGAAAAAAAAAACCTGAACAATGCAGCAAAATGTAGCTTTTTATGTGTAAAGTTACCTTCAGTGAAAGGGTTTTTGAATTAAATGCAAATGAATTGCCTTGAAACAGATGTTACTTTCATATTTTCATTCTGTTCCTACCACAGAAACAAAGTGATGAATGCAAATGTTTGAAACTTTTGTCTTAATTGATGAAAAATGTCCTTCCTGTAGCTGTTTGAGACAAAGAAGAAGCTGGAGGAGGATGTGGGAGCAATGGAGGGTCTGGAGGAGGTGAAGAGAAAACTCCAAAAAGATATGGAACTGACGAGCCAGCGTCTGGAGGAGAAGGCCATGGCCATGGATAAGATGGAGAAGACCAAGAACCGTCTGCAGCAGGAGCTGGACGACCTGTCGGTGGACCTAGACCACCAGAGACAGATTGTTTCCAACCTGGAGAAGAAGCAGAAGAAGTTTGACCAGGTTCGGTGGATCGTTCAAAATGTTTCACAAAGGATAGATTGAGGTCAGATGTGTGCTCTGTGTTAAAGGTCGTCCCTGCTTTGTCTGTAATAGATGCTGGCCGAGGAGAAGACCATCTCAGCTCGATATGCTGAGGAGCGAGACCGTGCGGAGGCCGAGGCCAGAGAGAAGGATACCAAAGCTCTGTCTATGGCCAGAGCTCTGGAGGAGGCCTTGGAGGCCAAAGAGGAACTGGAGAGGTTTAACAAGCAGCTCCGTGCTGAAATGGAGGATCTGATGAGCTCCAAGGATGACGTGGGGAAGAATGTGAGTGACCTTTGACCTCTTGTATGACACTGCTGAGGACCACTGTGTGAGGACCTTGGATGTTCGTTGCACTCAGGCTGTACATTTTGCTGACATGTTTGGGTCTTGTTTCTCCTGACACTGCATACAGGTCCATGAACTGGAGAAGTCCAAGCGTACGCTGGAGCAGCAGGTGGAGGAGATGAGAACTCAGCTGGAGGAGCTGGAGGATGAGCTGCAGGCCACTGAGGATGCCAAACTGCGTCTGGAGGTCAACATGCAGGCCATGAAGGCCCAGTTTGATCGAGACCTGCAGGCCAGAGACGAGCAGGGAGACGAAAAGAAGAGAGCGCTGGTCAAACAGGTACGCAGGGCAACAAGAGTGAATGTCTTGTGTTTGTCTTAAAATACAGAACTTTGATCTGAGAGATGAAGACATTCCTCACAGGTTCAACCTGACATGCAGCGTGTTGTTTCCACCAACAGGTGCGTGAAATGGAGGCAGAGCTGGAGGATGAGAGGAAGCAGAGGACTCTGGCTGTGGCCACCAAGAAGAAGCTGGAGATGGACCTGAGTGAGCTGGAGGGACAGATCGAAGCCGCCAACAAAGGCAGGGACGAGGCTATCAAACAGCTCCGAAAACTACAGGTGCGTATCCTTCAAACACACACACACACACACACACACACACACACACACACACACACACACACACACACACACACACACACACACAGAGAGAGAGACTGCTCTGTGCTTAACTTCATATTGTGATGGAGTAAAGTGAATTAAACCTGTAATCGCTGTTAGAGCTGCATTTCACTAGTTTGACCAGTTTTATGTCTCATGTCCGTCTTGCTGTCACAATCCAGCTCATATTTTCTGCTGTGTCAGCCTTTAACTTGGTCCACCCTGTTTCTGTGCTCCTGCAGGCTCAGATGAAGGACTATCAGAGGGAGCTGGAGGAGGCCAGAGCCTCCAGGGACGAGATCTTCACACAATCCAAGGAAAACGAGAAGAAACTCAAGAGCCTCGAAGCTGAAATCTTACAGCTACAGGAGGTAGACTCACTGTTTTTTAAAATTGTTATTTGATTTCTAATGCTTTTTAACTATAAACAAGCAAAGTGACTCTAATGACGCTGTGTTTGTTGTTTGTGTAGGACCATGCAGCGTCAGAGAGAGCACGTCGCCATGCTGAACAGGAGAGGGATGAGCTGGCTGATGAAATCGCCAACAGTGCCTCTGGAAAGTCAGTGTCACCTTGTAGTTTGTATTGATTTTTTTAGAGTGTTTATAAGTAATAGCTGACCATGTGGCACCTTTTGTACACTCAGCTTTTCCATCATTTTGTGGAGGACAAAAGTCGACAGCTTTAGTGAAATCTAAATACATTTTCTGGAGAACAGGAGTTTGTTTGTAAGTGCTTGTAAGTGCTTGTAGATTAAATTAGAAATGAAGCTGTAGGCATAAATCAGCAGATTGAAGTCAGGATGTGAACTGTAATACAAATCTGTGTGTCAGGTCGTCGCTGCTGGAAGAGAAGAGGAGGCTGGAGGCTCGTATCGCCCAGCTGGAGGAGGAACTGGAGGAGGAGCAGGGCAACATGGAGCTGCTCAATGACCGCTTCAGAAAGACTTCCATGCAGGTAGACCGAAAAGTGAAAACATGTCATAATAACTGCCATAAAGCAGTTTCAAAGTGGTGTGCACATCATCCTTATGAGCAAAGAAGAAATATAAGTATAAATATACATTTCTTCTCCTTCTCTCCTTCCACTCTCAGGTCGACAACCTGAACACTGAGCTGGCCGGAGAACGCAGCGCTGCACAGAAGAGTGAGAACGCTCGGCAACAGATGGAACGGCAGAACAAGGTCTTGTATAGTTTCTTAAATTTGTACAGCAGAAAGATCAGATTAATCTTAAAGGAATCATTCCACATTTTAGGAAATGTACTTATCTTCTTTCTCTCTGAGAGTTGGATAGAAGCCTCATGTGTGCAATATATAATAAGGTAAATCCAGGATTAGTTTAGCGTAAAGATGGGAGGCAGGGGAAAACGGCTAGCTGCTGCTGTAACTGTTTCTTGGTGAACCGCATCAACCAACACAGGGATTACATTTAATGGACATTGTACATTTTGTCATATTTAATGTTCATAATCCTAAAAGTTGCATTTTGTAAATGCAGGAGTTGAAAGCCAAGCTAGCAGAGCTGGAGGGGGCCATCAAGTCGAAGTTTAAGGCCTCCATCGCCGCCCAGGAGGCCAAGATCCTGCAGCTGGAGGATCAGCTGGAACAGGAAGCAAAGTAAGTATCACAACGTACCAACGTTTTCACAAAGCAGCATCTGTTTATAATCAGTTTGAATGAATATTCTGGCACAAGTGCTGAAAAGTAGAGGTACATGTTGTTTATTTTAAATATAAATAAAGTTTTCTGACATAGATTTTATATTATTACATGAAGTTGGAAGAAACATCAAATAGAGCTCTTGTCTTTTTCTGTTTCAACCCCCCAGGGAGAGAGCAGCAGCTAACAAAATCGTCCGTCGTACGGAGAAGAAATTGAAGGAAGTGATGATGCAGGTGGAGGATGAGCGTCGCCATGCCGACCAGTACAAGGAGCAGGTGAAGAGACTCGTACCTTTTTATTGACACATGAAGAGCAAAGTCATGAGTCAGTACTTTTAGTCCAGCCAACCATCTTTGACCTCTCACTGTCTCTGTCTGTCTGTCCATGTACTCGTCCCCTTGTCAGATGGAGAAAGCCAACTCTCGTATGAAGCAGCTGAAGCGTCAGCTGGAGGAGGCGGAGGAGGAAGCCACCAGGGCCAACGCTTCCCGCAGGAAGCTGCAGAGGGAGCTGGATGACGCCACTGAAGCCAGCGAGGGCCTCACCCGGGAGGTCAGCTCGCTCAAGAACCGACTCAGGTACGAGGAGGACTCAGCCAGCTCCTTCCCCCGATGTTCTGTGTCCCTTTACCAAAAATAGTTCAATAAAACAGCAAACACAGCTGGACACTATAACATACAATAATGAGAGTAAGAGGAAAAAAGTGGATACAACCTTTCTTGATGCCACAACCATATCAGTGATATGTATTTATATACTATCTATAAGGTGCCACTTTTGTTGCATTAATCCAACTTATTGATACTAATACTTTGGAAGTTATGAGTATTTCTGTCTTTGGCTCTCTCTAGTTCTGGCTGCCTACCAGCACCTCTGAAGCTCACTAATTGGATCTTTATTGGATCTTTTGATCTCTAGTTAATCTGTATACAAAAATGTATAGAGCTGCATAATGAGTTGATCAATTGACAGAAAATTAAGTGGGAAATATTAATAGCTAGGTAAAATGTCAAGTATTTGCTGGTTGTATCTACTCTAATGTGAGGATTTGAAGCTTTTTTGTCAGATATGATGGTAAACCAAATATGTTTGGATTTTTGGACTGTTTGACAAAACAAGACATTTGAAGATGTCACCTCATACCAGGCATTTTTCACTGTTTTCTGACATTTTACAAACAAAACAACTAATCAATGAATCTATTATTTTCCCAATTCATGAAAATAATTGTTGGCTGCAGCCCTGCAAGTGTCACAATGACAAGCTGTGGATTTAGTGGTAATTAATGTTGTTGTTGACGAGTGGCGGGGTGCAGTGATTTCCTGAAGTCATTGTGAGGTTACTAGGCAACCCCTAGAGGGTCCAGGAGGTAGCCACAGTACCCAGACGCCAAGAAATAGTCAGAGTATGTAGTGAGCTTCAGAGAGGCTAGTAGGCAGATTTTTTGCCTTTGGATGGAGCCAGATAGTTGACCCCCTGTTTATGGTCTTCATGCTAAGCTAAGTTAAGCTAATCACCTCGTTGCTCTAGCACCATATTTTACATACACACTCAAGAGTGGTATTGATGTTTTTATCTACAAATAACAATTTAAATAATAATAAACATATTTAGTTTTTTCGTGTGGAACTGTGACCTTGAGCATCAGTCTGAAGTAGTTTTGTTTGTTTGTTTGTTTGTTTGTTTGTTTGTGAGCAGGCGTGGTGGTCCGGTCAGCAGCTTCTCCTCTGGCCGCTCGAGCCGCCGTAATCTCAACCTGGACGGCGCCTCCGTTGACATGTCCGATGACGACGCTGACAGCCGCGCCAGCGACTTCAACGAGACTCAAACTGCCAATGCGGAATAAACACAACGACCCCCCTCGTTCCTCACCTTCCTCGTCACCCCTACACCTCCCCTTCACCTCATCCATCCATGACCTGCACCCAGTCCCCCCCCCCCCCCAAAAGATCCTCAAAGATCTTCATTCATCTCAAACCACTGACTCGGACAGAAGATTGGAGCAATGAGCTGTCTTGGGTAAAGCAGCACGCCTCTGCCCTTTTTTTGTATCAGTTAACACTGCAGGGAAAATCCACCGCCCTCCCCCTGAAGTAACAACTCCTGTCCTGGAGAGTCACAGGGGCAAAAGGACAAATCTGCCTTATCTGTTCCCCTCTGGCAAGCTGCTACTCCTGGCTCGTATCATCTCAGCATCATAACGAAACAACTCCCCCTCCTCCTCCTCCTCTGCCCCCATCAGGCGTGAAGTTCTCTGCTCAGCTTATTGAGAAAGTAACTGTAGGTACAAAGTGCTTTTTATCCATATGAAACTGCGTGTGTGTGTGTGATGTAGGCTTTGAGATGTGAACACACTCCATACTGGAAATGCAGGACTACAAGGTAATGTTTTTCACTCCGGTGTTGTTCTAAGTGTTCTGCTCTCACGTTGTGTAGAAGCCATCTCACTCCCTCCTCACAAGTGTTCAAACTGGCTGACTGTCCTTTTGCAAAGTGAAAAACAACCCCTCTCCCTTCCCCAAACCCGCCCCCACACCCCCCCCCTCCAGGTCACTGTGGCCTTCTGACTGCCACACCGGCTGCTTTTGTTGCATGAGTCTCCTTCTGATGTACAGACTGTTGTTGAGCTTCAACGCTGCAGTGCTACAGGAACGACCAACATCTCGGGACATGCAATACAACGAAACGGACTCTGAATTGAAAATGTATTACTGTGAAAAAAAAAAGAAGGTTTTTTTTTTCTCTGTTGCTTCATCTCAACATTTAGTGAAGGAATGTCTCGCTGGGGTTTTAACCACGAACCTCGTAGCTCACAAGGTCAACATGTTTTCTAATGTTGAGCGTTGGGAACACTATGGGGTTTTTAATGTATATCGTCCTGTAAAATGGAGAGAAGACACTGCAGAAAAATGCACAGAACTGCAGAGGATTTTAAACTGGAAGCTAACGGGAACAGAAAGCTCTTAACTGGAAGCACTAAAGCGGTGCTGAGCCCACATTTCCAACACTTAATGTGACACGAAATGGTTTCAGCTTAGATTAAATGTGTAGTACCATTTAGAAACGGAGACAGATTTGAAAGTCGTCTCACTACATTTCAGTGTTGGTGCCTCGTCACACTTTGCCCCCCCCCCCCCCCCCCCCCCCCTCCCCCCCCTCGTGTATTACAATTACATTTGAGTCACAGAGCTCAGTGAACATTTTTCTGAGAAATATAATCAGCAGGAAATCTTTGAAAACTCTGAAAACTGCTACTCTGGAGATATTTACAGACTTCTGAAAAAACTCTGGATGCTAAAATATTCAGTCTGCTGCGATAGAAAAGATCCTCATGCATCCACTCTGAGGCTGCCAGAAATGATATTCATTAAAAAGTTTAGTTTTTACTTATGTTTGTCCATATTTTACACATAAATCAACATGTGTCCTGTGTTGTACTAAAGACAGGAGAGGGAGGCATTTCTGGATGTGTGGATAGAAAATGAGGATGAGGGGCCGTATTGAGTCCTGCTCAGTGGGACTAAACGTAACGGACTCAGAGTTTCCTCTTAAGATTCATAAAGTGAGAGAAGAGGTGGCATTGACCCTGTTGTTACAGACAGGTGACTGGTCTGTGTCAGTGAATGTTGAGGAAACAGATACATCAGTGTGATAAGTTAGATAAATACATTTCATAAATTAAAAAAGGTCAAATATTTACTGTACAGTAGCTCATATCAGACAGACATCATCTACATGCTGATACTCGAGCAGCAGTAAGTGGTGTAAAAATGACTTTCTAGGGTTTTCAAAGATTTCCGGTGTTTATTACTCAGAAGACGCTCTGTGACTCGTGTATGATGTCGATACCCGTTAACGATGAACAAACAAGCGCCGGTTTGTCCCATGATCGAGCACTTAGTTTTCACAGGTGGTCTGACAGTACGTTTCCTACCACCTCAACAGTTTAACCACTACAGTGTAAAAAAAAAACTACATGCCAGGAATCACTCATATCCATCCATCAGCTCTACTTTGATTTTTTGGCTCGTCCTTTCTTCTGGATTATGCAGATTAGGATGGATGTCAATTGCCCGTTCTCCTCAAAACGTTAACACTTAACAGTATGTTTCTTTAAAAGTGCCTTAGACACTAAATAAGAACATAAGCGGGCAACGGTTTTTCTGACAGATGTGGAAAATAAATCCTAATGAGATGAAACCGGTACACCAAGAAGATACTCAACACTTAATCTTTGTTTCTCTCTTTTTGTATTTTTGCTGTGCTTCATATCATATCCGACTTGTACCTCTATCGTTCATAATAACCTCCTAGCTAGAGTGTTTGGGTCAAAATCAGTATCACAGTATTATGTTTAACTACATGAGAAGACGCCTCAGCAGCTGCATTTCCCCCCCCCCCCCCCCCCCCCCCAAAAAAAATGACTTTTGTATAAAGATTTCTCTGAAGTCTGAGTATTGAAGTGATTTTGGGAGATGAACTGCTCGGGATTTCATTTGGTTGGAAGCTTTAACATCCACAAGCAGATAACTAATTAATTTTTCTTTAATTATTATTATTATCCAGCTGGCTGTTGACAACCAGGCATTCAACTGCAAATACTCCCCATCATATTATTTCTTGTATACCTGTATTTCTAGACGTTAATTTTTTTTCTTTTTGTTTTGTTTGTTTTTGTAAAAGGAAAATAAAGCATATTCATTGTAGCTGTGACGCTGTTGTGGTTTGTTTATGGGGTGCTTGGACCAGGACTTGCACTATATATGTTTTCTAGTCACATTCAAACCTTTACTGTCTGAAGTCCTGAGTGAATTAAATTGAGCCAGTATTTTGTACACTATTTTTCAATCTGAAAGGCACGGCAGGATATCTGGTGACTTTTTTTATGCTTTACTTATTCTCAATAATTCTGGTAAAAAAAAAAAAAAACAATGTACTCCCAGATACCAAAATTCTTTTGGCCCATATCTGGCCCACACCTGACATGTTCATCCGGCCCACATACAGCATGGAATGATGGCACTTGGGCGGTCCGCTCATGTTTGCCAAAAGTGGGCCATAACCAAGCCATCACAATGCCAGATGTCAACCAAAAACACACCAAATAAACCAGTTCGGCCAAGACTGGCCCAAATATGTTTCAACAAAGGTGGGCCAAGTATGTTTCCTTATATGTGGGCCTCTTTAGGCTCACATCCGGATTAGTCATTGCCATACTTGCCATATTTCGGCCAAAGATGGGCCATATTCGTTTTGTGATATTTGGCCCAAATGTAGCATTTACTACATGGGCCAGTTTAGGTTCACGTCTGTTTTGTCCGGGCCAGAAGAATGCCTACAGTGCCGGATCATTGCCTCAAGTGGCCCACATTCGCATGCTATCTGGGCTGTATGTGTAACCTTATCTTATCTTGTCTTATTCATAGACCTCTGTTGTTCAAAACTAAGAAATCAACACACCGTTGAACTGGCGGTCTTCAGTGATGACGCTGTAAATTCTCACTAGAGAATCCGCTGCTGAAAATAGTCCCTAACAAATGCACAATTTACACAGCTCTGAGTCACAGTTGTTATAATCTACAGTGCTCAGCTGTTTGAAGAAATGACTCAAGGCTTGAGGGTTAGTGCCACAAACAGGGTTCACCTACAAAGATGAGCTGCTGGTAGAGAGCGGTCTGACCAAATGTGTTAGCGGGATCATAATCAAGTTACATTAAATTTATTGAAATACTGCAACTCAAAAAAAACAAAAAAACAAAGCTAATCTTCAAATCTTATTAATGGAGCAATAATTTCCAAAGTCACCACCAGCACACTTATTAGATCTTTATTAGATTTGATCTGAATTTAGTGATAAAGACCATGATTGATTTAATATTTAGATCATTTTTGAGTGTATTTGAGCATCTAGTGGTTGTTCAGTGTTCCTACTTTAAAGTACCCCAGGCTCAAGCTGTGGTAGTTTCTGACTGGATGATACCTGATGAGCTCTGACACAGGTGTGCATGTTACTGGAAAAAAAAAGGGAGAAAGAAACGACTCATCATGAAAACCACCTGTTTTGTTTAATTTGACACACAAAAATAATCTACAAAAAGACCAAATTAAGGAACCAGTTAACCACGAAATGTCATTTTTATCCTCCCCCACCCCAAAAAGAAAGCACAATTTATAAGATGTCACCCACTGCTCCAGTCACATGACTTCACAATGACATCCCGCAGGACCACACACGTCGACACTCATGGGTTTACATTTTGGGTCAAATGTCAGAGTAATCTCTCTCCCTCTCTTTCTCTCACACACACACATATACACACACACACTCTGACCGGTGCACCCCATCTAAAAGAGCTACAGAACAATCTTTGGCCTCGTTCTCGGTGCAGCCAGCCAGTCAGTCAGACACACACACACACACACACATATATGGAGGAGGGCAGGGGGACTAGTCAGGGAGGCCAGCGAGAGACTCAGGAAGAACGTTTTTTTTTTGTTAACAGAGGTATTCAGCGGAGGGAAGGTATCTCTAAGACCAGGAGGAGAAGAGGAGTCTCGAGTGACATAATAAACATCTACAAACATTCACAACTCCAGAAATGCACTGACAAGTTGAGTAGAAGTTGAAAGCCAAGCGACGACTTGCACTTTTGCATTGAGCGTTTTACAGTCCTGCATAGATCTTTTTCATACTTTTTCAATACAAACTAAGGCGTTGTGTTATATTAAGTTGGTTCGAGTCAATAAGCAGAGAAAGTAAATAAAATTTAAAAAAAAAATCTTAAAATCACAAAATAAAAACAAAACAAAAAAAAAACAATTCAAGTAGGCTACAATCTTGACGTTTCTCCCCTCTCTCACAGGCGGCTCCTCTCGCCAGAAGTGGAGCCCAAAACTTTTTCAATTCAAGTCTTTTTTCCAGAAAAGGTCCAGTGTGATTAAACAGCACCAAAAACACACTGAGCAAGAGAGGGGCATCAAACTTACACTCGCTCATTATTGTGTGAAGAGGATACAACCCATTCATACAGAATAATCTGGAAAGAAATTAACAGTATATTGTGTTGGGTTTTTTTTTTTTTTTTTTATGTACATACACACATTCAAATCAACCTCATCGCTCTCTCTCGCTCTCTCACTCACACACACACACACACACCATAACATGTTTTTGTCCCTGTGTAAATTACAAATAATTTATCAATATTCATTTAAGCTACTACTTAACAGTCATTAGTGGGAGCAGAGGTGACCAACAATAAAATTCTACGGACACGACGATTCCCACATCTGAGACAGAAAGACAGGAAAATAAAAATTCATTATTTAGTCTGTTTTTCTTTTTGTACTGCAAGAACAAGAGTCCTGTTATTCCACATAAGCTTAAATACAAATTAAATTACGTAGCGTACTACTACTCTCATCTGTACCACCACCTCGCTCACACTCATTCCACAGTGATCAAGGTCGGTCATATGTAAACATGTTGACGAAAATAAAAATAAGCCGAACAAAAATAAGTGTTCTTGTCATCCACTCCCACTTGTTCTCATACCCGATTCGTTAGAAAACACACTTAAATTATTTAATCATTGCCACTTGTAGCGAGGATAAACCCATTCTGCTTTAGGTCCGTTTAAAAAGAGGCGGTGGAGACCCGCCCCTCCTCCCGTGCCGCTTCGCCAACGTAAGTCGATCAATGTGAAGATTCCTATTGGTGGATGTGTCCAGGAGGCTGTGACATCACCCTCGCTGGTGTCTGCCGTCCTCCTGTGCTGTTATTGGTCAGTGGGTTTTCCTCTTCATGTCTCCGCCCTGGCTTTGGTTCGCATCTGATCGGAGAGGATGAAGATTTTTAACAATTTTGACATCAGGATGAAAATAAATTGTCTCTGGTGTCAGAGATCCAGCGGCCTGCTGCACCAGAGCAACGCTAACACTTCTAACACACACACACACACACAAGCTACAGATTCATGCTTAAACTATCTGTCCATTAAATGATTAGTCAATCAGAAAAATAATAGCAGATCAATTTAAGTATTGATTCATCACTTTAGTTGATTATGAGGCTTAATATTTAGCCTCATAATCAACTAAAGTGATGAATCAATACTTAAATGTAAACAAAAATAAGTGTTCGTGTTTGTGTGTACTTCAGTATGAGCGCACACACAAACATACACACACACACACACACACACAGAGACTGGAGGTCAAACAGTTGATTGCAGTTTCTCAAATGTTAAGATCTGCTTTGTGTGTGTTTGAACTGAAACTGATTTTAAATTAAACTGAACTTTGTATTTATGAAATCTTGGTTGATTTTTATATTAACAAAAGATGAAAATTATTATCTGCAATATTGAAGTTTTGACATCTCTCGGTTATCTGAGATGCATTTTTAATCTGTCTTCATTGAGGTTGATCACAGGTTAAACTGCTTCAACAGGCTGAAGGACTTTTAATGTGACGCTGACAACAGCTGGCAGCAGTTTCAAACAGGATGATCTGTGTTGAGTCTCCTTGTTCAGGAGTTCAGATGGTTCTAGACCTTTTTGCAGCTAAAAGCTGAGAAACAGCCTGAGTTGAAGATAAAAACATGGAGGCAGCTGCGAACACTGGAATTAAGACGATCAAACAGACTTATTGATTCATTTTCATCATTTTGAGTTAATTGTTCATTCGTCATAAGTCAGTCCGCCAAATCCCTCAATGCAGTTTCACATGTTAATCAGACTGCTGGTCTCTAATCAAAGAACCATCTGTACATTATAAGAAAACTGAATCTACACTGTGTGTCTACTGAAAAACATGCTTCTACTGTGCTACAGCTATAGAGACACATGCCAAATATAACCAAGCAAGCAGAAAGTTACAGAACAAACAGCATGGCAGCTGAGCGGAGGACAACAGGTCGACTTGACACAGACATATGGAGAGAGAGAGAGTGAGAGAGAGAGTGACAGAGAGAAAGGGGCGGAGGAATGCAGGTTACCTGAGAAAGCAAGCTGCAAGTGAGGAGGTAGGGCAGCCTGCGACCCTGACTGGAGACTCTTATACAGATCTGAGGAGAGATGGAGGGAAGGATGGACAGATGAGAGGGAAGAAGGCAACAACAAAAACATTAAAGCAGGAATATGGAAAAGATGACGCAAAAGAGGGAGGGGAGCATGTTAAAATGGGAGACCGGCAACAAAAGAGAGGATCAAAGTATCAGTGATGCGAAAGGTTGAGATGACAGAGACGATGGAGAGAACAAAAGAGGGAGACGGTGGCTCTTTTTTTTTTTTTTTTTTAAGAAATATTTTTAAAAATAGGGATGGGGTCACAGTTAGAGATGTGCAGCACAGCGGCACAGTGCAGGTTCTCATGTACTTCAGTATGAGCGCACACACAAACATACACACACACACACAGAAACTGAAGGTCAAATTAACAACTAAACATGTAAATGCTTCATTTTTTAAAACTTCAGTCACTTCCACTAATCCAACTTTAGACATTTACTCTTCTGGGAGTGAATCAGCTGCAGTAATGATTTGAGGAAAATATCAAGTTGCTCTCCAAGAACAAATTTTATACATATTTTATTTTTATTAATATAGTCAAACATATTTCTACATAAAAAGAAAAAACAAATAAGTTACTTGTTGTTATTGTCAGATTTCTAGTCTTTGTAGAAAAGACAACTTACATGTGAACTGTACTGTTTACCTGCTTAGTTAAAGCTGGACATATCTGACAGCTACAGTTTCTTTTACATATAATG
This sequence comes from Scomber japonicus, assembly GCF_027409825.1. Classification (NCBI taxonomy): domain Eukaryota; kingdom Metazoa; phylum Chordata; class Actinopteri; order Scombriformes; family Scombridae; genus Scomber; species Scomber japonicus. The sequence continues at coordinate 25,724,542 of NC_070579.1, read as the reverse complement.
ACAGTCTGCTTCTTAACTTATTGTCTTTCACAGCTTGACATGAATGATGTAAATTAATATTTAAACTGCAGCTGTATCAGGAAATTTAAATTGTAATTATGATATAAAAATTAATCGTTCAGCCCTGCGTAGCCTCACAACTGTAATCTCACCAGAATCATTACTGCTGCTGTCAGCTGGAGTAAAACGAGGCAAATCTTTAAATTAAAATAAAATACTACAAAAATGAGTTCCATTTTTGAAAACTAGACCTAAATCCCAGTGGAAAACTATGAAGGTCAAACTGAATTGATATGTTCTGAAATGAAAGCTTATTTAAAGGATAGGGACGGCAATATGATTCATTTCCTTTATTGTCAACAAATGTCATTGTTTCTTTGTATGGAATTTGTTGACACTGTGTTTTAAAAATCATGAAGCCAAGAAAACTGCATCTGTTCTGTTGCTCAGCATTGTTGCTGTTGCATGTTTAGTGATTTCAATCGACAAACTGCTGTAATAAGCTGTGTGTCCCCTCACCTATTAGGTCGCTCTGTGCTAGCGGGTATCCTGAGTTGGAGCTGGGGGCTGAGCCCATGCCAGCGGCCCCTGGGGCTCCGGGAGGGCTGAAATTGAGTAACGGTGGGAACTGGAAGGGCAGCGAGACGGGCACCAGGCCTCCCAACATCCCGAAGCCCAGGGGCAGAGCAGAGGGGCTGCCCAGGAGTGGAGTGCCTGCTGTTGATACCTGCAGAGACGACATGTCAAGTAAAGTAACTCTAAAGTGTGAAAATCAAACTTTCTTCATGTTAGCGTGAACACTAACCTGTGAGAGGTGTGACGTTGTGGAGGACGTGGCCAAAGTTCCTGAAGCCGACCAACCATTTCCTGCCTTTGAGTTCTGGTTGGTGCCGCCCACTACCCTCTGCCTCTGCACGTGATTGGCCGAGACTGAAGACTGGGGAGTTTTGTTTGGGAGACTGCAGACAGCCTTAATGTTGCTGTTGGAGTTGTTGTTGATGCTACTGTTGTTCGTGGCGCACTGAGCTTTCTGGCCTCCAGCGAAGCTGAAACTGCCCTGCGTCTGCTTCACCTGCCCGCCGCCAGACACGCTGAAGGGGGGCCTGAAGGTTTTGGGGGTTTTGGGGGAGTACTGGTGTTGTTGCTTTTGGCTGGAGATCATCTGATGGGTGAGCGGGTGTGAAGGTGAAGAGGACGGGGAGGGGGAGGAGGAGGAGGAGGAGGGAGGAGGGGTCGGTGCGGGAGGCCGAGGGGTGAGCTTTATGATGGGGGAGGAGTTGCTGCTGTGAGAGGACTTGGTGAGGGTGGCCTGCATGGGTGTGATGAAGTTGGGCTGGTGGTGGTGTGTGTGAGATTTAACTAGTGAGGGTTGGGAGGTGGGGGACGGCGAGGAGGACACTGGGGAGGGAGGGCAGAAGGACTGCAGGCCGGGGTGGGAGGTAGAGTTGAGGTGGGACAAAGAGGAAGGGGAGGAAGAAGGTGTGATGCCGCTGCTCACAGCGTTGCCATTGCTGCTGATAATGCTAGCTTTGGCACTGGTCTTGGCCAGTCCCCCCATAGTTGCCAGCATCCCCACAGGGCTAACAAATCCCTTCTGATGGGGGGGCAGCAAAGGGGAAGCCGTGGGAGGAGGCCGCTGCTTCGGAGGCGATGGGGAGGGGTGTGGATGCATCTTGCCACTCACGCCCATTATTGAGCTTGGCCTGTGATTGGGCGATGCCATTGTAACAAGTCTCTGATTCTGGGTTTGGCCCAAGGTGCCAGATCCTTTGATCAGGCTGTAGGGACCATTTGCAGTCCTGGAGGCCAGCGACAGGCCTGCTGCCTGCACGCGAGCCATGGAGGAGACAGCGGGAGACGAGGAAGAGGAGGTAGAAGAGGAGGTAGAAGAGGAGGTCGGTAGCGTTGTTGTTGTTGGCAAATTCCCAGTGGCAGCCTCCACCTTCGACAGGGAATGTTGCTGCGTTGTGGATGAAACCGCGACAGAGAGCTGAGAGGCTGAGGGGTAGTGAGGGGTGACGGGGGGAGGAGAGGTGGTGGGGATTTGTGGGGGTGGAGGCGACAAGGGGCTGTCTGAGGGTCCCGAGCCCTTGGATGCATTACTGAGGAGAGCCAGGGCGTGGGAAATGGAGTCCAGAGAGGGAGCAGTCAGATCCTCATCCAGAGAATCCGACAGACAAATGGGCTCTGAGTGCAAGGAGGAGGAGAGGGGCTGGCGGTTGGAGGTCAGAACGGATGTGGAGGTGGGCAGCGATGGACTGGAGGTCATGGTGAGAGGTGGTTTGTGGATCCAGAGACCCTCCTAAAGAAAGATGAAATATAAACAGTTAAAAGTTATAAAATGAGAGGAAATAATAAAATAAGACTCTTAAAACATTAAATACTGTAGATCCATTTACATAAAGTCTTTTTTTTTTCTCCAAATTTTAATTAATGCTAAACACCAATTTTGTCCTCAACTGAGCAGATCTGACATGCAGAGACACATTATGAGGACTCAGTCTATATTATTGTAGCTTCATGAGAATTGCTGTTGGGCAAATGTGTTGAAACTAAATTATAATATAATAATATAATATAATTGTGGGTTTGAAACAACCGTACAGTAAAAAAAAAAAATATGATAGTGTGGACTCACCTTGGCTTTGGCCTTGGGCCCAGGCACCATTCTCCTCTTGACTCTGAAAGGAACATGCCAGCAAATATTTAGACTTTTCTGTTTACATTTTTGCATTCGAGCTCAGTTTCAGAGAAATCCCTGAGTAGTTACAGTGGTGCTATTAAGGAAACATGAGCTGTTGGAGATTAAGTAAATACTTACAAGTTTCCAGTGAGGTGACTGTGAACGGCAAGACTCTCCTTGAACAGAATCCTGAGCAAAGAAAACCGCTTTAGTGTCAGAGGACAAGAAAAGCTGGCACGTCACGTTGACAGTAAACACTGTCATACAGTAAAAGCAAAGAAAGTTACAACTAATGCTGATTTAAGATATCACAGAAAAGACAAAACTGTGTGTGTGTTTGGCTGTTTAAACAGTATGGACATTAAAGTGTTTTTTAAAAGAGTGTAATCTTGTAAAAGTCAAATTTGTTGGAGCAGCTTTATCAACTTTGACATAACATTGAGAGTTTAACAGAAATGCGCCTGACCTCCCAACTTCAACAGTTATTTTATTTTTCCAAGTCAAGAAAATGTAATAACAATTTCTACATCATAAAATTACCACAATACATAATAACAACCAGCTGCTGCTTCTAGCCAACACTGAAGTAATGAGTGTTAAGACTGAGCAGAAAGTAAAGCTCAACAACCAGTTTGTGCCTCAGTGTTGTATTATAGAGTAGCAACGTTTTCTTATTTCAGAACAGAAAGAGTTTTAAATCTCATGTCAGGGTTGGGATTCCTGTGTTGGCTGTTGCTGTTGGCAATCTGATAGTGAAACAAGTAATTTCCCTTGGGGTGGGGGTAATGCTTATCCACCCTATTTACAGCCACAATAGTAGGTTACGGCCGGTGGTATAACCAGGCATACTGGGAAAAATTCTGGTGGTCTGGTGGACTTTTAAAAAATGTTTTTGGGCCGGTGGATAGTCAAAACATATCTGTTTTTCTCCAGCTCTCCCTATACGTCTGTCATTTAGGGTGTGGATGAGTGTGCCCCATCCCCCCTTTCACTCTCACCGCCAGAAGGGGGAGACAAATGTCCTGCACTACTGCTTTTACATGCTCATAAAATGAACCCCACTCACTAATAAGAAACTAGAAGCAGCAGTAAAACCAGTAATTGTTGTAGAAATTAATAAATTAATGATCGGCTGCTATTTTACTACAATGTGGAAATACACAAACATGTAGCAAGTGACAAAACACTACTCTCAGCCAAGACTGTGGCTCTGTCTATTGGTATCGTGCTCTCTCTCTCTCTCTCTCTCTTTCTCACACAAAAACACAACTTCATTGTTTCCAACTTAATTCTAGCTTGGAGGTGAACTACATTGTTCTCTGGTGAAGAATTTTCTGTAATTTTCTCATCACCGAGGAGGAATTCGTTCGACAGCCATTATACATAAAGGCCACGCAAGCACAAAAATGCAAACACAGAGTCAAACAGAAACACACACTGACACACACATATATACAGACCTGGCCTGCATCCAGCCCTTGGGCCATAGTGGTTTGACCTCATTGTCTAAGAAGGCCTTGAGGTAGTCCTCCACAGACAGAGAGCACTGGTTCTCCATCTCGTAGCAGCTCAGCTTCACTCGCACCAAGCTGCACAGCAGGTTCCTGCACAAACACAAATGTCCTATTCAACACCAATCATTCAATATTAAAATCTAATTTAGGCTGCAGGTGCATAATGACGGTTATTCTTTAGAGAGTTGGCAGTAATAATGACTGTAAAAAAAAAAGTGGAGGGTGTTGGGAAAATGAATGCTGATTGAAAAGCAGTTGCGAGTCTCAAGGTTTTTGCACATTCATGCAGGCCTATGATTCAGGACTCTCACACTAACATTAAAAAAGGTCTTGTTTGGAGACATAAAGGGACTACAAACTGTGCAAATAATTAGGTGAAAATCACACAAAGCCATTCTCATACATGATGGAGTGAAGAGAAACATTCACAGGTTTTTTCCACAATTGTCAGGTCATCATTTTCTACATGGTAACTCGATACAACCTGTAAGGCCCGTCTAAAATCTGTTTACTAGATTAGACGCAGAGAGATAAAGATTGAATACAAAGTCAAACCTGGAGCACCATAAATGCACTGCTCACTGTTACAGAACAGTCTTGGATTATTACCTGAGTTTGTCATCCCAGACAAACTTTTTCCGTGGGCCCATCACCCTTTTCCCCGGTTTCTCTTCCTCCTCCTCTTCTGAGCCCATCCTATCGCCCTCCTCTGACTGCTGCCTGCAGGACACACACAGACAAATAAACAGTTTTAATAAACTTCAGCAAACAACCTAAACAGTTCCCTTTGTTTCTGGATTATTGCAAACAGCTTAATTACTAAGTTTGAGGTACAGGTTGCAAATATGCAGTTACAGGAAGAGCGAGAAACACAACTGTAAAAAAAAAAAACAACAACCTGGTAACTAAAATTAATTCGAGTTTCAAAACCTCAGCAGATACTATCCTCAAACCGAGAATGATTTTATTTCTGTGGTCAACAGAACATTTTAGAACAAGTTTTACAACTGTAAAAATGATTTATACACAGCAATTAAAGTCACACCTGACACGATCCAGACGACTGGGAGAATTAACATTAAGTTTTTCTATTCATCTGTCATTATATTCCTGATACAGTCTTCTCTGATCAACAGTCCAAAATCCAAATTTATTCAGTTTACTGTCATGTATGAAAAAGAAAAGCTTCAAACTGTCACATTTGAAAAGTTACAAGTAAACATTTGTCCTATAAGAAAAAAAAGACGAAGGTTATTCAATTATTCACTCTTCCTGTGAATGTAAACTCTTCATTAATGACAGAAACAGTCCCGTTTTCAGCTTTCAAGCTATCCAATACATTTTTATAAAGGTTTACTTTATAAATTTAATTTTTTTTTAACTCCTAGGGACACTTCACCCTAACCATTTCAGTTGTTTTGAAAACTTGGACTTGGTTTTCACCTGACTTTGACGCAATCTCCTGTCTTCTGTGACAAAAAGGATGGACTTACTTTGCAACCTTCGCCATGCAGTCCATGTTATACCTGGCTATCTGCTCAGGCATCACACTGCACACCGCCAGCTTCAACTTCAACAGAGGAGTCCGCAGTCTGTCGTCCTGAGCAAGAGAAACAAGACCGGATGAGGAAAGCCGGAAAAGATGAATGCAGAGCAAAATTGGAAGAGAAGATCAGACACAGAGGATTAAATAGACAACAAAGAAATAAAACGTGGAGAAGGAGGAGGAAACGAAAAAAGGAAAAAGAAAAAAAAGAAAAAGAAAAAGTGGAAGAAAGACAAGAAAGATGATGGATACAAAGAGGAAGAATAAAAGATGGAGTAGTGAGAGTGAGGGAGTAAGTTGATGTAATTTGTCAACAATGCAACTTTAATGGATCATGACAAAAGATATTAAGAAGCTTGTTTTCAGTGGAAGCCCTCATCAAACTAGTCCGTCTGTACTATGAGCCGTGAACATTAACAAATTAAGAAGCGGGGATGGATCAGATTAAAAGGATGAAAAGACAAGTAAAATGTGGAGAAACTAAAAGGAGGAGCTGAACAAAGCAGCTCAAATGTAGAAATATAATAGAGAGCTTGAGGGAAATACTAAAGTAATCTGTTGTGTTTGAAAAAAATGTAAAGAGTAAATATTTTGTGGAGGCAGATGAGCATAAATGTGTGGTCCAATAACCCACAAGGGAACCCTAAAATCACTGGTATGCTGCAATAAAAACACACAAAAACAGGAAGTCCTTGGAGGAGAGTAGAAAGACAAGAAATCAAAACTGCCGAAAACAAACAACTGTGGCTCTTGGATCATCTCAAGGACAGTTCACTGGAAAGATGTAAAGATTATTGTGAGATATGTGTAAACACTTGTGAAGATTCATAGTTTAAACTCTGTGTGCTGGTTTATAATTTTTCACTGCACTGAATACTTTCTCGCTTTTTTTCCAGCACAGCTAGAAATCAAGACTGTCGTCTGTTCTCACCTTCGTCTCTAATTCGTCCATACAATTATCTGATGAATTAATTAATTTGGAGACAGACTGCATTTTTAATTGCACTTATTATTTCTCATTTTGAAGTCAAACAGAGGTAATTACGATTGCTGTTTTTCTTTGCATGACAAAAATCGGCAATAGCTGTAAATCTGAAATCATTTTCACTGAAGTATCAATTACAACCACGAGTCTGCACAACAGGAATATGTTATTCTAAAAATATGACAGTGAGTTCAGTCATTTTGACTGTGATTTCAGGTGCTTAATGAGTGTTTTTGACTGAGAAAAGTAAATAATTTTCACTGGGGCGAGGTTTAATGGCTTCAGCCATTACAGTCTGAGCCTCACCTGGATGTTGAGGCTGAGCTTCTTCAGACGTTTGAGGAGTGCTTCTTTGTTGCATGGCACAAATGCTTCCATGTGCGAGTAGATGTCTGAACGCACCTCAGGAGGCTGTTCCTGGACCTGCAGCTCAATACTGAGATGGAGAAAAAAAAGTTAAAATTGTGCAAAACAGAAGGGGTAGAAGAATAAAGTGGGAGGGACACAAAATATATAGCGAGACAGAAAAAGAGGGTTAGGGTTAGGGAGACTGAATGGACGCAAAGATAGAGGACGATGAACATTATGTTGAAGAAACAAGACGAGAGGAATGGAAATGTGAAGCATGTCATTAACGCAGACAATGAGACGCAGGGAGAAAACAAAACACTTGAAGATGAGCAGGAGAGGCAGCGAGGGAAATCTGAGTGAGAAAGACGGAAAAAGGAGAGCAAAGTGAGCTGGGATTTGGCTGACAGTGATTTAAAAGCTGTCCTACTCACTCCAGGAGAATGTTATTCATGTCCAGGGTGAAAAATTTCTTCCTGCCCTCCTGATCAAACTGCCTCGAGGCCTGTGGGAGAGAAAGGTTGAGTCAGCACAGTAGCACTGTTCCATACAGTACAAATACATATATACATACATCTGTGACGCTGCACTGCTGAGGACAAGAGACATTGACCGTCACCTAATTTTTTTTAGGAGTCTTTAAGTTACAATTTCTTTAATGAATTCAAGAAATAACAATGTTGAATTCCCCATCTCTCCCCAAACATTGAGATAAAACACCACCAATTCTCTTTCTTCCTCTGCCTCCCTCCTCCTCACTATCCTCTTCTTCACCTCTGAATCCTTCACATGCATCATCCTGTTCAATTGTCTCGCTCTTCAAATTTTTACAGACATCTAGAAAAATATTTCCCAGCTACAGATTGACTCTGTGGCTCTGAGGTACAAGAGCAACAACAAAACAAGAACTTCTTCAAAAAGGCAGTGCTGCGGGCTATGTTGTTTTAGTTACATAAAACCCCTCAGGGTTCAGCTTGGAGCCGCGTCTCTCCAAGAAGAGACTATTCTCGTCGGACTAAACAATAACAATAAACATTCTGTCCCACTTCCTCGGCTGATTGGCGTTCCTGTTTAACTTCTAAGAAGAGGCTTCACATATAATTGCAGCCGCCCACAGAAGGGCTACCGTTGACTCACCGCCCGCAGGTCCTCGATGCGTTTAATAAGAGGAGCAGGCAGTCCGCCAGGCAGCGGGGGAGGAGAGAAAAGTCCACCGGAAGACCCCAGGCCTCGGCCCGGGCCACCTCCTCCTGCTGCTTTCAGAGCCGGCACACCGACTCCCAGAATGCCATTCTCTCTAGCTGCTGCCATGGCATTCTGCTGGTCAGTGTCCAACATGCTGAAGTCCAAGTCGCCTAGGAGATCCTGAAGCTCCTTCTCGTTGGCCGAGCCCAGCAGTGACATCACAGCGGGGTCCGAAGTGAGGTCTGCCAGTGAGAGGTCATTGCTGGCTGCGTTGCCCTGCGGGTGAGTGGAGTTAGAGGCTAACAGGTGGTTTGAAGAGTTGGCAGAGTGGGCCTTGTTAGCCGCACCTCCTGCCAGGCCGGGGAGAGCCACTGTGGGGTTTCTTTTCCTCATCTCCTCCTTCTCCCGGGTGAAGCGGCGGAGCATGGCTGCCAAGTACAGCGAGTCCTTCATCAGCTTCTTCCTCTTCTTCTTCTCCGGCCGGTGGAGGTTGAGTGCCGTCACTCTGTGACAGAAAAACACATTTGAATGAAAAGCAATACATACAAACACATACATATTATATACATAATAGATAGATTTAGATATACAGTTGCAATTAAAATTATTTAACCCCCAAATTAGGTTTATTGGCAAAATGTACAAACTAGCAGCTGTTTGCAATAAACAAGATCAATTTAAATAGCTCAACACAACTAATATTACAAGTGGTTTTCCAAATTCAACACAAAATGCCACTTTTAATGACTACTGCAGTCTCAAAATTATTCAACACCTTTATGACAAAGTAGTAGTACTTAGTAGAGCACTCTTTTGCTGTTATGACAAATGTGCAAATGTGATGCATAGCCACACACCAGCCTCTGGCAGCGTTCCTGAGGGATCTTGGCCCCTTCCTCATGGGCAAAGGCCTTCAGTTCACTAATATTCTTGGGTTTTCATGCTGAAAGTGCCTTTTTCAAATCCCACCAGAGATTTTCAATGGGGTTCAAGTCAGGTGACTGTGATGGCCACTCTAGTATCTTCCAGGACTTCTTCTGAAACCAAGCCTTGGTGGACTTTGAGGTATGCTTGGGATAACGGTCCTGTTGGAAGGTCCAATGATGCCCAAGCTTCAGCTTCCTCACAGAAGGCATGACATTTTCTTCCAGGATTTCTTGATACTTGATTGAATCCATCTTGCCCTCCACATGCTGCAGGTTCCCAGTGCCAGAAGAAGCAAAGCAGCCCAAGAGCATCACTGAGCCACCGCCATGCTTCACTGTAGGCAGGGTGTTCTTTTCAGCGTATGCTTTATTCTTCATTCTTCCTCCTCCAGACATCCTAAAACCTCTTTGACTTTTTTATATAGTTTTGAGCAAATTGGAGCCGACTTTTCTTGTGCTTTTGGGTCAGTAGTGGTGTACGTCTTGGAGTATGGGAATGGAGTCCTTCAGGGTTTAGTATGCGCCTTACTGTGGAAACTGAAACATCAATGCCTGCTGCTACCAAGTCTTGCTGCAGGTCTTTTGCAGTCAGTCGAGGGTTTCTGACCACCTGCCTCCTCAGGGATCTGGCGGCAGCCTTTTTCTGCCACATCCAGGTAGTGTAGCCACTGTTCCTTTAACTTTAAATTTGCCAACTGTGCTTCCAACTGTATCTCTAGGAACATTCAGTGCCTATGCTATCTTTTTGTATCCTTTTCCTTGATGTGCAAGGCAATGATCTGAATGTTCTGGACAATTCTCTTGACTTACCGTCAACAGTCCAGGTATTTGAGGGGTTCTATATCAAGCACACCCGATGCAACTAATGAAGCCCTTGATATGTTGTATCAGGTGTGCTTTAGACCAAACCTGATTTGCAAATGTGTGCTCTTATGAGGAATTCTATTCAGGGGGTTGAATATTTTTGAGACTGCAATAGTCATTGAAAGTAGGATTTAGTGTTGAATTTGGATAAAATCCTTTTAATATTACCGTAGTTTTATTTAACTATTTACACTGTTCTTGTGTCATTTGTTTATTGCAAACACCTGAAAATGTTTGGATTTTGCCAATAAACCTAAAATGCAATGGGGGTTTAATAATTTTGATTACAACTGTATATACAGATATAGTGTCTCAGACTGAACTGGCATTCTGTTTAGCTTCTTTCACCCATATTTCTTTTAGGGGGAGGGGATTATTTACCCTTATCGATCAGTATGAAGGGTCTCATCTTTCTGTTGCTATTTTTCATGAATGTAGCTGGCTAGCTATGCAGGAAGAGGACGACCCCTATTCTTAAACCTGCCTACTTAACTCTGATTGGTCGAGTATTTCTCCAGTCAGTGGAAATGTCCATAAATAGGCACAACACAAGACCTATTTAAATCGCTGTACAAATCTGAGATGTGGGCTCTGTGATCTGGAACCAGGCTTCCCTACTCGCTTTGTAAAATTTTAACTCACCAGCTTACACAGGAAATCCTAAGAAAAACCTCTTAAGTTACATTTTAGAGGGACAGGGAGGTGAGAGCATAAGATAAAGAACAGGTGAAACCAATGCTACAGATAAGTGACATTTCTACTGGTGAACTGAGGCATCAACAAACGCTGTAAGAGACCACTGAGAAAACGTGGGAAGAGCGTGAAACTGTGGGGATTTTGAAGGATTAACCTGCAGTTTGCTCTGAAAGATATGACACACACATATATATAACATCATCTGTTTCATAATGACACAATGGCAATAGCTGCTGCTATTTTTGGAAGTTGTTTTCAGGATGGCGGCACGTTGGAGTATTTGGCCTATCTGAGCGTGGATAATGGAGCGTTTTCTAGAAGGTGGCTGGCTTGTCATTGCAACTAAGAGCAAGTCAGAGTCAGCATCCCTGCCTCATGATAGATGTATGAGAGGCTCTGCACAAAAGCAGAGGAGCGTAATGTCACGCAGGGAGGTGGATTATTATTAGCAGGGTAAAGAGTGGACAAATGCGTCATCACATATTCACTGTGGCCCACAAATCCTTGGGTGTCCGAAAGGTCAACTTTTTAAGCACAGGAGAAAAACTTGTCCATTTACCAAACAGCATCTGTGCATCTTTGACATTTAAAAATATCAGACTTTTCAATAGGATGGCTTAATGGTATTGAATCATTTGATTAAGTGGGAGATTAGGTTTTAAATGGCTATTTTACAGATGTGTGGAAAGTGATGGCCTCCTGACAAGAATTTACTGGCTGCAGTTTAAGCTCACTCAGCTAATCATGAGCCATTTACTGAGCTTCTTGATAAATATACACCCACGAATCGCTTATAGGAAGAAGTAAAACATCACCAACCAACACAAGACAACCACAAAAATAACAAAACATACAGATAATAAGAAGACAGTAATATTGCACTTCTATGATTCTCACCCTTGTTTAGATACTCTGTTCTTCTTCGGGTTCTTCTCTTCCAGATTGTTCACTTCCTTCTTCTTCCTCTTCTTTATCACCTGCTCCAAGTTGTCATTCAGCTTCTGAAACAGGAGCGCATGCACTCATTAAACTCAAATAAGCAGATGACGGCAGCGCACAGTGACCGACAATGTATTCTTTCCAGAAACACATGCGGAGCTTTGAGTGTGTGTGTAAAGAGATTTACATCACATCTCCCTAAAACTGGGATTCAGTCCAAATCCAGCTCCTGTTGGGGGACATTTATCCACATTTCGCATGGATTGAGGAGATTATGCTGTGTCATATTTTCTTATTACAATTAAATAAGTTAAGTTTTAATTTCCATGAACATATTATTGTTAAACTCTATTTCCTTCATGTTTATTTATCCACAATGTGCAAGGTTTTGTTTGCCTCACTATACTTGACACAGGCAGGTCAGGATTTTTTTAATTGGAGGTAATGCATTAGAAAAGTGAGAAAGACTAGTGTGACTTAAAGACATACAGGAACAATCAGGGAAATGGATTTCCTACATAGGTACTTGTTCCTTTATGTTTTGTGTCATTAACTCTGCATGAAAAAACATAGCAGCTCAGCTGAGACACAGAGGGATCCAGCAAAAAAGAAATATATCCAAATTATATCCACTTCATAGTTTGCTCAAAACCTCCAGTGTATCAATTTACAATACTTTCTGGTAACAATCCCACAATGCAATGTGCATAATTTTATAGATGAAAAAAATACTGTTGTGCGACTCTACAGCTGACAGTGATAACACATGATGATCATGAGCACGGGACTGTAATAACTATTGAGTGTCTATTATGTAGGGAGTATGAATGAGTGAAAGAGGAAATGATTTCAGACACAGCCATGGCCACCTGGCAAAAAAGTTGAACCAGGCTCAACTTGGTGATGTCATCCAGAAAGGCACTGCTGTGGCCAAATTACAAAACATGTTGATCAATTTGTAATGTGAACACAGTGTTTCTACTGTTAACTTCACAATCATCACAGCAGAAGATAAACCGTTTTTAAAATCTGTCTCTATTATAAACTACTGTGCAGTGTTCTGTCATTAGACAACCCTTCAATTTCATTTTCTGTTAGTCAACTCAAATTTAATTGCCTCACCAGTTCCTTAAATGACCACACACACACACACACACACACACACACACACACACACACACACACACACACACACACACACACACACACACACACACACACACACACACACACACACACACACACACACACACACCTGTTTTTGGTCTGAATCCCTGCTTACGTGAGCACATTTCGAAAACAAGTTAACAAAATATATATATATATATTTTTTTTTAAAAAAGGTCAGATTTTGGCTTTGGAAAGCTTTGGAAGTGTAAACTAGTTTTTGTAATAATTCATTTTTTGGACATTTGACTTTGAACAGAACAGAACTGACTGCCCCTGCAATACAGACTCCAGTTCCTCAACTCAGATCTGCCGAAACCAATTCTCAACCCGATACCAGTGCTTTCTTTTTCCACACATTTAAAACCTGTACTCCCACTGTGTGGGACTCACTGGGATCACTTTTATATGAGATAAGCACCTGCTGTAGTGCTAAAATCTGAGTGAGTAGCCCGCTGTGACTGTATCAATGGAACTGTATTTAGTCTAGATGGATCATATCAAGCCAATACTCAATTCGGTTTATGGGTGATAATATAAAGGAGTTACTGTGTTGACATGTAGGCAGTACGATATCACCTGGACTCTTTATATCATGACCCACAATGGAAATAAATATTGAACTTAATTGTGTGTGATTTAATGTCTTCCTTTTCACAATGTTAACGAAAACAACAACAACAACAACAAAAAACAAAAAACATATTTCCATCTCTTTTCCAGGTCTGAGACCCTTAGTCTCCCTGAATCTTCACAATCCTGAAAACCCCCAAAAAATTATAATTTCTTCCTGTCCTGTTATGATAACGTTAGGGTGAACTCACCTTGCCCTCCTCCCCCTCGGAGTCAGAGGCCGCTCTGAACTGCAGCGTGCCGGTGTTGATGTAAAATCCCCCCAGCTTTGTGGTCAAAGAGGCAGGCACCAGCTCATCATACTGAGAAAAATAACAATGGAAGACAGTTTGCGGTGTAAGATCACAGGAATGTTGAAAACAATAAATCCTCTTACACAACAAAATGCAGACGTCGTCTCTGGATTTCAAAACATATCGAGTAAAGTGATCGTGTTTTTGTTAACATTTCACAAAAAGCGGCTGACACGTCTCTGCAGGTCAGTGAAAATGAATGAATTGTTGCGCCAAAATAAATAAATCACTAAAAACAATCAAAATCCCTCCAGGCTAAAGATGAAACATTCCTCCATTACGGCGCATATCAAAACAGAAAACAGGGTCACACAGGTGCTGCCAATTTGTGAGTGTAGAGAGGACAGCTATCAAAACAAAACAACAAATATCACATAATGGCAGAGAATCCATACAAAGAGCATAATACCAGCTATTACAGTCACACAGGGAGCGATACACTCTGAAAACCGAGCAACAAAAACAACAAATCCCTGTGTGGACACCAGGAGCACGTATGTATTTATGACTCATGTGGATGATTTTAGACTGTAGTCTCGGGTTGGTTGTAAGAAGGGACAAGTGTCTATCTTTAGAAGTAACATTGGATGAGCTGTATTGAAACATCAAGCGAGGAAATAAATATTTAACCACAGAGGAATAATGTCTACGTCAACAAAACAAGACGAGAGAACAGCAGATCAGAAATGTGATGAGGACGGCGAATAAATCAGCAGATAACAAGGATGAAAAGAGAACGCCGTGCAGTGTTATTAGAAAGCGCAAAGTGAGATGTTCGACTTAATTAAAGTGACATCCGCGGAAAACAGACGCATCAAGTCATTATTAACGAGGTGAATGGTACTCACAGCTTCAGAGTTGTCAATAAAGGGGTCTGTCTCATCGTAGCCAAAGCCTATATCGATCAAATCTTGCATTCTGTCCTTCTTCTTCTTCCCTGTGGTGGCACCCTGAAAAGTAAAAAAAAAAAAAAAACATCCCACACCAGAGATTAACTTTTTAATTTTCATTCACAAACAAACACATCATTTTCAGCTTCACTTTTGGTCCTCTTGAGAACACAAACACACATAATCGCAAAGAAAAACAAATAGAACACAACTGATAAATCAACCGACGCTGACTTCTTACAGGAATTCAGTTATTAGCATACATGTCGTCCGTTAAGTGATAAGAAAATTACACCAGAGCAACACCAAAGATATGTGTGGTGGCCTTCAGGAACTGTTCCTCCATGTGGTTTGTCCACCAGAGAACTCTGACAAGTTTATTTATCAACTGAAAAATGTTCCCCTCAAGAGAGATCCTTTTTTTTTTTTTGGTTATGGTTTGCATTTATGTAAAAAAACAAAAATAACTTCATCTGATATTTTTCATTCTCACATCAGGCAAGTTGAAACAACTAGTAACTGACTCTAAATATTAAGTAATTTTGTTCCTCCTGAGGTTTCTCCCTTTTTCCCCCTCAATTAAAGTTTTTGTTGTGGAGTATTTTTACCCATGAATAAAGGATCGAAATATAGATGGTTGTATAAAAACCTTTGAGGAATATCTATGATGTTGGATGACATACTATAGATTAAATCCACTTTACCATAACAATTCACCAAAACAAACATTAACAGTAATGTCATCCAAATTATCAGATAATATTCACTTCAGTACAAAAATAGCAAACATGTGAGATATACTGTATGAGGTCATTCAGAAATAATGTTGCGATTACATTGTCCACCAGAAAGCACTGACAAGTTTAAAATGTCTCACTCATATCTGTCAATGTTAATGCATTTATCAGCTGTGACATCATTATCCGATTTTTTGAACTCTCAATACAATATTGATATTGGCCTCAAAAATCTGATGTCAGTCACCCTATAATTTAAAACATGATCCAATAAGAAACACTTGATGCATAGATTTTAATTAAAAAATGAAAAAACAACTCACATATTTATCTTCAAACTTCTTTGCCATGGCCTCAACCTGGAGCCGCTCTCTCTCATCGTCGTTGAAGGGGTCGTTGGGATTTGGGACTGGTGTCACACTTGGAGGTTTATTTTTTGCCTGGAAAAAATATTGAAATTTTGATATTAAAATAATGTGGTTTACATAGTTTCACCCCGCCCCCCTCCTCAAAAAAAAAAAAAAGAAGAAAGAAATATCAATACATTGTCACATGATTGTCAATAAACTTAAAATAACTGAAAAACTGTAATTAAGTGATGTTATAAAACCTCAAAAGATGCTAAACATGATGCTTGCAGTGATTCAAAAATATAAATATTTAATTATCCTCTGGTTTGCAAACTTTTTTTTCACCCCCTCCCCACTCATGTAAAACAACATTATAGGAGAAAAAAAAATGAATAATCCAAAACTGCAAAGAAGCAAATTGAGGCAGACTTGTCTTTGATCTCTCGGCTCTGACATTTGCCTTGTTCCCATGCTACATCCTGGTACCTCCATCAGCAATGCTCTCTCATCTATCTATCACCCGCAGCCACACAGGGCCAAACTGCATGTGGCATTTCCAAGTGCTGTAATGGCTGTGTGACTGGGCTGTTGCTGGGCAAGTCACAGTGAACAGGACACAGGTAGCAGCACAAGATAAGCTTTATCTGTGCCTGTGCAAGACGACAGAGGAGGTCCTTCGCTACAAAAGCTGCTGTCAAGAAGAAGCGCAGCTGAAGTTGGGAGAAAAAAGCACAACGGGATGAGTGGCCACAAAAAAAAGAAAAAAAAAACACACACACACACTGGTGCTGTCCTTTTGTGTCGAGTCGCACTAATGGTCAGTAACAACCACGCTAGTCCACAGAAGGACAAGGTGCACTACTCCCCTCCTCCTTATTTAGCAATGACAAGTCCACACAAACACTTCCAAGAGCGATAAAAATTAAGCTCCAGTATGAGCCGGCCTGGTAATGTTTAGTCAAACTAGGAGATCCTACCTGGATGTTGTTGATGAGTTCCCCGTAATTAAACTCGGCGGAGGAGCGGTCGTCGGGCTCGGACAGGGGCAGGTTCAGTCGCACCGTCGTCCTCCTCTCGGCTCCGGTCTTGTCCCCGTCGCCGGTTTTACCGAGGCGTCCGTTGCTGGCAGCAGCGACGGCGGTCGCTCCTGCCCCGGTTGCCGTCGCTGCCTCCACCTCTCCGGCTCTGCCCAAGTTGAAGTCGGCCTCATCCTCCAGCCGGCGTTTCCTAGACTCCGCGGCTGCTCCAGCTGCGAAGGCCGAGAGGGTGACAAATTGCACTTTTCTCGGCTCGGCCATTTGGATGAGCTGCCTGCCTGAACCTCGCTCCGGACAGACAGCGACAGCGAGGAGAAGAGCTACTTCGCGAAACTACTCCAAATTGGTGGCTTGAAGAAGGTTTCGCGAAGCCCCGACGGCTGCTCAGTGCCTACACGGATGTAAGGGCCTCCTCCGCACCATACGAAATGAACTCCAGGGGATGCGACGGTCGGGGAAAAGTTGTTTTTTCGGCAGCTACTTGCATCCTCAATTTGCTATGGGACCGAGACATTCACAGGAGCCATCTTGGGTTTCGGGAGTAAATAAAATATCAGAAGAGAGGGGTCGTTGCGCATGCGCGTACGCACAAAACGGAAGCATCGTGACACGGGGGGAGTCCTCCGGTCCAATCAGCGTGTGCCCCGATCCTAAACCCGCCTCTGTCACAACAGGCGATAATAACAACACTATCAGTACTATTATGACCTTTATAAAGTGTCTGAGTGAAGGACAGTCAGTGGGATGCACAGACCACATGGTGTGTGTGTGTCCAGACGTCCATTAACAGCTTCATCTCGGTTTCACTTATCGACAGCTTTCATTTGATGCATTTCATTGTCTGTCCAGGAAAATGCTGAATTGTGCACTTTTCTATAATGGCTTCAGCACACACACTCACTCAAACATGAAAATCCTTAACAGACGCTAGATGATAGGCTCTCTCGGCTAGCTGGTCTGGCTACATGTTCTAATGACCACCTGTTGACTCAGTTTTAAGAGTGTTCATAATTCATAATTATAAACTGGGAGTAAATCTCAGTTTGAGGTGGATCCTTGTATATTCTGTTCTTCTAGACAGAAGCCATGACTGAAATAACCTGTTAGGGGGGGCGGGGGGGGGGGGGGCCTCAAGGCAAAATTTTTCCAGCGCTCCACCTGCTGTCTATCTATACAATGTACCCTGTAGCAATGTACCCCTCATTAAAAGATAAGGCTGGTGAAATTCTACTTTTTTGTTATTGTCGACAAATCTCGTGAAAAGATCTAACACCAGCAACACTTAAGCCCATCTCTTTAATACTTTCCAACCCTCCCCAACGATATATGGCACTCAGTCCAAGCCCATTGGTTCCTGCAAAATACATAAATATTCGAAAAGATGTCTAGTTTCTTTTCTTTCTTTCTTTCATTCCCTCAAACAACTGGGTAAACTTTACTCTATCAGGAGTAAACCTTGTATTTGTTGGGGATTTTTCCATCTCAGATTTGGTGCACTTGTGAGAATTTTCAGGTGTAGGACAGTAAATATGGGATTGGCTCAAAATAAATCATAGTGCTCATTTCTATCATAATGAAACAGCATGTCAGCCAGTGCTACTGTGTGGATCCTTGATGTGTTAACAGGTTTTGGAGAATAATGGAGGCATATGGCACAGAGACATAAACTGGAATTAAACACACTTATGATATGTTTCATGGCAACCTGAAATAGTTATACATTTTAAGACCATATTCCCTTAGACATTTGCACTCAATCAAAATATCAAAACTGTCTGACAGGCAGTGAAGTGCTCTTGTGGTCCTTTGAGGTCCTTGATCAAATCTGCTGTCAGTGTTGTTTCAATGTGAACATTTTATGAAGTTTGCAGAATTGTGTCATCCTTTAAAGTTGATAATGTTTCCCCCCTTTACAGCTCGTCAGTGGTTTTTAAGACTACCATCTGCTGGGTTTGACATTTTTACAGGGTAAACATCACATTCACTTATGCAAATTGTCTAATAGATGCTTGATTTTGTTCATTTCATGCCATATAAAAGATTAATATCCATCTTTGATAGAATATCAATACATATATTTGACTTTTCTCTTGATAATTCTATTCATTTTGTTTCTCTTCTGTTCTTTATTTCCTTTTTCTAAAGTATATGTTCATATCTTGTGCCTGATTTCTTTGTTACTGCACTAAAATTAGTACAAATTAATCAAACAGCAACACAAAAGTAACTTTAAAAATACACATTTTATTAAAAATATACACGTACTTAATTAATTGCATTCAGAGTTTACATGTTGTCAATACAAAACAAAGTACAGTATAACAATAACTCCCTATTTCTTTGCTTCGTGGGGCATAGATATTATTCATTCAATTATTTCAAGTGAAATTAGCACATTCACGACAATAACTGCTAATGTATGCATGAAGTAGCTGCTGTGGGTGTGCACAGATCTGTAGTGAATGAAATTGAATGTTGAAGGCAGTCACGAGAGGAGGACTCTGTTGTCTTTTGCCCACTTCCTCAGAGCTCTGATGATATATTCAACCTGGGGGTTTCCAGAGTTTCGCAGCAGGAGCACCACCTCTTTAAGTATCTCCCTGGTACACAAACAGGATATGTGAGGAAACCAGATTAGATTAAGAATGCATCACTCATGTTTCTTTCATCTTTTATTTAGACATCCCACTGACTGTTTGAAGCATGTCTTTGGATATGGAATTTCTTTGACAATGATAATGATGTTTTGCAACTGTGACGTTTAAACTTTTTAAAAATGTGAGATGATAAAGTCAAGATTGGCATTATCGAACAGGAAAAAGAGAAAAACATACTTGGACTCTTTGTTCGCCAGTATGAGCTGGAAGACGCCAACACATGCCCCTCTCTTGCCCTCCCAGTAGTTGGATCCTGGGTCTAGCTTCTCCAGGGCATCGAATGCTTTGGCTGCATAGTAGAACTGGCCCATCTAAAAACAAGAGGAAGTGATTTTGAGCACCTGATGCAACATCCTGAACTCCAAGACACAGATTAACACGTCTCTGCCAAATGAGTATTCCGTCTCCACTGAAAGGTTTGTATCCAAAACAGAAACATATTTGTGAGGCCTGCTCACATGTTTGGTTGAGTGCACAATATGCTGAAAGAACTTTTTGAAAAATATCACCTCTAATGACATGAACACAATCAAGTTAAAATAAATTTATGCAGGATGTGAAGATAAAAGAATCGACCCAAAACTGGTCTGAGAAAAATATCACAGAGAAGGAGTGTGTTCTAAAAAAAAAAATGTAAAATTCAAATATCTGATATTTTATAGACCAAACAATTAATTAAGAAACTATTCAGCAGATGAATAAATGACAAAAATTGTTAATTGCAGCTCAAAATAATATACCTTTTTTTCTCCATTAAGCATTTGGGCCTTGTCAACGATAGTAACTGAACTCAATAAATCGTGTTAAGTTACAGTTTAAATACTCTATTTATGTGATATATCTGGTATTAAATTGGCATGCTTTGGAAATCTCCAGCACAGGACTGAAAGACTTCTGCCTTCAGCAATAAACCATTGTATTCTAATAAAGAAAGATGAAGTGAGATGAAGACATTTGCATAGTTCAGTTACATGTAAATGTACCAGAAAAAAAGCCTATGCATTAGGCTTCTTTTCTGGTACATTTAGAAAAAAAAGCCTAATGCATGTATTTCCATTCAAGTGGTCACCACAGATGACTGAGGATGCCGTCACCTTGTAGCAGTCGTTGGCAATGAGCTGAAGCAGACTGAAGGAATCAGAGGAAGTGCCCATCTTCAGATAGAGCTCCCAGGCAAGCCGACCCTTCTGGTTCATTATGTCTGACAAGAACAAGACGAGTGTTCAGTAATCCATCATTCAAAGGCAGTTTCAGCAACTTTCATAGATTCAAATTTGAGAAATATTAACCGCCTGCGGGCAGGTTTTATTGATGTGGATTAGGCCAAGAAAGGAAGAAAAATCTTTTAATGGAGATTTCCATTTCTTAGCATAGCTGAGTGCAACACTAGCTGTGTGTAAGAGTGACCCTGAACTCCTCAGGCTAGAAATCTTGATTCAGATCTCAGCCTCAGTGAACAAGAATAAGGAGTTCCACAGTCTCTTTTACTCCAGCTTAAGGTCTCTTGTTCTTGTTTGAGAATGTTCGTGTTATCTCGCCTTTGTGCAGCTGGCGCCAAATGCAACAGCAAGTCTTTATGTGAAAATTGGGGCTTTTGTTTTGGTAATTCCCCTCGAGTTATAACATATGTAAAATGACAATACAATGCGTAACCCTAACCCTTCCTGAACAAACAGATGGCATTTTGATGATATGCTCATACTGGATTTCTCTTGCATTCAGGACTAAATTTACAATTTACAATTATTTTGACAGTATCAACAGACCTGGTCTCAACCTTTTAAAACCTCTCTGTGCCAAACACATTGAAATTGTGTCTCATGTTTATTAATCATTTTAAAATTGTGAAGTATTGTCTGTTTTTCTGCTTTCTAATCTAATCTTCGAATTGTCTCTGAATTTGTATACACGTTCACATTTTCTTTTATGCACTCTTTTGAAGTTTGTTTTCAATTCATTTTAAATTCTAAATGTATTAAAAGCATTTTGAAACTGTCTTGTGTATGAATATGTATGCTATCTAAATGAATTTGCCATAGTGAATCATCATCATTATGATGACTATACATACAGCAGCGTGCCAGCCAGCTGAGATAAACATAGTCATTCTTGATCTTTTCGCTTTGAATCAGAAGAAAAATCTGAAAGAAAAAAATGTAATTGGTTAGAAGTTATAGTCAATAAGCTGTCAGAATGAATAAAAAAGCTGCTCTGTCGACGTTAACATACCTCTTCTGCTTCTTTGTAGTTGCCAAGGGCTGCTTTAGCCTGAGCATAGTTGAAGTTGAACGTATCATCATTATAAAAGTAACCCTGAAAATAGAAAAGTACAATTATGCAAAAATACACAAAAATGTTGAGTGCTGCATATCCAGGGAAAAAAAAGTGTAGGAACAAGTATCAGCTTTTTGTTGGTAGTATGAATCACAGTGAAGGAAAAAAACCCTCACAAAAACCACTTGTCATCTGAAGTGACACTTTTCACCTGGTGCGTAGGAGTCTTTTTTCAACTCCATCTTACATACAGATACCACAGTAAAGTAATAAAACTGGGATTCTTCACTTTAACAAACCATATAATGTGTGCCTGCTACTGAGCAGCACTGACCTTGACAGAGTTGAGATATATGAGAACGTCTTCAAACTGTCTCAAGAGGAAGAAGCAGGAGGCCATGCACTGTCTGCCAGGAATAGTGTCTGAAAGAGAAAAGAAATCGTGTACACATGCACACACATGCTTGCACAATTTTTCTTTAAAGCGTCGAATTGATTAAACTTCTATTCATTGTACCGCATTCACTGGCTGAGCCTCCAACCAGCTGAAAGAACTGCTGAGCGATTTTCAAGTGATCTCTCTGAAAGATAAAAGCGCAGTGGCACGCATTTGTCTCGCACTCGCTATTATCACATTTGTTTGAGTGTAACTCTTTAAGTGTAACAGAAATACTCACTGATCCAATTTCTTGTCCCAATGCCGCGTTTACCACTCCTTTCAAAATATACTCCTGGGAAAATAACACAAGATCAGAAAGCTTCATCAGCTCTCTGTGCAGTCTCTTTTTTGAAAATGGAAGAAGGTAACACCACATGACAATATTTTTTTCCTAAGCATGTAAAATACTGCTTTGAAGAACGACGTCAGGAATTTATCAGGCAATTGAGGTCTTCTTCAAAATCCACTTCAACAAGTAAAACATGTATTAAACTATAAGCACTGCCATGTCTGTCCAGATAATATTTATAGTGAAGACTTTGAAGGATTTTGATAAAATCACCACAGTTTCAAGATGGGCACCTGAGATTAGTGTCACCGATTTAGTATTGGACCAAATGTTTAATATGGTCACAATCTCTCCTCCTGTTCCTGAGTTAAGGCGTTGAATAATGGCCAGAAAATGATCATGTCACAGTGAAGTTGACCTTTGGCCTTTTTGGATATAAAATGTCATCGCTTCATCATCTTATTTTGTGAAACTTTGTCATAATTAGCATATTCATTTTTTGGTTATGGCCAAAAACATGATTTTTTAAAGTCACAGTAACCTTGACATTTGACCACCAAATTCTAATCAGTTCATCCTTGAGTCCAAGTGGACGTTTGTGCCAAATTTCAAGAAATTCCCGAAGGCGTTCCTTAGATAAAATGTTCACAAAAATAGGAAGGATGGGCGGCTGACAAAACCCGAAAATATAATGCCTCCTGACACAGCTGTCTGCACTTAATCAGTTTCATATTTTGAGATCCAGAGGGCATTAAGGTGCTCTGGAAGTCGAAAAAAGGTGAACTCAGTGAAGAAAAAACTATATTTGTAGAGTAACAACACATTAAAAGCATTGATTTAGTATAGCATGATTATGGTTAGAGGGTTTTTAACCATGATCATTCAAAAGTCCACACTATTACCAACATTAGCCCTGGTCACAGTAATCCTTTTTATATTAGACTCACATGGAGTAGATCTGGAGTCTCTCATTGTAGCCAAATACATAAGTCACTCCTGAAAGAACAAGTGAAGTATCACATTATAACTCAATGTCACCAAAAATCATTACCTGAGGTGTTGTCGGCACCAAATCTTGTATCAGGTTGTACGCCTCCTGGACGTCATCTGGAAGTACAAATGGAGCATGTGAATCCCTAATGGGGTAGCTTTCAACAATTATACATCAAATTAACTGCAACGTGAAACCACAAATAGTATTTAGGTTTATTTTTGCAAAATAAATGATAAATGTGACTAACAAAAAACAATTCTATAGCAAATTTCTGAGAATATTTTGTTTTTGTATTCATAACTTTTCTCATACTAGTATAATTGATTTGTAAATAAAGGTCTAAGGATCTGGATTGTAATCCTGCAGGCATAAAGTTGAATAGAATTTGTGTTTTGTTTTTCTTTTTTCATTTCAGAAAACTGCTATGGCTGCACACCCTGTCTGAGATAGTAGATGACCAGGTTCAGTCTGGCCTCAGGGATCACATCGATCAATGGAGGCAGCACCTGCAACGCCCCCTCCCCACCACGAAACACCACCTGCAGCACACAGAGATTCAGAGTGTGGAAAAGTAGCTTGTTAGTCACTAGCATCTGCACACACTGGCTACAACTACACACTCACAGTTTGAGCTTGTGAAGAGCTTACCAGGTTGTGTCGGATAAGCTCCTTAGCAAACTCAAAGGAGCATGAGGAGATGTCGATTAGGTTCTTCAACTCGGCCTGAGAGGCAGAGAGTGCACAGATAAGTCAAACTTAGCACCATTTACTCGTCCTGAAGAAATTACAAAGGCAAGCAGGTAATGATTGAACTGTGATGATGCATGCAGAGATAAGTGAAATATTAAAAAACTAAGACTTCCAGTGAAAGCACAAATATTGCAGACTGAAGCCACTAAAAGATGAGCTCCTCCTCACTAACACTTACAGTACTGTTAAATCCATCTGGGATTTCTTTGTTGGTATTTTGATGCTAACATGGTGCATGGTGACATAGCCATAAGAGTGGACAGGGAATTGGTAATGGTAAAGTCTGAATTTTCAGCAACCAAATATTACCCAGATATCTTTGCAACAGACTTGAGATGAAACATTTGAATATGTGTGTGAGTGTGTGTGTTCATGTACCTCCGCTGCCTTGCCGTTGTAGAGCCTGAAGTGGTTGCAGGCCTTGAGATTGAGGGCAATAGTGGAGTCAGGGATGCTCTGCAGGTACACAGCCAACACCTCCTGGGACACATCATAGTAGTCCAGCTTGTAGTAACACAGAGCCACGTAGACTTTCAGAGCCAGGTAATCTCTGAGATGCAAAGAGGAGATGCAATGAGGGTGTGAAACTGACACAAACATGTGGTTCATAAAATACTCCAGAGCTACCTGTAGTACAACAACAACAATAATACATTTTATTGATAGAGAGCTTCACACTGTCCTTCTTTTGATTCCTGATTTGAACACGGACATATCAGTGCAGTCTGGGGGTGGGGAGGGGTTAGTCAGAGGGAGGGAGTGTGGTGGTGGAGCAGGTGGGTGAAGTAGAAGGGGGCCTGGTTATGCAGGGTTTTGTGAGTGAAGAGAGGGTCTTTTAACTAGAACTATTGTGGGACAGGGGGACAGTGAAGGTTTTGGTGGACAGGGATGATGTGGTCACAAGAATGGGTGAGCAGGTGAGCAGGTGAGCAGGTGAGCTGTGGATGTACTGGAGTTTATTTGGACTTTAGATGTTGTGCCATGAAGAATGTGGTTACAGTAGTCAGGTCTGGATGTGATGAAGGTATGGATCAAAATTTTGGCAGCAGAGAAGCAGAGTGATGGGCAAAGACGGGCCATGTTTTTTGTGGAAAAAGGCAGTTCTGGTGATTTGATTAACGTTTTGTTCAAAGGACAGGCTGCTGTCAAAAAATACTCCAAGGCTGTGGATGTGTGTGGAGGGAGACAGAGTGGAGTTATCAAAGGTGAGGCAATAGTGATGTACATGGACATTGATATTGTTTTTCTTTCTATCCCAGTTAATTTA
The DNA here is from genome assembly GCF_027409825.1 of Scomber japonicus. Lineage (NCBI taxonomy): Eukaryota > Metazoa > Chordata > Actinopteri > Scombriformes > Scombridae > Scomber > Scomber japonicus. The sequence goes on along the minus strand of NC_070579.1, from coordinate 25,699,079 downwards.
AGCATTTCAAAAGTCAGGTTATTGTATTCTATGATAACAAATATATTTATAAATACTTAGATTTATAGTCATATCATATATCATAGTGTATAAAAGTTATCACAGGAACAGACAGACACACATAGGGAAACACCTGAATGCCAAAACTGGGTTTATAGAGGAATGGGTACTTGAGGGGAACACATACAAGATATACAGACAATAAACATCATAGCCTTGAGAAAGTAGCCTGGTACTGGGATAATTCAGCAATCTCTGATATAAATGCACATATTTTTGCTTAAACCTACTGTGATATTTTGCATATTTCTGTTAGCAATCAAAAGAAATCAGAACAACTAATTTGTATTCTGACAAAATGTGTTGCAGAGGCCAGAAACTAAAGCTGAAAGTATCTACTGTAAACCTTGTAAAAAAAGACAGCAGATGCACTTTCATCCGCAGATGCCACAAAGTCACATGGATCTCAAGAGAAGTGGCACAGAATATCAAAGTCTTTCATTTTGTTTCCCTTGCTACTACAGATATATCAGCGTTACAGGAAGCTACCTCAGCAGGTCTGCGGCACTGACACTTTAAATTATCTTTATAGTTTCACAAGGCGTGAAGAATCTAATACTTCACCGTTAACAACTCACACCTGTCATGGTGGTTGCTAGGATGGCACACATTGTGCTAAAGTGCAGCAGAACTGTGAAACTAATTTAGCAGAGATAGAGGCCAAACCTGTTCTGCAGTAGAAGGCGTTTATAGATGTCTATAGCCTCCTGGTAGTGGGAGCGCATGTAGTGGATGGATGCCAAGCTTAGCTGGTCCTCTGTCACATCCTCCAGGTTCTGATGGAAGCCCATCAGCCTCTTCTCATCGTTGAACTGAGGTAATATAAAACGACAACAGACAATAACAGGAAAAAATCAGTCAGAGGTGTGATCAAGATGACACAGAAAGGGAAAAACAGGGTGAAAAGCAGAATCATATTTAATAGAAAATAAGTTGTGAAAAATGGAAATACTCCACACGAAGGAGAAAGGAGATTTTATCAGGTCTGTGTTGGGATGAAAAAGAAGGTGAAATGCACAGTAAAGAGAAGGCAAACATCAACACAGGAAATACCACAAAAATGTCCCCATTACTGAGTTCAGATGAAAGAAGGTTGAACAAACTATAAAATCAGTATTATACAATATGAGTGTGTTTCTCTCATTTTATAGACACAAACGTGTGCTGCAGTGTTGCTCAGCAGATAATTGTTAGTGATTGAACAAGTAAACACGTAATAGTAAAAATAGTGGAATAGTTCTCCAACCTTGTGAGCCAAGTGGAAAAGGAGCCGATTTTGAAGAGGGGACTTTGGCCCTATAAAGCACAAGAGACACCAAATGTAGTTAGATGACACGCCAAATGATTAACAACAATTCATTAACAACATAACTTTGTTCTCAGCAATCAGCCTTTTGATGTGGAGAGGAAATGTTTTATATGGCTTTAGTTCCAAAAAAATCATCATAATTGTCAGACCACTTAAACAGAACCTTACACACAATTACTGTATTTATTGTTCACAGTCCAGAAATGCACCTATGGCCAAATGTATTTAGATGACCTTGTTATGTGCGTTTAGTCAAGCTGTATTTCATGGTTTAGGATGGTTCCTTTTGTTTAATTTAAAGGCAACTTCATTGATTTTACACAGATGTCTTCAGTCTTTTGTGATGAAGACAGTTGGAAAGGTAGAAATAATTGACCTCTGTAGCTGCTCCTCACATCTGCTTGAGGTTTTGGGTAATTTGGAAACAGTGTCATCATTGCATAGTCTGTCCACCAGAGAGCACTGACAAGTCGTTTTTTCAACTGTAGAATATCCCATGTATGTATGTAGTCAGTAACTATGGGATCCATATCAAGTTTAATGTTTTATTAGATTTTTTTGCATTTATTTATTAGTTTTTTGGCTCATGTGGTCAGTTGACTTATGTTATCAACTTTTTGTTATTGATTCCTCCTCATGTTTTGTTTAATTGAAAAGATGTTTTTTTAATTGTATTTCTAGTTCATATTTAACTATGTTCGATAAAAATGGAAGGAAAAAAATGTTTTTTTTTTTAAAATGAGAAGATATAGTATAGTATTTTAACAGTGCAACACACAATTGGTGAGCTCAAGGTTTTTTTTCCCGTAAAAAAACAGTACAAAATATAGATCAATGTCAAGTGGTTAGAACACAAAAGAGGAATTCCAAAATGTGCTCAGCTGGAATAACTACCTTTAGATGCAGCCTCTTCAGCCTCTTTATAGAGCCCCAGAAAAAACAGGGCACAGGCCAGGTAGACCCACACACTATCAGAACAGTCAGGCTTCATGGTCAGAGCTTTGTACTCCTGCCAGAACATGACAAGGAAATATAACAAATGATATTACACCCACAAAATAACATGAAAAAACAGGATGAGGGGGACGATTAACTGATACTCGCATTATACTCAGAATACTACACAATACTGACAGTCACAACTGAATACATTTGTCAGACAAGTATTCAAAATTAGGGTACTTAGTGTGAAATTTTGTGTACCTAGCTGTACACACTCATTTAAACACACACACACACACACACACACACACACTTACACACACACACACAACAAAACATACCTCCATAGCTCTCTTGTAATCACCCAGGTGAAAAGCACAGAAGCCAATCCAGAGGTCTGCATGTTCCTCTTTCTCTCCAATACTTCTCTGAAACTGGAGACGACACAGCACACATCAGCAGCACCTCAGTAATACAGTGTTGTCTGTGAATCTACGAATGAGACTTTAATTCTCAGGCATGACTGAATCTGAACTGAGGCATTCCAGTTGAAAAAATAGCTTTCCACTTATAAATCCCAGCTAAAGACCCACACCTTTATAAACTCGCTTTTGAGCCCCCACCAATTCTTTTATAGCATGATAAAACCTTTAACTTTGTCAATTACAATTTACTTTATTTACATTGTTTTGTTTTAATTATTTAATTTTGCTTTTAAATGAGCGCTTTTAGAAAAGTTGACTTGATTCAAACCAATACCACAGGCTTTGACTTGCCTTCTTATATTTCATTATTTAACCAGTACATCCTAGTACAACCATATGGCAATGTGGATAATGACCTCCATGAATGCATGTCAGCATGGAGAGTCACAATTCTAGTGACAGATGACTTTAGTGCATAAGTATTATTCTTATTAATCAATGAGATGAAATTAGATACATTTCATTAATTGTTTTCAGACTTTAAGTAGAGTGAATGTACCTCTAACAGTGTCAAGGCCCCGAGGTAATCTCTCTGTTCCAGGTATTCATCCACTCGGGGAACATTGGTCTTGTTTTTCTTCTTCTTCTCACTGATGCTCACAGGTGGCTCTCCTCCGACGGCTGGTTTTACGCGAGAGAGGATCTACCAGGGTGCAAAACCACAACCACATTTGATTTGTATCAAGTTATGACAGAAATTTCAGTGGTCGAAGCCAAAACTGAAATGTATGAGACATTACCATACTCCTGGCATGAAATTGAAGATGAAAAAAACGTTAACTTTAACTCACCATGTCGAAAACTGTTTCTTAACAGGAGGAAACAGCTACCCAAGAATGGCTGGCTTGTTTATCTCTAACCTAGGTAACTTGACGCTGTCTGTGAAAACACAAACTGTTATTACTGATGTTCTCTACCTGGCCTTACGTCTTAACAAACTACTTTCATTTTTCGTTCAAATCAGCCAGATATCGCCACCAAATGAGATTCCATTGTCCTGTGACTGACATGGCCGCGTTAAAATGCAAATATAACACGTTTTTTCTCAATCTCGTGAGGAAATCTACTAAAATCTTGATTAGCGCTAGCAGCTAGCAAATAGTTCAACACCAGCATTGAGTAATTTTCGTTCGTGCTCATATTTTCAAATTAAAGGTACGAGCAAAGGACTCGTCAATGTAGTGAAATTATTAAACACTTATTCAGACTGACGCCCTCCTGTTACAATCTGTGAGCGGGGTGTAATCGAAGACAATCGAAGAAAAAGCCCAGACATTAAAACATGTTTATACCAGTACACTCGAGTTACATTTATTTTGTAGTCAAACCGAGTTTAACCGGAAACAGCTCATGTCCAGTGTCACATCACGGAACGATTTGTTCTTTGTTGCCTAGCAACGGAACAGCTAAACGGCTGCTTAGCCGACGACGGCTGTTAAATGATGACAAAACATATTTCTTATACAATAAATAGCTGTGCAATATATGTGTACACCAGGTATTTTCACTATTACAGTTATATGAATCTTATTTTAAATTTCATGTTTTAAACATTTTATCTCACAATTGCCCCAGTGGCCTAATGGATAAGGCACTGGCCTCCTAAGCCAGGGATTGTGGGTTCGAGTCCCATCTGGGGTGGATCATTTTCAACTCAAGAATTAACGTTAAATCGATGCTGCAATTAAGTTGTTGTTTCTCAGTAATATTCTGTATGGGTATGAAATTAATTTACAACCATGTGATTGTTTGTATCATTGTGCTAATTTGCATAACGTCTCATCAAAGGAGCCTTTAAAAACTGCTTGTGCTGTGGCGCATTGATCCATGCTATGTACTTATGACTTTAAAAATACACTTTAGGTAACATTAAATATACTTTATTATTGTGAATAAATGTGTCAATACAGCTCATACAGAGTAAGTGCAAGAACTGTGCTATTAAACTTAGGCTTGAAAATCCCAACATTCAACCAGGTGCATAATATGGTGGCCACATGAACCAACAGCTTGCTATTAACTATAGCCATCTATGAGTTCATCATGCACACAGCATTTATAGACTGAATATCTGGAAGCTACAATACAGACTGGGTAATTATGCATCATGATCATGCAGCCACTTTTAATCAGCTGGTCTACATTTCATTAACAGCCCCTTGGGCAAAAGATGACATTATATTTAATTTATGCATCCCCTTCCTTTCTCCTGTAAACAAATGCAGTAAGCCTCACAGTAAACACCCTCGCAGTGTGTCTGAACATGGGTCCAATCCTGTTACTAAAAAATCTGCTGAATCATTGAGGCCAATACGACTGTGAAAGTAAAGCAAGTCAACGCATTGTGGGTTCCACTTGGAAACTTGCTGCCACTTGGTTTGAAGAAAGGAGGCAAGAAACAGTGCAAAGGTGGTGGTATTCTTGCACACAGCAATCAAGTTTGCCAATGTTGCAGAGTCTACGTAATCTCTCTGACACCTGACTTGCTTCTCCTCCTGGTCACATCCCTCACCAGTATATACCAGTAATTATAAGCAGTAGAATATACAACAATCTCCACTGCACATCTGAAAAATCTTACTTGTAATCACTGCCAGCCTAATTTAGCCCTGATCTCTCCTCTAATTAATTTGCAATTATTTTAATAATTCACCTTCTGGTTGTTTGTAGGCTACTTTAAGCAGTGCAGAGCCACATACCAGGGAGGTGGTCTAGCTGCTCTATAAAAGCTGTTGAATGCTTAGTGATTGACCTGGAGGTGTTCTCATCCTTCCAACATTTAGGATTTCTTTTTAAAACTGGTTTAGGAAACTCGATCTGTCTTATAAACCACCCAAATCATCAGGCTTTAAAAATTAATTGTACATACACAACATACATGTCTGCTACACTGGAAATCCATTGGCTGTAGAGTTTTTAAGCGTTCATGTGCTGTACACATAGTAATGTTCATACCCTCGACCTAGTGCTGTCTTCTGGCAATATTATTTGCCATGAAACTGGTGTATCTGACCATAAATCTCTCTTTATTCATGTCGGTACAGATACAGAACTGTGTTATGGTAATAACTTTAACTCTACTTCAGCTCCAAAATGTTGTAATGCTTTTACCTCTTCAGGAATTAAATTTAGCCCATCAATAAGTGTAAACAAAGCTCATAGCGCTTCAACATGCTTTAGTAATTTGGACACCATGGCTCCATTGAGAGTTACAAACCCCTAAGATGACCTTTTAAACACTGGCTTGATACTGATATTAGATTGTTAAAGAGTGGAGCCAAAAGACAACCTATAGATCTCGAAAACCTGACAGTTAGTGAAGACTTATGTATAAGCAGACAACAAAAACTGCCAGAAATGCATATTATAGTGATTATTGGAAAACATGGATGGAACAGCATATTAGAAGTGAAATTACATCTGTGGCTCAGATCGTTTTCTCGTAGTATTGAGTGCCCTTGAACTCTTTTTCATACAATAAATTATAAGGTTATAAACAAGGCCATTGCCAATATGAACATTTCCTCCTGCTCCATCAACTCTGGTTTCTTATTAACCTGACTGATATTATATTTCCAAGATACTGTAGTTGATATGGTTGATAAAACAGCTATCTAATAATACAGAATGTAATAATCATTAAATGTGACAATAAATCAATGTTAACCTCTTCCTCATTTGTAATAATAAAAAGTCAAAATCAAATTTTTTTTAAAAAGGAAAATTTATTGACGTTAAAAACCAACAGGCACAGTGTCTGAGCCAAGGACGTGCACAGACCAAATATCTACAATAACAATGACCATATACAATATAGTCACCACAGAAGATCGACTGAGACAGGAGTGGTGTGACGATGAAGATGAGCTGCTACGTAAGATGTCTGAGTGTTAATTACGGCATATGTAGGTTCACAGTTAAGATGCAGTTTGTGTCACACAGCAAACGCAGAGGCATTTAGAAATCAACCTCACCTGCCCCAAACAAGGCCTTTAAAAACATGTTTCTTAAGTTCAACTCCACCTCCTAATTTCTCCCATTGTACAAGAAAGAAATCTGTACTGTCAAGGAGGCTTCAGTATATCCACTGATACCAGAAGCCATCCTGTTATATCACAAATCACACGTTAAGTCTATCCATCTCCTTCACTAATGAGACCTTCCATTTGGCATTTTTACTATAAACACTTAAATATAATACTTCTTTTCAATATATCACCTCTTTTATATTAACAATAATAAATTATATCTATGGAAAATGGCACACTGTACAAGCAACATAAAAATATGGCCTTGATTTGTTACAACCAGTGAGTCTGTATTTAGTCAAATATTTACAAAGCCAGAAATAGGAAAGAAGATCAATGTCTCTCCAGACTGATATGTATTCTGTTTAAGTTTTATGAACATGGTAACACAATTATTAAACAATGCTTGACTTGCAGGCTTAATGTTCTGGAAAGATGCAACAAGCTACTCTGGTGACTGAATTACTGTCAACTAAATATGAAATATTTGAGATTTCCAGCATTTCAATTACAAAATCCTGATCTGAATGAGATGCCATCACTAGTCTGAATATCTTTTGGCTACATGACTTATTTTTTAAGCCCAGATAAGACTATCATTATTTCTTTAAAAAGCACTGTCTGTCGCAATATGTTGTGTATAAAGTTTAAAGCATAGCATCAATTTGAGTAGTATGGCAACAAAGGCTTTATTGTGATTAATTGTAAATTATCCAAGATTTTCTTCCCATAATGCATCTGTGTGAGTACTTGTGATTGTCTGAGCCTAAGACAAGTAAAAATTTACTGTCTGCTTGTGATGAGCATCAGTGGGCAAGAAATGTTTCTCAATCTTATGTACGTGTCATAAACTGAGAGGTGAGCGTCTCTCTCTGCAGTGCTTTGTTTGCAGTTACATCAGCAGGTCTTCCTTACAGCAGCTCGCCGAGTGTCCTTTCTGTTTCCACTCCACAAAGGCAACTACGCTGCCAAGAAGAGTTACAAGCCCTCTGTCAGGTGCATTTTTGAGTGGTAGCCATACCTCAGGGCATCCAAACATGAAAAGTAAGAGGAGGAACAAGTTCACTTCACAGCAGGGAGTGTCACTTCAGTCCGAGGTTGAATAAAGAGGCGTGTTACATCATAGTCTTGAACTTACGCACCTACAGATACAAAACAGGCACATTTTCACAAACATTTAAATACTGTATCAACTAACACACACACGCACGCGCACACACGCGCACACACACGCACACACACGCACACACACCATTCTTGCTCTCTTTTCTCAGACATTTATCCACCTGGTACCTCTGTTCGACATCTTGTCTCATTAAGCTCCTCCCTTCTCTTTGCATTGAGAAAATATTTCACTATCCCCTTAAATTTCATTCTGTCTCTGTTCCTTTTTTTTGGCTCCACACAGTCACTCTTCAGGATTTGAGGCCCATTCGGCCCATCAGCTGTTCATACACAGTCCAAGCCATAGCAGCCATCAGAGTGCGTCGAAGAGACCTGGGTACAGCCCCACGAAAAAACCCACGCAGTCCGTGCTCCTGAGGGAATGAAAGGACATGAAGGCTCAGTGATATGTTACAGGTTTAATGACCAAACTCTTTATATGAACCAGAATGTGTTGCTAATATTGCCTTACACTGAAAATGACCTGGCTAACCCATGCAACACATGCAGCTGTTGTGATTAACTGAGCACACACCATGTAGATGTAGCGAATGGCGTCCGAAGTTCTCCAGTGGGACGGGCTCACTTGAATGTGGGTCTTCACCACGTCTGCAGGCTGTGTGACCAGTGACGCCAAAACGCCTGCTACCACCCCAGCGCTGAAGTTCACCAGCGGGATGTAGGCCGATGAAGTCACCTCTGACAGGAGATAAGCCAGGTATTAGAAGGGAGCAGAAAAGTGAAATCCAACACTTAAGAGTTAAATCCGGGGGTTGGGGGGTGGACATTTTTTAATTGTATATTCTTCTCTGGGTAACAGGGACACATAAAATTTAACCTTTCGTAAGCATTCTGCTCATTTGATCTCCCACTTCAATTTTCTGATCCAGTGCAGCTCTCACCTTGAGGCATAGACTTCTTTGCCTGACTGTAGAACATGACGTAGATGCCGGAAAACGGAGCGTCTCGGAGCAGTGTGGCAGTCAGCCCCGAGAACAGAGCCCTGAGTCCTTCAGTCTCATAAACACTCTTCAGAGCCCCGGCAACACTCACATAGTTGTAATAGCCACTCTGAAACGACATAGAAACATATGAAATTAAAATGGCTCAGGTTAATTTACACCTTTGATCTCATGTGATTGGCAGTAAATGCCTACTTGCCAGGAAACAGGCAGCCGGATACAATTTTATCTACAGAATTACAGACCGCTGCGTTTGACAACTGGTTGTAAATTGTTGTCATTCATTCATGGATGCCGGTGAAACGGTTTTTAATTTGAGTTCAATGTCTGTTACTCATGGAAACTTCAAGGTTTACTGATCACTGTCTCTGTTTTCCTTAAAGTGCAATGTCATCTCAGTCAATGAGCTGCTAATAAATGAATAAGCTGAAGGCGGACATGTCACTCTCACTCTTTGTTGAATATGTAGATGGCAGGTGATTTTTAATAGATTCAAATGAACCCTGTGGAGTTTTTGACCTCTAGTAGGGCTATGGAGCAATTTTGAGTGAGTCCCTGTTTTGTCCTGTACAGGTGGACGAAGTAATGATCCAACAAAGGCAGAGAATAGAAGCATCAGCAAATAAATATGGATGTCAACCATGCAGGCTTTAATACAGCGTGTTCTGATGAGGAATATTTAAAGCAAACATAACTTTATTTGATTACAAGAAAACTCCACAGGACACCTTAAATTAACTTAAAAACATCAATTCCAAAAGCTGACAATATATCCATTTTTACTGCAGCACACAGTAGCGCTTTAAGCCAGGTTAAGAAAAATTTAATAGCTGCATCCAAAAGTTATTAAAAATGCTATTTTCTTCCCAAACTCCCAAGTCAGTGCAGAAGTGGATCAGTTAATATAGATTTATTGCTGACAATTTAAAATGTGTTTGCTGAGGGCTTATTATTCCTGGCGCCAATCTCCTCAGACCAAGTGGCTCATAACAAAAACATTTGAAACAAAATGACAAAGACAAATTAAATCATCGCCTAAAACTGCACTTCGTAATGAAATTAACAACAATAGTCAGAGAAAATCAGAAAAGTATTAAAGTCCATAAATTAAACAGGACGTCTCAGGTCAGATGGGCTCTGAAGGAACTGTCACTCACCTCAAAGCGTGTCTTAATAACAGTGAATGGCAGCATGGAGACCCCGGCCACAGCTCTGGCGCCCGCTCCGAGCAGAACAGCCTCACCAGCGTTGGGTGCTCGTTCGAGGATGAAGTGTTGCTTCAGGGAGTAGAAGGTGCTGAAGTAGATGCCCACACCGGGGATGCAGCGCACGAATGACTGCCAGAGAAACAAAAGTTTTTTTAGTTTTGTTGTCTCTTGTTGATGTGATGTCATTAACAGTGTTGGTACTGTAATCACATTACATATACCTGTAACGCAGTAATGTAATGCGTTACAGTGTCTATAGTCAGTCGCTCATATTATTTAATCTGTTGATAAATTAATTTTACACATCACCGGTGTTGCTGAGGAGTAACATAAAAGTTATGTAAATAGTAGTGTTAATATTTTCCACAGGGAGTAATTAAGTAATGTAATGCATTACTTCAAAAAAAAGTAACGAGTAATGTTTAATATATTACATTTTTTGAGTAACTTCCCCAACACTGGTGGTTAAAAGGTGGTTTTAGTTTTGAAAATGCCAACCAAGTGTAAGTGTAATATTTATTTAATCTGAAAATGTGATCATTTGTAATATGTGACATTGATTGACAGGATTGAGTGGCATCAAGCAGTGAGGCTGCAGATTGCAACCAACTGAATACCCCTCCCATTTCCCTCCCCTTATGTGTCAGAGAACCTGCGGTGGCCACGAAAAGCAAAATGCCCTCTCTAGAGCCAGTGTCTGGTTTGTCCGTTCTGGGCTACTGTAGAAACATGTCGGTGAAAAATGGTGGGCTTCATAGAAAAAGACCCACTCCCTCTGTAGATATAGAGGGTTCATTCTAAGGTTACAATCGTATTTTAATTATACACTAATCAAAACATGCTCAGGAATATATTCCATTTCTGTCAATAGAGCCCCCATAATCTTACAGACTGGTCCTTAAAAAGCAGAATTCATGTGGCCAAGTGTCTGCCTGCTTCTTAGAGTAAGACAGAGAGGTGATGCTAATGTGGGTTGACAGTGTGTCAGTGCTGGAAAACAAATGCCTGCACTTAATACTGCCAACATACAGATAATGTAAGAACAGGATTTATAATGACAGTAATTATTGTAAATGCTGGAAATAGAAAAATGTGGTAATTTACTCACCGGTGAAACTCCCTTCCACAGACTGAAGAAATTCTCTGTCCTAATAACGTTGATTAAAACACTAAACATCCCGACCTTTGGCGAACTGCAGGATGAAATGTAAGAAATGTTATGGACATATTCAAAAGGTGCAAGCATGTAAAAACATACATATAACGTGTTTGCCAATCAGGATGCACACTTGATGAGAACAACAAGAATGGAATGAGCTACCAATCGATCAGCTGACTGCCTTGGTGCATTCAAGAAAAATGTCTTACTTTAATAATAATAATTAAAAAAACTTGTGCCTTTTTCAGACACTCTTTTCAGTCACTGCCTTTTGATGCTGGATTATCTTGCCTCACTTGAAGGTTGCTTTGTATAAAAATGTCTGCCAAATGACTAAATGTAAGTGTACATAAATAACAGAGCACCTGTGGAGTGTTTAAAATAAAAATCTACTTTTGGCTGTTAACTTTTCCTGTTTTTGTCCTCAGTGGAGGTAATTACACCATAGAAGCCTGACAGTATGATTACAAGGTGCTGGTGTGACGAATTACACTATATGGGTCACAGCAGCAGACTCAGGCTGCTGTGCTGTGTATGAGTAAAAGTAAAAGAGAGAAAACAAAGGGGAAAAGAAATCTAAATAACAACAACAAGAGAAATCTGATGTACATGTGTCTGATGGCATGTAGTGGTAATGTGTTGCGTGTGTGTGTTTCCATTTTCATGCGTGTCTGTGTGTACGTGTGCATACACACCCTGGCTTGGCATTGTTCTGGAGGGTCTGCAGTCGCGTCTTTACCAAATCCAAAGGCTGAAAGAGCAGCGTCGAGCAGGTGCCACTGAGAGAGCCACACATAAAAGCTTTGAGAGCTGGGTGAGCCTGAGGACAATGTGTGAGATGTGAGAGTGAGAGAGAGAGAGAGAGAAAGATGATGATGGAGGAGAGAAGACATAAAGCAGAGAAGTGACAAGAGAAAGAAATGGCGGACAGATAGCACAGAGAGGGGACATAGAGGGGGATGTAGAGAGAAATCAGAATTACAGACAGAGAGACAGAGAAAGGAGATAAGGCAAAGAGAAATATAAAGGATTAGTCACAGTGTAAAAAAGCATAATGTGAAAATGTGCTGTTCATCATCTTTCAGGTTCTATATGCTTATATGTAGGAGCTGCAATGATTAGTTGATTAATCAAATCGACAGAAAATTAATCAGGAACCATTTTGATCATGAAATTATTGTAAAAAAGGCCAAATATTCAGTGTTTGCAGCCTCTCAAATGTGAAGACTTGAAGACTTCTGTGTCATATGTAAAAGTAGACTGGATATGCCTGGACTCTGGACTGCCGATCCAACAAAACATTGGAATTCTAAAAATATTTTTATAGACAAAGCAATTAATAGAGCAAATAATCACCAGATAAACTGATAAGGAAAATACTGGTTAGTTACAACATTACTTGACATTTCAGTGACAAACAAATAAAATAAGCCTGTAAACAGAGCAGAGGCCAGGTTCCCCCACAGTGGAGATGATGAAGATGTGCAGAGACAACACACACTGTGGTTACATGTCACATGGACAAACAGAAAGGGCATGAGACACAGACATGGACAGAAAGACAGGTGCTTATCTGCATTTGAAAGTAAACAGTTACACAAAAAACACTTGGAACCGCAACTCATGAGTCATTAATAATAAACACAAATACAACAACTACTAACAGAATAACATGTCTGCACACTGATAAGCTATCTGCTATACAAACATTCAATACACACTGTTTGTAGCTACACATGTGCCACGTTAAACACACACACACACAAACAACCCATAAGCGCACACTCCTACCTTTCCCAGGCTGCCTGTGGTACGGCTTGAAGAATCCTGTTTTTCCTGCATTTTGCCCTCTTTCACCTCCCTCTCTCTGTGATGCTGCTTTTACAAATAGCATATTATGAAATAAACCCCCATCTCTCTCACAAACCTTCCTTCTCTCTCTCTCTCCGTCTCTCTCTCCCGCCAACCCACAATGGCTTTCTCCTGCTTCTCACGCCACCCCCCCCCCACCCCTGGTTTTGCAGCCAAAGCAGAAGCTTAATCCACGCTTCGTTTTTCTATGAGCTTCTATCTTTATCTTTCAGAGACACACTCACACATCTGTATTTACCCCCACCCACCTAAAGCTCACTGCTAAATTGCATCTTTGTCAAACAGCATGAGTCATGAAGTGGCTCGCTATGTGTATGTGTATGTGTCTGACTCTGTATGTGTGTGTGTTGGATGGAATTTAAATGTGGGTCACAGAAAATGTATAATGTAGGAGTAAATTTATACAAGTTATTAAGGACCGACCAGAGTGTAGGATTTAGTGGCATCTAGCGTTGAGGTCTGTGGTGAGATAGCATCCAGCTTAATACCCCTCCCCATGCAGGAGAACCTAATGTGGTTACAAAACTTATGAAAACAAAAAAAGGCCCTCTCAAGAGCCAGTTTGGTTTGTCCATTCTGGGCTACTGTAGTAACATGGTGGTACAGCATGGCCGACTCCATGGAGGAGGAGGAGCTCACCATGTAAATATAAAGGGCTCGTTCTGAAGTAACGCAAACACAACAGGGATGGCAATATTAAATAATTTTGTCAAAATTCAAAAATATTCTATCAAATCAGGAAAAATCAACTTCGAGGGCAAACTCTTATGTGTATTCAACTTTATATTGAGTTTTTAGACAATTTTACAGAATCAGCAGCAGTCGTGTCTTGTATTTCGAAATGCCCTTCTGGCTTTCTCATCACCATGGGCAGCAAGAGAGAGCACAAAGCAATCATGCTGCTTTTTTTTTCTTTTCTTTTTTGATTGTTGGTTTTAGGCATTTTGCCTTAATTTGAGAGTTAGTGTAGTGAGAAAGGAAACAAAGAAAGAAAGAGGTGTGAAATGTAACAAGGGTCCCATGGCCCAATTTTTAAAGAGCACCTGACACTGTATTTGGGTTATATCAAGGGGTGGGTGACATGATGATTATACCTGCATGATTATTTAATTGACTAGTCGATCAACACCAACAACAGGAAATTAATCGCCAATTATTTTGGTAATTGATTTATCATTTTTCGAGTAATTTTTTAAGAAAAGATGCCCAGATTATCGGATTCCTTCCTCTCAAATGTGAATATATTCTGGTTTATTTAGTCTTGTGTGATTGTAAACTAGATATCTTTGAGTTGTGGACTCTTGGTCAGGACAAAAGAAGACTTTTGAGGACATCACTTCGAGCTTTGGGAAACAATGATCCATTTTTTTCACCATTTTTGGAAATTTTATTGACCAAACAACTAATCAAAAAAATAAATCAACAGATAATTGATAATGAAAATATTTGTAATTTCAGCCTTTAATCTCCATTAACCCATTTCCTAATTGATTTCCAATACATTTTACTGCATCTCACAAAATAACTTGCTTTGTGATTACAAATCTTATCAGTATTGTCCACCTCTTGTTTGAACCAATCAAGTTGGATCAGGTGTTCCTCTCTATCATTAATCCTTATTATCATATATCATTAACCACTGACTGGCAGCTAAGTTTTATTATAGTTAAATATTTACAGCTGAAAATGTGTAACTGCAGAAAAGTGTTGTAAGGTAAACACAAATGGTAGAAATGGTCATGGATGGGTGCAACAATTTTTTCATGTCTGTCTTAAAATATTTATCAGGAGTCAAAAAGATGGACTTTAGCACTAATATATCTACTTAATTTGATTAATTTTAATGGCTGAAGCTTCATATCAGCTTCAAATACATTTTAAATACTTTTTTACACAGGGTGATGGCAGGATTTTGTCCTCCATCACATACATCAAAAGTGCATTATATTAGGATCTTCTAATGTTCAGTGTGAACAGGAGGAATGATTACAGCAAGAGAAACAGATGTCAATGATCATTTGGCTGCCTGACTATCGATTAAGACAGACTTGAAAAATGTTGGACCTATCCTTTAACAGACTGGTTTCCTATTGTATGTAAGAATACATGATGGTAAATGTGTTTTAATTCACCCTGTAACTAACATGCAGGTCACAGTTTGCATGATGAGTTTAACACACACACACACACTCACCGCTGCTAGCTCCATCCTCGAGGTGGATGCCGAGTCCACTCTCTTCTCCCCTGGCGCTGCCGTTTTTTGAAGCTGGTTAATGTCGGCCAACGTTACTAAAAGCAAAAGGAGAAAAAAAAGGGAGGGAGATTACACAGCAGCCATGAATTACATTTCAAAACAAGAAGGTCGACTGCAAAGTCTGTCAGATGCCGGGTAGCAGCAAGCTAGATTAACTAATGCTAGCTACCGGTGTGATAAAGTGAAGGTGGTGACCTCTCAGGAAAAAGTATGCTGTCAAATGACAAGTTGAATCACACAATGTTACTCTGAATGCAGATGTCTGAACATGTCAGCTTTAATTTACAAAAAAAAAGATCATCCAACCTTTGAACAATGACTCAGATACACTCCTAGCTAGCTATAAGGATAACCTAGTCTGTTAGCTCCACTTTACCTGACTTTGAAGTCTTTTAAGGACAGATGGAGGTGATGGACACCCCTGCCAGCCTCAGAAACGGCATGTTTTGTATTCAATATGCCAATCCGCCAAAGTTTCCTGAGAATCTAACGATGGTAAAACTCTCAGCTGTCCCGAGTGGATACAGAAGTTTCTGGTACAGCTCAGTAGCTAACTCCGAGTTAGCTCTTCACTCCTGTAACTTATTTAACTTCAGTCTGCACCCTGCAATAACAGCACGCAGCTTAGTTAACGCTGTTGATGTCGGGCCGTGGGTCGAGTCCAAAAAGTCGTTTTTGAGTGAGAAAATGTAAACAGCAGCAGTAAGTGGCTGTGAACCGCTGCCTGCTGAGCTGCTGCGCGCTGTTAGCATCTGGCTAGCAGAGCAGCGTCACACGACAGAAACACTTCAGCTCAAAGGGTTTCACCAGCTGCACTGTTTGGTTTGAGAACTGGGGTTAGTGTGCCACATCTGCCTTAAAAGACACTAATATACATAGAGTATAGGGTTTATATTCTGCCGCTGTTACTTAGAATTTCTTATAAAACAAACTACGCATTTGTAATAATATCAACGGCCTCAAGGTGTCGCTGTTGGACTGCGTGTCAGCCCCATAGACGATAGACTGTATATCAAGATTACATCAAATGTATATAATGGTCTATGGTCAAGCCCATACTGTATAAAGATAATGTATATGTCAACCCCATACTGTATATAAATATATACATTATTATATACAGTTTATGGTCAGCCCCGAGATAATACCTAAGTAAGACCAGTTGTGACACAAGTTAGTTTTAGTTTTGCTCTTCATTGGTATGCTGCATCACGACCTGGTTTTTGGAGCAGCTCCAAGCAGGACCGCTGAAGTCCTGCAGAGAGTCATCAAAAGGTGTTCGGCACATGATCAGGTCTGAACAGCCGTTTGTGCAGAACCTCTACATCCAGAGGAGCATGAAGAAAGCTGGAAAACTCAAGGACCAGACAAAATGGAATTGTGACAATTCATTATTATGAAATATTATTTCACCGTTTCATTGATTGCAGGTTATTTTATTTAATTACTGCAGTTTTGTTTTGTACCCCCCCCCCCCCCCCCTCCCAAAATTATGGAGCCAATGCAGTTTTGGAGGATATTTTATATCTTGTACTTCACCCTTAAGGTTAACATGTGCATCAACACAAAATCCAATGTGTTTGACACAGTACAATTTGTCCCCATGATAGTTTCATTTCAGAATACCACTTTCACACAATGCGTCTGGCTGTTAACAGTGAACACTTTGGGTCTCCATAAGCTTGTCAAATTTTTTTGTAATGTGCAACATAAATATGTGGATCCCCTTGCATCTTAGTATATATCCCACCATGTGTTTCAAATACACATGTATCAGTAGTGTATTCACAGCGCTCCATCAGCAGCTCATCTTTAAGAGCATCAATCATCATCTGCTGCTGCTGTGATGTTTCCTTGAGTCCAAGGCCCTCTACTGTACACACTAACCTACTTCACCATAACCCACTGATTATCTTTCATAGCACCCATTACAATAGTTACTGATGCAAATATTTAGTAAAGACAGGGCAATAGTCAGTTTAACACCAGTGAAAGTTCAAATTCATGCATTTTGCTGAAGAAGTGACTTGCTGTGGCTGAATGTGCAACCTCAGAAAGCCTGTAAAGTAGGATGCTTGCAGAGACTTGAAGCTGTCCCTCAGGGCAGCATTATCAGTCTAATTATTAAGTTATGAAAACTAATTTCTTTGGAAACATTTGCATTAGAGAGAACAGCTTGTCTGAACTTGAAGATTATTATATTTAACCTATATAGCACATCTCTTTTAAAGCCATTATTAGTAAGACAGAAGAGATAGGGAGATCAAGTGCATTTTATATTTTGTAAATTTATTGCATTAAGGCAAATTATAAAATATAGAATAGCCTTAAAATATTGGCATCAATATGACATGTAATTTGTTTGATAATAAATGGTACATGATATCAAATTTCACCTAAAATATGCAAACAGTCAAGATTCAGAGGCTGTGCTGATAGAAACCCCCTTCTGCTGTGCAAAGCGAAGCACAAATAGAATAGTGAGAGTTGAAACCCACCACCAATAATCAAAGTGTAAAACGATACATCAACCAGCACTATGTCACTTCATGATGGTACAAAAGTCAAATCAATTTTTTTTTACCAACAACTCTTAACATTCAGAACAATAAACATTTTCCATTTTTGTGTCTTGTTTTTTTGTTTTGTTTTTGTTTGTGTTGGCATTGTGCAAATTTTGGTTGAGGTAATAACATGAGGGGATAAACACAGTGAAAGGAAACACATACAGTACAGATACAGATTTTGACTAATACTAGAAAATATAACTGCATCAAAACTCCCAGAAAAAACGTGAATGTGCAAAACAAGCATAAAATTACCAGTGTTTTTCCCTAAAATGGTGAAGTACAGCACATAGACCTCAAGCACATATTAAATTGTACTGGCTTGTAACCGGAGCGGTGTTTCATCATATAATATACCAATTAAGTAGAAAAATAGACCAAGAAAAGTAATTGTAAAGCCTTTGTAGAAAAATATAATTCATTCACTGAGATGAATACAATTTGGCCAAATACAAACACATTACATGGAAAGTACCAATAAGGCTATAAGATGATTGTCAAGGGGAGAACAAGGCTAAATTCTTTCAGAAAAAGGTCTTACTCAATCGCTTGCATGGCTAACATTTTACTATATCTGCATGTTGACTGTGATCAATATGATATTTCTCTCTTGGTGGTCGTCCATTCACTCAGCTGCAGGCTCAGACGCCTCTGTCTGCACGTCCACATCTTCATCGCTGTCCGGGGTGGAACGATTTGCCAAACGTTGCCTACTGAAAGGCATGTCTCCACGCCTTTAAAAAAACCCAACAACAACAGATTAAACAGTGTCACCATGTTCCACCTCTTGTTGAAAAGTGATGTACATTGAAAGGCAGGTGTATGACAACTACATGTAGCTGTATGACAGATTGCACAAACTGGTCAAAAGACTTAAACCACTCTTCTTCCATTAAGCTGCAAAAAACTAATTCATGGATATTAAGACATAATTTAATGAATAGTTATAAATCAAAGCTCAAAATCTTGACCTCTCTACTCTCAACCATCCGGCACTCAAACGAAGGGCGTACGACACGTAAATGTCAGCAGATCCTACCTGATCTTGCTCTTCAGAGTGCTGACTTCACGGTTCATAGCATCTGCTGACTCAGTGGCATCATCCAGTTCCCTCTGCAGCTTCCTGCGGTAGGCATTGGCTCTTGTAAGCTCCTCCTCGGATTCTTCTAGCTGACGCTTCAGCTGACGCATACGGCTGTTCAATTTGTCTGCCTGCAGAGAGAGAGAGAGTTTACTTAGTGTGAAGAGCATCAGTGAAAGTGCAAAAACTAAAATACAGTGGATCAGCAAGGACTTGAGAAACCACATAAGACCTTTCTCTCCTGTCTTTAGCAATCTGGAAATTAAGGTAGTCAAAAGAGAATGAGTGATGAAGCTTACTTGGTCTTTATATTGGTCTGTGTTGCGTCTTTCATCATCAACCTGTAGCAGCACCTCTTTCAGCTTCTTCTCCGTCCGCCTGGCAAGCCTGGAGGCCTGTTGACGCTCCCTGAAAGGAATGGAAAGGAAAAAAATTACAGTGTTGTGTTGAGCCTCTGAAAGTGCACAAAAAATGGCTAACAACAAAAAAATATGGTTCTTTAAAAAACAAACAACCATGAAGTTAACTCCTCTCCATCCCTTTTTACTGGATTACAAAATACATAATTACTGTAACAAATACAGTTACAAACCAAAAATGGAGTGGTTGTGGCACACAGACAAAAAAAAGGCCACCTTCCAAATCACCACGATATGGATCAATATGTCCATTGCTCTGGCACTCACTTTGACTCTATATCGAGCTGCTCTTCCAGCTGAGCTATCTTGGCCTCCAGTGTGGTAATGGAGGATTTATACTTGGACTTGATGGTTCCCTCAAGCTCCTGCAGCTTCAGCTTCAGCTCCTTGTTCTGGCGATCCAGCTGGGAACGAGTCCCCTCCAGTCGCTGGGAGTTGCTGCGCTCTGCACCCAGCTCTGTGGTCAACTGCTCTGTCTAATGTCACAAACATACACAGTAGAGAGACATTAAAGGACATCATATCCTAAAGTAAAGATCTCAGTCACCCTGGGTGTTTTTATTTCTTCATCTTTTGAAATGTTGTGGGTTTTTTTCTATTAAAATCCTCGGCTGCATTCATATGCTCAACATAGCAAGACATTGTGGTTTCTTACCTGCAGTGTGGTTCTCTTCAGGCGGTCGTTGACCATCTCGGTATTGAGCTGTTCTTCCTCCAGCTCCTCCTCCAGCTGGGTGATACGGGCCTCCAGCCTCCTCTTCTCATCTGCCAGCAGAGAACTGGGCAGCAAGTGAGGACAAGGAGAAATGACAGTTAAAGTACAAACAGATTTACACAAAAATGACCATGCATATTTAAACAAGTGCAATTTCTATACCTTACGCAAAGTAATATAGCCAAGTGTTACTATACAAATGCATTGTGTAATAACAAATATGCACAAAATGTTAGTGTAAAATGTTTACCGTTTCCGTACCACTGATGCATTTGGGTGAATCTTCAGTTAATTTGACTAAAATAGTGGCTGAAAAGTAGCAGTTAAAGTTTGGTTCATACTTCTTAGAGTTGCTATTGTTAATCTCGTCCTGGAGCTCATCTCTCTCGGTCTGGGCCTGCCTCTTGAATCTCTCTGCGGTGGCCAGATCCTGCAAGAGAGAAGACACAAGTATATTAAGATTAGAAAGCCTGATACTCCAGGGAGTGTTGGAACTGTTAACTGTAAAAAAATGTGTTCAATGTATGTAATTAACAAAAAAACAAAAACAACAGACTTATTCTTGTCCATAGGAGTTGAAACTGCAACAAATATATATTTTTTAAAAACAGCTGTAAGTCACTGTCTACCTAATCATATTATAGTTGATACCAGTATTTAGGACAGGTAGTTAAATAACATTTTAAAATTGAGAATAACATGAGCACATGAGCAAATTCTCCCCGTTTCCTTTTTGTTATCGCAGAGGGAAATTAGTTTGCAGTGTGTCATTAAAATTTAAAAATAAAGAAGTCTGTGTAACTCCAGTCCAGTTTTAATGTACATGCAAAAGATATTTGTACTCCTCCACAGCCTGAATTTGCTGAGCAGTTATGACTATCCCTTGAGAAATTATTTTCTAAAAGTCAATGTACATTTTTTTGTTTTATTAGTTTGGGGGATTAAATTAGTTTTGGGCAAAGGGTCAGATAACATAATTATACAAATGATTATTAAATAATATTATTGTTCTCTTTTTGCATGTTGATGTCATCCTTTTATATTTCATGTAACACACCTCATCCATAATATCCAGTTGAGTCTATAACACTAAGACATTGTCCAAACTGGTACTTTTTCCACCATCCAGTCATGTTTTTCAGCTGCCCCCCCAAAGTGACTTTCTTACCTCCTGGAAGTGCAAGACCTCTGCCTCCATGGTCTTGAGCTTCTTCTCAGTCTCCTTAGCTCCGTTGACAGCTTCGTCTCTGGACAGACGCAGTTCATCCATCTCCCTCATTTGCTCTTTCATAAGGGCCTAAATAAAAAATGACACCCATCATTGTTAGGGTTTCTAATCAATATCTATGACCACAATGAGCACTTTTGTCATTATATACAATGTAGTCAACAGGACTATGTACAAACTCCCATATATAAAGTGTAAGAGTTGACCAACCAACAATAACATTTCATTTGTTAGTTATCTAGTGTTATTCTGTATTTTAGAAGGCTCCAAATCATTTACATTGATTTTTGATCATACATGTATTAAAACAAACAGTAAGGAATTTATGGACCACCCAGCTTTGGCTCAAGGTTGTGTGTGCGTGTACATGTGTTACCTGCAGTTTTTTCAGCTGTTTGAGGGCCTCATCACGGCCCTTGTTGACAGCATCAATCTGGAGTTCAAGTTCTGCCAGGTCCAGCTCCAGTTTCTTCTTGGATGAGAGGGCCTGACTGCGCTGCCTGCGCTCATCTTCCAGCTCAACCTCCATCTCACGCACCTGAAGGACAGCAAAACAATGTGGGTGATTTGGTCACACTGTAATCAAACATCTTGCAAGCAGTAACTGAGTAACTTTTATGGACAACTGCACACAGAAGGTAATATTTATTTTTCTTTTGCCTTTTCGGGGTATTTTTTGCTTACCTGTCTGACTAGCTGTTTCCTCCTCTCCTCTCCCTGCTCATCTCTGGCCTGCAGGTCTCTATCAAACTGGGCCTTCATGGCCTGCATGTTGACCTCCAGACGCAATTTGGCATCCTCGGTGGCCTGCAGCTCATCCTCCAGCTCCTCCAGCTGAGTTTTCATCTCCTCCAGCTGCTGCTCCATGGCACGCTTTGATCTCTCCAGCTCATGGACCTGTGGAGGAGGACGTTGCATTGGTACACATGCAGAGTTTTGGAGCAATTTTGGCAATATCTATTAAGTACTTCTGCTAAGAGCAATGTTGCCATCTTTTATAGCTTCAATAAAAACATTATAAAAGTAGTTAGTGGCTGAAATATTTAGCAAAAGCAACTCCTCTCTATGCAGAGCTCCATGCACCAAAACATACCAATGTTTTCACTTACACTCTTGCCGACATCATCCTTTGAGGAGACCAAGTCTTCCATCTCGGCTTTGAGGACTTTATTGGCCCGATCCAACTCATCTTTCACGTCTGTCATGGTCTCCAACTCGCGGGCCAGTGTCAATGCTCGTGTTTCCTTCTCCCTGGCTTCAGCCTCGGCCTTGTCGCGCTCCTCAGCAAACTGAGTGGAAATAGTTTTCTCCTCAGCCAGCATCTAAGAAAGAAGAGGAGAGATCAAAAAGGCAGTTAAGAGTCTAATTACATTTATAATCTCATATAAGTAAGTGGTCTTCTAGTCCAGCTTTGCTCTGGGAGCAGAACACATTGTGGTTGTGATACCTGGTCGAACTTCTTCTGCTTCTTCTCCAGGTTGGAAACGATCTGCCTCAGGTGGTCCTGGTCCACCAAGAGGTCATCCAGCTCCTGCTGTAAACGCCTTTTGGTCTTGTCCAGTTTGTCATAAGCGGAGCACTTTTCCTCCAGCTGCTGCTGCACGCCATCTAAGTCCCGCTGGATTCGCTTGCGGCCTTCCTCCGTCCCCTCCAGGGTTGAGGCCTCCTGTTCCAGCTTCTTCTTCATCTCTGCCAGCTAAAGACACAAGAAAGGGAATTAGAAGGACAAGAATAAAATCTGAGCAAATTGGATGGCATTGTTGAATGCTGATGAATGAATCATGGCTACAGCAGGAGGAAGGCTGAGTAAGACTAGATGAAACATGGAATGAGGAGAGTCATAGTACAATAATTTTGATGAATGCAATGTAAAACAAAGATTATAAAAAAATGTAAAGTGCACAGAGACACCATGGACCAACCTGAGCCTGCAGAGTCAGGACCTGCTTCTCCACATTCTTCTTGCTCTCCTCCTCTTCCTCCAGCATCTCCCGCAGGTTGTTCTGCTCGTCCTCCAGCTGCCTCAAGCGAGAGGAGATCGCAAGCTTCTGACGAGTCTCTTCTTGGAGCAACTCCTGGAGTTTAGAAAAGGAATAAAAACAATGTGAAAAATGAAAAATATTTTTTTGAGAGTTTTTTTTTTTTTGCATATATCTATTTACATTTTGCATCATGCTGCATTCCTCTTTGCAGTGTTGCCATGAACATCGGAGCAATCGTTTATCAGAATTTCAATGTACTGAATTGATTTACTGACAAATTGTTTCATCTCTTTGAGATAGTAAGATGGACAAGAGTATGTCAAGCAGCAATAGTAATCATTAACATGGGTCTGGGTCTGTACCTGTGCATCCTGCAGCTGAGACTCAGTTGAAGAAAGGTCCTTGCTGGATTTGATGTTCTTGCCCTCTGCTTCACTCAGGAGGCTGTTTACATTCTCGAGTTCCGACTACACATCAGAAATAAAGAAACAATGAATCACAGACAATTTAAGATCATTGTGTCCATCCTCACTGAGATACTATGAAAAACTTTCCTTCCTTCAACTCCATGCTTTTCCTTCACTTCCCTTTAAGCAATCACTCCACCCTGCAAAAATGTCTCTATTCGTACCTGCATCTTGGTCATCTTGTCGGCCAGCTCCTGCCTCTGTCTGTCACTTTCTGCATGTTTGACCTGTAGCTCTTGGACTTGGGCTTCGGCCTTCTTCCGGCGCTGCTCGGACTCCGTCTTGCCTTGTGTCAGAGTCTTCATCTCGATCTGCAGCTCGTTCCACTCGCTGTCCAGTGCCTGCTTTGCTTTCTCCACTGACACTTTGTTCTGCAGGAGTGGTGAAAACATCAGACACATTACTGGTGCTCTTCAGATGTTTGTTAGGCATTGTCATCTTGTTTGACCACCTAATTCATTACCCTTTTAGCCTGCTCCAGCTGTTCATTGAGCTCTTCAAATGCCTGATTGTGTTTTTGTCTCATGTCGGCCATCTGCTGCTCGTGGACCTTGGCCTCTTCCTCCAGTGTCTTCTTAAGCTGGGTGACCTCCGTCTCACGTTTGGACCTGGAGAGATGGGACAAGAAAAAAAAAACTAAAATCTACACATCTGTGTTGCCTTCAAAGCAGTTTTGTTATTGTGTGTTTTAAAGTATCTCAACAATTATTGGATGGATGGTCATGAAATGTGTTGCAAACACTTATGGTGTGGCTCTTATTTATTTTAATTTATTCATACCTGCTGCCCTTATCTGGACATTTTATAATTTACCAACATACAGTATGTCCAGAGGTTAAAAGATGAACATTTTGAGAATTAGAACTTCTTGTTCTTGAGATCCACACATCAGTGAGATCACATGAGCTTGACTGTTACCTCAGCTCTTGCTGTGCTGCAGTGGAGTCCAAAGTGTCCTCTAGCTCAGTCTTGAGGGCCTCCAGCTCCTCTCCCAGGTCCCTGCGGTTTTTCTCAGCCTTGGTACGAGCTTGCCTCTCCAGCTCCAGATCTTCCTGCAGTTCGGAGATCTGGGCCTCAAGCTCCCTGATCTTCTTCTGAGCCAAGTTCTTGGCTGCAGCCTCCTCCTCTATCCTGAGAGGTGAGGTAAAGAGGAGGGATGAGTGATTAATACAGTTACGTGTAATCTTGAAAGGAAGAAACATTTCTGAGCAAAATGAAGCCTTATTCCTTAGTAAATCTTATTATATATCTGTTTGTGGCTTTTGAAACAAACTTTATCCTATCCTACAAATAAAGAATAGTGATTTTTCGCACTAAAAGACAAAGTTGAAACTAAATCTCTGAAAACAGCTCTGACCTGGCCAGTGCAGCAAGGAGTTCCTCCTCCTTCTTGGCCAGCTGAGCTCGAAGTTCAGCAATCTGGGCCTGCAGGTCAGAAATCTGGTCATGGAGGTCAGTTGAGTCTCCTTCAAGTTTACGACGGTTCTTCTCCAACTCCTGGCGCTGTTTCTCCTCCTTTCTTAGACGATCTGAGTGTTAGAAGAATAAAACACAAACATTTAATACTTTTGACTATAAAATGATTGTGCTGATAATGCTGATGATACATAAAACGCATGTCATCAAAAAACAAACTAAAATAAGATTTTAATCAATAAAGATATTAATACTACAAAATAGTCACAAAACACACCAACATACTTCTTATTTGGTCAAAAACCTGAAATAAAGAATAATGTAATGAATAGACACTTGCCCTCCAAATCTGTGATCATGGCTTCATGTTTGTTCTTGAGTTTCTGCAAGCTTTTGGACTTCTCCTCCTCTTCAGCCAAGTTGGTAGTGAACTCTGAGATCCTATCTTCCAGCTGTTTCTTCTCCTGAGGTTGAAAAACCAAGAAATAAAATGACTTCTTGTCCCGGATGAGACTGCTTTATTTACCCTGCTTTTCTCTCTTTCACACAGCTTCAATCCATAATATTGGTTGGACTGTGCATTGATAAATGCTGGAGCACTGTACCTTGGTGAGCTTGTTGTTCTGGTCATCCAGAACCATGACGTCCTCCTCAATCTTCTTCAGCTTTGCGTCCGTGGTGACCTTCTCCATCTGAAGCTTCTGTCTGGCAGCTTCCTCCTCATCCAGCTGCTGCTCCAGATCCTACAGAACAGAACAGACCTGTTGTGTTAATGCCTTTGGTATTTGAATACGTTTCTTCATGACATCTCACAATCTGTGTCCCACAGGACTTTACTGACCGTGATGTTCTGCTGCATCTTTTTTCTCTCGGTATGCATCTGGGTGACACGCTCTTCCTCCTCCTCTAGGCGAGACTCCAGGTCGTGGAGGATCTCCTCCAGCTCCTGCTTCCTGGTGGCCAGACGGGATCTCATCTCCTCAGCCTCAGCACACAACTCAGTCTCTGCCTGGAGCTGCTCTTGAAGAGCCAGCTTCTCAGCATTCAGCTAGCAGAGAGGAGGTCACAGTTGAAGTCAGACAGGATAATTACACCTCAGAACGGCTTTATTCAAAAGTAAGAAGACTTGTTATAATGACTCATGTTTTTATGAATTAATCTTAGATACGCCAGATTTCAATGCTGTCACAATCACAAGATTAAAAATAAAAACCAACCACAGACTAAGCTTATTGTATCATTTTTGAGACTCCTACCTGTTGCTGCTTGGTCTCAAATTCTTTGAGCTGTGCCTCAGTCTGCAGCTGTCTTTCCTTAACCTTGATCAGCTCCTCGTCTTTGGCCACCATCTCCTCCTCCTGCCGGGTCACCTGCAGCAGAGGCTTCACCTAGGGGGAAAAAAAGAAAAAAGAAATCCACTCACAGTTATTAAAAACAGATGTTTGGACTTTCTTAGGGTGGATGAAATTATGCTCACATGAGGAAGGCTGAAAACCAAAATGAGATTCAATAGCAGCCAACTAATTAATTTGGCATTTCATTATCAGCAGCACAGTATTATGACAAGTAAAAATAGGGCACTATGTTTCAATCTTGCTACTGTCTGTAACCATCTCACCAGCATGTTGAAACTACTGCGGCCATGTTTACTGGATTACTCATTTCTAACCTTGGTGAAAAGCCTCCACCACTGCCAGTTCCTGAGTTTGAGGTAAGCTGCACAGTTCCTCTGGATCACTTTCATGGCTGTCAGCTGCTGTTGTCTCTTGGCAAAGGCTCTGAGTAAAAAACATTAACAACACATTTCCCAGTTTGTCAATAATAATGTTCTCTCATCATCAGATAAATGCATTTGCAGTAGACGATGAAGAGCTGCACTCTGTTAAGTTCATTTACAAAAACATTTACAATATTATGAATCAAGTGACTTAATCCTTCATACTTGCGGGACACATATCCTCTGCACCAGGCCTGGAAGCTGATGATCACATCAGTGATCTTCATGTCTCTCTCCTCCTCCAGGTGGGCCAGGACTCCAGCTCTGAAGAACACTTTACTTTGACCAATGCGGTACAGGTTCGAGTCCAACTCTAGGGCTTTGATCTGACACAGAGAAGAGAGTAAGACAGATTCAAGTGAGGTGGAGTTTAACCTTTTTTCATCCTCATCTGATAAACATATTACTTTTAAAACCGATTTATTTATTGTTCTTACCATGAGCACGCAGGCTTGCTTTCCATCCATGAAGCCCTTTGGAATTGAATTTGGAGTGAGGATTTCATACCTGAGAGGCAGGCAGAGGCAGAATTAAAATTACACAAATTCATACATTTGGTGTTGAGGTTTTTAAGTCTTATGTCTCCACTCTTTATGTGAATAATGTCTCTTAAAACAGCTGATGTTTATTACCTCTGTCTGAACTCCTGGAACACAATGCGGTTGGGGAAGCCCTGTCGGCAGATACGAATCCCCTCAAGGACTCCGTTACACCTTAGCTGGTCTAGAACCAGGTGAGACTCCAATTTACCCGCCTGAAGGAGGAAACAAATACAGAGGCAACAAGTAAAGATTTGTGCATGTACTTTTACTTTTTGATTACTATACATAGTCCAATCATTTGTGTTTTTGACTAAACAAATCTATTAGTGTTTAATACAGGATCAAAATTCATTGTGGTTCTTTTACTGGTGGATCCCCACATGAAGCAGTATAGCAAAACACCCCATAGCTCATAAATCTCTCATCTCTTAGTACACATTAATAATTTATCATATATGCATTTATGCAACAACTGCAATGCTGCTCCATGAGGTGAATGTGCCCTTTTTCCAGTACCTTCTTCTCGTGGTTGGGGATGATGCAGCGGACAAAGTTAGGGTTGGTGTTTCTGAGGGTGGCCATGAGGTTACCCAGTTGCTCCTTGTACAGTTGGCCCACAGTGCGGAACATGCCTTTGCGAGTTTTGAATGCACCATGCATGGAGTCCGACATTCCTGCCACCTTGTCCAGGCCGACAATACGGTCCACTGTGAGGACACGGAGGGGGTGGGGAAAGATTTTGTCATGTTCTCATGATAAAAATATGTTTCTATCACATATTTTAGATAATAACTCTTACTGACTGTAGCTCTATTGTCCAAACACCAGATGGCCTTGTGCTTACAGAAATTAAACTGCATGCTCCATTGTGTATTTCTTCTACCATATGATGATTTTACCAGCTATATTATTTTAAAAAAAAGGTGACAAATATAAACTATGAGTTGTGTAACATGCTCTTGGTCAACAGTTGTGTTGAAAAATGTGACAATGCAAAATATACAGTTGAATTGCTGCGCGCACGTTTATCACAAACATTTGCAATGCTCCAGTTTTGGGAACTTAGTCAGGCGTCAAAAGATGCCTTCTTAAAATGTTGCTTTTCCAATAAACTCTGTACTGACAGTGCAGAAAAATCAAACATTTTCTTTTCCTTTGCATTGTGACATTTTCATAGTTCAGAAAGAGATTTTAGATAAATTCAGCTACACCACTTACTGTCCCTCCACAGGTCGGCAGTAAATTTATCTGTAGACTGGTTGAGCAAAGTGGCCACACACTCATTCAGAGGATCCATGTTTTTCATCAGCCACTCATCTGCTTTGTAGTCCACCTGCACCAGAGTCACATGATTTATTTAATCTTTAATGTTATTTTATGTTAATTCCATAAGTATTTATAAAGTTGACTTAAGTTACAAGTTGACTGTATAAACCATATCAAGAAGTTCCTCTTTGAGGAAAACTTTAGAAGGAAAACTATCTTGCTTTTCAGCCAAACTAGCTGGTAGGTATTCACCAAATACTTTTTACTCTACTTTTATTTGAATGTTTCCATTTAATGCACACTTATTTTCCACTACATTTGAGCACGTTTTCCTTTTCATCTGACTACATTTATCAGATTAGGGTTAGGGTTAGGGTTCCAGTTCAGTCATGGCTCATTGCTTTTGGACTATCTGGAAGACCATGGCTGGAGAAATGTTGTCCAACAGTAAATGTACATGCAACTCTACATTCAAATGTCTTTAAAAAGTAACAGATTCAACAACAAAGTTTTGCCAGTTACCTTTCCAGCATAATGTATGATGCAGAAATCAACATCGTCCTTCAGTTTCTTGGGTTTCTGGAACTTGGGGTTTGTGCCCTGTTCCTGGCACACCTTCTCCACAAAGCTCTTGTCTGTGGCTTTGGGGAACCAGCACTCTTCATCCAGCAGTGAGAGGATGCCTGGAGGACCAGCCTGTGATGAACAGTGGGAAAACAAAACAAACAGCATGTGTCAGTTTGCAATTCAAAGGAATCCTGACTAATTTATAATCTATGTGCAGTTACATGCAACACAAGCATTAACTTCTGCAGAGGGCTTGTAACTGACAATTTAAAGTGTCACTCCAGGTTAAGACAGATACAGTCAGTGTTGATGTATGAGGCTTCAGGAGGAATAACTCTGTAGTAACTGGGTGACAGCTTACATGTTTTTCAATGAGCTCGATGCAGGGCTGCAGGTCGAGGCCGAAGTCAATGAAGCTCCACTCGATGCCCTCACGCTGGTACTCCTCCTGCTCCAGGATGAACATGGTGTGGTTGAAGAGCTGCTGCAGCTTCTCGTTGGTGTAGTTGATACACAACTGCTCAAACGAGTTCAGCTATAAAAGAGGAATGAGAGCAAGGAAATGAGTATATAGTATTTCAAATTATGCTTTGACCATACTCCATAATAAGAAATATCATCCTTTCACCACTTATTGTCTAGAGGGTTGCACAGGGGCTGGAGCCAACTGGTTTCGACATTGCCATTAATCAGCAACAACTTACGTTTGTACAGTCTTGGCTTTGAACATGCTACCACAGGGACAGGTACAACAGCTAGAGTACTCCTGGATTGGGAAATCATCTCACATGCTTCTTGAATGCTTTTATACTGGACATCTGATAGCTGTCTGACACACCCAATATGCATGAGGTGACAAAGTGTAAAAGGAACCCTAACCCTAACCCTAACCCAGCCATGTCTTTGCCATCTCAGTGAATTTGTGTAGGTGTGTGTGTAGATCGGGGGAGCTTGTATGAAGTCAGAATGCTGAGCTAAACTTTGACGCATAACTGTGAGTCTGTCAGGCCCTAAACACTTTACCTCAAAGATCTCAAATCCAGCAATGTCTAGGATACCGATGAAGGAGGCTCCCTGTCTCTTGGTCTTGTCCAGGGCTTTATTGATTCTCATGACCAGCCAGCGGAACATCCTCTCGTAAGAAGCTTTAGCCAGAGCCTCGACAGCAAACTCAGCCTGCTCCTGGGTCTGGGCTTTCTGAACATAGTCCCTGCCAACCTAAAAAACAAACAATTTTCCATGTCATACTGTGATACTAAATGATCATTGTGTGACTTGTTTAATTTTGCTGATTAATTTAACAGAAACCCAAAAACACCAGCTTCAAACAAGGTAGTGAAAAAATGGTCACAATGATTGCAATGTAGACCTTAATTCTGGGAGACAGGATGGCTCGTGTGAAGTCAGTGACATTGACGCCCAGCAGATGACACACTTTCTGGGCAGCTGGAGGCGAAACATTGAGGATGTAAAAGGCAGATGATGGATGAATTAGGAGGGTTTAATCAAATGAAGTGAGACAGACTGCACACACAGAGGAAATTATGAATGATGATGATAATGGTGTTGCTATGTAAATGTGTGTACCAGTGTCATCAGGCATGGAGGCCTGGTCAGAGTGACGCTCCTTCTTGAAGGACATGTTTCCCAACTGTAGCACGGCCGAGATCACCTTCAACAGACCTGACCAACAGACAGAATATCTCAGTGTTTGCTGCCGAGGAGAAATCTCACATGATGAATTGTGCCACCATACACTTTTGTTGTAAAAAAGATATTTACTGTAGCTCCCTAAAAATAAACATGCATCAAATAATTAAGTTGATGCGTTATGCAAAAGTCAGTTTTACATTCATTGTGCCAATAAAAAACAAAATAATAACCGATTCTCTCCTCTTCCGGGATGCTCATGATCTGAAAGGCATCCATAGTCTCAGTGAACAAGTCCTTGTCCTGCTGGCCAGGAATTGTCACGTTTCCGTTGGACAGGAAGCGGTACTTGCTATAATCCTCCAGACACAACTCAGCTGGATAGTGAGAAGGAGGAGAAGAAGGAATAATTACTTGTGAACTGATATTTCTGTAAAGTGGAGAAGGAAGACTCCTCAACTCTACACAGGTTGAATGCAGACAACATTAGCACTAGTAACTGAACAGAGAGAAGGGAAGCTCTGTTATTAATCATAGCGGCTTGGATCAGCTACTTTGTATGTTTCATGTACAACATCTATTTAAGATGATTAAAAGGAGACATATTATGTTTTTTTGTGACTTTAAGTTAACATATGTAGAACACTAGAATATGAATATAGACCTGGAAATAAGCACAGTATGCCCCCCTTAAGAAATGCTTAGGCTCTTGAACTGCAAGTGCCATTCAGGTATTAATAAAAACATTTCTTTACACATTTATTTTGTAACTTTCTGTCATAAAAAGACTCACAACGCAACTTGTCCCCTGCTCCTGACAGCATGTAGTAGAAGACATGGAAGGCCCTCTCCTCTTTAGCTTGTCTGATGGCCCGAGACTTCTCCAGCAGATCTGGCAACATTTCAGTCAAGGACAAAAGCAACAGCAGCATCTTAAATGTGTAGTACAATGTTTAGATTGAAGGTTGGATTACCATCCAGGAAATTTGGGCAACCAAGTTGTCTTTATAGTAATTGTGATACATTTCAAATTAGTTTGGCAATACGTATGGCAATTTGTTTTAATCCTTTTTATATTTTAGTGTTATATTTGTTTAGATGGTGCAGACCCATCAACAACTTTGTTTTTAATTAAATCTTAGGAAAATGAAACGAAAATGAAAAGTGTTGAATTGTAATAATACTGGTTGATTTTTCTTACTCTGGGCAAACTGGGTTGGAACATATTTGTGTGGGGGCGGACCCCCAAGCTACCTAACAGGTTAATCCACCCGTGCACAAAAAGAAAGAAAGAAAGTAAGTAGCATGTTTTAAAAAGGATGCAAGTTTCAATGTTAGCTCCAACGATGTATCCATTGACGTCAAAGTTGATCCGGATAAATTTTCCCTACAAGAGAAAAAAAAAAAAAACAATAACTTTTGATATGTGGCATTAAAACTTGAAGATGTTTTACATGTTTAAAATTTAATTTCTTACAAATCGTGAGGAGTTGTCATTCTTGACAGTCTTAGCGTTGCCGAAGGCCTCTAGGATGGGGTTTGCTTGCAGAAGCTGTTTCTCCAGTTCCCCCTAACAGAACAGAGACAGTATCAGTATCAGAGCCAACCACAGACTCAAAAAATAATTTATCATGACTCTGAGTTGAACATGCGACGAGCAAGCACAACTTGTAATGATGTATTTTCTTGAAGCGGTGCGGACCTTTTATTGGCAACTACAAAACACAAGCTCTGTGCAATGGCTCATTCAACTTATTAAAAACTATTCAGTCCGCATATTCAAAATAATTACCTCAGGGGATATTATAATGCCTAATCAAACACACACACACACACACACACACACACACACACACACATGCAAATACACAATCCTGCACATTTCAACACACAGTCCCACAGCATAGCAAGCCCACTCAAGCACAAAAACCCTGTAAAACCATCCTTGTCCATGCAGGCACAAACAAGAAAACGCAAGCAGCACACAGGTTAGCTACGATCCCCCAAAGAAAATGCAGGAGTGCACTGTAACACCCCAAACAGGCTAAAAATGACTAAATAACAATGACAAAATCCAGGCTGACCAGCTGAAAAAAGTTGCTGGGTAGACTAGTATACCTTTACTTAATACAGCTTTAAAATAGGCACAAACAGTAAGCTGTAGAAGGGCATGGATAACTTGGTTTTGTATTTTTAAAGAAAATACTCATCTCATGTAAAATGTTTGAGATTAAAGCTTCTTAATATTGTATATTTTTGCTTATGCTTTAAAAGAAATAATTTGATATTTTGTGAAGTATGTCTATTTTTATTTAGTGCAATTAAATGAGAACATGGATAACATTCTCGTGTAAAAAGTTGAAGTTTCAAAAGGGGAGTTATGTTCCAGACTATTTCATACACCTTGGTTTTCTGTATATATTAAATAAATAAAATACAATGTGCTAATTAGTGAGTTTTAGAGTTGGTGATAGGCCAGACTAGCTGTTTCCCCCCATTTTAGTCTTTATGCTAAGCTAAACTAACCAGCTATAGCTTCATATTTAAAAACATGAAGACGTGAGTGGCATCTATCTTTTCATCCAACTCTCAGCAAGAAAGCAAATAAGTGTAATTCCCAAAATGTAAAACTATTCCTGTCAAGCCACATTCTAAATCCAAGTACTTTAAAGCATTTCCTTCAAAACCCAGACAAAGACAATAAAACATTTCTTGTTAGTAGAGTAGCTCATGTGCATAAACAGTCAGACACCATGTTTATGGAGTCAGAGCAATTAACTCACATGTGACAAAACCGCACTGCCCTAGAGAGGAGGTGAAAAAAAAAAAAAAAAGAGAGAGAAGGTTTAACACATTTGACGCCAACTTCAGCAAGAAAATTTTGTAATTCAGAGGAAACCTATTGTCACCTGATGGACCATGAAGAAATCATTTCAACATTTCAAGTAAAGTCTTGTGAAATAACCTACATATGAGAACAAAACTACAAGTACACACACACACACACACACACGTGTGTGTTCTGCTTCACTTTGAGTCAAAGCAGAGAGGTGAGGCAGGCACGTCAAGGCCTGAAAAAGGAATGTGCGGTAGCCTCCACACTGCTCGTTGAGATAGACTACTTGTACAGATGTACTCGTATGGAAATCTACAGAAAGGGAAATAACAGGAAGGGGTGGGGGTATGGGGGTCCATTTCGGTCTTTACAAATGTTCGGACAACTGTGAGGAGTGAATCAGGAAGGAGAAGGAGACTGAAAAAGATAGATGAACACTGACCTGATCTTTCTTGGACTTGAAGGATGAAGCAACATGAGCAAGATACTGAATGACTTTCTTTGTATTTTCTGTTTTCCCTGCTCCGGACTCCCCACTGTAAAAGATACATGTAGCAAAAATTAAGAAACATTTTGCATTTCGATCAGAAAAACTGTCAAGACAACAATAAATGCTAAGTTTCTGATAAATGTAAGTGCGACCTCTTTTTTGCAGGAAAAAAAAAATGAAACCTGCATGATCAAATCTGAATTTGGTCGATTCAATCTTGGGGAAAATAAAGGATAACTTTAGGAAATGTCTGAATCTGGGAGAGAAATGACTGATCACTAAAGAAGAACTAAGAACTAAACCAGATTACAGAGGAGGCACCAACAGAAAAGAGCAACCTACGTGCAAAGGATCGACTGGTCCTCACGATCTGGTCGAGGATGAGAAAGAAGAACAATACACATCAAAACAGAAAAACAGAAGTGGTTGAAGTGAAGCTCAGAAGTTTGCAGAACTTGTATGACGTGTGATTATTTATGTAAAGAGTCTACAGCAAGTATGCATTTCATCTATGAAGGTCTGAAACAATTAGTTCCTTAGAACACAACAGTTGCACTTATAAACTTCTAAGTTCACATATTTGTGAGTTGCTAATCATTTGAGACCCACATTTGTCACTTCATCATTTCATTGTACATTCTAGAGTTGAACAACAAGAAGTTAATATTTTGATGATCAATAATTAGTTTTGTTATCAAGCAAAAATGGAAAAATATTTACAGGATTCAGCTACTTTTCTTGGTTTAAAATGATTGTTAATTGAAAATCTTGTGGGTCTGACAATAAAAAAATAAAAAAATGTGCACTATGAAGATGCAACATGGGTTTTGGAGGGCGCGCGGGTGGTTGAGTGATTGGGGGGACATGCCATGTTCGAGTGGACCCCGACTAGAGTCCTGGCCAGCGGCCCTTTCTGCATGTCACACCCCCCTCTCTCTCTCTCTCGTAATTTCCTGTCTCTCTACTGTCAAATAAAGGCGTCTATGCCAGAAAAAAATCTTTTTTAAAAAAACAACATGGGTTTTGGAGAAATGTATAAGTCACTGATGTGCAAAGAATCACTAGTTGCAGCATTAAAAGTGTGTTTGCATGTACATCTTGAAGTATACACACTATGTAATGTATATCTAGTTTATCTTTATGAAATCATAATTATGGTACCCTGCATCATGCTCCTGTACGCTGTGTCTGTGATGGCGTAGATGTGAGGGGGCATCTCGTGCCTCTTCTTGCCCTTGTACATGTTCACTATGTCCTCAGTGTAGATGGGCAAGTACTTGTACGGGTTGACCACCACACAGAAGAGACCTGAGTATGTCTAGGGCACGACAGAAGACAGTTAATGTCAGAAAGGAGCATTTACAATTAGATTTAATGCACAGCTTAAAATAACCCATCTGTAACATGATGATTCACTACACAAACAAATGTATCCAGCCAGACTCACATAGATGAGTCCAGAGTAGTATCTCTCCTTGAGGTTGTGCAGCACAGAGGCCTCATTCAGGCAGGTGAGCTCCGCCATGTCCTCCACCTTATTGAACTTAGGTGGATTCATCTTCTGAATGTCATCCTTGTTTACCTTCACCTGAAGTTCACACAGACAAGAAAGCTGTCAGAAGGACTTTCTGAATAAGATGTAGATGGCAAACACATATTTATTTAAGATTCAGTTCATTTTATTTTTTCAATGGGGATTTTTAGACAATTGCAGTGGCATCAATCAGATGAAAACGCTGGTCAGGATCACATGCCTCATGTTAGTTTCAGTTCATCATACTGATATAACTGAAAGAAGCTCAAAAGAGAAATTCTTCAGTTTCACCTTCTTGCCCGAGTCAGTCAGCTCCACCACACACTCGTCTCCTTGCTCCTCCTTGATGGAGCCAGCCTCAAAGCCCAACTTCTCAGAGGGGACCCACACCAGCTTCTTGGTGGCCCAGTCGGCTTGCACCAGGGGGTTGCTCGCCCCGCTGCGGTCCCCATAGAGGAACTTGTCTGCGTCCGTCATGGTAGCTTTAAACACAGAGCAAATTGACATTTTAAACTGACCATCTAAAAGAAAAAAAAAACATCCTGACTAGGCTGAGCTTTCAGAGAGTTGACATGGTTTGTAAGGGCAACAAAACATAAAATTGGCATTTTACTGGGCTCTTTGTACAATCGTCCTTAACATGTACTTATGATGTTCCATATTAGTCTGCTGCATCTGATTGCCAAACTGTCATTGTGCCTTGAAAGAGGTCCAATTTTGCACATAAAAGAAACTCAGTCATCATATGACGTAAACAAGTAGAGAAACTTGTTTCTTGTTTTCGGTCACTCTGCAGAAAAGAGTGACACCTAAGAATTGACACCTAAGAAGAAAATGACACCTAAGAATTAAATGTCCATAATTCAGTCATCATGAGTTCTGGTTTTGCACATTTCGCCCAAGCACAAACCATTTTATTCTTGGAAAGGCATCACGATTGAGGTAAAAAAAATAAATCAAATCAAGTCCTCTATCTGCCAATCATCATTACCATTACCATTACTATGTGCAATGGAGATTAAAATGTTCTAAAAATAGGATGTCATTGTGGCCTTGGGGTTTAAGATGCTGACAATGTAATCTGAGTCCAGCAGGACACTGTGTGATAGTTCCAACCTCTCATCTCTCCACCCCTCTGCTATTATCTCGACACTATCATAGTCAAATGAACCCGAAAACAATTTAAAAATAGTTTAGCCCTACAATAATTCGGTGTCCAAATAGTTTAGAGGACTGTGTGTGTGCATTATATTGAGAATATTTCATTATATATTATACACTTACATACACGGGCAGGTTGTAAAATCACCTTTCAATATCATGCAAACAGGAGAGTGTCCTTTACTTGACTGAGATTTGACTACAACAGCTTTCAGTGTTACTGCTCAACATGCAAGCTAATCTGTCATTCATCATGTGAGATGATGGGTCTTTGTGTTTAGTTTGCATAATGACTTTTAGCGCAATGTGTGACAGAAACACGGATGTGTTTGCCCACATGACCTCACACAAACTACTCTCTTCAAGGTGGTAAAATTTACTGCACTGTCAGGAAGTAACAGGGGGTACAGCACAGGTTTGGGCACATAACCTCCACCACAGTTGTTATTTTTATTCACTTCCACTGTATTATTATGAGCATGCAACCTATAACCTGTGACAGATAAACCTATTAAAGTTCAAAACAGACAAAAAAATAAAAAATAAAAAAAAGGTGCTGAGCTGCTCACAGGTCATTAAAAAAAACAAAACACATTAAGTGACTAATTTCAATCCTTGCCAGTGAATTTACCCGAGACACAACACAGTCAGACAAAACTATTAGTCACTTTCCACCTCAGCTCTACAGTGCAGCTGCATCTCTGCGTCACGTTTCTTTTACCTGTCCATCATTTATTCCCTGTCTGGACTAAATTCCTTCCTCACCAGCTCATTAAACAGAATTCCACAAATTCCCAACTCTTTTTCCTGGTCCTCTTCACTGCTTATTATCTCCAACTCTCTCTTCAGATTCTCAATTTCCACTAGTGATAATAGAGGTACAGCTATTACACATCATTGTGCTTCAGGCTCCATGTACTGCCTGTAGTCGTGTGTTATGTAAAGTACTGATAGAGGTCAGTGGAGGGATGCTTTGCAGTCAGGGAGGCAGGAAGGCAGGAAGGAATGTTGAGAGCAAGTCTGGGCAAAGAGAGAAATGTCCCTAACCACACCCTGTATCCCTCCCCTCAATCTGCTTTCACCAAAAGCATCCACAGATACAAATGCATTGTTTGTCGAATAAAGCACCATGAGCTGCATAATTTAGGGACTGATAGACATTTCACCACCTAATGTCACATATATAAAGACAACACAAAGAAAGATTAATCTTTTGTTGTGTAGCATAAATATGTTTGTCTTCTTTTTTATCTTGGTAATCATTTCCTGACTGCTCAGATTTATAAGATAAAGACAACAAGACTAACAGAATGGATTAATGTTTTTCCCCAGACATTAACCATTAAATATTTATGTCTCTAAAGAATTCCTGGACCTTTGGTTTACTTTTTGAGACAGGAATACCATCTCTTTTCAGCTTTTTATGGATTCACAGACAACTTAGAGAAGATAAAATATTAAACCGACCGAGAGAAGATTTTTTCCTCTCAATAAAAGGAGGCATCATTTATATCAAGGTGTGTGGAGTAGAGGTTTAGGGCTCTCAGGTGTAGGATAGATGATGAAAAAACAGCAGAGAGCGCGCGTGTGTATATGTGTGTGTGTGTGTGTGGAGGGATAAAGACAAGAGGAGTGTGTTTGTTTATAGAGTGAGGGATAAAGGGATCAGCGCACAAGGTGTCATCTGTGTCTCTCTTAAGTTCATTATGTGCTCAGACTTTTGAAGATCAGGGGGGAGGAATGGGGTTACACTTCTGATTATTCATCAAGCACAAAAAATCTCCTGCGAAGTGTGTGAAACAGGAGCATTCACAGCAGTTTAGAAAAGCTTCAAGTGCGAGTGTCTCAATCATCATTAATACTCAAGCTAAAACCACATTAAGCATGGGACCCACACAGAAAACTTGTGACATTCACACATATGTGGCTTCACTGTCTAAGCTATCCATGGGCTAACTTCCTCAGGAAGTTGCACAAACTCTGCCTTTGCACATTTTGACACTGTGTGGTTCAAAATGAATAACTGAACTAGTTTAACCTGCATGTCCACCTTTCTCTATCGATCCTATTCAAATAACTTTAATACAGTAATTAAAAAGGTGTGGACACATTTGTTGAAAATCACATCCTGCTCCACTGCTGCTGAGGCCATAATGGACAATAAAGTCTCAGTGTCTGGTACAAGGATTTTAACACACGTGAAGACTAGTTTAACCGTGTCTCCACTCACTCATCCTGTTAACCTTACAGCTTTTGGATTTAGTTCTCACTGCAGACACCCTCCTATTGTCTGCACAGACAATCTGTTTCATCTGCACCTCTTGTGCTCTTTGCTCTTATCATGTTTTTAACAGCATCTCCAGTCTCCTGTTCTTGGCTGCCAGTCAATCCCTGCTTTATCCAAGCTTCCATGGTTCTTACCTAACGCAGGGAGCACATGTCCCTGCAGCAACAGGCCCTGCCATCTGCAGCCTGGCTGCTGATACAAGGCTGGTGGGGTGAGGGAGGGACTGATAAGAGATGGGCTATGTTGCAAACATCAGGGATTAGTCACAGTATGATGACAGTGAATGAGAAGACGGTTGATTTAGAGGGGAAGCATGATGAGCACTGTTTTCTTAGCTAAAATGTGAAGTGTGATGTAAAAAGAGAGGCAAAAGTCAGCATTTCAGTTATAATAAGTATAAAAAGGTGACAGGAGCAGAATTAGTAGGGCTAAGAAGGCGTGGTTGCAGCACCTCGGATGACTGCCTCCAGATGTGGTGGTTGTGTTCAATTTCCGGGGTTGAACTCAAAAGAGGAAGATAAGAAAAAACAAACCCAACTATATTTTGCAAGTCACGGCCAGCAATATGCTCAAGCCCGAAACAGTCTTTAACAGATCACATTAAAAATTAATAACTGATCATCATTACCTGAGCTAAATCCTCTTTGGTGCACTGCATGTCAATTTTGTATCCTGAGGGCAGACACACAGCAGCAGGGCGTGTGCAGTGTGTTTTATTAAGGAAAGAAAAAAACAAAAACCTCATCTCATGCAAACCTCCTGACAAACAAGACAAAATGCACAGTGGGATCCAAACTAGATAAATACAACAGACATGAGCTTAAGTTGAAAGAATGAATACCTGAGATGAAAAGATAAATTTCATACTACAGGCCAGGCTGTTTGTCCTGTTTCACAGATAGTGTCAATTAACATTTTATTATTCTCGTAAATAAATGAAACATGTCCTAAAATATAAGATCAGTAGTAGCACATAAGTTGCACTCATACAATAAACTTCACTTTGTGTCTATCTTTTAAACGACAGGACAGAGTCTATCCCCTTTACAGGCCATTTCCCTTCTGAAAGAATCATTTTTCCTTTTTTTTTTTACTGGTGTTTGTTTGTCTTGTGAGCATCATATAGAGTATTGTAAGCATTAGCTGTGAGGCAGTATCACAACTGTCAGCACAAGTCCTGCTGAGTGTTTTAAATCAGCTTAACTTTCTGCATCAATGTTCAGAGACAATACGGTGATAATTGAGCATGCGCAGCTTTAAAGGGCTCCCCTGTGTGGCTTGCTGAGCACACCTGGCTGGATGCGCCACACTATCCAACTTGATTAAAAGCAAATGTATTTCTGCCTCTTTCTTCAGCTTTCTGTCTTCACTAAACTCTAAATTTTACCTTCACACATAACCCCCACCCCACCCCACCCTATCCCCACCGCTGAGGAAAACCGACAATAAACACACCTGGTTTTCAGCTGCAGGCACTGTAGGTGAGCTCGGTTGGTCCTGTTGTGTCCGTGTTAGTAGCAGCGCAGTCCTCCTCCAGCTACTTCACAAAACCAGAAGCTGCTTAGGGGGGGGAAAAAAACCTCTTCTCCGTGTCTGCTGTGTCTCCACTCTGTCATACAGCCCGGCTACTCAGGCGTGGCTCGGCGAGGATGGACGGTCTGTGCCTCTGATCCGCCCAGTTTTATTTTTTGCAGGTAAGTTTAAAGCCCCACCCCCTCCCTCCCGGCTGTGTGCTACGTTCAAGTCCTCCACGTAAAACCCTGGTGTTATTCTGAAAAATGTCTCTGAAGTAGTTTTAATGTTTGTTTGTTTTTTAATACCTCTTGAGTCACTGTAAAAAATAAATGGCACAAGAATATGGTAATGTATATGGCGCTCATTTGTGATCAATATTTTTATTAGATTAATATTTTTTTTTAAACATAGATTAACCGGAAACAGTCTTATATATTTAGATGGTGTGTTGAAGGCACCATGTAAGGAGTGAGTAGGAAGAAATTTACGTGACCTATAAAGCTGACTTTATTGGTTGGATTGACTGTCAATAATAATAAATGAGAATGAAATCTACTATCATCTGCTATCTGTATGTTGAGATGTATTCAAAGTTGAATTAATTTTAGATGTTTTTATTATATAAAGTTTATTGTGCAGGGATCATACAGTTTAATTGATCCGTTTGTTTTAAACAATCATATCAATAATAGAACAAACCAAAACAGGTCAAACAGACTGTACATGTTGTGTATGCACTGTATGTATTGTATATGACTGTACTATTAGGTGTATAGGTGTGATATTGTGTGTGTATGACTGTAAGTGTATATATAATCAATGAAACTTTTTTGTCATTTATGAAGTAAATGTGGCAAACCCTTTTTCCAGCCTATTAAATGTGAGAATATACGGCTTTTCTCTGTTTTATATCATTTTCAATAACATATTTTGGGGTTTGGGGGTTTTGACAGAGACAAAGTAAGCATTATGAAAATTCCACCTTGAAATCTGAAAATGAAATGGGGGATTTTTCAGTATATTTTCTCAAATTATAAAGACTAAACAATTAAGCAAATTAGTGTGTAATGAAAATATCCAAGAGTTTCAGCACTGTTCTAATAAATATGTGCACATAACATATATGTATATATTATTTTCATATTTTTACTTGGATTTACTTGGATGAGGTACAGGGATGGAGGTGTTTAAGTGACTCAGGTGCACGTTGTTTGTATGTGTGTGTATGTATTTATGTTTGTACATAAGTATGTCTATCTATGTATGTTTGTGTACATGTGTGGATGTGGATGTAAATATGGGGATGTGTATATATGTGTGTATGTGTGTACATGTATGTATGTGTACTGTATGTATGTATGTACATGTATGTATGTATATGTATGTATGTATGTATGTATGTACATATATGTATGTATGTATGTATGTACATGTATGTATGTATGTATGTATGTACATATATGTATGTATGTATGTGGGTATTTTTGATGGAGGAGGTTGAGAAATGTGGCAATGATTTGTGGTGTTGATAACAGTGGGTATGGATGTGAATGTTGACATTGCATATGGTGTTGGTAGGAAATTGTAGGATTTTGTGAAAGGGTGATTTGATTGGGAACTGGCAAGCACTGATTTGAGAGGTGGGGGTGGGATTCAATAAGTTTTGACTTCTTCCTACTCCATTTCGAATGTTGTTGACAGTGCATTATATTTTCTGTCGGGTGTAGGTTCGCTATTTTTGGTGAGAACACTGTGCTTTCATTTTATATGTGCTGTTTTTGTTTTGTTTTTTGTCACGCATTCGAAATAAAAAATAATCTAATCTAATCTAATCTACTTTCAGATATTAATACATTTAAATTGTGCTATAGCAAGATTTTAAAACTTAATAAAAACCTCCATAAGTCACTCTACTCTGTTATATGATTTACATACAATATATACCTGTGTGTATGTGTGTGTGTGTGTGTGTGTGTGTGTGTGTGTGTGTGCGCATGTGTGTGTGTGTGTGTGTGTGTGTGTGTGTGTGTGTGTGTGTGTGTGTGTGTGTGTGTGTGTGTGTGTGTGTGTAGGAATGCACAGCCTTGTCTGTACCTGCAACAGGAGCAGGGGTGTGGCACTGCTGATGTGTCCCAGCTGGAAATATGAAACATAACTGGCTGTAGAGTGAGGAAACAAATGTAAAGAGGGTAAACCAACACCTGGGACTGCTAGATGGAGTATGTTCACTTACTTATTAGGTTTTGTTTTAATGGTTTTATAGTCAGGGTAATAGGTTTAGTGTCAGGTCAGACATAAAATATAGTGTGGTCCTGCCCTCACAGTGTCTTACTATTATGCTCTGTATTAGTGTACTACTGTCTTGCTTTAAAAACAAGATTAAATCATATTTACTTAAGCAAAATGTAAAAAAGAAGAAAAAAAGACATGACCACAACATATCTTTAACAAGAGGAAACATCTACCTGCACTATCCACCAATGAGCTTTTAGTTTAGTTTCCTACCATATATGGTCAGAGACAGAAGGAGAAAGAGGAAAAGATTACCAGAAAGAGAGAAGGAGGAGGTGGATGGAGGCGGGGTCTATTGTAGTGTTTTTGCTGTGGTGTAAAGTTTCTTTTCAAACCCTGTCATTACCCCGAGCCCCTGTCCTCCTGTTGTTTGGAGTCTGTCACACATCAAAGATGAGATAGAGATGTAGGTGCAGCATGTTACCGCATGAATGAAATACAGCAAGGATGCACACACACACACACACACACACACACACACAGACACACACATACACAAATACACACACACACACACACACACACACACACACACACACACACACACACACATACACACACACATACACAAATATACACACACACACACACACACACACACACACACACACACACACACACACACACACACACTGTTAGCATGACTAAATATGTGAATTCTACTATTAATGACTGGTTTTCACTGAAAGTAAGAAAATAAAACAGCAACACAATCTCTAGATTGGTGCTTCTGGTGCAGTTGCCTGTCTCAGAGACGTAACAGAATAGCAGATGTGTTGATAAAGATTTATTTTTTAACTTTCATATCCATATTCTCCCTCAATCCATCCTGCTGCACATACAGAAGTCTGATGGGAAATAACCTGAATTCAGCTGCAGTCATCACTACCCTCAACAAACTGCTTCAATAATCTTCAGCCTCATCTGGTCCAACTCTGTCTGGTATCTTGTGTGAGTGCTAGTATACTTGTACATTAAAGGTATATCTCCCTGAAACACGCATTACAATAAACCTGAAACTTACAAATCACACTCCAAGCTGCACAAGTCCCTTCTTTGTGATCACTAAATATTTAAAAATATTAATCATGAAAAAGTGAATGCTGTTACCTAAATTCACATCTGTAGTTTTTTGCAAATTCAGTGAATCTGCTTTTATTTTTTGGTTTTACATGCATGCATTGAAAACTAATTTCACCTTGACAGGTGGTAAAACATCTCTCCAGAGCTGTCTGTCTCTGTTTTTTTCATTCAGTTGTTATCCTGTTG
The DNA here is from genome assembly GCF_027409825.1 of Scomber japonicus. Taxonomy (NCBI): domain Eukaryota; kingdom Metazoa; phylum Chordata; class Actinopteri; order Scombriformes; family Scombridae; genus Scomber; species Scomber japonicus. Next base: position 25,654,575 of record NC_070579.1, on the reverse strand, counting down.
GTTCATTTTTGCAGCCACAGGGCACAATCTGTTGTTGCACCACTTTATTATAATGCAGCTTCCTGCTGCTCGCTTCACGTCAGGGAAACCATCCCACACACCTAATAATGGCCTTAATGTAAGATGATCATAGTCTATTATTTCAGCATAGCACACACACACATACCACCACCACCAGTGTAGATACTGTAATACCCTCTACACTACACCAGAAAAAAGTGTCTGAAGTAACTTGACACAGTTAAAAACTGCACAATCTGCTGTTGTGTAATTTCCCAACTAGAAGTAAAAGCACAGCAGTCATGTTAAGTCATGTCATGAAGGTAATTGTGGTAAATTTCACTGAGTGGGAAAAGTGCAGAGGCCGTAGCAGGAAGTGAGGACAGGACTGCTGTACGAGGTCTGCATGAAGCTTTATCTTGACGTGTTTGAGCACATCAGCCATGCTGTGTTGAACAGCTTTTACCTTCAATGTTGTTGTTAGAAGCCTTAGAGTTATTTTAGACAACTGAGATACCCAAAAGCACATAATATGGATACCTTTCCCAAAATGTTTGCTTGTTCAAATCTACCATTTTGTGAAAAGACGGTTGCACTCAGAAATGTATCGTTCACTTGATTCAACAACTGTCACAGAACGTCCTGATGATGGCCGAATGTCATCTGTGAGAGATGAACAATAAGTGTGAATGACTGTGACCCTCACAAAATGATTATATGCATCTAGGATAACGCGCCAACTGGTCAGACCAGTTTTTTTTCAATGTTATACAAGAATTATTTAAAACACAGTGACTGAAGTTTGATGTCAGATCTGAAACGGGTTGTTGTGGAGGGCGTTGTCATTTTCTCATGCAAAGATTTCCCCTTTGTGTGGTCAGACCCGAAGTCATTTGTCTCAGGTTAAAAGCTAACATTGAATGAATAGTGCACCGTGTTGTGGACAAAACAGGAAATTACAAGCTGCGGTGTGAAAAAAGGATCCAATGTATCAAAATATTAAAGCAACACAATGACTGTTTATGAATGATGAGAATTTTATGAATAATGAATTATAAGAATTATAACACCCATATGAAGTGAAATGTATGACCAAAACTCAGGGATATTGTGGAGCCCTGATGAAGAAAAGATGGAATAACTGTTGAATTTTTTAGTCTTTAATTTGGAAATTTAGTTTCTGATACCTGGAAAAAAATACATAAATCATGTGCGATGGAGGATTGTGTCTTTTTTGTTTCAAGGTGTCTTGTGAGCCCATGCAAGTTGGGCATTTGTAAATGCATGGCACAATAATAAAAATCAATAAGTCATGTATATTTATTGTATACAGAATATTTCAACAGAAAACTAAAATAATGAATGAAACTTGAGGATACTGGAAGACTGAGAATATTCAATACTGTCTGAATTATTTTAAAAGGCCACTCCACAGACTTACAGATGAAGTAGTTTTCTAGTTCAGAAAAGTACTAGGTCATAAAAATGAAAAAAAAATATTTTAAAACTCTGACAAAATAACCACAGTGATGTCATCTGGGTTATCTCAGCCTGAGTTTGAGACTTTTTCATTTTTTAACAGAAACTCTGCATCACAAACTGAAGCTGAGGAGTCTCAAAGAGGTGGACATTTAGGAGGCAGAGAGGGTTGAATGAAAGGCAATATCTCGCTGGATTATAGGATTTAGTGTTTTTGGAGCTTGATCGATACTAAGGACTAAAAGTCACAAATGATTAAATAAAAAACTAACACTTTTTGTCAGGGCAACTCACATGTGGCACAGAAATAAAAAGAACAGTATGCAGGAACTCTTACATCTGCTCACAGTGATACTGGAGGATGTTGTGTGTCTACATGTGTGTAAATGTACACACATCATTTAGTGAAAAGACATGATTCAGGATTACTTATACTGGACTGATATCTTTATTGATCCATTGATAGACATTGCAAATGACAATTAACACATATATTGTAGTTACTCTGCTGCAGAAATGCATTTATTCACTTTAAGAAAATCCCACTCATAAAATTATAAAGCATATAAAGTGACACAGATATCAGTCAATCAGATTTCAGACATGCTGAAAACTTGATTAATATCATGCTGATTAAAGGAGAACATCACCTTTAGAAAAGGCAAACTCAGACAGTTATCTGCAGGAGAAAAGTCATTAAAATTGATTTATCTTGAACAGACAATTAAGTGACGTTTACAAATTTTTAATAATTGAAATGATTTAAACCTCATATATGTTTGATATGACTTTGTATGACACTGAGATAAAAACAACAAATGGGTGACAATCAATCACTTATAGCTACTTTAATATGTTTTTCTTGGAAATCTGTGATGATCAGTTGTCTCTAAAGAAGTATATCAACTAATTCTTAATGAATATTGAAGGCATTATATAACATTAACCTGTTCAAGCCGGTAACAAACACACAAATGTGTAATCTTGAGAAGACGATCACAAGATATTGTAACATATTTTTATGATTCTGGATTTTGAAGGAGTTTGCCTTTGCTTTGATTTTAGCTGGTTAAATGTAACTTCAGCTCAGATGTGGAGGAGCTCTCAGAGGTTAAACACTTCTTTATAATGCTCCTCATAGTACTGGGCCCTGGCAGTGACATCATTGGAGTAGTCCTTCTCGGTAGTGTGATCGTCCACGTTCTTGTAGGAGGAGGCCATTTTTTCTGTACTCATGTTGAAGGCAGCCAGCACTCCTAAAGCAGGAAAAAAATAAGTTGAAGGGTGGAGAGAAAAAAAATCTAAACTTTTTTTATACTCCACATAAATCAAAAAACCCTTAAAAAAAACTCAGCTCTTTGACGTTGGTTGACAAAAAATGCCACTCTCTTGTTTAGTTGTAATTGTTTACAGGCAGCGACATTGATGTAATGCAACAATGGGCAACATTAGTCAATGGGGTATCTACTTGTTTATGTCTATGGCCTGGATGTCGTGCAGTGATGCAGTTTCTGGGACTTAACCAATCAGAACAGAGTGGGCTTATCAGGACAGGGTTCTTGAAGAGACAAGAGTTAAAATAGCCTCTTTTTGTTTTTTACTGTGAATCAGATATTCCAGTGCAGCCCCAGATTAAAAATACAGACCTCTAAATGTGCACGACCTGACCTCTTTAATGCCTCCTGTAGGAAGAATTTGAACATTTTTTAGTTTGGTGCCCCTAATGGTAGAGCAACAGAAAAAGTTGTCCTGTCCAAATAATTTGAATAATGCTATAATCACATGAACATTCGACAGAGAGTCACTTTAATTTATTCAATTAAAGTTGCAATACACAACATTAAGCCACTAGATGTCACACTATAGCACCAACACCTCAAACCAAAACAAATGTGTTTTGGTTTGGTCAACTCCTTGCTCAATATGTTCCTGGCTGTCCCACTGACCCCTTGGCTTGTGCCAGTTCTTGTCAATCTAGAAACCATAAATAAATAGATGTTACTATCAAACGTGGATGCAGAGAGTGTGTTGGACAGAGACTTGTGTGTGGAACACAGGCCTGCATCAGTCCAAAGGTGTTCCTGTTGTCTCCCCAGCCATCAGAAGTGAAACCTGCCCCTCTGCCTCCTCGGGTCTCTCTGGAGATGATGCCAGCCACAACAGAGGGCTGCACTCCATATTTGTTTGCAGCCTTGATAATCTCTTTTTTGTACACCTTTATATGCTGAAAATCATCTTTAGCCATCTCACGGGATGCAGACACTCTTGAGGAAATTAAAGTTTCAATTGATTTAAACTTCATCATGTGAAAAGTTAATGTCTTTGCTATTCAGTATCATAAAGTGTAAATTTCAAATTATTTTTCTTTGATTTTTTCTTTAATAACCCAATCAGTATCAATACTGCTTTACAGGGAGTACTTTTTACATAATTAACTAAGAGTGGTGCTTTGAGCTAAATATTAATGTCAGCATGCTTACAACAACATGTTGATGCTTATCAAATACAATGTTTACCAGGTTCACCATCTTAGTTTATTAGCACTGAACATAAAGTACATAAAGTTGTGGATGATGGGAATGAAAGTATTGGACAAATAGAAATGTCTATGTGATGATGGAGCTAGGTGAAAAGTTAAGAGATCACCAGTTATTACAATTCATCCTGAGGGGAACATCTGTATCAGTGAATTAGCTTAGTTTATCACACACACTGAAAACAAGGGAAAGAGCTAAACCTACCAGCACCTCTAAAGATCAATCATCAACATGTTACATCGCCTTTGTTTAATCTGCACAGGCAAAATCCTACATGTAAAAACGACAAGTTGTGTTTTCACAGGTCCAGACTATTTCTTGGACGAGCACACTGACTTAAAATTGCAGTGTGTCATTTTTATGCTTTATTTTTGTACAGATTAAATTAGATATTATTCATGAGTTTTGAATAATATCTTACTGAATGAACCAGCAGATTGATCATACAGACATGAGGAGGGTGATTTTCTCATCAAACTCTCTGTAATTACGTGAGTAAGGACATTTCCTAAAATGTTAAACTCTTTTGTTAATTTGGTCCAATATGCTGCTAATAACAGCCATTTGCAGAAGTTCATAAATGTTTATTTTGTCTTTTGATACACGATGTAGACATTCAGAGCTTAGCCCAAACCTACAGGGGTCTGGGGGGGATGCATTATTTTTTAAAGACATTTGAAATAATAAAATGCTGAAGAATCTGTACATCATTTGGGAAAAACATGATAGTTACCCAGGAAATCTTCCTGTAGAGCATTTATCCTATTTTGTATGTAATTGTTTTGTACATGTCCTCTACTCCTGACCACTCCTCACACACTTCCTTCCTTCCTTCCTTCCTTCCTACCATCTGCCGTTTCCTCTGGTGCACCAGTTGTGTCAACCTCACAAATGTCTCCATAGGGATAGCTTGACTACACCAAACACAGAACACACAAAACATATAAAAGTCAGAACAGTTCAAATACAAAATGCAAGAAAATCATGTAAAAGTATTTAGATTACCTTTTACTCTCTGAATTTACCAGAGCATTATCAGCTCATGACCCCTCAATGACCCTTTGTCATTTTAATGATTTTAAAGCAAATCATTATTTTATGCTGCAACCTTATATTTAATACTCTATTCTAGTATTTTATTTCTCTCTTTCTATTTTTCTGTACTTTGTTTTTGTTATTAGTGTGTGTGTGTATGTGTGTGTGTGTGTGGGGGGGGGGGGGGGGGGGGGGGGGGGGGGGGCGTTAATTGTATGTTTTAATGTTTCCATTATTGTTACTATTATTGGGTTTTATTTTTATTTCTCAAATTGCATGTCTTTATGTTTTTTTCTATTTCTCAGTTCTTACTGTTAAATGTTTGTTTTATGTAAAGCACATTGAGTTGCCATTTGTGTATGAAATGTGCTATATAAATAAAACTGCCTTGCCTTGCCTTTAGAGGGAGCCTGACCACTAGTTTGGGAACCACTGAGCTGTGTATAAACTTTTATTTCCTTCTTTTTAAGGATTTGAATACTTCATCCACAAATACTATCGCACAGCCTGTGGTGAACAAAGAGACATTTTCATAAAACAAAAGTATACTTACCCAGCATCACATAGTGGCTCTCTGTTTCTCTTCTAGAAGTTTCGGTGAGGCATCAGACTCCTCGTCTCTGATAGAGATTTTAATTATGCAGCCCATATATGAATGGAGAGAGTAGACAGGAGTCCAGGATGTCTTGCATTGAAAAGATTTATTTACTTGATCAAGGACAAATGAATGAATAGTCAGTACGTGTTATGTTCTGATGCTCCCTTCAATTCTGAAGTTTCTGTCCTCCGGGGATAGACTTCAAACCACACAGATAATGCCACCGGTTGAGCCATGCCCAAATATGGGCAGATCCAACACATCTACAATATACAGAATTTAGTCTATGGTTAGATCTTGCTCAGGACCTTTTCAATGCAAGACATCCTGGACTCCTGTCTACTCTCTCCATTGATGTATTGGCTGCATAATTAAAACCTCTATCAGTCTCCTCATACAATGAACTCTTATCTCCACTGGCTGCAGTACAGCCGGTCAATGGAGCACATGTTTTATCAGAGATAATGTTCTAGCAGTGAACCCACCCCTTGTTCAGCTGTACGGCAAAATGAAAGGAAGTCACTCAGGAAGTTGATTTAAAATTTCCAAGAGTTACAAGACGTTTACAGTAAAAGGTTGACTTACTTTAAGAAGTAGTCAGCACAGAGACATCGTCATTAGAAGCTCAGTCTTTTATATTGGTGCTGTGCTGCAGATCAAGTTAACAGATGGTATATGGTGGCGCCATTAATTAAATTTCACTTGAGCTGTTAATCTGTCTGTTGCATTTAGGTGTATTGTTGTGGAAATTTACTTTTCTATTCAGTTTGCATTGATGCAAACAGACAGAAATGGAAAAAAAACACAACGTTTTACTGTTTGTTCTCAGAGTGCACAGACATAAGAACAGTATGCAGGAACTCTTACATCTGCTCACAATGATACTGGAGGATTTTGTGTGTCTACATGTGTGTAAATGTACACACATCATTTAGTGAAAAGACATGATTCAGGATTACTTATACTGGACTGATATCTTTATTGATCCATTGATAGACGTTGCAAATGACAATTAAGTGCAAGACAATATATCCATTGTGACGTACACAAGACTTTGAACTGCAGTTGAAGTCAAACTAGCAGAGTCATGCGATCTACACTGAGAACAACATTGAACACTGAAACAATATTTCAGAATGAGACTTATCCTTGTGACACGTCCAAACTGCACCAATATAACTTGAGAATACAGGAAGTCTAAGAATATTCAATACTGCCTGAAATATTTTAAAGGGCCATTCCACAGACCTACAGATTAGGTAGAGTGTACTTGTTAAGAAGAGTACTACTCAGTTAATAAAAATGTGCAGAATATCTTTTCAGACTTAGAAAACAACCCTGGTGATGTCATCTGGGTTATCTCAGCCTGAGTTTGAGACTTTCTCATTTTTAATAGAAACTCTGCATCACAAACTGAAGGTGAGGAGTCTCAAAGAGTTGGACATTAAGGAGGCAGAGAGGATTAAATGAAAGACATTATCCAGCTAAATTATGGGAATTGTAGGATTCAGTGTTTTTGGAGCTTGGTCAATACTAAGGACTAATGATTTTCTTTAAATGGTTTTCATAATTTTTGTCAGGGAAACTCATATGTGGCACAGAAATAAAAACAGTATGCAGGAACTGCTCACAATGATACTGGAGGATGTTGTGTGTCTACATGTGTGTGAATGTACACACATCATTTAGTGAAAAGACATGATTCAGGATTACTTATACTGGACTGATATCTTTATTGATCCATTGATAGACGTTGCAAATGACAATTAACACATCATACATTGTTATTACTCTGCTGTACAAATGCATTTATTCACTTTAACAAATTTCCATTCATACAATCATAAAGCATATAAAGTGACACAGATGTCAATCAATCAGAAAGTCAGAAATGAGTGAGTTCTCAGAGTTAATACCCATTCCTCGCATAGAACTGGGCCCTGGCGGTGACATCACGGGAGTAGTTGCCATGAGTAGTGTGAGCGTCCACGTTGTTGGGGTTCATATTTTGTGCGCCCATGTTGTAAGCAGCCAGTGCTCCTAAAGCAGGAGAAAAATAATTTGAAGAGTGCAGAAAATTGAGGTGAGATGAGATTAAGATTGTTTTACATGGTTTTACACCCCAAGTACACCAACTATTCAGATGGATGATCTGTACCTCTCATCTTGTCGGGCATATTGGGAAATCTCTGTGCCACTTCCCTGTAGCAGTCCATTAGGATCCCAACTCCTTGCTCAATATGTTCCTGGCTGTCCCACTGACCCCTTGGCGTGTGCCAGTTCTTGTCAACCTAGAAACCATAAATAAATAGATGTTACTATCAAACGTGGATGCAGAGAGTGTGTTGGACAGAGACTTGTGTGTGGAACACAGACCTGCATCAGTCCAAAGGCGTTCCCGTTGTCTCCCCAGCCATTACAGAGACCTGCCCCTCTGCCTCCTCGGGTCTCTCTGGAGATGATGCCAGCCACGATAGAAGGCTCCACTCCATATTTGTTTGCAGCCCCGATAATTTTGTTTTTGTACTTGTTAATGTACGGAAGATCATCTGCAGCCTCTGGAGAGGACATGAAAGTTTCTATTAATTTAAACTTCATCATGTAAAACCTTCATGTCTGTGTCACATTATTCAGTATTAGAAAGTGTCTCATTTCAAATGATTTTTCTTTAATTTACCAGGATAACCCAGTCAGTATCAATACTGCTTTACAGGGAGTATAATTATTAAGAGTTTATAGTGAGTTCTTTGAGCTAAATACTAATGTCAGCATGCTCACAATCAAGTGTACACCACTTTTAAGGTGGACCTTAAATTTCCATTAAGAAGTTATCAATCAGAAGCTAACTTCAGCGCTGTGGTCGACAAAAAGACATTTTCATCAAAAGTGTACTTACCCTGAGCCATGTTGGTCGTTGTTCTCTGTTGCTCTTCTAAAAGTGTTGGTGATGTATCAGACTCATCATCTCTTATATAGAGAACTCTTACCTCTACTGGCTGCTGCTCAGCCAATCAAATCAGTGGTCAGGCTGGAGTGAAGCACATGGTTTCTCAGAAATAGTGGTCCAGCAGGGAATGAACCCAACTCGTGTTCAGTCACAATGAAAGTAAGTATGCAAGCAGAAAGTGTTTGGACCTTGGACCAGAGAAAGTGAAAGTTAAAAAACAGCTAAGATGTTCATTGGCTGAGTAATGTGATGTCCTGATTGCTGAAGTGCATCCTCCAGTTCCCTTTTTTGAAAATGGTAACCACCATCCCAGTCTGCCAGTCCACAGGCACTGTCCCTGATTTCCATGCAATATTGAAGAGACCAGCTAGCACTGGGCTACGACAAAGTATTTCTAATTTGAATTTCGTTGTACTGTCGTGCAATGACAATAAAGGTATTCAATTCAATTCAACAATGTTCAGAGTGGTCAGCACACCCAGCGCCTCTCCACTGAAGTACTCAAAGGCTATGTTCACACCGCAGTTAAAAGTGACCTGAATCCGATTTGTTCGCTCAAACGTGACCCATATCTGATTTGTTTCTGACAATGTGAACAGCACAAGTCACATTGAATCTGACATTTCCTAATCCGATTCAGGCCACTTTCAAATGTGGTACTGAATCGGATACATATCGGATTTTTTTGAATGTGACCGCATTCTGAACAGTCAGGTCGCATTTAATGCGACTTAGACGTTATTCTGGAGCAACACACAGCTAATGCTCCGCATAAAGACATCATTAAATTATTCATTTTCTTTCTCCTCTTCCTCCTTTTTAACATCACCCGCTCACAAATTTGCCGGCTGCCACCACACACTGTTTTTAACATTAGACCATAAATGAGACTACCAGTAACTTCACCAGCTGTTACTGTTGCCATGTTCGCTTCCGTAAACACCGTTCTGTGCGTGACGTCATTAATGATCAACTGAGCATGCGGGTCACATCGGATTTGAGCAATACATCGGAATTGAGCATTAAGGCCTGCAGTGTGAACGTAGCCAAAGGTTACTTTTAATAAAGAGACCCAGAAACCCAAACATTCTCACAATCTGAGGGGGTTGAAACAGTGAGGCCGATATTTCACTTGTACACGCATAATCCAACTGATGATAAATGGATAAAATAAATTACCTGGCAGGATTTATATTTAATAAATCAAAGTCGTTTTACGTTATGTTGCATCCTTATCACATCCTTACCATACCTTAAGTTGCAGCAGGGAATGAACCCATGATGTGTTCAGTCATGATGAAAGTAAGTAAGCAAGCAATTTCTTATCAACTATTTGGACTTAGGACCGGAGAAAGTGAAAGGAAAAATCAGCTAACATGCTTTGTTGATAGAAGTAATGTCTCTTCATATACATTTTATGATATAATTAACTCTACTGGCTGCACAGATCCAATCAAAGCACATGTTTTCACAGAGATAATAGTCCAGCAGGTCATGAACCCACCACTGTTCAGTCAAAATGAAACTAATTAATTACTTATTTACTATTTGGGTGTTGGACAGTAAAGAAAGTGAAAAACAGCTAAAATGTATTTGGATGATAGGTTTATAGTAAAATGTTGACTTACCTTAAGCAGCAGTGAGAACAGAGACAGTGGGACTGTTTTAGTTATTCTGTTATCTTCCGAGTGTGATCATCAGCAGTTCTGTCTTTTATACTGGTGCATGTCAAGTTTTAAAAAAGCTTATTTAAGGAGTAAGATGACGTCAGTAATTACATTTAGCTTGAGCTGTTAATCTGTCTTTGTTGTATTTAGGTGTAGGTGTGATGTGAATATTTACTTTTTGGTATAGTTTGTACTGTTGTTGTTTTAATATTATGTACTTTTAAATGCCTGAAATGAAAGAAAAATGTACTTATTGCTTAGTATTTTCTCTGATTTCTCCAGAACAGAAAAAGTTTGAGTTGTGAATTTTCTCGTAGAAAATGAAGGTCTGAATGTTTGATCAATAAAATTTGAGATTTTTGTTGCATTGTTTGATATATATGAATTTGTGGTGCCTTGTTATAGTTTAGTGCATTACAGTCATATAAGTGACAATATAATAAAAACTTTATTCAGAGCTAACAGGAGTTGGTTGAGGAGTTCATCTGTGTCAGTGTGAGCTCTGTGCTGGGTTAACAACATGCTAACAAAAAGTCTGCTTTGTTTATCTCAGTGCTTTTGTTGTTTTTTTTTGCTTTAAACATTTATTCTCTATATTATATATTTAAATCATGCTTCACTGTGGTCACAAACATCACACTTTTGTCTTAATGTGCTTGTTTTCATCACTGACTTGATGTCATCTGTGCTCCATGTCCCCTGCATATTGCAGAGTTGTTGAGCCCCTATTCTAATAGTGGGCCACTCTGATCACCTGATTGAGGCCTTTTATTTGTTCCCATTCCTGTTTTAAATCCAGAGGTGATGTTGCTTTTGCGGTTGATTCTCCTAATTGTTGGAACAGCCTTGCAACTCATTTCTATAAGTTAGCCTTCCAATAACTACCTTTATTTTGTTGACTTTTGTCGTGTACTTTATTTCTTGTCTATGCATATGAATGTGTATGTAGGTGTTTATGTTATTTGTGAAGCACTTTATTTTAAAAAGTTTTTTAAAAGTGCAAGACAATATATCCATTGTGACGTACACAAGACTTTGAACTGCAGTTGAAGTCAAAGTAGCAAAGTCATGCGATCTACACTGAGAACAACATTGAACACTGAAACAATATTTCAGAATGAGACTTATCCTTGTGACATGTAGTGTTTCCAAACTGCACCAATATAACTTGAGAATACAGGAAGTCTAAGAATATTCAATACTGCCTGAAATATTTTAAAGGGCCATTCCACAGACCTACAGATTAGGTAGAGTGTACTTGTTAAGAAGAGTACTACTCAGTTAATAAAAATGTGCAGAATATCTTTTCAGACTTAGAAAACAACCCTGGTGATGTCATCTGGGTTATCTCAGCCTGAGTTTGAGACTTTTTCATTTTTAATAGAAACTCAGCATCACAAACTGAAGGTGAGGAGTCTCAAAGAGTTGGACATTAAAGAGGCAGAGAGGATTAAATGAAAGACATTATCCAGCTAAATTATGGGAATTGTAGGATTCAGTGTTTTTGGAGCTTGGCCAATACTAAGGACTAATGATTTTTTTTAAATGGTCTTCAGACCCATGGAGTCCACCACTCATATTCTCGGATCGATTTTTTTCTGTTAGATAATTAATTTTTTGTCAGGTGTATATTCATGCGAATAACATAGTATTGTAATCTCGGACCATGCCCCTCTATCTGTCAACATTAATTTCCCTAGTCGTGTCCCCCCGTCCAGACTCAACTCCTCCTTGCTGGCCCAAGCTCTTTTTACAGAATTCCTCCAAGCTCAGATCGGGCTGTTCTTTGATACTAATGACTTTCCGGAGACCTCTAGACGCACATTATGGGAAGTCTTCAAGGCGTTCATACACGGGAAAATTATATCTTATGTCTCAACCCTAAGGAAGGCAGAAAGGGCTGAGTTGGAGGCAATTACTAAGGAGATATTTAGAGTTGTATGCTTCAGCCCCTTCCCCTGCTCTTTATAAAGAACGCCTTCAGCTTCAGTCTAAATTTGATTTATTATCTACAAGTAATACACAGAAAGAGTTATTCTGGGCTAAACAATGTTTTTTCGAGATTGGAGATAAGGCGGGAAAGTTATTAGCTCATCAGGCACGCGCGGCTATGTTATCCAGATTGATCCCTAAGATCACATCCACAACCGGTGAAGCTACCTCGGATCCTGTAGAGATTAATAAGATATTTTGTAAATTTTACTCTGACCTCTACTCTTCACAGTGCCCCTCAGACGTTTGGGATGGAGATAACCCTCTCGATAAGATTGTCTTCCCTAAAATTAACAAAGATTTGAGTAGCGAACTGGGCAGGCCAATCTCTATCAAGGAGGTACAGGAAGCAATCATGTCACTCCAGAATGGTAAAACGCCTGGCCCCGACCGGTCCACTGTTGAGTTTTTTAAAAGTTATTTTCTACCTCCATAGCGCCAGTCCTTCAGAGAATGTATAACGAGTCCTTTTCCAAGGGTGGCCTGCCCCCCACCCTGTCGGAGGCCCTAGCTATTGAACCTCTAGCTATCTGGAGGACGCAGGTCAGGAGGGTGGGTTTGAGGGCATCAACTGAGCGTTCATAAATTGTCTGTTATTGGAATTTAAATGATTTACCTTTAATAAAGGAGACTGGATTCGAAATATCAAAGTTTAAGTTGAATTTATTTAGCTTGTACAAGCGGAGCGTTTTACCAATGCAATAGACAGAGTTACAATAGAAAAGGTATAGACGCTGTCAGCGGAAGGAATGTGGTCTTTTACTAACTTCATTAGTTCTTGAGTTACACTGCTTGGCCCAGTCTGGACTAAATCCAAACTGTGCCAGTTCAGTATACCTGAACCATTTTGGTCCAGTATCACAGCTATCCCTAGTTTCGTCATCAAATCTCTCCCTAGGAAATTAACAGGACATAGTTGCGATATTACTACTGATGCTTTTTTTATTTGTTTTGGGATCACTTATTTTTAGAGGTTTGGTCAATGGTTCAACAGTTACATGTCCTGAGGCTGACCTAACTCTCAAACCGGAAGTCTGTCCCTATTTCGTCACTCCACACAACTGTTCTACAGGCTCCGGAGTCACACAAAAAAGTTATTGATTTTCCTTGCACTTTTAGTATTATCCAGGGTTTAGTTCCCTCCTGTGATAGTAACATTTCAGCTGTTTGAAGTGATAGAATTTCTTCTACTTCTGCCTCGTCATCTGTTGAAGTGTATGTGTCTGTGTTCTCATCTGCTGTATGTGTGTGTATGTGTGGGTGCATGACCTGCTTCCGAAGTTAGTCATGCAGTGTGATCTTTTTCCTTCTTTTCCTGCTTGTGCTCCGCTCCTTCGCCTCCTCCCGCTCAACGTTGGGGCTCTGCAGTCCCTTGCGTAACACCTGACTTTGCCACAATTGTGGCACACGTCCGATCTGTCGTCCACTCTCCTGCTCTCACCTCCACACTCCCTCTTCTTCTTCATCTTTCCTTTTCTGAATGCCAGCTTGCCTGGCCCTCGCTTCTATCAGCCACAACTTGGCCTGTACCAACCCGTCTTTCCTTTTCTTTCCCTTCTTCTCTGCTCTCTTACTAATAGCTTTCACTAACCCTTTGCAAGTTTCGACATCTAACTTCCCTATGAAGTTATATTTTTCCTGCCATCTCTTGATGTATTTAACATTATCAAGATCTAATGTTTCCATACGCTTGGCATCTCCACTATATTGTTTTTTGTCTGTTTTACGACTCTGACTGCTACCTATTTTTAGAGGTCACTGAGACACTGTTGATAGTTACCAAATATAATAAAACTCTTTTAATCACGATATTTACGGTATATTTTAATATGTGTACAGATTATATCTATTTTAGGTACTGATACATATATATAGACAAACACTAAGCATGCTCTTTATCTGTGTCCCAGGCTCCCAGTATTATCTGTTAAGTCCTGGACTTACAAATAACACTATACTACGAAGTCCCTGACTTCTCTGGATGTCTTTTTGTTTACTCAGGCCTGAGAGATTAGTTTTTCCTATTCCGTTCCAAAGACATTAGCTTCCAAGTCCTAGACTTAGGTTCCCTTAAACTCCAAAGTCCTCGACTTAGGTTTTGTCATGGCCTCTGAGTGGAAAACTGCTTTATGCTATACTGCCCCCTGTGGAACAAAGAGTAAATGCAGTCTCCTCTTTAGTTAAGTTTTACTTTCGGTTTTGAGAGCAGAGCACATGGCTGGTGCTGGAGACCATTTTCCCCTGTCAGTGAGCTGTGAGAGGACTTTACTTTGGTTTTGAAGCTGCAGAAGACCATATCTGTAAGTTTTTATGCTTCATAAGTTCATAAATGAAGACTGCGTGTTACAATCATTTCCATTATCACTTTAACATTGTAATAATTCAGCCATGTAGCTCACATGTTGTTTTGATCCAGTGGAGGTCTCCTCCTTTTGTGCATATCAATATTGTGTGTTCTTACCTTGTTTATTATGGTGATTTTCATGCTTGTGTAACATAATTTACAATATTTGTATTTTTGGATTGTATTACAGTTTCACAATTTGTGACATCTTCAGTAAAGATCAGTGACAACGCCACAGTCCGGTCTATGAGTCTTTTTCCGAGGATTCTCAATTGTTTAGACTAGCTGGATAACCACTTTGGTACAAGAGGGAGGCCAGTATAGATTTACCTTTAGCTAGCTGGTGATCAAAATTCAACCTACCCTTCTGTCTTCCGAATCCCTTGGTCCATCTTTCTTTGTTGTTGTTGGCCCTGTCACTGTCTCCTCTTTTCAGCTGGTCCTGGCCTTTTGCCAAAACATGGTTTTAAGAACCCCACGGCGGAGGTCTTTTAATCTTACACCTGCAGGTTTTCAGTCCCGTTGCTTACAGAGGAGAGCAGGTATTGGGGCCCCACGTTGGGCACCAAATGTTATTGGAATTTACATGATTTACCTTTAATAAAGGAGACTGGATTCCAAATATCAAAGTTTAAGTTGAATTTATTTAGCTTGTACAAGCGGAGCATTTTATCAATGCAACAGACAGAGTTACAATAGAAAAGGCTCCTCGTGGAGCGTCATCACATAGTTTTTATACTGTTCTCTACTTGGGCTGTCTCGGCCCCCTCCCATAACTGGCAAACATACCCCATAGATAATATCATAAAGTTTTCTCAGTTCCCTTAATCAGTAGACAAGCAGAAGTTCTAAAATAGGTGCCAACTCCCCTGACCTGTTTCTAACCCCCCACACAATGGTTGAACTCTCCTTCTGCCGGATTCAGCAAACCATTGAGTCAGGATGAAATAACACAGTCATGCAAAAACAGGAAGATACACACATTGTGTAATATAAGACATCTGTAATACAGTATAATCCTACATTTTTATAACATTGTTGTTATACACTGACGACCTCCTCTTATACTTGTCCGATCCAGCTACTTCTCTCAATGTGGTTCTCAATATATTCGACAAATTTGGGTCCTATTCAGGCTATAAGCTGAACCTCAACAAGAGCGAAATTCTTCCCATCAATTCTTCAGCCAAAAATATACCCCAGAATTTTTTCCCTTTCAAATAAGCTAAATCTAAATCTATATCTAAATATGGATTTAGATATTTGGGGGTGTTAGTTACTAATTCAATTGATCAACTATTTTCCAAAAATTTCTCTCCACCCCTTGAGAGATGTAAACTGGATTTTGATAGGTGGGCTAACCTTCCATTATCCTTAGTAGGCCAAGTTAATTCGGTTAAAATGGTTGTTTTACCCAAGTTATTATTATATACTGATTAAGAAGTCTTTTTTCAGATCACTCGATCAATTAATAAGTTCTTTCCTATGGGGCAATAAAAATCCACGCATCAGGAGATCAGTGCTACAGCTTCCCAAAGCGCTTGGCGGCCTGGCACTGCCCAACTTCTTACATTATTACTGGTCTTGTAATATCCATAAACTTTTATACTGTATTAATGACACAGTTGATGAGTGTTGCCCCGCGGTTGATATGGAACTCGCTTCTTCTAAATTTTCGCTTCACTCTCTGGTTTGCTCTCCCTTACTCCCTTTAACTGCCTCCAACTTCACCTCAAACCCAGTGGTAATTAATTCCATTAGAATCTGGATTCAAATCAGGAAAAACCTAGGCCTTCATAGAGCCTCAGATCTCTCCCTCATAGTGAATAACCATCTATTTCTACCCTCGTGCACTGATTTAACCTTTCGGTCTTGGTGTGACAAAGGGATAACTAAATTTAAGGACCTTTATGATGAAGGGACTTTTATGTCCTTTACTGAGCTCCAAAAGAAATTTGACTTACCTAAATCCCACCTATTTCATTTTTTTTAGGATAAGGCATTTTATTCGTAGTCAGAACCCGAAATTCCCCAGCCGTCCCCCTGAAACCATTGTAGACTCATTACTAGCTCTCGACCCTGAGCAAAAGCGGCTGATCTCGAGCATTTATAGTTTTATCAACTCTATCATTGACAGCCCAGCTTCTGGCCCTAAGGAATCTTGGGGAGAGCTGGGAACCACACTGCCGGTGGAGTGTTAGCAGCAGATCTTAAAGCTGGTGCACTCCTCCTCGAACTGCACGAGGCACGGCCTCTTATGTACATAGAGTTCATTACACTAATTTGAAATTGTCTTGGATGTACCCCAATGTAACTGACTCTTGTAATTAGGGCTGGGCGATATATCGAGTATACTCGATGTATCGCGGCTTGTTCTCTGTGGGATGTAGAAAATGACTATATCGTGAATACTCGAGTATACATTCAATTTACACGCAGTTTGTTTTTAGTCGCGGCCCGTTGAACTACAGGTTTTTCTCACTCTCTCATCTCTCCGCACAGAGAGATAAAACAAGCGCACCTAGTTACGTACATCACATTCTGTTGTGCGTGCAACGTCATATGCCCGGCAGCATGTAGCAGCAGTAGCAGCGATCTCAGGTAGCGGGAGCAGCAGGTGATATGGACAAGTGGAGGAAGGAGATTAATTCCCAAAAAAACAATTCAGGATCCATCATCTGGCGGTGGTTTGGGTACAAGAGGGAGGACGTTGAACAACAAACCGTAATATGTAAAGTACGCCATAAAAACGTCACCACAAAAGCTGGTAGTACAGCAAAGTTATATCACCATGTGTGCTTGAAACTCTGCAAGAGCACATCTCCGGCCAGTGACATATTGAAGAAAGCACTGACGCAACTGAGTCTAGCGTCTGAGTCTAGCGTCTTCTTTTTCCAGAACAGCAATACGACTAAAACAGTCAAAAACAGAAGGAGATAACGTCCGCAGTAACACACCACACAGAGATAGACATGGCCCCAGTGAGTGTGGTTAAAAGCCCGGATTCAGAAAGATCATCGACACACTTGATCCAAGATATAATCTACGTAGCAGAGTCAGCTCTACCTTTATATCCTAGTGGCATTATGCACAAAATGTGCACTTTTATTTAGTGTTATTTTGATGTGTCATATTAGTTACATCATGCATAAAAGACACTTTATTTGTTTTGAAATGACATGTTTGTGCCACTGCTTAATAGCTGTTTAATAAATACAGTTTTGATGAATTTGTTTAGTTGTGATTCACCCTTTTGGCATGAATGTTTAAAATCAGCATATATTAATGTAGTATGAACAATGTTTTAATGTAGAATCATCATACTGGCATAATTGTATGCATCAAAGTGTTAATTCAAGGCTAAGGCAAAATATCGAGATATATATCGTGTATCGTGACATGGCTTAAAAATATCGGGATATTAGTAAAAGGCCATATCGCCCAGCCCTACTTGTAATAGGTGCAAATAATCTCCAGCCGACCATTCCCACATGTTCTGGTTTTGTCCCAGGCTTGCCACGTTTTGGTCTGAAATTTTTAAGTCTCTTAGTACAACATATAACACTACTATTACTCCTGAACCTCTCCTAGCCTTGTTTGGCACCCCTTTGCATCCTATGACCTCTAAAGCCATGCAGACTGTACTTGCTGTAGCCACCCTGTTGGCCAGGCGACTCATTCTCCTTAGCTGGAAACGCCCTCAACCTCCATCCCACCACAGATGAGTCAAAGAGCTTTTACTGTCCATTAGACTAGAGAAGCTTAGATTTTCTCTTAATGGCTCCCTAAACTTATTTGAAAAAAACTTTATTTTTATTTATTTAATTGCAATTGATCTTCATTTATTTATTTATTTATTTGTTGTTTTTTTTGTTTTGTTTTGTTTTGTTTTTTTCATCTTTTTCTTTCTCATGTATTGTGTATATGTATTCGGTATTATTAATATGGCTTGATCGTTGTACAACAATAAGTGCTCTCCTGTGGGTGGGATGGGATGGGGTGAAAAGATTGAAAAAAATGGAATTTCTCTCCTCAGCTTTTCACTGTTTTTATATTGTTGCCTGTGAAATTGCTTCCAATAAAGAGAGTTATAAAAAATAAAATAAAAATGGTTTTCATTATTTTTGTCAGGGCAACTCACATGTGGCACAGAAATAAAAACAGTATGCAGGAACTCTTACATCTGCTCACAATGATACTGGAGGGTGTTGTGTGTCTACATGTGTGTGAATGTACACACATCATTTAGTGAAAAGACATGATTCAGGTTTACTTATACTGGAATGATATCTTTATTGATCCATTGATAGACGTTGCAAATGACAATTAACACATCATACATTGTTATTACTCTGCTGTAGAAACACATTTATTCACTTTAACACATTTCCATTCATAAAAAATCAGAAAGTCAGAAATGAGTGAGTTCTCAGAGTTAATACCCATTACTCGCATAGAACTGGGCCCTGGCAGTGACATCACTGGAGTAGTTGCCATGAGTAGTGTGAGCGTCCACGTTGTTGGGGTTCATGTTTTGTGCGCCCATGTTGTAAGCAGCCAGTGCTCCTAAAGCAGGAGAAAAATAATTTGAAGAGTGCAGAAAATTGAGGTGAGATGAGGTTATTAAGATTGTTTTACATGGCTTTACACCCCAAGTACACCAACTATTCAGATGGATGATCTGTACCTCTCATCTTGTCGGGCATATTGGGAAATCTCTGAGCCACTTCCCTGTAGCAGTCCATTAGGATCCCAACTCCTTGCTCAATATGTTCCTGGCTGTCCCACTGACCCCTTGGCGTGTGCCAGCGCTTGTCAATCTAGAAACCATAAATAAATAGATGTTACTATCAAACGTGGATGCAGAGAGTGTGTTGGACAGAGACTTGTGTGTGGAACACAGACCTGCATCAGTCCAAAGGCGTTCCCGTTGTCTCCCCAGCCATTACAGAGACCTGCCCCTCTGCCTCCTCGGGTCTCTCTGGAGATGATGCCAGCCACGATAGAAGGCTCCACTCCATATTTGTTTGCAGCCCCGATAATTTTGTTTTTGTACTTGTTAATGTACGGAAGATCATCTCTAGCCTCTGGAGAGGAAATGAAAGTTTCTATTAATTTAAACTTCATCATGTAAAACCTTCATGTCTGTGTCACATTATTCAGTATCAGAAAGTGTCTCATTTCAAATGATTTTTCTTTAATTTACCAGGATAACCCAGTCAGTATCAATACTGCTTTACAGGGAGTATAATTATTAAGAGTTTATAGTGAGTTCTTTGAGCTAAATACTAATGTCAGCATGCTCACAATCAAGTGTACACCACTTTTAAGGTGGACCTTAAATTTCCATTAAGAAGTTATCAATCAGAAGCTAACTTCAGCGCTGTGGTCGACAAAAAGACATTTTCATCAAAAGTGTACTTACCCTGAGCCATGTTGGTCGTTGTTCTCTGTTGCTCTTCTAAAAGTGTTGGTGATGTATCAGACTCAACGTCTCTTATATAGAGAACTCTTACCTCTACTGGCTGCTGCTCAGCCAATCAAATCAGTGGTCAGGCTGGAGTGAAGCACATGGTTTCTCAGAAATAGTGGTCCAGCAGGGAATGAACCCAACTCGTGTTCAGTCACAATGAAAGTAAGTATGCAAGCAGAAAGTGTTTGGACCTTGGACCAGAGAAAGTGAAAGTTAAAAAACAGCTAAGATGTTCATTGGCTGAGTAATGTGATGCCCTGATTGCTGAAGTGCATCCTCCAGTTCCCTTTTTTGAAAATGGTAACCACCATCCCAGTCTGCCAGTCCACAGGCACTGTCCCTGATTTCCATGCAATATTGAAGAGACCAGCTAGCACTGGGCTACGACAAAGTATTTCTAATTTGAATTTCGTTGTACTGTCGTGCAATGACAATAAAGGTATTCAATTCAATTCAACAATGTTCAGAGCGGTCAGCACACCCAGCGCCTCTCCACTGAAGTACTCAAAGGCTACGTTCACACCGCAGTTAAAAGTGACCTGAATCCGATTTGTTCGCTCAAACGTGACCCATATCTGATTTGTTTCTGACAATGTGAACAGCACAAGTCACATTGAATCTGACATTTCCTAATCCGATTCAGGCCACTTTCAAATGTGGTACTGAATCGGATACATATCGGATTTTTTTGAATGTGACCGCATTCTGAACAGTCAGGTCGCATTTAATGCGACTTAGACGTTATTCTGGAGCAACACACAGCTAATGCTCCGCATAAAGACATCATTAAATTATTCATTTTCTTTCTCCTCTTCCTCCTTTTTAACATCACCTGCTCACAAATTTGCCGGCTGCCGCCACACACTGTTTTTAACATTAGACCATAAATGAGACTACCAGTAACTTCACCAGCTGTTACTGTTGCCATGTTCGCTTCCGTAAACACCGTTCTGTGCATGACGTCATTAATGATCAACTGAGCATGCGGGTCACATCGGATTTGAGCAATACATCGGAATTGAGCATTAAGGCCTGCAGTGTGAACATAGCCAAAGGTTACTTTTAATAAAGAGACCCAGAAACCCAAACATTCTCACAATCTGAGGGGGTTGAAACAGTGAGGCCGATATTTCACTTGTACACGCATAATCCAACTGATGATAAATGGATAAAATAAATTACCTGGCAGGATTTATATTTGATAAATCAAAGTCGTTTTACGTTATGTTGCATCCTTATCACATCCTTACCATACCTTAAGTTGCAGCAGGGAATGAACCCATGATGTGTTCAGTCATCATGAAAGTAAGTAAGCAAGCAATTTCTTATCAACTATTTGGACTTAGGACCGGAGAAAGTGAAAGGAAAAATCAGCTAACATGCTTTGTTGATAGAAGTAATGTCTCTTCATATACATTTTATGATATAATTAACTCTACTGGCTGCACAGATCCAATCAAAGCACATGTTTTCACAGAGATAATAGTCCAGCAGGTCATGAACCCACCACTGTTCAGTCAAAATGAAACTAATTAATTACTTATTTACTATTTGGGTGTTGGACAGTAAAGAAAGTGAAAAACAGCTAAAATATATTTGGATGATAGGTTTATAGTAAAATGTTGACTTACCTTAAGCAGCAGTGAGAACAGAGACAGTGGGACTGTTTTAGTTATTCTGTTATCTTCCGAGTGTGATCATCAGCAGTTCTGTCTTTTATACTGGTGCATGTCAAGTTTAAAAAAAGCTTATTTAAGGAGTAAGATGACGTCAGTAATTACATTTAGCTTGAGCTGTTAATCTGTCTTTGTTGTATTTAGGTGTAGGTGTGATGTGAATATTTACTTTTTGGTATAGTTTGTACTGTTGTTGTTTTAATATTATGTACTTTTAAATGCCTGAAATTAAAGAAAAAATGTACTTATTGCTTAGTATTTTCTCTGATTTCTCCAGAACAGAAAAAGTTTGAGTTGTGAATTTTGTCGTAGAAAATGAAGGTCTGAATGTTTGATCAATACAATTTGAGATTTTTGTTGCATTGTTTGATATATATGAATTTGTGGTGCCTTGTTATAGTTTAGTGCATTACAGTCATATAAGTGACAATATAATAAAAACTTTATTCAGAGCTAACAGGAGTTGGTTGAGAAGTTCATCTGTGTCAATCTGAGCTCTCTGCTGGGTTAACAACATGCTAACAAAAAGTCTGCTTTGTTTATCTCAGTGCTTTTGTTGTTTTTTTGCTTTAAACGTTTATTCTCTATATTATATATTTAAATCATGCTTCACTGTGGTCACAAACATCACACTTTTGTCTTAATGTGCTTGTTTTCATCACTGAATTGATGTCATCTGTGCTCCATGTCCCCTGCATATTGCAGAGTTGTTGAACCCCTATTCTAATAGTGGACCACTCTGATCACCTGATTGAGGCCTTTTATTTGTTCCCATTCCTGTTTTAAATCCAGAGGTGATGTTGCTTTTGCGGTTGATTCTCCTAATTGTTGGAACAGCCTTGCAACTCATTTCTATAAGTTAGCCTTCCAATAACTACCTTTATTTTGTTGACTTTTGTTGTGTACTTTATTTCTTGTCTATGCATATGAATGTGTATGTAGGTGTTTATGTTATTTGTGAAGCACTTAATTTTAAAAAGTTTTTTAAAAGTGCAAGACAATATATCCATTGTGACGTACACAAGACTTTGAACTGCAGTTGAAGTCAAAGTAGCAAAGTCATGCGATCTACACTGAGAACAACATTGAACACTGAAACAATATTTCAGAATGAGACTTATCCTTGTGACATGTAGCGTTTCCAAACTGCACCAATATAACTTGAGAATACAGGAAGTCTAAGAATATTCAATACTGCCTGAAATATTTTAAAGGGCCATTCCACAGACCTACAGATTAGGTAGAGTTTACTTGTTAAGAGGAGTACTACTCAGTTAATAAATATGTGCAGAATATCTTTTCAGACTTACAAAACAACCCTGGTGATGTCATCTGGGTTATCTCAGCCTGAGTTTGAGACTTTTTCATTTTTAATAGAATCTCTGCATCACAAACTGAAGGTGAGGAGTCTCAAAGAGTTGGACATTAAGGAGGCAGAGAGGATTAAATGAAAGACATTATCCAGCTAAATTATGGGAATTGTAGGATTCAGTGTTTTTGGAGCTTGGCCAATACTAAGGACTAATGATTTTTTTTAAATGGTCTTCAGACCCGTGGAGTCCACCACTCATATTCTCGGATCGATTTTTTTCTGTTCGATAATTAATTTTTTGTCAGGTGTATATTCATGCGAATAACATAGTATTGTAATCTCGGACCATGCCCCTCTATCTGTCAACATTAATTTCCCTAGTCGTGTCCCCCCGTCCAGACTCAACTCCTCCTTGCTGGCCCAAGCTCTTTTTACAGAATTCCTCCAAGCTCAGATCGGGCTGTTCTTTGATACTAATGACTTTCCGGAGACCTCTAGACGCACATTATGGGAAGCCTTCAAGGCGTTCATACACGGGAAAATTATATCTTATGTCTCAACCCTAAGGAAGGCAGAAAGGGCTGAGTTGGAGGCAATTACTAAGGAGATATTTAGAGTTGTATGCTTCAGCCCCTTCCCCTGCTCTTTATAAAGAACGCCTTCAGCTTCAGTCTAAATTTGATTTATTATCTACAAGTAATACACAGAAAGAGTTATTCTGGGCTAAACAATGTTTTTTCGAGATTGGAGATAAGGCGGGAAAGTTATTAGCTCATCAGGCACGCGCGGCTACGTTATCCAGATTGATCCCTAAGATCACATCCACAACCGGTGAAGCTACCTCGGATCCTGTAGAGATTAATAAGATATTTTGTAAATTTTACTCTGACCTCTACTCTTCACAGTGCCCCTCAGACGTTTGGGATGGAGATAACCCTCTCGATAAGATTGTCTTCCCTAAAATTAACAAAGATTTGAGTAGCGAACTGGGCAGGCCAATCTCTATCAAGGAGGTACAGGAAGCAATCATGTCACTCCAGAATGGTAAAACGCCTGGCCCCGACCGGTCCACTGTTGAGTTTTTTAAAGTTATTTTCTACCTCCATAGCGCCAGTCCTTCAGAGAATGTATAACGAGTCCTTTTCCAAGGGTGGCCTGCCCCCCACCCTGTCGGAGGCCCTAGCTATTGAACCTCTAGCTATCTGGCTGCGTCAGGAGGGTGGGTTTGAGGGCATCAACTGAGCGTTCATAAATTGTCTGTTATTGGAATTTAAATGATTTACCTTTAATAAAGGAGACTGGATTTGAAATATCAAAGTTTAAGTTGAATTTATTTAGCTTGTACAAGCGGAGCGTTTTACCAATGCAACAGACAGAGTTACAATAGAAAAGGTATAGACGCTGTCAGTGGAAGGAATGTGGTCTTTTACTAACTTCATTAGTTCTTGAGTTACACTGCTTGGCCCAGTCTGGACTAAATCCAAACTGTACCAGTTCAGTATACCTGAACCATTTTGGTCCAGTATCACAGCTATCCCTAGTTTCATCATCAAATCTCTCCCTAGGAAATTAACAGGACACAGTTGCGATATTACTACTGATGCTTTTTTTATTTGTTTTGGGATCACTTATTTTTAGAGGTTTGGTCAATGGTTCAACAGTTACATGTCCTGAGGCTGACCTAACTCTCAAACCGGAAGTCTGTCCCTATTTCGTCACGCCGCACAACTGTTCTACAGGCTCCGGAGTCACACAAAAAAGTTATTGATTTTCCTTGCACTTTTAGTATTATCCAGGGTTTAGTTCCCTCCTGTGATAGTAACATTTCAGCTGTTTGAAGTGATAGAATTTCTTCTACTTCTGCCTCGTCATCTGTTGAAGTGTATGTGTCTGTGTTCTCATCTGCTGTATGTGTGTGTATGTGTGGGTGCATGACCTGCTTCCGAAGTTAGTCATGCAGTGTGATCTTTTTCCTTCTTTTCCTGCTTGTGCTCCGCTCCTTCGCCTCCTCCCGCTCAACGTTGGGGCTCTGCAGTCCCTTGCGTAACGCCTGACTTTGCCACAATTGTGGCACACGTCCGATCTGTCGTCCACTCTCCTGCTCTCACCTCCACACTCCCTCTTCTTCTTCATCTTTCCTTTTCTGAATGCCATCTTGCCTGGCCCTCGCTTCTATCAGCCACAACTTGGCCTGTACCACCCCGTCTTTCCTTTTCTTTCCCTTCTTCTCTGCTCTCTTACTAATAGCTTTCACTAACCCTTCGCAAGCTTCGACATCTAACTTCCCTATGAAGTTATATTTTTCCTGCCATCTCTTGATGTATTTAACATTATCAAGATCTAATGTTTCCATACGCTTGGCATCTCCACTATATTGTTTTTTGTCTGTTTTACGACTCTGACTGATACCCATTTTTAGAGGTCACTGAGACACTGTTGATAGTTACCAAATATAATAAAACTCTTTTAATCACGATATTTACGGTATATTTTAATATGTGTACAGATTATATCTATTTTAGGTACTGATACATATATATAGACAAACACTAAGCATGCTCTTTATCTGAGTCCCAGGCTCCCAGTATTATCTGTTAAGTCCTGGACTTACAAATAACACTATACTACGAAGTCCCTGACTTCTCTGGACGTCTTTTTGTTTACTCAGGCCTGAGAGATTAGTTTTTCCTATTCCGTTCCAAAGACATTAGCTTCCAAGTCCTAGACTTAGGTTCCCTTAAACTCCAAAGTCCTCGACTTAGGTTTACCTTTAGCTAGCTGGTGATCAAAATTCAACCTACCCTTCTGTCTTCCGAATCCCTTGGTCCATCTTTCTTTGTTGTTGTTGGCCCTGTCACTGTCTCCTCTTTTCAGCTGGTCCTGGCCTTTTGCCAAAACAAGGTTTTAAGAACCCCACGGCGGAGGTCTTTTAATCTTACACCTACAGGTTTTCAGTCCCGTTGCTTACAGAGGAGAGCAGGTATTGGGGCCCCACGTTGGGCACCAAATGTTATTGGAATTTACATGATTTACCTTTAATAAAGGAGACTGGATTCCAAATATCAAAGTTTAAGTTGAATTTATTTAGCTTGTACAAGCGGAGCATTTTATCAATGCAACAGACAGTTAGAGTTATAATAGAAAAGGCTCCTCGTGGAGCGTCATCACATAGTTTTTATACTGTTCTCTACTTGGGCTGTCTCAGCCCCCTCCCATAACTGGCAAACATACCCCATAGATAGTATCATAAAGTTTTCTCAGTTCCCTTAATCAGTAGACAAGCAGAAGTTCTAAAATAGGTGCCAACTCCCCTGACCTGTTTCTAACCCCCCACACAATGGTTGAACTCTCCTTCTGCCGGATTCAGCAAACCATTGAGTCAGGATGAAATAACACAGTCATGCAAAAACAGGAACATACACACATTGTGTAAAATAAGACATCTGTAATACAGTATAATCCTACATTTTTATAACATTGTTGTTATACACTGACGACCTCCTCTTATACTTGTCCGATCCAGCTACTTCT
Source organism: Scomber japonicus (assembly GCF_027409825.1). Lineage (NCBI taxonomy): Eukaryota > Metazoa > Chordata > Actinopteri > Scombriformes > Scombridae > Scomber > Scomber japonicus. The sequence goes on along the minus strand of NC_070579.1, from coordinate 25,627,984 downwards.
CTCAATGTGGTTCTCAATATATTCGACAAATTTGGGTCCTATTCAGGCTATAAGCTGAACCTCAACAAGAGCGAAATTCTTCCCATCAATTCTTCAGCCAAAAATATACCCCAGAATGTTTTCCCTTTCAAATAAGCTAAATCTAAATCTATATCTAAATATGGATTTAGATATTTGGGGGTGTTAGTTACTAATTCAATTGATCAACTATTTTCCAAAAATTTCTCTCCACCCCTTGAGAGATGTAAACTGGATTTTGATAGGTGGGCTAACCTTCCATTATCCTTAGTAGGCCAAGTTAATTCGGTTAAAATGGTTGTTTTACCCAAGTTATTATTATATACTGATTAAGAAGTCTTTTTTCAGATCACTCGATCAATTAATAAGATCTTTCCTATGGGGCAATAAAAATCCACGCATCAGGAGATCAGTGCTACAGCTTCCCAAAGCGCTTAGCGGCCTGGCACTGCCCAACTTCTTACATTATTACTGGTCTTGTAATATCCATAAACTTTTATACTGTATTAATGACACAGTTGATGAGTGTTGCCCCGCGTGGGTTGATATGGAACTCGCTTCTTCTAAATGTTCGCTTCACTCTCTGGTTTGCTCTCCCTTACTCCCTTTAACTGCCTCCAACTTCACCTCAAACCCAGTGGTAATTAATTCCATTAGAATCTGGATTCAAATCAGGAAAAACCTAGGCCTTCATAGAGCCTCAGATCTCTCCCTCATAGTGAATAACCATCTATTTCTACCCTTGTGCACTGATTTAACTTTTCGGTTTTGGTGTGACAAAGGGATAACTAAATTTAAGGACCTTTATGATGAAGGGACTTTTATGTCCTTTACTGAGCTCCAAAAGAAATTTGACTTACCTAAATCCCACCTATTTCGTTTTTTTTTAAGATAAGGCATTTTATTCGTAGTCAGAACCCGAAATTCCCCAGTCGTCCCCCTGAAACCATTGTAGACTCATTACTAGCTCTCGACCCTGAGCAAAAGCAGCTGATCTCGAGCATTTATAGTCTTATCAACTCTATCATTGACAGCCCAGCTTCTGGCCCTAAGGAATCTTGGGGGAAAGAGCTGGGAACCACACTGCCGGTGGAGTGTTGGCAGCAGATCTTAAAGCTGGTGCACTCCTCCTCGATCTGCGCGAGGCACGGCCTCTTATGTACATAGAGTTCATTACACTAATTTGAAATTGTCTTGGATGTACCCCAATGTAACTGACTCTTGTAATAGGTGCAAATAATCTCCAGCCGACCATTCCCACATGTTCTGGTTTTGTCCCAGGCTTGCCACGTTTTAGTCTCTTAGTACAACATATAACACTACTATTACTCCTGAACCTCTCCTAGCCTTGTTTGGCACCCCCTTGCATCCTATGACCTCTAAAGCCATGCAGACTGTACTTGCTGTAGCCACCCTGTTGGCCAGGCGACTCATTCTCCTTAGCTGGAAACGCCCTCAACCTCCATCCCACCACAGATGAGTCAAAGAGCTTTTACTGTCCATTAGACTAGAGAAGCTTAGATTTTCTCTTAATGGCTCCCTAAACTTATTTGAAAAAAACTTTATTTTTATTTATTTAATTGCAATTGATCTTCATTTATTTATTTATTTATTTGTTGTTTTTTTTGTTTTGTTTTGTTTTGTTTTTTTCATCTTTTTCTTTCTCATGTATTGTGTATATGTATTCGGTATTATTAATATGGCTTGATCGTTGTACAACAATAAGTGCTCTCCTATGGGTGGGATGGGATGGGGTGAAAAGATTGAAAAAAATGGAATTTCTCTCCTCAGCTTTTCACTGTTTTTATATTGTTGCCTGTGAAATTGCTTCCAATAAAGAGAGTTATAAAAAATAAAATAAAAATGGTTTTCATTATTTTTGTCAGGGCAACTCACATGTGGCACAGAAATAAAAACAGTATGCAGGAACTCTTACATCTGCTCACAATGATACTGGAGGGTGTTGTGTGTCTACATGTGTGTAAATGTACACACATCATTTAGTGAAAAGACATGATTCAGGATTACTTATACTGGAATGATATCTTTATTGATCCATTGATAGACGTTGCAAATGACAATTAACACATCATACATTGTTATTACTCTGCTGTAGAAACACATTTATTCACTTTAACACATTTCCATTCATAAAAAATCAGAAAGTCAGAAATGAGTGAGTTCTCAGAGTTAATACCCATTACTCGCATAGAACTGGGCCCTGGCAGTGACATCACTGGAGTAGTTGCCATGAGTAGTGTGAGCGTCCACGTTGTTGGGGTTCATATTTTGTGCGCCCATGTTGTAAGCAGCCAGTGCTCCTAAAGCAGGAGGAAAATAATTTGAAGAGTGCAGAAAATTGAGGTGAGATGAGGTTATTAAGATTGTTTTACATGGTTTTACACCCCAAGTACACCAACTATTCAGATGGATGATCTGTACCTCTCATCTTGTCGGGCATATTGGGAAATCTCTGTGCCACTTCCCTGTAGCAGTCCATTAGGATCCCAACTCCTTGCTCAATATGTTCCTGGCTGTCCCACTGACCCCTTGGCGTGTGCCAGCGCTTGTCAACCTAGAAACCATAAATAAATAGATGTTACTATCAAACGTGGATGCGGAGAGTGTGTTGGACAGAGACTTGTGTGTGGAACACAGACCTGCATCAGTCCAAAGGCGTTCCTGTTGTCTCCCCAGCCATCAGAAGTGAAACCTGCCCCTCTGCCTCCTCGGGTCTCTCTGGAGATGATGCCAGCCACGATAGAAGGCTTCACTCCATATTTGTTTGCAGCCCCAATAATTTTGTTTTTGTACTTGTTAATGTACGGAAGATCATCTCTAGCCTCTGGAGAGGAAATTAAAGTTTCTATTAATTTAAACTTCATCATGTAAAACCTTCATGTCTGTGTCACATTATTCAGTATCAGAAAGTGTCTCATTTCAAATGATTTTTGTTTAATTTACCAGGATAACCCAGTCAGTATCAATACTGCTTTACATGGAGTATAATTATTAAGAGTTTATAGTGAGTTCTTTGAGCTAAATACTAATGTCAGTGGCTCCGATCCGGGCCGAAGTCCGGAGCGAAGGCTCACCTGGAGACTCAGTGGGTCGTAGCCGGCAGCAGAGATCGACAGCCCCGCCACCCCCCGAGATACCCCCGGCGCTTTGACGCGTCGACCCCCCGCCGGACTTACGTTATCAATCAAAAGCTAACTTCAGCGCTGTGGTCGACAAAAAGACATTTTCATCAAAAGTGTACTTACCCTGAGCCATGTTGGTCGTTGTTCTCTGTTGCTCTTCTAAAAGTGTTGGTGATGTATCAGACTCATCATCTCTTATATAGAGAACTCTTACCTCTACTGGCTGCTGCTCAGCCAATCAAATCAGTGGTCAGGCTAAGACGCAGCACATGGTTTCTCAGAAATGGTGGTCCAGCAGGGAATGAACCCAGAACCCACCCCGGTTCAGTTCAAATTAAGGAAGTAGAAAGTGAAAGTGAAAGTGAACAGGACAACGCCTGTATGTTGGGTAATTTCCAGGAGTTACAAGTTGTTTTCAGTAAAATGTTGACTTACTTTTATCAGCAGTCAGCACAGAGACAGTGGGACTGTTTCTCCAACCATCATCATTAGCAGCTCAGTCTTCACTGATACCCTTCTGCATGTTATGTTATCAGTGGAGTAAGAGGACTTTTTTAATTAAATTGAATTTGAGCTGTTAATCTGTCTTTGCTGTATTTAGGTGTAGGTGTGATATGGATATTTTCTTTTTGGTTTAGATGTCATTTTTTATTATGTGCTTTTGAAGTGCACTGCAAGACTGGAGACTCATAAAAGCCTGGAGTTAAAGAAAAATGTACTGATTATTATTTTTTGTGATTAAAAAATATATATATTGATCAAGACTGTTATCTTCCAAGCATGATCACCAGTTGTTCTGTTTTTTATACTGGTGTCGTGCTGCATGTTAAGTTCACAAAAGCTTATTTAAGGAGTAAGATGACATCAGTAATTACATTTAGCTTGAGCTGTTCATCTGTCTTGTTGTATTTAGGTGTAGGTGTGATGTGGATATTTTCTTTTTGGTTTAGTTTGCATTGTTGTTTTAATATTATGTACTTTTAAATATACAAGACTTTGCCGTAAAAGCCTGGAATTAAAGAAAAGTGTACAAATTGCTTAGTAGTTTCTAATAAAATTATGAATGAGTAGACTAGTTTGATCACATTAGCTGCTAGTTGACTTTTTCTACAAGCAGTTCAATTGTAGTTCAGTGTTAGCGTTCTGTGTTTTTCCACTCAGTCGTCATCCTGTTGGTTTATTTTTGTAGCCAGAGAGCGAAACCTGTTGCTGCACCACTTCACAAATACTAACACAGTTTCAGACAGGCTTTTCAATGTGTGAAACTTTATGAAACATCCCTGCTGGAAAATGAAAAAAAGGCCACTGTGACTCATCAATTTTTATGAGTTTTTATTTATTTATTTGATTTTTAAGTGTTTTATTATTTTTTTTCTCCAAAAAAATCCTGAGGTATTCACAATATAATGGCATTTATTCTGTTTGAAATGAGACTTGGGGGTGGGGTGGGGGGGGGAGGGAAATAAAATACAGCCAAAAACAAAACAAAAAATAACAAAAATAAAAAGGACCAGGCAGTAAAGCTGTGTCAATTGATACAACTGTCAAGACAATATATCCATTGTGACGTACATACAAGACTTTGAACTGCAGCTGAAGTCAACCCTCCCCCCCACCCTGCAAACTAGCAAAGTCATGCGATCTACACTGAGAACAAACCTTGATGATATTTTCAAAGCAGGTGTGTCCCACCTCGCTAACAGGGACACGCCTACGTAGTAGTTATCATCAGATGAAATACCTACAACTAAGAAAAAAACACACACAAAAAAATAAATCTAGTCTGCTCTGTAGCTGGCATTCAGTATTTAAAAACCATCCATGTTTCAAACAATACAAGCTTTAACTGTGATTCGTAGCAAAGCACTAGAGTTCAAATACACCATGCTGTGGATACTCGGCTTGAAACCATGAGCAGTTTGTTTGTTGGGGCCTTCTGAGAGGGTAAACAGTGAACAAAATAGTGGATGTCCCACTGCACTTTACTGTGCTGCAGGTTTCTGCTGTCACCTTTTAATCACTTTGCAGACAGTATATGTTAGTGTGATGGCTGAGTACAATATTTAAATGGTAAAATGCCAATTGTTTTGACTACTCCTCTACCTTGAGTCCTGTTTGCCCTCCACAAAAAAGCAATAAACATAAAAAACAAAAAAACAAAAACACAAACATAACCAATAAATAAATATCAGTGAAAAAAATACACTGTTGAATCACTTTCTTGCTCTGTGTCACAGATCTATGATTGATAAAATAACTGCTGTGACTTTAAGAAAGTAAGGGGAAAAAAAATAAAAATGTTTGCACATTTTCACAACCAGTATTCTCCTCTCTGCACAACAATCCCAGTCTGCAACACAAAACAAAAAACTAAATAAAACCCATCACAAGTGCAACATCAGTCATGACAGTCTCAGCATTAAAAAAAAAAAAAAAAAAGCTCTGGTATTTGACCAATCAGCTCGCTACTACAGCATCAAACACACCAGAAAGAATAATAATAATAATAATAATGATAAAAATAATCATCATAAAATAAAATAGAATAAAAAATAAAATCCAAAAGCAGTGGGCAGGGATGAGAGGGGGGAAAAATAATAAAATAACAGCACACAATTTATATCCCAAACTGGGGTAACAAGTAATTAATCGATCATGATATCTGATCAAAGGAAAAACAATATGTAATAATAATAATAATGATTATTATTATAATAATAATAATAATAATAATAAAAAAAATACTATTAGACTTTCAGCTCAGAGGTTAACTTTATGTGGCGGTTTAAATAAGGTGGACAGACACTACATGGTGAGAAAAACCACCGCTCCACCTCGCCAGTAAAAGCAACCTTTTGAGAGATGGACAACACTGTCCAACTCTCAGCACTGTCTTCTTATTTATTTGTTCAATTTGGTGTCAACTTTGCCCTGAATAATAATAATAATAATAATAATAATAATAATAACAACAAAAAATAATAATGACAATAACAGTAATCATAGTAAGCATAATAATAAAAAACAAAAAGCTAATAATAATAATAATAATAATAATAATCACCATCAATAAAGACTTTTGGTACACGAATAAACATCTCTCTCTCACACACACACAAGCACTCACACACACACACCTAACTGAAAAGAAAGACACACGGCACATGAGGGGAAACGGGACATTTTGCTAACAAACACTGTCTGCTAATAAAGATACAGCTCCTCCTCCTCCTCCTCCTCTTTGACGAATAGTGACGGGTCCGAAGTGAAAAAAAGTATATTGCAAAGTTGACGGTGAATATACATTATAAAACAAACAAACAAAAGTGTGTCTTTTCCTACATACACAACAATTAAACATTTTCTCAAAAACAAAAATACAGACTATATGTGTAAAAATCATAAATAAGGATAAAGTTTTGTGCATCCCCGCCCCAAACAACTGTTGTCTTGAAAGAAAAAAACAAAACAAACCCCAAAAACAAACAAAACAAACAAAAAAACAAAAACAATGGCAGTTACAGCGGTGACAATAACATGCAATTGATATACTTTACAGCATTGATCTGTACCTCCCCCCAAAACTACAAACCCCAGTCTAACCCCGTCCCTCCCCTACCCCAAATACAATCCTTAAATATTTGTCAGCTCATTCAAAACATATCTCTTGCTCTCTGGTTTCTCTGTGAACTAGCTGAAGGCGGTGATGTTAATCACACTGGGGAGGGGGACTCGAAAAGAAAAACATCGCACACTGTCGCTAACTCCAGTTTATCCGTAAATCTGTGTATGTACAGGAGGCTTTTTTTTTCCCTCATTGAAGAAAGCCAACATGGTTTGAATGACTGCATAGTGAAAATGATATTTGGTTTACTTACAGATGGGGTTACGACACACGCACACACACACACAGCCCCCCCACCCCGCCCCGCCCCCTTGTTGGTGCCAAGGCACAGCACAGCTTTACTGTTTTTAATACAGCGCTGGCCTCACACCTGGCAAGCTAATATACACATAAAGCCACTATTGGCAGTAGCCAGCATCGCTGTGTAGGATGGGTTAACTTTATACATTTGGTGTGGATGTGTGTGTACATGAGTGATGTTTTGCTTCCTTCCTTATGAGCAGATGCACACCTGGCCTGACCTGGTTTCACAGAGGTGCAGCGTGGCACTGTCAGCCAATCAGGTGTTTGGATGGAAATGCACACAGACTGCACGGTTGAACGTGTGCGTGTGTGTGCGTGTTTGTAAAATACAGCTTAACAGAACCTTGACAGCAGGAGACTGGGTCTATCTTTGTGTTTGGAGATGCAAACAGTGAACATTGAAAAGGGGGTTGCACCATCTCCGAAAGTCACGTTTAAAAAAAAAAAAAAACTGAGTATGCTGTGCTGCAGGTTCAGTACAGTTAATGGTTACAAAGCACCAGATTCAGGTGTATATACACATCTGCATCGACCCTGAAACCTGTTATTTGGAGAGTTAACATAAGGAGGTCAACCGTTCACTGTTTGAAGGTAGACCGTGGCTTTTCCAGGTCAGATTCTGGACTCCAAACTAAAACCAGACAAAGGCCAAGCTAATGGCTCACATATGTGTGTAAGTGATTATCCGGCTCTCCTTTTGGCTTCACTCAGGTTTTCTAGCATCACGAAGATGTCTCATTTTTAAGAGTGGTGCATCACCTAGAGTACACATTTCTTTTTAACGTTAGTTTGTCTTATTTTATTCTATTACGATGATGTATCAACTTTTGCTGCTGCAATCCCCTAAATAGCCTGTAGATGTCACCATTACATCTCATGTCAACTCAAGGATCTGATGATTTAACACACTCATACAGATGGGTGACAAATTAAGAGGAAAAAACTGAATTAATGAGTAGAGAAACACAATGAATGCAGATGCTTCCACACAGCTGTACTGCATGATACAATTAAGAAATCCAATCATGTTTGCTGGCATGTATAAAAACACTGAGCGGGCCCAGTTTTGGCCAGTTGGAACACCTATGGGAGAATTTGGACAGACATGTTAGACAGTGCTCTCCACCACCATCATGGAAAGACCAATTGAGGGAATATCTTTTGGAAGAATGATGCTCATTCCTCTTGTAGAGTTCAGAGACTGTACAATCAATGCCAACATGCATGGTGTTATATGGTGGCCGAACAACTTACTAATACACTTTATGTTGTTTTTTCCTTTTGTCACTCATCTGCAGGTGGATCAGTTAACTCAGAGTAAAATGAGCTAGTTTAGAATCAGCTTTGTGATTGGTTCAGTGGCTCAGTGAAGCCCAAAGAGAGCCAGACTATGTTAAACTTGCTTCCAGATACAGGCTGCTAAGTTGAGTTTGATTCACTGAGTAAAAGGACGAGCCAGCTGGTTTGATTGCTCGGCCGTTGTCATGCGTTAGTGTGCCAGTCTCCCCCTGTACAGTATATGAGAGACACACACACACACATACACACACACACACACAGGCACTGCTGCACTACAGCGCCGCCCCTACACCTTCTACTAGCTATAAAAGAGATTTCATACGTATCATAGCTGAGAGTAATCAATTATAAGGTCAATAACAATAGTCATAACAATAACAACAATGCTCTTTCGTATTTTGTCGAGTTGTGGACACCTTTGGTGTGATCTGTCAAGGTTGTCAAGCTTGCAGGTGACCTGTGGACAGATGGAGGGATGGATGGACAGAGGGAAGGATGGAAGTAACAAAAAGCATCTGGACAGACAGACATCCCCCAGAATCATATCTACACTGTACATTTGTAGTGTGACGAAGGGATATAAATGATTAACTACTTCCTTTACACATAGAGCTACATTTGAGGTGAACTGTGTGTTTATATTCTGTGTGTGAGTTAGTACTTTCTGTGAAGCTGACCTCCCTGCACTTTCTATCCATCCTGTCATTGCTCACTTACTTTCACCTTCTTCTGACTTGCTCTTCTGTATTTGGTAACATGTGTAGACATTGCATTATTTCACTTATTTGGCTTAAAAGAAAAAAAAAAAAAAAAAGAATAAAGTATTTGTCCTTTGGGGAAAAGAAGTGACAGCAGCGTCTAAAGCAATAAAAAAGTAGCAGCAGTAGCAATGTAAATAAATAACAAAGTTTGAACAGAACAGTACACATCATAAAACACGACACGCTAACTCACTCGCTAAAATCATAATTGGTAGGTTGGTGTAACACCATGAAAGCTTTTTACAATAACTAGCTAGCCTCAGAGCTGATGTTTTCTGCTCTTCTCTCTCACAAACTTGTACCATACTCTGTACCAACCATCTGACTTTTCTTTTAACTTCCCATCACACTTTCTTAACACTCGCTGTCATCCTTCTTATCTAATCTTACTAATCTTTTCTGCCATCTTGACAACATTCCTCGATCTCTCTCTCTATCTCTCTCTTTCTCTCTCTCTCAGACACTTAACGGTTTCCTCTCTCTATCGCTGCCACTCCTCAGTTCTCTGTGTCTAGCAGTGATTTGGTTCGGTGCGTGACGGGGAACAGGGGAAGTTTGAGTCCGCACATCTAGCAGGCTTTGGCTGTGACTGCCCTCATTAGAGTACATCTACACACAACAGTTTCAAACACTCTGACCAGTTCAGGTGTGCTTGGTTCAATCGAGCCTGACACACTCAATTTCATTTTAGCAATCCTCTGGGTCAGAGGTCTCAAAGTCTACAGTAGCTAACTGGGGGCCACAATGTTTTCTCCTAATGGGACTGTATAAATACTATAATAATACCTTTTTAAAACAGGTTTAACATGTACATCTGTACACTGATGGAAGGTACGATTACATGGATGAATCTATTAGTCAGTCCACAGAAATTTAATTTGTAAATAATTTTTGAAGCAAAAATTCACCAGTCATTCAAGTCAAATGTGAAGATTTGCTGCTTTTAAAAAAAACAATAATGTAGTTAAGCTTTGTCATAAAAATTAGTAGAAATGATCACCCTCATCTGTGGACTTGTGAAACTTTGCATCGTTAACTATTGTGTGAAATTTAATAGAATCAATGATGAATTGATTATATAGATTAATCAATAATGAAAACATTAAATTGTTAGTTGCACCACTGGAAAAACTAAATGATTATTTTCAAATAATAATAATAATGATCTAACAGACTGAAAAATGTATGGATAGAATAAAAGAAAAAGACAGTGGGCCCCATTACACCATCAATTCTAAACATGTGGTCAGCTTTGAGATCTTGTGGCCCGCAGCCTGGTGGTTTGAGACCCCTGCTCTAAGATCTAAAAACTTCACAGGCTGCTTTACCAAGACTGTGTGTTCTCTAAATGTCTGAGTCTTGGCCTCCACCACCACCACCACCACTACTACTACCACCAACAAACAACAACCTACAGGCAGCCTTTGGTCTGGGAACTGTGGAGCTTTACGCCACACTAAACAGCAGAGGCAGACAGAGAGATGGACAAAGAGGGAGAGGTAGACAAACGGAGAAAGAAGTAAAGAAATGCTCCACAAGTAATAAGATCTACCCCCATTTATATTCTTTGTACAAGATAAGTTCCTGTTCTTTGCCTTCTGAATGGAAAAAAACACTCTGCTCCCATTTTCTCCTCCAGCAATTCTCTCATTTCTCACACTAGTAACAGTTATTCAGTCTTCCACGTGGTCATACAGATGTATAAACCCTCTTCTTCTACTTTCTCTTCTTTCTAATTCATCTTTTCTCTTCTTAGTATATTTCCATCTCTTATAATGCTCTTTCAGTTCAGCAAATTCTTTCTGAATAAAAAAACAAATCCATAAATGACCACTTTTCTACAAAGCTAGAAAGCGACACTAATTTTTTTTGGAGTTCTTTTTCATTGTGTTTTTCCAATTATGCAGCTTCTAAATAAAATAATTAAATGTTAATGAGAGTTACTATTATTACATGTTATAAATGGCCAAAAAAGGCCAACAGATAAATTCATTAGTTTGTGTATTAGAGCTGTAGTGTGAAGGTGAATAAATGACGAGGAAATATAATTTCACTTAAAAAACAACAACCAGTGACTGTGTCTTGATATCTATCCATACACACACATATTCTCTCTATCTAACACACACACACACACACACACACACACACACACACACACACACACACACACACACACACACACACACACACACACACACACACACACACACACACACACACACACACACACACACACACACACACAGCCTGAGAATGTGTGATAGTAGAAACACCTGAAGAATCATAATTGCACCGGAAATTGTTGCGTCCTCCGTAATGTTTATGTACAAAAGAGATTCATGTATGCTAATGTAGCAGATGCTTTGTTCCAGTGTGTAGTGACTACTCTGTTGACTAATCCAACGGCTTGGATCAATGCTGGAGACAGACATGTACGTAAATGAAAAAAGTGGAGGAAATGTAGACACATATTCAAGACACACACACACACAGTTTGTATGTAGGTGTGTGTGTGTGTGTGTGGCAGTTACACACATTGTGACGTGACATGATGTAATAGACGAGACTGAGAGATAATGAAGCTAACTACAGTGTGCACTTTTCTCTCTGTTCCATCCTTCCCATGTCTGCCTGTCCAGATTCAATTCACTGATAAACAGAACCACCTGTATCATCCATCCATCCATCAGTCCATCTCTCCGACAATCATCCATCTGTCCATCCATCGAGTCTCCGTCTTGCCTTCTTCTGAGGGCTCTTCAGGTTCTCTGGTGGACAGATGACCAGGCGGGCTGGGTCTAAGGCTAGGCTTAGCTGCTAACGCTGGGCTAGACTAGGGCAGACTAAGTCTGGGCTTGGCGAAGCTAAAACTAGGCTAGACTAGCGTAGGGCTAAGCTAACACCGGGCTGGGCTGGACTAGGCTAGGCTACCTACTGAAGAGCGAGTGGAGCTGGTGCTGATGGCTGTAACACTGGCTGCTGCGTGGCGACTCGGTGCGATCCATCACTGTCTGGAACCAACCAGCCACGTCCACCTCCAGCACCTCGTAACGCCGGATGAAACTATGCTCCTGGGTGAGGGAAGACAAAAAAACAAAAACAAACAAAAAACACAGAGAGAATGAGAATTTAGTCGCTCTTAAAAATCTGATGATTCTGGTTAAACTAAAATAAATGTTTACAGCTCAATAAGATTAAGATCAGAGACTTACCAGCAGCTGGTGGTATTTTGGCCTTTTTCTGTGATCCTTTGTGAGGCTGTGGAAAGACACACACATGAAGTGAGGCTGAAATAAGTGAGCTTTAAAAGATACATTTATCGTGGATTTTCATAACTCTGAGATTTTAGCTTTGTGAGTATTCACAATATGTGAGTGCTCCTTACCAGTCTTTAACAAAGGACTGGAAGTCGAGGGAGAAGCCCATGCTGAGAGGCAGCAGAGGAGGATCTTCCTGCAGCACTTTGGTCAGAACCTCAAAGTCTGTCTTGCAGTTCTTGTAGGGAAACTGTCCAGTGGCCAGCTCCACCTAGAGGACACAAAGAGGCATTAACATCCATGGTTATGGAGAACAAATGCTTCACTTGTTAGTAAAGACAATATTAACCATTAACTACAGTGTCTCCTCCTGGTTGGCTATTTGGGGCAGCTAGTTCATTTGCAGTCTAATTTGCCTAGTTTTTAATAAGTAGGCATGAAGAAATGGACAATTCTTGTAGCACCCCTGATCATCACTGCACTGTGAGAACAAGTGAATGAGGTTTCATTATGAATGGTAATAAAATGACAGCAGTGTTTACCAGAGAGATGCCAAGGCTCCACACGTCTGCTCGGATGTCATAGTCAGGTTTGGTGGGATCTGGAGGGTCTATTCTCTCAGGCTGCAAGGATACAAAAGAGCATGCAACACAAATTTAAGAAATGTGTGTGTGTGTGTGTATGGAATTCATGAGAGCATCTGTTTGCATTCATTTATCTCTTATATTGATTCAATATAAATATATCTATTTCTAAGGCTTCAAAGACTGGTTCTAATAACTTTGTGTACAGTGTGTGTCTTCACTCACCGCCATGTAAGCTGCACAGCCAGCGCTGCGGGTCTTTGCCTTAGAGTCAACGAGGCGTCCGCTGATGCCGAAGTCGCACAGTTTGATCTGACCTTTGGCGTCCAGGAGGATGTTGGAGGGTTTGACGTCCCGGTGGATGACACCGTGTTTCTCTTTCAGGTAAAGCAATGCTTTCACTATCTACAGCAGAAACAGGCACAGTATGACAATAGGAACAAAACAATCATGTGAGCGGTGTAACCCTTTCAGTGTTTCTTCCACTTACTGCCACTGTCATCTTTCCTAGGATTCGCTCTGGGATGGGACCTTGGATTCTCTTCTTCAGCTTCTCTGCACACGTTCCCATCAGCTCCATGGCAATGAATACATCCGTCTGTACATGTATACAAACACACACATACATACATCTTTTACTAGTTCATTATAGGAAGTACTGCGAGGGAGTTAACTGAAATAGGAGTGTGAAAGCAGCAACTCTGGGTGCAAATATAAAAATAAAGCTGTAGCTGCAGTTTGTTTGTGTTCAATGAATCTGTGGACTACAACTGTACTATAATTTTGTTGTTAAGAATGCAGTAATGTTTTTCCAGGACACCCACGTTGGTAACTATGGCGCCGTAGCACTGGATGATGTAAGGGCAGTCATGACTCTTCAGCACCACATCCAGGTCCATCAGAATCCTCTTGTTCTCATCTTTGTTTCCTGTACGGCGCATTTGCTGGTTACATACACACAAAAAAAGATGTTAGTGTATTTGAATGTATAGAAATAAATACCATAGTGGATGTGCATGTGAAGAAACAAGTCATTAGGAAATCACAAAATAAAGACTCCTCTGGTGAGCTGAGTGACTGCCTAATAGTTAAACAGCTCGGATTGTTACAATTAAGTCATCTCTTAAATAGGAGGTTGTTATGTGGGGTTATTACTGCCAATGTGTTGGTAAACTAGTCCCAATTAAAGCACAACAGGAAACGAGAGAGGAAGACTAAGCTGGGGTGGGCATCAAGCTCCTGCTGTATTTTAAATGTGCATCCTGATGTTTGAGAGTTTATCTCGATTTTGTACTGTGTATGTTTCTGTGTATTTATGGAGCTCAGGATGTCTAGTAACCGAATGAGCTGAAGTTAATGTGCATCCTCCAAAAAAACGAAAATACACAAAAAACGTTGGTCCTTTTACATCTAAAACTATGAAGACTTATGTTTGTATCTGCTTTAGAACATAACTGCTGTGAAATAATCAGCAAATCACATCTTTTTCTCTGATTCGAAGCTTTCTTCTCGTTACTGCCACTCCCTCTTTACATTCACTCTCTAGCTTGCTCACCATTGCTGCTCATAGCTTGCTGGCCCCCTCTCTATTTTTCTATCCTTTTTTTAAAAATCGGGAAGCCGACAACAAGTAAAAAAGATTCTTATTCGGATGGATATCTTTGGTCTGATGGTCAGCTTACGCGATTGGCCATTGTGAGATGGGAACTGATGGATTGTGTTTTGGCAAAAATTGATTCTGGTTCACCTTCTAGTCGGATGGCTGTTGTGTTTTTTTGCTGAACCCCACGCAGTCCCCACTCATGTAGCCTAAACACATTACCCCCATTCAAATAAATAGGAGGGCTGCCATTTTGGGGTGAATGCATTCTTACTTTGACAGCGATGACGTGGCCTGTCTTCTTGAATCGCACTTTGAAGACCTGTCCACAGGTGCCGCTGCCGATCTCCCCTTCACTGATCAGGTCTGTTACCTCTGCTGGATACCTCTGAATAGACAAAGAGGGACAAATATATAAAAAAGTGATTAAATTATACACTAAAATCTTGTTTCCATGCAAACTCTTCAATCTGAAATGGAGCAGAGAGGACTATTCTGACTTTCTGCATCATAAGGCAACAGTAAACCCTCTGGGCCATTTACTAACAAATGTTTTGATCTGTAATTAAGCTGTTCCCTCAGTGGCTGAGAATACCAGCACACATCGGGAAGATGCATCATGTCCCTACTTCGTTAAAATTAAATCAGTGACAACTGAGATCTTGTGAGTAACATCTCATTGAGTGAATGATGTGGCAACCCCTCTGGGCTAATGACAGGAAGTAAAAATAATCTGGAGAGCAGTGAGTCACATCATCGTCTAAAGCATCTTTAAACCCTGACTGACACTGACTACGATACTGGACTTGAAGGCTGGAAGAGGGAGAAAACAAACTAACTGAACAAGGCCAACCATTATTAGACAAAAACAGCAATATTATTCAGTGTGTTGTCAAAGACAGAAGAAGGTCGGGGACGGTTGTTGCTGTCCAGATAGAGATGATGTGCTCTGCTCAAGGGCACATTTCATGTTTGGTTTCATAACATGACTTATCAGAAGTCCTTTGTGCTCACTATACCAGCTTATATAAACTATAACTGCTTTTTTATTGTGAACAGTGAGGAGAATTAACTTAAAGAACTTGTTAAACGATGAGGCAAAACTAACCTGACCATCGATCTTCAGATAACCCGTCTGTTTCATGATCTCCTGCAGCTTCTGGTCGATCTCTGCACTGTGGGGACAAACACATACAATGACGCACAATGTTAGGGTGCGCAGATCCTATATGAATATATATCTTTCAGGGTGAAACAGCCATAGGGAGAATAGAGACTTCCGACTCAGAAATGAATGCTGTGTGTGTTTCTGTGTATCTCTTCAACCCACACTATAAGCACGTAGATCCATTATGTTCAACACAACTTGCTCTGCTTTAAATTAACCCTTCATGCTGCTCACCCTCCAGTGTTTGTATGTTACTGTGTGTTTTCATGTGACCTTCTTGTGTACTGAACAGTATATATTTAAGTTTACTGAATGTTTTCTCTCCATCTTTACATCGTTGCTTCTTTTTTTGTAATTAAAAATGTTGAACTCACTCATTATTGTGTGGGTGCATGAGTGAATATGTTCTGATTATTCATTTTTAAATGAGGTTCAGTAGTTTTGGTCAATTATCACTTAGCTGTTGTTTCAAGAGTGCTTGTAATTTTAAATTTAAATGTAATGAATATTTCTTTCTTTTTAAAAAAAAAAAAAAATCACCAATCTCTGACAGAAGCAGTTAAAGAAATGTGTTGCTCTGCTTTATACTGATTTTCAATGAAGGAGAGGAATCATCACATGATCTGTTGTTCTTACATTACTATAAATACAGTTTCTCATTATTTATTGCTCAGATGAACGTCATACTTCTCTAGGCTCTTCTGTAGGCCATATGGAGGTGTGGGCAGGGTGAGCATGTGTCTCGGGCGGCTGGGGTAGGGGTGGTGCTGAGGCGAGTTCTCTGAAGACGATGACCGGCTGCCTCCATCGTTGGCCAGGGGCAGCTGAAGCGCTGGGGTGGGAGGGTGGGGAGACATGACACATTAGAGACTGGAGGAAGAGTAGTGTGTTTTACACCAGAGGCCAGCATGCCAGAAGGTGTAAGAGAGTTATGTTTATTCATGCACTGACTGACTCCATTATTTTAGTGATGTAAAGCTGTTGTGCACCAATAGTGAACACAGTGACTAAACCAAAGTGTCTGATGAGAAAAAAGAACGTGATCTGTTATATCCTGTGTAGAACCGAGAGAAAATTATATCCCGTGAGACACCAAGAGAAACCGGCCTTGGTGAGATCAAAGAGTTCTTTCACTATGGCACTGCTATCTAGACTTGAACTTGCTGCATACGAACCCCTCACCCCCCCCCCCCCCCCCCTCCCCAAAGTTACAGCTTTGTTTTTGTTTCGCTGATGTCCCGATCCAATGTTAAAACAAACATGACGGTTATCTCAGAGCCAAAGCACACCATTCTCAGGCAAAAAGAGACAGCACAGCGTTAGCCAACAGCTCAGGAGGTACAGTTTACACATATGGATGCCCACATGTTTTTTCAAAGGAAACTTCTGACTTATTACAATTTGGGCTTCATTTTAATACCTCCAGCCATTGCTTTAATTAGTTATGATAGCATTTTACTCATTAGAGTGACGGTTAAGATCTCAGAAGGTGGCAACACTACTAAAATACAAGCAGTCAGGTTGTATGCAAGCAAGTAGCTTTGCCAGATTAAGTACAACATTATTTGGAGGTGAAACCAAAAGTAAGTGCATCCCTCACTGTACAGGAAACTGCGTACATACAACTACAGCAGATTAAATTTTAACCTACTAATGTCAATCTGAACATAATTGACAGTTGGGGTTAATATAATAATTTAACCACTTGTGTTTGTTTCCCTAATAATCTTTTTTTTTTATCAATTTTATCTCGTTCCAAGATCTCAGCAAATATTGTGGTGAGTATATGTTGTTATCATAACCAATCAAACCAATGGCTGGGGGCGAAAAAAGACCATGAAGTAATAAATCATAGCTTCTTATCAAACCTGTTATTATCTGCACAAAGCCACACAGTCTTACTGATACTCATAAATGAAAGCTGTAGGTCCAGTTGACAAGTGACTGCCACTGTAACCCAAAACCCAAACAAAAGACGAAACCTGCATCTAGTCCTATATCAGCACAAGGCTCAATCATGCATTCAAGCACATGTTAAAACTCTGTTGGCCTTGAGATATCCGATGTACGTGGCAACACTGACTCATTTTCAGAGGAGAATAATCTAAAGCAGAATTAGCACAGATCTGTCACACCGCCAAATGCTCAGACAGAAAGTCAGCAGTTACAGTATGATGAACTCCCCGACTATGAGCACTAAATCAGACCGTTGATTATGAAGATTTTAAGTCCAAACTTAATATTTTCATGTTAGCGCCTTTTTAAATGTTCATAACCAGTTCGCAAAACCTTTCAAGGACCACGCAGCTCTTATCATCATCATCATTATTATTATTATTTTTGTGGTCGTGAGCTGACAACTCCTCTGAGAGTGCCAGCAGGTGTTTGTGTCCATGAGTCACCTGTGGATGGACAGATCAGCCTGTAAGGGGAGAATCAGTTAGTGAAAGGGTGCAGGGATTAGTGTGGAGGGGAAGGAAGACTCAGGCAGCCTTTGGCACAGATCGCATCTCCATAGTTCGGCTGGCTCCAGATGGACGGATGGGAGGATAGACGGGCAGACCGAGCGAAGAGAAGAGGACACACACACACACAAACACACATAGTTGTAGGCACTGCTGCACTGCCTCCTGCTCACACAGTGCCTCTGCAAAACGAAGGAAGTGGGGGAGATGCCAGAAGATGAATAACAGACAACATCAAACAGTCCGATGTGAGAGACAGAAAGGAGAAATTCAGCCAAAACTGCATAGCACAGACTAAGCTGGAAGTCAGACAGTCAGTCAGTCAGACTCGGACAGGAAGGCGAGTCTTCAGTTGGCGCACAAAGAAAACAAGAGAAAGAGAAAGAGAAGCTAGAGTGTTCACAGCACTCCTGCAGACGGACCAGTGGGGATGCTGGATTAGAGACTGTGTCAAACAAAACACAACCCAAAACATCGTGCCGTGCAGAAAAAGCCACATGCACCGTGATTCTCTGCCTCCAGCAAAACAAAGGTTAATCACCTGACACATCCGCACACGCACACACGCGCACACACACACACACACACACACACTCAATATCAGCACACACCAACACTGCCCTGCCACTGGCACAGACACACACCGACAGACAGACAGACAGACAGAGAGGAGAAGGGATGGAAAGATGGAGGGAGGATGTGATTTGAGTGGGAGGTGCAAATAACTGCAGGGCCAAAATATCAGCACTACTCAAGGACTGATTTCACAAACATAAGATTCAACTTTTATCCGTCAGTGGAGATTTTTATAGTCATAAAATGTTCAGATACAGAGTAAAGAATTAAGTTTCTGAATGTGAGAAAAATGTGAGTGTGGGGAGGATGCTGCTTAAAGTTATCCACCAAAAACTACACTTTAACAGCTGGTGCCAACATAAGTTATGTTACATAAAGACCATCTAGTTGGTCTGGCTCAAACACGATATGCCCCTGTACTGGTTAGAAAAGAATAAACAGAATTTTACAGCCACTTATATAAAGAGTATCCACATAGTCTGTCCTCTGTAAACTCTGAATTACGCTGCATATGAGAAAGTGCACAAGAGCATTAAAAAAAAGTAATTGCAACGAGTGAAGTAGGGACGTGAAGTGCCAATAAGGCTTTACTAGCAAGGGCAAAATGAGAGACACTAAACTATGTGTTTCAAAGCCAAAAATACTCCTCGATAAGTTTAAATGTGATCATAAAATAAATAAATAAATAAAAATGAAAAAAAAATCAGAAAGAGAGGATGAATGCGGAAGGAATGGGAGGTGGGATGGAAGGTGACATGGAGGGGTAGAGGGGTTGAGGAGACGGGTGCAGTGGCAGAGAGAGCGATGGATTGAATGATACCTGCACGCTGGGAAGGGGCTGGAGCAGGACTGAGCTGGATCACGATGACTAGACAGAGGAAAGAAAATATACACACACACGCACATTACTGCACTGTACTACTGAGACGATCGTGCACACACACACACACACACACATACACAAACACACATACAACAAATGGCAAAAAAACAAAGACCTTCTGACTTGCATCACTGACCTCCCTGACACACACCTACCATCAATTCGTACATTAACACAGAAATGTGAGCAGGGTGAGTTAAAAGGGAACACTGGGGTTATTTTATATTTTTCTTACTGTCTACTGGTAAAAAGAGCAAAAGCAACAATATTTTAGTCCATCTTTTCATACTTTCCAGCTTCCCTACCCTGTCTGCCTCAAGCCCATTCATTCCTAATGAACAAATGAGCTTTGAAATGGCTCATAATATAGTTTCATTTGAATTAAGACTAAAACAGGTGAGCACTGTTGTTTATAGTGTCATTTTTAGGTACTATTTTCAGTTGCAGATTAATTCAGATTTGGTGCTTTAGTGAGTATTTACAGCAGTGTGATGTTGATGTTGGATCAACTTTAAGTTGAGTAGGATCATCATAGTGAAAGTGATGATCATACTCATCACTGAAAATACAAACTCTTATGTTTGTATTTTTAAAAGTTTTTGGACAACAATGGACATCTATTGCACAGAGGAATAATGTATCAGGTTTGGAGTGCACAGAAAATATAACTGGGCTTAAATGAAAGCCAAAAATGTTGTCTTTAAAATGACAGCTCACATATTATAGTAAGTTTAAGTCACAATTACTGCGATTGGAGGTTAACTGGTTAAAGTAACAAAGTACTAACAACAGGCACATAGCTTTCTGTAAATGTTATGGTACAGGATGGCACAAAAATCTAGTCATGGACTTTCATGAGATTTGTTGACCTTAAGAAAATTATAGAATATCACCAACTGTGTCTTTTAACTCACTCACTCAATTACTTTACACTCTCATTCAGACTCAGACAGCAAATAGGACTTCAGGAATCAAACTCATTTTCAAAGAAGAACAAAGAAAAAGAATAAACAGGTTTGTAGTAAATGTTACACAAATCTTACATGAATGCTGGTGTGATCTGTAAGGAAGAATGGACTTTATTGATGGATTTCATATAATATTGGTAAGCACTTGATAAAATCCACTTGCACAGTCAAAGGATAGATTAATAATTTTGTCAAGTCTGTCTTAAAACAATAGTCATGTACCCAAATGAACACATCACACAAATGAAGGTTTTCCTCACTATGATCATTCCTCCTGTTCATACTGGCTTATAAAATATCCCCTTCAAATGTGTTTTAAACGTAAGTGATGGGGGACAGAACCCACAGTGTGTCCACATAGTCATTTTGTGCAAAATTGTATTTAAATGTTGATCTGAAGCTTATGTAAAGGGTCAGCAGTCTGCCTTAGTCATATGAAGAGGATATCTGCCACATTTAGCATCAAATTCCCTCTTTGTGTTTCCTCTGACAGTGTTTCCCTGTTGAGCTGTGGTGGGAGCATAGTAACAAAAAGAGGGATTTTGGCACTGAAGGGACTGTGATGATGAAAGATATCTACTTGATTTGACTCATCTGAACAGCTGAAGCTTCATATTAACTTCAGATGAACTTTTAAATACATTTTTGCACAGAAGCAGGACTGTGGATTTTGTCCTCCATCACTTCCATAGTAAAGTGCATTATGAAAGGATCTTCTAATGGTCAGTATGAACAGGAGGAAAGATTATGACAAGAGACAAAGTTTCTATGCTCATTAGGGCATCTGTCTTTTGCTTTAAAACAGACAGAATTAATAACTCTTCTTATAAGAGCTTTCTTCTTCTTCTTTCTTCCTGCATGTCTGTCAGCATGTTGAAGACTTGGGCCCAACATTACTGCTTCACCACCTCCTATAACACAAACTTCATATTCACTAAAAATTGTGAAGGACTTCACCTCAATGACTCTGTATCAAACTAACATTTAGGGGGTTAATTCTTCGTTGGTTTTACATGTCAACACTTGAGCAGACCTTACTTCACGTATGTAAGACGTTAGCTCGGTCTGCTAGCTTCGCACAAATTAGCGTGTGTCTCGTCAAAAAGGGTCAAAATTGGCAGTGAAAACTGACTTTGCCGCAAGAGTCACAGCCACACACACTGCCTGGTAGCTGCGAGGAACCACTGATACTCTGGGGATACATGGCACTGGCGTAATATATCACAAACAGACTGGAAACTACATGAAATGTTCAGACTGACGCCGGGCCTGCCACCGACTATCACTCAAACTGCTAGCTGGTTAGCCTAGCATGTTTGACAGGACAGGACCAAAACAGATTTCAGGACGTGACTGCCACACACATATTTCATGACAGCGCTTCAGATGGTTCAATTTTAGCTTTACTCGCTATAGAAACTGCCCCCTTTGTTCAGTAAATGGTTTGACAGTAAAACCGACCGAGCAAGCTGAGTCGGTGTTTGTTTATGTAGCTAGCCTGTTAGCAGTATAACACCCCCGACTCCTCCGCTTCCTCCCTCCGCCTCTACGAGCTTTTCCCCCCGGCTATTCTGGCCGTTACCGACTCCCCGGTGGACACTCACTTGGCCTCGGACGTGATCGCTGCGGGCTCATGTCGATGTTTAGGTCGATTCTCCGGCGAGCTTCTTCATTTTCCTGCTTTAGTTTCTCCTCGATTCGCGACAGCCTCTGCTCCAGCGACGACATCTTGAAAAATTGAGCACCATGTAGTTCCCAGCAGAGCTCTCGACTCCCCTCTCTGGCAGGCAGCAGCACAAAACACACACACACACACACACACACACACACACTCTCACACACTCACACACTCTCTCACACACACACACACACACACACACACACACACACACACACACACACACACACACACACACACACAGAGTCGTGTTTCCATCACTTCAGTTATATTGACTTACATTAATTTCCCGGAGACTTACCCCAACCTTAACCATAACCCTAAACTAAACCTTAACTTTAAATTAGTTCCCACCCTAACATTCATTATTTATGTTGAGGGGACTTACTTACTGTATGTCTTCATAAGGGAGGAAAGTCCCCACAATTTGACTGTGTGAACACCTTTACGGTCCCACAATGTGAGGAATACCTGTACAACACACACACAACTATGCATAGGCCTATATAGCAAATTGAGACTGACAGTTCTTTCTTGACCTTGGAAACAGCAGCTTAAAAAAAAGCAATCTCAACCCAAGGTCCACTTACTTGCTTGTTCGGGACTTTTCTACGGTATCACATGGTCCTCATCAGAAAGCTCTCAGCGGCTCAGTTACCAAAGAGCTGTAAATGTTCAGACTTAACGTAATGCTGAGCAGCTACAAGTTTTCTCATCTGTGTTTGTAATAAAAAAACAAACTGATAGTTCATTCTTGACAATAGAGGCAATATCTGTATCTCATGGTTTTCATTAGCAGATGGGGTTTGCTCAGTTGTGATGAAAGTGTAGACATTCATTTACATGTGAGCAAGCCCCATCTGCTGATGAAGGGACAAATCTGTTATATGGTTGAAAGCTACAGAGTAAGTAAGTGGATTTTGAGTTCACATTGTGTCGAAAACTCAGAGTAAGATCTTTGATATGTTGTTTGTGAAATACTGGTAAGAGATTGAGAGCTGTATGTCATTTAATCATCACAACTGACACTTCACAAATCCAAGGATACTTTGACATGCACACTGGAGAAGTGAGAGATCAAACCGCCCATTTTCCAATTAGTGGACATCCTGCTCTGTCTCTGAGCCATAGCCACAGCCCCCCCAGCAGCCATTGATTGAAAAGGATGAAAGTAGTAACTTGAAAATGTCCGCTTGGGGTCTGGGAATTTTTCAGTATTCCGTCAATGAAATGTCATTGACTCAGCAATTAGTCGATTAATAAGAAAAAAATTGATTAAGAGAAAATCAACTGGTTTTGTCCACTGGCCAAATGGCTAATGAATGTTAAAATTTGATTTGTTTTCTCTTTGGCTGGTGAGTGAAATAAATCTAGCAGTCACATGCATATTTTACCAGCATTTTGCTGATGGTTGGTGCTTATTTTGAGCCCTGACACCCAGTATGACACATATCACACAGCTTTTAGGGAGTGGGTGTTATCCAGTATTGAAGTTGGGGGGTGTCTCAGTAGTGTTAGATGTACTGACCTTAGTTGAACTTGGTGATCACTAAAGTCAGTACTGATCCACTGTCTTTGTGTTTTCACATGATAGATAAGAGGTATACGCCCGTTTGATATGTGTAGTTGTAGTAAGTTGATTTTCCTTGCCAATATGGAGCTGAAAACAGATCTACGGATTGGTTGCAGACGCTTGAGCAGGGGATCCATTTGAGCTCTCAGATACAGCAGCGTATTGCTGCCACGCCAGGAAAAAAAGAACGGATCGGTATCATGTTATAACGTGATAGTTTCTTGTTATAACATAAAACTTTTCATGTTATAACATGATAGCATAAATGTTTCACATTGTGGAATGAGGAAACGCCGTGTGGAGAAGGGATTAATTGAGGAATATGGCTCATTTACAGTACAGGATTTGATCAAGTTCTACTTCATGCTTGGGTTGAGACATGGCGAGATTCTGCTGTTGTCCAAGTGCTTGATGCTGGCCTTTAATTTGCCATACTACCATTTGGGAAATCCCCAAATGGTAGTATGGCAATTTTTTTTTTCTGGTGTGGCAGCAATACGCTTCCGTACTCAGACCACTGGTCACCCTGCCAACCTGAAATCTACATTAACCCAAATTAACTAATGTTTTTGTTTTCTTTTTTAAACAAATGTTTGCTATCTCACTAAATTACATTTTTTTCCACCTGCAGCAGTCAAACTATGTTTAATAACTTCAGTTGCATTAGTTGTTGATCAATGAGCAGGACTGTTTTATAGCAATATTAAGCTTAATACAATTTTTGCATCATTTTTAGAATCTTGATTTATAAATTATGTAGTCCGACTACGCTAAAAGCGATTTTCCTGTCCATCTATTTAATCCATTAACAATTTCTCAATAGATTTTCAAAGCTGTTACTGTACATCACGATAAGATGATTTCATCCATATTACATTGCCCAACTCTTATCTGTAGCTCTTCCTTGATTTGAACACTCCCACACATTAACACCAACACACGGACACAATATTCACTCCAGGTTTTCTTTATAAAATAAGTCATCTCATACTCTCACATGGTTTTGTATTGTCGTACACAAGATAAGTAAAATCCACACTGTCATACATACAGCTTCACAACAAACCTCTACTGTTCTCAGAAATGTTTTACAGAGGACTGATCTCCACTACATGGCCAACAAGGCTTATACCACTGGCTCATATTTTCCAACATTTATGAGTCTCTATGATATTGTTGTTCATAAAAATGTATTGCCAAGAGAACATTTTTAGCTAAGATCTAAAGCGGCGAGCTCTAATTGGTTGTACTGTGTTTCCAAAAGCACTAAGATATCAATTGGTTTCAACGGAATCAAAGACGATTTCATCCTTGTGATGAAAACCAAACCTTATAATGACCACAACAGATAGATTTTAAGCTCTAAAAACTGACATTAACACTAACACAGTTGCTACAGCCAGTGTTTGATGAGTTTCAAAGCCAGATATCATCGTCTTGGAGGGAAATTACTTATTTCATGTCCACAAAACTCTGGTAGCATCTAGATAACTGGATGGATGAGTCTAAAACTCATAATCGACAATCTGTTACTTGTACAGCAAGTCTTAGTGTTTAATTTTTTTCATTTAAAAAAAAAGGAAAAACTTGCATGCCACATAGCTTTAGTGCTGATAGGTGTCATTTTGTGCTTGTGAATGAACTAACAAAGCACTTAAAAAAATCAAAAATCAAATTATGTATAATACCCAATTGTATGTATGTGCATGGTATTGAATAATGCATTCAAGAGTAAATTGTCATCAAATATGACTCATTTGTAAATTGTTGTTTTCTCACAGAAATTAAAATCTAAACACACATTTTAAAAAGGTAGTTGGTATAAGTCCAAAGAAAAGTCCATGGCAGTGAAGTAAGACAGTGGTTCTTTACCCCGTAGTTAACTCAAATTTCACCTAACATCAGTCAGCTTGACTCAATGTTAGGGTCATCGTCATAAGCTTTGAGTACAAATTCACTCTGCATGTCACAAATTCTTCTGACGAGTAAATCACTCTTCCTGCTGCTTTACACCAAGAGCCACAAAATAAAAACAAACTTTTTTTCTTCTTCTGTGGATAAAATACAAATACAAATGTAAGGCATTGGTATGTGAGGTGTTGAACAACCTCTAAACAGTCGACAGTACAAAGAGACAGCGAGATCCTCCTCTCACAGCTGCACAGGTGACCACACTGACACGTAGGAGGATGGGAGGAGGCATTTTAAAGGCTAATGTCACTGGTGTGTTTTAAAGTGATTGGAGAGGGGACACATCAACTGTCGCGTATTTGTCCATCAAACATTTTACACCATCTGCCATGTCCCCTCTTTTTATTTTCTCAGTCCATATCTTTAAAACCTTGCAGACACACAAAACACAGACCGACTGCCTTCGGCCTCTCCGCATTCATTCACAGTGTAATTAACAATCAGACGATCTGTAGAAACGGTCTGCTCTGACAAAACCGTTGCAAAGCCTTCAATATTGAACATTCCTTGAGTTCTGCGAGCCGACGACCCACTAGCAGAGGTCAGACACGTAGTCAAAGTCTCGGAAGCTGTCCTGGTCTTTGCGGGAGAGTACACGTGGCTCACGTGGAGGTGTGAGTGTCGGCGCTTCAGTGGTGAACTCTTCATCGAAGTTACTGACATCTTCCTTACTGCCAATGGAGGGCATGAATGGAGGGGTGACCTTCCTTTGGAGCAAGCCCTCCCAGTCTATGTTCTGGAGGGACATTAGGGAAATTATTAAAAAGGAGAATCAAGAATCTTTTCTGGTTCTAGTGTATAAATATGTGAAGCCTCTTACCCTGAAAAATGGCTGCTTCTTCACCTCCTCCGCATCCTTCTCACCAGAGCCCAGTCGTCTCTCGGGGTTCCTCCTTAACAGCTGCTCATGTTCAAACACACGCACACAAATAAGAATTTATAAGGAGATGTCGTAGTCAAACGTCAATGGGACCTCTGTGATTGTGAGTTGGTTGGCTTGATGGTCTGTGACTTAATGATGAGTAAATGTTTCATGTGTGTGTGTGCAGCATTTATCATGTATTGTTTGTGGGTGATAAAGTCAGCCAAGAGCGTGTGTGTATCCTCACCCTTCTCATGATGCCAATTGCCTCAGTGGAGAGGAAGCGTGGGTAGCGGACTTCATCATTCACAATGCTGTCGAACACCTCCTCCTCATCATCCCCTGGGAAAGGAGACTACACACACAAACACCAGCTCAGAAACAAACACAGACTGCCATCAGATCGGATATCACTCCAAGCACAATGTGTGTATGTGTGTGAGTATTAGTTCTCACCTCTCCCACCAACATTTCGTAGATAAGGACCCCCAGTCCCCACCAGTCTACTGCTCTTGTGTATGACGTATCAGTTAGGACCTCGGGGGCTAAAAATTCTGGTGTCCCACAGAATGTGCTTGTCCGATCTCCAAAACCCATTCCTACAGACGAAGGAGAAACATGAATTTATATGTGTCTGAGAACGTTTAGGACAGTCCAGTCAGGCAGAAAATGAGAAATGAAAGGAGCCCATCTGTCTTTAACATCCACCTTCTTTACACAGTCCAAAGTCAGCGATCTTCACATAACCATCTGTGTCTAGCAGCAGGTTGTCAAGCTTGAGGTCTCTAGAAGAGAGAGGAGGTGAAGAGACGTAGGTGAGAATCGTCAGTGTCTCTTCACATGTTTCACATCAGAGATTACAAGAAGAGTTTAAAAGAGAGACATTTCATCTGCATTTAGTGGGAGAGTTTAAATCTATTGCATCAGTTTTTTAGTACTATTCTTGTACTATAGTTTTTTTGAAGTATTCTTAAGAATATTTTCTTTTCAGATCATTTGCATTACTTAATTCAGATACAGAGTTTCTCCAGTGAACTTAACTCATATATATAAAACATATTTGGTGCTGATTTAATTAGGTAGATGTTTTTTAGTTTGTAGCTTCTTGTGTAGACATTACACCCAACTATCATGTGAGTTCACAGGTTTGTGTGGGTTCTGCTTACCTGTACACAATTTTATTGTCATGGAGGAACTGAAGTCCAAGAACCACACAGGCTGCATAAAACCTGAAGTCAAACAAAAGGAACATTACAAACCTAAACTAAGATGGAATACATGGTAACCCTCATAAACAGCTAAGTTTTTCAGACCACTTAAATGGTTCATTTTACAAAAAACTACTGTCTGAGGGCTGAAAAACTGCTAGCTGTTGCACGTGAGTGTTACTTCTTTAGTTACTATAGTATATAGTAAATGCATGTCTTCAATGTCCAAGTTGAAGGCTTTTCATTTTTGTCATGTTTACAGAAAATGGCAGCAATTGAACAGTTTGTTGAACTGGACACCTTTTTTTTTTTTAATAAAAAAATGGTTTGAAAGTCATGTCTTTATTTTCCTTGTGTGTTCAGGCGCATTGGTGGCGCATTGCTATTTTGAGGCAGAGGAAAGCGATTGCGCTACTGACCAAAAAAAAAATCAGGTATAAAGTCACTGGCGCATATGTCACTGTTATTTAAGGGGCACATTATCAAGAGTCCAATATGCTTCTATATAGGCGCAGACACTATGCTTGTTACGCACAAGAACGTGCAGCAGCACACAAACATGCAAAACATTACAAATAAAAGGACCACAATGTGAATTCGTATTATGATGTACATCAACATATTAAAAATACATGTCATATTAGTTAGTCATAATATTTCTCAGAATTAATTAATTGTAAAAAGAGTGGAGAGTGCCGCTGTGGACAGTCCTAACAACCTATGAAAGTCTGTAGCCTCTGATGCTGCACAGAGCGCAGTGCCATTACGCACAGCCACTCACTGTTTATTAAATCAGCTGATGACACCAGGCTGCTGCACACCTCTACACTCAGACTGGTTGGTTATATCTCCATATTTTTCCTTTATATAAATTAAATGTGAGGTTAGCAGCTCATCAGCCAACTTTCCTTTCAGCAAAAGTAACTCATGTTATATTATTGAAACGCATTGCTGGGTAAATGCGCTGTTATAATAGCAATCAGACAAAGTGACAGCACTCCTGGATATTAAAGGGAATGGGAGATGACACTCTGACTGGTTTACCGCGTGTTACACCGAAAACCCGCCTATGATTAATGAGGGGACTTAAGTCCATCCCTTTTCCACTTTTCCATTTTTCCACTGGTAAAATAGCAAAAGTGGATTTGGACACACCCCAAAGGCACATGCGCCACGCGCTTCACGCCATGCGCTATAGATCGTTAAAATGGGGCTCTTAAACTTCTCAAGCAATAAACATACAAAGTGTGTTTGGAGACAAACGGAACATACACGGCTCGTGGCTCTGTGAAGACGTCAGTGTGGATGTGCATCATAAGGTCGCCTCCTGCAGTGTACTCCATGACAAAACACACATGCTCTGGTGTCTGGAAGCACGCAAACAGGTTGATCAGGAAGGGATGCTGCGACATGTTCACGGCCTCAAAGATGCGCTTCTCGCACATTAGACTGGAGGGGAGAGGAGGATAAGGTGGAAAGGGGAGAAGATGAGAGAAGGATTGAGGGAGCAAGAAAAAAGGGATGAGAGAAAAAAAAAGATTAGAGGGAAAAATTAGACACATTAACAGATAATTAGATGTTTATTTTGGTGGATGTGGCGCCCACACAGGAAGTGTAATCATTGTGGTTTGAGGCACAGCAGCACAGATTAAATACAGTTAAATGTATTATTTTAGCTGACGCTGAAATAACAGCAACCAATGACTCAAACACAGGAACATATAGAGTAATAAACACACACCTTTCCACCTCATCTCGAGCGATGATATCTCCTTTCTTCAGGGCTTTGATGGCGTACATCGTGCCTGTCTTCTTGTATTCTGACAACAACACCTGGCGACAAATAGATCCAAGACACACAACAGATAAACACATGTATATTAATTTTAGGAGGAGGTGTAATGAAAACTTGTTAAAATATTACAATAAAGTCTTAATAATAGTCCAACCCTGCAGGATGAACTCAATTTGCATATGAAGCTAAAGGTTTAATTAATTTAAAAAAAAATAATGGCACCTTCCCAAAGTGTCCTCTGCCCAACACAGCAATCAGCCTGAAGTCCTGCAGGGAAAGAGGGCCTTTCTTCTGCTTACTGGAGAGACAGACAAACACAGTCAGCACAAATGTTTACAATGAGTCACTTATAGGACACGGCTTATTTAAAAAACACTAGATTAGAAATATCACAGAAATACATGACAAGACTATTTGTCAGGGCAGGAAAGGAAACAGAGTGTGGGTAGAGTAGTTTCAAATGTCACATACTCATTTTTATAGATAATGGAACTAGATTAGATCAAATTAAAACAACAATATAAATATCCCAAAAAATATATTGTTGGTAATGTAACAAATGATGTAGAGGGCGTCTCCGTGCGTGTATGTGTGTGTGTGTGTACCTGCCAACTGATGGGGTTCGGACAGGGCACTCAGGGGTGAGATCTGGGGGGGAGAAGGGCTCGATGACTGGCAGTCGATCCTGACGGGGGACATGCGAGGAAAGAGACACGGAGGAAAAGACACAGAGAGACATGCAGAGACGGAGATATAAGAGGAGATAAGATGGAAGACATGAGACAAAATGATCTCACAACAACAGTTTGGACATGACATACAAGCAGCCTCTCAGTGATTCACTTTTAGTTCCAGCTCAGTTTTTGGAGACATTGTGGTCAAGTGCACGCCTCAATGAAAATCCACACCAGCTGTGTTTTTTTTAGGCATTCTTGATTTTGGTCACGTGTCCGTCTAACATAACAGAGGCTTCCATTTTATCAAATGAAACATACATTCAGACATTCTAGTGCTTTTATCAATGTGGTGTACTACCAATACAATAATCTTCACAGGCAGCCTACTGTCTGTATGTTGTGAATATATTAACTATATCTATTACAATCAATAAAGGCCTCTAGACTGAACAGATGGGTACTGGGTGTGGATTTACAGAATGGACATTTCAGTAGCGTCATATGGGACAGTCTGTGGAGATTAGAAAGATTACCATGTTTATGATGGTTTTATGATTGCAGTGTTGGCTAAGTGTGGATAAACTGGTAATGACTGGTAATAACTCTGATGTGACATGAATATGGTATTATTCCACTGAGGTTTCACATCTGGTTCAGATTTCAAGAGTGACAGGCTTTATGACTAACTCAACCAACATTTTGTTGCTCAAATTAAGCCAATGTAACTTTGTTGGTGAATAAAATGGAGTATTTTCATAACGTTCTTACATGACTGTAGCTCAAAACGATTTTTTTATAATCTCTTATTTGCAAATCCTGGATATAAAAATATACTCTAAACTTGACTTGAATTGTAAATATTATGGTCTGGATTACTGTTTATTACATTGTTCACTGATCAAAGTGACAAAACATCATTTTTAAAATCTATTTATCCCACAGCTAACAGAGCGGATTTACTACAGTAGACCAGATCCCACACACAAATCCCCCACTTCCTGGTCTCCCACTCTCTCTGTCTGTCTCACCGGGGTGTGTATTTCCACGTCTCTCTTGTAATCGCCTCTTATCGGAGAGTCGCTGTCCAGACTCAACTTCTCCACTGAGATCTCCCTGAAAAATTCACACAGACACACACAAACAGACCAACGTGGCGATGCAGATGGTCAAATGAACAGACAGAAACAAAACACAAACGGATGGTTAGACATTGGGGCAGAAAAAGCATCACATGCTTCACACTTTGCCAGGAAACACAAGGAAAAAGGTTCAAGGAATGTTGCTGTGTTTGATAGCAAAGTCTGATTGACAGCTATCAAACAACACACATAATGTTCTTCCACTAAAATTAAGTGTGAATGAATGTTTATGTCATTTGTCTCACCCAGCATTGAGTGTGAGGCTGTGTGCATTGGGACTGTAAGTTCCTGAGTTGTTGACAGTAGGAATGGCGTTCCGAAGCAGCCTCACCCACGTCCCGATATCCACGTTCATCTGTCGAGCTCGAAGGAACGCCTTGCCTGGAAACACACACGCCTAAAGTCAATAATATGTGTCTCACAGAACCACTCAAAGATCATCGAGAAGAAGTTTTAAAATCTAGTCAATTCTAAGTCCAAACAAGGATCAAAATAAGTTAAGACCAAGGCCAAATTCTCCTTTATGTGGGTTTTGCCCAATCAGTTTTACACCCTGTTTAATTAAGTACTGTATATTGCTTGAATAGGTGCTGTGTAAATAAAGATGTCATTATGATGAAGACACAAAACTATCCACCACTAGAGGGTGCTGTTAGTTACAAAATGTGTGTTAGGTGCCAGCATCATGTTCAATATCTCAGTAAGAAAAGGCTGTTTCAGCACAACTGATGTTTGTTCATCTCAAAAGTTCATCTATATAAACTGTAGTAAGGCTCATGGATAGCAAAGTGGAGTTGAAACACTGAGAGAAGCTATTTCTACAATCAGCATATATTTCTGTTCTTCCTCTCTGGTCCGTTTCCTGCCCACCTTGCTGCTTAGAAAAGACCTTTTTCTGCCTCTGGAGACGAGGAACTCTCTCAATGACTGGGTTAAAGAAGGTGACCTGGAAAACACACACAAAAACAAAACATGGAAACTACACATCCATTTTTTATTTTCAGATGTCACACTCAAGACAGGTGAACCTTCAAGTATGCTATATCAAAGCAGTGTTTTTCAACACAGGTGCATGTGACCGCTTGTGTGTGTGGGTAGGTGTATGTGCGCACAATACTTTTATGTGTATTAATAGAGTTTACAGGTGTCATATAGGGAAGGATATCTGTGTCGAGCTTTTGGTGTGGCTGTCCCTTTTCTCATTTTTTGTTGCTGTGTGTGTACATATACGTCAAGCTTTGAGTGAGTATGTGTGTGTGTTATTATGGTAAGCACCTCGGCCAGCAGCAGACCCTGAGGCTCCAGCTCCAGCTGAACTCTGTGTTTCTGGTTGTCCAGGAACTCTTCCAGCTTCAGGTACTTAAGAGCGCACAGTGAGCGGTAGTCCTTCCAGTAGACGGCAATCTCCATCTCCCTTGTCTAAAAACACACAGACACATGGGCACACAACTGTCATGCACATGCAAACACACAAACTTAGCAGCATATAAAGGACTGTGTGTATACTGACCCTTTCCAGTTCCACAGTGAAGGTCTGGTCCCAGGCTTGTTCTCCCACAGTCCTCCAAGCCGTCTGGCCCACCACTGTGTTATCCAGCTTTAGCACTGCACTTACTTCCGCTGCACACAGTAACACAGCAAGTTTTATTTCCCCAATAGGTGACATTCCTTTATGGTGGCTGACACTTTAAGTCCTGACATGTATAAAAATGAAGGCTTCTGTATGCTAACACTACAAAACACAACACAGTTTAGGTATTGATTATTGAGTGACATTAATTCCTTGAAGACACTGCAGAAAGTGGTTTGTGAATGGTTCACTCTGGGTATCGAGGCAATTCGGTTAAATTTGCTGATGTTACTGTGCTGCTATATGTGAGCACTGATATAGCATACCCAACGTCACCTTCCTAAAGTTAAAACTGCAACTATGCGTTACTATACTAAATATGGACATGCTACAGTACTATACTGACCTGAAAGTGACAGAGACAGTACGTGGTCCACTATTTGTAATGAAAGAAATGCAAATAAAAAAAGTTATATTGTAAAAAAATTAACCTAACCAGGCCTTACACACAGACTCACACTTACAGCATACATATGTACTCACAGGAAAGCTCCTCTGTTTTGCTAGGTGTTTTTCCACTGACTGAGCCGCTCCGCCCGTACAGTCCCTTGCTGCCCCTCATGAAAGACCTGGTGTCCCCGGGGCTGTAGCAGGGTAGCATGACAGCTGTCCCTTTACTGCGTCCTGGGACCACCTCCAACAACCCCACACAGCCTAGCACCTGCACCTGTAAGGTGCCTGGAGACAGAGGCAAATAATTCAGGTATAACCAACTAGAGGCCAAAACACCAGACGCCTTATCAACAAGATTTAAGACTACGTATAAAACACGTAAAGATGGTTTGGATATGACCAGGAATCAACAGCACCAACCCAGAAATAAATGAACAGGAATTACACACATAATCATATGAGATCATATTAAAATTCCCATTCTTCTGAACAATATGATGAACACATTTATCATATTTACTCAGGCCACAATCTAACTAGGCTTGTAGATATTATAATATAAATGTACAATTGAGTCTATACAGGCTACTATGATGTTCTGAAAAGTAAAAACTTTTATATAAAATGTACCCTTTTCTTACTCCTTTATGTAGTGAGGCGTCAGGGATGTTACTACAGATGTGTGCCTGTGTTTTGGTCAGTGTTAATCTTTTAAAACCTTTTGAGACTTATAGTGTGATCTTGCCTGATTTGGGCCTACTTGGTCTTGTTTGGTGTAACGTACCAGTAAGAGGTGAGGGCTTGTTGAGGGTGCTGTACTGGTTGTGGAGGTAGGGGGCGCCATGGCGTGAGCTGAATGCAGGGGAGGAGGCCAGGACCAGCTCCTCTTTGATGACGTTGGCCTTGGGATGGTCCTCTGGCAGCTCTGCTAGACGGTGGTCAAGAGAGTCTCTCAGGAGGTCCATGCGTTGAGACGCCTCACTCAGACGAGACTGTGCCTGAACAGCAGTGACCCAGAGCAGATGTAATATACATTTACATGTGCTGAGTGACTGCTTTAGTTATCATATTGACATAAAGTAAACTATTAAATCTCTGTCCAATCTCACACAATCCTATTTTAGTCTTGTTTTCACATTACTAAAGAATAATTGTATCAGTGTAACAATTCAGTAAAAAGTCCAGTACGGAAGCTCCATGCCACAATATACTGCAATTAAATACTGCTTTGATATTTGCTTATATTTGATTTTAGAAAATATAAGTCAATACTTGACTATAGCACCACATTTCAAGACTGAAAGAGCAAGACATCTCAGAACATGTTTGAGTCACTGGTACTGATCAAGATCCTTTCAACACCAGCATACTGTTGTTTTGAGTAATAGGAAGTATAGTGTTTCAGTTAAGGTGTTGAAGATACTGTATCTCTGAAATGAAGTGAAAGAGTGCTGTGGCCAAAGCTGCTTTGAGAAATATTTGACTTCACACAAAACTTTTCAATGGAACACTGTTTTCTGTCTCTGCTAGACCCAGAAAGAGAAAGTTGATCACTGTCAGAGACCTTAAGATGTCATGATACTGCAGTAACTCTGTTTAACAAACACATTTTAGATAAGCTAACAACACCAAAGTGGGAAGGTACATTTGCAGAGTAGACTGAAATACAGTCATTATATAGGTAAAGGTCTGAGGTTTTAAGTGGAAGGCTAGAACTGAGTTTAGGTTCAGTTGAGGGTTATTGTTGGGTTTGGGCATTTAGATGTGATGGTTAGGGTAAGGGTAAGGGCTCGGGAATACATCAATGAGTGTTCTCACAAGGTTAAAAGGGTCAATGGTGTGTGTATATGTGTGTGTGTGCGTGTTCGGGTCTAACCTCAGACAAGGCTTTCTTGTCCTGGACCTTGTTGGCCCCCAGGAGCCTGAGTACGTTTTTGGCCCCCTCAGCGACAGCATGTTCAACCCTGTAGTGATGTCTCAGCTCTTCTATTCGTAGCTCCATCCCACACAGGTCCTGGTTACCTGCAGCGGGGAGGGAGGGACAGACAAATTACATTACTGTGCATCAGAGTGGATGATTTCACGCAGTGTAACTAAGACATGACTGCACATGTTATTAACTTATATTCTATAGTTTGTTCTCGGTAGGTGCACGTGAGCAGTGTACAAGATGGACCACCTCAGGGCATACTAAGTTAGGTTAATGCCTAAATGCATGTCACGAGTCGGACAGAAAACATTAGCAGAGCCCAGAGGAAGGGAAGCAGGCTCTGACTGTAAGCAGCATTAACCTTAGCTCTAACCTCTGTTTCTAAAGGACATATTTTAAAAGCAAACTGAGCAAGAAAAATGTGTGTCCATTTTCATCGTTTCCTTTTATATAATCAACTTTTTAATTAAAAGATATATACAAAATTATATTGGGGTAGGATGACACTTTCATTAAGCCACAGAAAAATAAAATGAAAGATTTTAAATTCACACAAAAAAGAAATAAGAGCATCTGAATTGTATCCTTTCTCTCCAATAAGAGTTTCATACTAATGACAGCCTTTTCCCAATATAAAATATTTCTAATGTTTCCTCAGGTTAGCCAGCTAGCCCTGATTAGATATGTGCTTAAAATGGATTAGCAATGATGTAATAACAATAACATAACATTGTTTGACCTCATGTTTTCTCTGTTGCTGGTGATGCTAGACAAAACGCAGCTGATCATGATGTAACACAGTTAATAGGAAAAACAAATGGTTTAATAAATCATGTTCTGCTTACATGCTTTAAGAGGTCAGACATTAAATATGGCAGGCCAGTGGAGAAACTATATAAATAATTTTCATATGCTGACAACAAACAGGGCTAAAATTGATGTGAAGCACAACTATAGCTGAGTGTTTAGCTTAATGGCAGAGCAGCTGCCTCTCACGGTGGGCAACAAAAACAATAGAGCTCACAGATATGAGAAGAGGAGAGGAGGAGGAGGAGGTGTGAAATAAGGAAATGGTAAATAGCATTCAAAAAAGGCGTGTTTGACTCTCAAATGTCAGATTAGTGAAGAGGAAAGACAGAGGGACAGGGAGGAGTGAAAATGATTTTGAGCTGCTCAAAATGCTGCATGAGAGAGAAACAGAGAAAGAGGAAAAGAGAGGGTTAAGAGTGGAGATAGATGTGGATGCTTTTATCTCCTAATAAGGTGTTCTGCCTGGAGCCCAGACCCTGCTAGATGACCCCTCCACCGGGTGTGGTGCCTGGAGACTGTCTGTGTACACTATACACAAAACCCTGTGTGTGTGGTTTAAAATAAGAGAGACCGGATAACCAAGAAAGATCCAGATACCATGTGATACACCGGCACAACATAAGAAGAATTAAGTGTTGAACTTAGTAAGTTGACCATTAGAGATAATAAACAAGCTACAGAGAAATTCTAACAAGGCATATAATCTGTTTCTGGAGAGCTAAAAAAGGTACAAAAATCATTGCTGCTCAGTCTAGTTATCTATAATATAATTTTTAAACTCTTAAACAATCCTTCCAAATGGCCATTATCTTCTTTGCCTTAAAGAGACCCACTTTCAGATGACAGACTGGAGTATATGACCCCTGGAAGAATCTACCATCTGTAATCTGTTTTACTCACATAGCCAGCCATTTTTTTTTTTGGTGCACATCTGTGTGTGAATTCAATTTATTGTGGTAATAAGCCAGGTGGGCCATTTCACACGCTTTGTATCACTCACACCAATACACACACACACACACACACACACACACACACACACACACACACACACACACACACACACACACACACACACACACACACACACACACACACACACACACACACACACACACACACACACACACACACACACACACACACACACACACACACACACACACACACGACTGTTACCAGTGTGTCTGTGTGTGTATCAACTCAAACTGCCCTCTTTATCATCTTCCCTATAACACTAAGGCAGAGATATGTGAAA
Source organism: Scomber japonicus (assembly GCF_027409825.1). Lineage (NCBI taxonomy): Eukaryota > Metazoa > Chordata > Actinopteri > Scombriformes > Scombridae > Scomber > Scomber japonicus. Next base: position 25,590,407 of record NC_070579.1, on the reverse strand, counting down.
ACACTGAGCCAGATTTTTATTGATCCGCTTATGCTGTTGTGTGTCTGCTGTCTGAATCTGCTGCTCCAAACAAACTGGACAACATACAGAGAAAAAAGAAAGCAGGACTGCAGACCACATGAAGAGACATGGAAAAAGACCCAGGAATAAGAACTCTGTCAAAGCCAGCCATTGTCACACAGCACACAGTGACAGTGCAATACACGAGAATAGCTGCTAGCACTTTAGCCCACTTTCCTCTGACAGGAAACAGACAACATTTAAATATTGTGATCCTTCTCGATTAATCCACAACAGAACCATTTTTCAAGCACTTGGCAGCTGTTCTGTTAAGCGTGTTGCATTAACGGTCAATCGCTGATACATGTGGTTAACAATAACTTGCTGATATTTACAGAATACACTAGTCAGCCAATCAAACTTACCCTGTGTGTCATCATTGTGCTCAGTGGCCTGTACAGCCTTGCGGATTTGCATGCGGATGATGTCAATTTTGGTCTTACTGTCCTGCAGCATATGCTGTGCTGTTTGTAGCATCTTCTTATCCTGAGTGAAACAGAGACAACACAAGATGCAAATTACTTAACAGGAAACAGGAAAGTAAAAAGTTATAATATTGGAAAATCTTCAGCGACAGTGAGAAACATATCATTCTTCTTTTGTCCTGTTTGTTGATTGCTATATGCCCCATATTCCTACTAGACTACACCCAATTTGTCAAATAGTCAGAAACCAATGTTAATGTGCTTTCAATGCAAGTGATGGAGGACAAAATCAACAGTCCTCTTTTCATGCAAAAATCTATGAGGTTTCAAGTGGATGTCTTCTGAAGTTACAGCCTCTTTAGAATAAAATTAGATAGTGTTTTTCTGTTGAGCTGCAGTGGATGGGATAGTAACAAAAACTAATTTTGTACTAAAAAAACAAATTCTGAAAGATATCCATTCGTCTTGACTACTGTGGATGAATTTAGCCTCAACACAACTTCAGATTGCAGTGAAAAGAGCACTAAGAAGGGATCTTCAAATGGTAAATATCAACAGGAGGAATGATAAAAAAAATTAGCAAAACCGTTTTCAATGATCATTTGGGCACCTGATTGATATTTTAAGACAGACTTGAGAATTGTGAGTTTCTCATTTAAGGTGAAACATGAAGGGGAGTGGAGGCATGAGAACAAGGTCAAACAGAAGCTGCATTAAAAAGGGGGGAGGGGAAATTGGTAAGTAATCAAGAGATGAGGTGTGGTGCTACATTGGTTAAGGGTATTGTTCACATGTTATATGTATTTATAGATTGTCATCTGAGTCAGCAGATTGCAAGGTTGTGGATCATGAAGGTGTCAGCATCAGCCAGCTGGGGGAGGGTAATGATTCTCTTTATTTATCTGTATTAATACATTTCTTAATGTTTTGATATAAATAGGGATCATATTTTTGTCCTGTTCTATCCTACACTGAGCTGTGTATGGGTAAAACTGGTGCCCTGTACCTTGGTGGATCCATTGGAGTAGATGGGGATCATGTTCTCAACTCCCTGTTTGACTTTGAGCTCGATGTTGAGCTGTCTCTCCAGGGCAGCAATGCGTTCCTTGTGGGCTGATGTTCGACTCTCTGCCCCTGGAGACTGAGGACACTCATCTATGGAGAGAAAGAAAAGGTTGGACGATGATATAAAAAGGAACAAGACGAGGGTTCACACAGTGTGCTCTGAAGTGAAAAAACTCTCAGGGGAATTTCATTTAATGTCAGACGATACTATTGCACTCTTGAATTTTATGCCACACAGTTAATATCCTGGAAGATGGGAACAGATCTGATCGCCCAGCCATGGTTGTCCGTACAATTAGAGGTCTATTACAGCATTTAAAAACTGGCAAGATGAAAATGGTGCTCCACCCAGATGCAATAAGGAAAGACAGCTCATCAGGGCATATTATTTTTCCACTGCTCAAATGTCCCGGGTATCCATTCATCAAGAGTGTGCAGGCAATTATCTAAATTTCATTATAAAGAAAGCTTAAATGTTATTTTACAATCAAGTTGTAAAGCAAATCTGATTTATATCTAAAAAAAACATCTCCTATATAACAATTTATGTTCACAAAGCTTGATTTCAAAATCTCCAAGAAATGTCAGTTAGTCCTTGAAACATGGAGCAGTAAAAAGAATAAAACTATGAAGACTTTTTGAGACCCTCTTTAGGTTTTGGTTAGCCAACACCAGACCACATCTGTGATCTGTGAGGTAGGGTCTGGCGAGGAGCCGTTCATTTTCTCGTATTTGATCACGAATGTCGATCAAATGCTTCTGTACACTACTGGACAAACTTACAGCCAATCATATCAACGATAGATGATGACGTATTCAGAGCCTTTAGGGAGCAGCGCAAACATCCTTTTTATGAAGGAAACATCATGTAGCGCAAGTTTTTGTTCTATTTTCAAAGTGAACTTGACTTCTAATTTATTTAGCACACAATCTACTGCTGCTTTGAACAGTTGCTGCACCTCTGTGGCCACCATGCTGGATGTAAACAGAGTCACTCTACGGTTGTCATCACCTAGAACCCGCCTACCCGTTCTTTGATTGGTTCCCTATCTCAGGCGAAACTTTTGTCTTGGTGGCCATGCTAACTTTCTGAGCGAAGCGGAATATCGCTGGAATGAGAGCATGGGTATACCCAGGCTAGGTTTTGGTCACAGATTAAACACAAAATCAAAAGAGCTCCAAGCACTCAGTTAAATCTCATTTTTTCATTATGCCAGTCATTATGTGGATAATTGACAAAATAATGGGAATATTGCCACAAAGCTGTCCTGCTCTGTGATTTGAGACATTTCTTTAGTAGATCATAAACACAACAGAGTACAGAGGACCGCAGGAATGAGAGCTTCATGTACCTTTATTCTCATCACCTCCTTTCACCACAATGTGAGCATCCAGCTCCTGCAACTGAGCATGCAGACTGTCCAGTCTACGGTTGGAGGTTCGCAGCTGGCTGTCCACCTGTATGTGAGAGCAAAGAGAAGGAAACATTTCAGAATATGGTGAATTAACAAATCATTCTGCATTTTATTTTCTGCGTTTACACATGAGTGCACCAGCCCAGCAGTTCACTGAAATGTGAAACCTTGGACAATGTTTTTTTCTATTTTGATGTTGACTGTTGACATGTCAATCCATTTTTAAGTACTTAATTCAGGACATAATGAAATTGTGCAAGCTGAAGCATGCAAAGAAACCTCAACTCACCCATCAAAACAATTGGGGACAAATGCGGTTGGATTTACTCACTATCCACCTTTTCTGCTTTAAAGACTCACTCAATCCTCCCATAATCCCTATAAACGCATGTGAGCAAATCATTTAACCCTTCAACTGCCCGACTGGCACAGCTTACTTCTATTAACAGTATCTGGCCCTGTTGCTTGTTGTAGCCGTCGCACTGGGCAACTCCAGGAAATCAATGTGTGAGCCTGTGTGATTGTGAAGCAGGGCATTTCCAAACGCCCTGTGGAAATGTGTGCTCAGTGAGCCTCCACTAAGTAAATAAAGGCCCAACATTGGTCACCTGAGACTTAAAAAAAAAGTACCAGATGCTCCAGAAAAGTCCCAAATGTCTGTAAAGACAAACAGGATAAGAACATAACATACCAGCAGATCTACACAGTTCCGGTCAAATGGTATGCATCTGATTCACCGGCTACTGCAGATAGTGGTCATTAAATTGTTTTCCTGTGGCGATACTAAGGTACAATATCATGACTTTCTAATTTTAGGTCAGAGTGCTTCCATGACTTCATAATTTTATTCCGGTTTTGTTTGTTACTGATGTTTTGTCTGAGAGGTGGACCCTTGGATATCCTCCAATGACTGAAAATGCATTCTCATTTTCCTTTAAGTATCTTTTTGTCAAATCTCTGACTTTCACTGTTGATATTTCAGACCTTGTTTTACCACAGGGAAACCTGTTTAAAGGCTCTTTTCCACAAAAAATTAGAAAATTGGCTGGCGTGATAAGATAAATATCTGTGGACTTTTTGAAGTCCTGGTGGGTGGAGGTTTTGAGGAGCTGTAGAGAAGATCTTAAAGGGTAACTGTGATGGACCTGCTGTGCGTTCCTCTTGTCAGTAGTTGCCCTGCGCAGGTTCTCAGCTCCTTCCTTGATCTTCAGCTCCTTGCGGATCTCTCTGCGGATCCTCTCGCGCTGCTCGTCCAGAAGCTGCTGTACGCTGGAGTCTGAGAAGTCCGAGTTTTGGTCCAGACCCAGCTGCTCCAGAACCGACAGCCCGTCTGGGTCACTCTGGATTGGTGAACAAGGAGAGGGAGAGGGGGGTGGAGAAAAACAAGGAAAATGGGGGACAAAGGAAAAATAAGTTATGAGCTTAAGAAATATCTGTCAAAGCGATACAAAGCTGAAGTTCCAACACAGCGCTACTCCTCAGTCTGGTAATGGGAAGTGTTGAGAGTGACGTAGACAGAAGAGGAAGAGATGGTGAGCAGGATAAGGCAGTAATGGGAGGAAAGAGATAGAGAGGGAGAGACGATGGGGGGGGGGGGGGGGGGGGGAGACAAAGTAGGGTAAAAATGTGAAAGCTAGAGAAGGGAGCAGGAGGATGGGAAAAGAAAGGCAGGACGAGCAACAAGGAATGACAAAAATCTTGTTCAGCCAGTGTTTATAATATTTCAAAACAAATCTGCCATGTCCAACCAATTTATCACTAAACATCAAGAATACCATTAGAGATGCCATTTCCAGGATAGCCTCCTTGCCAAATGGGCTAAAATCCACACTATACATAAACATCACAGTGAATTACAGACTTGTCCCATGACCTGTACAGTCCATTGTCTTCTTTCTAGAGGTTTTCTCATGATCCAGCCTCTCTCTACTGTGTGAGAAATAATGTGCTCTTACTTTAAAAAGAAAAAACTTTTTTCTACATTTACAAGACTCCGGCTCAAGTTCCCGCTTACTTCTGACAACAGTTTTGTATCTTGTTTGCCTGCCTGCTAGCATAACACACACATCTTTACAAAAATACCTGAAATCAGAGCTAAAGCTTGCTAGCAGAGGAGATCTTGAGACTCAGCAACACAGACACCCAATCAGGAACACAGCAGGAGAGAGAGCGAGCGTTAATCACTCGAAATCACAGCCACTCAACGGTTATTAGAGGAACACACAAAGCAAACAAACAAGCCAATAACACCTCACCTCGGAGCTGTCTTCATCCTCCTCGTCACCATGCCAACACATAATTCGCTCAGATAGGATGACACAAAAAAAAACGACAGAGGACCCAAACTCTTTGCTACACTCCTGAGCTCAGCCAAACAGCTAATGCCACACCAAGAGCAAAGTGGTTTTGGGGAGGGGGGGCGGAGGGCAAGTGTGGTGGTGGTGGTGGGGTGATAAAAAGAGATAAAGAGAGGGAGAAGGAGAGTTAAGTGAGAGAGGAGGGGAACGCCTCCAAAAGAGGATATCCGTCCCAACACCAAGCTGCTCAGGCCTTTCCTGTTTCCTCTGTGATTTTGCTGCTGTCAGTGGAGAACGAGGCAGAGAGAAAAAAAAAAAAGAAAAGAGAAAAAAAAAATACACCCCCCCCCCCCCCCCCCACTTGAAGTTTCTGTAAATCACTCTAAGATCTGTGGCAGTAAGCCTGCATGATGTCAACTCTTCCTCTTCACCGATTAATCAGATCTGACTTGAAGTTAATTTGTGACAACTTTTTTTTTAAATTTTATCACTTGGGTCTTCGATATAATCTCGAGGGCGGAAATGAGGGAAGGATGCTTTTTCTAAGTATTGGATCATAGCCAACAAATAAGGGTGGTATGCATTTCTGTTGCCTGCTCAACCTCTTATTTCCTCTGGGCTCCACATTCACAAACCGCAGTGGTAATTCTCCTATAGGGACTATGGGACAGACACACAACCCCCCCCCCCCCCCCCCATCTGAAAATATGATAACATCTCCAACATATGCAGCAGTGGGTGGAGATGTCCATAAAAATCTTAATTACCATGTGTGTCAGACTGTATGATGTCAGTTTTACCGTAAAAAACAAGCAACAAACCCAAACAATGGAAGCAGAGACACGTCATCTGTCTGCATCGCTCATGTTTTGAAATTTGTAGTTTCCTATTACAAAAATAAAAGATTTATTATTGTTTATTACAAAGTGGTGCAATGTCCGTTCTTTGTAATTTGGAGTTATATTCCAAATTGTTTGTAGTTGTGGTCGTAGCAGCAGTTCAAACTTTGAGATTCTGTCTTCAATTTCAAATTCAGTTCAAAATACATACATATATATGACCAATGACAACTTGTGGGATTTGGGCTGACTCATGTCCTTCTCTACTGTTTTGTGCTCAGTATGACCAGAATAGTTGGCTTTCTGCATAATTTTATATATATATAACCATTTTTATATGATTGGGAAAGTAAAGAAAGTTTTACTTTTGATATATTGGGCTAATTTTTGTAATACTTGCGCCGTTTCCTCAATGACTCTACACAAATACAATGAGTCAGCCTTTCCTCTCCTCTAAATAAAACCCTGGGTTATTTGGTAAGTAATTAGGGAAACTGTGTGACTGATAGACATCCTTCTCAACAAAGATACCCCTTTCTAGTCCTCCTTGGATCTGTGAGAGTCCAGATCAAAAAAGGAAATGTGACACTAACCACAGTTTTACTTCCTGTAATCTGAAAAGGCAGACTGAGCTGATCAGAAATGATGTGTTAAAAACAGGAAGAGCAACAATAAGTGTATTCAAATGTCTATTTGGACTCATGGATAAATCGATTTAAGTAAGGACTCACCAATCCAATCCATTTGAAAGGTATCAGCGCTATTAAATATCTGATTGAATGAAATTGAAGTACAATTTCTTTATTAAAGTAATTGGAGAATTTCATATTCAGTGCGTCCCTACTTTTAAATTCTTTTAGTGGTAAAACTTGATAGTAAGGACTCAAAAAGCTTAAACCAAAGGATCAACTAGATATGACACAGTCTTTCATTATCATTAACTGCTGCTTAAATAATCACTGCTGGCCATTGTGGCAGATCATGATTTTTTTTTTTACTGTTGATTGGAAATATTAAAAATGCTGACATGCTGATGATCTGACTGGCTACTTGTTTCCCCCCACATGGAAGAGAACACTTGTCAAGACGTCACTTGAATATGACAAAAGTTAATCCTCTCCGTCTCCACCTCGCTGTGTAAAGTGTGCATGTGATCCCCACCTGCCACTGTGAGAACTGCTGATCAAATGTTTGCTTACACTTACAGAGTCAGTCACAGTGGGAGGAACCGCTGTTGCTTTAACGAGGCTCGAGTGTTTCAGTATTAGCGTGGATTGTTTTGTTTCTGCTGAGCTATAGCCGTACTGCCAAGTGATTATGTGTCAGATGGTGAACTGATTGTGTAACTGGAGTGGAGGGAGGTTGTTTGAGTTTTACTACTGAGCTCATACCCTCTGACCCACTTCTTGATGTTGAGCAGAGACGTGAAGTAACTCCTCTCAAAATAACTTGATGTTTTTAAGTTTTAAGGGTCTGACTGCATTTGCCTTTTATTCACCAACTTACACCGAAACGCTCACAAACTCCAATGTGACTGTTGTTTCTTCAATACTTAAGTCCAGCTGCCTCTAACTTATAGCTGCAGTTGGTAAGTCTTATAAAAGTAACTATTTGTCATATTTGCTAAGAATGTCACTATGTAAAGACAGCATTACATGAAACTAGTAATCTGTTAAAAAAAAAACAGGCTCATTTAGCCCCACCTACTGCTGCTACTGCAAATTGCCAGAATCCATCGCGACCAGACAGAAAGACCCAATCAGAGCCAGGATTGTGTCTGATGGAGTGTCTGACAGCTGTCAATCACTGCTCACGCACACAGCCCCCTCCCCCTTCCTCCTCAACTCGGTCAAGCTCATATCTCTGAGTTTCTAGGTAAGGTATAGCCATGTGAAAGTCACTGTAAAGCCTTTTATATCTAGCTGTGTGGAGTGTAGTTCATGTATTACCCATCGTGTGCACGTGGTCGCGTCAGCCTCCTCCGGGGGAGGGACTTTGGAGGCAGGGCAGGAGTGCAGCGGAGAGGGAGGGGGAGGGATCTGAAAGTTGTACTTCTTCAAATCTGATGCAAAGTCCTCTCTGTCCTTAAGTCATTAGAGTCATATTTCACAAATATTTACTAATAAGGTGTTTTCTATTACTATATGCACATTTTTATGACAAATGTTCAGTGTTGTCAAATTGAGCTGTTATTAGTTTTCTGTACAAGGAGGCACATTTTCATATGACTGAAAGGTTATACACTATATTACAAACGCCTCGACCTTCCTCTCCTCTAATTATTATATATTGATAAGGATTGGGAAGCGGTCACTTTATAGAATCTCCCACAGCCTGTCCTACAAAAGCAAAGTTATTATGATATATAAATTATCATCATTATTATTATATATGTGAATATCATATCCAGAAGGTCCCACTGAGATACAAGATCATGTATTTTAGGAAGTCCTGGTCAAGATGGAAGCATAAACAATTTCATAACAATATGACATGATCACACACAAAAGGAAAAGAAGAGAAACATACAGGCCGTAGCGTCGATAACAAGAACACAATCCACCTCAAAGTTAAAGTTAAATAAAACAGCAACATATTTCCTTCAGGGTAGTTTGTAAAAGACCTTTAAAAAGGGTATTTAATGAAGGGAGTGCTTCTATTTTATTACGGTAGATGCCAAAAGGTGCATACGTAGAAAATAGTTGAGAGAGCGCAGTGACCTGAGGACATTTAAAATAATATAATTTGATACATGAAAATGTCAAATAGACAAAAAGAAGAATCCTCTCCAATACATTAAAGAAAATTGTACTAATTTTATGATGATTTTGCAGATTGGTGCTCTTTCTGCAAATGGATTAACTTGAATGCACTTGTATCAGTTGTAGCAGCGATTAATCAATCAAGAAGATATTGATCAGCAACTATGTTACTAATTGATTAATGGCTTGCCAAATTTTAAGGACAAACGTGATAGTTTCAAGTTCTTAAATGTTTGTTCTGCTTATATTACAGTAACTTGAATATTTTAGTGTTTTAGTCTGTTATCAGAAAAAAACATGACACTTGCAGGCCTTTTTTTGTAGATTAAGTATTTTATTAACGGCTATATACTTTCACTTCCCTTTTAATACAATTTGGCTTTACCTAGAAATCTATCAGTAGTTATGATCAACTTTGAGGCTTTGGCTGTGATATGGATTTATCAGCATCAGTGCTTCATAAAAACTAGTGGTCAGTATATCTACTGTCGTAAAGCAGAAACGAAAACCGTCTCTGCTACAAACAGAGCATCTAAGCGTCCAGTCACTTCAGTCCAACACCCTAGGACGATGGTGACAATATGTCTCATGTCTCTTCCAACCTGACACGTGTTAACTTGTTAGATGTTGACTGAATGGATTCTGACACCCATACGCGGCGCAGCAAAGCAAAATCAGATCAGCTGTTACAAACCAGTCACACTAAGATGCTGGAAATGACACTTTTCCTGCCATCTTTAATTGAGTTCAGCAGTTAAAGAGAGGAAGCTGATACAACACAACGCTCTGCTTAATCCTCCAGTTGTCGACCCAGTGTAACACTACAAAAATGGCGATAGCTAGTGGGCATGAATGACTCACTCCATGCAGCTTGTTAGTGAACTAGTCCAGGGAGGAAAATTCAGCAGCAGTGTCCGGGGAAGTAATGACGAGCTAATTCAATAGATAACGGCGCCGAGCGAGGCTAATTCAATCAGACTGTGTGAGCAGCGCGGAGGAGCCTAGGGCTGGACGAAGAGGGACAAGACAGAACACGGGTAAAGTGCAGTCGTGTGTGACTGTGGTTACATGTCCTCTAATGTGAGGACAATGCCTGGAGTTTTCCTACTGAGTGATTATGACCAGGCAATACAGAGGTCATGGTCATGGACAGGCGAGCTCGTGCAAGAGAGGGACAAAAATAAGAGATATGCACTTTATACACACACACATAGACACACATGTACACACACACACACACACACACACACTCACAGAAAGCCCCTCTTACTTTCCAGTGAGGACATGTCTCTTGGGGGAGTGAGGCCACAGAGCTCAGCCCATTTCTGACTGAGAATAGTGTTATTGTAGAGGGTGTGATCTGTGTACTCTTGCAGCTCCAGTACACTCAGTCCAGTGCTGACTTTGGTGTGGGCTATTACATATATGACACTAGCTGAAAATACTATTATCATTATTAATAACTGTGATAACTGTGACTGGATGTTTGCTCTATAATGACAGAGAAAGGACAAGCAAGCTCTGATTGTTCTAAAAGTCATGACTAAATAATAGACGAGAAAGAAAGAAGAAGAAGAGGACAGCACCGGTTCTGGTACAGTTTTTTTATACCAAGAAAAAGTCAAACTGATTCTATATTCAAAGTGACAGGATGGGTAGATGGTTACAAATGTGTGTCTGCTTATTTGATGATCTTCCACTTCAGTTTGAACTTTTCTCCCATCATTATCTGTTCATATATCTTGAAATGTAAGTGTCTAAATGTATTTTGGTATATTCTGCATTTTATATGTGAAATATAATTAAGAGTCACACATAAGATAATTGCAATATGTTTCTCAGGGCAAAATACCAACATTTTTTCAACCTGGTTTGGACTTGGAGACAAAAGTTTAAAATCATAGAAGAAAGCTTTAGGAGACTCCAGCTGCTTGCACCAATGTATAAAGACAGGAATACAGCGTTGGAGGCGGGGGCCCATTCATTCCTATGAAAGCTGCTCATTGGTACATAAAGCCAAACAAGTTCTTCCTTTTCCACAGAGCTTGATGCAAGCACACTAGGATAAAATTATTTAATTGTGCAGCTCTTCCGGATTTTTAAAATGTGATCAGGCTGAATTGATCTGATAGTGAGAGGAGTCATTTCGCCGGGGTTATGATGTTGTAATTGCACAGTTTGGCTTGGCACCAATACAGTCCTCGTTTTTCTGGAGACTATAATTCCTGATTCTCTACAACAGAGGTAATAGGTCTAAAGTTGAACAATGATCAAAATGGACAAAGTTAAGAAAACAAAATCCACGGTTAAAAAAAAAAAAAAGTCAAAATTTTCCTTTAATGAATCTCTTAATACCAGCATCTTTATCTCCTTCATTAAGAGGTTAGAACATAGGCTTGTAATATACATTTAAAAAATGAAAATATGGGGGTTGAGCGCCCGCCCCATGTGCTATAGTACTCGTTGCAGGTGATCCCGGTTCGAATCCCGAGCCGAGCGGTCTTATCTTGCGTGTCATTCCCCCTCTCTCTGCCTCCTGTTTCCTGTCTATCTCCACTGTCCTGTACATTAAAGGCAAAAAAGCCCGAAAAAATATACTTTAAAAAAAAAAAAAGAAAATGAAAATATGTGAGTGAGTTACAAGACTATTTTAAGTTCAACCCATCATCAAGTCATGCAACTCAAACAGACAACTCAGGGTTGGCTCTCTGACTAAACATAAAGTGAACATTTCTTCTTGCCTTGGTGCACAGACTGTGGCGACTGAGGCCACTGAAACCACAAAGGTGCTACTTTTTGTTTCCAGACCTGCAATTTTATCATTGCTGTGTACTGAAGTCAGAAGAAAGTAAGGTTTAGAGACATTAAAAAAAACAAAAAAAAAAAACAGCATGTGCTCTAGTTTAGAATAGAGGTAGGACACACAGACACACACACACACACTATGACTGATGCATGAGTCTGTAAAGTGGTTCTTTACTGGATTTACAGTAACTTGCAAATCATTTCCTGTAGATGTCTGCCACATGGACAACTCTGTATTATTGTGCTGAGAAGACTAACCTGCAGCAAAATATTTCCTATTCATGTCAAACAGACAAACTGCATGGCAGAGTGGCAGGGAGAGGGACAGTATGCAATGCCCCAGAATAGAGTAGACAGAGAGGAAGAGTGGAATGAAAACATACACTGATCTCTCTTTGTCGTTCAGAGGAAAGGCTGGTTTAAAGTGAACCTCAATGTGTTAGGAAAACACTATGACCTTAGATGAAAAGTCATCATAAACATATTTTGATGGTACACAGAACTCTCAAAAGTAATGTGCTTTGCTAGCAGTGCAGTTCTACTCAGATACAAATGGATAATAATCAGCAAGTGGACCATCTGCAACACAGATTAGAAAAAATATACACTGGAAGAAACAAAAGCCAGTTCGTCTAGTCACACTCATGAACAAGGCAGAGCAAAAAATGATTAGTGAGGGTCTGAGAGAGAGTCGAGTCAAACGAAGAGAAAGCAGCGTGGGGACAGGAAGAGAGGGAGGAGAGAGAGACGGATGAGGCACAGCTGAGAGGGTCACAGGGTTGAAGCAGACAGAACAGACAAATAAGCAAAAAGAAAGAAGGAAAGAAAGGAGATGGAAATAGGTCAGAGAACGGCAATGAGTCAACTACAATGAGCAACAACTGGGCCAGTCGAGTGTTTTTCAAAATAGCTGAAGAACAGGAGAATGAGGTTTACTTTATATTTGAGAGGAAGAAAGAGCATGTTTCGTTTTTACAGTCTCCTCATTTGTACATACAAGTGAAACATGTATTAATGTAAGACACACAGAAAAAAGACAAAGAAAGACCAGGACAGGGTGACCTGACCCACTGCAAACACACACACCCTGATACACAAGGACATTGTAAGAATGAGGGCAGCAACATGCAGCGTTTGACCCTGCTTTAACCCTGCTGGCCATGTTGGTCACCTACAGACCTTCATATACATCACCTCCCTCCACCCTTGACTCAGTCCTTTGCTCTTCTCCATCTTTCTCACCATACAGAACTTATCTAGTGTATAAATCTTGTGTATCTGTTTGCCTTTAGTTTCATGACCCCCACCCTCAAAAGGAAATCCATGAAAAATAAGCAGCACTTTTGGCAGAAAGCGTTGAATCTAGGAATGTCCCTTGCTTCTGTCATTTTTAACAGGGTGCTATAACATGAACTTGGCTCAACCTGACAGCCATTGTTTCCACCACCAATTGGCCACTTCACGTCTTCAATTCAGGTCCGTACGAGGCTGTCAGCTTGGCAGATGTGGAGGAAACCTTACTCTTTGAGCTACATCCAACTTTTTAGAGACAGGACAAACAAGACTGCCAAACTCATTTATCTTGCAGGCAAATGATGAATTCTTACAGAAGATAAAAACAGGACTTGAAGTGCAGGACACACCGGCTGCGTCCCATCATGACTGGACAATACACACACACACACACACACACACACACAGACACACAGACACACAGACAGACAGAAGAGGTAGTTGTGAGACAATGGCTGAGATGTGACAATCCAAGATGAAAATGTCCTAACAGCGCTGCTTTTCTGAAGAGCTGTCTTGTGGTGGAGCTGAGGAATAAGAAGGTGGGGAGCTGTGAGTGTGACAATTAACTGTGACAAACCATCACATGAACACGCTGTCGATGTGTAAGATGAACAGTGTGCTGCTTATTTCCCTTTATTCTTTGATGCCCATTTTTTCTGTTTGTACTGAACAGTAGGAGTGAGATGGAGAGTAAGAAAAAAAGGGGAGTGTAAGAAATCAGTTTCTCCCTTCCTTCAGATATCAGCTGATGGATAAAAGGCCAATGGGGAGAAAATGGGGAGCCTCAGTTTCAAAATCTCTTCCTTTACCTGTTCTTTCCTGACATGTGTTGAACTTTGGTTATCAGCAAGCTGCTGTTTTGTTGTTCAAACTTTGGGTGGAGTGTCTGATTCACACGCTACAACAGACACAAACAAGTCCGTACAACAGGTGCGAAAAAACATTCCGGAGAAAATATTTTAACAATGCAAATTTTCTCAGTGCCAATATAAATTATGTGGTGAGAATACATCAAAAAGTTGGGAATATGCTGCCTGTATGTGTGTCAGACTTATGAAGTGTCCGTGTGTCTGTTTGTTGGATCCATTTGCTATGACTGAAATAAATCAGTCCTACCAGGAGACCTGTACAAAGTCTGTTCTGTTCCAATGTAAGCAAAGCGCTTCATATTTATACTAAGTCACCATGTCACAGCAGCTTGTTGATTACTGGAAGCTAACTGCAAACCAGATCAGTGGCTCCCAACCTTTTTGACTTGTGGACCCTTAAAATGATGGTTGTAGCATGTGAAGTTCAACCGAAAATGTACACCCCCCCCCCCTCCCCCTAATTACTCACTCTTTTGAAGGATTTTTAGAGCCCTTGGTAGCTTTAGCTTAAGTAAAAAAAAAGTGATCTGGGATATTTTTTGAGGGACAGGTTGGGAACCACTGGACTAGATAACAGGACTAGTTCAACAAAGTCTCAGATGATTTACAGAAAATATTTTATCATCTACATATCTGCCTGGTCTTCTGCATCCTCTCTTGCTCTGGCTATCAAAACATTTTTGATAAGGAGTCCTGAACATATGTTTATTAAAGAGCTGTAGCCAAGATATGAACTGTGTGGGAAATGAAGTGGTCAATGATCTCTGGTGGATTTATTAAATGAAAGCACATGTGTCACCTTTTCCCTGAGCTCTGAAGTCATATTTCCAAGCTGAAGAATGAACTTTTATACAAACATAACTTTGGCATTTCTTCTCTGTAATTTCTTTGTACTTATCTACCAACATAGATGTCTATACTGGCAGCAGTGAGCTAATGTTGGCTCACATATTAGCCTGACATACCTTGATACAGTAGAAAATAGTGCAACCTACACACAGCAAGCCTTACTAGTATGGGAACAAACAGGTAAAAGCTAATCTTTAGTGCAATGGCTGAAATCCAGCAAGCCTGAGGAAATGTTTAGAGAGGAAGAGCAGAGGATGAATCAATCATAAAGAGACCTCAGTGGACAGGGAGAGTTGTTTAAATGACAAACATCTCCAGGTGGGAATGTAAACACAGTCTGGCCAGGGTGAAGTGGCTCCACATCCATAACTACTGAACCTTTCCTGGAATAGAGAGTGAAAGACAGAAAGGAAAGCAACGGGAAGGAACAACCAGTTGCTCTGCTCCTTTATTCTCCAGAGAACAAACACACAGAGGCTGGCATTCACTCCAGCTGCATTCATCTTCCTCAACAGCAGGGGGAGGACCCTCAAGCACAGCATGCCTCCTGTCAGTCACTATCTGTTCCAGACATGCTTACTGAGCAGACCAGCCACCTGTCAATCATTGTCCAGTCGCTGCCCGGCTGAATCAGTGAGGACGGCCGACAGCTGTCAGTCATCCTCATCCTCACTGGCACACGCTGTGAGAGGAGCTCCTCAAAGCGGTTTACATTCTGCTTAGCAGAGAGAAAACAGATGCAAACTTTTTGGTAATAGTTTGAAATTAATCCAGGTGGGAATGTAAACACATACTGGCGTCGAGAGGAATATTTGGCTTTATCACATGCCTACATTTTTTAAGATGTACTTCTCAGAAACTCCCTGCGTCTCATATCACTGGTTTTCCTCAGCTAACAGATGAACTCCAGAACAGCACAACAGGGAGAGGAGCGTGAAGAAAGACTGATTTTAGTCTGAAGTCATACACATCTGCAATTATTTAAGATTAACTATTTAAAGGGCCCTGCACACTCACACAGAGCTGAGAAAATGTCTTATGAGCCACAATAATTAAAATGACCTGTGTGGGTTTAGCAGTGCCTGGCATTAAATATGACTTTAACTTTGTCCTGAAGTTACAAAAACTAAAGCGAATAAAACATATTTTTTTTATAATTCAATTTCTTTATTGGTTCATCTTTCGAGTATTTTAGCCATTATTTGATTAGTTGTTTGGTCTGTAAAATATCTGAGAAAGGTGAAAAATGTAGCTCACTATTTCCCAAAACCCAAGGTGATGTCCTCAACATCTTGCTTTGTCCTGTCCAACAGTTCACAACCCAAAGACATTCAGTTTACTGTCATAGAAGGCTGAAGAAACCAGAAAAATATTCACGATTGGGAAACTGGAATCAGAGAATTTGGACAATTTTTAAATATAAGTGACTGATGATCATCAAAATAGTTGCAATTAATTTTCTGTCAATGGAATAATCGGCTAATCACTGCAGCTCTACATCACAGTACAGCTGCTCGCAGATAATCCTCATTAGGTTTGGCACAGGAGTGTCAACTGAAGCAAATGATAGCCAAGTAGTAAGACAAGCTTTCGCACCGTGTTTTTCACTTCCAGATGAACACAAGTATCTACACAGACACTGTGGCTGCGCTGAGGTGCCTCAAAGCGCAGTAAAGACGACAACAAAACATGTAACATGTTACATTAGATTCATTTATTGGACACTTTTGCCCAAAGTGCATTCAACCTCCACATGAAGGAGAGTTAATATAATAAAAGCTGCACTGTAACCACATAGACAGACCGGAAAGCCGAAAGACCCCACAATGACTCAGTTCCTGTGCATGTCTTTAAAGTGGTTATGATGTGGGTCTCACTTGGGCTGTCGGGTCAATTCTAACAACATTTCAGAGAGTTAAATGATCTATAATCAGTACAATTTTTAGAGGTATTAATACTCTTATGTGACTTTGTAACAAGAACAAAATAATTAAACACTGATGCAGAATGTAGCTTTTAAAAACATGGAATAAAAAGGAGTGTATTTTTAGTTCAGGAACTGAAACCATCAAGGCTTTCCAGCAACTGCACTGTGCTGATGCACTCTAGAAGGCTTACGGCATGCAGATTATAATCAGTAGTCTTGTAGCGTTTAGTGGTTAAATTACATTAAGTTCACAAAATCTTATGAATATTGAAGCCAATTATAGATATAAAAAAAAGATAAAGCACAACTTTGAGGTGAAGCATGGGAGAATTCAGTTCTTTGGTGCCGTACCTGTTTCTGTATGACGTCTGAATGCACTGCGTGTGTGTGTGTTGGTGTTATTAGATTATATGAGTGTCTACGTGAGTGAAAGAAGCATGCGCAGAGTTGTAATTGCTTTGACAGGTCTGGGGTTTCTGCCTAGATGAGCTGCATGGAAAGACAGCCCTGCAGAGCTGTACGAACAACACTGATATCACTGTGTTTCATTCCTGTTAGAGTGCGTGCCTCAGCTCTAAAGTTAAATGGAAATGGGTCTGTGTGGCTGATTCGCTGTTGAGCACTGATCCAGTGTCAGTTTGGATTTGTCGCTCCTTATAAGTAGAATGAAAATAGAGGGAGACATGAGCTGTTCCTGGATCTGTTCACTGCAAAAGGGATTTGAGTGCAGGGATTATATACAGCCTTCCACCTGAAGTCAAAACAGTGACCGCTTCAGGCTGTTTATGTGTACAAGAAAGGAAATGTGTCCAAGAGACTGTGTGTGTGTGTGTGTGTGTGTGTGTGTGTGTGTGTGTGTGTGTGTGTGTGTGTGTGAGTCATATATAGAAAACATCTGGAGGCATTCCTGAGACGCCTGAGTGGTGACAACGACTAACCTGGCAAGGAAAGAAGGGAGGGATGAAGGGAAAGGTAAACACAGAGCAGGGAGAGACGTAGAGGAGCAGTAAAGCAATAAAGTCACTGGAGGTACAACTTGATTCACAGCATGTTTCCACACAATCAATCTCCACTGATTTGTATTATATTAAATACCACACGGAGTTGACCTTTTTAAAATAGGGGAGTTGTCAGGTGTAAATCTCATATCTTATCAAGATTTATTTAATGTATGTTGGGGTTTTTTTTTTTTAATAACCCAGCCGTCTGAATCAACACCCACATCTCAGACTTGGTTTAAATACAGTAAGTCTCCTGCTGTGCTCACTGACAGCTGTTTCCTCTGGTTACAGAAATTAGACCAGTCATACCAGTCTAAGCAGGTGGGTTAAGAACAGAGATCGTCCTAAATATACTGTAGCTAGCAATGTACGCAGCAACACTAATGTCAAATTATAAAAATAATTACTCTTAGATTGACATATTTCTTTGGTCAGGGTGAAAAATATTTTACAAACTTCCTTCCAAAAAGAAATCTGCTATCATGAACACAAAGACAGAAGGTGAAACGGCCATTCAGTCTGAATATTGTGCTACATAGCCCAGCATGAAGTGAGCTTGAACTGAACTTACTATACTGATAGTTCAATACAAGTTTATAACTACAAGAGTCATTGATAACTATTGATATCACACTGATGCTACTAGCTAGACAGCCTGAACTGTGAGACATATAAACCCTGATGCATTCAATCAAAAACCAAGATAATTACTCCTCTTTAGCTTTGCTGTAGTTCATAACCATAGTGGGAGTAATTCAGCATGTGTCACTGCTAGAAACTGGATAAGCTGTGCTTTGAGGACAACAGCCTCTCCTCATTTAACGTCAAAGAAATACAGCTGCTTTCTTCTTATATTCAACAGACTGTAAAATGCAATGTAGAGGATGACTGGATCTGCCTTTCAGCAAAAGGTCAGTTTTATTTTCTATACAAACTAAAGATTGTAAATAAATATGTTGACTTAATTATTCATATAACAAGGTAATGTATATCAAGGAGAAACAGAGATTTGCACAAAGCTGGCTGGTTATTAATTAGCAGCTACCAAAGGAGAAAGAACCCTTTATTACTGCTAAATGATAAATGGACTGTATTTATATAGAGCTTTTCTAGTCTACCCACCACTCAAAGACCCCCTGAGCCACAGCCGTCCCCTGTGTGTTCCTCTGTGTTCACCAGGTGGCCACTGACTGTATCTGTTTGCTGTTTGGGTGCTGATCAGGTGTGTGCATTGCATTTTTAGACAGTTTTTTCTAAAAAAAAAAACAGCTGCCTGTTGGGCTGAAAACCACACTATGAGAGCTATGAGGGTGAACCAAAACAGAAAATTGTAGCTGGAGAAGGTAAACAATGAGCTGAAACTTGAATGGAGCTACAGAGTAAGGAGTTAATTCTCTGTAGGTTCATCATTACGACCAACGCCTCTGACTTTACATCATTAGATACATTATTGATATGGAAACTACTGATTATAGACACTTTAAACCAACACTTTTCCAAAACAACTTAATACTAAAACTTAATAAATAAACTTAAATAATAAATTCTATTCATAACAAAAAGGTAGAATTTGTTTTAGCATTGAAGATGTACTAAGAAAATATTGTACATTGTGATAATTTTGTTCAATACAATCGTTTTACACAATGATGATACTGAAACTGGCCCAAAACTGATTTCCTTTACTCACTACATTCTCTAAAACAGGCTTTTCGGGAGGGGGAAATGTTGCCCTTTTAGTTTCAAGCCACCTCAGTTCCCATGCTGACACGCCTCCTTTTCATCTCTTTCTCTACTAGCAGAGGGAGGGATGAGACGGAGGGAAGAAGAGAAAAGAGACAGACACCACCCTGCCCCACGAGACAGACAAAGGCCAAGAAAGCCTCTGAGCAGAGAGAGAATATGAGAGACAGACAGAAGGAGGTGGACAGCCATAGAGAAAGAGATGGAGGAGAGGAGGGGGAGGGGGAGGAGGGAGACACTGAGACAGAAGGAGGGAAAGAGAGATGGTCAGCCAAAAAAAGCGATGAAGAAGCAGGTGGAGGAGGGAGGGAGGGAGGGAGGGAGGGTGGTCGACCCATAGTGCCAGAGGCGATTGATGGATAAAAGAGCATGTGAGAGCATGCTGGGAGGCCATACTCACTGCCAAACACACAGCCATTAGACACATGAGGGGAAGGAGGAGGATGAGAGAGAGCTTGTGTTCAAGAGTTCACTGAGAACACATTTAGTTGGGTCTTACTGCTGTGAAGCAATCATAATACAGTGTTACAAATTAAATCAACTTCCTAAACATAGATATCCATTTCCAATTCAGCTACAGCGGGCGCGCAGGTGGTCGAGTGGTTGGAGCGTATGCCACTTACGCTGCGGACCCCAGTTCAAATCCTGGCCAGAGGACCTTTACTGCATATCACACCCCCCCTCTCTCTCTCCCATGATTTACTGTCTATCCACTATCAATAAAAAGGTGTCTGTGCCTGAAAAAAATCTTTAAGAAAAGAGAAAGAGCTGCAGCTTCCACCATGTTTTTGACCATTTTAAAGCAGTGAGTCATTTTCCTGACATGAATGTTGCAACTCATTATCACATTAAAAATATTATCCTTTAAAAGAAAAACGTATTTCTAGCTTGTGCCTCCAAATAACCAGTGAAAGAGAGTCACACTTGGAGTGAGTGTGAAAGCCAGGGAGTGAAAGAGGAAGAGGGAAGGAGCAGGAAGGAGGAACAGAGGGAGGCCAGGCGCTCACAGCTTTGTTGAACAGCAGTATGCAGAGAGGCGTGAGAGCGGGATATTCAGCTGGATGTGTCAGTGTTTCCCTGGAAGAGTCTCCAGTATGTATTACAAACAATACATTGTTCATACAGAAAAGGATATTTATAAAATAGACATAACAATAAAACAAAGTGCAGCAAAAGAGAAGAGGCATGAAACGATTAAAGGGAATAAATCACTTAAAATAATAAAGTAATGCAAAATGAAAGTGAAGTTACTAGTAGGCAGCTTTAAAGAGTACTCCACTGATTTAGTATTGCACTGATGCGTAAGTTCTTTAAAAAAAAAAGAAAAAGGATTGGTTTCTTATGTCACTTCGTCATAACCCAACAACTACATTACCCACAAGGCAACTCAAGCTGCAAGTCAGCGATTCAAACGCAATATGCTAATGGTGGCTAATGTAGCTTTGAGATGCAAGTGTTAATCAGAGATGAAGTGGTCGTCCGCAACCGACATTGCCTCTTGACACATCACTTGAGACAATTTATTAGACATCCCACATCTCTCCCTGCGGCCACAAAAGACTTTCAGAGCTGCAATCATTTCTCGATTACTTACTAAAAGCATAAATAATTAGTTGCAGCCCTAAAGCTGTAGTATTCTCCAAATAATGTAAACAGACTTTGATGTGTAAAATAGGTGGAATTCCTCTTTAATAATTGTGGTAATTTAGGAGGAATTAATTAATAGACTCATTTTGTTTAAATGGGAGAAGTACATGATAGTCTGTGTAAGAGTGAGTGTGTGTGTAAGAAGTGAGTGCTGATGGTGAAGCAGTGGGTTTAGCTGAAGAGATTAGCTCACTAAGCTGTCTGATGGCCAGACATGCACACTCCAACACCACTTCTTATCAAACACAGAGTGAGCTCAAAGCAAGAACGTGTGACAAACTGCCCTGATATACATCGCCTGTTGATTATAGCAGCAGAGGAGGGGGATTTTTTTGTCTCATCTACAGATTATAGCAGTTCCTGTGACAAGAGGACAGTTTCTTGTTGGGTGTCACATGCTGCAGCACACTATAATGTCTTATATGTTCTGCATGATCTGAGAGAAGTGGCAAGTCATTCTGAAACTGTTATCACAAGAGGTGACTATGCTTTGTCAATGAGGTACCGATGGGTACTGTCAATACTGACTCAAGATGACGGTCTCTAAAAAGTGCTGATCACAAAAAGTAAAGCAAAGCCACCAAAGGATCAGTTGACTCAAATAGACAAACAAATACAAATTTCTCACTTACAGTACTGGCAGTGTTTAGACATGCAGTTATAGCTTGATTTGCTCAGGTGTGAAATTTAAGTGTGGTATTATTGGGGGAATTTATTAGACAGCATCCATCAGAATACTGGATTGGCTGGATTCACAAGACCCTAACAACTACTGGTGTTTCGGCCCAATCAGGGTCCTGTGAGGATTCTCCCACGAACTCGTGAATCCAGCTGCCTCACAAGGTAAGATCTGGATAGACAGTATTTTTTTCAAAGTGCATGCCAGTTTCCAAGGACAAGGACGAATTCTCAGATGGTTCTTTGTAACAAACCATCCGGCGTGTCAGGTTATCCATCAGTGATGACATGAAATATAGTGAAGACAGAGGGAGAGAGGAGGGGGATGAATTTCAACAAAGATCCCTGTCCAAACTCCAACCGAGGATGTTGCAATTACAGTTTCAGTGTCTTAAAACCACTGAGACCAAGACTTCTCGGTTTCCCTGACCTCACCGTTTCGTAATGTTAAACAATAACAATGATGACAATGTATTTTAATTCAACTACATGTCTGTATGATTAGTTCTGTGTGTGTGTGTGTGTGGGTAGAGAGATAGAAGCTACAGGCTACAGGAACATCACATTTGTGTTTTGAGAGCACCCAGGGGAGATGGAGGACACACGGCTATGCATGGTGAATTTAACAAAGAAAGACGGAGCATGGGAGTGCATTTTAATGTGCCACGAGAGCACCCCTGTGGATTTATTGCGTTATGTGTGTGTGTGTGTGTGTGTGTTCAAAAAGCAACATTAACGGTTATGACAGTTAGGCTCAGGCGTGGCAGCACCAGGAGAGACCAGTAGAGCAGGTCTGTGACTGTGTGGGGATTTATAGGACATGCAGAAACAAGCTCACCAACACTGATTATGAGGCAGATTAATCGATTAATCTGCCTCATTAAACTTCATTTTTTTCTATTGTTTTGTCTATAAAATGTCAGAAAATACAGAAAGAAATGTTATAATTTCTCAAAGCTCTAGAGATGTCTTCATATATCCTGTTTTGTCTGTTAAGCATTTCAAAATCCAAAGATTTCCTGTTTACTATCATGTATGACAGAAAAGCTTCAGATTCTCCCATTTACCCTTAGAATGAGACCTTTATACCTACATATGGAGCTAGTCCTCTTTCATGGAGCCTACCATGTTGCATGTCCATGTTTCTACAGCAGCTCAGAAGAGACAAACCCTAACACTGGTTCCAAGGAGGGCCTTGCACCTTTTTCGCCTTATTTCACATCCACCATAGATTCTCCTACAAGCTTGAAAGGGAGAGGTGAGGGCAAGGGGCTTCAAACAGCAACCTCTCAGCTAGATGACACTAAATCCTACACACACTGTTCCTTTGAGACGCTGCAACTACTGATTATTTGGCATTTTCTATTCAATAATCCAAATTGTTGCCCGTTCATTTTTTGTCTGTATACTAAATCGGTCAATTGACTAATCGTTGCTGCTCAAATTTTCATATGTCCTTAACATATGTCCTTTAGGTTGTGCAAGGTTGTTTTTGGGTACAATAAACAAGCAGCTGTTTTAATATTAAGATTAAGATTAACATGTTACATAATTCTAATTTAATCCCACAAATCTGTCAAAATGTCCATGTTGAATTCTGTTGAAAGCATTCAGCTTTGTGCAGGCCTACCTGTAGCAATAGCTTAAAAGGTTTGGCTTACTTAGTGTGGAGCAGCGAACGTTCAGTACAAGTGGGTGAGGGCAGAGCATTACTTGAGACAAGAGGCCAACAGATAAAATAATTTCTTGGGGAAACGGGTGTGTTAGCTGATAAAGTGATGCAGAGGCCTTCTTATTTGATTGAAAATACAGGCGGATTAGGCTTTATGTTCAGGTGACTTAAAACCAGGTTATATAAAGTATTTGGGGATAATGGAAAGATGCTGGCCTGGTGGTTGAGTAGTTTACAGTTGAATCAAGCGGGGGGGGGGGGGGGGGGGGCATTTCAGTTCTTTCTCTAATTACATAGCGAAAAATATAATGTGCAGCCTTGAGCCTACGTTAGTTAATTGTCCTCAGAGTCCACTCTCGTTACTGCTTCCAAAAAATGGTAATGTGTAAAATGTGTTGGGGGGAGAACGCTCTGTCTCTGTCCCTCTTTATAACAGTTTTACGTTAATATTAAATGATCCTTTGAGTCTAAAAAGGGAGGCTTCCCAAATAAGACACTCATCTATCTGTAAATAGCCTAGCGTTTGTCTGTGTGTAAATCTTTAGGTAGCGAAACTATGACCTCATCATGTTTCTATGACAGCCCAGCCTTCAGGTAATACACCAGGAAACACCTGTCTCCACCTTCCCCTCAGCTATCTATTTGTCCAACACTCCCTCTGCGTTTAGGCTTGCAGACATTCGCATGAGCATGAACTGAACGAAGGCAAAGCAGACTGTCACACGGACTGAGGATTAAACGACTGAAGTGACCCGTGCAGCAGAGGCTCTGACTGCAAAGAACACAATCCACACTCCATACATAAACTACAGGTGGAGGTGTGTGTGTGTGTATGGTGTTAGGTTTTACTCTGTGTTTTATTATTTCCATTCCCTGCCCAGGGACTGCAGATGGAAATGAGCCGTTTGCTAAATCTGGTGCAGAGCATCTTTTCTCTGTTTTCTTGAGATTAATGTTTTTTTTCTGTACATGGTCCCTGATGTAAAAATAAATCAAATAAAAAAATAGAAAAAATCCAGACACAGTTTGGGTGTATTTGCCAATGGCTTCATATTGTTCATTTATTTACACTGTGGACTGATGGGAGTGCACATGAGGAAACCATAACGCAGCTCTTTGTTTCATCTGCAAATATGTACTGAATTTGTTTACGTCACCATCTCCACCAGGAAAAGTCTGCAAACAAGAAGTGAACTTTGAAAGTTTTTTTCCTGAAAAGGCAACCCCCACCCCCCAACCCACTTAAAACAAAAAGAATAGGACAACAACTAACTATTTTTATCCATTAACCTTTTATGCGACTAAACGTTTAGTCCGTACAATGGCAGAAAACCGTGAAAAATGGCCATCAGTTTACCATAAACCCCAGATGTTGTCTGACATACAGTCAAAGTCAGTCACAGTCACAAAACATTCAATATAGAATGATATAAACCAGAGAAAAGCAGCAAGTTTGCCTGATAAATGATTTAAGCCACTAACTGATCATCAAAATAGTTGGAAAATCGTCAGTTCAGTCCATCAATGAGTCAATTAATGCACTAATCCTTTATGGACTAAACCATTATTAAATAAAGTATTTCTACATTTTGAACTGATTTAATGTGGGGTAGAAGTGTTTTGATTGCAGCTCCACCCAACTATCTAAGCATCCATCCATCCAGGGCTTACTTTTCAGTCGAGCTGGGGAGCTTCCCAGTAGGCCAAATGTTATCAGTGTAACTCGATCTCCAAGCTGCTCTAATGAGCAGGACTGTTTGTGGGGAGACTTTAATAACTCCCATGGCCTATTTATATCTCCCAAGTTACACCCGCTGTGTGTTACTGACAAAAAAAACACACGCAAACCCCACACACATCAAACCTTGACAAAGGTGGTCTGTGCTGCGATGGAAGATCTTATCAAAAATCATGCTAGCAAATATTTGCCAACTTGATCAGGCAAAACTAATTTAAAAATCATCAGTTGTTATTCAAATGCTTAAAAAAAGCAATTATATACAGTTATCTATTCTGACTGTGGAAATACGCCAAACCACAAAGAGTTCAGCTCATACCAAGTTTATGCATGAAACCAGTGAAATGATGCAGGCACTAATACGTCTGAGTGAAATTATTTAGTAAGTTAAGCATGTTTAGCCTCCAAGTGTTCAGTCTGTTTGTCTGTAGGCGTGTTAATAGCAACAACCCCACTTAAAAAGTCTTTTCCTTCTAATTATCCCCAGTGGAGGGTAGCTCCAGAGGTCCAACCATAACCAGAGGGGAAAACAAGAGGGAGGGCTGTAGAAGGAGAGGGAAGAGAGGAGGAGGGCAGCAGCTGGTGCGTAGCCTGGACAGAAGGGAGGAGAGATAGCGGGAGAGCACAGAGAAGAGGGAGGAGGAGAGAGGGGGGCACATGATAACAGAAGGGCAACATGGTGGATCACTTTACACTCACGACTGTTACTGGCCCACCAGAACCATTCATCAGACAGAGTTTGGTCAAGCTTTACCACAGAGGCCAGAAAATGTTTCCTTAGAAATGTGAAGAGGCTGAAATAATATAACGCTTTACTACAATATCTGCCAGTTTTGCTATAAATGTAAAAATGATTCAAATAAATAGATTGGGAGATCTTAGGCACTGTGAAGTCTGCTAATAAGTCAGCGACAGCCACACACAACGAATGCTGAGCGGTTTTATTACTACAGCTGCTGCTGCTGCTGGTAGGTTTGGACCCTCGTCACTTCCTCTGGTGGTTTCTCCTGCTGGCAACCAGTTTTTGTTTTAAAAACCTCCTCTGTGTGCCCTGATTTACAATATTCTAGCAAAACATCACGTAAAGTAACCGAAAAGATAGTGGAACTCTTACAAAGACTGTCAAACCAGAGTGACCGAGAGGAACAGATTTCATCAACCTTTGAGAAAATAAGCAGGGAGGATGAACTGGAAACAACTTTGATACAACAAAAGAAGCAAGTATGCAATGGACACACAAAATGTTATCCATGTTCTCAAAAACAAGGAACCTGCACCTACTGCACTGCCAAAGCTGGAAATGCCATATTTATATATATCCATGTTGTCTGTTAAACATATTTTATTACTTTGAGAATTCACAACTTAATTTAGTATGCTAACATTAGTTTCACAATTCAGTTTCAGCTATTTTATCCAATTAGTAAAGCTGAGATACTTTTGGGGTATAATTTCACACAAAATAACTTCTATTGTAGATGTAAATGTTCTCTAATTAAAAGCAACAAAAATCATCCATTCTGCCAACTTGTGCAAACATGGATGACTGTTTTGTTTTGAAGCTTTCTGGCTTATCATGTCTGACTTAAGCAGATTTCAGATTCTGTGACTCTGATGTGTTTACGTGTTATGAAGATGTGTTTTTTTTACCTTATTACAGATGATGTATGATGCAACATCATGTTGACATATATACAGTATCTACAAGTTTCAGCCACATTTGTGGTCACAAATAAAGATGGCACAGTGTGCCTTGACCACAAACATCCCCCTTTTACTGTGGGCCTTTTTTGCTGCCTGTTTGCAATACATGTATGCACCAAGTTGTTGACACTGTTTTTGTTTTTTTAACTAGTCACTAACAATTAAAAAAAAGTTGAGGCTACTTCTTGAAACCAGTCATATGATATTCTAGCAGACATTCTTCAGAGCCCAGAACTGTAGAATGTCATTTACCCCAACATACGTCACCCACTCACGCTTTCATCAAAAGACCAAAGGTTTATGTCAAATCTATTCAATCCACCAGAGACTTCCTGTGGCAAACCTCACTACAGTCTGGTTAGTTTTACCTGGAAACAGGGGCTTGGATATTATTTAGAGATTTCTTTTGGAAATGATCCCAGTGCTCTGGGGAAATGTGTTTTATTAAAACTCTGTATTCATGGTGACAAGGCAAGCACGCTATGAAATAAACTGTCCTGTGGTTAGACTATCTGCTGAGTCTCAAGGCTCTAAATTATTGTTTATAATAGAGAATAACACTTACATGGTTTATTACACTACAAATAAGACAAAGCAAAGAGTTTAACAACCACATGCAGAATAACCTGATGTATCTCTAAGACACGAAGAAAACTACGTCATGTGATACATTTGCAGAGCTGTAAAATCCTCCTTCAGAGTTTTACAAACCTCTGTGTGGTGTTTTGGTGTCAAAGAAGTCTTCAAATTCTCAAAAATGTTACTAGAACTGGACTTCCTGGATTGTGTTTAATGGCTCACTGGTACCTGAAGCAAGGAAGCCCCCCTGTGTTGTTTTAATGCAAGGCTGATTTCCATCTGCTGGCTTACATACGTCAGCACTTGTGCTTTCTAGTTGCAGTCTGAGCTCTGGGGAACCATGCGTAGTTTATCCCATTAAGTTGACTGATATTGCTTTGTTCATCAACTGTTTACCAGCCAACCCCCTGCTGCGGGGGAAATCACCATGCTCGAATCACCATAATCTGCGGAAAAAGGATGAGAACACTGAACACTTAAGAGATGGCGGCGTGGGAGGGGGGCCAAAAATTAAAAACTAGATTTAACTTATGATGAAAAAACACTTTAAGAGATCTGATAGAAGAATTTGATGTTTAGAGTTCCTGTAGTCGTCCTTTCTGTCTTTTAATTCATTTAATGTTAAACTCTTAGTTCAGAATACCAAAATCTTTTTTTTTTCTTTCATTGTTGCTTATTTGGTCATGAATTTGTATTACATAGAAATACTTGAGATTCAAAACTAAGTTTTCAGAGGCTCTTACACTAAATCCTTATCAAAACACGCCGTTTCCTGATTTCCCCTGTAAACATGTCACCATAGCTCTAATATTACATCAGCTCCTATGTCCTCAAATATCTTGTCCTATTAGGGGAAGAGTACATTCCCCTAAAGTGGAAACCCCTCCCAGAGATTACAGCATAGTGCTCTCTGTGCCGTGTGATTTATTTCTACTGTACTCAAGATCATCTTTGACCTTTTGATTTAAAAACTAAAAGCGTCTGACAGCTCAGATTGAGTTTTACATCCACAGATTTATGAGGCAGACTGAACAGTTTTGGGGTTTTTTTGCTGGTCAAGCTAGAAAAAGTTCACCAGAAGAGCATCAAATGCATGAATATCTACTAGACTTTTAACTGAAAATCTCTTTCTACAATTCCTGGCACTCATTTGAGGCAGTCAATTTATGCAACAATCTTCTAGCAGGTTCAGGACGAGTTAACCAAACCGAGTGGCTGTTTAAACATCACGGCAGTGCTGAGTGTGATGGGGCTGGGATCGATGTATGTGGCCCGGGGGCGTTAGGCATTGCCATAATGAGGAAAGGTCAAGGGTCAAGGGATGTCAGAGTGAAAGGCTGCTGGTGTTGACAAGCCAGGCCGGGCCCCACGTGAGAGCGAAAGTGAGGAATTACTGTGGTTATATAATCAAGACTGAAACATGGGAGAGGGGGGAAAAAAAGGGAGTGGTACCAAATTTGTACTGATGCAGAAACTTCACTTCAGCATCTGCAATCTATTCTGCCTCACAGGATGAGAAACAGAGCAGAGCAGTAAAATGTCTGTCTGTTTTGGTTTGAGCGACCCACCCTGACCTACTTGCTCCCGTACATCGTCCTGACCGCTCCTGCTTTTTTTTTTTCCAGCCCTGCCAGCGCTCACACAGAAACAAGCTGGTGGGGTTAACTGGCCAAGGGTGATTGGTGATGTCATGACAGGGTATGAGCTCAGTGTTGTTAGCCTGTGTGTGTGTGTGTGTGTGTGTGTGTGTGTGTGTAGGGGTAATGAGGGGTCCATCTGAAGCAGGAATGCAGGGGTACATCGCTATGAGGTCATGAGAATTATGGGATGTTTGTACAGTGAGAAGGAAAGATGTGAAAGAAAGATAAAAGACACGGGGGCAGGAATCCGTGGGGAGAAACGTCAGCTTTGAACAGCTGCTGGAGCTCATACCAACTGTGGAGCATGAACACGCTTTAAATACACACGGGATTTCAGTTTACATGTAGAAACAACAAATACAAACTCAATTACCCACACGTGATATATATGACTTTACTACCCTGCTGTGGGATGGGCAGCTGGGTTGGTTGGTTGGTTGGTTGGTGAGGGTGTGGTCTCAGCCAGGATGAGGAAAATGAACTCACACTGAACTGAATGTGATCTGGGCTGCTGGTGTCAGACAATACAACCTATTGTACTGCTGCGGCTGTAGAGCCTCATCATCAGCATAATGCCCTTTAGACCTCCCCTTCACTCTACCCTCTAGCCTCCACCCTCAGGCCCTCCCTACATCTGAGCAGTTCCTGTCAATGATCCAACCACAGCAGGACTGTCCAAAATGGCTAAACTGTGTGTCGCTTAGGGCTAAAGAGTTTGAAATTAAAGAGGAGTTAGAAAGAAGTTACCAAACATCTGTACCTTGTGCTTCAACAAGTGTAACACACCTGAATCTCCTACCCAACTGTCGGCAGTCGAATTGCACTGTGAGAAATGTAGTCACCAGATTTTGACAAAGAGGAATACGTGGAATAAAGAAGATATCTTGGGTTCTGCTGCATACATTTTCATCTTTTTTTCTTAACTGTAGTCAGACATTGCCAATTTCATACAGAACCTGGATTATAGCTGTAAAGATGATCGGCCTTTGCCTTTTTACACTGAACTAAACAAAACTGCCATAAAGCCACCTTAGTGTGATTTTACATAGCAAGCAGGCACTTTGGATTCAGAATCGTGACGAGTAACACAACAGTGTCAGCTCCCTGTCCCAGTCCCGCCGCCCCTTTTATACACAGTTGAGCCAGCTCTGTGAATATCTCAGTAGCCGGCTTATTGGCAGAGAAACTCTGCCCCCAGACTGTGTCTGTACCTTATACAGAACAGTGAGGCGCTCCCCACCGTGAACGGGCTGTGTAAAATGGGCCAATGTTGTAGGAATGTTGAAAGAATGTTTTAAAGTTAAAAGAGAATTTAATTTAATCAAACATGCTCCTGACAACGTCATTTAAACACTTAATGTCAATCAACCATGAACTTTAGTTGTTTTTATGTGTGGCAACTAATCATTATTTTCATTATTGATTTATCTGTCAATTGTTTTCACGATTAATGGATTTGTTGTTTGGTCCATCAAATGTCAGAAAGCGGTGAAAAATGTGAACCAGTGTTTCTTAAAAGCCCAAGATGACATCCTCAAATGTGATGTGATGTCTTGTCTCAACCAACAGTCCTCAACCCAAAGATAGTCAGTTTAATATCACAGAAGACAAAAGAAACCAGAAAATATTTGAGAAGCTACAATCAGAGAATCTAATCGACCAATTATGGCAGTCCTTCTTCAGCTCTCTATTGATGTTTGTTTCTACACCCTGGTGTATTACCGACAACTGTACTTTATGGTTGGGATTGCAAATAAACTTGAAGCATATGTATGATATGAGCATTGGCTACCTGTTGGCAAACACCACTCTTATCCCTGTGGTGGAAAAATGGCAACTGACTGCGACACAGACGAGCTAATGTTGACACCATATGGAGACGCTGAATAGAGCCCATCAGAGGACAGTAGCCTAACTGTGTCCAACACTTCGATGCAAAAGAGACGTTTCCTACAGCGCATATGTTGACAATGTGGTGCTTTTTGGTCATCAACACAAGACAAGGTTTTGAAAGAAACTAATCATGCTACCTGGTAGATGGAAGTAAGAGCATGTCTACATTCAGCCTCAAAATGGTTTGAATTGCTAACTATGCCAGTAACCAAGAGGAGGGCAGCGCTGATCCTTCTTTCCTCTGTGACTCCTCTTAGCTTGAAGAAACCATTATACACAGTGTTGGTAACTGTTTTTATAATTGCTGTAATTTCCTTGAGGGTCAGACGTAATAAAGCATGCAGTCAGTAGAGCCAATATGAGGTTATGATCATGTGTTACCAGCCTAAATATAGCAATATTCATGTGAGAGTTTGTATCACATGATAGGGAGTACACTGTCCTGTTTAACCATGTTGTTTTATTAAACTGAGATGCCTGACAGACTATATTAGCTCTCTCTCTCTCTCTCTCTCTCTCTCTTTCTTTCTCTCTTTCCCCCTCTCTCTCCCCAGCTGTTCATTGATGCATTATTGTGGATTCTGTCTGCCTACATGGCCAACAGGCAACACTGAGAAAAGCCTACTTTGTGTGCATAACTGTCTCCTTACGTCATGCTAAGGCTTATGGGAAGTACTCCTATGCATTCCCTGGAGTGTCTGTCTCTGTATGTGTATGTGTGTGTGTGTGTGTGTGTGTGTGTGTGAGTTGCTGTATCTGTGTGATTGTAGGTGTGTGTGTGTGTGTGTGTGTGTGTGTGTGTGTGTGGGAGCCTGAGCATTTGTGCTCACATACATTTTGTGAAACCACTGGAATGTGTCTTGGTTGTCTCTGCTTTTCCAGTGAACGTACACTGTGCAACTCCACCAAAAGAAAGCAACAATCGCCGTAGAATCTGCCTCTTACTATACAGGAAAGTACAGTACACCCCTCCATTCTTGTCTCCCCTCTAACCTTTATGAGGAAGTGTGACACATTTCTGTTCAGACTTCTTCTGGGGCTGTTTAATATTGCCTTCCTGTGGGGGAAAACAAATGGCAGACCATGGGAAGAGTGTATAGTTTCAGTGCGTGCCTCACATGTAGAATAATGGAAGCTTATGAATTGACTGGGGGGAAAAAAAATCATATTTCAGTAACAGTTGTACTGAAACATCTCATTTTTACAGGCTCTGCTTGAAACTATAACAGATTTGGATATTGCAGCTGTTCCTGACATTAATGTATACCGCTAGTTAAACTATTGTGGACTGTCCTCACACCTACCTTAATGTAAGAGATGCAAAGATTAGTTGATTAATCCATTAGTTGCCAATTATTAAATTAATCACCAACTATTCAGATAGCTGATTAATGGACTTTGACTGTTTTCTGACATTTTATGGACCAAACAACTAATTGATTAGATTAGAGAAGATAATCGACGCATTAAATCAATAATGAAATGAATGTTAGTTGCAACTCTGCTTCATATTGGGCCAACAGTCTTTTTCAAAGTATGAAGAACTGTAGTCTGGATTGTTACTATGGTGCAGGACACAAAATATTCAGGTGGGTCTCCCCAACGACCACCGGTTGAGTCTGGGTCTGAGGGCAAGACCTGACACTTTAAAACTGATTCCTGGGCTAAAAACAAAACTATGTCATCCCCTTTCCAGGCATCATCTTAACTCAAAGTGTAGCAAAATGACTAATTATTTGCCCTAGTACAAAAAGGTCCTGTGACGGGGAATAATGGTAACCAGTGTTCTCAACCCAGCAGCCACGGACAGCGCCTTCTCTTCTTTTGGTCTTTATGACTAAGATCAAAAAAAGTCCATGTCCATCTTTTCCTCCGTTTTCCTACTTCATTATCTCTGCTGGGCATAAGCCTAGAGGGGATTGTGTGTGTGTGTCTACGTGTGTATGTGTGTATCTGTCTGCAGCTAATCTCACATACTACTCAACAAATCAGCCTAATATTTTTTGCTCAAAAAGTATGCCTGCATGCTACAATAACATCTCATAGTTGTTGCGTTTATGTGACTTTTAATTTGACTTTTGTCGTTTCTGGCAATTGGCTAGGCTAAAAACAAGCCTTTCCTTGTCTGTTTCAGGCAATATTTTGGCCTTTCTTATGGTTTATAAATTGACATCCATAGAAAAGTTTGAAGTGTAGGATCTGCAGATTAAACCCATACGATACCCGATATGTTATGATCTACTAAACAAGATGAATAAATCCATTTTTTGTTATCTTAGCCGCCATCTTTACTCTACACACCTGACAGAAATCTGTACTCTACTGGGTGTACTCATCTAGTTGACAACACTTCTCTATTGTCCATGAGCCTCCTGAGGGCGTGGCAAGCAAACGGAAACAGCACCCCATGTGGAAAAACAAATAACCATCAAAGCTGTCGAGCTCTTAGTGCTACTGTTTGTCTTTTTAGTAAAAGGACATCATCAGTGCTACTATTGGTCACGCAGCAAAGTCAGCTGGCTTCATGCTGTAGGCAGATTAACTTTATCAAGCTCTAGCCTCATCGAGTGTTTGAATCAGATATGCAACTCTCAATCAATTACGTTTCTACCAAACCGGGCAGTGGAGGAGACCGACTGATGAGGCACAGCCAAGTTAAGCTGTATCTGTTTGGCACCGATTATCAGACACAGGTTGTTTCCCATATGTGGCTTTCTGAAAACAGAGCGGGTGTAATGGCACTATTACATCTGCTAAATTACAAAAAGTGTCTAGCCTGGGGACATAAAGGCACCAAAGCTAGAATTAGGCCTGGTTGAAGTGGCAAACTAACCCGTCACAAAGCTTATAAAAGCAGGCAGATAACATACTGCACTTCAGCATCAGAGTTAAACACAGACTGTGGCTCATTTTACTACCGACACATGTGAAGATTCATGACTTCCTCATGCAAATGAAAGAGGAAAAGAATTATAAAAGAACAGTGAGTGTAGCCATTAGGCAACATGCATACAGTGACAAGTCAAAGATAGATGTAGTAGAACAGCTAGTAATGATCATGTCAGGTATTAGTCTGCTGTTTATTTTCCATATTAACTGATAAGTTGTTTTGTATATATTATTTCAGAATATAGTAATAAATGTCCATCACAATGTCCTGAAACTCAAGATGTCTTCAAATTGCCTGTTTGGTCCGACCAACAGACTTACACCCAATGAAAAAAGCCCCAAAATTAACAGTGATATAAAACAGAATAGCAGGACGCAGGTAGACTGAGGAGCTGTGTCAGCAGACAAACTCCAAAATACATAAAATCTCACATGTGCCTGAACCAAAACAGAAATGCACAAACAGCTGGCCATGGTCCTTTGTGATGTAAAATGGGGAAAAAGGCAAATATGGGTGAAACAGTTGATGGAAGAAAAGTAGGTAAACACGACCAGTTGGGTGTTTAGTCAGCACTTTGATGTCAAGGATTCATCACACACACACACACACACACACACACACACACACACACACACACACACACACACACACACACACACACACACACACACACACACACACACACACACACACACACACACACACACACACACACACACACACACACACACACAATAACAGGAACACTGTCATAAATGTGACATTTCAGCCAACTATTATTGCAAACAGCCACTTTTAATCTACATATTCTTAGTCAGCTGGCTGACTCCATGCTGTAGTTATCAAGACTATTGTTCCACTTCTGTATTTTCATGTGCACCTGTTCCTCACTTGGCTACTTCTAATATTCAAGTGTGAGTGGTTAACAATGTTAACTTGTCTTCTGTTTGACCGCTCACAATTCCTTCTTAATTGGGTGACACAAGCTTTCCTTAATTGCAAACAAGAGAGTACAACTGCAAAGTCACCTGCAGGAAAACACCAGCGCTTGTACCTCTGAGCTCTATACAACTCCACTCTTCCATGTCAGCTGATATGTGTCTCTTGCTTAGACGTAAATGTCAAACTACACTGGAACAATTGCTCCTTAAGTTCAGTGGTGTGCATTCAAAGTAAATGTTAAGTAGATGCTTTACTTAACAATGGCACTCTACTGTTTGTAACTTTTAACAGCAAAGCTAAGATCAATTAGCCTATTGTCTACATGCTACATCAGGAAATTGTGGGTGTTTTACTTCAGCACACAGCTATTGCCTGTAAAATGCACAGTAAGCAGTCTTCCTGCTTAATAATGCTCTCATGGGTGAGTAATGACTAATGGGAGATAGGAATGGTGTGTGTGACAAACACCACTATTGTGCCTCCCTGCATCTCCACACTAACACACAACATTTTGAGGGCTTGAACTCACTTTAAGACCCACATCACACTAGATAATATACAGTACAACACCAAGGTGACTGAGCT
Organism: Scomber japonicus; assembly: GCF_027409825.1. Lineage (NCBI taxonomy): Eukaryota > Metazoa > Chordata > Actinopteri > Scombriformes > Scombridae > Scomber > Scomber japonicus. Next base: position 25,555,086 of record NC_070579.1, on the reverse strand, counting down.
CTGCTGGAGCTCTCTGCACAAAACCAGAAGTGTCTCATCATACATTATTAACAGGATACAAACTATCCCATTCCAATTCAAGTGAGTGGTTGGTGGTTCCCAACAGTGGGGCCCACCAAACATCTCAGAGAAGCCATCTGGGAGGCCCTGAGAAAATCAGGAATATTTTACCCACTTAAAAAGCAGCCCTGTAAAGAAAAGTACCATCGTGCATTTTTTAATAGGTTTCAATCTCTACACTAAGGTCACATTCCTGCCACACAGTAATGGTAATTTAGAGCGTTAGATTTCAATTCAAACCTGTTCTCGAATTGGTTTATTAAAAATATGATGGTTAAGAAAAAAACATCACAGTTACATAAAAGTATAGCTGTATTTTTTTTTTGATTGTTCTCTCATTTTGGTGTTTGCTTGTTAAATACTGAGTCTTTCGAATCAAATCTGAGGAGGAACCACGACCAAGGCCATGTGATGAGAGGTCACCAGTACATACGGGTTCGTTTTAAGGGGTCACAAGCCCAAAAAAAGTAGGTAACTATGGTTTAAAGTGTTATTTTTGAAGAGGGTGTTTGGGCTTGGGAATTACTTAGCAATAGCCAAGGGGACCACGACCACCCATTACACTGTGCCAAGACAAATAGGTGCATAGCAGATAAAGACAAGTTAAATCATACAATGCGTGCAGAGTGTAGGACACCCAACATGATTGACTTACTTGAATAGAGTCGTTGGCCATCGTTATTGTCCCTGTTGCTCTGTTTTCAGCCAGTGCTGCTTCACAGACAACCTGTGCACATGTGGGGGTTAATCAACGTACTGTCGGTCCTCTTCAGCCAATAAAACACACTGATAATTGAAGAATGACTCCGGGTTGTTCGTCCTGTGAGTGTTGTCTCAACTTTACACAAACAAGTCTATTGACACAAAGGCAAAACAGTCAAGAGGTAATCCGCATTGTTGGCTTGCCTGGCCGCGCCTGAGCTGAACCTCCCTGTGCCTTTCAGCGCGTTTCACCGACGATAGCTTTCACTTCACACTGATAAAAATGCGTTCACGTTTTAAAAAAAAACACAATTAAAGACACGCCACTTAAAAAGAGCACCCAAAAAAAACTAGTGCCATTCAACAGCTAGCAAGGACCCCTTAAACCCCGCCAGCAGCAGCGGCACTCCGTCGTGTCCTGCTCATAAAGTCACATCCACAGAGGACATAAAACCAAAGAAAGAATCCACTTCTTCTCTTCTTTTCCTCCCGGTAACATCCGTGAAACATGAACACGCCTCAGTCTCTTGTCTGTTATCGCATGCCACACACACACTCACAAAAAAAAGCCGCCTGTCAGTCCTCCACAAGCCGCTCATACAGTCAAACCCAGCGGACAAAAGACACCGAGTCTGGCCGTGAAACACATTAAATATCCCGCTGAAGTCTCCACCCAGCAAACTACACGCACGTCGGTCCTGTTCGCGGTGGTACACGGGACTGCCACACACAGCATCTCATCATATTCACACAGAGGACACACATACACACCAGTTGTACACTAAAACCAAAGCGCGCTACCGATGCTCCAGCAATGCCGCCCGGGCATTCATTGGTCCAGTCAGGGCTGGGCGGCGGGGGCGCGCCCGGATGTAGCACGTGACCACTCACTCGCACTGTTACTCCTAATGAGGCAACTGTTGAACGTGCCAAGTAGTAATCAATTACTCTACACGTGTCACTGATGACTATTTTAAACCACTACCTTCAGAAATGCATTTGAGATAATATTACTACTACTATCTTTATCTTTATTTATTTATATAGCGCCAAATCACAACGAAAGTCATCTCAAGGCACTTTTACACATAGAGCAGGTCTTGACTGTACTCTACTTAAATTAAAGAGACATAACATTCCGACATGAGCAAGCACTTGGCGACAGTGGCAAGTCGCCACTTTCACAGGCTGAACCGGGCTCTAAGTGGGTTATCTGCCATCTGCCTTGACCGGTTGGGGTACAACTACTACTACTACTACTACTACTAGCTAGCCTACTACTACTAATAATAGCCTAATAATAACAATAATAATAATAATAATGATAATGATAATAATGACAATGATAATGATAGTACATTATTATTATACAACACTTTTCGGTATTCAAACACACCTTACATAAATTAATAGGATCATAGAAAACAACTCAACATTCAGACTCACTTTATTACAGTAATACAGCATACTAAATAATAATACATAATTAAAACTTTTTTAAAAGTTATTGTTATTATTCTATATCATTCCAAATGCTGACTTCTACATCATCTCATTGCTATTTAATCTTGAGAGCATAATCATAGCATGCTGTTTTTTTTTGTTTTTTTTTTTAGATTTCTTTTTGGGCTTGTTATGCCTTTATTCAGATGGTGTCTGGCAGAGAAGCAGACAGGAGACAGGGAGAGAGAGGGGAATGACCTGCAGCATAGGTCCCTGGCCGGATTCGAATAAGGGATGCTGCGATTATGTGGCATGTGCTCTAACCACTCCACCACCAGGGCGCTCAGTAGCACACTGTTTTAATGAGAAATGTCTGATAAAGATTTTAAATTGCAACAACGATTTATAATTCAGTCATAAACATCAAACAGTGATGATACTATGTTGTATTGCTCTGATATCTTAAAGTCTGATGTTCTACCTAATGCGATAGACATTTTTGTTTTATGTGCTATGGGAGAGTCTGAAGCCAAAATCTTTGTGTTAAGAGATTTGTAAAGTTTAACATTTAATCAGTCTTTTCGTGTCATTTCGGTCCTTGTGGTAATTTCCTAAATAATTCCCTGTTGTAAAAGGTACAGGTACAGAGCAGAGCTGAGTAAACAACTGAAACTGGGTTAACCCTGGCTCAAGTCCAAGTTTCAAGTCTAAAATCTCCTACATAGCTATTTTTGTCTACAGGTTATAAGATGAACAGCTGTATGCCCATCCTCCACAGCACAACTGAAATGGATCTCATTCAACAGAAACTGTAACACTGTTCTGTCATAAGCTACTTTTGGGGACCCATTTCAGACTTAAGACCAGTTGTGTGACTGGGGATGGTTAGTCCAACTGGGGACAATGCTTTTGTCCCCAATTGGACAAGCCATCCCATTGGCATTGATTTTGGATCAGTGGTTCAGGTTGGGTTTGTGTTAGGCAAGTAGTGGTGATTGTTAGGGTAAATTTCCATGAGTCTATGTAAGTCTACATAATGTCCTCATAAGTGACCATGGCCTGATATAAGTGTGTGTGTGTGTGTGTGTGTGTGTGTGTGTGTGTGTGTGTGTGTGTGTGTGTGTGTGTGTGTGTTATAGTGTCTTTATGTGTTATTGTGTGGGGGAGAGAAATAAAAGAAGAGTGTCAGAGAGAGAAAACCTCATTAGAGGGTTAGGTGATGCTATGGTGGTGCGAGTGGGTGTCTTTTTTACATTTGATAGAGAAATTGAACTGGACCACATTTGCATAACTGATTTGCATGATGAAAATTTGCTGGCAGAAAGATAAGAAGGAAGCAGTGAGCAACCCCTGACGCTCCAAAATGAAAATCACAGGTGAAAATGAAATATAAAAAAACGCTCAGTCATTTACAGTCAGCAAGGAGTATGACTCATGTTAGGGAGGATATGAACAAGGGAGCTCATATGGTGTGCAGACTTTTCTCTTTTGGATATGAGATAAACAAATGTTTAAGACATACATTCTTCTTCAAATGTATTATTGTAAGGTGTACATGGCAGGTGTTACATACTGTTAAGAGCAAGCTTAGGCCCAACGTACATCATTAGCCTAACTTTGGCAAAGACTTTATTTAATAAAGTTGTACTTTTTTCCCTGCTAACACTGGTTTTTGGGGGGATTTTTGTTGCTATTTTAGTCAAACATGTATGTTCTTTTTGTTGGGAAGTAAAAACTTCAAACCAGCTGCGACCTTTGACCTTTTCACAGCAGAAACCGTCACAGGGACCATTGGCGATATTTTTTTCCTAGGTTGGCGATAATCATGACCCGCCCTTCTCTGCCTCTGATGACTTCACCCAACCAATACAACCAACGAGGGCAGCGAGTCATAGCCAATCAGATGCAGAGTAGGGTTGGTCAGTACTTCGCCATCCTAGGAATCAAATTGCCGGACCATTGACGACGAAGAGAAAGTACGTAGTTTTAGCGTACGGCTACCAGCTAACGATAAAGCTATTAGCGTTAACTTGATAAATAACCACTGTAATGAGTGGTTACACATTTAATTGTCTTTTAGATAGATTCAGTTATTAGCCATAGTAGCAGTTGTCTCTTTGTAAAGGTTTTTGGTGTTATGCTAACAGGCTAACATTGACGTTAATAAGCAAGACATAAACAGTTAATGGCAGGTCCAAAGTAACCCTTGAAGGAGGCGTTTTCTCCCGCAACAATTTTTCACAGGATAAAAAAAAAACGTATTTAAACAGAAGGCATGGCAGATACTGAAGTTCAGGTTGAGGTCCAGCTCACCGCAGACTCACCGCCAGGACACCCGGTGCTACAGGAGGACGCGGGCGGTGAGAGGGAGTCACTCAGCCCGGACAGCCCTCCAAACACCGGGCATGGAGGTTCATTAACATGTCTTACTACAACTGACCAAAACATGCATGTCTAATTTATAGACATGCATGTTGCTCAATTTCTTCCATATACTTTTAAGGAGTCGAAACAGCCGAAATGGCCATGATGTACCCAGAGAATAATTTAGGTTAAATAGGTTTAACATCAATTTGGAGGGATTGTTTTTTCAATCAAATCAATCGTCATTTGTATAACACATTTCATACACTGGTAATACATACAAAGCAAACAAACTGAGTTGAGCAAAAAAGCAAAATAACCCCTGTTAATGTTTTAATAGCCAAATATTACTAATTTATCTCCCAGAGGTGGAGGAGCCACTAGCATTGTTGGCTGGCGTTGCTCTGGCGCCATGGTGTGGTGATGTCGAGGTGGCCTGCAGCTGTGACTGTGAGGACCGCAGCTGCCTGGAGGTCAGACTGATGGAGAGGAACCTGCAGTCAATGCAGCAGCAGTTCCAGTTGCTCATGAGTGAAGTTGATGACTTGAACAACTGTCTTGTCAATGGGTAGGGTTGTTGGCTTGACACAGTGCATTGATTTTACCTGGGTTTTCCTCTTTTTTAAGATTTTCTTTTGTGATTTCTGGCAGGCTGGGTCATCAAGACAGAGGGGCTCTTGCTGCCGCAGTCCCAAGCTTCCTGCACACCTGTCAGTGTTACTTTAACCAGCTGGAATCAGCTCGGAGAACCATTCCCCAACACACCCCACTACCCTTTGACATCTACCCAAAGGTACAATTTTTGATGGTTGGTTCACCCAAATGACTAAAATACACATTTTTGTTATTTTCATGTCACATATCCAAGCCAACAGTTTTGGTTTTATTTGGTCAGGTTTTAAAACTAAGATTGAAACTAGTTTCTATTTAAAAAAAATCTGTTGACATTGAGTTCTGTGGACTATGCGACAGAGATGTTGCACCTGAATTTATTAAATTAAATATATTAATTTTTCAATGCTCCCTTCACCCCACACAAAGTTATTCCTGTGACCTCTATTCAATAAGTTTAGTAGCAGAATCTGGAGAAAATAACCCAACATTGCTGGCTTGTTACCACAAGGCGTACGTGAGGAAACATATGTATAAACAAGCTGCAGCTTTTATGTCATGTGGTTGTTAAATGAGTGCCTTAAATAAATAATTCCCAGGCTTTGGTGTAACACTTTTACATTTTCTAAAAAATATTAAAAAGTTACTTAATGTAAAGCAGTAGGTATTCCTGAAGGATCATGTGTATATGATAGTTTTGTTGTGATTAACTGTGTGTGAATTTTCTGATGACTGATAATATAGACACATCCCGTATTTTATTTTTGTTTTCTTGCTAGCAACATTTCTAAAATATTATTTTACTACTAATGCCCACATTTCACTGAAAACAAAGTCTCCCAATTTCTCTTTAAAGTTGTTGTATTGCATTCTGGGTATTGAGAAACTGTGTTTTGGTTCATTGCTTTAACAATAAATCTCCAGTACAATATACTTGACAGACACAGGAAGTGAATTTGACTGTGTGCCAGTTGTTTAGTTTAAGTTGTCTATCTGTCACTGAATGAGATGCTCATTTGTGTTGGGTGTGAAAACATGGTGGTTTAACTGCTACAAGTTGACTTTTAACATCTACACTGTGTGTGTTTGTGTAGCGTGTGCAGCTGTTAGACCTCTCTCAGCAGCTGTGTGACAGTCTGGAGCAGTTGGTGTTGACCTATGCCAGCTACAATCTCCTCTGTTTGGATGAGACTGAACCTAACAGGTACACACACACACACACACATACACATACACATACACACTTTTTTTGAAATTGTCAGCAGCATACATTTAATATCAGTTTTCTGTCTTCAACTTTCAATATGTTCTTCTAATTTTCTTTCTACTTCCTGAAACATCTGATTTTTCCTGCTATAACAAGCTAATTTTTCAATCAATCCAATTTCTCCATATTTGTCTAACACCCTCCTGTCTGCTTTCCCAGCATTTCTCACTTCTGCATTGGTCGGAGTCAGTTCGGCCGACTGAGGCTGACCACGTTCCGCTACTGTAAGCCAACACCCTACCTGGCCCAGGTCAATACTGGACTGTACAAACGCATGCGCTGGAACGTGGAGAGACTCCAAGATGAGCAGCAGACAGATGAAGAGCAGTGTGGAGAGAACGAGGAGAGAGACGGAAAAGCAGTTGGAGACACAGAGTAGTGAGTCTGGATATCTCCACCTGCTCAGTCAATTAGCTCTTCTGTCATCAACATCAGGTTCCACATGTATAAAACTGTAGATTCAACACTAAAACTGTGTGTATGCACAAAGTGAGAAATATCCACACACATTGTTTTCATCAAGTTTATAAAGCTGTGTATACCAATGGTTCAGTTTTATACATCTCAATCATTGTCAAACTAGGCACATGTGCACAAGCCTTGTTTCCACTCCCACAATTAATCATAAAAGGATGAAGACGCCCTGAACCAGCTGTTTTCATATCAACATGCCTGCTCCACCTGTCTGTACACCTGTCAATGGATCAAACTGGAAATAAAAAGTGCTGTTTGACAGATTTGTGCTGCACAGGCCATGTTCTCCAACAGCAGAGCAGCTGTGATTATGCAGGGCTGTGCAGCTTTTTATAGCATCCATATTGTTGAATCATTACACAGACTTCAAACCATCATCAGCAGTGATATGTCATAAATGTAATTAATAATTAGTTTGTAGGTCTCATATCTAAAGTGACCTTACAAGGTGTGTCACAATTAAAGATAAAAGAAAAAGTCAGAATTTAAAAAATAAATTACTCAAAAGTAATTAGTGTTACCTTAATAAATGCATTTTACAAAACTCTGTGTAAATGCACCAGTTTACTCAAAGATATCTATAACCTTATATTTTATCTCCACCTCGTCACATCACCCTCAGATCCCTTTAGAAAAACCCTACACCTGGTCGGAAGAGTGTTTGAGGTGTGCATCACCCTATAAATACCAGTTATCATTCAGGAACTGGTGTATGCAGGGTTTTTGTGCATATGTATTGTGTATGCATGTGGCTGCTGGTCTCACTGCTGTGTTTGTCCTCCTTTCAGTTACTTCCTGTGCTACGAAGAAATTCCCAACATATGCGCAGATGCTAACAGGAATTGCCAAAGTAACATTGTGAGGACGTGGTCCATTGGTCAGTGGGTGCAGGTGAAGCCTGACCCTGACACACAGGACATCTATGACTGGTATGCTTATTTTCATCTCTACACTCATTTCTCTTGTTACCTAAAGATATTTTTCAATGCTCAGTGCTCTCTGGAGAATGACATGACTGCAAATGATGACGTCTAAGTGTTAAATAGTGCAACACTATTCAGCCACTGACTTTTATCAGTGTGTTTGCATGTGTTTGTTTCAGGATCACGTGTGAGGTTCCTCAGGCCAACTACCACAGGGTGTTGTTTCTGGGCAGCGATGAGCCATCCTGCTGCAGAGCGACAGAGTTCTTGCAGCAGCTGCTGATGTCATGGCAGACAACAGAATGATGCTACACCCTGCAGGAGAACATGTGTTTGTACATACAGGACATACAGTATATGGCAGGTTTTAAAGGTTCTTAGAAGGATACAGAGCATGATGAAAAATTATCTGGACTCTCAAGCTGGGTCCACTTATTTTGAGAATATGTGTCAAGTTGATATGAAGATTGTAAAAAATATGTTGTAAGGTTAAATATTTGGTTTCAAATGTGTCTGGCACTTTGGATCAAGAACACACAAGGGATAATCAAAAAACACACATTACTGTAAACATATGACACTGCCAGCCAGAGTGACTTACTGCTTTTATGATCCACTGGTTCAAACTGGGTGTTTCTCACAACTTTAAACTCTGACCAGTTGATATGTTCTAAAATACAGTTGTATTGTCAGTCAAGTTTTGTAAAAAATAATGTTATGTTGTTCACTGTGATGTTTGCTGCACATTTTGTATGTGCCAAATATTACTAACTTACTGTGTTTGATGTTGTACATTTTATAAGCTTTGAAAGCGTTTGCCAGTATTTTTACAATTCTATAAGTTTCCATATTTAAAAATTTTTTTCTCTTGTAAAGAAGTCAACAAGCATTATTAAAAAAAAACATTTTATTTACATGAAACATCGCATTTGAATAATTACACACAATCACAGATTTCTGTCTTTCCAGAAAGTCAAAGAAAACAAGGAAAACTTTATAACAAGCTGCCATGATTTGGGCTCCACAAGACAGATCACCCAATTTTACTTCATTTTAACGGGTTCATCAAACCATTTAAATTAGAACTTACAGGCCTCAGTTCATTCTCAATAAATTAAAATCCAAAACGAAAGATTATCAAACCATTTTGAGCCTAAATGAAATATGTTCACTCAGCCTACTGTGTTCAGGTTGACCTTGTAACCATTCAGCCCATTGGCTATGTTGAGTGGACATTAAGAAAGGCAATTTACTAATAACGAAAGAATAATATCTACCATTTACACCCAACATCCTTCATTCTCTATTGCAATAAAAATGTATATATGACTCTTAAAGGTCTACTATACTTCTAAAATCTCTAAAGTACAAAATGTAAGTGGGGTTTCCCTTCATTACAGTGAGCAGTCTTCTTAAACAATAGAAACAGAAATGCTTACAAAAACTACAGACACAATGTTTAAGACAGCAAGTTTTAAAAGTCCAGCTTTGTCAAAAAATACAGTGAGCATTATGTGTCAACACCTGCTACACAGAGGCAGTGGACAAACTCACCAACACTGGTGAAGGGAATTTTTTTTTCCTGCTGGATCAGTAGTGTGAAAAATCAGATATCTGTCGCAAGTATCAGTTAAGCTCCTCTGTTTCTGCTTTTAATTAAGTTTATTCGACACAAATGGACATGAGAGGAAATACACATCTATTGCCCTTTTTCTTTCTTTTTTTTAAATCTCTGTCCCCTTCCATTAGATATAAGAGGTGTGAGAAATCACCAAATTTGGCCTAAAAGACTCCCTTTGTCTTCAGACCTGTGACATCATAAAGTGAAGCTCAAAATGACAGCCTTAAATAACACTAACTGACAAACGCACCTTATCCACACAACAGGCCAACATCCACAGATATGAACACTTAAAACTAGCGGGACAGACACTCACACACACACACACACACTTTCGTACCGCAGCTCATCACAGTTTCAACAATACTACACAGTAAAAACCCATTAGATCCTGATATTCCCGCTTTGCCTCCCTTTTAATAATCCTCCTTATTCTCATATCACACAATAAAGTGTTCACAGCAGTATCGGGTCAAACCCAGAGTTAGTCATGGACCAGTCACTGTGAACTTAAAGGCCGTCGTCTTATCTGTAGTCTAGGTGACTGAAGTGACATCATCTAAAATGTGAGCATGAGGACCTCAGCAACACGACACCCATGAATCGGTTAATGTGGGGCTACAGAGCAGTGACGTCTACCGTTCCTGCAAAAACTAATCATCAGCAGTATTTAATCACTAAAAAATCTCATCTGTTGACACAATTATGTACATAAAACTAAAACCTCATCAGTGTTTCAAACGTTTACACATCATACTGACCTTTGGCAAGAAATCACAAATCCAAAAACAGCTCAGAGATCAAAACGGGATGATTCTCTTCCAACTCTAACAATAAAAACATTTCTAGACCTCAATAATCACCAAATTTGAATTGAGACAAATTTCATGTGTGAGCAACTTAAGAACTTTTAACAAAGTGCAACCTTATCAAGATCTTCACTATTCAATAGCTAGACATCTCCTCCAGTGTTTTCTCACATCAAAAATAAGGTGATAAAGGACACATGTCGACAAGTACAAACAGTTATGGACTCAAATAAAAAGGAGCTACAGGTGAGGAACACAAAAAAAAATCAAACCATGTCCTTCAGTTTACACCTTGGCACCATCGGCGTGTTTGTGTGCGTGCATGTATGTATGTATGCATGTGGTCACCCATGGCACAGAGATTTGGCATGAAGAAAAGTTCCACCCTGTTAGTCAGTAGCAGTGACGTATCGTGGGATTGTGTTATATAGTTTCCGTGTTTGAGTTTGGAGGGTGAAATGTAATATACTTTGTGTTTGAGGGTGTGAGGTAAGAGAGGTGCTGAGTTTCAGTTTGGTGTCATGTTATGTTTGTCTTCTCTGGTTTCTGGGTGGCAGAGACCCAGGACTTTCTTGACCTGAGAAGAGACTCAGAAGGTAAGGGACACAACCACCATTGAGGACACCTACATTATACATTGTCTGAATTTTCTTTTCATGTTTGAGGGCTTTTAGCAACCTGCGTAATTATTTTGGTTCTAATACATTTCGACTTAATTGCCTCCATGTCAAATTTATGACAAAAATAAATCAATAAAGAAGTAGAGCTGCATAACACTATTGATTTTAAACCTTACTTTAGGAAATATGTGCATGTTTTGACCCTTCAAAATAAAAGTTCTGCCTTCATAAAGATTCCCAATTTAAGGCAGTAAATATTTGATCAAAGAATTCCGACCAAACATATTTAACACATTTTTGCTTGGTGCTCAGAAATATAAATTTTATGACGTTGAATCTCTCCAGAATTTTAATAGCAGTGTTTAGATTTTAACAGTTTTCATGTTGGAGAAAGAACTCGTCATCTCAGAATTTCTTAAGTACTGGTTAAGGACGTGCTCTTAAGTTACAATGTCGGCCTGCTTTACTTCCTGTATTTCCTTAGAACTGACTGCAACCGTAAGCTTTAACCTCATCTTTCAGCTTTCTAGATAATCCTGACCATTTACTCTATTTATATTACCTGGGAGTGGATGCTACCTTCGAGTCTAATTCAGGACAAGAAAGAGTCTTACCTTTTTGCATCACTAAACAGAGAAACTGCTAAATAAACTTAAACATTGTAAGCACCATCAGGCATTGTGTGTTGTATGTGCTTGTTTATACAGTACAGTTAGAAATCTGTCTTATTAGTGAATCTACAGCACCACATGTTTATGGGTCTATTTAAAGGACTGGGCAGGAAATTGATATTATTGATATCATTGTGGACTGAAGTATTTTGTATAACACTACAATCACAATCTCTTTCAGACGGTGATACTCATCAGTTAGACGATGTACTTGAACAGATGCAGTGACGTATATCAGTATTGGAAGAATTTCTTTTGATTATTGCATTTCTTCATCACACTGCTCCGCCCATATCTTCACTTCAGTCCGTGCGGCTGTTCTCTGAAAGTAAATATTAAGTTGTATATAGAAAACAGGGCAGTAAATGTGAGCTGCTCTGCATTAATATCTACATTATATGTGTATGTGTGCTTCTTCTAGTCATTAATGTGTGTGTGTGTGTGTGTGTACAGATCTGTTATTTAATGTGTGTGACTCCCCCTCAGTGATGCGTCTCCAGCTCCACCACTGTCCACTCTCCCTGCGGGGCACTCCCAGTGGCTTCTGGGGAGAAACTACTGACAGAGGTGACAGTGGCAGAGGGAGGCGTGAGCGGAGGCAGCAAGCTAGGCCACAGGCTGCTCTCCAGGGGGCTCAGTGTGCCTCCTGCGCCCCCTGGCAGCAGCAGCAGGGAGGAGCAGCCGTCTCCATTCAGCAGCAAGGTCTGATTGATGAGCTGCTGCACTATGTCCACCTTCTTCCCCCAATCCAGGTCTAGGGGTGGAGGTCGCTCAGGAGACTCTGGAGGAGAGGAGCTGTCTCCGTCCTGGGAGAGATTGCTGGGTGTGTGAGGGGAGTCTGGGTGAGGAGGGGGGGTCTCGTTGGACGGTGAAGAGTCTTGATGTTCCTCTACATCTGATGCCACCCTTTCACAGTTATCTTCTATCTCCTGATCTGATGTCTCTTGCCTGGGCTCCTTCTTCTTTTTCATGGGCTTGAGCTCCTTTATCCCCTCGTCTTCACAACCAGCCTCTTCATCACTGTTCTCCAGAGCTTCATAGATGGTGCAGAGACCAGAGGAAGGGGACAGCAGCACCGTTTGACCTTTATTAGACTGTTGTAGCTCTTGTTGCCACTGCATGATTTGCTGTCTTTGCTTCAGCTCCTCTTGTTGCTGCTGCAGCTGCATCTCAAGGTCTCTCCTCTGCTTTTCCTCTTCTTTCTTCATTGCCTCTGCCTGCTCTCTCATCTTCCTCTCTTCCTCTTCTTTATTCCTCTTTATTTCCTCTTCAGCCTCCTCTTTCTTCCTCCTCTGCTCCTCCTCCTCCCTCGTCTTCCTCTCCTGCTCCACCTCCTCCAGCGGTCTGCTCTGCTGCTCCCTGCGTTGCTGCATCTCTAGCAGCTGCCTCTGGTGTTGCTCCAGCCTGCGGAGCTGGGGGCTGAGCGCATGCTGCCCAGCGTTCCTGGGCGGGAGGTCGGCACAGGTCAGCCTCGGGGGGGCGACTGCAGCGGTGATAGGTTTGACGATGTCGCAGTAGGTTCTGGAGTGTGCAGAATGATCACGGCGGTGAGGATGCGGTAGTGCAGTGAAGCCTGTATGTGAGAGGAAGCGGGAAGGAAGATTACAGTAGCGTGATGTTATAAAACAGGTCACAGGCAGCAGGACAGTGACAGCAGTGCAGTGTGAGTACAAGCAGAAAGGGTGTAGAGGAAACGGGGGGAGGCCTTCAGAGGCTCATACTTGCTGAAGGAATAGTGGAAGCATTGTAAGGCCAAGCCCAAAGGTCTGCCAGTAGCCTACAGCACCAGACTGACCAGCAATTATTTGTATTTTTTCTCTTTGAACAAATGACAGTGGGACATTGTTTGCAAGCTGTGCAGCAGTGACAGAAACAGTCTGCTAAGTATTTGAAGGGGTGGAGCCAGGGCATATAAAACAGGGAACACAAAAGAAAATAGTGACCCAAGGTGAGGTGACTGGGGGTGGTAGACGGGGCAAGGCCTGGGAAAATTGAGCAGAGAGCAACTATGCATACTTAATGTGATTTTTTTTCCCTTCTATATTTAACATTTTAAAAATGACACCCAGAAAAAGAAAGGTTTTTGTGTGCAAAAACAAGCAGCCAACTTCCTGTATATGCAATCACTATCAACTATGGTGACACATAAAAACAACCACAGAAAAGCTTATTGCCAGCTCAAACAGTCATCACCCGTGAATGGAGTTTATAGTTAGTCAACCAGTGATACATGCAAAAGCTCTCCATGCATTTATAGACATTCAGCATCACAAGAGAACTAAAATGATAGCTTGGCTTTAGAAGGAATGAAAGTTGAGGCTAGACATCATTCTTACCCAAGAAAATTAAAATAAGTTCATATATTTTCAAGTCTGTCCTAAAACAGGCAGGCATCCATATGAATATTGACACTTTCTTCTTGCTGTAATCGATGCTCCTGTTCATACTGACTATTAAGAGATCCTTTCATAATGCACTTACACTGTAAGTGAAAATGCAGTTCTTCCTCTGTCCAAAAATGTACTTTATTTGAAGATCAAATGAAGATTCAGCCATACAAATGAGTCAAATAAGATCAACATCTTTCAAAATTAGTCTATTCAAGTTACTGTCTGTCTTTAAACTATACTTCCACTGCAAATGCACAGGAAAACTGTGTCTATCCCACCGAGACAAAAACAGGACTTTTGTACTAAAAAGACTAACTAACTGGAAGATATCAACTTTATTTGATTAACTCTGACAGGTGAAGCCTCATGTTAACTTTTAAATACATTTCTGTATTTTGGATAACTGGAATAGGAGAAAATGTCAGTGAGTAAAAACAGTTTCATTGTTCATTTGGTCACCTTACTATTGTTTTAATAAAAACTGAATTGTGAGCTTACCCTAGGCTAGATTATCCTAACCTAAATCACTGAAGTCCTAGAGCCAAGCTATTAGGCTGACCCTGAACAAACCAATCTAAAGTAATGAGATGAAAGTCAAGTCATTGTACATCAGTGACATGCATAAGCTCAGTAAACATTAATGCAGTGCTGTAGAAATGGTGCAGCAGGAATGCTTAAAAAAAAGGCAGTAGATAAGAGCTAAAACAGAAACACACCCACAGTGAACTGGAGAGAAATTAAAGTAGCAGCAGAATAAGAAGGGTCAGGTCCTTCTTGAGGCAGGAAGATGACATGTCAAACTTCTTTGTAGCTCGAGTCACTGAAGTTCGATCCATGGATGAGAAGGTCTGGTGGAGTGGATGATCAACTTATTCCAGTTATGTGATTTTCACACCAGTGAAGTCTTTGAGGTTGGGCATGAGTTCTTCTGTTGGTGTCCAATTTTACAAGGAAAGGCTACAATGTTTGTATGAGTGTATGGCAACAGTAAAGCATTGACTAGCTGTAGGCTGAATGGTTAAGTAAGTGGAAGCGACTATCATATAAGTAATTAGAGCTACTAGTATAAAACTGGCTGTTGTTGAGACCTTGAAATCAATGTCAGTGGTAAGTGATGAATTGTTTTTTCTTGCACACAGACCACAAATATGCTTTAGACTCCACTCCCAAATGCTCATTTCAATAAAACGGTACGATGAGAGAGTACATCATGATAAAAATCTAATCTTTATTTAAAGTTTTAAGCTTCATCAGTCCAAAAGATGAATAAACACAAGAAAAAAAAGCTGGGGTACAATTTAAAGTGCAAGAAGACATGAGGAGTGATCAGGGTTAGGGAAGGATTGCCTGTATCTCATGGTAGAAGAGCGAAATCAAAAACATGAAAATACAATCGAAAACTCATTTTCAGTTATCAGCTTTGTTCAGTAAAAAGTATTAGGATAAATACACATGAAAAAAAGTTACAGTTCATTCTTTTTTCCATTCTATGTTAAGACAGAAACCAAAACCCAGGTGCACGTGCGCACACGCACGCACACACACACACACTCACACACATTAGGAGTAAATAGTAGTAGCTATTGCACATACAGGAATTTAAGCCATATACTCATAATGGAAATGTTATATCAAAGGGAAGGGCCACTGCCATCTTCTTTTTTTAAATCTCTTCCCTTTTTTTTGCTCTCTGTTTTGTTTTGTTTGTTTGTTTTGTGTTTACCTTTGATTACGTCCACCCCCAGAGATTTCAGGACAGACACTGACAACAAGGACAACTACAGTGAGACATTATTTTGGGGAGGCTGGAACAGGGTCAAAGAGGTAAGGGGCAATACTTGGGCTGTTATGGAGATGAACTATACATTACCTGCAAAAGAGTTCTCAGTCTTTTCACAGATAGCTGAATAGTACGGAGGCTGCATGTCATCTGGATTCTCTTCTGGTTGCTGTAAAATGCTCAGAGCTGCTGAAGGATCTGGGGCTTCTTCTGACCCCAGCACTTCCTCACCTGCATGCTCAGCACACTCTGCATCCTGCTGCCCACACTCGATGTACTGCTGCTCCGCCAGGCATAACTGGGTGAGAGGCTGCGGGATGAGACAGGGCTCCTTGGCCTCTTCAGGCAGTTCCTCCAGGGAGAAGATGCCAGGACTCTTGATGCAACTCTCCCCTGTGGACTGGGCATTGGAGTTTGAAGCTGTGGTCATGGTGTCGAAGCCATAAGACGCCAATGAGGTAGCTGAAGGTGGGGTTGTGTCTTCACCGACGCCCCCTTCCACCATCTCAGCCTCCTCACCTTCTTCCACAGTGGACAGGCAGCGCTGGCCTGGGGGCTGGCTGTCAAAGGTCATATGGATGACAGCTGGACTCTCCAAAGAATCATCCAGCTGGGCTTCTCCCTCTGTGTCGCTGGCTTCGTCTTCCGTTACTGAGGAGGACGAAGGGTTGGAAGTGGGGGCAGTCGCAGGACCTCCAAGGACTTCATCAGCAGGCAGGGTCTCTGCCTCAGCCTCCTCCTCCTCCTCTCCTTCCCCGTCTCCTCTCTCCAAGTGGATGCCCAGGTCCTGGTCATCTAAATCAAGCTGGGGAGAGAGCACCGGGGCTCGCAAATCTTGAGGCTTAAGCTTCCCCTCTCGATTGTAGTCACCCAGTTCCTCTGGAGTGCTGGTCTCACTGCTCAGGGTGCTTGACAGAGACATTCCTGTGGAAGAGAGTGGAGCAGGGGCCAGGGTCTGCATTGGGGCTGGGCCAGGCTGATCCATGTACATTTGATCCTTGGCAGAGGAATGAGGATGAACTTGTTGGTTTTCAGGAACAAAAGGAGCAGTGCCTAGTTCTAGCCAGGGCTGGGCTGGGGACTGACTCGGGATCTCGGAGTCTCCTTGCCAGGGGTCTACCAAAGGGCTTGCTGCAGCCGCTCCTGCCACCTGTGGCTGGGAGATGTGCTCAAGAAGCTGCTGTGGCTGAAGTGGTTCTGCCCAGTGATCAGCAAATGGGTTTGGTTGGTCCCACTGAGCAGCCGGGGCAGATGGCAGCTGAGGGGGAGGGGGTGGCTGGGCCACCCTGTTCAAGTTGTCCAGCCTTTCATCCTCCGCAAAGTCATCTTCATCTGCATTACCGTAGCTTTCCAGTCCGCTCTCTGTCACCCCCTCACTGGCCATCTCCACATCTTCGTCCTCCTCATCATCCACCACGTCATTGTCATGGCGGGGTCTCAGCGGTTCATCTATCCGCTCTGAGCCCACGTCCATGTCACACACCCGATCATTGTCATCATCATCATCATCGTCATCGTCTTCAAAGTCATTAGCTGGAATGTCAGGAACCTTCTCAAAGTCAGGTGAGCCCGCTGAGGCTCCTTTCAGACTGCCATCTCCCAGATCATCCATGCTCTCTGCGCCCTCTAGGACCCCGGGGGCACTCAATTCAGATGCACCTTGCTGGCTGCCACTAACCTCCTCAGAGTCCAGCTCAGAGAGCAAAGGACCACCGGCCCTCCAAAGACAGCCACCTGCTGGTCCAGCCGACCCAGGACGAGACTCCTCCGTGGGCTGTGTGGTGCCACTCATTTCTGACAGAGAAACCGGCAAGCTTCCCTCCTTCTCCTCTTCATACTCCTCTTCATTTAGATTGGTGGGGGGAACTAGCTGAGGGATTGCTGCTGGGAGAGCTTTAGATGTGGAGGTGGTTTGGTCTGTTAATAGGTAAATGGGTGCCTCGGAGGGCTCTTGAGGAGAGGCCACTGGTGGTAATGTAGGCTCAACTGGAGCAGAGACCGGCTCCTGTGTTATTAGTGAAGGAGGAGCACTGCTTTCTAGCTGTTCCTGGGGCGGAGCGGTCTCTGGTAAGGCTGGCCTGACAGGGCTTTGTGGAGGAGAGGGGGGAGCTGAATGGCGTTGAATAGTCTCTTGAGGCATCACCTCTGGTAGTATGTTCTGGGCCAAGGCTTGGGGAGGGGCCTCCTCTGGTGCAGAGACGACAGTGGGGGAATCTTGTGGTAAAGCTACTGTTGTCTCTGTTTGCACTTCTTCTATCAAATTTGCTGCTGTCGCAGCTGCTACCGCTGCACCTGCTACCGCTGCACCTGCTACCGCTGCACCTGCTACCGCTGCACCTGCTACCGCTGCACCTGCTACCGCTGCACCTGCACCAGCACGAGCAGCAGTACCAGCACGAGCAGCAGTACCAGCACGAGCAGAACTCTGTGCTACTGAAGATGTGGTGGTACTTGTCTTCTTGGTAGCAGTAAAAGGTGGGACAGCCTGAGTGGGTTTGGTTCCACGTTTTGCCTGAGGGGTGCTGCTGTTTCCAGGTTTGTTGGCTGGAGAGGCAGGAGGGGTCCGACCGATGGGCAGTTTGTTGTTGGCTTGGAACCGAGTGGAGGCTACACCAGGTTTCTTTGTGGGAGTAGGTTTAGCAGGCTGTTGAAGTTTAGGCTGTGACATCTTGGGATCTGCTGCTTTTGTTGTTGCAGACCATTTGGAGGCCGAGTTTACCTTTACGGTGGCTGTGGGTTTAGAGCTATCGGGTATTTTGGCAGCAGCTGACGTTGGAGCTGTTGCTGGTCTCTTAGCCACTGCAGTAGTGGGTGGACGACTAACATCTGGTGTGAAGAGAGAAAACAACAATTAAGTCACCAAGTCTAATTGCAAAACATTTTCATTTTGTGAATAAATCAATTTTAGCCAAGCTTCTGTGAGATTTTAGCTCAAACTTTCAATTCACGGTACTTCAGGGAATATTTCATTGATCTTACAATCCACAGATTCACAGGGTAACTGTTCATAAACTAACTTTTTGACATATTCATTTGAGATATTACTGGGATTAAAGCCAACCACTTAACTCTCCTGTATTTTTCATTTTAGACAATTAACTTGAAACTGACAAGCTAAAGCCATCAGATGTGTTTATAGAGTCAACCTCTCTGGAAAAAACTGCCTGCCAATGTGACAATAACTCACTTTTTGGTGTCAGTGTGTAAAAAAAACACTTTAAAATGGGCCATTGCAATGAGGAGTGTCTGCTTGTCAAAAAAGGTCTAACTTCTAACCTTTCTTCACAGCAGCTGTTTTTGGGGGCTGTGCTGCTGTTGTCCTGCCAGTAGGGGGTGCTGTTGTGACTCTAGACGCAGCGGTTCTGGCTGTTGCAGTGGTGGAGGGCTTAAGTGTGGATGGAGTGGGCCTGGATGTGGAGGACGCAGGTCGAGATGTTGAGGGACCTGTATACGTCCTGGAGGTAGAACAGGACAGACAAGTTTAGGAGACATACAAACAAACAAAAAACAATTCAACCAAAGCATCCACAGCTTCATTTTTGGCTGTTGTTGGCAAAAATCCAAACATGCAATCTGATGTTCTACCTCTACTTGAATTAACAAGCAACAACAAATGACCTGTTCTAATGTAGACCATGAAAGCAATTTCAACAATGGGAAGCCATTAACAAAGCACCATCCATCTTCTGTCCCATTGTTTTATTTCTCCAATGACTACTAAGAAGCAAGGGAAGGGTTTAATGAGAAGTGAAAACAGAAATGGAGGAGGAAGAGAGGTTTATTATGGAAAGACTGACAAAGAAAGAAAAAAACAGAGGAAGATGTGAGAACTGAGGCAACAAACAATGACAGAAGCAGAAAGGGAAAAGAGATGCGAGAGATAATGGAAAAATAGTGGGTGAGCAGAAAAAGAGGGCAACATAAAAGGCCAAATATGTAAGTCTTACTCTAAAAAAACACAACAGTCCTGCTCTGAGCAGATCCACTGCAACAAGCAATTATGACATTGTCCTGTTTTAATGTCCTGTTCTATGATTCACATTTAGGACAATCACTCAAGGAGGTCACTGGCATGTAGTGTTTGCATGAGACTTAGAAGTGCGTGCAGTGATATGAAGAGCAGTAACCTACATACAAATCTGTGGATGTTGCTTGTGTTGCTATACTGGGCTCTGTGAAATCTCCACACAATACATTTGAATTGTCAGAGAATTTGACGTAGTCTGTGTTGTAACGTGCTGCTGCATAACCTACAAACAAAGTCAGTCGGTTAAATGAGCGACTAGTCAGCTGCAGGCACAACAAACCCTCATTTCTATTCTTGCAACCTGGTGTATAAAAAACAATGCATAATCCTCACTCTGTTAATTATTTGCATGACATCTGTTTATAGTAAAAACAGGAAGAGCTATATAATCTAATATAATTGCCTCAAGAAAGTGAGCCCCCCCCCCCCCCCCAACCAACAATTACAACTGTTCGTTTTGGTTTTCTTTTGAACTTGTTCTGCTAACATGGTACATAATGCAGACATGAGCTGACAAAGACACACTGAGTTTTGATGGCTTTCAGTGGAGTAGCATGCCTGCACACAGATGCCGCTCCCACATTACAATAACCACTACAATGAGCGTTTGTTTCCCCGAGATTAGATGTGGACTCATACCAACAGACAATCGTAATTGGCTGCTATCAGACAGAAGATTTAGGCTGTAAAGTTAAGTGGAGCCCAAACACTGGAAAGTGTGTCAGACAGTAAGATGAGATCAGCCCTGAACAAAAACAGGTTAATGATGAACAGCAGGAGAAAAACAAACGAGACATACTACTGGACTGGAGCACAGACCAGAACTTTGGATGGAAACTTAACCGCAAGGAGGAAATCGTAGTAAAAAGGTGTATTAATAGAAGTTGTTTTCATATCTAATCCTGCATGCAAATCTGAATGGACAGGATCACTCAATTATAGCAGGAATCAAGGCGGACAAAATTGAGTGAATAGCTTGCTCAGAGCAGAGAGCGAGTGAGACTAAAGGTTGAAATGAGACTGAAAATGAACGAAGATGAGAGTTAAGGAAGATGGTCAGGGGAGTTCATAGAACAAAATATGACCCCAGAAACTCCCCAAACCGGATTGTTTTATGATGAGTCATAACTCAAAAGGTTTGCTCTAAAGTCTAGAGGGAGGGCACAGAGAGGAATAATAGACCCACTAATGCCTGTGCCACACACACAAACACACACACAGGTGGTGGCTGGTGGTTTTGTTGTGGGTGTATTAGTATGGATTACATTTTCCGCCAACAGAGAGTTGAAATCCATACAAATCGCAGCCCAAAGGGAGAATCAAAGGCACTTCACAGCCATCTACAGGATTTTAATGACCAAACACAAGGCCTTTTTAAGGGCAAAGGTCAGCACAGGGACAAGTCGCTGATACACTTTACGGACCTTCCTTGTCGTAAACTCAAACAGTCAATATTCACAAATGTTTACGAGAGATGCAAATAACACACCCACGGTATTATCACACTGAGCAGCTGCAACATCTGTTTGGACAAAAAAAAAAAATCAAAGTGTAAGCATAAGCCCGGGGAATTTTATATTTCAGCCACACCTTCTTCATCCATTCATCCATGACTCCCTCTTTTCCTCTTGTTCCTTCTTAAAAAAAAAAAAAAAAAAAAAAAAAAAAAAAAAAACACAGCTGAGAGGATAGACTCCCTTTGGCATACCCTGTCCTGTAGATTAAAATATTTTGTTTTAATCATACCGGAGAAAAAGGAGAGGGCTTGGTCAGGTGGTACACTTTATCCCTGTTGCTAGAAGCTCATCTTACACATAATTGCAGAGCAAATACACATTATTCTGTCCTTGCCCTTTTCCCCTCCTTTATCACTTCAACTGCCCCCTCCAAGAAACAAATGGAAATGGGGTACCCTAACAATACCTTGTTTGGCTTGTAGGCTGTCCAAAACCAGCTGCTTTACTCCTTCCTGAGAGGAGCGCACATTCCTTGGACTTGTGCAGGCCTACAGTTATCTCCTTGACAATAAAGAGTGGAGGCCTGAATCAGCTCAGTAGCAAGTTTATATGAAGTGTTGCAGCCTGGCAATAGCATGACAGACATAGCGATGGCTTTAATGAGGCCCTAGGCACCCACTGTCACAGTGATGGATGCCATGGGCCTTTTCTTTTAGGACAGTAATCCTGCTCCCTGCCAAAACTATTGGAGAGAAATGACAGTTTTATCTCAGAAGAAGACCCAATGCAGTATCCTGTATCTGAAGGACCAAAACATATTATCCACCAGCAGTTCTCTCCATTCCCAGTGGGGATCCTTTCAATATTAATCATTTTACTGATTGCTCAGAGCAAAATGAAGGCTTAATCAATGTCTTTCTCTTGTTACACAACTACACTGGATACAGCTAAATGATCAATGAGTCAGAACGATGGATGGAAGTTAGGCTGTGAGGAGGGCTTGAGGAGATGCTGGCCAAATGCCCAGCACTGTACATGCACAAAAAGAAGAGAGACGAGGGGGAAGAGACGCAAGATTGAAAAGAGGGGGTGGGGTGGACAAAGACTGATTGCTCGGTCAGTGCAAGGACACCACAACCCGTCACTGGAGGAGAGAGGAGCAAAGCAGGAACTGGATTTTTACAACTATACTCCAGTTATCAAGGGTTCTCATTGACCACTGGGACACAGACATCCTCCTGTCAAATCAGATGGATTGCACATTGCAGTATGTTTCTTAGTTACATACCAATATGAAACCCTGAAAAATCAACCACACAGTTTAAAAAAAACAGTCCTGCCTCATTACTGTGTACAATAAAGTGTTTAGATCCAGCATTTTCAGTTTTTCTAACATATTCCTCTATTCATTAGCACAAATCCCATTTCCATGAGCTCACAGTCGAACACAATCACCAAATCTTATTTCCTTCCTAAATTAGTTTTTTAAAAACCTGATACGATTCCATTCCTCCCTTTTGGCCAATTAACATGAATACTTCATGAGAGCGTCTGGTCTTTCACTGGCCACAGGCTTTGCTCGATGCCACGCCATCAGTGGTATCACTGTATGCTGGGTTGAGTGAACAGCATAGACAAACAGCTTTACTCTACATGAAAGGGATTTACCAGCAGATACTTGGCTAGAAAAAAAAAGTGAATGTGTGTTCCTGTGTGACAGTTTGGCCAATAAGGGACTACTGTTTACTCAGTGATATGACAATACGGTGAGGCTGGATTTACAAGGAAGTGGCTGCAACATTAGCATTAGGATTTTAGCAACCATTGTGTTGTAGCTAAACTCATGTCATATGGTAGTATGAGACCTTACAACATGTGTTGCTATGGGAGGTTAGAGCCGTTGTGCTCAGAGGCATGACTGATGCAGGTCACTGCTTGTGCTGAAAGAAGGTCTGTTGGCATCACTTCCTGACTTTGCAGAGAGCCAGCACGGACACTAACACTGACTGAAATGCACACCACCACTGCTGCTATAACACAAAGGATTCAACACGCCACCGACTTTGCCATCACACATGCACACAGGTGGCACGAAATGCAGCATGCATTATCCGTCACGAGGGCAGACACCTGCTGCTGTTTTCCTATTGTCATCTGTGTGTCTCCAGCTGAGAGGCAGGTGCCTGAAGTCACGTCCCAGAGAACAGTCACATACGGATGATGCGCTACTGAAATCAGACTCCAACACCTGAAATGTATCATTTGATTAATTCAGAACATGAGCCACTCTGTGTGTACACACACCTGTCTGCACAGCACACAGTACAGAACATTAAACCACTGCTAGCCGGGCCTCCATCACCCTGCTGTCTACACAGTGCCCCATTAAAATACTATATAAAAGTGCTCATGGTCAGTCATGATACATTCAACAAAGATAGCTAATAAAAACTTACCAGCAATAATAGCATTGGCTGGTGCTGAAATTATCATTTAATTAATTATCTGATGAAGTAGAAAATTAATGGCTAGTGATTTTAATAATCAGTGTTCTTTGGGCAACAACTGTAACCACTACCTTGTGCCAGCTTCTCCAGTGAGAATCTACTCCATTTTACATTTCACAATTTATATTCTGGGTTTTGGATTGTTGGGTCAGGGGGAAAAAAATCAGTCATTACATATGGCCATTTTTTTTAATCTCTTTGAAGCAATTTGTCAATTAAATTGAAAAAGACAAAAAAAAAGTACACTAGTACACTTGCCTTGCATAAATTTGAGCATGTCTGGTCTGTATATACCAGATAAAAAAAAAGATTTGAGGTTGGTGTAAATATAAGTATACTGAGGGGACATTTTCTTATATCCAAGCAAGAACACAGTGACCCTCTACTGCTTCAGAGTGATGCAGCACAGAGAGGCACATTATTTCTTTATTTAATAAGTGAACATTAAGAGGGGAAGACAAGTGGAGGCAGAATCTAATTAGGCCTCTCAGTACATCCTGTGAAAAAATGTTTGGACTGGTGTATTATGGATCATTTGTCAATTTCAACACTAGCAAAATGTTATTTGACTTCCAGTAGATTCTTACATTTGGTATCAGATTATTAAAAAAACTGGACTTCAAGTAGGTATTATTCAGTTCTTTAAAGTGAAAAGTCTTCATTTACAAAACCTCTGCAGTAGTAAATGACCAGGTCAACTATGAAATTCTACAACCACCAAAATGATCATTTGAGAGCAGCACTTTAAGCAAGTTTAGTCAAAGTAGAGCACTCACGCTCTCGCTATCCAAACCACCAGCCCAGTATGAGAGGGATTATGATCCAAGTCAATAGCTCTCTGCCCTGGGGAGGGGGTCTGTTCTCTGCCGGGGGGTCTTTTTGGGACAAAGCGGTAGTTCTTCAGTATCACTGGCTCTCTTAAGGCCTTCTGTCTCAGGTTTTTCTGCTAACATGACTCACTCTTGAAGCGAAATCTGACTCAATAACGGCCCAAAGACCACAATAGATATCGTTCTCCCCTGCTCCTTTTCAAGGCATCAACATAAACAAAGTCACCCTCTCATCCAGTTTGTTAGGGGAGAATTACAAAGTTCACTCAAGATCTCAATAGATGGGAAACGTGTGTAGATGACAGACATAATCACAATGAAGCAGAGGGACTGAAAGGTATTATTGTCATTCAAATAAAAAAGGGGGTTTCAATGCATAACATAACATTGCAAAGATATAGAGCCATTGGGCCTCCAAATTACCATCACCCACTCCCTGTTTGTGATAGGTTTACAAACCTGGTGGTCTTTGAAATGGCACCACTCTCAGCTTTTGAAGCAGTTGAAGTGCTGGGTTTTGGGGCAGTGGATGACACCAGTCTGCTGGCAGAAGCTACAAAGAAAAACAAAACAAAACAAAGAAAAGAAAAGCAAAAATTAAAGTAAGATTGCATAGACGTCAAAGACTACTGGCACTGCTCTCCAAAACCATACAAAATGAGTGATTATTATCATTCATTTTTTGATTCAGTTTCACATCAGACTTACCCATGTTTTTAGGTCTAGCTGCATTAGCTGCAGTCTCAGCCACTGTTTTTTTCTTAGGTACTCCATTCAGCGCTGTTTTGGTACCATTTGTTGCTGTGGCAGCAGCAACAGACGTAGTCCTGGTTGGTCCAACAGGCTTCTTGTCAGGCACCCTGGTTTGGTTCTTGACTGTGGAGGAAACCGGTGCTACACGCACTGGTCTTTTGGATGTGGCCCCTGCTGCTGAGGCTGATGCTTTTGCTGTAGTCGCTGCTGCAGTTTTCCTGACTGCAGTCGTCTTTGCAGAATTACTGTTAGAAGATTCGACATTATTCATGGTGCGGTGTGATGCAGCACCTGGCCGGGAGTTGGATCCTGAGGCTCCTGCAGTTTTAGGTACGGCTTGAATTTTCGATGCAACAGCTTGTGGTTTGACTTTGGGTTCTGCAGCATCTGGCTTACCATTGGTCTTCGGAGCAGCGCTGGATGCTGACCCATTTGCGGCTTGCTCTGGTTGTGATGGGGCTTGCTCTGTTATGTTGTCCTGTGACACGGAAGGTTCTGCTTCTGCTGCAGCTTCAGTGGGCTCCGTGGTTTCCATGGTAACCCCATCCGGTTTCATTCCCTCCAAAAAGGTGTGGACGTCGGGGTTGCTGCTGTTGGTAACTATATCCAGGAGGTCCGCACTCTTGAATTGGACAGTTCCTCTCACACTGTAAAGTCCTGTTAAAAAACAAAAAAAACAAGAATTAATTTCAAAACCTGCATGCACATTATATACTTGGATGAATATATATCCGCTGAATCCATAGACATTTTTTTGCGCAATTTTAACTTGCTATAGTGTTGCTCCTTTAAGGGATAGCTCAGCGCGCATGTTGTGTGCGGTAGAGAGAATTAGGAATATAGCTGTGAACATACCAGTGCAATGTGTACATTTTAGGTAACCTGTCAGTGAATAAATGCTACAACTCCTCAAAAACATTAAAAAAGTTAAAGTCATGTGTCTTTTTCACCATCTGCTGATTCAAGAGATGGGGATTAGCTGCAGAGTTAGTGACAATTGGTTAGCCACTGACCAGGCTCACTAAAGGTAGAGTCAGTGATTCTGGAGAAAGACTTTTCAGAAAGACACTTTTTGTGAAATTCAGCGAAGAAAGTTTGTTGGGCCGCTGCCTTCTGTGCTGCTGACAGATGTCAGCAGCAGAATTTTTTTCCGCTCATGATGATGTGTGGGAAGAACATAAGTGACTCTACAGTTAATGCATTGCACTGGACTCATATTTCTCTTTTGGTGGTTGCGTTAGCAATGTACGTCCATACATTTTGAGAACCCTTCACACTTGTGAAGGAGCAGAAAGGAGGAATGTATTTAATTGGGTGTTTCATTCAAATTTAAACAATTATTCTCCAGAATGACTGACTACCTTCAAAAAGGTGGACTGACGCTTCACACCCAGCTAATATATTGGCAATTGCCGGTTTCTGGACTGACAGTGGGCGGCAGGAGAATTTTGACATGTCACCCAACCCTACTGCATTACTCATAAAGTCATGATAAATCTGTCACTGCCAAAGGAAACACCATTTATAGTAAGGGGCCTCTTAGGAATTTGGGGGAGTCTGAAAAACAGGAAGTGAGCACTGAGAGATGCCAATAAATTCATCCAATGACTCTTCTCCACAGTGACTTTAATAATGCTACCAACAAAATCCTCAAGGCGCCAAAATAAAACTTAACACTCACTACTAAAAACACCCTGAGTTTAGAGTTTTTAACAGCACATTTTATGGAGCAGAAACACCAAAACTGATGACTTGCGCTAAATGGCTTCCAGCATCTTGAAACTGAAAGGGAAGAAGCTGTGGTTTGAAGCGCTGAAGGCCTAGAAAGGCTTCACAATATCTTGACATGACACACTGCCCACAGAGGACAAGGAGGAGAGGGAGGAGGTGGAAAACAAGCACCAAATGGCCCATTTATTGGCCATTGTCCTCCGTGCTGCTGAGTAGATGCAGATGGTAATCATCATGTCACTTGAGAGATTTGTGTACTGTGTCTTAATCGACAGAACTAGTGGAAAGTCTGAAATTAATGTAAGACTATAAGAAGCTGGAGTTAAGGAAGCCGAACGGCAATATGTGGAGGAAGTGCTTGAGCAGGGTCATAAATACAGTAGGTCTTGAACTCATTCAAGTTTTCCCTTCTTCCTAGATCTGTTATTGGTTTATCCCACCATCCTAATCATCTCCTCCACCAACAGCCCCCATTACTTTGCCCTTTGACCACAGCAGCTTCACCCAACCCCCTCCTGATTACTCATCTCCTTTTTCCTATGTCCACTTGTTTCTCTGTGCTCCTTGGTCACATTCTCCCCTCCTCCCGCTGCTTATAGATCTGCTTCCAGTAAATTGCTACACAGATGGTCTGGTCAGTAGAAGCTCTGTATGGACTAGGAAACAAGCTGTGCAAGGGACGGATGAAAGATGAAATAAAATGAAAAAAAGATTGAGATGGATAGAAATGGAGCAAAGACCAGAACTAGCTGAAGTAAAGGGTCCAAACAAAACAGGTTAGAATTACAAAAGAGAGAAGAAATAGAAATGAACAGTGACAGCAAATCAGAAAGAGGGGCGGGCACTACCCTTACAGTGCAGCAAAGACAAGTAAGTAAGAGATTCATGATGATAGACCATGTACAACATTTCAAGCCACTAAGCCAGATAACATATTAAGAAAACTTGAATGAGCAATATTTTCCATAGATACAAAAAACTGCTTTCCTAAAACTTGTACAATAACAATCATGAAGAAAAAGGGAGCCAAGTTTTGCCTGTAGGATTTT
This sequence comes from Scomber japonicus, assembly GCF_027409825.1. Classification (NCBI taxonomy): domain Eukaryota; kingdom Metazoa; phylum Chordata; class Actinopteri; order Scombriformes; family Scombridae; genus Scomber; species Scomber japonicus. The sequence continues at coordinate 25,526,996 of NC_070579.1, read as the reverse complement.
TTTTAAAGCATCTGTGTTTGTCTCCAACTGAAAAATTTCCAACAGACATTTTAGGATTAAGTCTCTTGGAGAAGCAGTCATACTTGGTCAGAAAATACGCCAACATATAAAAGGTAACATGGTCCTTAACATTTTACTCCCAGTTCTCTAAACTTTGTTACTTTTACAAGGTTAAAAAAAATCTGTCAGTATTTACTCTTTCCCATCAATGTGCCTAATGTCAGCTGAGCAGGAAGGTATGTTTTATCAAAAAGAAGGCATAAACTGACCATTTATTGCCAATTCTGCAACAACCTGTTACGCCAGTTTAGCCTCAACAACCACTTAACAGATCTTCTTCCACTTAACGCTCCACACAGACAGCTACACCCACACAGGTGTTGTAACCCACTAATCTGTTGTATAAATTATTTAACTCTTACCCTTACGTTCTGCCATGGAAGTTGAACTCAGCACTTGCCTTCAAACAGAGCTCTCATTCCTGCTGACCTTCATTGTATTTCTTGTTCTCTGGTCTCTGTGGTTACAAATCTCACATAAAAATGAAGCCCTGTAGTGGAGAGTAACCTGCCTAACAACACAATGTTAGGACTGTCCCTTCTTTTGACAAATATCAAGCCTTAAACAAGGGTCAATTAGCTAATGCTCAATGCCTTGGAACAGTGTTGCAAGACTCAAAACCATTAGTAGCCTGTTAGGGGTGTCACGATTCTCCAAATCCTCGATTCAATTCTTTGTTTGGGGGTCCGTTTAGCACAGGTGCCTATGCCATTTTCATACTAGTCATGAATGATATAATCTCCATCAGTTGTTTGCAATGTTCCACACTAATTTATTAGCAATATAAATTAACAATAACTTGTTTCAGCAGTCAGATATTCAAGTTCACAACAAAACAAAAACTAAATTAAAAACATCCATGTCCATAGCCATCACTGAACAATTAAGTGTGTTAACTGTCCTAACAGTGTCCTAACTGTATCCTAACAGTACCCGAACAGTAGCATCTCTGGTGCTACAAATACCCCTATAGCACTGGTTATTGCTTTAGTGCAGACATCCCAACTCTCCTGGAAGGTTTCGAAAGGTTGATTTCGAAGGTCGAGATCGTGATGTCATTTCGATCGATATTCAATTTACAATTGAGAACTAGCATCACTATTTATTTGGAATGGGAAGGTTTTGAGGCCATTAGCAAATTGCAAAGCAAACCACCATGATCTAATTTGTAAACCATTATGAACAAATGTTGCTCTCACACAACTGATGGGAGCCCTGACAAAGCAGAACATTTATCTAGAGGAGCAGTAACAAGGCGGCTCCTCATCAGTCTTTCTGAATTTTAATCTTTATCAGTAAACATGAGTAAAAAGTTATTTTTAAAAATCAAGTCGAACTTGCTCAGTGAGTGAGCAATAAACCCTAACTGGACAAAAGTTGTTCCAAATGTGAAGGAGCGCTGAGTCTTTGACTGGCACCGTAACGTGCATGGCATGGCAGAGTTTTGCCAGTCCAGCTACTAATGCCAGGGGCTTAACAGATAGCGGCTTGAATCACATTCCTCACGAGATGACCCCTTTCTGGGCAAGTAAAGGCATCATCTCTAAACCAGCTGACACTGTGACGCAGCACAGAAAGGAAGTGAATGGATCATCACACACTCACACGAAAATTTAACACCCGACACCAATACTAGACTCAATCTTTGGGGTTGTTTGCAGTTTTTATGCCCTGATAAGTGACTGCATTTGAATGCCAGTGGCATTATTTAATGTTTCGCCTGGTCAAGATGAACAGCCTGATGCATTTTGATGAAATACAAGAAAACCTTTGTCTGCCATTCTCTCAATCCACATTTGCATAACAAATCCAAGTTCACTAAAGATTTAAAACCGTATGTAGAGCGCAGGATGCCTCTGTCAAGCCAGCACCGCACACAACTGATATCACAATTACCTCAATACTCCTGGAGACAATTACAATATGCTGCAAGTATTGTGATGATGAGGCTGATTGAAGACAAAGGCCTGAACTGTGAAAAAGCTGCAGCACTACACAATTTAGCTTGAGCAGGAGGGAAATATGCCTTTAAATGCAGCCAGCACTTTGTAAGATTGTTAGAGGGAGTCTGTCTAGACAGAGAGAGAAACTCAATGGCCTCAGTGGTATTTACATTCCACTTCTCCTAATAAAGAAATATAGCCTTACATGTCATTAAATCTTGCTCCTGACCTCTTGTCTTGAGGCAGTTTAATTACATTCGTCGTAGCCCATCTCTCAGTCACTCCCGCTACATGTCCAGACATTAGAAGTGGTGCCTGACAAAATGGGTCACTTTTAATGCTGCGTCTAATACAAGCAGAGAGGGATTTAGCAACGTTGAGAGCATAGCAGGGGTTTGGAATGCATTGTGCAGACTGCTGGAGGTGGTGGAGGGAGGGCCGTCGATATTGATGCTGGGGCTTAATGTCATCAGTAGATTTACCCTTTAAAGCTGTTACAATGCTGCCATTATAAAACAATAAGGAGACAATGCACATTAGGAGTGTAACAGATTGTTAGTGCAACAGAGTCCAGAGCCTAAACTCCTGTTCAATGCAAACACAAGCCAGTGAGGGGA